>NC_084721.1:13196250-14671661 GCF_033807575.1 Cydia pomonella | reverse complement strand
GGCAGAGGCACCAGCGTTAGCAGCAGCTCCTGGGCCTTGTGGTCCATATGGACCGTTTGGTCCTGATTGAGCAGAGGCACCAGCGTTAGCAGCGGCTCCTGGTCCTTGTGGTCCGTATGGTCCGGATTGAGCAGAGGCAGCAGCGTTAGCAGCAGCTCCAGGTCCTTGTGGGCCGTATGGTCCGTTGGGTCCTGATTGAGCAGAGGCGCCAGCATTAGCAGCAGCTCCTGGTCCTTGTGGGCCGTATGGTCCTGATTGAGCAGAGGCACCAGCGTTAGCAGCAGCTCCTGGTCCTTGTGGGCCGTAATATGGTCCGTTTGGTCCTGATTGAGCAGAGGCACCAGCGTTAGCAGCAGCTCCAGGTCCTTGTGGGCCGTATGGTCCGTTTGGTCCTGATTGAGCAGAGGCGCCAGCATTAGCAGCAGCTCCTGGTCCTTGTGGTCCGTATGGTCCGTTTGGTCCTGATTGAGCAGAGGCACCAGCGTTAGCAGCAGCTCCTGGTCCTTGCGGTCCATATGGACCATTTGGTCCTGACTGAGCAGAGGCAGCAGCGTTAGCAGCAGCTCCTGGTCCTTGTGGTCCATATGGTCCGTTTGGTCCTGATTGAGCAGAGGCACCAGCGTTAGCAGCAGCTCCTGGTCCTTGTGGTCCGTATGGTCCTGATTGGGCAGAGGCACCAGCGTTAGCAGCAGCTCCTGGGCCTTGTGGTCCATATGGACCGTTTGGTCCTGATTGAGCAGAGGCACCAGCGTTAGCAGCAGCTCCAGGTCCTTGTGGGCCGTATGGTCCGTTTGGTCCTGATTGAGCAGAGGCGCCAGCATTAGCAGCAGCTCCAGGTCCTTGTGGTCCGTATGGTCCGTTTGGTCCTGATTGAGCAGAGGCACCAGCGTTAGCAGCAGCTCCTGGTCCTTGTGGTCCATATGGACCGTTTGGTCCTGATTGAGCAGAGGCAGCAGCGTTAGCAGCAGCTCCAGGTCCTTGTGGGCCGTATGGTCCGTTGGGTCCTGATTGAGCAGAGGCGCCAGCATTAGCAGCAGCTCCTGGTCCTTGTGGGCCGTATGGTCCTGATTGAGCAGAGGCACCAGCGTTAGCAGCAGCTCCTGGTCCTTGTGGGCCGTATGGTCCGTTTGGTCCTGATTGAGCAGAGGCACCAGCGTTAGCAGCAGCTCCTGGTCCTTGTGGGCCGTATGGTCCGTTTGGTCCTGATTGAGCAGAGGCACCAGCGTTAGCAGCAGCTCCTGGTCCTTGTGGTCCATGTGGACCGTTTGGTCCTGATTGAGCAGAGGCAGCAGCGTTAGCAGCAGCTCCAGGTCCTTGTGGGCCGTATGGTCCGTTGGGTCCTGATTGAGCAGAGGCGCCAGCATTAGCAGCAGCTCCTGGTCCTTGTGGGCCGTATGGTCCTGATTGAGCAGAGGCACCAGCGTTAGCAGCAGCTCCTGGTCCTTGTGGGCCGTATGGTCCGTTTGGTCCTGATTGAGCAGAGGCACCAGCGTTAGCAGCAGCTCCTGGTCCTTGTGGGCCGTATGGTCCGTTTGGTCCTGATTGAGCAGAGGCACCAGCGTTAGCAGCAGCTCCAGGTCCTTGTGGGCCGTATGGTCCGCTTGGTCCTGATTGAGCAGAGGCGCCAGCATTAGCAGCAGCTCCTGGTCCTTGTGGGCCGTATGGTCCTGATTGAGCAGAGGCACCAGCGTTAGCAGCAGCTCCTGGTCCTTGTGGGCCGTATGGTCCGTTTGGTCCTGATTGAGCAGAGGCACCAGCGTTAGCAGCAGCTCCTGGTCCTTGTGGGCCGTATGGTCCGTTTGGTCCTGATTGAGCAGAGGCACCAGCGTTAGCAGCAGCTCCTGGTCCTTGTGGTCCATATGGACCGTTTGGTCCTGATTGAGCAGAGGCAGCAGCGTTAGCAGCAGCTCCAGGTCCTTGTGGGCCGTATGGTCCGTTGGGTCCTGATTGAGCAGAGGCGCCAGCATTAGCAGCAGCTCCTGGTCCTTGTGGGCCGTATGGTCCTGATTGAGCAGAGGCACCAGCGTTAGCAGCAGCTCCTGGTCCTTGTGGGCCGTATGGTCCGTTTGGTCCTGATTGAGCAGAGGCACCAGCGTTAGCAGCAGCTCCTGGTCCTTGTGGGCCGTATGGTCCGTTTGGTCCTGATTGAGCAGAGGCACCAGCGTTAGCAGCAGCTCCAGGTCCTTGTGGGCCGTATGGTCCGCTTGGTCCTGATTGAGCAGAGGCGCCAGCATTAGCAGCAGCTCCTGGTCCTTGTGGTCCGTATGGTCCGTTTGGTCCTGATTGAGCAGAGGCACCAGCGTTAGCAGCAGCTCCTGGTCCTTGTGGTCCATATGGACCGTTTGGTCCTGATTGAGCAGAGGCACCAGCGTTAGCAGCAGCTCCTGGTCCTTGTGGGCCGTATGGTCCTGATTGAGCAGAGGCACCAGCGTTAGCAGCAGCTCCTGGTCCTTGTGGTCCGTATGGTCCTGATTGGGCAGAGGCACCAGCGTTAGCAGAAGCTCCTGGTCCTTGTGGTCCGTATGGTCCTGATTGAGCAGAGGCGCCAGCATTAGCAGCAGCTCCTGGTCCTTGTGGTCCGTATGGTCCGTTAGGTCCTGATTGAGCAGAGGCAGCAGCGTTAGCAGCAGCTCCTGGTCCTTGTGGGCCATTAGGTCCTGATTGAGCAGAGGCACCAGCGTTAGCAGCAGCTCCTGGGCCTTGTGGTCCGTATGGTCCTGATTGAGCAGAGGCACCAGCGTTAGCAGCAGCTCCTGGTCCTTGTGGGCCGTATGGTCCATTTGGTCCTGATTGTGCAGAGGCACCAGCGTTAGCAGCAGCTCCTGGTCCTTGTGGGCCGTATGGTCCTGATTGAGCAGAGGCACCAGCGTTAGCAGCAGCTCCTGGTCCTTGTGGTCCGTATGGTCCTGATTGCGCGGAGGCACCAGCGTTAGCAGAAGCTCCTGGTCCTTGTGGTCCGTATGGTCCTGATTGAGCAGAGGCACCAGCATTAGCAGCAGCTCCTGGTCCTTGTGGTCCGTATTGTCCGTTTGGTCCTGATTGAGCAGAGGCGCCAGCATTAGCAGCAGCTCCTGGTCCTTGTGGTCCGTATGGACCGTTTGGTCCTGATTGAGCAGAGGCACCAGCGTTAGCAGCAGCTCCTTGGCCTTGTAGTCCGTAAGGTCCTGATTGAGCAGAGGCACCAGCGTTAGCAGCAGCTCCTGGTCCTTGTTGTCCGTATGGTCCTGATTGAGCAGAGGCACCAGCGTTAGCAGCAGCTCCTGGTCCTTGTGGTCCGTATGGTCCGTTTGGTCCTGATTGAGCAGAGGCACCAGCGTTAGCAGCAGCTCCTGGTCCTTGTGGTCCGTATGCCCCTGATTGAGCAAAGGCACCAGCATTAGCAGCAGCTCCTGGTCCTTGCGGTCCGGCTGGCCCATTTGGTCCTTGTGGACCTGATGGGCCTTGTGGTCCTTGTGGACCTGATGGTCCTTGTGGGCCTGATGGTCCCTGTGGGCCTTGTAGTGATCGGGCTGGTCCTTGTGGTCCTGATTGAGCAGAGGCGACAGCATTCGCTGAAGATCCTGGCCCACTTGGTCCTTGTGGTCCTGATTGAGCTAATGCTGCTACATTAGCTGATGAGGATCCTGAACCATATTGCGGGCCAGAGCCAACACTCGCGCTGGCTGCGCCGCTGGCGCTAGCTGAAGAGCCACCGAAACCTGATATGGCGCGGCGTCCAGTGGTGGTAGATGTGCTTCCGCCACCTGGCACCTTGTGAATGACCACATCCTCTTCGTAAATGGTCTCTTGACCGTCAGCGTCGGTCTCGATGACGAATGTTCTCACTATCTTGTCTTCGCCGGAGATATTTGGTTTAGCAACTTGTCTGTGGAACTTCTTTCGAGTCGTTTCTCTTTCGTAAGTTGTTCCATTTTCGACGGAAACAGAATCCTGTTTGTCAAATGCGGTTTCACTCATTTGGCTCTCCAAGTTCCACATAGCCGCAAGAGCGACATCTTCTGCGCCTTGTTGGGCTGCGGCGTACTGTAAAATAAACGTGTTTTTTTTTTCAAATAAAATAGGCATTGGTTTATTAGTTAGTACCATATTCCTTTTCAATATTTCGAATGCTTGAATTATCAATTAAGTGCTGAAAAAATAACCGGACATTTATGGGTTCATAATTTTCTATTAAAAAAGCGCAATCGGTGAGGTCGTACGAATTATTTTTTCGGAACACTATACGTAACGACGTTTTACGAAATATCATTTAATTTTGATATTAAATTTATCACCTGTGAAGGAATGATCCTGAGCAAACTGGACTAATTTCACTCAATTTTGCCTCTACGTAATTCAGGTTACAGTAGTGCCACCTGCAACTTGTGCCTACGCCAATTCTTGGGATTAGTTGCTGAGGGGACCCCAAGCTACCAGGGCAATGAGCCTTGGCAAAAAGCTGAGATAATGCTTAGAAGATGATGGCGACCATTATGATCAGTGATCGGAACTATGGGAGTAAAACTTTAACAAAACTTGTTAACCGGACATAAAATAGTGCATACAGCCCTAAAAATATTCATGTCTATAGGGATAGGAATAGTATATAGTACTTACAGCCATAAAAATATTTACATTCATAGATATTCGAATATTTTTAAGGGTATAGCACTCTTTTTACGTCCGCTTGATAAGTTTTGTTAAAGTTTTACTCCCATAGTTCTTGATCACTGATTATGATTTCAAGGAGAATTTTAATCTAAAGAAGAAAATCGTAATTATGACAAAACTATACTTCGTGTTACTATCAGAAAATCGTAAATTTATTATTCGAAAACCGAAATTATGACAAAATCTAGTTGCATATTGTTTTTTTTTTTTTAACTAAACCGCAGCTGTTATATCAATGAGTTTAATTCCAAAAATAACAATTTATTCGTTGTTATTGAGATATCTTGATTTTTTTAACCTATCGATACATTGAAAAAAATCATACGAGTACCTTGATTATTTTCATGTTTTTATGTGGAATTCATGGGTTAACATAAACATGCTCGTAACTATTTTCAACCAAAACAATCTTAAAATTACAACGTGGGGTTTTGTGTCTTTTCCAATGAAACAATCAACGATTTAAAAAAAACCGCTGCCATTACAAAATTATGAAGTGTACCAAAAAATCTAAAATAATGCGCAGTATAATCTTTGGCGAGGATATTACGTTTTTTTAGCGGTTTTTGAAACAAATTGATATTTTGTTCCTGCTCCATACATTTTTTTCGAAAAAAAATCATAACGTGACACTCTTTATGCCAAATTGTGCCAAATTCAAAGGTTACCATGACAATAATGGGCAAAACATTTTTCAATAAATAAAAAATGAAAATAACAACTTTGGTTTCTACTTATGTCAATGAGAGCCGAATTTCAGCCCACAGAGCACCAGGGGGGTTGAAAGTGCGTTGTTGGCCTTTAAGAGCTAATATTTATCCTTCTGTCTAATTCTATCTAGAATAGAGTATGAGTATTTTTTATTGTAGTTGCAGTTGAAGTAATCATCTTCAGTACCCCTAGTGTAAATTTGATCGACATCATAACGTGACGAACGCGTTTGCGTTAAGTCTCATTTTGTATAGGATTTTGAGTTTCCAAAACGTCCCGCTTGGCGCGCTCTTTCTAAATCCAATACAAAATGAGACTAAACGCAAACGCGTACGTCACGTTTCGAAATCGAATTTATTTACACTAGGGGTACAGATTAAGTATAAATAGATAAGTTGCTTTAAAATTTAAGATTTAAGTTGAATGAGATTAGTGTATTGGATTTTTGTATGTTACAATAAAACTTCTAGGAATCAAAGAAAAGAAAGAATATTTTAAGCCATACTTAGTGTAAGATCAATTCTAAAAAGTTCTTATCTCTTTCGAGAGAAGGCCCGTGCCCAACAGTGAAGCGTATACAGCTTGACAATTTAACAATATACAATGTGTTTGTCCTCGTATAGTGGAGCCGCTAACCACGAATAGTACGATGAATTTTATCGACAAATCACCCCCCATACCTATGTTTTTATCAACCATTTTAAAAATACACCCTTTCAAAGTTTTATGATGCCAAACATTACTGCAGTTGGTTAATGTGCCATTATCTGTCCATTTACCCATCGAAAAAAAAAAACATTCGATAGCTTACGAATTCGGGCATACATACATTTGAAGCATAAATATCACAGAGAATTTTCCACAACTACTCACGAATTAATAACAAAGAAAATTGTCTTCAAAAATTTCCTTTTTTTTTACATTTTATCCTTTTTTTCTAAAACGAGATCGTCCTGTACTCTTTTATTGTTAAATGATAGGACAGGATATTAGCTAAGAGTTGACATCAAAATGCTAGCCCTAGTTATAAAACATTTCACAAGTTGATGAAAACAATAGATATAAGATAGACAGGGCCGGATTTAGGGGAGGGCAACCGGGGCCTCCACAAAAGAGGGGCCCCCACAATAGAGACTTCGGAAAATTTATCATTTTATTTGGAAAATAATTTGGGGCCAGGGGGCCTCCACTTTTTTATTGCCCGAGGCCCCCAGACCTCTAAATCCGGCATTGTAGATAGAATGAAAGGACTTACCGCCACCGCACAGCACAAGATCACGAGGGTGGTTGCTCTCATTTCTGTGAGAGTTGAAACCGAACTGATGTCGATGAAAAACTCCTGGGCCTTTTTATACCCAAAATCCCGTAGACCAATGACGTTTTTCCAGCAAGTTCAAATATTGACTCGATCGAAAAACATGAACAATTGTCAAAGTTACCTTGCGATTTAGAACAATGTAGTTTAATTGTGGATTGATTGAGATATTGTAATGTCGTGGACAATAATAATTTTTGTGTACATATGCCACCTGTTTGTTGAATGCGCGCGTCGTTTTCGTATTAATGCCTCGTATCATGTAGTGTCAACAATGTGTCAAAGAGAATTTTCAAAAATTGCAAAGATCCCATGGAATCCTCGGTATTTTTTCTGCACGTTTAATTTTTTATACTACGTCCTGGTGATAAACATGTCTCCATATTCTCGGTATTTTTCTTGCACGATTAATAGGGTGGTTTCCATCTACAAATCTTAGGGCAGAATTGTATCCCAATAAATTCTTTTGGATTATAAGAACATGTTAAACTACTTTTAGGGGACCTGCAATGACCATATTTTTGTAAATATTGAATTTAAAATATCTTTTAGCACAAGTCACGTGACCAAACTCGAAACGTCATTGAAGATTCAGATGACGTCACAACTCTCGGATTGATACTGTTGACAGTTAGGCGATAAACAACAAATGACAAAAGTCAGTTGACAGCTCGTATCTTCTACGTGTGTATGTAGTTATGTGTCAAACCGTAAACTGTGGCGTCACACAATTTTCAAAGAGCGTTTTGGGCGCGAAAGCATCCGTCAAAATATATTTTGTTAATTTAACATATTTAAAGCCGTTTTTAGTATAAAAGTTGAATGTTAGGGCAACTTTTACTTAATATAGAACGTAATACAAGCGTTTCAAAAAATTGGAAACAACGCTATTGGTTTTACTGCGTCCTGATGGTAAACAGGCCTCCGCATGGACGCCTGCAACTCTAGACCTAGAGGCGTTACATGCGTGTTGCCGACTCTAACACTCCGCACCCTCGTTGAGTTTATTCCCAAAACTCAGTTTCGATTTTTATGACACTTGAAATAGACGCCAATGAGTGACGTAAATGTTGATATTTGATATTTATTGAAATACAATTTTACAGCAGTAATGCTTAGCTGTAAAGCTAAGGGGCGCCAATGCTCTGTGAAATTAAGTACGAGGGCGGGATGATAGTAAATAGCCTTTGATATTAAAAAAAGATTAAATGAAGAAAAAAACTGCCTTATTTTTAAATAAGTGTCTCTGGCACTCTGTGTTCTGAATTTGAATTTGGTGGCGGGAATATTTTATTCATTTGCTGTAATTTGAAAATTGGCTGTGTCAATTCTTTGCAATAGGTACGGAGAAAACAGGCTACGACCACGTAAGTAGTTGTCGGGAACAAAAAAGGTAGTCGGTCTTCGCCATGCAGTCAGACTCCCCTCTTAATATTCGAGATGTAGCAGACACAAGGTTAACATTACGCCTTATCTCAAGGGAGTTCAAGCCCAGCCTATGTTACCGACAATTAAGAACGGGAACTGTGTGGAAACTGACATGAAAAATTTCTCATTATCCTGAACTTTTAAGATTTTTTTGAACTTGCATATTGCTACATGTAGCTGTTTAATTTATTATATTTATTATCTATTATCAAGATATTTTAGGCATTTACGGGTGTGGCCTGCAACAAGACCAAATAATTAAAACATAGGAACATACATTTCTTTTTTCACATTTTTCATGCAGAAATCACGCATAAAACGTTATTTTGGTGTAATATTGATAAAAAATATAACTTTATTTGCGTGATTTCTGTATAATACAATTTTTTTTATCAATTTAGCGCTAACAAATATTCTAAAGTAGATAAATGCGCATATATTTATGTAGTAAAAGTTTCAAATAACTTCATAAACCGCAACTGTTCTTGTATGGAAAGCGAAACAAACAATTCTTATTCTTTGTTTTCTTCTTACTCCTCAAACAGTGACAATTTTATTCGATCACTTTTCAAAGTTATGAAGTCTTTAGAGGTCCTATTTTTTAGGGTTCCGTAGTCAACTAGGAAGTAGGAACCCTTATAGTTTCGCCATGTCCGTCTGTCTGTCTGTCTGTCTGTCTGTCTGTCCGAGGCTTTGCTCCGTGGTCGTTAGTGCTAGAAAGCTGAAATTCGGGATGGATATATAAATCAATAAAGCCGACAAAGTCGTACTATAAAATCTAAAAAATTAATTTTCTTGAGGGTACCTCCCCTACATGTAAAGTGGGGGTGAATTTTTTTTTGCTTCAACCCTACAGAGTGGGGTATCGTTGGAAAGGTCTTTCAAAACTAATAGGGGCCCGCCTGATAGTAAGCAGTCTCCGTATCCTATGTACGCCTACAACTCCAGAGGAGTTACATGCACGTTGCCGATCCTAACACTCCGTACCCTCGTTGAGCTCAATTATCTTCAATGTTAATAAAATACATAATTAATCCCTGGCGGGTGCTGCCTCTGCGTGCGTCTCATGACACGGGCAAGGGCAGCATCCGCTTGGTGAACCCATTACATTACACTAAAGTGTCAAAAGAGCTTCTACGTGTTGGCTTCGGCTCCGCGCACGTTTCCCAAAGGTCCGGAATACCGTTGTTCCGTGATGGGAAAGACATACAAATAAATAGGTTTCTTCCAAAGACCAGCTCAAGAAGTACCTAAATATAATGAGTGTACTATATGATCCACTCATGGGAGTGGACCCACCGTAATGTTATTATTGCTAGAAGAAATACTGAAATAGTGTTAACTGTTCAACCGTCGGGTCCTTATTTATCGACTTCTTTAACATAATAGAGCGAGGGCTTACTTTATAACGTTACAAAGATTGCCATTTATAAAATATGCAAGTTAGATTCGATTCTTAAGTCATAAGTTCTGTCAAAATGGTTCAGACTGATAAAAAAGCTATAGGTACAGTACCCCTAGTGTAAATTTAGTCGATAGCGAAACGTGACGTACGCGTTAGCGTTAAGTCTCATTTTGTATGGGTTTTTAAACAGCGCGCCAAGCGGGACGTTTTGGAAAGTCAAAAATCTCATACAAAATGACACAACAAAAACGCGTACGTCACGTTTCGCTGTCGAAAATATTTACACTAGGGGTACTGATACCTTATTATTCATATATATCGGGTTAAAAGCTTATTTAATGCTGAATTATTTATAATATAATTTGACCTAATTTGCTGTCTCAGTTTTACATAATTCCGTATAATATTTGGAAAAAAGTTATAAAAAACATTGTGATTTTAATCCCTATTTATTTGTTTTTCCTTTTTTACATGGTTGAATCTGACATAAAACAAAAGCTGGACCTTTTATCTTTCTTAAAATATACAATTAATGTGGATGGTATTGCAAAAATAACCACTGTACCCCTAGTGTACATTTATTCGATACCGAAGCGTGACGTACGCGTTTGCGTTAAGTCTCATTTTGTATGGGATTTCGAGTTTATAAAACGTCCTGCTTGGCGCGCTGTTTCTTAATGCCATACAAAATGAGACTTAACGCAAACGCGTACGTCACGTTTCGCTATCGAATAAATGTATACTAGGGGTTCTATACGTGTTTTATCCAACCTATTCGTTGGATGACACAAAAAAATGAGTGTGTCACTGAAAAGTGCCCTTAAGCCCTATTAGGGTATTAGCTGAAGTACCTACAGACTTGTCGAGGATCTAAATAAATGCTGGTGATAAAAAAAGTTGTAATAAAGGAGGTTGATACAAATAAGCAATTGTATCTAATTTATTAATGTGCCACTGATTTTTACTCCCATTTGTAAAGTATATTTTTTTACAATCCAGCCGCGTATTCGCGTCTAACGACAATCCCAAAGTAAAAAAGTTGTAAATATAGACGCAATCTAAAGTTTAAACTAATTACATTACATTTTGATTAGTAAATAAACGAGTAAAACAAACTTTCAAATTATGGCAATTTTTTATTATTAAAGGCTTTGTATTTATAAAATTTCAACATTTGTGACAGAACTTATGACGAACTAAGTACTTACTACTGTCATCTTTGGGCAAGAATACCTGACGAACTTGGTTATGTATTCCTGTAAGATGACAGTAGTAAGTACTTCATGTATCATTCCCATCTGTGCCTGCCTCTTATATAACGGTGGTCACGTGGGGCGGGGCAGATGTGAATACACCTTTTCTACGACAGGTGACCGGTGATCACGTAATGTTTTCTATAGAAAACGAAGTGTCGATTGCCTCGGTCCGGACCCAGACCGTTCTAGTCTAGCGGGAGTACGAGTAATCCTTTGCTATGCAATAACTTCGAACTAGTTCCTCATTGAAACAGCTGATACATAATTTAAGAATCATTGAGCCAGTTTAGAAAAACTTTAGTCGAAAGTCCAAAAATGCTTGTTGCTAAGCGTACATCAATAAATATAATGTTGTGACGTGTGCACCGACCTGGGAGTGACAATGTATGGTGTCGCCATACTGAACGTAACATTTGGAGTGCAGACAACATAGATGGACTCTACAAGCTACGAGAAACACCGGGAAGGGAGTCTGCATTCGCACTATTTCCCCTCTGCCAAAGCGATTGCCTGACATGCCCAACTGGGCATAGCGCAGTGCATGTTGTGACTCGTCCGTAAACAAAGAGATCGAGGTGTACAAGACTTGTCTTTGACGTGGCCCGATTCGAAGAAAGATACGATAACGATAAGTTCTGGTTTAGTAAGTTCTCATTTAGATATCGTTGGTACGTCGTATAATTGACAGAAGCAGCTCGATTCAGACAACTAATGTCACTTTGACTTTAGAAATATCGTAGATAGAACTTATTGGGATGACAGCGGAATCGAAATAAACGTCAATTTTGACATTTCGTTTAGTTATCGATATTTTCAAGATCTTAAACGTGTCTTAATCATTCCGTAAGTCATTTTCTGTGTATTTGTGTCGTCATTATAGATTGGATTTTGTATGTAGTGAGTGAGAAGTACGACTGTGCGCACGTTTTCCACCTCAAACAAATGGCAGAACGATTTATACAATATGATATCACTTGGGCTCCTCCCTTCCGACGTGTCGGAAACCAGTGTTGCTCGAAGTCTATAAGCCTTGACCTACCTATCTAACCTTAAAAACTTAACCTGCATTCTAATGCCATTGAGGCATACGTCACACTTTGATGCGACATTACAATACAAGGCATCACACAAAATTAGACCTTATCATGTAATCGTAAAGATCAAAACAGGTAAACGAATCCTTGGGACCACAGACTCGAGCCATGAGTTAAGAATGAGACAATTATCTCAATGCACCTGTGTCCACTGAAATCAACTTATAGTAAGTCGATTATGTTTGTTTTTCATTGTTAGTGCGATTTTACGCACACACGAAACAATGACTTTATTAATAAATACATGTACATTTTTAGCGTCTCAAGTACCTAGTGATGTGCTGTTACCAGTAAATTTTCCCAGGCGAGTAAGTTTCTAGTAACGTATTGGTATCATTCCCAAAAATCAGTAATTTACGGTAAACTATTATTTAATATTATTAACAATGTTTTTTTAAACACTGATTTAAAATTTCACGATTTTTACAGATTAATAACTTAAAGAAACGGGACTTAATCGCGTATTAAGTTCTAAATGTACCTTCAACGTTTCGAGGACGGTGTTGTCACCGTGGTCTCGGAGAAGACTGGCTAAAGTTGAAATCAACATCTTCTAGCCACGCGAGTTTTTTGAACTACCCGCACTTGGTCTTGTTTATCAACTTCAACGTTTTGCGCTCTAGGGCAACTAGGGATGTTACTCTGTCGACACACAACACTAACGATATTCGATATTTCGACTGTCGATATGCGTTACCGCTTATATATACTAATGGCTGGATTCCATGAGGATGAGATCCCGAAACCCTCGTCCCGATTGAAATTGCAAATTATTTTTTTTGTGGCTTCCCGCATTTTTCTGCTGTAGAGATGGCGATCCGTGGAAAGGATTTTAGGGTAATACAACTCGATCCAGTGGTTTGGTCCTGACTCCAGTAAATGCTCAGCCACGGCAGGCTTGTTCACTTTTTATTTTAGTTATTTTATCATTATATGTTATTTTAACAAGACAGAATAACGATTGCTGGGTTAGAAGATCAGATGGCAGTCGCTTTCGTAAAAACTAGTGCCTACGCCAAATCTTGGGATTAGTTGTCAAGCGGACCACAGGCTCCCATGAGCCGTAGCAAAATGCCGGAACAACGCGAGGAAGAAGAAGGAGAATAACGATTGCTGTTGTTTGTATCTTACAATAAATAGTTCCGTTCCGTTTATGTCTTGTAATAATGAGATATAAAAGTAAAAACATTCCATAATCTTACCAAAAGTCGGTAAATACAATATCTTTATATTTACCGATGTTTGGAAATGTTACTGGAAAAAATAGGAATTCACTAGTAAATTTCTCAAATGGGAAATTACTGGTAATGGTAATTTACTACCGGCACAACAAAATACATAAATGACATAAATATGCTCAAGACATAAATGACGTAAAATACGGGAACTTTCTGTGACTTTACTGATCTTCTTTTAACGAGCGAACTAGTGTTGTTGCTGTAGATGAATTTTTTGGACCCGGGTACGTCCTTAAACTACGTCCAAAAGAGAGGTATGGGCATTGTGAATTCATCTCGCTTTGTGTGGTAGGGCACAGCCAGTGGATGTCATTCCAGATCTAGAGCAGAGCCCAACTGGGGAAGTACCTCCACCTTACAGAAAACAGCAGCCAAATAACACTAGACCCTACTCATAGTGTTGTGTTCCTGTCGGTGAGTAAGGTTGCCAGAGCTCAAAGAGGGGGGGCGGGGTTACGGTCGGCAACGCGCATGTTACTCCTCTGGAGTTGCAGGCGTACATAGGCTACGGAGACTGCTTACCATCAGGCGGGCCGTATGCTTGTTTGCCACTGACGTAGTATATAAAAAAAAAATATTAGAACTTTTAACCCTAAAACCATGGGTTAAGTTACTATTCAATGCGTTAGGGGCTGCGATACTTAGCGACGTTACCTATTCGCATTTTAGCTATACTTCGTTTTTTTGCACTAGAAAAAAGGTAAACAATCTTGACGTATCTTTTAAGAGGAAAAGGGACGGGCGTTTCTCCATACAAACGTAGTCCCCATTTTCCTCTCTGGATATTGAGATCATGGAAAGTATTTTTACATAATTTGATGTATATTAACCATACCTATGTCTCTACGTTTGACTTATTTCGATTTTTTTATTATTGTAGAAATCTGCCGTATGCACCCGGATCGGTGGGCCAAATTGGCTACCGAATGGATACCGCAGGTTAGCCGGGGCAGAGGCAGACCAAAAAAGAGATGGCGGGATGACCTCGACGCTTTTTGCAGAGACTGGCGGGAACATACTTCAAACCGTGATGAGTGGCGGAAAAAAGGGGAGGCACCCCCTATATATATATATATATAAATAAATACATTTGTAATTATTTTCTAAATAGGATATGTACTACGAATTTTTATTCTAATTATTTCATAAATCTGTTGACATTGTAATTGTAATTTGTAATTTTTTATACTCATTTTCAATGTTTATTTTAATTTTGAATAGGTCCAATGTACATATATATTATATATCCAGAGAGGAAAATGCGGACTACCATTGTATGAAAAGGGGATTTCGTGCGGATTCTTAAATGATCGTAGGCATATGATTTATAATTGTCACATATTTTCCGTAACCTAGTTTTAAGACGGAATATAATATCATTAGAATCCTGTAGTGAATTGACTTTTTACGCAATCCGTTCAGTTCAAAATTAAATGTATTCATAAGAGGAAGGGACGACCGCTTCCTCATAAATTATCAATATTTTAAACCACTTGACATATTTTTAATTTATAATATTTGCATGACTTAATTGTAATTCAATAATTATGTACTTACTATTTTGCATGTATACATTTGCCAGCGCTTTGGTGCGAACTGTAATGCTGTGTAAATATATCGTAATAATAATAAATATTTTTTTTTTTTTTTAATAGCCTATTTGGTGTCCCACTGCTGGGAAAAGGCCTCCCCTTTTTTCCGCCACTCATCACGGTTTGAAGTATGTTCCCGCCAGTCTCTGCAAAAAGCGTCGAGGTCATCCCGCCATCTCTTTTTTGGTCTGCCTCTGCCCCGGCTAATCTGCGGTGTCCATTCGGTAGCCAATTTGGCCCACCGATCCGGGTGCATACGGCAGACGTGTCCTGCCCAACCCCACTTAAGCTTAGCGGCCTTAACACCCACATCTATAATACCAGTTCTGGAGCGCAGTTCGGTGTTCCTAACTCGATCGGTTCTCCGAACTCCTAGTATGCTGCGCTCCATTGCTCGCTGGCAAATCTTGAGTCGGGACTTCTGGGCTTCCGTTAATGACCAAGATTGGGCGCCGTAGGTTAGGATAGGCAGGATACACATGTCGACGAGTTTGCGCTTTAGTGTCAGTGGAAGGTTGCCCTTCATTAGTGCCTTCATGGACCAGAAGCTCTTCCAGGCATTTTCGATGCGTTGATCGATTTCTTTAGACTGCCTATCATCGAAGGATGCTATCTGGCCCAAGTATATGTATTCGTCGACATATTGGATATCCTGCCCATCAAATATAATTAAATAAATAAAAACGTAGTCGGGTAGTCGGTAGTCCCCATTCTCAATTTTTTTTAAATGATAGATGAGGCAAACGAGCAGAAGAATCACCTGATGATAAGCGATTTAATTTATAACCATAGCTATCACGACGAGGGGGTCGTTTAACCAAAAACCAAATTCTATATTAATTTTCAAAAGCTCCTAACTCATATAAAAACTAGTGGCTTTGTGAGCTGTAGACCTTCGTTAAGATCGATAAGCATTTAACAAAAAAAAACTTTGAGCCAATTTCACAGCGTACTCACAATAGTCTTAAGTACCATAGACTGTAATGGCACTTAAGTCCTTCATGCAAATTTCCACCATTTCGAATATTTTCCAAAAAACAAAACGATGGGCAAATTCTATATAGCTACTGAACCTGCTTACAAAATTTCACGAGATTCAATTGAGAATTGCGACATGTAGAGAGGAACATTCGGATATACGAAAGCAAATTGCCCGAGTCAAAACGTAGACCTTCGCTAACGCTTCGGCCAATAAAAAAAATCGAAAAAATCAATCGATAGGGCATAACTATGGTTAATATAATAAATATTATAGGACATTATTATACAAATTGACTAAGTCCCACAGTAAGCTCAATAACAATAAGGCTTGTGTTGTAGGTACCTAGACAACGATATATATAATAACTTAAATACATAGAAAACACCCATGACTCAGAAACAAATATCCGTGTTCATCACACAAATATATGCTCTTACCAGGATTTGAACCCGGGACCATCAGCTTCATAGGCAGGGTCACTACCCACTAGGCCAGACCGGTCGTCCGGTCGTAATATACCGTCAGGTGAAAAGCAAAACTCACTAATTACTACAACACGTTCATAGCCGTAATGAACCATATCAGTTTTGGAATAAGGTTGATTTTTGATTATATTTTAATTATTTTTGAGTAATTAGTGAGTTTTGCTTGTCACCTGACGATACATTAAATAGTGTAAAAATATTTCCCATAATGTGAATATCTAGGGAGGAAAATGGGGACCAAGTTTGTATGGAGTAGTCGTCCACTAAGTCTTAATAAACCTAGTCTAACTAAATGCCTTCTCCATAATCTCCATTCTCTAATACTCGCATGCACAATTAAGGATGAAGGGTTAAGAAATTCATATGCAAATTCTATTTTATACCGAGTAAGTAATAGGGTTATCGTGAGCTTAAGATTAAAAGGTGGTTTATACTGTCAGTATTTATTGATGGATGTGACTCTGTCAATACATACTGATATCGATCTGAATCGATGTGCGAATATCAAGGCTGTCTATATTAGAAGAAAGTCAGGTTAAAAATTTAGGCATCGTAATGGAGGAGTTGCTTCGATTTGAAGCTCATATAAATTCCATAATACCAAAATGTTATGGTGCACTAAAATTATTATTATTATATCCGTTTATTCCATAGTTCTACACAGCGGTTTAAGAACTCTTAGAACAGTATTAGTATGCCACTGTTAAATATAAATAATAATAAATAAAATAAAATTTTATTTATTCGTTAGCATACATGCTTTATGCTTTTTTATGACGGTAGGGTTTGAATATTTACCTACTGTTAACTTTATTTTGGTTTCTGACGGTGATGTGTGTATTATTTATCTTCTTTATAAAATACCACGATTGTTTGTTGCAACATTGTGTTAAGAACGGTTTTCACGGCTTACTATTTTGGCAGCTTATTTATGGCAATATAAGCCTATTGATGTATCGACGCTTCACATGTATGTTGTGGTTCTGGAAAATGAGACCATGTCACTGGTGTAATGACGTCTGTGTCTCTATTGTTTTATGTTTTTCAGCCACAAATTACAATAATAATGTTCTCCAGTATTGAAGGTAAAATGACTCGCGTGGCGTCCGACACGTCCGACCGTTTTCTATGACGGCTAATCGGTGTTCACGTAGAAAACGTAGCGTCGGAAGCTCCGGCCCCCTATTACTAAGACTCCGCTGTCCGTCCGTCCATTGGTCCATCTGTCTTATGAATCGTGATAGCTAGACAGTTAAAATTTTCACAGATGATGTATTTCTGTTGCCGCTGTAACAACAAATACTAAAAAGTACTTACGGAACCCTCGGTATGTGACTCTGACTCGCACTTGTCCGGTTTTTTTTAAATCAGAAACTACATTAAGTTGAGACATAAACAATTTTAACTTCTACGAAATAAGCTACATCCTAAAAATATGGAACAAAAACACTCATGTAATCCTATAATCGAACTCGCTTCGATTCTTTTCGTAACCTCACACCAGTATTTTCTAATACCTTTCATTATTTAGGTACGATCATTTTCTTTAATCAATAATTAAATGTACTTAAGCTATCCAACCCATCAATAAATATTGACCGTGTACCGCGCCAAGACGTAAGTTTTATCATACATCCGATCTTAAAGGGATAATGAAAGGCGTTTCTTCGAGGGTGATATAAGAAAAGACTTTTGTTCTTAAGCGTGTGATAACAATGTATGATACCACACATTCCAGGTAATAGGATCCCGGTTGAATGAGCTTAATAGATTGCGTCGAAAGATAATAACGGCCCGATTCGAAGAATGATTAAAACACGTTTAAGATCTTGGAAAGATCGATAACTAAACGGCATGTCAAAATTCGACGCCAATTCTTGGGATTAGTTGTGAAGCGGATCCCAGGCTCCCATGAGCCGTAGCAAATTGCCGGAACAACACGAGTACCGGCCAATAATAATATCACATTTGTGTTTTTTGTAGGAACATGAAAAAAATGAAAATGAAAATGAAAAAAAATGAAAATGAAAAATATATTTATTATCTATTTACAACCATATAGTAAGCATTTGCTGGGGCCTCTCTTTAGGCTTACAAAGCCTGTGTTGAGACGTCCCGCTCTTCCACAACCATAATTACTTGTAGTTACATTATATTACAAAATTACAGTTTTTTTTTTTTTTAGGTATTTATATATATTTCCTACATATATTTTTAATGTTTAGGATAGGAGTGTGTTCATGTGTGTGTGTGTGTGTGTGTGTGTGTGTGTGTGTGTATGTGTGTGTAAGCGTGCGTGCGCTTGGGAATACACTCTTTACAGTTGGAGTAGTCGCTCCGTCTCATAATAATTTTTTGCCTGAAGCCATTTTGGAATAACTGTTTTACAGTGATGGTAATTTTTTCCATATATGTTGAGATACCTATTTATTACATTATACAGGTGATTTGATAATTTGTAAAATTGTCTTCTTGCAAATATGGTTCTAGTCTTATTATTCACAACAACATCTTTCCTTCTTCTATTTTCTGTACTAGAATCATATGGCAAGGATCACATGTAAGTATAGAGTAAACAATAAGGTAGTTTGTAAGTTACATATTTTAATAGACATTATATACAAATATATGATGAATATTATAATGACATACTGTGAATAAAAATATGAGACTAAACATTTTCATATTTATTTTCTCATCGCTCGCACAAAGGTACTACTAGACCCTAGAACCTAAATGTGTGGTTTAAGAGGAACTTCCTCCCGCGGACGCTCCGGCTGTGGAATGAGCTCCCTGCCGAGGTTTTCCCGAGGGTCTACAGTTGAAGTTCTTTAGAATAGGAGTGTACAGATTTTTAAAGGGTCGGCAACGCGCATGCGACACTTCTGGAATTGCAGGCGTCGATAGGCTATTACGGTGACTGCCTACTATCAGGCGGGCAGTATGCTTGTTTGTATAGAAAAGTAAAAAAACTGTATGTATCTAACACAAAATTAAATTTTATAAAATAACCATTTATTACTTACGGCTTAAAATATCACTTGATAAAACCCTCTAAAATGTTATAAAAAAACTTCTAATTCTATTCTAAGTCAGTTAATGTAAACTTGTAAAGACGCCATCTGTTTTCAACGGGGTACCGCACAAACAGCTGGCGTCTTATCTACATCTTACCATACTTACCACTCTATTCTGACCCATACGTTTCAAACGCTCTATCTTACTAACATTAAAAAAGACGTAAGCGCTATATAAATTCTATGTACTTAAGCCATTTTCGACTTCCAAAACTACGGCATAGGTCTTCGTATAGCTGTTGGTAAACTATTTTGTCTTGACCTGCAGTTGTTATAGAAGTTATGTGTAAGTGTGAAAGAGAAATGGGGTCTAATTTGGGTGGTTTAAGGGCGCGTGCCATACGCAACGGTCGCTGGTAAGTCACCTGTAACTGTCATTTGTTTGGTCACGGACCGTGACAGAATAGGGTGGTTAAGACGATAGACGTCTTGACCATTTCGTATACATTAAGTATAAGACGCCGTTATAAAAAAAAAGTTCCGTAAAATATGCCTACTTTGCTCCCCACCCAGTTTTATAACTTTTATATCACAAGCTCATTTAAGTATTACAACACGATAAACTCTGGACACGCTAACTTTGCACGAAATTGGATGTACGAATGCATACAATTATAAGCTCCATAACTTGACTCAGTACTTGGCATGAAAACTTAGCGTGGTCCGACTCTAGTAGTGAGTCTACTTTAAATCGGCATATATGTGACCGCGGCCGGCAAAACGTCCCACTGTCCCTTGCCATAAGGACGAGATTTGCTTGTATCTTTGAACAAAGCATCCTTATGGCAAGCGGGACGTTTTGCCGGCCGCGGTCACATATATCACATACCTTCCACAATATAATAATTAAAAAAAAATTAGAAGCAAATTTTGGAGCACATTTTATGACAGTTATTTTACCTGATAACTTGACTATGAATATCTTTACTTCAGCCATAGCCTAAATTTCACTCAATATGCATATCAAGAAGTGTGACGAAGAAGATATTAACGACCCAATTCGAAGAATGATTAAGACACGTTTAAGATCTTGGAAAAATCTTTAAAATATCGATAACTAAACATGTCAAAATTGAAGTTTATTTCGATTCCGCTGTGATCCCAGTAAGATCTATTTACGATATTTCTAACGTCAAAGTGAAATTGATTGCCCGAATCGAGCTGCTTCTGTCAATTATACGGCATACAAACGATATCTAAATGAGAACTTATCTAAACCAGAACTTATCCTTATCGTATTTCATTCTTCGAATCAGGCCGTAAGTATAAGTCTGTGAATTTTTTAACCACCCTTCCTCATTAACGAAACCCTTGAAAAAGAAAGTAACAAAACTTTCGTCAAATTGATTAAAAAAATCATATAACAGAGAGTTTTTATTAAAGTTTTTATCCAAATTGTTTCGAAACGACCACGCCAACTGTTGGGTCGATAATAAAGTAGTCTACTCACCGTAGGAGACGTCATTAGGACGACAATAACTGTTCTATAGGTTCCTTTCCCTGGATATCTGGTGTCAGTCAAGTGTGAGTCTGTATTAGCGCTTTGGGTTCCATAGCTGCTGCGTAGTAGAAGAAAGCTATTTTCGGAACGACTGTGCCAACTCAACCGTTAGGTCGATAATAAAGTAGTCGGCTCACTGTAGGAGACGTCATAAGGACGAAAATAACTCTATAGGTTCCTTTATTGATGTTAACCGTTTAGTTCGATATCTGGCGTCAGTCAAGAGCCTTAGGTGTTCACTATGGTTAAGCAGATTTTTATTTTTAGGGAACTTTCACTCTGGGTTCCGTAGCCGCCACATAGTAGCCTTACATGTTCACAATATAGAGCTTTATTTCTAGGAGGATAAGAGCGTATGTATTTAAATGATTTGGTCTGCCTCCGCCACATAGCTACATCCTTCTACTTCTCACCATGTATGTAATATCCGCCAGATCATAAAATTCCTAGGCATATTGTAGTGAGGTCCACACAGCTGATCAGCTGACAACTACAATAATAATCCTTAGTCTTGCAACGCATAATTTACGATTCTTTCACGGTCCATTGAGTCCATGTATAAATATAATATTTAATTTCTTTTCCTTTATATTAAATAGTTCAGTATTTAGCCGACTTGTGAGTTGTTATTATCTCCACCTAGGTACGCCCTACACTTCATGGCGACCCTGCCAGTCGGGCCGCTCGAGGCAGCCTCAGCTTAGACGCCGGCCAGCTGCACAACCGCCCAGCCAACCAGCTACGACGAGGCAACCAGCTCCACTACGCTAGCCAGAGCCAGCACTAACCAGCTGCACTGAAGCCCACCACAGCCAGCCGCACAACAGCCAGCCAGCCAACCAGCTTCACTATGCCGACCAGAGTCAGCAACAAGCACTGTAGCCAATGTAAGAAGCTCACCAACGACTAACGTACCAAGAAGCCGAAACACCGACCTAGACCCTGCACGACCCTTCAGACTACAAGAACAGCAAAATGGACAAAAAGCAGCCACAGTGTAACGTGAAAATCCTCTGAGTCGATGGAGGTCTTCATATTTCTGGACAGTTTTCCTTTCGGGCATCTGAAGCAACCTGACGAACCTATCCTGCCTATCTATTGGTTTATGTAACTACCGTCAAAATATAACAAAGGAACTTTACGATCGGGCGGATATTACAATCGGCCGTCGATATTTATGTACCTACAGTTTTTTTTCTTGTTGCTGATCCGACGCTGTTCATTGTTTACACCGATAAATAAATAAAAATAAAAAATAAATATTATAGGACATTATTACACAAATTGACTAAGTCCCACAGTAAGCTCAATAACACCGATACCGATAGGTTTATTTGTTTGCCAACGAGTTACAGAAACCACGGAAACACGTGATCGAACTTAAAAGGAACCATACAAAAGGGAACCCTAAAACTTCTATTTGCCATTTCGTCTGCTTGTTTGTCATTTTGAAAAATGAATTGCATTTCATGTTGTCAGTTTAGACGTTAAACCGTTACCAATATGGCGAAATTCGAACAATTTATAATTTAAAAAAAACAGTATGAATGGAATAGTTGCGTCTATTCTCTCTTTAGGGTTGTAAAGTCAGACGGTGGAGTCAGACCAAGCTAAGTTGGCAGCGATTTTGATAACCCAGCCTGTGCAAGCGTCAAGTAAGTGCCGGTGAGTAAGGTTGCCAGAGCTCAACGAGGGGGAATGCTAGGGTCGGCAACGCGCATGTGACTCCTCTGGAGTTGCAGGCGTACATAGGCTATGGAGACTGCTTGCCACCAGGCGGGCCGTATGCTTGTTTGCCACCGACGTAGTATTAAAAAAAAGTAAACGTCATAATTTCATAGCAGTTTAAGGTTTAAAATAACACTTTCACTGTCTGGTCTGACAAAATCGCTGCCAACTTGACAATAGGGTTGTATTCAATTTTTTTAAAATGCTTGTATTACGTTCTATATTAACTAAAAGTTGCCCTAAACGAAAACTTTTATACTAAAAACGGCTTTAAATATGTTAAATTAACAAAATATATTTTGACAGATGCTTTCGCGCCCAAAACGCTCTTTGAAAATTGTGTGACGTCACAGTTCACGGTTTGACACATAACTACATACACACGTAGAAGATACGAACTGTCAACTGACATTTGTCATTTGTTGTTTATCGCCTAACTGTCAACAGTGTCAATCCGAGAGTTGTGACGTCATCAGAATCTTCAATGACGTTTCGAGTTTGGTCACGTGACGTGTGCCAAAAGATATTTTAAATTCAATATTTACAAAAACATGGTCATTACAGGTCCTCTAAAAGTAGTTTAACATGTTCTTATAATCCAAAAGAATTTATTGGGATACAATTCTGCCCTAAGATTTGTAGATGGAAACAACCCTATTGCCATCGGCCATCAGATATATCGGAGCGGCCAAGGTGTATATACATCGAATAGTGTAAAAATATTTTCGAAAATGTCAATATCCAGAGAAGAAAATGGGGATAACGTTTGTATGGAGAAGCACTCCACTATCCTCTAAATCTATTTTTTATCAAAATATTTGCACCCTCTCGAAGGTTTGCCCAAGTCGTCGTAAATCTCGACACACTTAATTAGGGTTCCGTAGACAGAGGGTCCGTTTACGAGCGAAGAACACCTAACGATGTGTGCGGACCTCTCTAAACACGATCTAATGTTGTTTGGGAGATCTTGGTAATTGGTTTCGAAGTGTTTAAGAAATCGATTGGTTTCTTACGATACGTTTTATCATCATCGCCCGAGCTATCTAATAGGGTGGATCACTCGTGTTATGGAGTTTTTTTTTAATTTTATTTATCCTTTGGTAATAGTTGCACAAGCAGTATTGAACCTTTAAGTCTAAGGAGAGACTTTGCCTACTTGTGTGTGTTCTACCGCTTGTACAATGGGCTGTGCTCTGAAGAATTGTTTGACATGATGCCAACGGCCGCTTTCTATCACCGCACCGCTCGCCGTCGGCAGGGTGTTCATTCTCACACCCTAGAACCTAAATGGTCGCGTACTGTGCGGTTAAAAAAAAAATTCCTCCCGCTAACGCCCCGGCTGTAGGATGAACTCTGTTCCAAGGTTCTCCCTGAGGTCTACAGTATGGGGTTCTTCAAAAAAGGAGTGTACAGGTTTTTAAATGCACATGTAACTCCTCTGGAATTGCAGGCCTCCATAGGCTGCGGTGACTGCTTACTATCAGGCGGGCCGTATATTTGTTTGCCACCGTCGTGGTATAAAAATATAAGTATTAAAAGTTACGTAATAATGCCAGCAAATATTATTTCAAATTATTTTGTAATCGGAATTCATTTTTTGCCATTTCAATTATATCTATGTAGGTATTGTATTTTAGTAATAGCTAAAAATATATGATTGTATTTTTAGTCAAATTTCAGCTAAAAATATATGCCATTATTGGTTCTACATGATAAATGTTAAGAGCTAATAAATTAACAAAAAAAGTACTCAAAAAGAAACATTTTCAAAAAGAAAAAGTACCGAAAAAGTCGTGGTTTTTTAGATTTTTGAGAAAGTTGCGTCCATATCTCGATGTCACAAACGGGGATTATTCATTGGGACAACATCATAAACAAGTTTACAAAAAATCAGGACTACTTGACGCAAATGCTAATCTATAAAGTTACTGTATTGTTTTGTCTGTTATCTGTATTGTCGTCGAAATCATTATTTATAAACTTGAACAGCTTGTTTGTGATCTTGAACAACTGTTCAGGCGACAGCATGTGTTCGATAAAATGTCTTCATTAGTGAGTGGATACAAGTGCCTCATGACGTCGACGCGGCAATACTAACACCGTATGGACCAAGGACTGAAATAAATTATTTTTATTTTTAATTTTATTTTTATTACAAGTAAGGCATTCGACTTATTTCAGTGATGACGTTTGATCGCATTTGGGAATAGTCGCGATGTCAACAAGCGCCATTTATTTTATCATTTATTACGTATGACGATTTGGGGGTGGGGGGGGGGGGAGTTTACTTTGTTTATTTTTTTGTCTTAAAAAAAAACCAGTAAGTACCTTTGTAAAATTAGAATTAAAACAAAACATCTAAGTATTTTTTTTCCTTTAAATTCTTACGTTATGCTTATTAAACAGGGGACAGTTGGTCGATCTGTTCTTATTTTTTCTTACATCGAGGTGGGAGGGGGTCAAAACTGGCGAAAATGCCCGTTTGCTACTCGACACAGTTATATGTCAAGGTCGCGTAAAACTCATTTTTTTTTTATTTTTTTTTTATTTAGACTAAGATACGAGACGATAGAGACAAACACAGGCGGGTCAAAGTACGAATCTCTTCGCGCTTGCTTAGCGTCCTAACTTTAGAGACCGTTTTTGCTGACCATAGCACAAAGTAAATAGCGGCGGCGCGCGCCGGAGCAGAGTCCGCTCAGCACAAAGTGCCATTTTCGCCGCACGCACACAGACGTGACATTTACGCACATAGACGTGACATTTACGCACACAGACGTTACATTTACAGGCGTTCTCGGGCACTCTCGGGCAGAGCTTAGTCGGGCTGTGCGCGCGTTGCTCACTTGACGTCCCCGCCGCTACGTAGGTACCTACTGTCATGTACGTCAAAATGCAGTCTCTAAGGAATGTAAACATGACAAGATGTATGTATAAACGAATCGATGTATGTATGTCTGTAAACTTATATTACCTACTCCTTTTTAAAATTCAAAATTAATACAAAAGCAACCCTAGTCAGTCGGGCAAGTTTAGGTATGTATTTTCAAGAACGGCGGGAACGGATCATCTTTTTTTTTTTAAGACCATAGCTAGGGTTGCCATACGTCCCGTATGTACGGAACTATCACCGTATTGAAGTATGCGTCCCGTTTTTATCCCGTATGTCAGTCACTAAAATGACAGAGAAGCAAGCAAGCTCTATTTTGACAGAAAATTATTATGCCATCAATCAGTAGGCAACCTGTCGTCAACATATGTTCGTTAAAGTGTTCATTAGAGACAAGTGTCAGAAGCAGAAATGGTGGAGGCCGAAGCTATAAAAACCGTTCATAATTAATTTGTACGTCTGTCTGAGGGTTGCAGGTTCAATCCAGCGACATAATTAAGCTGTTAACGGTTTAAGGATTCCAAAAAAAGTCGATTAAGTCCGAGTCGCGCTTAGCAGGTTTTTACTTATATGAAAAAGTCAATAGGTACGGTCACGTCTGAAAATATCTATACGAAAGAAGTGCCAAAATATGTATACTTACACGACTTTATTGCCCATATATTATAGTGTATACATATTTTTGGCACATTTTTTGTATCGATATTTTCAGACGTGACTACCGTAATACTTATGTTTCTTGTTTTATAACACAACAATGTCCAAAGAGTAAGTAAGAGTAGATAGAGAGTTTTATTTAATAATAACTTTATCAAAAAATATTTTACAAAAAAATTAAAATGCTGCTAACTTCATTTACTTATGTCATCGTTTATGGTTTTCTGGAAGAGATCGCTTATTAGCGATAAAACCGCCTGCTGTTACCTAGTTATGTTCTCTTTTCGTTATGCGCTGCTGCAGTGCTGTTTGTGAAGTCGATGATCATATAAAAAAGAGGGCCTTCCGCCATAATCGAAAAACGTTTTCTGCTTCTCTGTCGTTCGAATATACAAGAGCGATAGAGAGGCAGATGACGATTTTTGGTAGGCCCTCAGAACCCGACGAATTTAAAACCTTTTCGAACACGGTTAAAAATGGAACGGCACTGCATTCAAATACTAATTAACCTAATAGTTCTCGCCATACAAGACTTCTTAAAAAATTCTTTCGAGACATCCTGTCTTGAATCGGCAGACCCTATCGGCTCGTGCCGGCCGTCATCCACACTTACGCAAAATTCAACTCTATCCTCTATATGACTAGGTTCAAAATTTAACAGACACAAAAATGACTTACATTTCTGGTAGCCAACATTGTTAGCCTACTATAAATAGCTAAATTGAGCTCTAACGCCTTAGTTTTAAGGTTGAATTATGATCGTATCTAGTTAGGGTTGGCACGCTTCTGGAAATAAGCGATTTCCGTTCGTGTGTCTTGCACGTGGCTTTATGCTTGGCCAGGTGACGGTTGGGTTTGAATTCGAATTTAGAAATACGTTTTTTTAAATAACTAGATCTTTTATTTGATATTTTGTACTTAATCCTTAATATGCCCTACTATTTTTTTTTTTAGTTTCCTTAGATGGTGATAAAAGTTGGTGCATAATATCTATTATTTTTAGTTTAGTTCCCTATTCTGTACGACATATACGCTATTTCACCGTATGTCCTAACTCCTACGAAATCTTCCACTTAGTTATGAAAAAGTATGGATTTTTAGTTACTCAGTGCGAATTTACATACATTATTTTTGTCCCAAATTTGGTTTTCAGTTTTATTCCAACAGGAATGAGGAGTTCTTTAAACCTACAATTCTTTATCAAAGTCAAAAAATAAAACGTATTAAATATATTTTCACCACACTAGTTTGTACAGACCCTCTTGATACTTACTTCAAAAGCTAACGAGAAAATTGCACTTTATCGAAATTAAGTAAGTATATTATTGAGTATGTAATCTGATGCAAATTTTGAGTTGTTTCCTCGTGTTGGCTAGCAATATTGGCTTTTAAGTGATAATTTTGAATGATAAATATTTAATGACGTTCATTTAAATTTGTTTTGTAATGTTTTACAGTTTGTATTTTCCTCGCGTTAGTGTAGTAAAAAAAAAATTGTGTTTCAAATTTGTTGTACCCTCGTGCCTTGAAACCCTCGCAACGCCCACGATACCACAGAAGCATGTAGAGATGTTTGTGAACTGTACGGTCGAGTCAACTTTGAACAATTTGTCAAATAGTCCAAGATAGTCAAACTTAACTGGAACCAGCTAACTGCAATAGAATCGTTTGTCACAATCTCTAAGTGATTGAACTGGTTGCAACTTGCAACTAAGTGAACTAAGTTAAGCGCAAGTTCCCAGTTCCAAGTCGAGTAACTTGACGGTTGAACATAATTACTAACTAGCTTGGCAGTTAAGGAGGATAGTGAATCTCCATACAAACTTAGTCCCCATTTTCCTCCCTGGACATTGACATGATATTAACACATATTTTTACACAATTTAATATAACAATATGGTTTTTTTTTTTTTTTTAATTATTATAATAGTTAGGAGCTTTTAAAAGTATGGAATTTGTTTTTCAATCCTTAGTCATACTAAATCAAACGAATATATATTTACGTCGCTAGGATTTCTTTAATATAAAATCATAAACGCAAAAACAACATACATAAGTTTGATTGAGTATTACACAATGTAAAATGTAGTGTAATATTAGTACCTAAATTAAAAGGTTATAATATTATAGTCTGTCAAGCCATTTCCGTCAGTAGAATCAAGCGGTAATTTAAAAAATGTAATGTTATTGTCCCATAGATAAATTTGAATTTCGCGCCTTTTTCTCCTGACAAAGTTGTTTGACAGACTATAGTATAAATAATGTTCGTACTGAAAGAAAAAATAAAGCTCGAATCACCAAAAAATGTTAAATTATAATAGATTAGCCTTTGCGTTAAAATATACGTTCCGTTTAGCTCGGCTGAGCGTTTTTGAATTTCGAAGACGCATAACGTTCAACGTACAAATTACAGGGGTTATCAAGCCACGGGTCGCTCATACACATTATATATTTTGTCATAATACGAATCGTCATTGTAAGTGAACTTTTGTTCTTTATGAGTAATAAAAAATCTTTAAACCCATATAGAGATTCTCTCGCCTACAGAAAGACGTGAAATCAATATGATATTATTCTTATAATAATTTTACCTTCGTACTGGATAAGATATTTCGCTGTGACTTTTCTTACAGTGGTTTAGTTATAAACTTCTAAAACGCTCAATCAAGTAGGTAAGGTACTTTTAAGGAAGAAATTGACTTTCTGACCCTATTGTACCTACCGACCAAAACGCTTAAATTAAATTGTGCTTGGTATGAGGATGCTGCAATTGTCTCTTAAGTCTTCAATACAACGGATCATGATCATGACAAATCGCTAGTATGCATATGAGTTTTTTTAATATCGAGCGCTCGATTTCGTGTGGCTCCCTTCAATATATCTCCACTACTACGCATTTAAATTCTACTAATAAAATTAAAAACGCGTTGTTAATACCATTAGATTCCCAATTTTTATTGCTTGTAAAAAATATCAATTCGCACTTTCCACAAATACTTTAGTGACGAAATCGAGCGCTCAAAATTCAAAAATCGGCCCCCTGGTACAAGTTCCCGTAATCTATGGTGTTTGAGAACAGGACAAGTAAGTACACAATTTTAAGGGTGAAATTTTACAATTTGCCGAGACAGCACTAACCTTTCTTAGAGGAGGGTAAGTAAGTAAGTAAGTAAATACATAAATACTCGTACAGATTATAGATAGTATATATTGAACATAAGGTATCCGCTAACCATGAAACTTGCCGTATGCTTGTTAACCACCATCGCGGTATATCTTTAGAAGCGGGCCGCAGTTGGCAGTCGCTCGGGCTCGTGCCAGAATGACCGTTAAAATAAGTCACCGTGCAATACTTCCGAGCACAGGGCCGGACTGTATAGATCCATAATATAAAACCTTAAAAAATGGCTTCCGTCAAATTTAAGACGATTTCGCCAAGGTGAAAAGTGTGGTCGTAGACCATACGTTGTTCAGTTACTGGTACCATTAGTAACAGCTCTTTCCTACCAGTGACTCCATCAAGATGGTTGCCAGTCAGTTGCTTGAAAATGCTTCTAATTCATCAGGACCAGCACCCATAGTAGCTGACACCAGAATACCCCCGAAACTTAAAAATCAACTTGCACAAAAACATAAAATAAAAACAAGTCACGTGGAGAGGAACCCTTAGAAAATGCACATGTAGGTGTCGCTGTACAAGTCACCATGGGAGAGTTGAAATCTGAAAATATAGTAAATGAAGCATCAAATGAATCATCTACATCTAATGAAGGCATTTCTACCTAGATTCTACTAAGTAGCTCTACAAATAAAGAAAATATTACATCTACCACTGAGCTCATATAATCAGCAGATGACAGTAGGTAAGGTTTATTTAAGGTTGGCGTTGTTTGCATATATTTGACAGAGTGAAAAGGGTACGCTTCGTTGTATAAAAAAAGTATATTTTTATATTTAGATTTTTTTTTAAACAAAATTATAATAAAATATAACCCAAAATTAAGATTAACTACAAAACTAAAATTAACACCTAAATAGTATTTTATACAATCGTGATATCGGTGATATAATGAGAGCTTTTCAGTCGAGTACCGTGTTTAGGCAACTAAGCTCGAAGCTTTCTGAGTGGCCTTAGTTGGTACGAGATTGAAAAGGTCGGTACACGGTATCTTAAATCGACTATAAAACCTAAATATATAATGAAAATTGGTAAGTATCTCAGTAGAAAAAAATGTAGTACAAAAGACAAACGCAAATAGTTTAAATTTTCTGAGGTGAGATAAATAAACGTATTGTCACCGAATATGTTTACCTGAATGTGAGCGGTCGATCGACACCTTACCGACATTTTTTATCTTCAAAAGAGCTGTTACATTAATTTGAACCATATTAATAGGACGACATTGAAATGGGCTTGCTCTAAGGGTTCAGTGGTCATCTACTGAATACCGTGCTGCATAAAATCAATAATGCCTTTTTTAACAGATTTAGATTCAAACCGAAAAAAAACACCTCAGAAAATTTCAACTATGACAGATAACTGTGCCGAAACAAAATTTATAGTAAACTTAACATGTTGACTTTAAGTTTATTTTATTTAAAAATTTCCTTTAAATGAAAAAAAAATGCTTTATTTCGTTATTGTGTCTAGGATAACATTCAAGTAGTAAGTACTTACTTAGGTAAGTACATACTTATATAGCAGTTAGAGAATAACTTAGCGAGTCAATAAAATTGTCGAAAAACACTAACATACTTAAATTACTACAAATATAATAACTTACAAAACTCCGAATTCGTCCCTGCGCCCTTTGTCGTCTTTTATGAGTACACAATGATTAGGAACAACAGTAGTGCTCGCTAAGAAAGCTTACCCTCCTCAATAGAGCTTTTTTGCTACCTGGCCTCCAAAAGCTTATACTTTAACGCTCATAACTTAAAAGCGCATTTTGAATGACGAAATTTGAAGTTAAGTTAACTGGTTGAGTTTTATCGCATATGCGATTGCGACCGTCGCCTTTAGCGTTATTCTAATGCAAACAAATGTAAAATTCATTTATTTTATTAACTGGAGTTTTTTATATAAAATAAAAAGCTATACTAATTATTACGTTTTACGTGTTTCTGGAAATGTAAAATAATTTTTTCATAAATTTTTGGGTTTAAGTACCGTCCTCTATTAAAATTTGTAAGCTTAAAATTGACGCCTTTTAGTAAAAATCGCACTCACACCTATTCAGAAAAAAGTGAAAATATTTAAATATGCTGTTATTTTAGTAAGGTTTAATTTAATTGAAATCAATGATTCGGTTTTTATCATGTAAAAATGATGAAAATATCTTAAATTAAAAGCAAATTAGTCCTTGATATTATTGCTTAAAATATCACCGGCCACTTAAAAGCACCAACCCGCAATCACCATACAAACTTACCGAAGGGGATCGCAGGGAACGTAACGTCTTTTCACCCTCAAGACGAGTTCCTACCCGGCCGCCCGCGCGAGCGGTCTCCGGCCAAATTCAAATTTGGAATTATTTATTCGAAATTCAAATATCGCTTTTATTCAAACTTTATTTGATACAGTAAAAGTTCTTTTTTTTTCTGGAAAACTTTTTAATCGGCCAGTGTGGTGTTTTAATGTTGTGCAATATTTTTGTGAAGTGAAATCAAAAGTCTGATATAGTGCTTTATAAGTTTAAGTGTTATTGAAAATCTATTGAAGTCAAATTAAGGTAAGTTCAATCGTCAATTAACAAAAAACTGAAAAATTTACGAATAGTTGCCATTTGCCAATGTAGTTTCATTACGTTAATGAAAATTCATAGGCATGTGTGAAATTTCCATTTAAAAATATTATTAAATTCGTTACGTAAAAGTCAAAATTGGTACCTACTTGGAAACCTCGCACGATCATACACATTTACTAAGTAGATATTGAGATATGAGGTTTTTAAAGTTAGTAGCTGCTTGCTAATGAGTTTTGTGGTTGTCAACTTGAGGAATAAAAAATAAAGATCAGTTCAACAATATTAATAACGTACGTAATAATTAAGGTAATAAAATAAATCTAAAATAAATATAAGTCACACTGTAACGGTCGCGCAAGACTTGACATGGCGTAAACAAAAGTCAGCTGTTTCTGTACGAGGGGGCGAGCGACGAATCCCGCCAGAACTTCTAAAGGTACCGTTCCGATTTAGACTACACCAGCAGTATTGCAGCGCGACTTTACTGCTGACTGCTTTGCTGCCGCAAATGTTAAAAATACGCAAACATTATTATTTTATGATATTGGAGGCAAACGAGCGTCACGGATCACCTGATGGTAAGCGATTACCACCGCCCATGGACACATGAGAATAAAAGCGCCCTCTTGACATTGATCATACATTTCTGGTCGGGGTTTAATTTTGTCGATAAAATTACCTTTTTAAATGCTGGTATAACCTAAATCCGAACCGATCAGATATATCCTCTATTATCAAGACTTCAAAATTATAATCCATTATCAGATATTTTTGATCACCTTGGCCGCTCTGATATATATGATGTCAATTGGACTCCGTTTGAAGCCTTACGTCATATTTTATCGAAATATCTTCTGTTTGTATGTCATCCCATGCGATGTAATTAATATGAACATATATTTTTCTTCCGTGACTAAAACAAATAGTCTTTCTTAAAAAACTGTTTAAGTAACATCAATTTCAAGGACATTGGGTGTTGACAGCCCCTTAAGGGTAAAGAGCCATAAAGATAAGCTAATTAACTATCTATTTAAAAAAGTTCGTAAGTAATTTCTTACGTATACAAAAAGCTAACGTAATAGTTAGCACTAAGGTTCAATGTCAAATGACATCACTAAAATTGCAAATGCAATAAAAAGCTTTGGAGAGTAGGGTTGCAACAATAGGGAATTTCCAACTAGCATCCGTTGGAAGTAGTTTAGTGATTTGGTTGTATTATTTTACCTACTCACTTATTACAATTTTGACAACCCTATGCAGGTGTAAAGATATCTTTTGTTTAAAGAATATAAAAATAATATTAATCTTTAATAAAAACTTTGTTATTTAAATTAAACCTTTCGAAATATCGCCACCGTACAAACTATAACACTGCTAGATAGACGACGCAAGGATCTCCACAACAACCGAACGTGCGATGCCCTCATCCATGGTGCAGCGGATGAACTGGCCAGAAAAGGTTCAGAAACACCTGCACATGGACCCGAACCCATCATACCCCTACCAGTATACTACATACAAAACCAGATAGACCAACATCACAAACAACTGCACAATATGACGACCGGTTTGGCCTAGTGGGTAGTGACCCTGCCTACGAAGCTGATGGTCCCGGGTTCAAATCCTGGTATAGTTTCTATTTTTCTCCGTGAGCTTCTACGGATTATCGTCTTATCTATTGTTTAAAAACCGCAAAGGCGCGTGCCACTATGAAAAAATGGTCAAGCCGCATAGGTAGCGTTTATTGAATTACTACTCTATTGAGCACGGAATAAGATTCATTATGAACTAATACAGAATTCTAACAGAATAGCTGTCTGATCTCTATTGGTGCGTCTAAGGTAGGCGACTAAACGCTCTCAAACCAGCTTAACTTGTGACACTGCGATCCGAAACAAAGATACGTATTCGAAGACCTCGCTTGCACTGGTAATGCGAGCGCACGGCTAGCTAGCGCCAAGGAAGCAATGTTATGTTTCTCAAGGAGCAGGTAAAAAACAGGGCCGGATTTTCACACAAATATATTTGGGTGGTTTTACGAAATAACGCTAACTCTTCAGACTTCTAACAAACTGACACTGTTTGTATGGTTTGCTTGAAAGAGTTAGCGTGATTTGACTCTAAACGATATGCATATTTTGTTTTATATTTATTTATTTTATGCATACACTATTATGTATATGTTACTTATTTTTTTGTTAACTCATAATATAAATTTGTATAAATGTTTTACTAAATGTGTACTCTATTGTAAATAATATCTTTATTTTAGTGTACATAATAATAACATATAGGTCTATTTTAACATTAGTAGTACGGGATTGTTAAATGGATATACATATTTATTACTATTTTACCATTGTTTTATTGTTTATTTAAAATTAGCCTGTTTAAAGTTTAAAATTAGCAAACAACTGTTTAAACAGTTGATTATAAAAATGAGTATATCTCGTTATTATTGTAATTACACAAACCCATTCTGTTAGATGTGTACCTACTATTTAAATAGTGTTATGTTTTATCTCTTTAAATTAAAGAACGTAAAACCACCCAAATATATTTGTGTGAAAATCCGGCCCTGTTTTTTACCTGCTCCTCGAGAAACATAACATTGCTTCCTTGGCGCTAGCTAGCCGTGCGCTCGCATTACCAGTGCAAGCGAGGTCTCGATCTTTATTTCGGATCGCAGTGTCACAAGTTAAGCTGGTTTGAGAGCGTTTAGTCGCCTACCTTAGACGCACCAATAGAGATCAGACAGCTATTCTGTTAGAATTCTGTATTAGTTCATAATGAATCTTATTCCGTGCTCAATAGAGTAGTAATTCAATAAACGCTACCTATGCGGCTTGACCATTTTTTCATAGTGGCACGCGCCTTTGCAGTTTTTAAACAATAGATAAGACGATAATCCGTAGAAGCTCACGGAGAAAAATAGAAACTATAAGGGCATTTATTCTTGTGATGAGCATGGATATTTGTTCCTGAGTCATGGGTGTTTTCTATGTATTTAAGTATTTATAAATATTTATATATTATATATATCGTTGTCTAAGTACCCTCAACACAAGCCTTATTGAGCTTACTGTGGGACTTAGTCAATTTGTGTAATAATGTCCTATAATATTTATTATTTATTTATTTATTAATAAATACTGGGCTGAAATGAACACATGTAAGCAGGCTAAAGAAATTCTACCGGAACAAAACAAGCTCACCAAAATGCTACTGAAAACACCCAGACACAAACTACGAAAAATAGCAGGATTAATTACCGGTACCGTTATCATATCTCATTCTTCGAATCGGGCCGATTGTCAGTAGAAAAATGGCGCGAAATTTTCCATTGGGAGACAACTACGCGCCATTTTTTTTTTAATTTGCCGCCCTTTTCTACAGACAAGGTCGATGTGCCAAAGTATATTTTATCTTTTTTATCTGTGACTCCAACACCCCCGCACTACGTGACGTCACTATAATGGCGCAACCTTCACCCAATTACGGGCGGCACAAAAAGTATTTTTAAACGTTAAGCGAAATAAAAAAGTAATCAGTTATTGATTCGGCCGGGGTTAATGCACTGCCATTGGACGTCATAACGTGTCAAGGTCGCAGTTGTGTACAGTTTTTTTAAATTTCGAACGTGTTTTAACTGAATGCTATTGGAACTATAGTTTGGCTAGGGCTGTCCCATTTCAACATAGAGATAATCATACCGTCTTTTAAAGTTTCTTTCCTTCTTATTTACTAACCCGAAATAATGATAACTAATGCTGGAGCCCGAGCCCGATTCAACTTGTTGAGGTGTTACTTGGCTACCTACTAGATTTTTTAAAGTAAAATAATACTTAAAAATCGAACGGGTTTTGCTTTTTTGTGCTTTTTAAATGTTTTTTTTTTTGTTTTTTTGGCGTTATTATTGCATAAAAATATTTTTTTATGTAATAATAAGTACGTCATCATCATCTTCTTCGCGTTGTCCCGGCATTTTGCCCCGGCTCATGGGAGCCTGGGGTCCGCTTGACAACTAATCCCAACCATTGGCGTAGGCACTAGTTTTTACGAAAGCGACTGCCATCTGACCTTCCAATCTAGAGGGTAAACTAGGCCTTATTGGGATTATTCCGGTTTCCTCACGATGTTTTCCTTCACCGAAAAGCGACTGGCAAATATCAAATGATATTTCGTACAAAAGTTCCGAAAACTCATTGGTATGAGCCGGGGTTTGAACCCGCGACCTCTGGATTGCAAGTCGCACGCTCATTACCGCCATTACCGCTAGGCCACCAGAGCTCTTCAATGGTATTAAAACGTATAATATAATACCTTTATTCATAAACAATTTTTTTTCTTTTTTTTTATGTAATAGGCTGCAAACGAGCAGACGAGCCGCCTGATGGGAAGCAGTCATCGCCGCCCATGGACACTCAGTAACAGATCAATTGTTATTAGAAATATCAAAAAAAAAATACTCTTGCATCCTCCAATTTTATTCATAAAGTTATCATTTTAAAGCTTGGCCAGTAATTTAACATATATTATGATCACGCGCCATATTGCGGAATTTCATTGGAACTAAATTTTTCATACTAAACTGAACTGTCACCTTATACGGCTTATACATGAAAATAACAGCGCCCTCTTCAAGGTCAGACTTTAGATGTTAAGTGCTGTCTTAGAAAAAATTGTGTGCAACCAGGGATCGGAACCGGTTTTTTGCAAAAACATCGAAATAACCATATATTTCGGTTTATTTTATACTCTAAATGTAGGACTCAGTTGTGTTTTCAGATAACGACTTCGTATTATTAGATTGCCTAATTAGAAATGAAGTAATTAACAAAGAACGAAAAAATACCGTTTTCGGTCCCATACAAAAAATACCGATTTCCGATCCCTGTGTGCAACGATATACGTCAAAATTAGCTGTACATACTATATGGCTCGAATATATCAATATCAGAGGTGATCTACCTGCTGCACAAAATTCTATTGGAATTTAAATCTATAATTGTAACTAGTCTAGTAATAAGCATAATCAAATTAGGTTCAGGTGTACGCAACCATCTCAATGCGTTCGCATTAAAATCAGATCCAGGGATACACAATCTCAACGCGAAAGGTACACGTATTGTCCAGGGGTGGTCAACCGCAGCCGCAAGGAGTCCGGATTTATAGCTGCGTGTTTAGCCAAATTGAAAGTTCACTATAAATTAGCTGTGGACAGTGTGGTCTCGTGATTTATTTAGCTATGGCTACGTGGTCTGTGTTTATGTCAGTTATCTAAACCTAGGTTTAACTAAACCTAGGTGTTATCTTAACTGGATATCCTATGGGGACAAGTGGGGATAAGTTTAGATTAGTAATAAATAGGTGTATTCTTTTATTTATTAAAACTTTATTGCACAAAACACAACAATAATGTACAAATGGCGGACTTCATGCCTAACAGCATGGACATGGTTTTTTGATTGAAAATATACTTTATTTATTACGCAAACGCACACAATAGGTTAACGCAGTGTCTTACGTGAGCGAATAACTCGCGATGCGACGCGGCGCGGCGGCCCAACGGCACAACGAGATCGCCCACGTAGGACACTTCTATAGGTATCAAAGGATTGAATTCACCCGCGCCGCGCCGCGCCGCTTCGCGTTCGCGAGTTATTCGCTCACGTAAGCCGACACTTAAGCAACGAGTGTTCTTTTCGCCAACAAACTGTACTACAAGTTTATTAAATTTCTAAACTATGTAGTTTTTTTTTTAAATAGTGTATGTTAGAAAAAAAGTACGAATATTTTTAATAACTACGGCCGTAAATGGGCAAAGGTTTGTAGATAAGTATTTACTTAGTTTTATTTCGTTACTTAAGTTAGTTTTTAATTTTTTCTATTGTTTGTTTTACGTTAAAAAAAGAGTAGTGTTTACAAAAAAGTTTTTTTAGAACTGTAAGTAAATTAAAATACTTAATTATACATTCAATTTTAATTATACCTATGGTTTTCATAAATATTCGTTCAAGTACTCACTGCACATAATATTAAAAATAATCCCATATATGTACATAAGAATTGCAATAACTGGTTCTTTTTATTTCAACATGTAACGAAGTAGGAACTTAATCAAAAGAACTTCATTAAAAAGTTCCTTAAATCCTTCGTTAAAACTGTATTAAATTTCATTGAAAGATTCTATCGAGAGCATTGAACTAGGTTAACACAAAGAGGTTTATGTCTTCAGCAGCTTTACTGCTAATGTCAATCTTATGTTCCATACAGCAAGGTTGACTTCACATTGACGTTTAAATGCAAATATATCTTTGTGTAATGTATGGAGGTAAAAGAACCACAAAACCTTTAAGTTCTCTATAAGTAACCGTTTTTCCTGAACACTTGTAATATTTTGCGGATTACTGACCCTTTCTTTGATATTTTTAATATTTAAAAAAGAGTATCCTCAATGTTCTCATACATTCGTTTTTGAATTGAGTGAGAAAGAAGGGTGCGTTTGGTTTTATGGCAAAGAACATAATTCACCGAACGAGCTCGAAGCGCGAGCGAAGAACCGTTTTAGTTTGGGCAAAAATGCTTTGTCGGTCTGGTTTACTTCTACAGGTCGCATTCAAATAGTTTTTTTAGGGTTCCGCACCCAAAGGGTCAAACGGGACCCTATTACTGAGACTTCGATGTCCGTCTGTCACCAGGCTGTATCTCATGAACTAGATAGTTGAAATTTAGCTAGACAGTTGAAATTTTCACAGATGATGTATTTATGTTGCCTCTATAACAACAAATACTAAAAATAGAATAAAATAAATATATAAGTTGGGCTCCCATACAACAAACATATTTTTTTGCGGTTTTTATAAATAATGGTACGGAACCCTTCGTGCGCGAGTCCGACTCGCACTTGGCCGGTTTTTTTTAATAGATTCAGTTGATGGAGTTTTGACGACCGGTCTGGCCTAGTGGGTAGTGACCCTGCCTACGAAGCCGATGGTCCCGGGTTCAAATCCTGGTAAGGGCATTTATTCGTGTGATGAGCATGGATATTTGTTCCTGAGTCATGGGTGTTTTCTATGTATTTAAGTATTTATAAATATTTATATATTATATATATCGTTGTCTAAGTACCCTCAACACAAGCCTTATTGAGCTTACTGTGGGACTTAGTCAATTTGTGTAATAATGTCCTATAATATTTATTTATTTATTTATTTATTAGTTTTTCAAGATGGTGAAGGTATATAAAACACACAGAGCTGCTAAGCTATTTTGGAAAATACATTTTACGGAATTAAAAGATACCTATTCGAATTTTTGCATCAAACATGCTATTTGCGAACATAATAAGGACCGTGCGCGTTGACGGGTCTGCCATCTTGTGGCCTGAATCTGAGCCATAAACATGTACATTTACACGTCACGTGTTTTCTTGTGCATAGTAGGTTCTGCCATCTTGTGGGCTACATCGGAACAATAAACATGTACATTTACACGTCACGTGTTTTCTTGTGCATAGTAGGTTCTGCCATCTTGTGGGCTACATCGGAACAATAAACATGTACATTTACACGTCACGTGGTTTCTTGTGCATAGTAGGTTCTGCCATCTTGTGGGCTACATCGGAACAATAAACATGTACATTTACACGTCACGTGTTTTCTTGCGCATAGTAGGTTCTGCCATCTTGTGGGCTACATCGGAACAATAAACATGTACATTTACACGTCACGTGTTTTCTTGCGCATAGTAGGTTCTGCCATCTTGTGGGCTACATCGGAACATTAAACATCATATTTACGCCTCGCACCAAAAATCTGACGCCTCTTGTGCTGCCTCCTATAGTTCATGCACGCTCCCTATTAAAATTAGCCTATTTCCTGAAAGAAAAGTGTACACGAATTTAAAATAATGATAACAAACACAATCGTATTTTGTATACAAGAGAAAAACAATTTGGTTTGCAGATATTTGCCTAAAAGTAAGCATTTAAAAAAATACGACATTTGTACTATATTGTATGAATATTCATAATAACACTGCTCTTATGATCCTATTAGACAAGCGCCGGGTCGCCCCACGCGCCGCGCTTCTAATAAAGTTCATTTAGACATTACTGGCAGTCATTTAATTGACAAATAGAAGTTGTGGAGTAGTAAAAATTATAAAAATGGACACCATAAAAATCGTTTTCCCCCTGGACACTTGAAATGTGAATAGCAACCCATAAATTACCTGTTAACAACATCCGCATTATTGTCCCACTTTACATCTCCATAAGAAACGTTTTACGACAGCATTTTAAATAAAAACAACGTATAAAAACTTCCATTCGCTTCCGACCGACGCAGGTCTCATAGAAAACTCATAAAAAGACTTTAGGTTCATCCCTAACATTATAAGAGGAGACGACTTACTTCCCAAAACTCACATCTGCTTTAATCGCGCAATGTGAAAGGAACTTAAATTAAGGAATCAATAAAGTTCAAATTTGAAAACAACGTAAAATAAAGAAAATGTGGGTGATACAGTTTGCATTCGCAACATTCCGTATGCCCGAGACATCAAAAAGGACAATTATTTTGAAACAAAATGTGCGAGTCTTTGGATTTCGAACGGCAAAACATTGTCTCCAAACTCGATTGTAGCCATGCTATCTAAAAATTTCTTACAACGTAATAAAGTTCAAATTCCAAACAACGATGAAAAAAGTTACGTCCTCAATGAAAAACAAATGAAAAAGTTTATATTTATTGACAACATTTCAATCTTATAAACGTGCAGGTAAAATTGAACGTTGTTATAAAGGCTTGGAGTTCAAAATTGTGTGTAAAAAACGGCTGGTCACAATAAAACATTCTAAATTCAAAGTTGGAATGCTGAAGGCGAAGGTGCGCCAATAAAAAAGGAGTTAGCTTCTTATGTGACGTCATAATGTGAGGTGTGAAAAGTTATGGCGGGCAGAGGTCGGTCATAACGGTATTGTTGTGTCGTGCTGATTGTATTACAATGTAGACTCATCCTTTTTAGAATAAAACTAAATTTACTTATAATATTTTAGCTGTTTTTTTTTATTCCGCTTTTTTTATAAATGTACTGTCATATTTTTTAAGCGGAATATTCTTTACAGTTTATTCTAATTTGCTTCTGATTTTTTGTTTAAAATTTTGGAGCGTTTTGGAGCGATATTTTGATTTTCTTATTTGTTCAAATATAGATATTGTTCATTGTGATGATACGATATTGACACAACATATCAATATGAAAATGATAACATATTTTAAAATTATATTTATAATACTGTTTTAGAATATTGTTTGGTATTTTTTTGCGTTTGCAATGCAATAAACGTTTCTTTAACTAGATTAAACACTGCATAGCTAACAAATTTTTTTCACATTTTTTTTTTACAATAGCTCTTACCCTGTAAAGGAATAAAGAAGTCAATCCAATTATCATAAACCTGTATCTCATTCTTCGTAAGTCGCTCGTAAACCGCCGTTAACCGAAAACGCCTCGTAAAACTGTTGTCGACCCCTGAGATTGCTTACGAGGTTGACGCAAGCTGCCATCTTATTATCTATAAAATAATTGTGAACGGGAAAATGGCAAGCTTCTGGGGGCCTACCGCGAAATTCGCAAATTGCGGGGATCTTTCTCTTTTACTCTCACTAAGACGTAATTGGAGTGACAGAGAAAAATGCCTGCAATTGACGAACTTCGATTTGCGGTTATAGCCCTGTAGGTCGCTCACACTTAAAAAAAAACAAGAACCAGATATGGCTTGAACCAGATATGTTTGATATACCTATGAGTGGCGGAAAAAAGGGGAAACCTTTGTCCAACAGTGGGACACAAAATAGGCTACAAAAAAATCGGACAAAAGCGTGTCGGATTCGCCCGCCGAGGGTTCCGTACTTTTTATATTTGTTGTTATAGCGGCAACAGGAATATATCATCTCTGAAGATTTCAACTGTTTAGCTATCACGGTTCATGAGATACAGCCTGGTGACAGACGGACGGACGGACAGCGGAGTCTTAGTAATAGGGTCCCGTTAAACGGTTAAACCCTTTGGGTACGGAACCCTAATAAAAAGATAATCACACCCACTCTAACGTTACCCAGGTATAGTATTTATAAATGTTGCTATGTATTTTTCATGTCTTTAAATGATATTGACTTGTTAAAGAGCCCTTGAGGCCTACTTGTAGAAGTAATGTTTGAGTTTTTAATTTTTAAATTTCACGAACGGTTCAAGAATGTTAAATTATTAAAATATATTCTCCTATTCTCAAGAAAAAAAATTGTGAGACAGAAATATTAAATACGTTAAAACCGGTCACTCACGTATTTTAACCGTACCCGCGCCGAGTCATTGGGCGCGGAGGGCTGCGGTCCGCAGTCTACGCCGGTCCGTCAACGCAAGCTCCTGACGATACTTATCGGTACGGAGTGAAACATGTCCAGCGTTTTCGACTACGTGAGTGACCCGTTTTAACGTATGTCAAATTAGAAGTCTCGTGAAAATAATTTTATTACTTAGGTCAAGATAAAATACAATACATACAATACAATAATAATACGAATGTTTCATTTCAAAAATAAAGTAATATATATTTATAGCATAAAATACCCAGATTGACTTAGTCCCACAGTGAGCTCAAGAAGGCTTGTGTTATGGCATGAAGTCCGCCTTTTTAACCGACTTCAAGATTTCAAAAGGAGGAGGTTATCAATTCGGTGCGTAAAAAAGATTAAAAGACGTAGCAAAGATCATGTGGTACAGATAGAGCTAGATTTACCAGAGCAAAACAAGAGGAAGGGCCGCAAACCAAGGACCTGGTGGTCAAAAATACAAGGAGACCTCAAGCAAGCCCACTTGCCAGAACAGACAACCCAGGACAGGACATCCTGGCGCAAATATGTAAGGAGGCCCGAGGGAAAAGGGATGGAAGAAGAAGAAGAGATCAATTCGGTGCGTATGTTTTTTTTTAAATGTTTGTTTCTTCATAACTCCGTCATTTCTGAACCGATTTTGAAAATTATCTCTTTGCTTGAATCTATATATATACAGATTGGTCCCAGTTCTGATTATGGGATCCATGAGGAATCCAGGGAACTCTTCAAATGTGAAGAGCATACATATAGTGATTTTTATATTTTCATCAACAAATCAATCATTTACATTTAAAAAGTGACATTTGATGAAGTGGAACCGCTGATGATGATCAGAATGGAACTCTTCAACGACGCATAGTTCACGTTTGGCGATTTGTCCTCTTCACTGTGTTTGTGAAGCAAATTAGATTTTTAAGAGAAATTTTTGTCAAGTTCTAGTTCTGACGATGGGGCCCATGAGGAATCCAGGGAACTCCTCAAATGTTAAAGGCATACATATAGTGATCTTAGTATTTTCATCATCAAATCAAGCATTTACATTTGTAGAAGTGACATTTGATGAAGCGGAACTGCTGATGATGAACAGAATGGAACTCTTCAACGCCGCATAATTCACGTTTGGCAATTTGTTCTTTTCGCATGTTTGTAAAGCAGTTAGGTTTTCAAGGTACATTTTTGTCAAGCTTGAGTTTTGATGATGGATTCCATGAGGAATTGAGGGTACCTACTTCTCAACTCTTTTAAGCAAACTTATATCCATTTTTATTATTATTTCATGCATCGTGTGAAATAATTTATTTTAAATATAGTCGAATACCCTATAGCGGGTATTATACCAGTCTTTTTAATTTCATTGTATGAAATCCAAAATCAACAATAATATTTCTTTGACCGGTGCCCCTCATTGAGTTCGATTTTTTTTTTTCTTAAAAATTATGTACCTTTGTATTTTATTTTGTGCAATAATGATTAAATAAATATTCGTGATCTTAATAGTAAGTAATTATCAATTATTTCCTAAATTTTGCGATATTAGCAAGTTGATCAACTCCTGTGGCAGGTTGATGACCCCTGTCTGTTTTCAAATTAACAGCTCAAGAGGCGTATTCTGATTGTAATAACAGGTTATGAATTTGATATGGATATGCGGCGTTCCCACTATGTCGTAACCACAGATAGTCGTCAGTAGGTAAATATATCCTCGTAAAGCCCAAGGTCCTACCTATAGGACATCAGTTCGATGAAATTTAAATCATATTCAATTGAAACAGAGTTGCATTTGTTTTGTTTCGTTCAATTTTCAAACAAGAACTGTATTGCTTACTCTATAGATTCAAATTTCAGTGGCAAATTTTGGATTTTTCATTTGCTGGGCTATACCTACAAGCCAATGACAGGACGATTACCGTTCTATATGTGAACACCTCCATTTAAATGTACAGGCCACGACGCAGGACTATCCGTCGATACGAGATACTGGGAATGCAGCCTTATTTGATGACCATCGTTGAGTTTACTCGTCTAGGTCTTTCTAAATAAAATAAAAAAAACGCCATTTTATATGGTTACTTTCGAATTAAAAAACAATTCAGACCTCAACAAATATAGTCCTGTAGTGAACACGATTCTCGACTTTAAACTTTTATTCTAGTGGTTATGTGAGAATCCAATAAGTGAATCGAAAATAAACATAGGTAAATAAAAAAGTTAGTCGTGAAATGGTCGATTCAGCATGTTCGTGGCTGTGCAGTAATTGAAGAAAAAATATTCAGTAAGCCTCCTAGTATGTACTAGGTCGAAAAATATACGAAGTTATATAAATCTTTGTTGTCACGCTTTGAACAACAAAATTCGCAATACGCAATGTCTTAGAATAAACTTTAAGGGATAAGTTCGCCTTTGTACTTCTTACTAATTGTATGTTACTTTTAATTATTATTAATTTTATTTTTTATTTTTTTCCTCTCCTTTTTCCTTTCCTCGTTTTCTTTATGCTGTAAGTATGTATGTTAACATTATGTACTTAATAATGAACCTCCAGGTCTATGATTCTTAAGTATGTTAAGTACTCTACATTGTACTTCAAATCTATTAGTATATGTGACTGTTTGTGTTCTAAATAATTTAAAAAAAAATGTATTTTTGTACAATAAAGAGTTTACTACTACTACTACTATTACTATTACTACTACTACTACTATTACTACTACTACTACTACTACTACTACTACTACTACTACTACTACTACTTTAAAGTGTTCTAAAAATCAAAATAAAAGTTATTTTTTAAAGTTGCTGAACAAACGTTGGTCGGTTTGAGGAGTACAGCCTACAGTTTAATTATTTGTTCCTGTTACAGGCCACATCCGGTATGTCCAAGGATTTAATATATGTTGTTATGGAGGTTCTTTTCTAAATCTACTGTGTTTTATTTATCTCATTATCAGGCAAAGTATCCTTAAAGATATATAGATAATGTATCTATTAGGATACATGCCATAAATACAAATGTATACATCATTTTTTTACATATTTTATACCTTATGTTGAAGCGATCGACATCGAAATCAAATTGATTAGTGGAAAACGTTTTATAAGATTTAATTAGTTGAAAACGTTTTCTCCCGAAATGGAATTTCATAGAAAAAGCACCGTTATTTCGTTAAGATCGCAAATCTATTATTCCCTCTTAAACTAGTTATAATAAAATAATAATAATAAATAAAACATCATTTATTCTGGTTAAAAAAAAACCTGATTTTACAATTTTGTTTTCTTCTGCCAAACTGTAAGACAGTTTGTTGGCAGAGGGAACTCCCTTAAATACAGATGAGTTAGCTTATTGCCTAGTTAATTAATAAGTAAGTACGGTACATCTTATAGCTTATTGTGCACTACTGTATATATCTATTATGTACACTGTTATTGTTAACATACTTAGGTATATAATTATAAAACTTCTTAAGAAAAAAATATATCCTAATAGAAACCAGTGTTATTTTATAAGAAAGTTAATATGTTAATCTTATATTTTCAGCTTTCATTATGATTGGTAATGATGAGACTATTATACTATGTATAAGTTTTTTATTAAAATTTGAAAAACTCACGGCTAAGAATATGTAAAGCAATAATAGAATAAGCACTGCTAACGCCATCTACCAATGGGGTTGGTAGACGTCTAATTAGATTTTTTAAGGCTAGCCAAATTAAGTAAATTCTTATAAGGAACCTACTAATAAGATCTTTTAGACGTTCTGTTATGTATAAACAGTTTAAGAAATACAACTAATTACGATGTCTACAGCTAAAGGCAGAGTAAGAAAATAAAAAAAAAGTCGCCTTAGAACTCTCAAATACAAAATAAAGCAGAAAATACCTGGAAAATACGATATCAAATGAAAACTGTTGCAACTTTTCAATAAAAATCTTATTACGTTTGCGTTATTTAGTCCAAACTCGAGATGTTACACGATGAAGGAAATAAAAGCAAATCGTACACTTTTGAGACTACTAGCGCCATCTCTTGGCGAACCTTGCAATCTAGTAATAATTAGCTCGTAATGCGGCATTAAAATAACGTAACATGATATAACAGTAACACAAAAAAATAAGTGATCAATAGACTTTGTACTTAAAAAGTTATTTTGCACATACAATGTTGATTACAACGATCAGAGCCAACGTGAAAATTTCAACACCTCGATCAAAACGTCTGCGAAAAAACCAATGGAAACGAAAAAGAAACCGAACGAAAATGGCCGATGAATGCCAAGCGAAGTGAACGTTGCACTTTCACGATTAATCGAAAGGAAAAAATAAAAGATGCGCCGAAATGAACCGACGCTGGTTCACGCGGCCACCGCGCTACAGTGGCGCCGCTGCCTAATCAAGATTAGTTCCGCTATCCGACGCCGCAAACACTGGCAGCACTGTCTTAATAATTAGATTTTCTTTTTTTTTTACTTTTTTATCTAATGAGTATAATTTTATATTTATGTATTTGAGTTTATACTTATCAACACATTAGATCACAATAAGTTTAAATAATAAAGTTTATGTTTATTTAGTTCACACAAGGGTTTCTAAACACTTTTTCAAAGAGGACGTCTCATCAACTTAGATCAGCATCTTGCCGCGTTCAGATTTTTGCTTATTGCTACTACGTCCCATTCAGAGCGCGAAAAAACTACGAACGTATCGAAAACCGTCGATCATGTGAGCACAACAGGTGAGTTGCGGGCGCATCAACTAAAAAATAAAATATCGAAATGGGGAAAATAATAAAAATGGCAAATGTAGTAAATTAAAAAAAAGTATAGCGGCGTCACTGTTCGGCTGGGGTGTTTTTTATATTTTCGTCTCTTTCTGGGGTGCGCGCACGTGGTAGAGGCGGGCGGGCGGAGGAGACACTCCGCACATCCCGACACGGCCCGTGCCGACCGGCTGCGTTGCCCGCAACCTCCGAATGACCTAATTTTTTTTTCTTCAATGTAAATATTCGACTGCCGCATAGTCTATAAGTGGTATTAAGTTCCTGAGCTTTTTTTACTGTAGTCTAATTAGTGAATAGTGACTTTTTAAAGTGTAGTGGCTGAGGACTGGGATCTGTAAAATATTAATTTAAGTTTAATTTTAAAATTGGAACTCTGTGGTGCTATAGTTCCGACATCGACGAGAAACTTTGAAAACAGATGAAGGTTTGGATTTAGTGACAAGAGGTAAAAATTGTGGTGATCGTGTCTGTAAAAAATACATTTATGTTTGCTTTTTAAATTTATTTTGTATATTAAAAAAAATTGAGTTTTTAGATATTTATACATATTAATGTTCTAGGCACTTAATGTACAAATTAGAGTTATTTACCTAAACAAAATTTACTCCATATTCTTAACATTTAATGGCAGAAATTTATATTAATATAAAAATAATCAACCAGAAATTGTTTAAAATTATACAACAATATCACTAGAAAATATTAGAAATTTGTAATTTAAGACTTATTGTCATATTTTAATTCGTTAAACTGACTACAGTACTCAAATTTTATACAAGGTCAAATATTTTAAATATTCAATTTGTTTTATTTTATAGAGACGGTTTTTTCATTGTCGCTTTTCTTGGCAAATTAAAAAAAATTGCGAGTTCAAGCCTTGCTTGCGCCTGATAGAGAAAAAAATATCTTAGAAAAAATACAAAAAAGAGAGGATTAAATTATGTATCTAGTAAGATACATTGCCAAGAAAAGGATTATTTTTTTTTATAAAATGATTGATTGATTAAGTCTCTTGAATACGTAACTAAGAAACAAAATATTTTAAATTCAATATTTAAAATTGGAATAATCTTTTAAAAAATGTGTATCGACAATGAGTCCGCATCGTATCCACTTTTTAAAAATCGAAGGCTCGTTAAAATCCGTTCGGGTGCGTTCACCCCGCGGTCGGCGAAAGAATCGTATTACTATTAATTTCGCTTCCCTTTACCGAGTTAAAGGAAAAACGAAATGAATCGTTTTTGTTTAACTATTCGCGCGTAAATCATTTTATTAAGTACTTGTTTAATGTTTTCAAATTGTATACTATTTATCTTTTCCAAATTAAATTTTGATAATGACCTTCTTATGCTTTTTAATTCTAGGACAGTTGAAAACATAAAAACTTCGTGAAATAAATCGCGGCTGCTGCCTATAAAAAGTCTGATAACTCTAAGACAGAAAGTGTCTTTCAAATTACCCAATCGATTATGTATTTTGGTAGCCGAATGTCGATGTGTTGTGAAAAAAAAAACTAAAAAAAAAAATCTTTTCAATTTAAATGTTTCTAGGAAAACAGCATTTTACCTAACCGTGCCTAATTTGATTTGTTTTACTGTGACCAAATAATTAATTTGTTTAGCATGTTTACTAATACAACTGTTGTATTACTGAGTAAGTAGAGTCCAGAAATGAAAATGATTATCAAACAAACAGTACATATTCAAATGATTATTTTTTTATTTAAAATTCCTAACTCGAACTATGGATCTCCAAGATTCGAAATAAATAAATACGTAAAATTGAAAATTCATTATTTTATGAGCAACATATACCTAGTCTAATTTATTACCGAGCTGTGTTTCGCCCTAGTCTGACCAAGCTAACTTTGCATTGCATTTGATATGACAAAGTGTGATCATGTCATCATTAATGCCAAATATGAAATATGACGTTGTTCTGTTCAAATCGATGAAAAGTAAGCTTAGACGGACTCTAATAGATCTAGATTGTTAACGTCAGTTCATCTTATTTACCTCAATAAAAGCGCTGATGGCTAAGCGGTAAGAGCGTGCGACTTGCAATCCGGAGGTCGCGGGTTCAAACCCGGGCTCGTACCAATGAGTTTTTCGGAACTTATGTACGAAATATCATTTGATATTTCGGACTAATCCCAACCAGGCCTAGTTTACCCTCTGGGTTGGAAGGTCAGATGGCAGTCGCTTTCGTAAAAACTAGTGCCTACGCCAAATCTTGGGATTAGTTGTCAAGCGGACCCCAGGCTCCCATGAGCCGTGGCAATATGCCGGGACAACGCGAGGAAGAAAAAAAAAAGAGTACTTAATAAGCATACGAATCTGTTTGGTAATTATTGTCCCAATAATTTATTTCTACATAACTTAAGGTGTACCTATTTTCTAAAACTATCTAGAAAATTAGCAAACTGATATATCTACTTTCCTAAAGCCTTTTCAAAAAGATATGTTCGTAAAAACAGTCGAAAAGTAGTGACGTCACTCGCCCGCTCGTGTGCACTCATTGATATTGTCGGTCGGTGATTACGAGATTTTTTTGCGAATGATTGAATTTTATTTACAATTAAGCCGACCTCGGCGGTGAAAGCGAGAGTGACGATTAAATGCCATTTAAAAATAAAACAGCCCGCGTTACTACTGGCATGTCAATGATTTAACTTTTACGCGTTCCGATGTGTACGCGGTTTTTTGTTTTTATTTTTTTGTTCAGTTGAGACAATATTTGGGATTTATAGATAGTATTGAATTATTCGAAGTTCTAATGAATGCTCATGAAATATGATTTACGACGTCCAGTGATGTGATTCCCGAGCATGTAGAGAAGGTTGTGTATCACTCGTAAGGCGGCAACGTCTTAGCGGTAAGAAAACGCCCAAACGCTCGAGACGGTGGGGCGGGCGGCTCGAGCCTAATTTGTCTTAGGCGGAAAAATCGCTCGGCGATTACAAGTGGCTCGTAACGAAGTCGGCTCGGGTGGGGTGGGTGGAGCGGGCGGGGGGCGCGGGCGCGGGTGGCGGCACGGCCGGCCGCGGGGCCGTCTCAGTCGTCCGTCTGGAGTCGACGCGGCCGGCCGGGCCGCGCGGCGAAATATACGTTCCTCGTGCACTTGTGATCATAAAATTTAAAATAACAAAATTCAAAATAAAACTCTAACCGCGTCTAATCGAAAATATTTTTAGGCTAAACCCCCTCGACCCTAAATTTTTTGACCTAAACTGTTGGTGGAAAAAAGTTTTTTGCAAAATTTTTAATATTTATGTCGGTTATATTTGTAAAGAGAATTAACGTTTGGCAGTTATCGAGAATATTTTTATTTGATATTTTATTTTCTTATCGGACCGAACTCGAGTGAACGATTGATAGTGTAGTTATCTTAAGCGTTGAATTAATGTTAAGGACTAGTTCGTAATTAAGACTGCCACAAATGTACTCGTCTATAGAGTAAGTTAGTTATTGGGACTAATGTGATACTTTGTGCGGACATTAAGTGTTATCATCATCTTTGGACCAAGGTTGTGATCTAAAGATTTCTTAAATTATTTAATTGTTTTAACGTAGTTTTTTTAAAGTGTTTTTCTTGTTATGTTGTTGATTTTATTTTGTATTTTTTAGTTCGCTAGGTTATTACCTAAAGTGTAAATAAGTAATTCTTCTTATTTTGTGACCGCAAAAAGCGCGAATGAGCGGCAAAGTTCGCATTTCACAGAATCCGACGGGTTACTTACTTTTTTCTACGATTTTGTTTAAGTTTGCTTTAGATTTTTTGATCATTTATTTTCGTGCGATAGTTATAAGACTTATAAGATAATTGTTTGTAATCAGTGTGATTACGTGTATGCTAATTATGCTATATTTATTGTATCTTTTTGTTGTTTTCAAATGTGTTTTAAAATAAATATTTTTTTATTTTGTTTTATTTTTATTTTCTGTAGCCTGTAGGAATTATTTTTAGTAGAAACTATGCTTTCCTTATTTTTTATTTTCGCTTTTAACTGAATACAGACATGCACACAAATCGAAACGCTACTGAACCATATCAATTAAAATATCGTAAGTACCAATACTTAAGAAACAAAAAACAAAAAAAAAAATTGTAGTTTTTTCTCTACTAGCTCTTTTTAAACCTTTCAAGTGAATTTATTAAAAAAAAAGAGATAGAACCTGTTTTGGACCCTAAATGAAATAAATCACCACGAGAACTGGTTAGCGCACCCCAAGCCCGTCGGGACGGATGAATTCATTTTCAGCAAGCGCTCCGCAGCGATCTGGCTGGAATTTTAAAGATGGCTTCTTTAAGTTCATCACTTAATATTAGAAATGATAGTCCTGTTTCACAAACAGGTGAAGTGAACGGGTATATTTCTCACGAAACTATTTAAATATTATTGAGCGAAATCCCCAGAAGCCATAAGATGTTAGCCGCCGTGCTTGCTTGGGATATTTTGTTTATTCTGTTAGATTAAGAAGTATGTTAGAGTAATTAAAATCAAATCTACTTGTTAAATAGAATTTGCTCGTGATAGAGCTAAAACTGATGGAAAAATATATTGTAATTCGCATATTAAAGTATTATAATATTATTCTAAACAAATGGATTAATCGTGTTTCTACTTACAAATATTTCAAATCTGATTTAATTTTCCTGTTTTAGTACCTAGTGCTGTCTGTATTTTCTAAAGTAGTAGAATTTGATTGCTGGTACAATTTGACATTTTGTAAAAGCTGGTAAGTTGTGTTTCACATCTGTATATACAAAAAAAAACACTTGCTATCAATTTACTGCAAATCAAAAGATTTTAAAAACGTCTGAATATAACTAGTAGGATTTTTTGTTCCTAGTTGTTAGTACCAAAATATTTTAATGTTCAATATAGTATGAATGAATTACAATGAATGATAGTAACCTATATTAATTTTTAAGACTTTCGAAATTCCATCAATTCAGAAGTTAAGTCATGAAACAGTAAGATAGACGGATAAAATTGATTTTGAATTACCTAGTAACAATGTTCATACCAGAGATTTATTGAATTTAGACACCGTGCGCGTTGGAGACCACTCTGTTTCCACAACAATCATCAATGTTGTCGATGACATTAAATAATTGTTATTTTTACACGTTAGCTATTTACGTATGAAAACTGCCACCCTAAAGCTATTTATAACTTCAAAACGTATGATTGGACTTTACTGATCAGGATTGTAGTCACTAAAGTAGATTTAAAGCGTAAATAAAGCATTTTGAGCCCTTAGGTTATATAAATAAATACAAGGTTTTAAAATGTTAAAACTAGATGGCGCCATTAAATATGAATACATATAAAATGCTCTTAATATATTATTGTGCAAATGACAGCGGCCAGGAAAGTTTATTTTACGTTTAATTTAATTCAATTTCATTTATTGAGAGACCAACTGAGATCATTATTGTTAGTAAACATTTTTTAGAAGTCATAAAAGCAGTAAGTGACAGATTTTATACGTAAGCTGAAATAGTACATTACGATACAAGTGCGAAAAATAGGAAATTCGAAACGAGTGGCGATAAATTAAAACACGGCCGAAGGGAGTGTTTTAAATCGACACGAGTTGCGAATTACCTATTCGCACATGTATCGTACAACGTTTTACAGTACATATGGCCCTTTAAATGTTCGACACAGTAACGTAATATGCTACTTCTCGCACTAGTGCTATAAAGTAGCCCCATATGTACTGTAAAAATATATAAAAAACCCACATGAGGAACGCGGTAATGTATGGACGTTGTTTGTCTGAACATTTACTAGTCTGTGCCTCTACGAAGCATTTTTGCTATATACCGGGAAACCCACGCTATGGGCTACGACGTAGCGCTTTGACCGAATAGCAATAAATAAACGGGGGTTTATGTGCTGCCTCCTACAATTTTAGCGAGCTCTGTTATCAAATATTCTTACTCAAATACACAGACGTTATGATTGATTCTCCAATTTGATTTGAAATAATTAGGACCATATTTTTTGATTAATGAATTTCGAGCGCTCGATTTCGTGTGGCTCCCTTCCGTATATATCCACCATTAGGCATTTACATTCTACTAATAGAATTGAAAACGAGTGGTCAATACCACCAGATTCCCAATTTCTATTGCTCGTATTTCTAAAATATCAATTCACCGTTTACCACAGATTTTTGGATGACAAATTAAGCATTCGAAGTTCAAAAATCGACCCCCATATTTTTCTACAGAATCCTAGTGTCACGCTATTAAGAAATAAATATGTTGACACCAAAACCATATATTAAGGTGCAGTGCATGGTTAGAAAAAGGGCTAATTTAGAAAATCGCAAATATCTACTAAACTAGAAACACTTCAGCAAGATTTGGTACCTTGGGAAACATTGCAGTAATATTAAGTGTTGCCAAAGTACCCTCTTATGCACCTTACGGGGAGGAAAGGTTAATTCTTGCAAAAAATATCTTAGTACGGACATACGGCTATTCATTGTCCTCTAAAACTCGCACAAAGCGCCTCAATGCGCCTTTTTATATGCATTAAAATGATTTTATACGTAGAAATATCTTTCCACTCATATACATATTAAAAATATACCCACTTGAATAATAAACTATCTTTATCTTTAAAATATAAATTCAAAACATATTAGAATCCCAAACCCTTTTTCAAAAAATGAATAGAATCAGGTGTTACTTTGCGGAAATCCGTATTAATTGAAAAAAAATATTACTTTGCTAATCCGCCAAAAGATAACGTGCATGTACATATAAATGCATTAATTGCATGTAAAAATACGCAAGTAAGTATAACGGGTTAGCACTGATTGACTAACACGTTATCTTTTCGCGGATTAGCAAAGTAATATTTTTTGTTTTAATTGAAACCCTTTTTACCTACATTATGTATATTAAATTAACATACGCAAAAAATATGTTACTCTTCACGATTACAAAATTTGTAATTACATAATATTTAATGTTATATCGCATTTTCTCGTATTTAGAAAGCTTTTAAACTAAAATACGAATCTTAATAAAAATTTATTTAAAAGCGCCACCTATAGCCGAATAGCGGAACTTGTATGGCAGCGTTAAGTATACCGTCATAGTTAACGTTTACGCACACCGCATCTCCGTAGTTCAAGCAAGTTCACATAGATGGCGCTAATAGCAAAGCCGCACGCGCACCATTGACGTTTAGAGTTCACACAGTAGATGTCGCTATTAGTTAACATATTACTAAAAACAAAAGTCGAATTATTTATTATTTATTTATTTATAATGTAATTAATTAGTGAATAAAGTATAATTAATAAGTAAAGAAAGAGAGCTGGAGTGTCCACAAAACCCTTCAAATAGGAAAAATGTGGTCATACATTTTATGAATGATATTTTTGGAACTTTGCCCGTGTCTATATTTAATACCTTGACTGAACCAAGTTGCTTCTAAAATATACACAGGCGAGAACTGATAACGCCATCTATGAATAAATATGCTCACTATTACTTTTGGTATTGTTTTAGTTCATTATTTAAAATATAGATGGCATCTTAATATACATAGCTCGTCAGTCGCAGTCGAAGTTACCTAATGTCAGTAGGCATCTTAGGAGTTTAGGAGGAGGGGCCTAACTCCTAAGAAAGGGGGCGTGATGGCAAGACGTTATTGGGCGCTCGCTACTTTACTTTTACGAATAAAATAAAAGCGTTTTATTGCATTTTATGAGATTGATGTTGATGTTTAATAGTTATTTACAGTACATTTGGTGCTACTTTACCGCACTAGTGCGAAAATTAGCATATTACGTTACTATGTCGAACATTTAAAGGGCCATATGTACTGTAAAACGTTGTACGATACATGTGCGAATAGGTAATTCGCAACTACACGTCACAACTACATACAACAGGTGACTTACTTAAGTTTTTTACCTATACCCCCAGTGTAAATTTATTCGATAGCGAAACGTGACGTACCTACGCGTTTGCGTTAAGTCTCATTTTGTATGGGATTTTGAGTTTCCAAAACGTCCCCCTTGGCGCGCTGTTTCTAAATCCCATACAAAATGATAGTTTACGCAAACGCGTATACGTCACGTTTCGCTATCGAATAAATTTACACTGGGGGTATACTGGTATAGGTAAAAAACTTAAGTAAGTAAAATGTACACTAGGGGTACTGATTTGTAGTTGAAACACTGACAATGTCAATATAAGTATAAATGAATAATAATAATAATAAATATTATAGGACATTATTACACAAATTGACTAAGTCCCACAGTAATCTCAATAAGGCTTGTGTTGGGGGAACTTAGACAACGATATTCTCAGACAACTGGTCGTCCCTACAACGTAGTATCAGGATTTTTTTAAACTCTACCTATGTTACTTAATATCATTTTTTTTAAATCTCTATGTAACTTAGTAATACATTATATGTATGTTTAATTCTATAGATAGTTCCAAAAATGTATAATGTGTGTAATACAAGTTTACTAATTTTATGTTCTGACTACATATGTATTAACAGTATAAGTGCCTTGGCTGTAGCTGTAAACTTATACTTTGTGTTTGCCTGAATAAAGAATATATATAATTATTTATAAATACTTAAATACATAGAAAACACCCATGACTCAGGAACAAATATCCATGCCCTTACCAGGATTTGAACCCGGGACCATCAGCTTCGTAGGCAGGGTCACTACACTACCCACTAGGCCAAACCGGTCGTCACAGTATACCTATAGATATATACAGTTGTCGGAACCTTTTTTTCGCAGTCCAATAACTACTTGACACGTAATAACATCGTATACCCCGCCCACGTCTCGCGCCGCCCTCCCGGCACACCCACTTTCTTACAAGATATCGCCGCCCCTCGTCCGATCACGAACTATAATATGGAATATGGAATTAAAAAGAGTGAAATCTCTTATGGTAGAACTCATGGAAGGTAGAGGCAAGGAACAAAATGTCCATAAACCAAAAAGTGTCCGACAAGAACCATATAGGTGGCGCTACAATACCTAGAATACTTGTGAAAAAAATCTAATCATACCTATTATCTCCGTCAATAACGCCTAGGTTCTTAGCTACTCTAGCGCTCTGGAGAGATTTGGAACTATTATTTATAGCTGACAGCTGGACACTTGCAACAATTCTGCCTAAGGAGTTTCTGTTCCTTGCCTCTACCTTCCATGACGAAAGCTTGTTTCACTCCGTAGAGTGAGGAAAGTCGCACTTTCGAGTGACGAAAGTAGGCTTGTTCGAGCTGCTGAGGTAAAAAAAATTTAGCGGCTGTAGCAAGGTTGCATTTTTATCACTTGTCACTATGCCTGTCACGTTCTAACAAGTACGTAAGTGCGAAAGTGACAAGCATAGTGACAAGTGATAAAATGCGACCGTGCTACGGCCGGTTGGCATATACTTTGCCTTACACCTTTAACTTTTCTTTGCTTTTTTTCGATAAGAACACGTTCTAACAAGTATGTAAGTGCGAAAGTGACAGGCATAGTGACAAGTGATAAAATGCGACGGTGCTACAGCCGGTTGGCATATACTTTGCCTTACTACCTTTAACTTTTCTTTGTTTTTTTCCGATAAGAACACGTTCTAACAAGTAAGTAAGTGCGAAAGTGACAAGCATAGTGACAAGTGATAAAATGCGACCGTGCTACGGCCGGTTGGCATATACTTTGCCTTACACCTTTAACTTTTCTTTGCTTTTTTTCGATAAGAACACGTTCTAACAAGTAAGTGCGAAAGTGACAGGCATAGTGACAAGTGATAAAATGCGACGGTGCTACGGCCGGTTGGCATATACTTTGCCTTACTACCTTTAACTTTTCTTTGCTTTTTTTCGATAAGAACACGTTCTAACAAGTAAGTAAGTGCGAAAGTGACAGGCATAGTGACAAGTGATAAAATGCGACTGTGCTACGGCCGGTTGGCATATACTTTACCTTACTACCTTTAACTTTTCTTTGCTTTTTTTCGATAAGAACACGTTCTAACAAGTATGTAAGTGCGAAAGTGACAGGCATAGTAACAAGTGATAAAATGCGACGGTGCTACAGCCGGTTGGCATATACTTTGCCTTACTACCTTTAACTTTTTTTTGCTTTTTTTCGATAAGAACACGTTTTAATTATATTCTAGTTGACCTACTTAATCTTAAGGAGCCCACTGATTACCAGTTCGCCGGACGATATATGTGAGTTCGCGATTGTCAGTTTTTGCGAATAACTGACAGGCCGATATCGTCCGGCGAACTGGTAACCAGTGGGCCCAAGGCTCGGAACCGGTTTTTAAAATACCGGTAAATACCGGTTTCTTTCGGTTTTCCTCCGAAATTTTATAAGAACGTTTTAAGAAGTGTATTGTAACCTAAAAAAAACGGTGCATTCGACGAGCAACGCAACGGCCGGTCGGACGGGCAGTGTGCCATGTAAACATACGAGTAGACGCCGACATAGAAAAGAACCGGTTTTTATTGTTCTAAATCTCTTTTTTTGTTTTTTCTTTGTATGAAATGCATGCTGTGTTTACCTTTAAGTGATAGTTGCACTTAGAATATCACTAAAAGTGCTGTATTTTTTTTCTGTGCTGGTGTAAACAGTTGTTGGTAAACCAAATAATAATAAAAATAAACCGGTTAATTTGACAAGAACTTCTCATAAAAACCGGTTTAAAATAATAGTTTTTCGAGTGAAACCGAAATTAAGTTTTACAGTACATATGGGGCTACTTTATAGCACTAGTGCGAGAAGTAGCATATTATGTTACTGTGTCGAACATTTAAAGGGCCTTATGTACTGTAAAACGTTGTACGATACATGTTCGAATAGGTAATTCGCAACTCGTGTCGATTTAAAACACTCCCTTCGGTCGTGTTTTAATTTATCGCCACTCGTTTCGAATTTCCTATTTTTCGCACTTGTATCGTAATGTACTATTACGCCAAGTACATAAAATAAATAAATAAATATTATAGGACATTATTACACAAATTGACTAAGTCCCACAGTAAGCTCAATAAGGCTTGTGTTGAGGGTACTTAGACAACGATATATATAATATATAAATATTTATTTATAAATACTTAAATACATAGAAAACACCCATGACTCAGGAACAAATATCCATGCTCATCACACGAATAAATGCCCTTACCAGGATTTGAACCCGGGACCATCAGCTTCATAGGCAGGGTCACTACCCACTAGGCCAAACCGGTCGTCACATGATAGCAGTATGGAAATTTTACCGGTTTCCGAGCCCTGAGTGGGCCCCTCTAGAGCATGAAACTCCGTAGCGTAGGTAGACACACTGCGTACTTCTCTAAAACTATATATTCTGCCTCATAAATAGCTCTTAATACCTAGAATACCTATAATTATTAGCATTCTATTGACAGATCCGTTTGTTGACAGATAACCGTCGATCGGCATCCACAGGGCGACTCCACACTACGTAAATTAAAAATAAAAAAAAGGTAAGCGGATAGTTTAATATCCTGTCCGGTAAAACCGATACTATTAAGAAAATAATTTTATTAGATCTATTTTCCTTAGATATTAGATGTATTTTCCTTGAAGTTTCAAATTTCCCACTACGCCCATAGGCTTGAAATAACTTATTAGAATCCGTCTAAACTGACTCTGCATCAATTGCGACAGACTGTGGCGGTGCCATTATTCAGACTGCGATCTTTTTGCCAGTAGTTGGAGGCAAATTTGTGAGCAATGCAAAAACCATTGTGAGGCAATGGATGACCGTCCGTCCTCAGTTAGTTATTAAGGTTCTCCTGTGTTTTGTTATTCTATTTTTCATGTATAACACAATTTAATGATCAATACCCTTCTATTTCTATTGACCTACCTAGTCCCAGATTGTATTCTGTACCTGATGTGTATGCATTTATATACTTTCTGTCCTTAATTTCGCAGTGCATTAGTATATACTGTAATACTGTGTAATTTTGTTGTTAAAAAAAAAAATATATGGTCTCTTTGACATTTATGGTGACATATATGGTGACTTTTTCGCTATCACTGCAAAGTATTTAGGTACGAGTTATTAGCTAGGTCCATATCTAACTTATTTTATTATTCAGACAAAAGTGAAGGAACCGCCTGAAATCGCCTTTTCATTCAAATGTAGTCCTCATTTTCCCCTCTGGATATTAGCATTATTGAAAATATTTTGAGACAGTATGTTTGTATATAACCACAGCTATGTTTGTGTTACGTCTACGTTTGATTTTTTTTGTATTAAAAATTTGCCTGAAATCTGTTTTCCGCACCTAATTTTTACAATATTCAAAAAAAAATTAAATGACAATTTATTTAAATTTTTGAACAGGTAACAAGGCCCTATTATTAGTTTAATTACTTATTACAAAGCCTATAAGCCTAACATTTATATATAAATCTTATAAAATTAAAACTAAACAATATTTACACGACAAAATGAAAATCGTATGTTCTTAAGTTGGATCCTTCTTCTTAAGGCCAAAAGCATTCGCATTACGTATTTACACAAACTTTTTTTTTCTATTCGATGTTTCTTTTTTCCTAACGCCTGTATCTTCTCGGGGCTGTGGTACCTTCAGGTTAGATTCAGGGGTAGTTTTTGACATTCATATATTATGTGTAATATAACACTTTTAGTCACTTTCGGATCTAATATTGGATCTCTTACAAAATGAAGCCTTTCCAGATCGCAGAAGCGTTTCCTTTTCTCTTCCATAATGAATCTTTTCTTTTCTATTTCCCCCAATTTGCGCACGCGCCATCTGCCGGCGCCACCTGGATACACAGTACTAGTACCTACATACAGTATATTAACCCCTTAGCTGGAATAGCGTTGTCGCGTGCGACGCTATACTTTAAATCCCACTTAAGGTATGGAGTTGCGGACGGTGCGGACGACAACGGAAGTCATGCTAGGGAACCTGGAAGCCGATTGTTAGTTTAAATTTATAAGATAAGATTCATTAATTGTCAAAACTGAGAGCACGTAATGAATAGAAACAGGCATTACTTTGCGGAAATCCATACTAATTAAAACAAAAATATTACTAATCCGCGAAAAAATAACGTGCTAGTCAATCAGTGCTAACCCGTTATACTTATATGCGTATTTTTACATTTACAATTAATGTTCCAACCCTCCCACCGCAAAAATAAATACGCAAATATATAACAACCCACCACCAAAAGTACAAAACTCGACAAGTGTTTCGCCTCTCTACGAGGCATCCTCAGATGTTGACGGTCTGACGCCCGACAACTGAACCTTAACCATACAGCATCAGATTGCATTTAATAGGCGCTGCGCGAACGATCGTTCTTATTTGTCAATTTTAAAATCACAAGAGCCAAAACTGACATATAGGCTATGAAGAAAGAAATAACGTAGTTTACTTTCTATACATCTCTCTTGCACTTATATGCAAGTACAAGCGAGATGCATAGATAGTAAGTTACGGGCAAACTTCGATTTTATTTGGCAAAAATGACCACACTTTAACAATTTAAAGTAATTTAAACTTCATTCCAAAATGACAAGGTTCAATTTTCCGTACTTTCTGATAGGTACTCGTCTGACCGTTAAAAGTTTAAACTTTGCTTAATGTTAGTATGACTCACGACAGTTTTAATTCTAATTTCAAGACGACCGGTTTGGCCTAGCGGGTAGTGACCCTGCCTAAGAAGCTGATGGTCCCGGATTCAAATCCTGGTAAGGGCATTTTTTCGTGGGATGAGCATGGATATTTGTTCCTGAGTCATGGGTGTTTTCTATGTATTTAAGTATTTATAAATATTTATATATTATATATATCGTTGTCTAAGTACCCTCAACACAAGCCTTATTGAGCTTACTGTGGGACTTAGTCAATTTGTGTAATAATGTCCTATAATATTTATTATATTAAGACGTAACAAGCCAGAATACTGGTCACATTACTTGTACTGTGTCCCCTCTCATACAAGACGCATTGTTACCCACAATATATTATTATTGTGATTACGACCTTTCACAACCCCTGCCTGTGACATCTTGCAAGTCCATTTTGACGCCATACTGAGCTTGATAATTCAAACGCGTGTGTTTACCACGATTTAAAATTTTGACGACCGGTCTGGGCCTGCCTATGAAGCCGATGGTCCTGGGTTCAAATCCCGGTAAAGACATTTATTTGTGTGATGAATACCGATATTTGTTCCCGAGGGTGTTTACTATGCATATAAGTATGTATTTATCTATAAAAGTATGTATATGGTCACTTAGTACCCATAGTACAAGCTTTGCTTAGTTAGGGGCTAGGTTGATCTGTGTAAGAAGTACCTTAATTTTTTTAACAATGATGAAATTCTTTATTAAAATGACGTTATACATAATGGATATATACAGAGGAATGTGTGTGTTTATATTTATCTATTTATTTCTTTTGTTGTTGACCTCGGCTTCGCCTCGGCCGACAATTACATATCATCAGAGACATTTCTTACTTTATTGCTTGGTACGTAATTTAATATTGTCTACTTACCTTATCTAATTGATCATGTACCCTAGTTAACTGCTAATAAAACTAAAATCCCGACCGGATCTTCACCGTTGTATGTATGTGTGTAAGTCCGAACCGTGACGCCCGCCATTGGCTCACTTCCGCTTCCTGAAGCCACGGCAATTACCACGTTAAGGTTGGTACACCTGAATGAAAGGAGGGGGGAGGGGTCAACGGCTTGTCATTTGTTTACTATTTATTTATGGGAAATACATATACATATACTTGTTTTTTAGTATTAGGAAGAACTTCGCAGAATTAAGGTTGAGGTTCCAAATCGGGCACATTTTGCGGTATTTTTTTAAGTAAATTATTAGTTTTTTTTTTTAAGTTTTCGTGACAGCGAAATAGACATACACTGAAATAAAATACATCATAAGTTCTTGTTTGTATATTTGAGCTTCCTGTGAAAGTACATGTAGTTCAAAAATAAGTTTTTGGCAAAAATTTAGTTGTATCGCTGAATATACTTTTCTTTCCACAGGCAACTAATACTCATCGAGGCAATATTAAAAACCCCAAACATAATGAGGTTGCGTTGTTTTATCGGAGAAACCGGTAAATCAACTTTCAAATTTAACTTGCAAGGTTTGATTACAGACAGACAGACCGCGGGACAAGTGAAATTAACAATAACAGCTTGTAAAAGAAAACTGACAGAATAGAGCGTGCATTTCATGAAATTACCGCGTTATCGGTCTGTCGTTCGGAACTGTCAACTTTTGTTCTAACTGACAGACCGATACCGTCCGGCGGACTGTTAATCAGTGGGCCCCGTTATAGTAAACAATTATAAATCTTATATTTTACATGTATTACTTTTTTTTTGTGGCTACTTGCCTTCATGTTTTTAAAAAGGTACATTTTGGTTATCTGGCTGAAGGCTGATTAATATGTGTCAAGAAAAGATTTTTTTTTTATAAATTTGGGTTTATGGAAGGTAGAGTTAAGGAACGCAATCTCCTAGGCAGAACTTATGCAAAAGTGTCCAGTGGTCAGCTATAAATAATAGTTCCAAATCTCTCCAGAATAGCGCTAGAGTAGCTAAGAACCTAGGCGTGATTGACGGAGTGAAGTGCGCTGTCTATGATTTGTTTTTTTTTGTTTCAAGTATTCTAGGTATTGTAGCGCGACCTATTTAAGGTTTTTTGATGACACTTTTAGGTATATGGAGATTCCATTCCTTATCACCTTCCGTATTTGGGTTGACTATAAGTTAAAAAAAATTGGCAATTCACTAACACATCCAAACAAACACATTAAGCTCTTAAACAATACAAGATGCACAAAAGAAGCGCGCAAACAAAGCGCCAAGTTGTCGCAAATTGCTCGCGAGGCGACGCAAATTGAATGCGGAGGTGCGAACGGGCGGAGGGGCGTACCGTTGGGGAGAAACGCGGCGGGCTAAAAACGCGGAATTAAAAGACAACGATTTTAACTTTATACTACAGTGAACAATTATAGAGGACATAAAAATGCTTTCTGATGAAGTGGTCGTGTCAGATTGACCAAGGTGGAGACAACTTCACCAAGCTGCACCGACAAGAGCCCTGCTCTTAAATTAAAGAAGAAAAAAATGGTTTATTGACACAAATAATGAAGCAACAACAGGTCTCATCGTATCTTAAAAAGCGACCTGTTTTAGGCAACGTTAGGGTAGCAAAAATAACTAAATAGTGCCTACAATTAATTATAGAAATGGTTTGACTAATACATAAGCTTAAATTAATAAATAAAATGATAAAACCGAACTGTAATATCGTATTCATTTTCATTATAATCTTAAAGCAATAACGACATTTCTTTTTGTAACGTTTATAACGTAATATTGTAGCAATTTAACTACTAACAATCTGAAACTCATCTGACCCATTACGGCCTATTTTCGAAATATGACGTCTACCCCATTATTCAAGATGTTTTGTTTCTTTCCATTTGTGTGCACGACGAATTCGAATAAATAAAAAAGTCGAATTTCGAGTAACTAACATCACGGTAACAGCCCAGTATCCGAGCGTTCCCATTCAAATCGGCGACCCGTGTGTCCCCACCACAAGTGTGCTTACACGCCAACTTGCCTGACACTTCCGCGCCGTCACCCGCGAATAAACGCTCATAGTTGCCAACTTTTCGCATTACCCTCAAATGCCTGCGGCAAAAACCTAATTAACAAAGCGTCTTGGTTCAGAGGAATCTTAAAGTTTTAAGGCAATTTGTGCTCGAATTTGATCACATGTGTGAAGATAGGGGGCGCCAATACGTAAACTATGCAAAGTATTTGGTAAAGTTACTTCCAAAAACTGCGATCCAATCGACACAATTATAACACTTGCCATATAAATATTTACGAAAGTTAACTTACCCGCCAACCCATTGAAAAAATGCGATTTTTCATCCTGAATACATGTCTTATTACATGCATTTTTAAAAGTGCAATCTAAGAAATGAAAATTTAATTCTAACGATAATCAAAAGACCCCATTAATATCAACTTGAACCACTATTTTTCAAGAACTTGGCGCTGCACTATAAAAAACCGTATTACAACCGAATTCTCTTTTCAAAAAACGTCTATTCGTACGTTCCAAAGCATAGAAATATCTAGTTCACATTGAAATACATAAAGCGCGTTCCGTTCCACGTAATGATCGCTAAGATTCCCGCTCCATCGCGCTCGGTTCTTAATTCGAACGCTCTTTAATGAGATCCACCTTCGTGTCTACGTACAATGGATTATGATGCGTGAGGTTTCTTTTTTTATTCCTTTTTTCGACGTTGACTCTATTCATGCAGCGTTTTAAAAGATGGAGTTTAAGTAATGATTCTCGACTGAAAGGTTTAATTTTGTTAGTGGTTAGGTACGGCTCGTTTAACCTAACTCTTAATTATGAATTGCTTTTTAATGCGACGTGGCGAAATAAGAAATGCAAGGTATTCTTAAACAGAAGTTTTTGGAGATGCTAAAATTATTAAAATGTGAACAAACTAATGTTTTTACTCCCTAATCCTCACCAATAGAAATGGAGCACGATTGAAAAAAAAAGTTTTGTTTCTAAAACAGTCTTAAGATATATAAATCTTAATTAGTCTTAATAAGCGCTGGAGCATTATTTTAAAAATATTACTGTTCATCTTATTTTCTATTGCTTCTATGATTATTATATAAATTGATCACTTAATTAAATATAAGAAAAAATGTCTCAAATGCCTTTTTCCAGCAAACTTCAGTATCCGAAGCTATCTACCTCTCAACAGTTTACTTTTAAAAGGCCTTAAAGACATTCACCCCGTAGGATTCCCACCATAGGACCCGGGTATGTCCTTAAACTACGTCCACAAGAGAGGTATGGGCATTGTGAATGTCATCTCGCTCTGTGTGGTAGGGTACAGCACAGCGGATGTCATTCCAGATCTAGAGCAGAGCCCAACTGGGGAAGTACCTCCAGCTTACAGAAAATCGCAGCCAAGTAACACTAGTGTTGTGTTCCTGCCGGTGAGTAAGGTTGCCAGAGCTCAACGAGGGTGGAAGGGGGTTAGGGTCGGCAACGCGCATGTAACTCCTCTGGAGTTGCAGGCGTACATAGGCTACGGATACTGCTTAACATCAGGCAGGCCGTATGCTTGTTTGCCACCGACGTAGTATAAAAAAAAAAAAAAATTTAGCGAACCGCGTAAATTGAAATTCGTAAATTTTTAGCAACCGTCTTTGTCACTATAATTATCTTCATTAGAGTAAAAGAGAAAGATGCCCAAAAATTACGAACTTAGGTGTTCGCGGTAGGCCCTCAGATTGTTCCGTTAATGTAGAGATTCTTAAGAATTCCTCACTTCAACAATTACTTCCAGATCTAAGTGTGCTGTTCTACGATTACTTCCAAAAGGGCTTAAGTACTTTCGGTCGTCAAACGTTTATACGTCGTTCTGGATGTAAACTAGCCGTTAATGGAGAGGTCTCTAGTCTTTGACGTGGGCCTTTCACGTTCCTTTACACGCGATGACGAGATAAAACACTCTGTCTTGCTTCCCATTGCTTTAAAAGTCCGCTTATAGTTGAACCAGTGTAAATACCTGTTTACACCGGATGCGTAGACGTGACTGTGCGTTGTAATATACAGATGCTTATGAGAGTCGGCACATCGCTTGCGTGACGTTTGCGTGCACGTCTACGCACACGGTGTGCTCTGACCTTAAATTCACGGAGGTATACTTATGTGTTTCAGAGTGAGTAATACGGCCAAGAGAAGGAATATAATAGCAAATCATAAAGTGTGAAAGAGAAGTCAGACGGCATCTCGTTTTGATTAAGACATTACATTACAATAAAGGCACAATTCGGATTTAAACTACACCATTCTTACTGCAGCAGTATTGCAGCGCGACATTACTGCCGACTTTCGAATATCGATGTTGACATTAGCGGCAGTAGTGCATCGATGTACGAATTTTGGGACACTTTTTCTCCTATTGGGATATTTGGGATCGAGTTCTGAGTATCGACTTCGATCTTAATAGAAAATACGTAAAAATTCCCAACATTCACAAAAAAGTGTCGTGTACAGTCAGCATTAAAAGTAGCGGATCAAGAAACGCTTCAAAAATATCTACCATTCTGTAATAGCTTAACAAAAAGTGACACTTAACAAACATAGAACAATAAAGACTGTAAAATATATACTTTTTCTGTGAATTTTAGAGATTTATCTATATTTGGAAAAGTTGTTCGGAATATCAAATACTTTTGGCGCGTTGTTTCATCCGCTACTATTGATGCTGACTGTACAACTTAGGGCATCCGCTTGCTGGCGCGGGTACACGGAGCGGGCGCACACACGCGGATGCCATTATTGTAAGTATAACCTGTCGCACGCATCCGCGCCAGTTAGCGTTACTCGTACTCGTTCTATCCTCTCACCTGCCGGTCTAGCCAAGGTGACAATCGCTATCGCTACGACAACGAAACGTTTTGTGTCTCTCTATCACTCTTCCAGATTCTATATAACTGCCAGAAACACAAATTACCTGGCCGCGTAGCCAACGTTACAATCGTTCACGCTCCGTAGCGTATCGTAGCTATCTCTCTCTATCACTCTTCCATATTAGTGCGACTGTGACAGTTGCGTTTCGTTCGTCACGGAGCGTGAACGATATGCACGTTGGCTACGCGGCCTGCTCCGTGCAACCGCACCAGCTAGCGGACGCCCTTAATATAAAATGGCTTTAAACACTGATTGAATTGAGGGATCGACTCGGTGAGCTGTTGGAATAGAAACACTCAGAAGATGCGCTCAGCCCGTCCTGGTTTTGAAGATTAATTTAGTTTTAGAAATAGTTTCATAATGAGCTTTTTATGGTAGCTGTAATGGAGATTTTCATATGAAAATGCGGTTATTGTTGGTGCTGATTTTTCTTATGAGATAAGTGGGGTTATCTTTTTTGATTGCTTGATTATGTTTACTTTTTTATACTTAGACTTTATTAAAAATCTGTTTTACTAAACTACATTACTGAATCTGCAAGCAAAAATACAAAATGTATAAGTAGTATAACAATATTGCTATTTTTTGGCTATTATAACAAAAAAAAGACACAGTTGCACCTTTTTTCGAAAAACGACACTGGTAAAGACTTTACTAATCGAAATGACACTGGTTAAGTGTCATTTCGATCAGTAAAGTCTTTTCGCAAATTCTCAAAAACTGTATACATTTCGACATTTATTCTGAGTTTTTTAGAGCTCTTTCGGAATTAAACAACTATTCAACTGGCAGTTAAAACTTGCATAAATAAATAAAAAATCTTCTGCTAAATAATATAATCTCGTCTAACTATACCTTTGATATGAAACATACAATAAACGTTTAATCTTATTCAAGAATAACGAGTGCGATTATGCACGCATGAATATCACCCTAATCACCCACTTCAGATAATAATGGCTATTATTATTTATTATTAAAAGTCTTATTAGAATTACACAGGGGCGCGCGTGCCTTGTTAATTGTTTAATAGTTCGTGTAACAGTCTTATTATTAATAATAATAGTTATGTATTCGAAAATCGCAGGAGGATAGAGATTTTGGGAAAGGTAAATAAAAATAAATCGAAATAGGTAGGTAGATGTTGCTCAAACAGTTACAGTCTGTAGTGTCACTCAATCTTTTTTTTGTTTTAAAATAAATCTGGAAGAAGCTTGGCTTTCCAACAATCCTGATTTGCTTAAGTACTAACATTTATTTTTATATACTTGTTTTATTTATAAATACATATATGTATTATAAATTATAATAATAAATAAATAATACTAATAAATATTATACGACATTATTACACAAATTGACCAAGTCCCACAGTAAGCTCAATAAGGCTTGTGTTGAGGGTACTTAGACAACGATATATGTAATATATAAATACTTAAATACATAGAAAACACCAATGACTTAGGAACAAATATCCATGCTCATCACACGAATAAATGCCCTTACCAGGATTTGAACCCGGGACCATCAGCTTCGTAGGCAGGGTCACTACCCACTAGGCCAAACCGGTCGTCAATAATTCAGTATAATGATTATGTATGCTAGTATTTATGTTAAGTATTTGTTTTATTCTACAATGTCATTTATGTATTTTTTATTTCTGGTGGATATTTTAGTTTACTTTTCCAAATATTATCGTAAATTCTGAAAGTTTGTCTATCTCATCTACTCCATAATTAGCTGGAAGAGATCCCTTATCGCCTTTGTACCTCAATTTCTGTAAATTTTATGTGAACCTATTGTAATAGGTATATTATAGTGATTACTACTAGAATCTGTGCGGAAAGAGAAGAGTCGTAGAATGTATGGGGTCCAATACATTCCACAACTCTTCTCTTTCCGAACAGATTATACTAGTACTATATTCAGGTAATCCCGAGTGACTTCTAACTGTATAATCCCGGAAATGACGCATACTTCTATCGTATCAGTGTTCACACTGAAAGAAATGTTTGCATAACTGTAACAAAATTTTGGTTACTGTTTACACAAAAATTGGGACTTGCGAACTATGTGTTATGTGTTACAAAACCGTGTTTGGCTATCAGTGTTCAGGTACTGGGTATACACTACAAAATAAGTTTGTAAATTTATGCAAAGTTTATTTTCTTATAACCGTAGTTTAGTTATTTAGTAAAGTTACAAAACCAGTTCGGCTATCTATTTTTTTCAGTGCATTTGCGGAATTACCCGACATTTAAATGTGATTTGGAACTATCCGAGCACACCACAAACTGTGATTACTATATGTTTTACTTTTCTTATAACCAAACATTTTTGGAGTGCCTAAAAATAATAAATAAAAAACGAAGTATGAGCAGGTAATTATTCTTTTTAATTGTGTAAATCTATTTTTTATGATGTCATCATAAAAAAGGGAACTACGATAGTATGTAAAGGTACTTAAAGGAAAATGTATGTATGTATGTCACTTTATTGCACATAGACAGGTTTACAGAAAACATAAAACGGAATTAAGATAAAATATGTAAAAAGGCGAACTTATCCCTAAAAGGGATCTCTTCCAGCTAACACGTTATCTGTTTACTATTTTTATAGCATTAAGGCGTACTAACGGCCCGATTTGAACTTTAAGATACGTTAAACATTTGCTAAAGATACGATATGGATTGGATATGTCAGTATCAAAAGTGACGTTTTTCAAACAAACTTTAGACACTAACAATGTCCCATCCATATCGTATCTTTAGGAATTTTTTGACATTATCATAAAGTTCGAATCGGACCGTCAGACACGAAAATTAGTATAAACTAATTTGCTACAAATATTTGGCAATATTTACGCGTCTTATTATTATTGCCTGTGTTTATAGCCACCGCCAGCAAGAATATTATTATACCTCGCGGCATATCGCTACAATATTACATATAATTAAATCGGTGTCTATCTAATTCGCGGCTACAATATTTGTCAATACATTCTTATTATTTTGTCTCTGGTTCCACCAAACACACCAGTTGCGAGTATATTATTATTCCTCGCGGCAAATTGGTATTATACATATAATTAAATCGCTTAAAGTAGTGTAAGCTATCTTTGCGAGTATGATATTTGGCAACACATTCTTATTATTTTGTCTCTGGTTCCACCAAACACACCAGTTGCGAGTATATTATTATTCCTCGCGGCATATTGGTATTATACATATAATTAAATCGCTTAAAGTAGTGTAACCTATCTTTGCGGGTACGATATTTGGCAACACATTCTTATTATTTTGTCTCTGGTTCCGCGGAACACACCAGTTGCAAGCATATTATTATTCCTCGCGGCATATCGCACCTCGGCAGCGGCAGAAGCGTGCCAGGTGTGAGCTCCCCCTAATACAGCACAATACAGTAGGGCATTTCTTTTCTTACTATAAATGTTTGCTTGTAAAGCGAGTTTTGATTAGGAATGTAGGAATAGAATTCTTTTGGTTTAATTAATGTCGATTATCTAAATATATTGTTTAGTTATATACTTGGATACAGACAGACAACGCACAACATAAACCTTTTTTTGAATCTGTGTGGCAAACAAGCATACCGTCCGCCCGATGGTAAGCAGTCTCCGTAGACGAGGAGTTACATGCGCGTGGTCGGCAACTCGGCAACACGCATGTAACTCCTCACTGCTTACCATCAGGCGGGCCGTATGCTTGTTTGCAACTGACGTAGAATATAAAAAAATTTTTTTTAACATTTATTTTAAAATCGCGTCAGCATAAGCTCACGAGATAACTCTTAAGTAAAAAAAATTTTTTGTAGATAAGTTGGCTAGTTTTAGCAAATTTCTTTGAATTACGAGTAGCAATACCTTTCAACTGGCAGCGTTCTACGTTTCCTAAATGAAATCAAATTTGGAACTCATAAATAATTACCGCCCATATACCGCTACCGCTACCGCTACCCTTACCGCTACCGCTACCGTTACCGCTACCGTACCGTTACCGTTAGGTACCGCTGGTGTGATGTCGTGGAGGCGGACCTGCGTCGGCTGAATGCCAATTCATGCCAGGAAACCGCGCTGGATCGGGACGGTGGCGTTCTCTCGTTTCTGAGGCCAAGATTCTTTTTGGATCGCTGAGCCAAAGCAGTTAGTTAGTTATAAATAATTTAATTTTTTTTTCTGACATAATTCTTTGCGAATATCACATCTACTGTTATTTACCCAACAGCGATGATACTTATTATAGCAAACTCCTTATTATTTCTTGTTTTAATTGTGCCCTTACCTTTTGTTTTTGTTTTCGTTTAATGGCCTTTATTGTTCGCTCTGCTGTCTGCAAGATTGCTTTTAAAGAGGTTAATTTTTTATTTTCCCGCGATTTTTAATGTCACTGGCAGTTTTTGTTTTTTCAAATTGGAATGTTGACTTTTTGCCGTAAATGCTGGCTGATTTCTTTTTCGAGCGGAATTTAAAAGTTACTAGTCGTTTATAGTGTTTTGTTTTTTTTTTTTTATATGCTACTAGTTTTTTTAGTATCGTTCTTTGGATAAGTTGGCTTGCAAGTTATTTTTGTTTAAATAATAGAAATGATTGATAAATATCAATCGTATCATAAAATAGGACAATTGGGTACTTGACACATGTTGAATATTATAACAAAATTTTGTTAAATGGATAGAAAATGAGCCATCCATTATAAAAAAGTGGAATTTAAAAAATTATATTTTTTTATACTACGTCGGTGGCAAACAAGCATACGGCCCGCCTGATGGTAAGCAGTCTCCGTAGCCTATGTACGCCTGCAACTCCAGAGGAGTTACATGCGCGTTGCCGACCCTAAACCCGCCCCCCCCCCCCTCGTTGAGCTCTGGCAACCGTACTTACCGGCAGGAACACAACACTATGAGTATATAAGTAGGGTCTAGTGTTATTTGGCTGCGGTTTTATATTGCGGTTTTGCGGTTGGTATATTGAGATTATAAAAAAATACAAGACTCAAAAGTCCCAAAAAAAATTTTTTTTGTCTTTCTAAAATAAAATGGTACCATTCGATCCCTTACATTTTATTGAAGAATAAATTGTGTAACAACTATACACATAAACGCAATATTTCAGGGTCCAAATGGCAATTTCCTTGATCTTCCATACATTTAGGACAGACTTATATGATGTGACGTCACATCACCTTATCATTTTGTTAGAGGCGTTTCAATCGTCGAGTGCGGGCGTCAGACTTTAACTCTCATTTCTGATCTTTGTGTTGCTTAAATGCCATGAGTCCCATATAGACATTTGATCCTCAGGAAAATCAAGATCGTTTGACATTATTTACAACAGTCAAGTAGCCAATTAGAGGTAGAGATTTAAACATAAAAAAAGAATATTCTAGTTTTACTTATCGAAGTGATTTCATGTGTCTGTGCGGACCAGATGGCCGGGTGTGGGGTGTCTTGTGTTTGTCCGTCTGTCCCCGGCTCTGATTACATTACAGTCTAAATAGGACAAGGAAGTTTTAATTAAAAACTTCTCTTTGTGTTATCGCAGTCATTAACAAAAAAATTAGGGCTAATGTAGTAATCACGACTATGTTGGGTCTAGTGGGTAGTGATCCTGCCTATGAAACCGATGTGCCTGGGTTCAAATCCCGGTAAAAGCATTTATTTGTGTGATGAGCACAGATATTTGTTCCTGAGTCATGGATGTTTTCTATGTATTTAAGTATTTGTATATTATATATATCGTTGTCTGAGTACCCACAACACAAGCCTTCTTGGCTTACCGTGGGACTAAGTCAGTTTGTGTAAGAATGTCCCTATAATATTTATTTATTTATTTTTACGACTATTAAGATATTACCTACACAGATATATTTGGTGAATCCAGTAAAATTTACTAAATCGACAGTTGTCGTTAAGGGCGGTTAGTATACAGAAAAGTAGGTAATCGAAATATCAGAGTATATTTACGGTAATAACTAGAAAACGCACACACGATATAATATATCGTATTTTTTTCCAAAATGAATATACATATTTTCTTTAGAAAATAATTAGTACCAAATTTAATATTTATAGAAAATTTAGAACTGAAACATAATTTACAAGTCAACAAAAAAAAACTTTAAAGAACACCTTTCTATTAACCCCTCTACCCAAATTTACTTAAAAAACAAAGTTCATCGTCCCGTAAGGGCCGCCTGCGCATCTGTTTGTTGACAAATACTTCCACATGACGGTTGGCGTTTGAAGGGTTAAAAGAGACATACTCAACATAACCTATACCATATAATTGATATCAAATTGTGTATTGTCCTGAGATTAAATACATATGAAAGGACGATCTTAAAAGGTGAGATCAATAAGCCTTTGCCGATACTTGGGTACCTAATAGACGACGATGTACATAAGTATAATATATATATTTATATTATGTAATGTATGTATGTGTCTTTATGTATTTAAGTAGTTTATAATTAATTTATGTGTATTAGGACTAATTCTTTCAATAACAATTTCTTTTAGTTTTTTACGCACCGCCTACAATCTTTTCTGCTTTGCCCTAAGGTTGACTGATAGACATTAAGTTTTTCTTTTGTGCAATAAACTTTTAAATAAATAATAATAATAAATAAACGTTTAAATAAGTCCAAAAAAGAGGTACGGGCACTATGAATGTCATCTCGCTTTGTGTGGCAGGGCATAGCACAGCGGATGTCATTCCAGATCTAGAGCAGAGCCCAACTGGGGAAGTACCTCCACCTTACAGAAAACCGCAGCCAAATAACACTAGACCCTACTCATAGTGTTGTGTTCCTGCCGGTGAGTAAGATTGCTAGAGCTCAACGAGGTGGCGGAGTGTTAGGGTCGGCAACGCGCCTCTGGAGAGGCGGGCTATACGCTTGTTTGCCACCGACGTATTATTAAAAAAAGAACAAATATTGTCTGTGTTGACACTTGTTTTTTCTTGTGCAGTGATATTGATAGGTTTTAATTTAGGTAATTTGTATTATTCAATTGTCTTTTTTTTATAAACACCTAACACGCCCAACGCTCCATCCTATCATACAAAGGTCTATAGATCATCGCAAAAGGTGTAATTTTGCAGCGCGCGCGCCATATGCTCTTTTTTTTAATTGACTTGCGCCGTCATGGTTTATGCCAGTAGCAAATGACGAATGACGAGTGCTGGTTCAATATTTTAATAAAAAAAAATATATGAAAGACAATCGATTCCTACCTACCCAAGCCAAATAGATCACGTATCAGACGAATATACATACCCATATGACACATTAACATAATTTAACATAACACATAACATAGTATATTATTTTCCTAATCTTAAAAACTTCATGCTATATACTAAAATAATTATTTCCCCTATACTCTCCGATTTTTACATTTCATTAAACTGTTAATTTAACTATAACTTTAGTCTAACTATAATTTAATTTATTACTTTCTGTACCTACATACATAACGTGTATTGTATTGGTTTATATACCCTTAACTTGCTGCTGGAAGAGCGGGGTCTCCTGTCACAACTATTGATATAATACTTCGGTACTAGGAGGTCCCAACCCTTTCTGAAGACAATGATTGTGACTTTTTCATGTTTTTCATTTATTACACAAATTCCGATCGAAAAGTAAAAATGGATCGAAATGACAGATGCAACGAAAAGTGACGTGATCAATTCCATACGTTATTTAAGTTTCGACTTGAGTTTTCTGTAATCGATTGTTACTTGGCTAAACTTTTACTTCAAATAACGCTAACTATAACTAATGTCAACATATTAAATAAATAAAAAATCAAAAAAACCCCTACATAGTTATGCCAATAAATACCTTACATCATTTTAGACAAAAGCGAATTATCTTCCAACTGCTGGATTGATTTTTAACAATGATTGTTAAGAACAGCAAGAACCACCTCAAGAAAATTCACTTTCATTAAAAAAAGCGCATCAAAATCGGTCCGTCTGTTGAAGAGCTACGATGCCACAGACAGATGCACAGACAGACATTATAAAGTATATATAACACCCCTCTTTTTGCGTCAGAAGTTAAAGACTCAAACAAACTTACGGCCAGTTAATAATTATCCCGCAAAATATTTATATCTTCGATATCCATAGCAAAACGTGTGATAGTTAATATGAGTTTCCTCATCAAAAGACCCCAATAAACAAATATCGTTCTTTAACGAGTTAACATAACCTAAACATCAACATTAGCCCTCTCTAATCCAACCCTAAGTGTTTATAAAAGTAACCACAAAGGGCGCCCACGCCTTAAGGTTGCACATGTCACGCTTCGTGGGGCGGAAAAGACCCACTTAAGGGTTTGGGTTGGGAGCGAGTGTTGGCGGTAAGAAAATATATGTCCAAATCTCACACTGGCACTCCACAAAATGATATTTAAATTGTGTCGTTGAAATTACTTTCCCGCATACTGGTATAGGATGTGTGCATGACTGTGGCGCCGAACATACATAAATTAAAAAAAATTGCACAATTTTACAGTTTTCTCAGATCGACCTAATCCCAGAGTTCGCTCAATGAGGCTTGTGTTATATAGAAAACCTAACAATATTTGCGATAAACACACAAATCTTTACCATGATTCGAATCCGGGACCTTCTGAGTCACTAAGGACTAGGCTAGGAGAAGGGCCAACGAAAGCTCGACGTAAACGCTAACAGAAATGAAAAAAACTAGTACTTACTCGCAGTCATAGCCGTCAAAATATATTTATGAAAAACTATGCCGCCATCATCAGCATTTGCTGATGACGACGATACAAAAAACACTTCGAACAAATTTTTGTTCGAAATGTTTTTTGTAGCGTTCCTCCACTTCCGGGCACCAATGGGAATATGAAACCACCTCATGTATGGCGTCGGTCACGTGGGGCGGGGACAAATGAGAATACACCTTTAGCTTAGAAGGGCAGCAGACAAGTCACGTTACCTACCGGCACTGGCGCCCCACACGCCTTTTTCGTGGTAATCGTTGATAAACTGTTACCTCCTTGCGCAGTAAGACGTCAGGGGAGCTAGGCCGCTAATAGCGTGGTAACAACTCTCCGCTCACACTGGCGCTCTGCATCATGTATGAGTTCACCGCCAACACTGAAGCCCCTCGTCTTTCAGGGTAATCGCCGACAAACTGTTTACCGTCTTGTGCAGTAAGACGTTAGGAGAGCTAGGCCGCTAATAGCGAGTTAACAACTCTCCGCTCACACTAGCACTCTGCATCAGGTATGAGTTCACTGCCAATACTGGCGCCCCATGTCTTCCAGGGTAATCGTCGACAAACTGTTTAGTCTTGTGCAGAAAGACGTTAGGTGAGTTATGATTGCCGCTAATAACGTGTTAACACGAACTCTCCGCTCACACTGGCGTTCTGCATCATGCATGAGTTCACCGCCAACACTGACGCCCCATGTCTTCCAGGGTAATCGTCGACAAACTGTTTAGTCTTGTGCAGAAAGACGTTAGGTGAGTTATGATTGCCGCTAATAACGTGTTAACACGAACTCTCCGCTCACACTGGCGTTCTGCATCATGCATGAGTTCACCGCCAACACTGACGCCCCACGTCTTTCAGGGTAATCGCCGACAAACTGTTTACCGTCTTGTGCAGTAAGACGTTGGGGGAGCTAGGGTTGGCGCTAATAACGTGTTAACATGAACGCTATCGCTGTTGGTTGATTTATTGAGACATGAATCACATGATTGTTTCATTCGTAATAGTAGTTTATGTAACTGCTACACAATGAAAGGTATTAAAATACGATTGATAGAAGCATGAATATGATTGATGTGTTTTATTATGCATTTCTTGTTAGTATAATTAGTTAGTTTAGGTATTTATTTATGGTATCATTATATCACTGCTAAACATGAACCACTTCTCTATATAACTTGGGCTACATTATAGTGACAAATCTCAAAGTAAAATCTTTTTAGGCGTATTCTGATTGTAATTAAAGGTTATAAAAATTTTTCTTTTTTTTTAAATTTCTAGTTGAAGTAATGACACTTATGACACTGACAGACCATATCCATAACAAACCCGTATCAAATTCATAACCTGTATTAATCAGAATACGCTTCCTTGACAGTGACAGTCCATCCATTAAGTTAAGGCAACTTGTTACACTTAAAGAAATGTTTGCATAAAAGTAACATAATATTTAGTTAACACAAAAATTGGGACTTGCGAACTATGTGTTACATTAGTAAATAGGTCGGAAAAATCGGTTTTAGCATATTGATCGAAATTTAATTCTTTATTACCTACTTTAAGTTTACTTATTTTTTTAAGTACTCAAGGAGTTGTAGTGTTTTTTTTTAAGTGTGCAGTTTACACTTATTACTCGGACTCGGAACCCGTTTTTTTTAAACCCCAGAAAAAGCCCAATTTTTTTTTGAGTAGGACTGAATTATGGATTTAGGTAACAACTTCGAATTCCTATTGAAAATAATAAACCAAATAACAAAAGAACGTAATACTACCGGTATTTATGTACGAAAAAAAACCGGTTCCGTACCTAGACCGTAACAGACCGTAAGACCGATTACAGACGAAAGTCACCCATAACATGCATATTGCATTCGATCAGTATTATCTAAGATTTGGTGACAACCCTAGGAGTTTCTTACCCTAAAGTGTTGTGATCCCACCCTTGAGATTAGGGCGATCGAGATTGCTGTTTTTGTATTTTTTTACACCAAATTACATGTTTTATTACACTTAATTTAACTTAGTAAGATAACAAATCTCTTTTTATTTACAATAACAATACCTACATAATGCTTAAATCTAAAACAGGCCTTGTACAGACATTGTAGCAAGAATGTTGGCGGCATTTACTCGTTGTATCGCAATGCTGATACGTTGTGCGAGGAAGCTGCCAGCTCTTCGGTCACCAGTTACGTCAACAAGACGTTTAGCGATTACTGCAAAAAACTAGCGTGCGCTGGGACCCCATGGACCTAGTTTCAATGCCAAATAGTACAAAAAAGTAAGTAATTTTGAGACTTTTTTTTAAAGACCACACCACACACACACACACACACACACACACACACACACAGAAGAAGTAAGTCGTTTTGACCTAATTATATTAAAATGAAAATATTAGAAATTCATTTTGAATTTCATTTCAGTTATTGTCCTGATTTTATGAGCAAGTTTAATATCTAAATTCTACAATAAATTATAAATTAAATAACTAACTATCTAACTCAAGTATATTCAATAATGTATCCACCTAAAAAAATCTACAAAAAATATCCCTAAGTAATTTAAATGATTTCAGACCTTATAGATTTTCGATCAATAATATTTATACTTCCGGAGAAAGTGTTTTATCTAAAATAAATCTAAAGTTTAACCCTTTCACCTTTCACTAGGTCGTATGAGAGTAATCTCACCCCATGTGTTTCACACATCTACTCCATTAATAACAAAGTGAAAGTTCTTAGGATATCAAATAACAATAAGATATTTATTAAATAGCTAGCTTATCAATCATCAACTATCAAAAATATTTTTTAAGGCGAAATGTCTAATATAATGTAGCTAGTCCATAACGGCATAGTAGTAGGTAACTCAATTTGACTTTATTAATTAGTTAGACGCTTAGCACACTGGATGCGATTCGCACGTCCGATGTGCGAGCGGGATGTTGTTGCATCGTCTCTCCGGTGTGCCATGCGCTATATATGATTATACAAAACAAAAATAAAAATCGTTAAAAAATTTAACGGCGTCATAGGTTCTTTACTTACATGGATTTTCCAATTTTATGCTAGAACTAGCACCTACCCGCGACTTTGTGTCCGCGGGATGATGAAAATGATTCATAAAAACTATGCTATGACGTTCCTTGGGTCTCAAACTATCTTTAGACCAAATTTCATCTAAATCGGTTCAGTGATTTAAGTGTGAAGAAGTTACAGACAGACAGAGTTACTTTCGCATTTATAATATTATTATGTTTATTTTGTTGTGCTTTCTTACCCGTTTAATATCAGAATTAGTAACCTAATGAGTTTACATGATCAAAACTAGGTTAACAACATAAATACCCTCAATACAATATAAATATCGTGCAAATATCCAATGGTTGACCAACAAAGCTTTAATCACCAGCTAAGCAAAAAACCGAACGGCTACGTGTCAAAAAATAGCTAAACAAAAAACCACAATGGCCACATTACAAGATCATAAAAACGCGAACAAAAAAAACAAAAGGCATAATAGAAACAAAAACGTGCTGGGAAAGTTTCGCGTGTGTGTAACATGCCGCTAGAGATGTGATACTAGTATCCGGTCAGCAGGAAAACGGGAAAATAAACACATCCACATGTTTAAAGTACCGTGAATTCTAGGGACCTAGTCAGCCATCATAACATGTCGCGCGAGTGCATAAATAATACGCGAGTTAAGAGGCCGGTAACGATTTTAGAGCAAAAATGTAAAATTGATAGATTAAGTCGTTGATGTTGTACACATTTTGTTACGTAATATCTAAATAGCAAGTATTGGTTTCTATTCTTTTCATAATGAGATTGTGCGTGCGTCCCCGGTAATATGTGACGATAAGGGACAGTTTTTAAAAATTAATCAGAGAGCTTCGTTTTCATTTTGAAACTACGTGTTAGATTGTAATGAAACTTTGCAAATACTATTACATAAAGTTTATCTAGGGTTGAATTAGTTTATTTTGATCCACCTTATAAAACAAACGAAATAGAGAAAAAAAAACAAGTTTTGTATGAAAATCTTAAACTCGCTGAACTTTTTTAACCATCTATAGTATATGAGGCTACATAATCTAGCTAGTTGTTTTAAAATCAGAGCGTAACTACGTTTGTTTGGAGAACCGAGCTTGCTGGGGGTCAATAACTATTACATAAACAATTATAAAACCCCCTATTACATTATGGCAAAAAAAAAAACATTTTATACCAAAAATACCTAACATCATTTTGGAAAACAGCTAATACTCTTCAAACCGTTGGATCGATTTTTATTAAAAATATCTAAGAACCACCACAAGGAAATTCACTTTCACGTAAAAAAATCGCATCGAAATCGGTCGATCCGTTTGAGAGCTACGATGCCACAGACAGACATTGTCGACAAATATTATAACTACCCTGTTTCCTCGTCAAAGCCCTCTTTTTTTGCATCGGGGGTTAAAAGGAGGAATTTTACCAGAACGTTGGCTCAGCACATCCCTACCAAAGACGGGCTCCGAGAGACAATCCTCTTAATCAGCGACAGACATTGTGTGGAACGGGGCCACGCATGCGTTGATTAGTCGTCTCCATTGTGCGCTGACTGTACCCAGTAATTAGAAACTTATAATTATATTGTAATATCTTTTAAGATTTATTTATGAACAGAGATATAAAAGGACTGTTTAATTGCTCAATACGCTACCTAATCCAAGCCAACTGTTAGTATAAAAGCAGATAGATTAGAGTAAATCGTATTATCGTATAGGTAAAAAACTTAAGTAAGTCACCTTTTGTATGTAGTTGTGACGTGTTCGAATAGACAATACATGTTTAAAAGACACACACAAACAAAACAAATGTCTATTCGAACACGTCACAACTACATACAACAGGTGACTTACTTAAGTTTTTTACCTATAATGGTTTTAAGAGGGACCACGTGGTCGTCCATACAAAAAGAGAAGACGTTTTTCCACTTCTAAATATGTTACATTCACCATGATTTTTAAATATGTTATTGACACAAAGAAAAACTAGGTTTATAGGTTTCCTTTTTTCAAAATTTGCAATACAATATTTTTTTTAAGCTAAACCTATAAACCTAGAATATATGATGCTGAACGAATCGATACCAAAAATAAAGTGATTTGTTAAGATTAAGTTTTCTCCCGAAATTTCATAGAAGAATCACAAAGATATTCTTCCCTTTTAAGACAATTCAGTTTTGCTTAGAATTTCTAAAGAAATTGAGGTAATTTTGATTGTTTTATATTTAATTTTGTAGTTAAAACAACTACTGTCCTTGTTTGTCTGTGTTTCCACGACCTATCTGGCCTAGTGGGTAGTGCCTGCCCATGAAGCCGATGGTTCCGAATTCAAATACTAGTAAGGGCATTTGTTTGTGAAGAGCACGGATATTTGTTCCTGAGTCCTGGATGTTTTCTACGTTCCATTTAATAATGATTCAAAATGCAATGGAGGTAATTTGTACTAGTATTAGGACATTGAACCCCAAGAGGTAAAAATTGTGTGGTTTTAAAGTATTACCATTTATGGAAAGAAAAAAATAAATATAATTTCTTTTTACTACAAATTTCTTTATTATTTATTAAGTATATTCTGATTTGAATCTTATTTAACTACTCCATAACTATAACAATGAAAGATATCTTGCTGATCCTGTTTCGAAGCAAACATGAAAGCGGAGTTATCTATCTTAAACAATACCAAACATAAAGGTCAACTAAAAACAGCAGCACAAAACAAAACCTCACATTAACAAACATATGAAGAACATCTTATATCAAAAGACAAACGCAACGCACACTCAAAGGCCTCAAAGCCACTAATTAAAAATAAATCACTAAAGACAAAGGGAGCTTTCGTTTTATTGCGCAAAAAAGAAAAAACCGCAAAAAAACACAATAAAGACAATGTAAACAAGTTAGGGTACTTGAGTAGCTCATTATGAGGCAGATACGGTATTAGCTGTTTGAGCGCTCCGCCTCAACCATGGTTGAGCTTGTGCTCTGCTCTGAGCACGGATGGTTTGAAACAAAAGACATTAGTTGAGTCTTTGTTTAACCTATTTCGTCTACGCTTTTATTGTAACGAGTTGATTAATTAAGTCTTGACAAAGTGATTGTTTTAATGAGGCTGTTGATACACGGTTTAGCTAATATTAGTATGAGCGGGTCTTCAATTGTTAGATGCATTAACCATTTATAAAATAATTTTATAGGAAATATTATTTGTATTAGCATTTAATAATATTTCTAAACTTTTAAAGGTTTTATCAATTATCGTGCCTTTCTCGGACGCTTCAGGCCTTCGGCCCTACGCGGTGCTCGTCCTTCGGCCTTTGCAAATAAGATACTTACTTGAGAAAGTATGCACCTGACGGACCAGTATTCAGTGTTTAAGCACAAATCTCACGCAGCTTGACCTTAGGCCTCGCGTATAGGCGTGCCTGTTCCGGACGCTTCGGGCTTTCGGCAATAGGTATGTCGATATAAAATCGTTCATATACTCGTATTAATATCGTATGATTAATGAAGCCTTAAATGATTAGACTGATCGATACTAATACTTTTTTATACAAATGCATGATTGCGAGCGCCACTAATTATTATACAGCGTATTTAATGTCATATCTTATGCATCTGAATATGCCTCTCAGATACACTAGATACAAAAGCACGAACAATCCATCCCTAATTCCCTATGCATAAACTACAGGCATGCTCCAGGACCAATTTAGGAACGATACAATTCTTTTCACAAGTGCCTATTGTGTTCCGTATTAGTTTTCCATGCCTACACTTAACTCAAAAATCGTGCCTGGATCGGGCTCAAATCGAATTGATGTTTAAAATCGTGCCTGGGTCGGGCTCAAATCGAATTGATGCTTTTGTTTTAGACAACGAGCATCAAGTGTGTTTTGTTTTCTCGAAATAGATTCTTCATAGGTTTCAGTATACTTCAGATTTGTTGGTTACTTCGGGTTTCCACGCAAAATAGGCACAATGGTTGTCGACTTGCGGAAAATGCCCAGAAGCACTAACTACTTCGGGATTTCGTTGGGTAAAATCGGGATGGATGGCTACGTAATGTTAGCTTTACAGGCTAAATCATTTTTTAAGCCTTAAAGCCTTACATTAGGGAAATGGGATTTGAAATTGAATAAAATCTATTTGACTTAGTTCTATTATGTAGGTATAATGTAGTAAATGTAAATAATCAAGTTATATAATAGTTTTAAGAATTCTATTGTATGTTCGCAAAGGACAGCTGTTGAGACCACTTTTTGTACAGATCATCTATAATTTTATTTACCTAAACAGTGAACAATGAAAACTTTCTTATTTTCATTCTTTTATCCTTAAATTTTTTTGTTATGTAATATGCTGTTATTGTCCCTTCTATGTGTACATTTTCTTGTTCAAGATATATTACTTTCATGTATGTTCTGTTTGCCTATTATTTTGGGTAAATAGTAAATACTTGAGCAATTTGTTTTTATTGTCACATGTTCAATAAGTTTTAATATTACACCTGTTAGCAAACCTTAATAAAAATATTAAAATATAACATTTTGACTTTAAAGGTTGGTAATAAGAAAAAGTTGTATTCTCAAATAAAATATCGATAAAAGTTCTCGCATTTTGCCAAAATATTTACGGACACATTTTATATGCCTTGTTCAATAAAAACCCCAAAAAACACGCAAAATTGGACACGAAATTCTCAGGAAAATTCTAATTACTGTATATTTTTTAATCTGGTAAAATCGTATGTCAACTCGGCGAGGGCGTGGCCAAGGGAGGAACGTTAGCGGAAGCGAGCGGATGTGCCCCGTAGAAAGATCGCAGAAGGTATAGAAACGAAATTTTCACTTAATATTTTTATAATTAAGATATTAATTATTACTCAAGTAAGTTAATAAGTGCTATTTATAAAAAAATAATAAAGCAAAAAAAGATTTCAGGAAATATTTCCAATAAGAAAACTTTGGATACGATCATTTTTACAATAATTTGCAGTAAATATTTGTACCTGCATAATATATATGATGATTTTTTCAAAAATCCTCTTTATTAAAATACATAGTATAAACCCACGGGAGCACATAAATAAGGTAGATCAAGACCATGTCTAAACATTCCCATTCTACGAACATAGCGTAAAGACCACAGGATGTGCGCAGGACCATATCGCCAGTCGCATTCCAAATACCAAGCAAGCAATAAAGACGTCAAGCTAACCAATATAAGTGACGTCTCCGAATACTCATATTTTTCAAACATCTCAAGGTCAAATTTCACTGGTTTTGGAGAAGGTGCGCTTGCGCAGGTAATGGTTAGCCAGTTCCGCTTGTCACGGTAGGGCACGTGGGTAATGTGTTCCGCTGGGACCGGTAGTAAATGTTATAAAGGTTTAATTACTTCTCGACAAAAGATGACTAGTTATTTAATTAAGTATATATTTGTTGCTAGTCATTTTTTTGGTTGCTATTAGTTACAGATATAAATTTTGACTATGTTTTGTTTAAATGGTGTTTATTGAAATAAATAGAAAACAACGCAAGAGTCCAAGGAGTTAAGAAACAAAAAGACAAAATGTAAACACATGAATAATCACACCAAAATGAGCGATAACCAAACTTCTCCTCGAACATACACCTCGAACAACTCGAACCTCGAATATAGTTTGAAAATATTCATTAAACAAAGAAAATCTTGCTGCACAGCACCACATACAATGTACAATTTGTAGTTTCAGTTTTAAAATCTTGAAAGACATAATTTTTAAAATTCTTGATGTCTAATGCTGCGTCACAATATTTATTTATAGTCATTAAATTTATTAGTTTCAACCAAAAACATAAAAATGTTGGTGGGATAGTGCTAAATAACAAATCATTCAAATTTTAATTGAATAAAAAACCGGAATCGTATTACCAACATTGAAAACGCGTACAAACCCTATTCAATAGCACCTTAAAAGGAAACAACAAGTGTAGGTAAAGGAAATAGCAAGTGGTATCACACTTGCCATTTTCTTCGTATCGAGTGACAGATCGTCCGGTTATCGCGCGCCGCGTAATTATATGTTATCCGGTGTTTTGTGGCGCGTGCGGCGCATCCGGCGGGGAATCGGTATGTTGCTCGATGCTCATTGGTTTTCATTGTGGTTAGTCTTATGAATATAGATAAAAAGAGAAAGGAATCTTGCATTTTCTTTACAAAATGTTCTCTTTTGTGTTTTAGGTATTTATTTTGATTTTATTCGGCTTTTAGCTGTTTCTTAAAATAGTTAAAGAGAAGGGTTTGTCCTATAATTCCTGTCATCAAATTAATATTTAATTTATATTATAAAGAAAATATAAATTAGTAACCACTTCCATTGCCTACATTTTAGATGCCGTTCTTCCTAGCCCTCTATCGTGTGTTTAATGTTTTGTGTGAATTAAATATCAATATTGACTCACATAAAAAAATGTGAAATATTTTCCGCTTCCGCTCAAGGCAAAGCCACACCTCACAATCACGATAGATGTCATTTAGGGACAGCGTTTGGATTTATTACAAAATAATCGCCACTTAATAATACATCAAATGTCATAAAACAACTAAATTAAATATAAGCTTTAACTTTCTATCAGTGCCCAGATTAATTACTAAAATAAATAATAAATAAATAAATATTATAAGGACAATCTTACACGAATTGACTAAGTCCCACGGTAAGCTCAAGAAGGTTTGTGTTGTGGGTACTCAGACAACGATATATTTAATATACAAATACATAATATAAGATATAAATACATCGAAAACATATGGATGTTCTGAGTCATGGGACTCAGAAACAAATATCTGTGTTCATCACACAAATAAATGCCCTTACCCGGATTCGAACCCAAGACCATCGGCTTCATGGGTAGGGTCACTACCCACTAGGCGGGACCGGTCGTCGAAGACTACACAACATTTTTATCTGCAGCTATTTTTACAAGCTTTCATTTAACTTGCCCTGTTAGTAATGTACGTTTGTGTGGGTCAAATCTCGAAAGCTAAATTTGACCCACTTCCCGGTTTCCGATTGAGCTGAAATTATGCATACATATGTAAGTCGGGTGACAATGCAATATTATGGTGCCATCTAGCTGATCTGATGCTGGAGACAGGAGGTGGCCATGGGAACTCTGTGATAAAACAACGCAACCAAATTGTGTTTGGGGTTTTAGAATTGTTTCGATGAGTATTAGTTGCCTGTAGAATGAAAAGTACAGTCATAGCTAAAAGCTTGTACCAAAAATGACATTTTCGCTAAAAAAATTTACACATAGGCTAAATTTTATAACTTAAAAAAAATATTTGTAACGTAACAAGTTCAAACAATATTCAATCAATTCAAAGGCTTAACTAATATAATTATGACGAGATAATTGATTTCACACAAACCAAGAATATATAAAAATTCCAAATAAATAAAACATACATAACTAACCACGGAACCGATTAAAAGGCCCTTACACCACAATTAGGGCCCACCAAATGTCACTATGTTCTCAACAGATGGGGTCCAAACTTAGGGGTCGATATAATCTCCTAAATAAAGCACTAAGTGTGTATGGCCCACTAATATACTTAGGCCGTTTTTCTTTTAAAGTTAAACGAAATGATACTTATAAGAATTGTGCGATATTGATTCTTATTCGAAATAGTTATTGATTTCTTTTGTTGGGTGTTGAGATTGATTATCATGAGATCATCATGCATTTGTGTGCATTAAGCTGTATAAAAATACGTAAAGCTAGATCTCTCTTCCTCGTATTATTAAAAAAAAACCACGCGAGGAATTTCACTATAGGTAGGTACCTACTCGTCAAAGGAAAAACACACTAAGTATCGATCTTTTCCAAACGTACTTAATATGGAAATCAAGGTATCAATTTATATTTAGGTGCTCTACTTAAATATAGTATTTGCCACAATAAACTATTAACATAATATGATTATTTCGTAAATAGGTACAAAATACAGACATTGTAAATCGTTTATCTAGATTTAAAAAAAAAAATATTGTACGCCTGACAGGCAAATTAGAGCGATTCTACAAAAATATCTACGTATTATGTAACCTGTACACCTATAATTATGCACACACCTACACAAAAACAAACAACACAAGGTTTTATCTCTTCTTTGCAAGAAATATTGTACAAGTACATAACACGAATGCATCCATCAGTCGGTCACGATACTGTTTTTATAGTAAAAAACTATGAATGAAATACAACCTAATGAACAATTGACCATAGTGGGGTTGCGTCGATCGTCACCCATTCATTTAATTAGTAAGCAGTGACCTTGATATAATTAGCTGGGCAGTGCGAGCATATAATCTAAAATCGATTTACCTATGAATTTTCATTACATAACAATTCAACTGATAATTCATATCGATTTTTTTTTAGTTTTTAGGAAATACGTACATGTTATTAACAAGTTTTTAATAATATGTGCTGCAAACGTAAGTTTAGCAAAGTATGTTTAGATGAGTCTCAGAAGACACGATTTTAATTTTAACTGAGGCTATTTTAATTTTATTAAGTATTAGTTTTTAGTTTTATTTAAAAATATAAATTTAAGTTTTAATAATAGAAAGTTCGTTTATTTTTATCTTCAACTGCAAAGTTGGTTGATGTTGGATGTATTTTTAAGAAATAAATACAATTCAGAACAACCAAATAAAGCGTTCAGTTGGAGCGCGGTTAAGTTTCACTACTCCACTTTTTAATCAAAATGTGCGGATTTCACCCAAAGTGCCAAAACAGAAAGACGATTGCAATACAATTGCAATGTGTTGCAAACTGTGCAATCAGCGTACACCTCATTATATAGGATTTACCTAGTTCATATTCTGAAAATTATTTTCTAAAGCATATGGGGTAAAAGTAAGAAAGGAATAACGATTAAACGCCAACAATTTCAATTCAAAATGCCAACTAATTTGCCAATAAAAATAAAAACAATCGCGGTGTTAAAAATACCTATTCACAGTTTGATTTGTTTCAAGTATTTTATTCTTAACCTCAACATGGACCAACATGCTTAACGATCGATTATAGACATGAATCGATCGTTTACGCCGATTAAACTTAAATAAATAACCTATCATTCACGCTTCTGCGTATTTTTTCTATTAAATAGAATGCCCCAATTTCTTTCATAGCAAATGTTCAATCAAGAATGGCACAGCAAAAAACGAGAGCCCATGCGGGCAGCATATGTTCGCAAGGTGGAGGTGTACAATGGAACTCTTTCGAGAAAGGTGCAAATCTTCGAGAGCATCTTCAGTTTTTTCTAGTTCCGTTGTCATTTGTGAAGAAAGCTTGAAGGCATTGAAGATTGATAAATGGTGATTTTTGTACTTTTCCCAACACACAGATACCTACAATTTTACGACAAAACACAAAGTACAAATATGGCTAAGTCAGTCGTACAAGGCAACAGTCCTTTAGGCGGGGCAAGACGGGTTCGTATTAAACCAGTTGAGTTTTAGGCCAAAATCTGAGTAAGTATGACTCTAATGTTGCCAGTTTCTATTTAATTCTGATTCTGAGTAAGTTCGATAATGTATAGAGCATTTTATTAGTTATCCAAGTTCCTAAGATGTCAGGTTATTAAGATCTCAAATTCCTAGCTCTTCAGATTCTCATAATGCCGGATTCTGAGTAGGTCAGAAAATCACATAACCATTGTGACATTGTCATTAAGAACTATCTATTAATTACTTTATCATATTTAATCTTAAAGTGGCCAGTATCTCAGATATCTGCTGATTGTACCTGGCCTTTTCGAAATTAAATATACATAAAATCTGTCCTAATAAGAAAGCGTTATTTCCAGAATTCATCATTAAAAGAATCTGCTTAATATTTTAATCGAATCGTTGCTAATCGGATGAGATAAGAAACTGCATAAATCCGATCCCAACTTATTACCAATCAGACGTATTACTGTCGTGTCACGGGACCATATACGAATCTGACCTACTCAGAAATTGTTTTAAAAAGAAAGTGACTTCTATATCATAAGTCGTATGTCCATATTGTTTTGTTCAGAAAGATACCTATGGCGAATCTGGCCTCTACAGAGTCGGGCTTACTCAGATTCGGGCCCAAAAACGAAACTGTCTCAATACGAATCTGCCCTGGCCCGCCTAAAGGTGTCTTTCCTTTCCTTCTATTCTTGGCCAGTCTTGTTAGCGTGGCCGCGTCCTTGATGTTTGTCCATTTTTTGATATTGTCGAGCTAATTCATCCTCCTTTTTCCCCTCCCCCGTTTTCCCTCTATTTTTCCTTCTATTATTATTTAGTGTAGCGTTTATTGTAGGTCAATGCTTACCATAGAATTTTTATACGCAGCCACTCTAGTCTCTTTATCAAAACTTAAGAGATCTGCTCTGGTCGGTGGAGTACCCGCTAATCCCTTCTTTCATTGGTCAGTAATAATTTTGTTTTAATTGGTTTTTCATATTTTTTTATTTGGCTGAGACGTGTAATTCTTATATCTGCTTCTCGTCTCTTCAAACCTGCCTTTCTTCTTCTTTCTGGTCCAAGAAGCAGCTGCGGTTCCGTATCAGATGTGGTATTTAAAAATCAGAGCTGTTCTCCTATAAACACTCCTACATACTACTGATTTTGGCCACCGAATAAAGATTTGACCTAAGAAAGAGGATGAACCTCCTCTAAAATCGGTAATAAAAAGTTAAAACCTGCTTGTCGCAATCTTAGTTTTGCTTATCTCAATCTTTTGATTTAGCCTTTGGACCCAGTATAGCTGTTATCTACATGTATTTTATTGTTTCGATAGGCCATAACACAAAATCAGTCAACTGGAAGTACAAATAAGCTTATAATGTCAATACTTTCTCTAGTACAGTTATCACAAGGTGTCACTTCAAAGCTCACATCTGCCTGCGCACGAGTCTCCAAGGTGCACCCTTTCTCTACTACAATCGATGTTTTGAAGCGTGTTTAAATAATGGACTATGTGACGTGTTTTCAGTACTGATATAAGCCTTTTTAGGAGCAGTTCATTTAGAAGCAGATCTTGCTGGAAGCTGATCGATTAGATTTATTTAATAGGGGCTTGTTAGTCTTTTGTTTTTTATTGAACCGTAAAATCATTGACGAAATGACATTTGTTATTGTTTATCTTTTAAAGGAAAATATCATGAAGAAACTTGCATACCTACATTTTCATTTTCATCTGACAGAGAGAATCATACTGTATTTATTCTTACGCTAGTATTAGCACCAAAAAAAAAGAGATGAGTATAGTTTTCTTTGTTCTTACTGAGTGACAAAATATGCTTGCCAGACTACATGTATAATAAGTGTTAGGTTCCCAATTGGTATCAGGCTAGAGTGTGGAATGTTCCTCTTGTTCAATTGAGTAAAAATATATGTGATCAATGATTTAACCTACCTATGATGTAACCTATTACAAGTATTTCATATGTTCCTCAATAACAACACCTTTTCACGTTGTAACCTAACATTCAAATATTAAAATCAACGCCAACAGACAGAAAAAAGCACGAACAAAAAGTAATGCGTCCTTTTACCGCTGCACATTGTCTTCGGTTTCATACGTTGTCCACCATGCTAGGCCAGAATGTCGTATCTCATACAAACCCGTTGAATACAAACGACTTGTTGCTCTAGCACGGTCGCAGAGGTAATCAAAGGTACACAAAGCGTATCTGGCTCAAAGTCCTTTGGTTCCTTTTATGGAGTAATTGGCTTTCGATTTTCGAACGCTATTTTGGTTGTCAGTTAAGATAATGATTTTTGGTTGGGTGTCTGGAAGGATTGGAGACGTAAAGTCAAGAAATCAGAAGGAAATACATAAAAGATATGGGGCGCGCGCGAAACTTTCGACGAAAGAGGGCTTCGCGGGTTTTTTTTTACCTTTTATTTTAATTACTCTGAAAATATACTTCTCTTCAAAATAAGTACATTACTAGCTAATTTATACTAAAATCATACTGGTATGGTATGCAGAGCATGGTATGTGATATACAATTGAAAATAAATGAACATTAGACATGTTTTCGTGCTTGTTCTCTCGAACCAACTTTAAACTTCTATGGTTTTGGTTAGTCTGCCCTTGCAAGTACATAGAAGTATAGTTTCCGAGTAAATTTTTTCATAACATTTTATTGTAAGATTAATTCGTTCGCGTCTTTCCTGTAGACATCGCAAAGTTAAGATAGTCAAAATTTAATTTTTGGACTGACTGATATTAAAATTAAAAAATTAAAATTAAAAAAAAATTAAAATTATTTATTTTCGTAAAATATACAGGTGTTTATAAAGTAGGGGATAGTGCTACCCGGTAAGCAAAATTTGCCTGTATTGGGCAACACCGCTCTTCCTTAATTTACAGACTGTCACACGAAAATTTAAGTAAGTCTATTAATATATGTATACAATTACAATTACAATTACAATGATATTAGGATTCATTAGCAATTATTATGTAACTTTATAAATCGCGATTTCATTGATGTCCAAGAATTCACACTTTATCCAGCATCAAACATTCAGTATCAACGAATTCGCAAGACGCGTTCCAAAAATTTGAACGCAACCGTCACCGCCGACGCTCCCCCAGCGGCGCGGGCGCACGCGACGCAAAGGTGCGCACCAAAGGGGGCGAACCTCCCCTATTATCTTACCATTCAAGTCTGTTTGCAAGATAAAGGCAGGAACAGGGGGTGAAATTCTTTATTCCTCACCCGGATTTATTATTATTTTTTTAGATATTATTACTGGTCGCGTGCGCATATGCCCCGCCACCCTACGTTTGTTTTGTTCGGGGATTATTGAAGGTTACATTAGTGGTTCGGGAATAATATTGATTCTGATGACGAGGTATCCTCTCATTTCTTTTTAAAATCAATAGATGTTACACATATTTAGCAGAACCATATAATAAAATTACATATCCTATAAATCTCGGGGAAAAAAACGGCAATCGTATCAAAACACCTTGCGACTTTGTATCAAAACATCAATCAGATTCTGCGTTAAGAAAAAACTAACATGAATTTCTCATGTATTCATTTTCTTGACTCTTATTTCAAGAACGTTAAAGCTCAAAATTAAACGACGGAACACCTTTAAGACGGCAATGTTGTCTTGAAAGAACTGATATGCAATATTTATTTTGCAGCATCAAAAGCTGTAAGTGTAAGGGATTAAAGTTCATTTTCATGCAACTCCGTATCGTCTTTGACTTTGTATCTTATCAAATGGAACATCCGCTCAGCTGATCTTACGCTAGCACCTACGCTATATCGTAGTAAAATTTATCTTGAACAAAATCGAGTCATATTCTCAAGAGCTTAAGATTTAAAATATCTTAAACGTATTCTTAAGACGGCATTAACTAGAAGCACTGTTGTGTACGATGTAGAATCTTTTCACGTTTAAATTAGGGTTGAATTTGTAATGGCTAGTGAAGGCACGTGGATGATAAGATCGCTACACATGTTGTTTGATCCGGTGTCAGAATGGGCGTATCAAATGTCTACGGTTTCATAACATGGCGCTTAAGACAATCGAATGCACCAGGTGGTTGTTTTTTTTTGTTACCTTCTGTGGTCTGATTATGGTCAATCAATGTGTGTTCCAACGTTTGAATTTTATGATAAGTAGGAAGCTTTAAAATTATCAGTTTATTCATTTATTTATTTAAAGAAAACACCCATATCTCACGAACAAATATCTGCGCTCATCACACAATAAATGTAATTACCGGGATTCGAACTCAGGACCGTCGGCTTTCTCGGCAGGGTCGGTAACAACTAAGCCAGACTGTCTTGAATTGATTTGATTGCTACCTGACAGATTTCACTGGCTTGACTGGGGCCACCCAAAACACTCAAAATCGAAGAGTATCGATCCAACATGGCGGTAATCCGCTCGTGCCCCTCGGGCCGGCGCCCGCGCAGCTGCAAGGCGCAGGCGCGGATCGATACGGCTTGAGGGTACATGAGAAAGGGGATGCTATGCTTCTGTGGCTTGTTCGAGGGTACTTGTGAAAATAGTATTTAAGTACTTTATTATGCACAATGTATATATTTTAGAGGAATTACTCGTAAAGGCGAATTTAGCTCTAGAAGAAATTTTTCTTTCGATACCTTAGGGCTTAGTGGAGAGCATTTTTGTAAAAAGCCACATTAAAAAAAAATCAATTGATAACGATAACATTTTTTTTTATTTTGTAGTGCGTAGTTAAGAAATATCAATTGACAAACACTAAGTAGGCACCAGGTACCTACTAACCTACATAATAACTTATATTCTTCATTTAGACCAGAAAAGAAAGTTCAAAATATAAATTCCTCAAATTTTCCTAAATTAATCAATAAAAACAAATACACTGGGGATTGAAAATTACTATCTAAAATACAACTACATAATTTTGTTTTTTAAATAGGTTAAAAAATCTATAACAGACAGTTGCCAATGCTCTTCGCATTTTAATAATTCGCTAAAAAACCTCCAAAAAAGTCGCAAGGTGTTTAAAAAACAAACATCAACAAACCATATTGGCACTACCGTATTCCAAAACCATTAATAACAGAAACCTGATCCAAAAACAGACATCCATCGATCATCGTATGCGCATCTTTGCAAACCGCGATCACTAAACATCCCATCTTAACTCTCGCAAATCAAAATCGTATATCCTCATATACATACACGCGAATCTAGAATACAACATCCAGCCAATAAAGAATATTATAGTGTGAAAAACAAAAGAAACTCAAGACCATTCTCTCGAGAATATAATCGGGAAATTGTGGCAGTTAAGTCGTTTTAAAATTAAATCTTTGCGCACGCGTCGCAGATGCGAATCGCAGCCTTCGATTAGCCGTTTCGAATTTAAAAAGTTAAGTGGGTTCATTCATGCTTTGTGGCTCCTGTGTCGGTACAAAACGAGCAGAGCTATTGTTTTGATTGCATTTGTTTGTTTAGCTTGCTTGGTTTTAGGTAACACCGGTTACTTACTTAGGACTTTATGCCTACGGGCTTTGCCGATCTAAAATTCTAACTGTTCTTTTTAATAACTGTACTTCTTCACATTTGCATACCTGTCTAGTACTTTCGTTGTTATGAGCCTAAATTCGATGTGTTTGTGTTTTTCCATCGAGGAGTTCCATTTACGTTCCCTTTATTCCCCTATCCAAGCGAATTCGACAAGATCTACGAGATCTTATAGAATCTAAAAATCTACAAAATGTCTCGTTTTGAACTGGTCTTTGCCAAATGAAGATACTGAGAAAAACATGTAGCGTTCTCTTTCGTTTAATCGCCTCCTCGTCTAGTTGGTAGTGATCCTGCCTACGAAGACCTCCTGTCCCAGGTTCGAACCCCGATAAGGGTATTTATTTGTGAGTTCATCACAAATATCTGTTCCTGAGTTATGGATGTTTAACTAGAGTCAGATCAAGATAAGTTGGCAGCGACTTTGTTAGCCCATCAGACGGTGCAAGTGTCAAGTAAACGTCATAATGTCATAGTTCGACGTTTGAAATATCCCCTTCGGCCGCGTACGCAACCAGAGCTTCGTAACCAGATGCGATCGAAAACTATTTCTGCCTTGTACGAAACCGGTTGCGATCAAAAACTAATTCCGTCTTACTAGTTATCAGTTACGATCGAACTCTTTTCTTTGTTGTACGAAACCTTTCGAACGTTGATAAAGTCAGCTAAGATTATATTTATACACCTTGTTATACAGTATAAGTACTGTACACGTTATATATCTAGTCAAAAATCAGAACACAAAAATTGTACCAGTTGATAGTATTCAAATACTTTGTTGGCAAATACAATGTATTCCTTAAAAGACACTGGCTTAAGAGACATGGAGCACTGACATTCAGGATAAGAAATTATCATGAGTATCATGACAAAATATTTGAAAAAAAAAACCTATAGCTAGATGGCCCAGACATTGGTTTCGTATAAGAACGAGAAGTATTCGAAGCTCTGGTTGCGTACGCGGCCGAAGGGGAAATATCCCGTGCACCGTCTGGGCTATCAAAATTGCTGCCGACTTATTTTGGTTTGACTCTATGTATCTTAGTATGGATTTATCTAGTACCCATAGTACGAGTACAATCTTTGTTTATTTGAGACTAAGTCGAAATATGTAAGATTGTACTAAAATATTTATTTATTTAAGTATAGCTTACGTATTTCAGAACATCGCTTCTGCTCAAAACAGTAAGTCCACATAGGTAACAAAAAACGTTACTCCCAACTGTTCAATATGACCACACTTGACCGCTCCTAGAACAATTGGACTTGAAAAACTGTCAGTCATTTCCGAATTTTAATGACGCGTTATCATTAATGACGGGAGCATTGGACCTTGTGCCAAAACCATAATACACGGAAGCCATCCCATTTAAAACCCAACCTTATTCGTAAAGCTTTAAAGTTGAAATTGGGGTGGTAAGAGTTGTTAAGGGGAGGCCGGGCAGGTGTGAGGACAGATGTCTTGGAACTTGGTACCATAAGGCCCAACGCCCTTAGCTCTGGCGTGTGCCGTGCGTTAATTTTATGCTTGATTACTAGTATTAATGAAAGATGAAGGGGATTATAAATTAGATGGAGAAATGTATCGAATGCTGCGCATTTAAAAAAATACAATCCGAGAATTTGGACGGTTAGTATTAGTTAGTAAATGACAATATCTTTTTTTTAGTTTCTCTTTTTACTATGAATCCTTGGACTGTTCTATTTACTGTACTGGTCTTCAATTTATAGATTAAAGTTATCGAATGCTCATATTTTTCTAGAGTTAAACCAAGATAAGTAGGTAGGAGTTAAATCATTTATATGTTATATACATATAGTTACAATATGGGCATTCGTGAAAAAAGTGGGTTACAGTGGCATCAACCTTCAAAGAATGTGGCCAGCCGATACAAAGTCTCTCACGAGCTACCTTTCCCTGAAAATGACACTAAACTACACACAAAAAACGAGACTCGTAACAGACAATCGTGTTCCAAATCACACCATATACGAACCTCTAAAGCCTAAGATCAAATCCGCCTGTCGTGTTTGCCCATCTTACTCGCATCGTAAACGTGACGTTTGCCCATTCACACACACACACACACCCAGGTAGCAATTTTTCGTCGTCACGACGTCCATTCACGGTCATTTCAGACGTTAATGACGTCGCTACTTTCGTCGTACAGACGTTCGAAATGACGAACATATGTCATAGCCTCACGACGTCTCTAACGACGTCGTATTGGACGTCTAATAGTAACGTAATATGGACGTCTTCCAACGTCGTTGGTAGGACGTTCAATAGTAACGTAATATGGACGTCTTTTAACGTCGTTAGTAGGACGTCTTTTAGTAACGTAATATAGACGTCTTCCAACGTCGTTGGTAGGACGTTCAATAGTAACGTAATATGGACGTCTTTTAACGTCGTTAGTAGGACGTCTTTTAGTAACGTAATATAGACGTCTTCCAACGTCGTTGGTAGGACGTTCAATAGTAACGTAATATGGACGTCTTTTAACGTCGTTAGTAGGACGTCTTTTAGTAACGTAATTTAGACGTCTTCCAACGTCGTTGGTAGGACGTTCAATAGTAACGTAATATGGACGTCTTTTAACGTCGTTAGTAGGACGTCTTTTAGTAACGTAATATAGACGTCTCCTGTAGGGCAATTACGTAAAATTTCGTATGTACGTTGAGGCGATCCAAATGTATTTTTTCTACACAATGAATGACATTTGGATCGTCCTAACGTACGTACGCAGTATTACGTTATTACCCTGCTGTGATGTATGCAAGATACTACGACGTCTTCAAAAGAAGTCCTATTAACGACAAAATGACGTTCAATTGGCAAATACAATAGACGTCAATGGGACTTCAATTTAAGCCAGTTATCATTCGTTTATTGAAGATTCAATTGATATATTGCACATACGAAATATTTTGCCAATTCATTAACTAAACTCATTATCATTAAGCAACCGTTACTTCCCAATGACGACTATTTGTCAATTGCATGCGACGCGATGCTGAACGGGGGCAAGAAAAATAAAAAAACCCCAAATGTACATCAAGGAACTAGTAGTTTAATAATAACATATAAACTACATATTAACAAGGTACTTTTTAAGTATTTTAAGAGGCCAGTCAAATCGTCTTAATACCTTTATTTGATCCTAAATTTGTGTAATCCGAGTTTGCTCCATTCCAGAAGTTGTGGAACTTTTTTTGCTATTTTTAAGTTTTTTTCTTGTAGTTCAAAAACGGTACGTCCGACGGAAAATTTGATCTAGTCACGATAACAAATTACATCTGAGGATCCGAAAGATACCCTTATATGAATTCGTAGTCAAAGATTGTAAACCCGGCCGCCACTTTGAATTTCTTCTAAAATCCGAATTTGTTTTCACCAGAGTCTGATCCACAACAAGCTTGCTGGTAGTGACATTGTAATTGATGGTGGGTTCCTTCTACATCGAATGGTTTTGCACACGCCCGGAGACGTAGTTCTGCAAATGGCTTCTTGTCTGATCTTTTACCGTAAAAGTTGTACTTGCTTGCCATAGAGTCAGACAATGCAACTTTCATAACTCTAGATACTTTATTATTAACGCCCTGTCCACCAAGGCTCTTGAAGTAGGCTACCTGTAAATATTTCTTATTACAAAAACATTCACAAACTTAACTATACTGCAGATCATAAAATAACGGGTTGGTATTTCTCTGAAATCGTATAAAAACCAATTTGTCTGTGTACAATTCGTCGAGTGTCAATTTTTTGTACTATTTGGTACCTGACATCGAAAAATTTGTACTTAACTTAAAATCTCTAAATATTGAAAATTAAGTGGTCAGCCATTCTGACGTCAGGTTGATAGGACCAAGTCCAGTTCCCCCTAGTTGTAGGGGTTATATCGATAGAATCCAACTTTTGACAAAGATTTAGTACCTAATTTGTACCTTTCATAATTATTCTTCTTATTGGGCATTTTCCACAATTAATAAAAATAAATTTAAAGAATAATACTTTCAAAGTGTTAGGGTTAGCGTTCTTCATGACTATTCCAAATTTCAAATCGATAGCTTAAGTAGTTCTCGAGATATTTATCAATGTGACAGACGGACGGACGGACGGACAGACAGAGTGGCACCATAAGGGTTCCTTTAGTACTTTTATGGTAAGGAACCCTAAAAAGGTACTAAAACTTGGAGTAACATTCGTTATAAATATATGGTCCTGTCATCCTGACACTCGCTAAGAAACACATAGGTATTAAAACTTGGGTATTAAATTAAAAAACGTACTAGTTTGTACTTCATAAATAGTAGATTCGACAGTTATGACTCCTGCTTCCTAAAAACACGGGACTAGCCGGGTCCACACAGCGACCATAAGCACGAGGCAATATCCTCGCGCGTATGCTCGCTCTGTGTGGACCCGGCTACTTACGACGTTACGAGGCTATGCCGGTTATTATACCTATCCGGTACGCTTGTAGTTTCGATCATACTATCGCATTGACAAACTTAAAACTTACCACGTTAGCATGGTTTTCTTGTGACGTTAATAATTTTTCCACAATTTCCAACTCCTCCGAAGTTTTGATGGGAAATTTGAACTCTGGTTTTAAATCCAATCTTGTATGTTTTTCTCGCAAAATCGAGATGATTATATCATTCTGGGCTTTTATGTGGGTCAGTAGTGACACCACTGTATCTTGCAAACCTGAAAGACAGTTATGTTAATGTAATAATGTATTAGTGATGGGTCGCAGGTAAGATACCGAATGTATGTATGTATAAATAATATAGCGGCAAAGTATTAACGTCCTACCAGCCGTGAACAACAAGCGTGTCTTAACCTTTTTGACGCCAATGATGAATATACATCATTATACGCGTCGCAGCGACGCGTCGCTGAGCTCGACTTCATGTCGCTGGCTTCGTGTAGCCGCGTTCGAATGCTATTTCATAGAAATACATAGAAACCAGTCAGTGACGCGGCGACATGAAGTCGAGATCAGCGACGCGTAGTTGTGTTTCAACTTGTACCTTTACCTACCTTTTAATCCTTGACCGCACGATGGCGTTGCTGGCACGTCGCTGCCGAGATTCGGTGGTTGTTCTTTTCGCGACCAAGGACTACGTATGCGTGAAACCGGAGTTAGCCGCCCCTCGCCGTCTTCTGTTAAATCTGACAAGTCAAAAATATTAACAATACAAAACTTTTCCGGTACCTACCTATCAATAAATAAAGATGAATATACGTCATTTCTAAAAATCGTCCTAGTAGCTGGTTTGATAGTGCACAAAAACCCTGCACTTTGTGACTATGCGCTGAAACTTGGTACAGTCGATTCTTAGCTGGTAGATCCAGACCGGGAGGGACATGCTTCTGCAGCAACAGGCAAGTCCATCCATGTAGGTTCCCAGTTGTTATTGACCTTCGTGCAACCCCAAGTAGACAGACAGGGCAGACTTTTGAACCAGCTAAGAATCAACGATGCCAAGTTTCAGCGCATAGTCACAAAGTGCAAGGTTCCCATACAACGGCGTGCAATATCAAACCAGCTATAGCTGTTTACTCTGTAGAAATGAACATAGGAATGAACACCACACACATATTACACATACATGAACATGAAAATCAAACCACCGCAGATGGTTAAACATTGATATCTTACCTTGCAGGACACTGTTTGTCAAGACAGGAAGCCCGTCAACTACATTCAGCAATGAGAGGGTTTCTGTTGGCAAAAAACATTAACATAATATGTATTATATTTATTTTCTATGAGTATTAATAATACAATGCACGCTTAGACCGACTTACCCAGTACAAAATAAAAAAAACCGGTCAAGTGAGAGTTCGTTTAACTCGCGCACCGAGGGTTCCGTACAAACTTTCAATTATCTCATGTAAAAATACAAAAGACTTAATGACCAGAAGTATACTAAGTATAATTGTGTACAGCGTCATCTATCGGCAAATTCGCTAACTAATTTGCGGGACCTGTGTACATATGTTGTTTTTTTTCTTTATCATTCGAACCGATTTCAATTTTTTTTGTTTTATTTGAAAAAAAAGGTGTTTTTTGTGTAATCTCATACGAATTTCAAGTATAATTAACACCAGCAAAGGAGGTTAAATTGCAAATTAAATTTCGAAAGGTTTTTTGATAGTGACAAAAAAGTTTTCAAGATATAGGCATGATTATATTTTTTCTGCCCTCTGGGCGGAAAGCGTCAACTTTGCTCCCGCTGCGCTAAACGAAGTTGCCGCTTTCCGCCTCCGTCGAGCAGAAAAATAGTATGCGCACCACGGGAGGAAACGTAGGACATTCCATCCCGCGTGTTTGCCACCCTCGCCTTCGGCTCAGGTGACAATTTGTTTTACATTTCCCTTCATGAATGATTATTTTTCACTATGAAAAAATTAATCAAAATTTTTTTTGAAATGTACATTTAAGATCTTTGAAACGATACCCCACTAGACCTAGTAATTTGAAATTTTGTCCTCTCTTCATATGGGGCATTTTTCATATTGAATAAAAATAAAATAGAAAAATAACACTTTCAATGTGTTTGGGTTAGCATTATTGATGACTATAATATTCCAAATCGATAGCGATGTGACAAACAGACAGACAGACGGACGGACGGACGGACAGAGTTGCACCATAAGGGTTCCTTTTGTACCTTTTTGGTACGACACCCTAAAAAATAAATCACCTGTGGTTATGTCGCCGCGAAATAAACTACCCGTCCCTTTGTAATTAATACAGTTAGAATAAGATGGGTAGTCTATCTAGCGGCGAAATACTCTCGCGCCAATCATGTGCTAGGCTTACTGGTAAGAATAATATTCTATTAGGTATGTATTAATTATGATTTACTTACTTTCTGGTGTTGAAGGAGCTTCCCGGGAATCTCGGGTAATGTTTGGCTGAGCCTGACGGGTATCTGTACAAACCATAACATATTATTTTTGAGAGTTCTTTGTAATATCATACTTCTATATAAAATAAAAAAAACTACACAAAATATATCTATTTACTCTTGATATTAAAGGGTCCATACCAGAAAAGGAAAAACCTTCCATCTGTCTCTCCATGCCAAAACAGTGTTCTAACAAAAAGATAAATTTGACTAGAAGAAACACTTAATGGATATAACAGAGTAAGCAGTAAGCAGCTAGCTATATATATTGACCAAAATAAGTTTTTGTCAAAAAATTTATTTTTAGGGTTCCGTAGCCAAATGGCAAAAAACGGAACCCTTATAGATTCGTCATGTCCGTCTGTGTGTCCGATTATATCACAGCCACTTTTTTCTGAAACTATAAGAGCTATACTGTTCAAACTTGATAAGTAGATGTATTCTATGAACCGCATTAAGATGTTTACACAAAAATAGAAAAAAAAAACAATAAATTTTGGGGGTTCCCCATACTTAGAACTGTGATAACAGATATATTGAAAATAATATTTAATTTGTATGAAAAAGAGAAAATCTGAAGATTTCATAATTTTTTTAAAGTTGCTGAACAAATGTTGATCAGTTTGAGGAGTTACAATAATATGGTTTAATTATTTTCTAATGTTATAGGAAGCACCTGATATATCATATATTATATTTGCATGAGAACCATGGGACAAAAATACATTAAATAAACTGGCTGAAAGTTGTTTGATTATTAGAAAGCAGCAACATAAAATGGCAGTTATGAAGTAAATTCTGACACTTTGCACACCTATGAAGTTGCTAAACTGAATATTGACAATATAAACCTTAGAAAAAAATGCTACTCTTACTATTCTGACACATGCAACAAGTATCTACAGCATCATAATTGTTCAATGTGGCGGGACTTAATTCATAAATAATAATGGCCCGTTGGCTATAACCTCAACTTACCTCTATAGTAAGCAGCAGCAGCTGTTTTGTTCAAGATTTTTTTCTTAATTGGTGGTGGCGTTATGTGACCGTCATTTTCATCGCTTGTGGAAATATATCTGTTATTTCTTTTCCGCTTAAAATTTGGATCTTCTTCTGCTTCAGTCTGTAAGTCTGATGTCTCCTCGACCAGTTTCAGTTTTCTTTTGGCTTTATCTATATCGTCTTTACATGCAAATAAAATAAAAAATACACACAACATGCAAAAATAATAAATGAACACAACATAATGCATCCCTCAGTCAATTAAAACAAGGTTATTGGTAAATATGTAGGATGGAGTAGGAACAGGGTAGTAAGTGGTTAGTAGCACAGTCAATTATCCATTTACCTGGACATTACAGAAGTTATGTTAATACAGACACAATGCAAGGTAAAATTATCCCAAAAATGCTGCTACTTGTCTCAGCAATAGGTTTATGAAAATGACCATAAGCTGTCCATCCATATTAATATTATAAGTGTGAAAGCAACTCTATCTTTCTGTCTCTTTGTCTGTGTATCGCTAAACTAATCGAAAATATTTTTTTTACCCGGTAATAAGTTTTACCCGGAACTTCACTAAATTATTGCTATACTGTTTGTAATTAAGATTACTGCTGAATATGTAAACTTACAAGATACTATAACAAATCCGAATAAATCCATAACACTGCTGTGACAATGACATTACCTACAGTAACGTAACATATTTTACTCAATATACCAACAAGAATACTACCTATATGTAGGTGTGTTGGTTTTTGTCCGGCACTAGTTTTCGTCCACTTGACGAAATTTGAATATAAACGTACTTTGCTGCACAAATTTGTACGTACCTATTGCAATCATTAATGTCAAAACAATATATCAATCTATTTACATAAAATTATATGTCGCAAATAGAAAATTAAAAATCAATTACATTAATTGATAATCTGTACGGAAATTAACGCAATGACTCTACATATTTTATCTTCGAAAAACTGAACTATCACAGAAAACGGAAACTTACACCAACATTAGTAAGCTCTCGGTAAATCAAGAAATATTGCATCCAGATACCATACCTCTAAGTACGTGACTTACCAATAGCAAAATCCACGTGGTTCTTAAAATAAATATATACGTACCAGTCTCACAAAAAACTCTTTGGATGAAGTATCGTTTCCATTTCTCATCCGGTGTTTTGGTATCCGCCAACACCTTTTCAAAAGCTTTAGATCCCTTGACGGGTGGCCAAAATACCTCCCGACGCCTTGGCGTAATCCACTGATTACAATGGATATTGATCCGCCGTTTTGATCACTGAATTGTATCACTGAGTATGTACTCATCACTGAGTATGTGTTTATCATGTGATAAAACTAAAATATACCTTTAAGAGTCTCGAATTGCACAGCACCCACGGACGCGATACAACACAACAGACCGGGCAAACGGAAAAGGAGGGAAACGATACATGACACATGACACTTCAATCAAAATGTCAGAATTTCGTTCCGTTCCAACTTCTGATGTTTCTAAAAATAACAATTTTAAGCTTGTTTTGGTGTTATTAATTATAAAATCTATAAAAAAAATACTGTATAACAACTTTAGAGTTACCGAAACAAACGGAAATGTTTTTTTTTACTTTATAAATATTTTACAATACAAGATTGACAAATTGGTATCAAGAAACGAAACGCGTTATTTTGTCGGTTACATACGTCTTGATAGTAACCCCAAATAGACGTCAATAGAACGTCAATTTTGTGACTAAAATGGTACGTCCTACTAACAGAGACCCCAAATAGATGTAAATTTCTATAAGAAGTTACTACGCTAATATTAAGAATCACGTTTAGTGAAACAGGGCAATAGCCGCGAAAATCGACGTTCGTCAATTGCGGGCATTTTTCTCTGTCACTCTAATGACGTCTTAGTGAGAGTAAAAGAGAAAGATCCCCTCAATTTGCGAATTTCGTTTTTCGCGGTAGGCCTGCACGTCTTTGACTCGTTGTTCGAAAATTAATAACGTTGTTGTGACGCCGCTGCGGCGGGGCGTAGCGGCGCTGCAATCGCTGTTTCAACACGGTAGTGTTGCCAAGTCTCTTGTTTTTACAAAAGATTCCCCAATTACCATTATATTACAACCCCAATTAGACGTCAGTGACACGTCAATTTAATGACTTAAGAAGGTACGTCCTGATATTGACCCCGTACAGACGTCAGTAGAACGGCAATTTTGTGACTAAAAAGGTACGTCCTTATAGTGACCCCAAATAGACGTCAGTGAAGCGTCCATTTTGTGACTAAGCTGGTATGTCCTGATAGTGACCCCAAATAAACTTCAATTTTAAAACAAAGAAAGTACGTCGTATTAGTGACCCCAAATAGACGTCAGTAAAACGTCAAATTTGTGACTAAAAAGGTACGTCCTGATAGTGATCCCAAATAGACGTCTGTGAAGCGTAATTTTTGTGACAAAAAAAGTACGTCCTGATAGCGACCCCAAATAGACGTCAGTAAAACGTCAATTTTGTGACTAAAAAGGTACGTCCCGATAGTGACCCCAAATAGACGTCAGTGGAACGTCAATTTTGTGTCAAAGAAAGTACGTCCTGATAGTGACCCCAAATAGACGTACGTGAAACGTCAATTTTGTGATAAAAAAGTACGTCCTGATAGTGTCCCCAAATAGACGTCAGTAAAACGTCAAATCTGTGACTAAAAAGGTACGTCCTGATAGTGACCCCAAATAGACGTCAGTAAAACGTCAAATTTGTGACTAAAAAGGTACGTCCTGATAGTGACCCCAAATAGACGTCAGTAAAACGTCAAATTTGTGACTAAAAAGGTACGTCCTTGTAGTGACCCCATATAGACGTCAGTGAAACGTCAATTTTGTGACAAAGAAAGTACGTCCTGATAGTGACCCCAAATAGACGTCAGTGAAACGTCAATTTTGTGACAAAGAAAGTACGTCCTGATAGTGTCCCCAAATAGACGTCAGTAAAACGTCAAATTTGTGACTAAAAAGGTACGTCCTGATAGTGACCCCAAATAGACGTCAGTAAAACGTCCAATTTGTGACTAAAAAGGTACGTCCTGATAGTGACCCCATATAGACGTCAGTGAAACGTCAATTTTGTGACAAAGAAAGTACGTCCTGATAGTGACCCCAAATAGACGTCAGTGAAACGTCAATTTTGTGTCCAAAATGGTACGTCCTAATAATGACCTTAAATAGACGTCAGTGAAACGTCTACTCTCGACGAATAGAGTACTGACCTTGTTATGACCTATAAATGACGTCAATTGTGCGTCACTGACGTCAGTTTGCTACCTGGGCAATGCAAGAACGTGCACGTTCATTCAAGAAACGCGTAGTGGGTAGTGGTGAGACAGTAGTCTTGTTGCTCTATTTCATTGTATTATCTCAAGGAAAGTAATAAGAAAAGTTTATCAGTTTTATTTGTCAAAAATGATAAAAAATGTCATGATAGCCTTTTTATAAGCTATGCTATAGTTTATCTTTTATTGTTTTACAGTTAAATTTGCCTGCGGCTTAGAATCAATGTTATAACTCGTTAATTCAATAACAAAGTTTTGCTGTTTTCTGGCACAAGATACATATATTAAATTCTACCTTTAGAGCGGCAAGCAAGTAAAATAATAAAAAAGTTTTTTAATTACTTATTTATTCTAGTAGCGGGATTGAAAGACAAAAAACAGGTACCTAATTATTCAGCGTATATCAAATAAGTACGTAACGCAACATATTTGAAACAACAATTTTCTCACTTGACCCCTAACCTAAGACACTGTTGGTTTTTGATATAACCAGGAATCGGAACCGGTTTTTTGCTAAAACTTCGAGATAACCATGTATGTATTTCGGTTTATTTTATCCTCCAAATCCTCAGTTGTGTTTTAGATAACGACTTCGTATTATTAGATTGCCCAATTAGAAATTAAATAATAAGTACCGTTTTCGTTCCCATACAAAAAATACCGGCTTCCGATCCCTAGATAAAACACCGAACAATTGATCCTTCGATTTTACTGTGTAACTCTGTGTGCTATCAATCTTACGTCAGTTCCTGTGACGTCACCGTCTTAAGTGGTCGTGGGACCGCCGTGAAGCGTCATATATGATTACATGGTATGCATGTGATTCATGATGCGTACGCGTTTAAATTAGGTCTGACTTGTTTGTGTACAACATTAATTGAATCGACACACTTATGATAAACGTAATTATATAATAGGCTGTGCGGTTTAAGGTATGGTGGTATTAACCTGTCTATACGGATCCTGATCGAATTTTTCAGTCATATTTTTGCTTTTTTCGAAAATACTTTTTTCTCATAGGTAAACCACTGCATGCACAAGTCGCTCCTGAGCGAAGAATTCTCTGCTTTTATCCCCAAAATTACGATTTCTCATAGTACTCTACACCACCACTTAGAGGTCGTCACTTCGTCAGTCCTCAACTGTGCGTTTCTCCAGAAACTTCCCTCCCTCCCTCTTTCTTCTTTAGAGATTCCTCAAAGGGATAAGTTCGCCTTTGTACTACTTACTAATTGTATGTTACTTTTAATATGCATTTTTGTACAATAAAGAGCTACTACTACTACTAAACTTCCTGCCTCGTACAGCTAAACTGTGGAATGAGCTTATCGCTCGCGATATTCTCGGACCGATACGACCTTAAGTAAATAGCGTACTCCCATCTTAAATGCCAGCAACGCACTTACAACCCATCTGGCCTAGCCAAGATGACAATCGCTTGCGCTAAAACAACAAAACGCTTCGCGTCTATATCACTCATCCATATTAGTGCGACAGTGACAGTTGCATATCGTTCGCTACGAAGCGTAAACCATTGGCATGTGGGTTATGCACCCTGTTGTGGCGGGTATCCATGGGTCGGTTATCGCTTACCATCAGGCGATCCGTCTGCTCGTTTGCCTTCCGTATCATAAATATGTTGAATCATATTTCGGTAACGCCTCAAGGGCGTATATTTTATCAATGTAGTATGTCTACCACAGACGCCCCTAACTCCGAAACCTCGTGTTACATACAAGACAATATTATGACTAGAACTACCGCTGAAGGGGTGAAGATACCCTACAATTTGCCGCGTTACTTGATCGGGTCAAACGCAAGTGATTCACCGCCAGTGCGACTACAAATTGGTTCTTTCCGGCGTAAAGAAACGAGTCTGCTTGTAAACATCCGTAGTGCTAATGTAACTTTTGTGTTTGGGATTACGTTTTTTGTAATTTGGTGCCAACACTATCATATCACTATTGGTTCAAAGATGTGTTGAAACGGCATATGAAGAGAGCTTATATAGAGCCAACGAAGTGGGAGAGTCTAGCCAGTGACCGTCCACGTTGGAGGCATATTATGCAGACTCAGGTGCGTCAGTTTGAAGCAGGCGGCTCACAGAACTCGACGCTAAGCGCGACGAGCTGAAGGCCAGACCACCTGCGGCCATACTTTACAATTATGTCGGAGGGGTGCTGACTTGCACATGTGGTCGTACATTTGCTGCAAAAATTGGCTATATCAGTCACCTGAGAGCGCACCAGCGACGCTCTCAGCGGTAGAACGCAGTCGCTGTGGTCGAAAACGGCTAGGTAATGATGATGATGAATTTGGTGCAGTTAAGTTTACATTGTAGATTCGAACAAGATCGATGAGATTTGTAGGGCACAATAAGATTTTATAAGAAGAAAATGACAAGCTTATAGCGTCATCTTTTTTATAATATAGAAGGCAAACGAGCAGACAGATCGCAGTTACTGTCGCTCATGGACACCCGCAACACCAGAGGGGTTGTACGTGCGTTACCGGCAATTGGAGATGGGAGTACGCTCTTTTCTTGAAGGCCGTATCGGTTCGTAAATATTTATTCGACGACCGGTTTGGCCTAGTGGGTAGTGACCCTGCCTACGAAGCTGATGGTCCCGGGTTCAAATCCTGGTAAGGGCATTTATTCGTGTGATGAGCATGGATATTTGTTCCTGAGTCATGGGTGTTTTCTATGTATTTAAGTATTTATAAATATTTATATATTATATATATCGTTGTCTAAGTACCCTCAACACAAGCCTTATTGAGCTTACTGTGGGACTTGCTCAATTTGTGTAATAATGTCCTATAATATTTATTTATTTATTTAATCTTTATTGCACAAAAGAAAACCTTATAGTACAAAAGGCGGACTTAATGCCATGAGGCATTCTCTACCAGTCAACCTTTAGGCAAAGCAGAGAGATTGTGGGCGGTGCTACTTAATATCGCAGGCGACAGTTCTTTCCACAGTTTCTTTTAGATTATCTTTTTTTTTTCCTTGAGCTGTATTTTTAGCACTATATTATAAAGGTGGCAATGCAAAGGCGGCTTGAGTTGAGGATTTTTTTATAATCTGGTCCAGTAAAGGATTCACTCTTACAATACTTTTAGAGTAAATAAGCCTTAATAACGTCAACATCTAAATCTTGATACTTATTAACAATAACCATAAACAAGATATGTATTTGAAGTTTGACTTGATTTTGCTCTCTACACAAGACAGTTATAGCAATTTGACCCCTTCACTACGCTTTTTCAGATATCGGTAGCTATTTTTTCTTCAATCCCGTGGTGTGTAAATAAAAAAAAATTGCCGATGGTAAACAATTTTCCGGACACATGAATACAAGTGGATCCCAAAATAGGCTATGCGTGTGATCTGTGATTTGGGCTCCTAGAACGCAGTTGACATTAGTAGATATTATACAGGGGACCGATTTTTGAATTTCGAGCGCTCCATTTCGTCACTCGAAAATCTGTGGAAAACGGCGAAATACGAGCGATAGACATTGGGAATCGAGTGGTATTGACCACTCATTTCCAATTCCATTAGGAGAGTATCCATGCCGAATAGTGGAGATATTATTGAACAAAGTACACGAATTCGAGTGGTCGAAATTCAAAAATCGGCCCCCAGACCTATTTTATTTAAATAATTAAGACTTAGGCTATCCATCGCAATCCAACGCGGTAATGCTGCGAGCGTGATGGGCACCTTTGCATCGGGGGCGGCCCGGTAGCCAATAGGTAGGTAGTTATTTTATACATATTTAGTTTATATTTATATTTATGTTCTGTACCCCTAGTGTAAATTTAATCGACATCATAACGTGACGAACGCGTTTGCGTTAAGTCTCATTTTGTATAGGATTTTGAGTTTCCAAAACGTCCCGCTTGGCGCGCTCTTTCTAAATCCAATACAAAATGAGACTAAACGCAAACGCGTACGTCACGTTTCGAAATCGAATTTATTTACACTAGGCGACTGATATATTTATGTTTAGTTTTTAATTAGTTTTAAAATTAAAATATGTCTAAAAAATTTGGCCCCTTTGGCATGGTGCCGAGGATGCTGGCAGCATTTCCCCGCTGTATAGCGATGCTAATACGTTGTGCGAGAAAGCTGCCAGCTCTTCGGTCACCTGTGAAGTCGACCAGCCTTTTAGATAGTTCTTTAAAAAGTTGTAGAGCATTAGGACCCCACGGGCCAAGCGTCTCGACCCCAAATGGCATAAAAATGTATTCGGGGCCGAGACCCCTGTACTTTTGTATTTTAAGCTTTTCGGCCCCTCTAGCCGCGGCACCCGCACTGTTACTGGTTCCGGTGAGGTGGGAAGGGGCTAGTGTGTCTACACAGGTTGCGTCCCACACCAGCACCCTTCCCAAACTCCAGGGAATCAGGGACATACCGTCCGGTCTCTTGCCGTCGTCTCTGGCTACGCCAGTTGGCTCCAGTAGAGCTGGCACGTTGACGGATGCAAGAGACCGGCGGATTATGTCATTCAGTGCGGCGTGCCTGGAAAAGCGGCCAGCACTTTTTTGACAGGATAACCCGTGGTGTCCTAATTCGTCGACCTCACTACCGCAGGGGCACCTGTGTGGAGCACAGATGCGAACTCCAAGCCGAAGACAGGTCGCGATGCGAAGGGTGTCCGGCGTGAGGAAGGTTCCAGTGTTTGGTGAAGGATACGCCCGGAGCCAGTCACCAGATTCCCTCGACGCCGAAGCCAGTAGCCTGGCCCGTTCGCGACCTGTACTACAGCTTAGGAGGGAAGTAACTGAAATTTGGCACATGATGTCGTCCCAGCTCCTTTGGTAATTTGGATGAGTTGGGAAATCCTTACTCGGGCAAGCACTTGACCAAGCTTTCTTGGCTTCATCCAAGCCCGCAATCTCATAGTTTGAGGGAAGACCCCGTACGATTTTTCCTATGAGATTTGCGGAGCTGTGGACTGAAGACAAAAAAGCTGGTAGGGATACACTAGAAATTTTTCTGATCCCTAGCCCACCATGACGGATGGGTAGGGATGCTTGGGTCCAGGAATGATCGCAGAGCTGAATGTTAAGAACGGATTCCAAAGTTGACTTGATAAGGTCATCTAAAGGTAAAATAATATTTTCAAATTTCCAAATAGGGCTACACCGAATGACGTATGTCAATTTAGGGACAAAAAGGCAGAATTTAAGTATTGAAATTGCGTAATGCGGGCTTATTTCGAGGAGACGGTTTGAAAATTAGGGGCCAAATTTTTTAGACATATTTTAATTTTATTTAGTATTAGTTTTTAGTTTTAATTTAGTTTTATTTAATAGATAAGTTAGTTTATTTTTATAATGCCCAATTAAATGTACCTATTTAATATTACATATTAGTTTTATGTTTAGATATATTCTAGTATGTATTTTCATTAATTAATAGGCAGTTCTAAATTATTTTGTAAATAATAAATTGGAATAAATTATTAAGACTTAGCATAAGAGGAAATGTTAAGTGAATGTAGTTAAGATGAGGTATATCATTCTGCACTCGTTTGTGTGCAACAGTATAACTTTAAACATTTCCACATCCATCACTCCCGCGTCTTGAGCTGTCAGCGCAATTGGACCAAAATTAAAGACATTTTTTTGGCCCACGGGGGGCCAAGGATGCGGGAAGTATGGCCAATTTGGGCCAAGTAGTCCAATTCCAAGCTATTGTGTGGCAAGATCGTTTCCTCGGCCCGCATGTTGGCGAAATAAATATTAATGTGTGCTTTGTTGTTTCGAGTGTCGGTGATTGGGTTCGAGACTGTTAAGAGCCTCTGTTGACGACCTAGCAAGAGGTCCCGGGTTCGAATCCTATGTACAGAGAACCCGTCTAGCGGTCGCTGGCAGTGAATGTAATAATTATATAAAAATTGTCTACTGTTTTAGGTTTAGTACCTTTTATTCATTTTAACAATAGGTATATTTATGTTTGATCCCTTACTTACAAATACGTAAGTCAAAATGAAAGAATAAGACAAACGATTATAAGCTAAATTAAGGCTGTATCGCGTTTATGAATTACACCATAAGTGTTCACTATTGCTTTAACATCTGCCATTCTTAAGATTTTTTTCTTCAAAATTGACATTTTGCGCAAAATCCATCACAACGCATAAAAGTCACGTTACGAAACGAACAGGCAGACCAATTCGATCGTAAACTGACATCATAATGATATCGGAATTATGTTATTTAGTTATTGTGCGTCTCACCAGCCGCGCCCGTACATGTACGGACAAGTACAAGCGAAATTCACGATAACTGAATGACATTAGTTAGATGTAATTCCGATTTCAGTGTGCGTTCGAATTGGCCTGTGTGTTTGACTACCATAAATCGTTTAATATCAGTACCCCTAGTGTAAATAAATTCGATTTCCAAACGTGACGTACGCGTTTGCGTTTAGTCTCATTTTGTATTGGATTTCGAAAGAGCGCGCCAAGCGGGACGTTTTGGAAACTCAAAATCCTATACAAAATGAGACTTAACGCAAACGCGTACGTCACGTTTCGCTGTCGAAATTAGTTACACTAGGGGTACAGATTACATACATGTTTTGAACAAAACTTATGAACAAATATTGTATAGCCGGTTATTGTAGTAACTGCTCCCTCGGTCAATGTTTTTAAAAACAGATTGGACAAGTGGCATTTAAACAATAAGTTAGACTGATGTTACTTAGTGATGTGATACGACTTTACAAACTTTGAACTGTATAATACAGTACCCCTAGTGTAAGTTTTGACTTTCCAAAACGTCCCGCTTGGCGCGCTGTTCAAAAACCCATACAAAATGAGACTTAACGCAAACGCGTAGCGCGTACGTCACGTTTCGCTATCGACTACATTTACACTAGGGGTACAGGACCCTGTGTGACATAGGCTCATCAGCTAAATAGCTGCTCGCCTATAATTATATAATAATAAAATATTTTCGATTATGTTTTCTGGAAATATGCTCGGTAGAACTTTCTACTAATATTTTTCCACGGAATGTTATGTAATCACTATGGAATGGTGATTGATATGATTAAATTGGTATTAACAAATAATTAAACGGTCAATACTTATTATAACATAACTAACAACATACACAACAACAACAACATATATTTAACAACATCGATGCATATCGCACAGAGTAATAAACAGCGAACACATTTCGCACTCCAAACCTCATAAATCAGCGTAAAAACGATACACTTACAAATTACTTCCGCTGCACAAGGGTTTCCTTTATTACCTAACCTCTTCTAAACGCAAAAAAATGCAATAAAAGGTCACACCTGGTCAGAAACATCTTTCGGTTTGTAAGCTGTGTATTGTTAATTTGACATAATTTTTATTGATTTCCTTTATGATGGTTGAGATGAAGAAATTGAATAAAGATGGGTAATTCAATAGTGGTTACTTAATTGTAGTAGCCTTGAGATGTATTTGACACCTTGCCGTTGCGGCAAATTAGTCTTTTTTCGATTTTGGACCTTAAAACCTATAATGAAATTTGTTATTTGAACAACATTTTTAAACGAAAATTTTTCCATATTCTGCAACTGCGGATTTCGTTAATATAACTTTTGTATCAGATTTTCTTAGAAAGTAATAATTTATCCTTTATATTTTAGAAGATACATGAGTATATATTTATTTATACTTTATTGCATATAAAATATTAAGTACAAATGGCGGACTTAATGCCTTAAGGTATTCTCTACCTGTCAACCACTTGAGTACAACCAAGCAAACGATTAGAAAAACTTTTTTTCATTTTTTTTACTTTTTGAATAAAATGAATTTTCTTATTATACGGGCGAGAAGTCCCAACCTGACCTTTATAATCAAAAAGTCTAATCTTACAACAATAAATGACTAAGATACAACCTTTTCAAAATTATGTAAGAAACAAAAAACGGCGCACGCGCCGACAGCGGGTGGTCCACACGTGCACCCCTATGGATCGATAGATCGATATCGATAATGCTAGTCGATAAAGGGTGAGCTATGGTGGAACTTATCAAAATGCTAGTTAAACAGCTTTAGCTACTTGTTTGCCACAGTACTGATTTTATGTTTTTTTTTTGTTTTCTATTCAGTAATATTAAAAGTCAGACGGGACAATTTTTTGCCAATCTGAAATTGTCAATTTGATCAGGTGATGTGGACGCAAAATTGACCATTTGAGCATTGCGTCTGGACGGTCCTTTAGACTCTTCTGTATCTAATCATTGTATTGACCTATATTTGTCGTTGATATTTTTTTATAAATACAAGGTTTCTTCTTTTTTCAGATCCATCGGAGGCCACGGGCATATTTTGGTCTGAATAAGTCTCAAAAATCACATTAATGGTAAGTGCCGATTACTATATCTATCTACACATAATTTAAGTAGCAACGTTCCAATAAGTACCGTAATCTTATTTAGTTATATAAGCAACATACATTACGATCTATTATATTAGAAACTTAAATACGTTTATAAAAATAAAAAAACGTTTTGTGGACAACCCGTTTTTTGGACCCGGGTACGTCCTTAAACTACGTCCAAAAGAGAGGTATGGGCATTGTGAATGTCATCTCCCTTTGTGTGGTAGGGCACAGCCGGTGGATGTCATTCCAGATCTAGATCAGAGCCCAACTAGGGAAGTACCTCCACCTTACAGAAAACCGCAGCCAAATAACACTAGACCCTACTCATAGTGTTGTGTTCCTGCCGGTGAGTAAGGTTGCCAGAGCTCAACGAGGGGGTCGGGTTTAGGGTCGGCAACGCGCATGTAACTCCTCTGGAGTACATAGGCTACGGAGACTGCTTACCATCAGGCGGGCCGTATGCTTGTTTGCCACCGACGTAGTATTAAAAAAATAAAACTGTTTATATACTTAAATCTTTTTTTATATTAATCGCTAGTTGAAATGTTTAATATTTCAATGAAAACAATCTAAAACTTAAATGTCAAACGCTAACAAAATCTGTCACATTTGCTTACATTATTTGCGATTTCTTTTGAATTCCAACTTTATTTGTACAACTATTAGATGAGAAAATACTTTTGGCCCGTTTATAGTGTAAACTCAGCCTAAAGTGCAAAACCGGGCAGTGCCAGTGCTAACCGGTTTCGTCCACTTTTGTCCGGCTTGCAGCGGGATAAAATGGATCGGGTTTGTCTGTGGTCGGCGGGCGGGGCATGAATTTTGGAATAATCACGGGACGTGCTCATGGCGTAGGCGTGTGTGTAAAAAGCTATCTAGTAAGCTATTGTAGGTACACTATGCATAGGAAACAGAAACAAATTTCAAATAAACGTATGTCACGCTTTATGTGACTATGACAATGGGGTTTAATAGAAAGACATCATAGCATGTGGAATCTAGCAATTGGAGATATTTTTACCTATAATTAGTAAAAAAAATTTTTTATCGGTTTTTTGGATTCGACATGGGGTGAATGACCTCAATCATTATGTTAGTATGGATATGCCCCGGGAATCCGGGCTTTATGTTATTAGAAAAGGCAAAAAAATACAATGTGTTTATTTTATTACACTTTAAAACATCTAAGTAGCTGATAGACGAGTACTTACTCACCGTTCTATTGTCTAAATCGAACAAATGAGCACAAGTGTTTACACTGACAGCTCATTTGCTGCCTCCAAAGCGGCACATTTTGTACCGTTTGGATAAAAGTTCGGCGAGTAAGTACGCGTCTCTATCAGCTAATATATGGTTACTACGGGTTAATTGTTTGAATAAATGAGTTCGTTATCAAAAAGTGAATTACACTTCTTTCAACTGAGAGGTAGTTTGAGAAAAACAATGTCCACAATGTCAAATGGTTTTATTGCTCACCAAAAATAATTAGAACTGAAATCCAGAGAAAATAATGAAATGTCAATGTCAAGATTTTGAAGTATTTTTTCCATTATGACAGATATATGCTTATATATCTGTCATGATGGAAAAAATATAATATATATGCTTTAATACTTTGTGGAGGTTTTAATATATTTTGCTTTAAATAAAATGTTGAGATTAGGAAAAGAATAGAAGTTTTTGTCTCAACTGGTTGCCATGTAAGAGTAAAAAATTCCTTAGAGATAATTTAAATTGTTTTATTTTTGTACGGTTTGTTCGGTATCGCGGGAAACTGTCGTATCTATATTAACTTTTCTGCTTGATATCCCGCGAGGGAGAATCCAAAAAACCGATCACTGCTAATCATAATATAATCATTTTCAAAAGTAAAGTCCGTCTAAGCCAAGTTAATTTTCCACCGACTTAGAACAAGGTGAGGCAGTGCCATTATAAACGTCATATTTGCATGAGACATCGCCACACTTTGTCATTGCATATGTCATGCATAGTTAGCTTATATCTACGAAAATAATACAATTTAAAACTTTTGGTGGGGGAACGTGAAAAGTAGATTTAAATTGTTCAACCCTAACTCTGATAGACGAGACGAACATTTATACCTGTACGATATCAAATATATGTAGGTATACAAAATAAACCCTATTACAATGTAGCAAGGCACAAAAGTGTAACTATATCTTTGACGTCGATCGTACGTATCATAGGCTAGGGATGTCCAAAATTTCACCGTTTTTCATTACGCCTCCCCATTCGTAAAAGTTGTGAATATTTGAAGAGTCGAATTTTCACGGCAACCTACACACAAATAAATGTATGTACGTCTGCACTTTATTTTACTCGTGTAACTAAAGGGAAGGTATGCAGTTATTTTACCTCAAGCAATTAACGATTTTTTTAATATGAGGTATCGTTGGATAAACATACACATGACATTGCTTAATTTACATGCGATTCATTAGAAAATGCACTAAACCTAACTTTTAATACCCAGTTCCGTCAAATCCAATCCAGATTTTTGGAAGTTCAATATAGGGATGCATTTTAAATTTGACGTACAAAGTCAGGTAATTTCATTTAGTTTTATCAAATCACCAAAACTTTAAATAAAGCCATCCGATACGAATAATAGACTAGGATAATTTATAACATAATGATTGTACCTACTCAATCTCAATACCAAACATATGGTGATCCAGAATTCCATTTTATTAACTACTCAAACAATTTTGATTCTTAAGAGCCGATTTTTCAGGCCCCATTAAAATAGACTTATGTGTCATTCTCATAATCATGACTTAATTCGTCGGAACATTTATCGGACTAGTTACATTCTAACTGAAAAATCGTCCCTAAATGAATTAGGATCGAATTTTTGATAGAAACGTCAAACAGTTAAAAATTTAAAAGTGATTCAAATCGGCCAACATTACTGGCTGGTAGTGGTAATCAATCCGTTTAAAAATCGAATCCCGAATTTCGCAGCCAATATTTTTAATCCGATAAGGCCAAGGCACGCGAACGTTCGAATTCCGAACGAAAACCGAACGTTCAATTCGTCTATCTATGGTCTCCGATAAGACTTGACGCGGCCGTTATGAGTTTCTGATCACGCCTACAGGCCAGCATTAACGATCGTTCTTGTTCCTTTTTTAAATCGATTTAGTGTGAATCATAAGTCAGTTTTACTCGTTTTATTCAATACAAAGATGTCTAAACATGTATCTTCTCTAATATTCCTATCGATCTCTGTGAATAAATAAAATATTATAGGTACTTCTGTATTGACTAACCATATACGTACTTACCATGTAAAAAGTGTAGAGTTATTTTGTTTATTAGCTATAAGTAGGTAGTCTTTTAATTAATTGGCGCGATGGTACGAATGGGAGGCAACAAGTTAACAAAATAAAAATATACAAACTACTAAAGCTTGTAAAAGATTTAGCAATTTGCAGGCTAACAAAGTTCCAGCTCAGAACGTTAGTGCAAATATTGATCCGTCTGAATGCACTTGATCCTATAAGCAGTCTAATCAATATAAGTAGCCGGTACTTATCCCGAACGCCATAATTCCTTTAATAAAAACAGTGAAGCTCAAAAGGGGGGAGGGGGGCGCAATGGGCTCAGAAAACTCACCCGTTGAATAGGAAAACGCGGCAATAGACAAACACGCTCGGGTCAGCCTACTCCCCCCACCCTCCCCACACGTTTTCAAATAATCAACGTTTTGCGCGTCTGCGTTTTCGAAAATCGAACTTACGTTCCAAATTTAAATTTAAACGGCAAATGATACTGGCATGAAATAAAGTCCTCAACTGTCAGATGCATACAGTCTTACTGGAGTTAGCAACGCAGAGGTTATAAATCTCGTCGATACGGGCTGACCAGCGCTGCTATTCCCCCCACTAGTCGCCTCGACCATCCAGTGTATGACTGACCTAGAGAGATCGTTAAATCATTCGTCATCAAAGATCATATTAAAACTGGTTTTATTTGAACCCTGGTAAGCTACAAGAATACAGTGCCTCCCCCTGTAGTGGTATAGCTGAGCCTCTGCAAAAGTGTGCACCATAAATTTTATACAGATACCCGCGTGTGGTAAAACTGTGCGAGTGTGTGTGCGAAAATTCGTATTCGTAAGAGCAGTGGACATTGCCGCTTTGTATGCACCTAGAGTACCTAGCGTACCTAGGTCGGGCGAGGGTTCAGCACTAAATAAATTGATTGTACATACGTAACGCGTTTTATTGGCTGAGGTTAGTTAGATAGCCATTTTAAATGAGGTTTCACTTAATTACTTGATCAATGAAGTCTGTCTATTGACTGTGGTTTTGAAAGTGTAAATGGCTATTGCTTTCGCGGTTTTGTGCATGTAAGTATTACCAACTAATTCGCAATTCAACACTTGAATCCTGTTTATAAGAATTTTTTACTATTGAAATGTTTGTAGATAAATTGTAATTTGATGGATTTAAAAAACTAAAAGGATCGTTCATTCTGAACTATGTAGATTTTAAAAGAAATAAGTTAAATTATGACAACCAAAAATCTAAACCTCGCTCTCTATCCATTATAATCGTGTTTACCTTTCTGTAACAGCGAATTACGATATATTAGGCTTTTTTTCTCATCTACCCTTTTATGTGGGTTTCCGTGCGGGTAGTTTCGAAAGAACGGGCCGGCGAAGCGTTCACGCTTGGCTGACGACATTAAGTCTGCCACTAAAAATACTACCGTGTTTTATTTTTACAACCTGCCCCTACGCATAACACACTACGCTGCCTACCTTACATGGCCAGCCTTACGAGGAATATGGACGACAGATTCTCCGTACATACTCCCCATTTTCCTCTCTGGATATTGACATTTTGGAAAATACGTTTACATTATTTGATGTATATCAACCATAAGCTATACCCCTTAGTTTGAATTATTTTTAATTTTTTGATCATGAATATCATGATGCGAATTAGGAGCGAAAAACAGATTCCATAATTTATTTTTTAAATACTACTAAATCTTATAATATTTAATAAAAGAAAACAAAAACAAACGAAGGGGCACAGCTGTGGTCGATGTACATCAAATCCAGGGAAAAAAACCAGGACTACGTTTGTATGGAAAGGCGATTGTCGGCCCTTTTGTCTTAAGAGCGAATAAAATGAAGTCTATGCACAAGCTAAACTTTTCCGCACTTCTGTGTAAGGGACAGAAGTGCGCACGGAAAAAAAAATCTGGTTGTTGTAACGAGAATTCGGTAGACCCTACAATTTTTATCGTACTATATGTGACAACTCTACAAATAGTAAACTCAACTATTCTCTTCTCGTAAAAGTTATATGGTATGGGTAAGTATGTTACATAGTAAGCAGTAGGGCTTAAATTGTTAACAGTGCTGGATGTGTATTGTTGAAATAACTACAGCCTTTTGTATCCGTTACCAAAAATATGTTGTGGTATATACTATATTGCTTGGTAGTAACCACTATGTTACTTTGTAGTATCTACCATGTTACTTGGTAGTAAGCACTATGTTACTTGGTAGTAGCCACTATGTTACTTGGTATTAACCACTATGTTACTTTGTAGTATCTACTATGTTACTTTGTAGTATCTACTACGTAACTTTGTAGTATCTACTACGTATCTTTGTAGTATCTACTACGTATCTTTGTAGTATCTACTACGTATCTTTGTAGTATCTACTACGTAACTTTGTAGTATCTACTACGTATCTTTGTAGTATCTACTACGTAATTTTGTAGTATCTACTGTATTACTTATCCCTTGGCATCTGCACAATAAATGAAATGCCTGATTATACTACTTCCCAAAACTGCTGTAAACTGTACTTATTGTTTGAATTAAAAAACAAAAACAACTTTTTCGACTTCTTTCGAAAACGTTGATTTTTTAATAAAAACATAAAACCACTTAATAGCACTTTTTCATGGGAAGTAGTAATATCTGGCATTTCATTTATTATATATTGTGCAGAGGCTGGGGACAAGTCGTGTCAGTCGTAAGTTGCAATCAAGTTGTGAAATATTATAAGTAGACATAATTATGTACATATATTAATTATTATGCGTTATAATAAATGCGATGTAGTTCAATATTAACTGTAGAGTATTTTCTATACAATATTAATTTTATGTTATGAAAAGCTTAAATAATTATAATGTAGTCACCTTAACCTATTTCACAATTTGAACAAAACAGGTTCCTAAAGTTGGGAAACTTCTAGTTTAAAAAAACTTCAAATGAAATCAATCATTATTTTATATTAATAGGCAACAAAACTGATTGTGAGTCACATTTATAGAAAAAAGGTTTTACATTGTACAGTTGCCATCAAATATATCGGAGCGGCCAAGGTACCTATAAATATCTGGACGTGCACTATATCGCTTTGACAATAAAGACGTTGTTTTGTGATCAACTTGGCCGCTCCAATATATCTGTTGGCGACTGTAATATATCGGAGCGGCCAAGGTACTCAAAAATGTCTGAACATGCACTTTATCGCCTTGATTACCTTGGCTGCACCGATGTATCTGATGGCGACTGTAACTAAGTAATAATATCACTCCTCCCTAAACAGTGTACTTATATCCCTAATAGTTACCGCGATTGTTAATCAACGAAATAATTCAATTTAAACGGATTATATCGCGTATATATTTAACTATTATCCATTCCGACGTTTCGAGTACTCTTTTCTTGCACTCGTGGTCACGTCACGGGCGTCTGACGTCTACGGCACTTCCGTGGCAACGAGTGCAGGATAGTACTCAAAACGTCGGAATGGATATTAGTTAAATAATACACGCGATAGAATCTACTTAAAAAGTTAAGTATTGGGTATATGGTAACAACTGATAACAAAATTCTAATCAAATAGATAAATCAGTTCTACATTGAAGTGATACGTTATATCCTTGTTATAATTTTTAATATACTTAATACCACATTCAAAAATAACAGGGGATCGATATTTGAATATCACCAACTGATTATATCACCCTACCGATAACATCAGCGGATTACTCCATTCCACTGGTCTAATTGGAATCATTGATAGTTAGGCGGAATAGAGCATTCCGCTGATCTCACTGGTGTTAAAATAGATTGGGTTAATAATAATTATTCACTTCGGTAATATTCAAATATCAATAATTTCAAATACAGTATACGACTACCACTGTATTTAAATATACACTATAATATTTGCCACGTCATGTACAGTTCTAATTTCAATGCTTTATTTTGATCACATTGGGTGTCGGGTTGATAAGTCTGCGATAATTACTTAGTACTAGTAGGTACATTACAGCACATGACAGAATAAAAATGCCTAGTTATACTTATATCGTAAAAATAGAGTTTCTCATTAGTGTATAATATACAGGCGGCCAAAAAAGAACTAGATTCCCGTTGGCTGTAAGGTTTTGGGACCCAACCATCCTCCCTAGATGGTTTTGGAACTTCTCAGATTGATTTGTGTTTTGGGTTTTTGCATGGCGATTAAGCGGCGGCGGTGGGTAATGGCCCCTTACAGCCAACGGGAATCTAGTTCTTTTTTGGCCGCCTGTATAGTCTACTCCTAACGCCTACGATGCTTAATCTGCATGGCTTGAAAATGCCTTACTCCTGATATGGGAGAAAGGCGGCCATTATTAAGAATTAAATGTATATTCAGTAGACAGAGAATCACCGTTTTTCAAGCCAGGCAGAGGAAGGCATCGTAGGCAATGTTGCACGAATTGACGGTAAGAATAAAATGTACATACAATAATAAACGTACTTTGGCGTATTATTCATACAGGAGATCTTAGAACAATTTTTGTCCTATTATTAGATGTTACTGACTTAGTATTTGGAATATATTATGAATAAATTGTGTCATAATTACAAAATAATATATTATCAGTCAGTTCTACATCGTAGCAATAAAGCCTCTCATCAAAAAACAAAGTCTTGAATAAACTGAATTCAAAAATAATGGTTTTATTTTCAAACATTACATAAATACACTCAATTAAACCAAACATTGGTAAGAGGCCATCACATATATATCTTAAGTAATAACCATATTTTTAGAGTACTTAGTTCCTTTTATAGAAACCCAACTAACTTGGTAAAGAGGGTGAGATGATAAGGTTAGAGATTGTCTTATTTTTCGTTCAGTATTATCAGTTACTGTTTTTTTAATTCCAAATTCGAAGATCTCATCTAGACCAGTTAAAAAGGTTTCATTTAATTGTAACTAATGCTCGATTGCCAAAGTTTTGCATGGATTTTTTCTGTTACTAGACACATTTGCAGCCAATTTCGATAAACGATGTTTGGCTTCATAACGCATTAACCATATTGACACTAAAGGACCGAACTTCTGTAACATATCATTATAATGCGTTAAAAAATGAAATTTAGGAGTTGAAAGTCTTTTTACTGTACGTTAGATATAATTGATGGTGTTCTGTAACTAAAGACTGTAGTAAATCACAATTATCTTTGTGAACGGCATTAGATGTAACTATATCAATTATTTTCCTTAACACTATGTATAACTCCCAGATGTAATCACTGCATGGAATAAAATCACCTACGAGTAGCCCAAAGTATCTCAAGAAGCACAATATTTCAGACGCAGACATTTTAATTGTGTTGTTTTTTAAATTGTCCAATGTTATTATCATAGGTTATATTCTCCTTTGGAAAAATGTTTCTAATTTTATTAGCGATACTAAGAAGCGTCTCATGTGTTACCCTCACATCAGGGTCTTCTAACAATAGATCTTCCACGATAATATTGCAAAGCTTCCTTCTGCTATTGCTTGACAACATTCCTTCTTCTTTGTGTAAATTCAGCAAGCTTCTACCCTTTGCAGATTTATTTAATATGTCCAGCAGTGCCTGTAACCAAATTTATTGCAGTGTTGAAGTTGGCTCGAAGTTAATTTGTGTTATTTTCAAGTTACAGGTACATAATAAGGCGTTGCTGCCATAAAAAATCATTTACAAATAGACTTTATTGACAACCGACAATGATGTACAGTCATTTTCAAGTCAAAGGTACATAATAAGGCGTTGTTGCCATAAAAAGTCATTTATAAATAGACTTTATTGACAACCGACAATGATGTACAGTCATTTTCAAGTCAAAAGTACATAATAAGCCGTTGTTGCCATAAAAAGTCATACATAAATAGACTTTATTGACAACCGACAATGATGTACAGTCATTTTCAAGTCAAAAGTACATAATAAGCCGTTGTTGCCATAAAAAGTCATACATAAATAGATTTTATTGACAACCGACAATGATGTACAGTCATTTTCAAGTCAAAAGTACATAATAAGCCGTTGTTGCTATAAAAAGTCATACATAAATAGACTTTATTGACAACCGACAATGATGTACAGTCAGCATCAAATATATTGTAAGAGCTAGAGTAGCCAAATAGTTCGTCACACCATACAAAATATATGGTGTGACGAACTATTTGATCACTTTATATAAAGGGTGTGCTTTAGGTTATCATACTGGCGCCGCAACCGGATGTGGCAACGGTGTGTAAGCGTGACAGCGCTATCTCGTTCGCACACCGTCACCGCATGCGGAAACTGCAGCAGTGTGTAAACCGCGTTAATCGATCACCAAATAAATAGATCTGCAACAAAATTGTACCACCAGAAGTCGGTTCTGGTGTTTACCGACCGCTGCCGCGGCACGCACGCTTTGTTCTCAGTTAACCTAACACACTTCTCCTCGCCTCGTTTCGCACGTCGTCGCACGTATCTTGAGTCTGTGAAAACTATTTTCTTTTTTTTTTGTATTTTTACAGGTTTTTTATTATTATTTTTTGGTGATAGATCTACTATTCTGGTTATACAAATCTAGTGATTGAAGTTTTAATTTGGGTGCAAATATCCATTAGTTAGGCGTTTCAGATTTGGTGACCGTTTCAATTAAAATGGTCACAGATATATTTGTTGTAGGCAGATATTATAATTAGGGGATACAAATTAGGTGGCAAATCTAAACTTTGGTGACAGAAAATGTAGTTGCCTATGGTAAATACCGGGTGAAATCTAAAATGTTATACAAGATAATAAAACCTAATCCCATTAATGATTTTGAACAACTTTTACTATGGGATCAACTTTGTAAGTAAAAAAAATTGAACAGTTTCATAGAAAAGGTCAAGGATAAGAAAGGTATGAGAAAGTTTTATTTATTGTAAATTTACAAAGTTGACCCCATAGTAAAGTTGTTAAAAATTATGAATATATTCAGGTTTGATTATCTTGAAACACGTTTTAGATTTCACCCAGCACAACTATATGTTTGAGAAACTTAAAAAATCTTACTTGTCGTTTAAGCTTTGGAGTATATGTTATTAACACATTTGTTGAGCTGCTGCCAGAAGGGGATACATTTTGAATAGTGTACACCTCACTTGTCAACTGTTCGATTTCGTTGGTAAGGTCCTTTACTGGTGGTAGATTAATTGATGTGTTGACGCTACTGTCAGAAGGGGATCCATCTTGACTGCTTTGGAAGTTGGTAATATTCTTTATTGGTGGTACGTTTCTGTGTTTCTCATTCAACACATCGACATTAATGTCCGATTTGCTCCCCTAAAAAAACACAAGTTAATTAGCCCCTTGTATAAAAAACATATTTACATGAACCCTTTCATACCTAACCGTAATGTACCTAGGGAACTCACGGATCTTAGGTCGTTTTGTATAAAGATAGCATTGTTACGTTCATAAAATAATTCCAAGAGTCTTAGATCTATAAAGTTTAAAAAAAATTCACCACTCCACCTCGGAACGTTCTTTATCCCTTAGAAAGCGGAGGAGAAAAACGCATTTTATCCGCATGATGTGGGGAAAGTAAGTTTTGACTTGTTTCTTTACATTATCTGGTAGGATGGACTTTAAAGAGATGATTTAGAATTATATAATTTTGAAAGCATGAATTTGGCTTAAATTTTTAATATTTTATAACTTGTATTTTTCGCAGTGGCGTGGTGAAAAATGTTGTATTATTACTAGGCAGTAAAATTTGTTCCTGAGTTATAGTTGTTTTCTATGTATTTAAGTATTTATTTAGGCATATCTATCTATTATAGTAATAAGTGCTGGTGGCCTGGCGGTAAGACATCAAACTTTCAATCTGGAGGTCTTGGGTTCAAACCCCGACTCGTACCAATGAGTTTTCATTTGATATTTACCAGTCGCTTTTCAGTGACGGAAAACATCGTGAGAAACCTGACCTAATCCCAACAAGTCCTAGTTTCCTGTCTGGGTTGGACGATCAGATGGCAGTCACTTTCGTAAAAATAGTGCCTACACCAATTATTGGGATTAGGTTGCCGAGCGGACCCCAGGCTCAATAGAACTATGGCAAAAGTCCGAGACAAACGCTAATTGGCCTCCGTGGGGTGAGGTAATTCAGATTGGGGCGGGCATAGCCTGGCCATTCTGTATGAAATACTATTATTTATTCTGTGCTGTGGGACTAGGTCTGTTTGTGTAAGACTGTCCCATAATAATTATTTATTTCAATAATGCAACGTCATATTATTAAATTATCTAAATATTGAAACAGATAGGTACCTGACTGAGACTAAGAGAGAAATCATCATCATCATCATTTGATATTTGTTTCCAAATATTTAAGTTGCTTATGAATGTGGCTCTGTCTCCAATTGGTTTAATCAGTTCTTGTATCATTCCCTGATCCAATATGTTGAATGTTTTGAGGGTGATCTTATTTTCTGTAAATACAAACAAAACTTAACCCTTTCTTTCTATTAAGCTTTTGGAAAGTACTTGAATATAAATAAATATATACATAAGGAAAACTGACACATGTGGACGAAAACTACCCTACCTCTGCAACGGCAACGGTGCCGATGCGGTAGATTTGACAAGGTGCTGGGAATATTACTTACTACCCAGTAGGACTAGTAGGAGGCATATTATTATACCTACTAGCTTTTGCCCACGACTTAATCTACGTGGAATAAGTCATTTCTAATACAAACTTCCACCCCCTTAAATCACGATTTCTGGAATAAAAACTATCCTATTTCCTTCCCCGGGACTCTAACTATCTCCATACCAAATGTCATCTAAATCGGTTCAGCGTTAAAGCGTGAAGTAACAGACAAACAGACACACTGGGCCATATTATAACTTTAAAACATGTTTAGACACGACAAACAACTGAATCAGAAATATCAGAACTTGCTTGAAAATTATTCACATGTAACTCCAATAGGTACATACAACCTCAATATCGGTTGATTGATTTTTGTTCCGTGTTGGAGTATGTTTGAGATAGATTGTGTTTTTAATGTATTGTCTATGTAGGCATTTTAAAATTAGAATACGGCACAAAAGAAAAAAATGTACAGATAATACATTTGAATATAAAAAAATGGAAACAAGACTTACGTTTGAATATCTCGTAGTATTCTGACAGACCCCACTCATGCAATATTTGCGCGATGTCTTCGTCCATTTTCAGTAAGACACAAGTTTTTCTTTTGTTATTTTCACTGCAAAGTAAATCTATAACTGCCTGTCACTACTTTTGCGCGGGCGACGTAAGTACGATTGGTCACGATCAGCGCCATACTGTTTGAAACCGCCCCGCGCGCCTCCCGCGCCCCTCCGCTCTCCCAGACGCAACGATCCGTATTGTAATAACACTAATAACAACAATAGTATAATGTAACTTACTTTGAGTATTGTTGGTGTAAACATTTAGATACTATTCCTTACAAGCTTTCAAGTTACTAGAATTGAACATTGCCCGTTACAAACGAATTGAAATCGCTACCACATCAAAATAGTTGGTCGTACAATAAAATTAGTAAAGGGAACGTTAAATTAGTTAGCAGAACAAATTTCCGCTTACTACACATTCTTGTAGTATCGTATTTTTATATAGCTGCGACAACGATGGGAATTGTAAAGACGACGATTCTATTGTAACTATCCCTTGAGTATTGTTGATATAACATTTAGATCTTAACCTTTACAAGCTTTCAAGTTACTAGAATTGAACATTGCCCGTTACAAACGAATTGTAATCGCACCAAATCCAATGGTTGGCTGAACAGAAAAAAATGTTAGGAGAACGCAAAATTTGTTACAAGAACAAATTCCCATTTACTATACATTCTGGTAGTATTGTAAAAAATATTTTTTTCCGTGCGAAAATGCACGTATTAAGGCTTGTCCGAATTTAAAAAGTAACTCAACAGGGGCCTATTTCTCGAATAGTATTAGACTAATATTATTAGTGTGTTGCCTTGGAAGCATATAGAATTTGACCGTTCGTGGACTAATAATATTAGTTTAATACCGTTCGAGAAATGGGCCCCTGGTCCTTTATGATTTGTGGATCCAAGGCTCCATTTCTCGAATGATATTAGTCTAATATTATTAGTGTGTTGCCATGGTAACCCATACGACTTGACAGTTCCTGGACTAATAATATTAGTGTAATACCGTTCGAGAACTGGGCCCCAGTGTGTCCATGCGCGCATAAGGCTTAAGGTAAAGATACCTCTACATGAGCGCGTTGGTCTTTTACAGCCGGATATAAAGCTAGCTCTAGACGTGCGAGCATTTTACCGACTTATGAATTCAGTTTTGCCAACTTTACATGTAAAACTACTCTATATGAGAGTTCGATGGAACCTGAAAACTAAACCACTCAAAATTCATGAGCCACTAATTCTTTATATCTATACAAACTCCCAGCAAATAAGTCCTTTAAAATCCGACGTATAAAGTTAGCTGTAGACATGCGTTCGTTGTAAGCAAAACTGGCTCTAGATATGCGAGAAATTACAGCACTCACGGCCTATGGATGCGAGTTGGTCCTTTACGGCTTAACAAACAAAGCGACTGCAGTACGAACTAGCCTTTTAGGGGCGAACAGAAATTGCTGGACAGGAAAGCGTAGGTTTTGAAATTACTATAGGCATATTAAAATCGAATCTAATAACGTCTTACAAGAAGCGTGGGCATTGTGGGCAATGTTAACAAATGTGAATAATTATTTTAAAAAGTTTAGACGTAGATATGTATTTTTATATCCGCAGAGGCTTAGCTAGTCACTTGATATTCAGCTGCTATATTTTTAGTACGCATCGTTTACCGAACTCAAATAGATTATTTGTTTTTGACCGCCAAGAAAATCTAATCATAAATTCGCAAATTGAAAGATAAAGGTACATTCTAAACCAAAAACACAAACCAACACAACACAACCTCCCTAATCTATGGAATTCGCTAATCCCAATAGAATATCGACTCACGCACTTTTACATGCACTATATGCACAAAAACGCATCTCCACCACCACCCCCCACCCCACGGCAGGCGGCTAGCCGTTCGCAATACCTACAGTACCACATGTGTGTGTGTGTGTGTGCACACATGTAACTGCGTTTTAGCCGTGTATGTACAAGCTATTGGTTTTCTGTACTGGGATTTAAATTTTGAATTCACAAAATCGTGATTGGTCGGCATTTTGTTTGGATAAGCAGACTTTGGTACGGTAATTCGTTTTAATTCGTTTATTAATTTACGGGGTGATTTTGATTGCATTTCGATTGAAAAACAAAAATCAAATACAGATAAAAATGAATATAAAATAATTCTGACGTTGATAACAAATTAATCATTGATACTATTTCATCGGCATCATAATTACATAGTTTTTACAAAAACTAGAAAGTAAAAACAATTAAAAATACACAAATCCTTTCGGAGAGAAATGCAGTTGACTATTTCTATCGTTACTAAAAAAAAGCCTCACATAACGTTCAGTATGTGTATTCGTTGACATTCTATATTTGAAACTACTTGTTTAGTTTGTAACGAAAAATAATCAATAAATTTTACCCGTCGAAATATTCTTGCAAATATCGACCTTTCCAAGTAATAAAGTCATTAACTTGTGATAAATTCGATCATTACCACCAGACCAGAAAACCTCAAGACAAACAGAAAACGATCAGTCCTCCTCATTATATTTACGAATGAAGTTATTAACAACGCACACTTCACTGAACAACCGGACGACATACGACGTAATAGCCACCTAAGATCCTAATATCAATTTCGAAAGACAAGTCAAGCGAAAATTCCACATTCGAATTTTGAAACCCGGAAGTGAGCCACAAAAAGTCAATCAACCTAAGAAATTTAAACTTGTCAATTCACGGTTCCTTTTCGGCCAGCATGACGGGCAATTTGAATTCGAATTTGGAACAATCGAATGGTTTCCTTTAAGACGTTTAATTGGATAGGGAGTTTGTAACTTTGGCAAGCTCTCATCTCCTTTCGGCATTTAGTTAACTGTAAACTTTATTGTATGAAGCAATAGGTTGATTTTGTCTTACATGTTTAGATTAATATGCAAATGCAAACATAAGTACTGAAAGTGATCACTGATCAGACTTCGACAGCATTCTGTTGTGTTGTTTTGGATCGTAATACTTTGGATTAAGAGTCAAATTGAATTGGTTAAAGAATGAAAAAGCCATATCATGTATAAAACATATGGTTACGTTTTAATGTTAATTCCAATTAGAGAATCAAGGATTCATTCTCGTTTAACCCCTTTCTGGTAACATGATTGTTCAAATTATTTAAGACCCGAAGTGTTTGTTGCATGATAATAAATTGATTTGGATTAATTTTACAGAATACATACCTACTAAAAACTGAATTAGATAAATAACATAAAACCTTGTCTTCGACCTACCATAATATTACATATCGATGGTACCATAATATTACATAGTCATCCAACTTACCCGAGTATGTAAAGTTTCAGCTCATTACAGCTAACATACAATACATTCATACAAATATAGCAAGTTAAATAAAAGCTTGTAAAATTAAAAAAAAATGATATCCAAAGACGCTGACTAATAATATGCTCCAGTTTTGAACGTAAAGTAGGTAACGGCCAAGCAAGCTGTCGTGCCGTACCGGCCGGCATCTGTCGGTTTTCTGGCCTCGTGCAGTAACTGACTTTTTCTACACTGCCGCCCATAGAACGTTATTAGTACAACTTTATAACCTGGAGCCCATAAAAACCGTATTCGACTAATTTTTAGGTACTTTACGAATAGTCAAATCCACGGCAATAAATTAATAGAGTATAATATTAGTCGTTTAAGAAAACGGTAGTAAGTTTGAGAAATTGCCTCAAAGAAGCATAAATACACTGGCGTACAGGGTACAGGTAATCAAATCTTAAAATGATAATTGGGCTATCTTCAAATATAGTAGGTATATAGTATATACCTACTATATTAATATATTAGATCTATCTACGATATTTCTAACGTCAAAGTGACAATCGTTGCCCGAATTCGTCTGCTTCTGTCAATTATACGACATACAAACGATATCTTAATGAGAAATTATCTAAACCAGAACTTATCGTTATCGTATCTCATTCTTCGAATCGGACCGTAAATATACTATTTTACAAATGTACGTAATATATTTTATTTTAAATATATACGTACATTTGTAAAATAGTGTATTTACGGTATCGGATCGTAGTATCGGACCGTAAATATCTCCAATACAAAAACACCCCTAAAAAAGAAAATTCGTCAACCGCACAATATCTTGTTATTTTATAACATCACATAGAATTTTGCTACTCATATCCTAAAACCAGTCATATATTATTTTTCCTTTTTCTTGTCTGTCCAAAGCGTAATTAAATATAATCCAAACTCGGTTCACGTGTGGACACACCCTAATGACAAGCAAGCACGCGACGTGTAATCTTTAGACGCATCTTTTTGCATTTATAATTATCTCTACGGACATTATGGTGACGTAAATCGAAAAAAAAAAACATAAATATGGCTTCAGGGTTTGCCATAATTACGAGTATATGTGAAAAAGTTCCGTGACTGATTAGACTAGTGCCAAAGTGCCTTGCTTTTAAATCGCTAGAAGTAAGAAAAAAAATTTTTTTGTAATAAAAAAAACAACTATGTTTTACTATATGCTAATAGGGTTGTTTCCATCTACAAATCTTAGGGCAGAATTGTATCCCAATAAATTCTTTTGGATTATAAGAACATGTTAAACTACTTTTAGGGGACCTGTAATAACCATATTTTTGTAAATATTAAATTTAAAATATCTTCTGGCACACGTCACGTGACCAAACTCGAAACGTCATTGAAGATTCTGATGACTTCAAACTCTCGGATTGACACTGTTGACAGTTAGGGGATAAACAACAAATGACAAATGTCAGTTGACAGTTCGTATCATCTACGTGTGTATGTAGTTATGTGTCAAACCGTAAACTGTGACGTCACACAATTTTCAAAGAGCGTTTTGGGCGCGAAAGAATCTGTCAAAATATATTTTGTTAATTTAACATATTTAAAGCCGTTTTTTGTATAAAAGTTGAATTTTAGGGCAACTTTTAGTTAATATAGAACGTAATACAAGCGTTTCAAAAAATTGGAAACAACCCTATTGTATGAGAATTTTACTTTCATACGATGGTGAGAAATGAACGTAAACAACAAGATATTACAATGTTTTTATCATAAACTTTTTTTCATATAGGTATTATATGGTGTTAATATTATTTAAAAATAAACTATAAATACAAAACTAGAGAGTAAATGTTAATAACTATGGACCGATAAATACAAAGACTGTAGGTACAGTCGCCATCAGATATACCGTAGCAGCCGAGGAGCTCAAAAATATCTGAACATGCACTCTTGCGCATACGTCTTGACAATAGAGGTGTGTTTGTGCGCACCTTGGTCGCTCCCATATATCTAATAGCGAATGTACATACCTATTCTATAAAAAATATTCATGCTTAGCTGTCCATAAAAACATGAGACAGGAAATAAATTCGGCGCCATCCTAAGACACACGATATGACAAACAATGCCCCCCTAATTCCCACGATACCCAGTTCAAACAACGTTAAAACAAAAGACGACCTAAGACAGGACAACAATAGAACGTTTAGCGGCCAGAAATGACAAAGAAACGTTTTCTGTAAGAAATGTAGCTGCTTGAGATTTTCTGCAAGCTTAAGAAAAGGGTTCATTGTTCAATCTTTTTGAATAAGGGTGATTAACCCTGCCTATGACGCCGATGGTTTGGGTTCGAATCCCGATAAGGGCAATTATTTTTTCATCACACTTGCTCGAAAAAGATCTCATTTCAAGCAGGTGTACTGAAGGACAAAGGCCTATATTGTTGTTGTATTTATAACTTTTTTTTAAATTATGTCACGAATTCATAGAAACCACAAATTTAAATTTAAATGTAAATGAGTTTTACTTTAAAAATACTGGCGTTAATAATTTGATATGTTTGTTTATGATTAAAAATATTTAATTTCAATCATAATTTTCAATCGTGGCTGTCAAAGAATGACAATATGGCGGACGAATGTTTGAAATGTCATCGTATTTAAGAATTATTTCGCTTAAAATTTAGTTTTTTCTTCGCAAGTGCGATGAAAAACATTGTGTGTAACTCCGGGGGTAAGAATATTGCAACCTCGGGTCTTTAATTCTCTACCACCCACGATACCAAAATATCACTTACCCTCCTCGTTGCACAATGTACTATTGTGGTGAGCACAGATATTTGTTCCTGAGTCATGGGTGTTTTCTATGTATGTATTATTTTAATAATATATTTATGGATGTCTGAGTACCCACAATACTAGCCTTCTTAAGCTTACTGTGGGCTGTGGGGCTTTGTCAATTTGTGTGAACTTTGCCAATATTTTATTGATTTGTCTGTATTAAACTGCATATGCTAAATTACGTGTCAAAAATGTGTCCTCGAATAAAAGCTGCTTACTCTCGCGTGGAATGATGGTTCCGATGACAGTTCATTTTTATATGGAGTAGCTGTCACATAAAATATGTCATTTTTTTTGAAGTGTAGCATATTAATTTGTTTGAAATGTACTATTTGAGTAATAAAAATACGACAAAAACATATTTCTTCAATTATTATTTCAATTAAGCCCAACTTATAGAGACTTGAAGGAACTGCCATAGGGACCATCATTTGAATACTTAAGTTAACGTAAAGATTTGCCATATTATGCCGGCTATGATTTTATACAAGTATAATAAATTCTGTCAAATAAAGCTTTTCGGTGAAGGAAAACATCGTGAGGAAACCTGCATACATCTGCGAAGAAATTGAAAGGTGTATGTGAAGTCCCCGATCCGCATTGGGCTAGCGTGGGGACTATAGCCCGAGCCCTCTCGCGCATGAGAGGAGGCCTGTGTCCAGCAGTGGGACGTATATAGGCTGAATTATTATTCTCTTTTTTTATCGTGTGTCTTAGATTAGGCATTTTATAATATGAATATATAAGTAAAATACAACAAATCATACAAAAAGAATACAAAATACATATAAACACATAATAAAAACCTAACCTAGGGTGCCGCCAGCAGCGGGGCAAGGCCCAAGCTGCCGGTGGTCAGGGCTGCAGAGAGAGGAACCTCCGCCTTCTGCATCTGACCCTTGATCCAACCACCTAGAGAGTCTCTCAAGATTGTTGGTTGAGACTCTTCGCTATGAGACCATTCGCTGAAACGACTATCGGGACAATGATCGTCGAATCAACATCCCACATGGTGGTTATTGTTATAATTATTAGTGTCCAGTTAAGGCATTAATTAATAGATGGAACTAACATACGAGTATCCATACAGGCTATTACTCAGCAATCTGTCAAAATTATAGTCTCATCACTACTTCCATATGAATCATAACGTCACTTCCCACCTGACAATACCTCAAATCACTTACCTCAATCACCCACTCAATACTTCCTTCCTCAATGTCCCTTAAGCCGGGACATGTCCCGGGTTCCCAGGCGGTCGCGCGGGTAACGATAATGAGGTGTCACTTACAACCACTGTATGACCCTCCAAGATTTATGTTCGGATACTGTTGTAAAAGTAATCTGGTATGAAAAATAATATCAACTGCAAGAACTGCCTAGTCAGTCAGTGACCCTGGCTCCTGGAATCCCGGTAATATAATGTATTTCTGTTTTTTGGATGAGTAAAAGGTTTGCTTAGTTTGTTAATATTTATTTATGTTTAAATATACATATTCAATTAAGAAAAGTTGTAGGGCAAAAAGTTTTTTTTTTATAATTTTATTATGTCCAACTGGATGATATCAACAACAGAATATCAGTCAGTTGATATATGGCAAACCAACAGGACAGTTAGTGGCAAATTCAGGAAAAAACTTTATTAATTGCGTAAACGTGACAGAGAATTTATCAGTATACACGAAATGACTAAAGTAGATCCAAGTAGAGAGAACTATCTGATGAACCAACTGATTGAAGTGGTATTGTATTGAAGCACGGGCACGTTTCGGCAACTAAACAACTGACGCCTATTTTGCGTGACAGGAGCAGAGAGAAGACAAGTCCAACCAGCCAAACTTTTCAAGGAACCAACCTCTGACTTAAGTGGTATATAGATCTAATAATCTCAATAAACTTGGGCTGATTTAAAGCCCGACCAGAAATATATGATCATTGTCAAGAGGGCGCTGTTTTTCTCATGTAAAGGGGGCCAGTTTAGTTTAGTATGAAAAAATAAGTTCCAATGAAATTCCGCAATATGGCGCGTGATCATATATTACTGGTTAGGCTTTATTGAAAAAAGATCACCTGACATTAACTCAATAAATTAAATCAGTGCGAGGAGAAAGTATCCGAACGCAACCTGCGTATACGCACAGGAAGGAAGCGTAAGGCAAGCGCGTGTGAAGCGCGCATGCGTCGTGAGAACCGAGACAGGTGGCTTGTATTTAGTTTGCTTAGACCACGCGGACAATTCGAACGGACATTTGGTATCAAATTATATCTAAATGATGTTGAATTCACGCTCGTGCACGAAGCTTGTACTTGTTCGTTGTCCGTATAAATATCGACGAACACGGGCAAGTGATATCAAAAAGACATGCTTTAGATATCATTTCAATGTCAAAATGTAAGTATGAATTGGCTCGTATTGCCGCGCCATGCTTTTCGTACAACTTTACGCATACTAGCTTTCCTTAATATCGACAACGCCCAACTGTACCATACCATATTGTACTGGATATAATTAATAAGTAAAATATCTGGGAAACCGAGCTTTGCTCGGAAAACATATAAAAACTCAGAAATGCACGTTTTCCCTGAGATAAGTCTTAGCTAGATCGATTTTTCGCCCCCGAAAACCTCCATATAGAAAATTTCATCAAAATTGTTAGAGCCGTTTCCGAGATCCCCGAAATATATATATGAATATACAAGAATTGCTCGTTTAAAGGTATAAGATAAATATTATAGGATATTATTACACAAATTGACGTCAAACACAAAAGTCCCACAATAAGCTCAATAAAGCTAAAATTGTGGGTACTTAGACAACGACATATTGGTATTTATATAATATCCATACTTAAATACATAGAAAACATCAATGACTCAGAAACAAATATCCATGCTCATCAGACACATAAATGCCCTTACCAGGATTTGAACTCGGGACCTTCATAGGCAGGGTCACTCCTAGGCCAGACAGGTCGTCAAAATTAACATAAACTTCGACCTTTCTTCACCTATCATCTTTCTCATTCTTATTTTTACACAAATATGCTTAAATCAAAACTACTGATATTTATTATAGCTAATTTTTTTTTTAACTAAGTACCTACATACTATCAAAACGACAAATTATTGTGTAATTGTAGGTAGCAAAAAAAACAGTCACGGAATTTAAAAAAAAGTTCCTGTTTCTTTAAATACACTTATAGCCATAGGTATTATTTACCTTGTATGTATTTTTATACCTAGATTTTTTTACTGTTATGTATTCCATAATTGCCGTAAAAAGTAAATTTATAATTAGGAAGTCTAAAAATCCATGGGGTCCCAGCGCGCACAAGTTTTTTGTAGAAATCGCGAAGCGTCTGGTTGACGTAACTGGTGACCGAAGAGCTGGCGGCTTCCTCGCACAACGTATCAGTATTGCGATCGGATCCCTTTGTTTGACATAATTATTGAAAGTCTTAATGTAATGATAGTCATATTATCATTAGTCATAACTCTGAAACCGTTAACTTTTCAGGAATTTCCTTAGATTATCCTATAGATAGGTTAGGTTAGGTTAGGTTTGTTTTATGGCAATCCTGAAAAGTTACGCGTTTCTGAGAAAAACCAAATTATGACTAACGAAAATGCGGACAAACAATACATTATGACTTAAAACGACAGAAAAGGAGTTTTAAAACCTGCTGGATATGTTATCCTCATTCCATTTTATAACATACCTAATAAAATAAGTAACATAATTAAATATATGCTTGAATATGTGGTTAATAACATTAACGTTATCTTACGTAAGCCTGTTTAGTACCTACTTAATTATTATAAATAAGGTATTTATTTAACATGTTTTTCAATATTGATCAAGGTTGCCTTACCTTGTTTGTTTATTAATTAGTTGAAATCGCAAAATGTTGACATAATTACATGTAAGTAGGTATGATGCCATTTGCCAATCAAGAAGAAACGCTTTCCATATAGATTTTCGTACATAGAGTGCCTGTTGCTGTCTCTTTTGCACGCGCATAATTATATTGCTGTCATAGTCACACAGGGACATTGACAACCGGCATCATAGGCGGGACAGCAATATATGTAGTAATGCGTGTGCAATAAAGATAGCAACAGGCGGGTCAATATACGAAAATCTATTACTAAGACTCCACAGTTTGTCTGTCTGTCTGTCTGTCACCAGGCTGTATCTCATGAGCCGTGATAATTAAAATTCTGTTGCCGCTATAGCAACCAATACTAAAAACAGATTAAAGTAACTATTTAAGTGGGGCTTCCATACAACAAACGTGATTTTTTTTTCGTTTTTTGCGTAATGGTACGGAACCCTTCGTGCGCGAGTCCGACTCGCACTTGGCCGGTTTTTTTAATGATATAGGAGGAAAACGAGCAGACAAATTGCCTGATGGTAAGCAATTACCGTCGCCCATGGACACCTGCAATACCAGATGGGCAGCAAGTGCGTTGCCGGTGTTGATGGAAGTAAGCTCTTTTAAAGGTTTGAAGGTCGACAATTCAATATTTTATTAAAATTTCGCTTGAAGTTTCCTGTAAGCGACTATCGACTGCCACTTGGCCCCCAGTTCTTTAACCCTTTAAGGATGTCTCACGTTAGAATTAGAACGGCTCGGGTTCGGGCACAGACAAACGATACTTCATTTTCTATGACGAATGATCGGTGAGCACGTGATGCCTTCTATAGAAAACTAAGAGTCGGATGCCTTGACCCAGACCCGGGCCGTTCTAACGTGAGTCATCCTTTAATCAACAGAAAACACGGAAGGTCGTGAGTTCAAACCTCCTCGACACTTTAATACTTAACTTCTGAGTACGAAAAGTAAAAATAAGGCTCAAAGGTATCACAGTAGGTAATGTCGAGTTAAGTGTCGACCCATGTTTGCCAAGCTTCCATAGACGTAACAGATTATACTTTTTTTGCCGCCGACGTAGTACAAAAAATCTCAGCCCAATAAAATAATGATTACCAGCTCAGTGGAGGCCCCAGGATGATACATCACGAGGCAATGGGTACGACATCATCAATAAAAAGATCGCCGCGCCCGAAGATCGGGGAGCGACGACCTGGCGGTCCAAGGGAAAAGAGTACGCGGGGATAGTTAGGGATATACATAGTATATGTGTGTCTACACTGGAGGCCCCACGATACTCACGAGGCAATGGGGAAGATCAGCCGCGCCCGAAGAGCGACGATCGGCTGAGGAGAGTACGCGGGAATAGCTAGGGATAAAATAAAATAAAACAACAAAAACTTAACACCACTTCTTGCCCATTAGATTTGAGTGAACGCGCAATCCGCAGTCATCATGGTTTATAAAAATTAAATTAAATCACTAACCTCTGCGCGTGCGACTTACGCGCCGCCGGAAGGAATCAGGCGCACAATCTCGACGTCCGGACCGCGCTTCCTGCGCGCTGTACCGTGTCCTGCGCGCGCGCCGGTGAAAGCCGGATCGAAAGCGTACGGAATAGGGCATTAGACTGCAATCAAAATTATTTAACATATGACTAAATTAACTAAGAATTGAATCAAATCATTTTTAATATTCTTTTTTTATTTTATTGAAGAGCTTTTAGGGAAGAGCCTTGAAGGATTGTAATTATATACGCGGGAAATTTAGACCGGTACCGTCGTGATCTAGGGGACCGAAATTTGAATTTCGAGCGCTCGATTCTGTCACTCAGAAATCTGTGGAAATTGTCGAAATGCAATTTTTAAATATGAGCGGTATAAATTGGGAATCTAGTGGTATTAACCACTAGTTTTCAATTCAGGAGATATATATGTATGCCTATTACTGAATAAATGATATGATATGATATAGTACTAAAGGCAGAACACGAAATATGGATTATATAGCGTCTCCCACGAATGCACAAATTATTCTTGATTTGAATGCTAAATGACTTAGTTACTAAAGAAATTGGAAATAAATTGCCGTATATGGTGATTCTTTATCGAAAAAAAAAAACAACTCTAAATAACCGAAAACGAAGTTTAGCATCTAATAATTATAAAAGTTTATATAAGTACTTACATTGCCAACAGCTGACGTCTTCGAATCACAATACGAAATGATATAAAAATAGCTATTTCACCTTATAAATACCGGTACTGGTGTCCATTCTGGCCCGGTCTACCCCCGCTAAGAAGAGACCAGGGACCACGGGAGACGACGAGAATAGTCAACAAACCATATGGCAGTCCTTTGAGAAGGTCAGCTGTAGAATTAATTATAGAATTAAGTTTTCATAACAATGGAAAGGGATAGAATGAGATGGCGACAGTTTGTTACAGAGAAGCTGTTCCTATAAGTGTAAAATATTTTTAGAACATTGGCTTATTGTGGAAGATGTTAGGGAACTTGACCCACCGCACCGCACCTAAATTTGGTGTCAAAAAAATGAGCTTTTTTTTTTTATACTTCGTCGGTGGCAAACAAGCATACGGCCTGCCTGATGGTAAGCAGTCTCCGTAGCCTATGTACACCTGCAACTCCAGAGGAGTTACATGCGCGTTGCCGACCCTAACCCCACCCCCCCTCGTTGAGCTCTGGCAACCTTACTCACCGGCAGGAACACAACACTATGAGTAGGGTCAAGTGTTATTTGGCTGCGGTTTTCTGTAAGGTGGAGGTACTTCCTCAATTGGGTTCTGCTCTAGATCTGGAATGACATCTGCTGTGCTGTGCCCTACCACACAAGGCGAGATGACATTCACATTGCCCATACCTCTCTTTTGGACGTAGTTTAAGGACATACCCGGGTCCACTTAAGGACATACCCGGGTCCACATCTTCATCAATAGACCAATAACACATTGGCAAGTCACAACATTTGTCATGTATAAAGTACAAATCTCAAACCTACTCGTAACAAAAAAACTGCATACGCCAATATGCGAAACCCGCTAATATTGTATTTATTTCAAAAAGGCGAAAATTCTAATAAACTCTTAAGACATACGTCATTTGAGAACTGTGACGATAATACGAGTAAAACTTTAAAAAGTCCCAAGTTTACGTTAAAATCTCGGGACTTGGTTCGTTTTGAAATTAAGTAATTACGGCCACAAACACCTCCCTAATTGCTTTCCTTATAATAATAATTGGAGGTGTGAGCATTAATTATTCATTAACGTGGGGGCCTCAACTTGAGATACGCTAGTTTGGCGAAGAGGGCTTTTTACCAACTGCGGATAAGGTGGTAAAATTGCCTGTCATCTTTTTTGCTAGCGAAACAAATTTTGAAACTTACTGTTACAGTGTTATCTTAAATGAAAGGAATGTGTGGTGTCTCTATTAATTCAGAAAGTAACAAAATAATTCAAGCATCTTAAGCATTTTTTTTACTTTTTAACCCTCCGAAGTTAGACAACCATGCTTTCAACACAGTACTTTAAATTTCATGGTGAAACGAACCCATATTTACCAGAACTTTCCTCCTCTTTGAGAACCATCAACAATCTTAAAGTATAACAAAAAGTTAGCCCAAAAACCACATCGTTAGGGCGTCTGAGAAACACCGGACTAAATACAAATTTGTTTTACTGGAAGACGTGAAAATGTGGAAATTAATTGCCCTGGGTTTAAAACCGGGTATCTTTGTAGGTAAATATATGTCCGAAAAAGTGACCTTCTTTTATTTCTTTTGAGTGTAATTTGGAGGTTTCTCAGAGCTGAAACATACCAAGGCTATAAAGATACAGAATGGAGTCGAGGAGCAATAATAAAAATAGATTATACAGAAATAACAATAAATAGATAAAGAATAGTAATTTCACCAATTTTTATGATAGTATAGGAGACAAACGCGCAGAAAAATCGCCTGACGGTAAGCGATTACCGTCACCCATGGACACCCGCAACACCATAGAGGTTGAAAGTGCGTTGCCGGTTTAAGATACACTGAAAAAAATAGGTAGCCGAACTGGTTTTGTAACTTTACTAAATAACTAAACTACGGTTATAAGAAAATAAACTTTGCATAAATTTACAAACTTATTTTGTAGTGTATACCCAGTACCTGAACACTGATAGCCAAACACGGTTTTGTAACATATAACACATAGTTCGCAAGTCCCAATTTTTGTGTAAACAGTAACCAAAATTTTGTTACAGTTATGCAAACATTTCTTTCAGTGTAGGAGTACGCTCTTTTCTCAAAGGTTTTAAGGTCGTATCGGTCCGGAAATACCGCAGGCGACATCTATATTCCTCAGTTTAGCTGTGCGAGGCAGGAAGTTTCTGGCGGAGACGCACAGTTGAGGACTGCCAACCATCTAATGAGTGGTGAAAATGGAAATGACAAAACTAATCCAGTGACATCGGCACTCATTGTGACCGAAACCGGCAAAACGTCCCAATTCAATTCAATTCAATTCAATTCAATTCAAATATACTTTATTCATGTAGGCCTAGCAACAAGCACTTATGAATAGTAAGACAGTATTACATATAATTATCTTAATCTAATTATCAGAGCAATTTATTGATGTTGTAAATATTATTCCATATATAATACTAATGAATATAATTCATAGATCAAATTTAATACTAAAACTTTCACAAAATATAGTCATACAAAAAAAAAATGTATAAAAAATACTAGTCTAGATTGTTAAATCTTGGTCATCTATAGCCAAACACTGACTGAGTTTAACCAACGGTGACCGAAACCGGCAAAACGTCCCACTTTGTCGCTTGCCATAAGGATGCCTTGACAGGTTCTTCGTATAAAGATACAAGCAAATCCCGTCCCTATGGCAAGCTACAAAGTGGGACGTTTTGACGGTTTCGATCACCGTTGGTTAAACTCAGTCAGTGTTTGGCTATAGATGACCAAGATTTATCCAGATATACACCCAAACTACAATAGCTACACTCTAGATACAACTTTTATATATATAACGTTTGAATATTATTATTTAACACGATGAGTCACTACAATTATTTCACGTCAAATTTCACATTTTAAATGTCCTTTATAAAGCTCAATCTTAACGTGGTCTTAAAACATTTTCATCGACATCATCACCAAGCGTCAGTGTCTTTATTTTCCTCATAATTTAGCAGCGGGTGGGGTGGTCGAGTGCCACCCCCGCAACCCTTCTCAAGAACAACATCGGGATTTTAATACAGTCTGCAGGGTTACGTGCAAAATTATATGCAGTTCTGTTTTATAACTTTGTAGATGTGGGGTAGTTTGTCGAACGATAACAGAAGTGGGATTGAGAATGGGAACGGGAAATGTGGGAACGGTTTGTTTTATGTTTCTTTTCATTTTGTCAGTTACCTTCCTTGATTTTTTTCTCACTTTATGGTCTGATCGGAAAATCTGTGCTGGAAGTGAGGCGATCATGATGAGGCGATTTCGTGACACTGTATTCCTACTAAGTTTTTCTTACATGATAATTGATTGTTTGTGTGTTTACGAATAATAATATTTGTGTTCGATTCTAAGAATTAAAGATCAGATTGACATATAACTTTGATATAATTTCTACGTGTAGTGTGTTTTTGACGCTCTCGAGCAAAAAAATTGGTAGTTAACAAAAAATACGGTTTTAAAACGGCTTGATACTTGCACAGCCGTGTATGTTCCTTAACTAGCATTAAAATTGTAATAATGAAAGTTTTCATTAGAATTACAATCAAATTATATCTTTTATTTTTCAAATAAGAAACAAAGGATTCTTACTTCTATAAGCAAAAATAACTGCACTCGTACAAAATGACTCATTTGTTTAAAAACATTTAAAAAATCGTCCTAAATGTCGCCCAAGTTATTCAAGCCTCTTAGCAAAATTAAGGCACACAATGGCAACAAAGAAGCGTTTACCGCTCCGGCGTCTACAAAGGGCTGTATAAAAGATATTATAGCCTAAATAAAAAACTAAGAAAGCGTATAGCTGACAAAGGAGCTCGCAAGGTGCGTGAAAAGGGCACAATGTCATGTATCAAGTTCACACCTAGCCGAGCGTGGGTACAGTCGGGCTAGGTGGAAATAAAACTACTTTCAAATAGAGAACAGCATGCAAATATGGTTGACTGGTAGGAAATGCCATAAAAGATTAAAACCCTGTGTAGTGCACCACTAGATAAACACAGTAAACAAACCGCCATGATGCATCAATGTCATATTTATTCGTAACTAATAATCAGTGAAAAAAATTGTCAAAAAATTGTTTACGGAATAGTAAGTTACTCTATGGTTTGTGCACTCTGGCAGCAGAACATTGCTCCGTTTTGGCTGTATGTGTACAGTTAGAATCTTTAAGAAGTTTATATGTGACCGCGACCGGCAAAACGTCCCACTTTGTCACTTGCTATAAGGACGCCTTGATAGGTTACCTACTCCTATATAAAGATACAAGCAGGTCGTCGTTATGGCAATTGACAAAGTGGAATGTTTTGCCGGCCGGCAGTCACAAATGGTAGTAAGAAAAGTTCTTAAGTAACTGTATGTGTACTCGTAAAAAGAATTATTAATTATTTCAGTCTTAAAATGTGACAGCGGCCGGCAAAACGTCCCTCTTTGTCGCTTACCATAAGGACGAGATTTGCTTGTATCATTATATGAATAACCTGACAAGGCACCCATATGCCAAGCGACAAAGTGGGACGTTTTGCCAGCTGCGGTCACAAATATTAAAGTTACAAATTTTAACCTAACAACTTTCAATTGTGAAGTGACAATATAGGTTCACCACTTATTTGCAAAATAAAAATGTAAATACAGAGACACAATACCTATTTCCCTCGTACATGACCGCACATGAATTGATGCGAGTAAGACGTACGATAATTAAATACTTAACTATGATATCACTCTGATGTCAGTGTATGTTCGAATTCGCCAAAATAATGCAATACTTTACTAACTAAATACATTCAAGTAAATTTGTTTAAATTTAAAGAGAATAAACAGCAAATACTTCAGTTTAAAAAAAAAAACATATCTTAATTAATATATTTTTATGTGAAAACGTTTTGCATATCTTACAAACTGTTTGTGCGGAAAATACAAAAATAAAAACACAAATATTGTACGGTACCTGCTATTGCAAAATGTCTGAGCCTCTTGATTTATGAGTAAATATAATATAATAATTATATTATGTCCAAGAGTAAATAACGAACTATCCTGAAAATAGTTTTATTTATCTTTAAATTAAACATCGTGGTTTTCCTATAATTTATCCCAGCAGGACATTGGTTGGTAATACCAAATTTAACATTGCTGAATTTACTATAATTACTATTATAAAATAATCTACTACAAACTTAATAGGCAACCGAAAGAGGGCGGAAAATAATCAATTCCCTCTCGCTTACATTTATGCACAATAATACATTTTTTCCACACTAGCAGGAAAGTCACTCTTCTTGAAAAACAGATAGTATGTATGTAATTATGTATGTATGTATGTATGTATATATATGTATATACTTTATTGTACATAAAAATAAAAACACAGTTACAGAGTAAATTCAATACAATACTACTGGCCTTAACGTCTATTTCAGACGATCTATGGTGCAATGTCTAGACATTACACCGCCTGGGACGGAGTTAAGGAAAACGCAGGGATGCCCAGCACCTGCGCCACCCTCTCGACCTCACTGGCCGGACCCACAGGAAAGGCAAGCCAATACGTGTGGAGCCAGGTTGGCTGCAGGAGTCTACCGCAGATTTCAGGTTGGACCCTACTCACGCCTAACGGGGACTCCGTCCTGGGTTTGATTTTGGAGTTTTCCTTCTCCTAGATAAGTTGCAACCCAATGCTTAGAGGCTTATCTCCCCTGTGACGAAGAGTTAGATGACGGCTTCCTTCGTGAACTTAGTCGCCTCTTACGACACCCTCGTTCTTTTATAATAAAGGCCAACTTATCCCTGTATGGGATCTCTTCCAGTTAACCTTTGAGTCAAAGAGTAGAACAGAAGTAACGGTGAATAAATGACAAACAAAACCAAAAAAGTACAATCACTGAAATTAATGAAATGCAAGTTTTGAATACACATTGATACAAATATACACCATAAAATAATATAACCATAAAATAATGCATACATATATACATATATAAATATAACATAAATAAAAATAAGAATTCGAACCAGAAAAATAAAGGAAATTAAAAAAGTAGAAGTACTCAATGGAACTAGTAAGTCGTAACCAAAGTATCGGAAAGCCACAATTTTTTAAGCGTAGTAATGTTTCATTTGCGTGCATGTTGCATTTTATCCTATGCAAGTAATTTAATGCACATTCTGAATTGTTTATTTTACTGCACTGTACCTGAAAACGACTCCTTCGCGGTAAGATTATGAGACAAAGGAAAAGACAATACAAAGTAATTCAATCTTGCTGGAGTGTGGGAAACAGAGCATTCTAGCCCTTTCCTTCAATTTGAGGTGGCCAGAGACAATGGAGACGCTTGCGGTTTTTTTTAATTGTTTCAAATTGTTGGGCAATTGTAATTGTGGAGTTATTGACAAAACTTGAAGGTTTCAACGACTTGTCTGGGTCACTATTAAGTATTAAGTGTCAAATCTCAAAGAAATCTGACAACGCTTTTCGACGTTTCTTATACATCGAATGGTCTGGCCTAGTGGGTGTGACCCTGCCTATGAAGCCAATGGTCCCGGGTTCAAATCCCCGTAAGGGCATTTATTTAGGTAAGGATATTTGTTCCTAAGTCATAACACCCATCACTATGTATATAAGTATATATATATATATATATATACGTATATGTATCGTCGCCTAGTACCTATAGTACAAACTTTGCTTAGTTTGGGGCTAGATCGATCTATGTAAGATTGGAACCAAATATTTATTATTTATATATAGATATTTTTTTTAAAGGTGTTTAAATATGAATACTTATATCAGATCTGAATCATTTTTCAAACATCAATTGCAACTGACAAATACCTATTCGATATAAAAACGATCTTACTCATCATAATTAAAATGTATGTTCATAATTCTATGACAACAATGAACGATAATCCAGAATGAATAAATGAATGAATGATCATCCAAGAATATTTAAATAAGCCTTCCAAATACGAAACGCAGAGTGCACTTTCCCCCAAATCGTTAGTTTACAATCCATCGCCGTCCCTTGCCTTTCTTTTTCCTTTTACAACTCTACTTGGGGGGTGTCTTACCCCTTTTGGGGGGTACTTGAGGCCCTTTATCTGTTGCAAGTTTGTATAGCGCAGTGGATGGACCCCTTTGGTGCATCTTGAGGGTCGTGGCGGTGAATACGGGATGTGGGCAGTTCGGAAAAAATCTTAAAAGAATATGTTTTAATAATAAACAAAATTATCAAACATGCATAGAGTCAGGCGAAGCTAACTTTACATCGTTTTTGATTGCACAGGGTGTGCAAGTGTTATTTTAAACGTCATAGTTTCATAGAAGTTGGTCATTTATGATAACACTTCCACACTCCGTGCTATCAAACACCATGCAGAGTTAGCCTAGCCTAGATAAGATTCTACGACTTTGAAATTTATTTCTTTATTGTGCTAAATACATAGTCACCGTAAGTCATCGTGAAATCACTTGAAATTGGCAGATGAACAAAGATTCTGACGAACAAGAATTGCACATTTTACATTAAAACCAAAAATTCTCGCCGACAAGTATCACAATTGGTTTTGTACCTACCTAAATCTTTTTTTGCAAGTATTGTAATATAAATTTGTCTACATAGTTCTTGTTTTTATTTGTATTTATTAATACAAAACATATACATTCTAAAAAGAATGACAGCAAACAAAGCCCCCTAGGGCTCAACTGCTTAAAAAAAGTGTGTCTTCTAAAACACATGCGATTTCAATATTTTCAACTCAACCGCTTCAGACCAATGGAAAACCAAATCTATTCCTCAATGCATAAGTATTCTTCTTATAATGAAAAGCGATGATCGACCCTCTGGCTCCTAGACATTTCAGAAAAGTCTGAGACCGCGTTTTCATAGTTCACCCGCAACTCGCTACTACTTATGCGTGTATGCAAGTTAAGGGTATTTTTTTTTATTTCCTCCCCCTGGTCTGTCTGGCCATAGCCACAATACGCTGATTAATACCTACGTGCGCTGTTGAGGACTCTTTTCTTAAAGTTACGCGTCTAGGTGCGAAGAAAAAAATTGACGGCCAAACTTTGTGTTTTTGTATTTTGTCGTAGTTGAAAATAGTTTTATATTTAGTTATGCTTTGGGGTGTGTTAAGTGCATTTAAATTATTTACTAATTAGCAGTAATTATTTGAGTACGTAAGATTTCCGAAAATTAGTCACATTCGGTATAGCTACATACCTACTCATGAGTTTAACCTCGCGTATAGGTATAGGAAATATAATATATACCTACATGTAGTTAAGTGTACATCAATGTACCTACACAATTATAATACATTCCCATTATAATAAATACTAGTTTACCCCATATTTATAGGGTAAATATGGGGATACTTTTATTATCTCAAGAGCCCACTTGCGGCGAACAACCTGACTAAGAAAACCACATAACATGTAACTAAACAACGAGAAAATACAATTATATTCAGTAAAACGTCTCACTGCAGAATGAAGTCGCTTACGCAAATAAAGGAGTTCATTAAGCGTGGTTACGCAGCTCTTTAACTATCCTCGGCTCTTTAACCATCGATTCTGAGAATTCCCGGCCGTCCTATTAAAATGGTGAAACTGCGGGAAATGCGACGATCTTACGTTGGGAAGGGTTCCCGATATTTTAGACTTTTTATTTCAATACGTAAAAGTCACTTGAACTGAGAGCACTGCGAATTTCCCAATGCCTTGCAAACTTATGATAGAAGAGAAGTATTACACACAAGTCTATCACTATTTTTATTATTTAGATTTTGATTCTTATCTTGATATATCTGACCGACCAAAAGAAATCAAAACCTACTTAGTAAAAAGGTAGTAATTATAAACTTTAATAAAACTAACAACACCACTCTAAATTGAACACCGCCAAAAGTAGCGGATCAGACTACGCGTCAAAAGTATCTACCACTCTCTAATACTTTAACAAAAAGAGATATAATCTATATGTTAGACTATGACAAATACTTTTGAACGCGAACTATAGAGATATCTTCCAATTTTGAAACTATTCCTGAGTGTCAGATACTTTTGGCGCGTTGTTTCATACGCTACTTTTGATTTTGGCTGAACATCGATGAAACTTATGTCTTTGCAATAAAGTTTACAACCTGTCAGTTACCAATAAAATAGTGGACGATAATATGTAACGTCAGTAAAAATTCAATCTCCATAACAAAACCTGTAAATTCTTAAAACCTCCCGAACCCTAAAACGCAGGCTGCAAATAAAACTGTATGCCCACTAGCGTAACGGTAAGATTGACGGGGGGTGGGTGGAAATTATACGTGCGACGCGTCTTCCACGACGAGGCTTCATTTCATTTAAGAGACGAGCGACTTCATTATATATTTACTGTGACAATTAGGCAAAATAGAGGTTAGTATGGTTTTTAACTTGGAGGATTTGACAACTGGAGTAGCCTTTAAGAGCTTACTCCTCTGTCGAAAAACTATGTATTGTATGAATTGAAGTTTATCTGACATGGCTATTTATATGTTACGCAAATAGCCATACATTCTGCAAAAATCGTCACACTGTTTTTTACAGAAAATTACAGACAAGGCGTCTCCAGTTGTCAAAACCTCGAAGAGTTTTAAATAGAAGAATATTTGTGGTTCATTTTGGTGTAGGCATTAATGTAAATAACTTTATCGAATCGATAGTATATATACATATCTCTTGAATGTATAAATACGAAACTAAATACTGAAAACTATTGTATGAAATTTTTTATCTGACACTAACATTTAATATCTAAAATACAAAGTACCCATTCAAAGTTGTGAGCTATATTTAAATCACGACAATTTAACTTAGCTTTAATAGAGACAGCTTTTTAATGTAAAAAAACTTCATAACTATGAAATAAGTACTTCATTCGACTTCGTCCTATTTGAAGCACATTCTCGGTTACGGCCTACAGCAAGTACTCACAACGAGCGTAGACTTTCCCGGGCAAGTTTCAAGCTGTTGTAAGGCAAAGTGCGTTCTGGAATGGTTATTGCTATACTATGGCCAGCTTCATCGATTATGAGGGAAAACATAGTTAAAATATAGTATAAAGATACCGTTGTTTATCTACAATGTAAACAAGTCTACCATGGAGAATGACATAGCGGCGCATGTGTTCAGTAAAACAAAAATAAATGTATCGCTGCAAAAGTTAAAAATGAAAATAGACCGAGGATATGACGCTTACAAAGTACTAGTGCCAAAAACTAAGCTTAACGTGTTTCTAAGTGAAGATTTCTGGCCAGAGGGGGTACTATTTAGGCGATATGTGAATTTTTCGAGGCCTCCGCTGAGGGATAGTCAAGGCAGTCCTGATGAACAATTTAATGGCTAGTCGTGAAGTGATGGAAGACTGCAGATTTATATCTTTTAATTGCAAAGGTCTCTTGAGATCTGTAGACTGTGTTAGGTCATTGTGTCAGTTGGCAGAGGTCATCGCACTCCAAGAAACGTGGTTATTACAGCACGACATACCGCTCCTGGGAACTATTGACCCCAATTTTGGCTACTACGGGAGTACAGCTGTTGACCTATCGGCGGGAGTACTACGTGGTCGTCCTCATGGGGGTGTCGCACTCCTGTGGAGTAAGAACCGGTTCCCGTGCGTTTCCGTGATTCAATGTCGTAGTGTTAGACTTGCAGCGATTAAAATTTTAATGAATGACAGATCTTTAATAATATTTTCTGTGTACATGCCAACTGATGAGCGTGAGAATCTGGGTGAATTTACAGAATGCTTAAGTGAAATGTATGCAATTATAGACAGTGAAGAAGTCGACTTAATATATTTATTAGGCGATTTTAATGCTCATCCTGACACGCCGTTCTTTAATGAGCTGAGTGGTTTTTGTCGGGATATGCAATTATGTATGGTGGACTCAGAGCTCCTACCGGAGGACTCGTATACGTACATAAGTGACAGCCATGGATGTATGCGGTGGCTTGACCACTGTGTGACCACAACAGCGGCTAGACAAACTATTGTTGGTGCTAAAATACATTATGACGTATACTGGTCTGATCACTTTCCTATAGAAATTATATGTAACGTAAGTAAAAGTGTACCTAAAAATATAACTCTTAACAGTAACAATTTAAATGAGAACTTACTAAAAGGCATAATATGGGGTGAGCGTGAGCAATCCCAAATAAAAGAATATTTAGATATTTGTAATTGTAAATTAAAGGATATTGATTTTCCGAGTGATTTAGCATTATGTTGTGATAATTTATGTAGTAATTCTGATCACAGGAAAACTATTGAAAACCTGTATTATTCTGTTATTACAGTACTTCGGGATGCTTCTATTGCTAGTTGTGAAAGAAAACAGCCCAGAAGGATTGGCAATGTAACTGGCTGGAACAAACATGTGAGGGAGGCTCACCGGAGGGCAAGATCTTGTTTTCTAGAATGGTGCCGGTATGGTAAACCCAGATCAGGTCGATTGTATGATGAAATGTACCACTCTAAGAAAGAATTCAAACTCAAACTTAAATACTGTCAAAACAATAAAGACCAATTAAGGATGGACATGATTGCCTCTCATCACAAATCTAAAAACTTCGTCCAGTTCTGGAAGGCGACTAATAAGATCAGTCCAAGGGTGAGTTTACCGGCGAGTGTGGAGGGGGTTAGTCAACCCAGTGATATTGCCAACCTCTTCATGAACCACTTTAAAGTGGACCCTCTGGCGGCAGATGGGAGTGAGCCGGTGTTCGGAGCTGGGTGTCGTGTGCGTGGTGATCCAGTCAAAATAACACCAGCAGAAGTTTCAAAGGTAATTCGTAATATGAAAAGAGGAAAATCACCCGGACACGACGGCCTTAGCATCGAGCATCTGCAACACGCGGGTGTTCATCTCCCCAGGGTTCTTGCAATGCTGTTCACTTTTTGTATTCGTCACAACTGCCTACCGCACGATCTCATGAAAACGATAGTTGTACCCATTATTAAAAATAAAACCGGCGATGCTTCCGACAAGTCCAACTACAGGCCAATCTCTCTGGCTACTATACTGGCGAAGGTGCTGGATGGTGTGCTTAATACGTACTTAAGCAAACACATACTTTTGCATGACGCACAGTTCGGCTTTCGACCTGGGCTGTCAACTGAAACAGCAATACTATGCCTTAAGCACACCGTGCGATACTATACCGACAGGAATACGCCAGTGTACGCGGTCTTTTTGGACTTGTCGAAGGCATTTGACCTGGTGTCATACAATGTGCTCTGGAAGAAGCTGAGCAACGACACAAGTCTGCCGGCTGAAATAATAGAGACCTTTAAATATTGGTACGATAACCAAACTAACGTAGTGCGATGGGCAGGGGACTATTCGCAGGTTTACAAGATGAAGTGTGGAGTGAGGCAGGGGGGGCTCACATCACCCACGCTATTCAATGCTTATGTAAATGGGCTGATTGAGGAGCTCAGCAGTGCCGGTGTGGGTTGCTCGGTGGACGGCTGTTGCGTCAATAGTATCAGCTATGCCGACGACATGGTACTGCTGAGCCCCTCAATCGATGCACTCCAGACAATGTTGTCCATCTGTGAAAGGTTCGCCGTGACTCATGGACTCAAATATAACGTAAAAAAGTGTGAAATATTGATTTTCAAATCCGGTACAAAAACTTACCCCATTCCGCCTATAACTCTCGGCGGTTTTCCTCTTAAACAAGTTACTAGTTTTAAATATTTGGGTCACTGGGTCACGGATACCCTAAAAGACGACGTCGACCTAGAAAGGGAACGCAGAGCACTATCGGTCAGGGGTAATATGCTCTCACGCAGGTTTGCACGCTGTACACGCGAAGTTAAGGTAACTTTGTTTAAATCTTACTGTCAGACGCTGTACACGTGTAGCCTATGGAGTGATTACACCAATAGGACGTTTAGTGCTCTGCGGGTCCAATACAACAATGCCTTTCGAGGACTGCTGGGGCTGCCCTGGCGCTGCAGCGCGTCGGGCATGTTCGCCGACAGCGGCACGGACGGCTTCCACGCCGTGCTGCGCAAGCGCGTGGCGTCCCTGTGGGCGCGCGTGCAGGGCAGCCCTAACACTCTATTAAAGGTGGTCGCCGAGAAGATGGACAGTCCTATGATCACCCACTGGATGTCCATGCATGTGAGACCAAATAATAATTTTAATTTAATTTAATTTAATTTAATTTAATTTAATTTAGTTTAATTTAATTTAATTTAATTTAATTTAATTTAATTTGATTTGATTTGATTTGATTTGATTTGATTTGATTTGATTTGATTTGATTTGATTTGATTTGATTTGATTTGATTTGATTTGATTTGATTTGATTTGATTTGATTTGATTTGATTTGATTTGATTTGATTTGATTTGATTTGATTTGATTTGATTTGATTTGATTTGATTTGATTTGATTTGATTTGATTTGATTTGATTTGATTTGATTTGATTTGATTTGATTTGATTTGATTTGATTTGATTTGATTTGATTTGATTTGATTTGATTTGATTTGATTTGATTTGATTTTATTTGATTTGATTTGATTTGATTTGATTTGATTTGATTTGATTTGATTTGATTTGATTTGATTTGATTTGATTTGATTTGATTTGATTTGATTTGATTTGATTTGATTTGATTTGATTTGATTTGATTTGATTTGATTTGATTTGATTTGATTTGATTTGATTTGATTTAATTTGATTTAATTTAATTTAAGTTATTTAATTAATTATTTTAATGTAGATTTTATTTATATTAAGTAAATTATTAGATTATAAATTATTCATTATATTTAAGCAAAACTATGGATAATTATGTCCGAAATAAACGATTTCATTTCATTTAAAATTCATTTTTTGTGACACCATTGAGGCATATACACAAAATTTTCACTGAAATTGAATGAGCTGTTCATACAAGCTATTAACTATTGTCCGGGGCAGATACAATTTCTGTTTCTGATATGTATGATTTTTGCGCTTTCGATGTCTCCGAAGATACTTATTAACTTGCATGAATTAGGAGATGCATGATTGAAGCTAATAAATGTTTTAATGTTTTATGAATAAAAAAAAATTAAAAAAAAACGCATGTTAATCAACTCCCATGCCACGCTGCGTCACTGAATAAGAAAAATTCAACTACATATATTTTTGTAGTATTTCTCAATATATTTTCACTCATAAATCCCCAACTACTTAAAAATCCATTAACCATGGATACTAACAGAACTTGCAAAAAAACATCATGTCAACTCCTTGCTGTACACATATTTTTGTATTATTTCTCAATATATTTTCACTCATAAATCCCCAACTACTTAAAAATATCTTAACCATGAACATTAACAGAACTTGCAAAAAAAAAAACTTCATGTCAACTCCTTGCAGTTTCCTAAGTATGAATTATACCGCTCGGTTCGCCAAGGGGCGGATCCATTCATTCTTTTTGTACGATGAGGTCCACCCTGTGGGGGCGCCCGACTTGAGAGGGAATATTTTTTTCTCGGATCGGCCTTGGAGGCTCGGCAATGATAGTTCGAGTTTCATTTTTTATTTTTTTAGTGTGTTTGGTGATAATGAGTGACTGGAAATCGATAATTTCACGTTTTCTGTAAAGTGCATGGTAACTTCGAAAGCGAGATAATTATAACTAAAATTTGTACTTACTGTATTACTTGACGCGGCGAGTGATAATCACTATGGCACTTCATTTTTGCATGGAACTGTCAATGTCAAATGTTTGAAGACTTTTTTGGTATTTTAACATATTTTTTATTAAGAAATGTCACAATTAAGTAATAAAAATATGGTAAAAACCTGTTACTTCAATTATTTCATAAATTAAGTCTATCCAAAAGCGAGTTGGAATGGTTATTAGACGCGTCCAATAAACAAACAAACTGCTATCTTCGAGATAATTCTAACAAATCCAAACACACTTTATCCATCATAGCTCGATGGCACATAATATTGCATCGTCACCCAACTTATGTAAAGTAATTTAACTTGCATTGCAAGATTTGACACGAGCATACATACCTACATACAACCATTGCAAATTAAATAAAAGCTTATACTTAATTATAAGAATAAATTGCGGAGAAAGCATTAAAATAAATATAAACTTAAAAGTATCTATAACTGTGGTAGTGTCCCATCCCTACGCTCGCGGGGCGGCGGTAATGAACTGAATCTCTGAGTTCTTCACAGTTTCTTGAGGTGCATCCCTTAATGCAGCTTAGTTAACTCACATTCAGCTTTTATATAACGGTTGAAAAATCACGCTTTTATGGAACTGTAACTTTTTGCTGGAAAATACTGACTGGCCGGGCGTCGGATTGTGAACATCGGGTAAATAAAAGTCTTGTTATTGGTGCACCAAGCGAGCTGAATTTACCTCTCTAGGCGTATAATGTGTAAGTAGTTATAGCGTGTGCGATTCACGATAACGTGCAGATTTGTCAAATCTAACCTTTAATAATATGACCATAAGAGTCAAGGCACGCGACTTTGTGATTGAACCGATCTATAAGGAGTATATCTAATAAATATAATGTTGGACTCCAGAGGCCAATTTAAACATACGTTTTTATGTCAAAATTATATCTAAATGTTGTCATTTGTTAAACTTTAATCGAGCTCCAGGTTATTTTAGGAAAAAAAAATAGTATTAAGTACCCTATGTTAGCATGTCTGAGAAGTTTAACATATGTAAGTCGCAACTGCAGACGGGGGGTTAGAACTTATTTAACTCTTAATCTGATGCTAAACGTTCGCGATCAACCGCCTAATTTGGACTATAGGGGAAATGTGGCCACTGACACAGACACTAAAACTGACAGCTAGTGTACAGTAATATAAAAATGACTTTTTCTCAAACTTGCTATGAAACGTTCACATGACTTACTTCAAATTAGGTCCGGAAATACGTGAAGATGATATGTATAGGAATTTTATACAGTCTTACACACCTAGACCTGTAAAGCAACCTTCTTTAGTTTTTAAAATATCAAATTGTGACACAACGTCTTGCCATTCAACCAACATTGTAAATAGTTCATCTAGATTTAAGTAAAATTATATTGTACGCCTGACAGGCAAATTATAGCGATACTACCAAAATATCTATTAAAACCTGTACACCTATAATTATGCAATAAATGATATCTTATCTTATCAAATAGTAGTAGATTTGTAATAAGTTATTAGCCGTGTTAGTGTACGAATAAAACAAATGAACTACATTTTTTTTATTTCATTGTAAGTTTGAGAAAAGCAACATACAAATCTCGGCGAGAAACGGGGTATCCATCTATATCTACTTGGCCTGCAACCCTTCGTTTCCGTCTCTCTACAGTAATGTATTATTTTGTAAAAAAAAAAAAAAAAAACATTTTTGATACAAGTTGTACAGGCAACTAAAACTCATCGGGAAAATTGTAACAAACCCAAACGCAACCTCCTATGTCCATCCATCGTCAGATCAGCTATATAGTTTCACAATACAACATTATGGTATCATCGAGCTGATCTGATGTAGGCTGGAGGTAGCCATAGGAACTCTAGGATAAAACAACGCAACCTAATTGTGTTTGGGGCTTTTAAAACTGTCTCCATGGGTTGATACCCAACTAATGTTGCCTGTTGAAAGTATAGTCAGCGAAAAAACTTCCAAAAATTTAATTTTTGCCAAAAACTTATTTCAATGTCAAGTAACTTGTCTGTAATAAGCTGTGTCCCAGGATCGCGTGGTAAGATAAGTGGCTGTTATCTTGTATGCACTTACACCGCAAGAGTTTAGTGTTTCCATCACGGCAAGTGCGTTTACAGAACGTGTGCTTTGCTATATTATATGGGTGTATCAAATTTTCTTGTCCCTCGTTGCCATGGTTACGTCCTACAGTAGCAGCATGGTTGCATTTTTATCACCTCTCACTATGCCCGTCACTTTCGCGCTTACATACTTGTGAGAACGTGACAGGCATGGTGATAGGCGATAAAAATGCGGCAGTGCTTAGCCCGCTGGATCAGTATTAAAACTCTCGCACGGTCGCATTTTCAATTATGCCTGTCACTTTCGCACTTACATACTTGTTAGAACGTGACAGGCATAGTGACAAGTGTCATCATTGTCTACCAAGTGTATCATATCATTTGTCTACAATACAGTACATGGAGGAAAGAAGTTGATAACACGAGATATAATATTGAAGAAATTTGAACTAAAAACAGAATTACATTAGGTTCAAATTTCCTCAATTTTTATTATACTTATATTTTTGTGTTTGGGCCGTTTTGGCCATTGACCCCAACTAACGACTCTACATATTGTATTATATCATTAACACATTCACCGCTGAGCTATGGTCGTAGCGCTACGTCGTAGCCGATAACTTGGCTTTCCCGGTATGTAGCGAAAAAGCTTCGTAGAGGCAAAACTACAACGTGTCGTGATTATCGCTGAATGGGTTAAGTCAAACTATTCTTACTAGTTCTAATCTAAACGGTCTCTAAATAACAACTATTACCAAGTCTGACCCAAGACAATCGCTCGTCTTAATCTAAGCACCAAACTTTGCACTTCCCCAAACTTTACCGGAGGGCTAAGACACCTTTTTAGTAAAAAGTCGCATTTGACTACGAAGGTCGTATGTACATGCGACTTTTTGCTCTAACAGGATTGTAGCACAAGTGTGTTGTTATACTCATGATAAGCTTCTTCTAAGTTTTGCATGTGTACAACAGACATTGGTACAAATTGTTTAAGCGACAGACGAACGGGATTATCAAGGCAGATCAGGCAGTTATTTTTAGGGAAGTTTTGTTTAAAATGTGGGATATATTACGTACAAGTAACTTATCTCTAGAAACGAGATCATGTTTCATATTTTTTTGCACCGCCTACAACTTATCTGCTTTGCCTAAAGGTTGACTGGTAGAGAATGCCTTACGGCATTGAGTTCGCCTATTGTACAGTGTGTTTTCTTATGTGCAATAAATATTAAATAATATAAATAAATAAATAAACGAGAGGAGGCCTTTGCCCAGCAGTGGGACCCTAAACTGGGCTCATAAAAAACATATCTCACGTTACTTGTACGAGTATTTAATCTACTTGTATTTAAATTCGAAAACCTCACCACCACTTCGTCGCTTGCCATAAGAACGCTTTGACAGATTATTCGTATAAACATACAAGCAAATCTCGTCCTTATGATAAGCGACAAAGTGGGACACAAATAATAATGGGAATGATGAGGTACCTAGTTCGTCGCATCTGTCAACCCATTTTTACTTTTCGATTGTGGTTTCTCCATAAACGATCATCTCGCCTACGGTCTCAGTTCTTTACACAACTATTCAAAAACGATGTTCAATTTTGATAAATGCCTTCATAACAACGTGTTCACAAGACTTGTCACCAGTAAATGATGTACCTAGGTTAGTCATCGCACCGGCGTATGTGAGCCATATGACTTTTGGTCCGTGGCAGACACTGCAAGTACGAATATGACACATTAGCGCACGCAAATAGATTGTTCTTGGCTTAATTGTTCATTAAGGATATTTCCTTTTTACCAATTGTGACGCGTGCGCCGTGTTTACGACATTATAGTCTAGTCAATGGAGTTGGTGAGTTTGAGGTTTATTAATCTCGTTCGCGAAACTGTGCAGATAAATTGTAAAATATTTAATTCACAAACAAGGTCAATTTTAGGATTAATAATAAGATTTTTTTACTTTCATTCTTTATCACTACTTGCATTTATTACTGGTCCTAATTAAAAGAAGTATTAGAAAGACGCATGTGACAATCTTACATATTTTTTTAAAATTAAATAACTGTAAGTTTCAAAAGATTTTTTTTATATAAATTAAGTACTAATAAGTATACAAATTCGCCCGGAGCTGATAAATTTCAATTTCACAAAGAAGAATAGTTTTTCACTTTATCTGAAAATCCTTCCAATTAATCGCATCTCCTTAAAATGCACCAATCTTCAACTAACGAATCCCACAAAGCACTTAACACTTCAATTAAAATATGGGTCAATTAAACTCGTCAAAGACGACGGATGTTGCAAAGGTTAAATCCATATCGGAGCGCGCGCGGCACAAGGGCGTATCTTATTCGAGTGTGAAATGCAGATGCGACTTTTTTCCGCTAAAGTTGTTGGGACATCCTCTCGCGTTTCCTGCTTACTGCTAATTGTAGCAAGTGTTTAATTCTCTTGGTTAAATTTGGCTAGGTTCGCATACGTTTCTAATAATGCCGCGTTTTAATTTCGAACTACTTATACTACGGGGTATATGCCTGTTTTTGATATCAGGGTGCTTAACCAACGTGCCAATCGTTAACGCTCCATAGCGTAGCATAGTAATGTCTCTCTATCACAATAATAAGCTGTGGTTACCTATAATTGGACAAACATCTACCCTTAATGTTATGTAAGCTACAGATTATTTTTTCTCTGATGAATTGTCTGTTGGTGATCCTAAATAAAAAAAATAAATAATAAAAAATAAAATAAAAAAATCACTCTTCCATATTAGTGCGACAGTGACAGTTGCGTTTTGTTCGGTACTGGATCGTTAAGAATTGGCACGTTGGCTAACGCAACCTGAAGTCTAATTACAAACGTTTTCAAAGTCTTTATTTTTACAATTTTTTGTTTTGGCTCATGCCGAATAGACATTTTTAGGGTTCCGTACCTCAAAAGGAAAAAACGGAACCCTTATAGGATCACTCGTGCTTCTGTCTGTCTGTCCGTCTGTCACAGCCTATTTTGCGCAGATTTAAGTGAGAAATTAATGATAAAATGCAATATTATGCATATACTTTGGTACCTATATCAAAACGTTTTGTTACGTCACTAACTTAAAAATATAAAATTTTGTTTCTTCTGTTACTACAGCTGATAAAAAAACTCAAACAGTGTATAGAATAATGGGGAATTAGCTATAATTATCCTAACACTAATGAGACCTAGGTCACCAAAATTACATTTAAAAATAATCGTCCTTGCGACTAGTCGCCCGACCGGTCGCCCGACTTCCGTTCTACATAAATATTACTGTTTAAGCAAAAAGGCGTATGTAACATAAGCCTTTTATGCAGATACGTCTTTATTCCTTAGGACGGAAAATACCGCCGAGGTGCGCGCATTAATTCAAGGAAAGTAAATTTATGTGACAAATTAGACGGTTTAGCTTTGTTGAAACAATTAGCTGCTAAGTTTAGAAGACAGCTGTTTTAAGCATTTTAGGGAAATTTTAAACCTAGACGCTTCTAAATATTTGATACATGGTTTTTGCTACGCATAGTTGAATAAAAATATGTATTCTGAATAATTTATGGTAATCATTGTTCTGGGTTATCATTCGTATTTACACAGTGTAAACATTAAAAAAAACAACTATGGTCCTATACCCAGTTTTTTCCGTACCTTACGGTATACTATTTCAAAAAGACGTTAAACTCATAGCTAAGTTTTAGATACCTATACACCTTTTTTGCTATAGTTCGTTTTTTATATATTATAGTTACTGTTTTTTAGGGTTCCGTAGCCACATGGCAAAAAACGGAACCCTTATGGATTCGTCATGTCTGTCTGTCTGTCCGTCCGTATGTTTTTTAAATAATGAGACATGTCAAAATCGCTTAGCTTCTTTCTAATGCTTAAACACGGGCTATAGGATCGATTATTAATAAGTTTATTTTTGTGATAAGACACGCTAGCAATATTACTTGGGGTATGGGGAATGCAATATCTTTCTTAGGTACCTCTACTAATCCTGCAAGTAAGCACAAAGTTTGTTTACCTTTTTTAATGCTAACACACTAACTTATAAGGTTATATCAAACATTTTCCCGCATTATCCAAACCCAGTAAAGAAACGCATTAAGTTGCAAGCAATTTAACGCATAAATCGTCCGACATACCGGCCAACAACACAACACTAAGCCGCAGTTATTACCAGATATTACACTTAGCAACAAACGACATTAAAACTGCAACAGAACTTGTGCCGTTATCCTACTCCATATGCATACGGTCATTCGGGACACACGGGCTAGAAGATATCAGGGGGCTTCGCCAAGATTGCAATCGTACAGTCGCCCTCAGATATATCGGGGCGGCCGAGGTGCTCAAACATATCTAAGCACTTCTGTAACGCCTTGACAATATAGAGGCGTGTTCAGATATTTGTAAATGCCTGGGCCGCTCCAATATATCTGATGGCGACGCAACGCCTTGCCGACGCAAAATAATTGAAGAAATATGCTTTTACCGCAATTCTATTACTTAAATGTTACATTTATAAAGATAAAGATAGTTTATTATTCAAGTAGGCATATTACAACGCGCTTATGAACGTCAAATAAAGCTACACCGGCTCTAACCCTACACCTCTGACCCGAGAAGATTTAAATCCCCCCTCAATTGGAGGAGGGTATCCCAATATGGACCGGCAAGACGGCGGGACACATATTTTCAAAACATTACGTCTTATAATTAACATGCTTTAAATAAGAAAAAAAATATAATTTACATTACTATAGAAATCAGAACCTGCAATGTTTCCAAAAAATGTCTTCAGTCATTTCACGTGACAGCTACTCCATGTAAAAATGAAGTGTCATATGGATCATTATTCGACGCGAAAAGTATTAATGGTTTCTATACACCCCCGATTACCAAATAAGAATTCATTTTTTTCAGTATAATTCAGAATTCTAATATTTCCCAGTGAAAATTACGAAAAAGTAACAAAATATTGGAATTTTTCGGGACATTGATTAAACTCCATGGCTGGTGACCCTACTGAGGATATACTGCGTTGATTTGCAAGACTTGCATTTTTTTAACTTTTTCTATCTTCAGGCAGTTAATCCTCAAATACCTATAAAAATCCTTTTTAGAATCCAATCTTTCGACACAGTTTTGCAATAGACGTAGACGACAAATGCCGAGCAATACTTTGACTCCCAAGTGTGATATAACGGGCCGATCAAAACGGGGCCGTTTAGTAACACAAGGCTGCTAATCCCTATTTCAGCCAATATGACATGGTTATGCAAGGTCATAAGTCGGCAATGTTGTATAAAAATCCTTTGCCGCCGTGTATCCTTCCAGTTATGCCAAAATTTCCGCAGAAAATTCCTTCTTCTCATTGGTTGAAAATGTCTGTATGTTAACAGTCATATGTTTTCTCATATCCCTTGAACAACAGTTTGTATTCTTACGCCCGAATACTTCAGTACTTTGGACGGCGGCCAGGGTTTTTGGCTTGAAGATGTCGTCCCAACCCCGGTTTCAACTGTAATCGTGTTAGTTTGCAGTTCGAACTTACGTCAGTGTCTTGCCAAGCGACGGGAATGGAATGGTTTTAGAGAAGCGAAACTATATGTAGGTATACATAGTTGTACCTACTACTCGTACAGTCTGTGCGGAAAGAGATGAACCGTTGAATGTAACCAATATATTCTATGACTCTTCTTTTTCCGCACAGACTCTAATACGATACAATACAAATAACTTTATTTTGCATGAAATACGGTACAAAAGATCAGACAATATTATATATAACACATATTTCACCAGCATCTGGCATGCAAAAAACTTAAAACTAAACATACAACTAGACTAAATTTCAGACGAAAGGAGTGCCTGGCGTCCGTTGGCTCGTTGGGTGGACGACATTCGGAAGACTGCGGGTCACTTCTGGATGAGATTGGCTCGGAACCGGGATAAGTGGCGTACTAGAAGAGAGGCCTATGCTCAGCAGTGGGCGATAAAAGGCTGATATGATGATGATGATGATGATGAGACTAAATTTAAACAATCATAGTCAATGCCTATATTATAATATTTATATCACCTACCTCAGTCAAGAGATGACATATATTCCTCGATGGAGTAGAAGGCCTTTTGTACGAGCCATGCTTTTAATTGCACTTTAAACGTTTTGAAAGGTGTTTGATGTTATCATCCAGTCTATTATAGATTTTTATGCTCATACATTGTTTCTGCTGTACAAAGCTGTTCTTTTGCAAGTTATTACTAGCCACTAGGCCATATACATGCGTGGTTAATACCGACTAGGCCAGACCGGTCGTCAAATACTGAAACATTTTAATCAAGGGCTAATGTTTCCAGAGTAATTGAGATAGAGAGATGGCCATTACTTCCGCGGCGCGCCACATTATTTGCCCCCTTCTAATTTCCTGGCTTTACTCTTAAAACGTTTATCCAATTGTCCCAAAAAACAAGCGACTAATTTGACATATCATCAAAAATAACCACTATAACCCGCGATCCTCAACTCACCAAGGATGTACATCTATTTAATGGTTCAATTGATCTAATAGGAGCATCCTAGCGGCAGTCAAAACTTCCCTAACCCATTGCACTTGCACTTAGGACACTTCCATGTATGGCACAACAAATTGCTTCTTCCTTTCAAACAATCAATGTAAGGTGGGAATACACTGGAAGTTTACGCAGTTTGAATTTATTTATTCCCAGGTTCTAATCCTGGTAAGGGCCATTTATTTGTGTGTTCATCATAAATATTTGTTCCTGAGCTATGGATGTTTTCTATGTGTTTAAAAGTTTGAACTGTCTATGATCGTCTTGTACCCATAACACAAGCTTTATTGAGCTTACCGTGGGCCTTGGTCGATTTGTGTAAGATTGTGCCATAATATTTGTTTTATTTACATGGAAAAATAGACGAGTGGTTTATGTGAAATGGCTTTACAGAATGTTTCTATTTTTATTGTTTTTACATTGGCGCTAGTTGTATAAAGAATTTTTTGGATTCTATTAACTCAAATCTTACACAGATACATGTATCAGTAAAAACCATCAAAGACGGTAAAATTTTAAATGTGTTCGATCTTTTTTATAAACGGCTTATTTTAATTTTCCAATGTTTCCATGTTATTTTGATCTTGGTCTCAATAAATCTTATTTCATTTCGAAAGCCTACAAAAGAATAAATCGTGCAGCAGAATAAATCTTTTCCCTGTCGAAAATAATTAAATTTCGTGATATATGCTCATTTCTGTTAATAAGTATTATATGACTACTGGTTCGAACTTCGAACGATATGTAGGTCTAAATTGCGGGGAGATGGGCGAATGTGTGCCAGGAGTGTCTGAGGTTCTGTGAGATGATGGATGATAGGCTTTCCAGCACTTGCATTTGATTATTAATGAATATCTGTTTTTTTATTTTATATATGTTTTGTATCTGTATAGTCTAATTATTCGGTGTAAGTATATGCTGTAATGCCGTGTAAATATTTGAAAAAAAAATAACAACAAAAAATTATCAATAGCAGATTAAGATTTTTTGTTCATATTGGGTTCCAGGCATGAACACCTTCGGGACACGTACAGACGTATGTTTGTCTACATGATAAGTTGTGTATCAAGGTCATTGCATGCTTAAATTGTTCGCGACTTTCCTATAGACATCGCAGTTAAGAGAATCAACAGTAATTTTTATGCTGCACCCCTCCAGGCTGGATACATTATTTCTGAGACTCAAATACGTAAATATTGATGTACTGTGATATATATATAACCGAGTAGTTAACTTTTACTGTACAGTCCACAGAAAATACTTTTTTCCTTTGGTTTTTTTTTATGATAGGCAAACGAGCAGACGAACTGCCTGATGGTAAGCTACCACCTGCAATACTAGAAGTTTTGTGTCTTTTAGATGAGATTACGCTCTTTTCTTTAAGGTTTGAAGATCGGTCCAGAAATACCGCGGACATTCCATGCGTGTGACTATAGTTGTGCCGTTCTCAAGAATGTTCTCCGTACAAAAGAAAGAACGTTCTCGATAACGGCACAGCTAGGTATACGTGTGACCCATGTGTCCCCCGCCTAACTCGCGCCGAGATTGACTAGAGTTCCGTCGCAAGCGGAGCGCGTGCAAGATTGTTTCCTCGTTAGGGGCCAATTGCGGCCCAGTTCCGCTCCTTGCGGGGCCCGGGGGCCGAGATTGATATGTGACCAGAAATATTTCATACATATAAAAAAGTTTGTTTCTTTATTTAACCATTATTGCACAATACATAAAAGTACAAATGGCGGACTTTATGCCTTAAGGCATTTTCTACCAGTCAACCATTGGGTCAAAAAGAAACTTACAATTGGTGCGAAAAAGAAAATCACTACAGAGAAAGTTAGTTGTTCCTAAGTTTCGCTACTTGCGCTACTCTCGATATTCTATTGATATGTGACCACAGATTTTATTTAATCATTTTATAGGTAGGTACAATAGATATTTCCTGAGTTATACCCCTTGTGATATAGTCAGGTAAAATGACAAAAACATGTATACATGATCTTATTGCCTGTTAAAGGTATTGAGTACATATTTTTGGCACTTGGTCCATTTCGATATTCAATACCTTGACTCTACCCTCGACCTGTTTCTATTGATATGTGACCAAAGATTTTTCCTCTTCCTGATCTTTTATCTTCTCTAGGTACGTTCCGACATTTTACATTAATTCACCTCAATGAAATCTAATTTAATTTCAATCGTTTGATTGTTCAATTTTAAAACAAACATGTTTCTATAATGAACTCATACTGTCAGTTTTTCACATGGATGACGAACAAGGCAATGAAATTAATTATTTACACATCTGCATAGTTTCTTAGGACCACAATAACTTTTTGTAACTCATTTTTGTATTCGTCAATCATCCCAAACCGGACCCAAATAAACATGGTTATCATTGTCAACTGCGACCCAAAAATCTTTTGTAACATCGTAAACAAATATTATGACCGATAATGATGGGTTAACGAGTTGCAATAACAATAAACAAGGGTTATCCTTCAATTATTAAAAAAAACTGTCATTTCTACAGTTTTTACTTCTCAAATATCCTTAGCGACCACACTGAACGTCCTATGAGACTTAAGTAAAATACGGCTTTTTTAGAAATGATAAAGTAATGAACGGAAATATGAGTAATGAGATAAAACTGTTTTCCTTCACAACAATGGCTGGTGTTTCTGTCTTGATAAGAAACCCACCAGATGTGGTGTACGGTTGTGTCGCGTGCGGACATAAGTTATGAGCGACTAGCTGTTTGCTTTGATATAAAATGGTATCCACCACTTACACACACAGCATTCCAGACATTTCTGCTTAATACAAAATTAGATTAGATGTTTTGTATACTATCGAGATATCGTAACAGACAGCTTAAGTCGACAATGGCAACCTACTAGGCTAGATATGCACGGGCCTGTATTGGTCCTAATGAAACAAAATAGATTACCTCGTAGTTATATTATACAAATTAAGGCGCACACAAAAGTAAAGATATATTAACCAGCGCACTTTTTCGAGGGTCCTAATCCTGGGCTGGGCTGGGGTCCTAACCTAACCTAACCGGGTGGCATTGTTTTCAATCAAAGTATTAAAAATCTTCCTCTATATTATTCTAAATACCACCTTATAGTGCTTTAATTTTACAAGCTTTGCTTAGCGCTACAGAATGTATTATGATTTGTCCGATTGTTGTATAAGATAATGCTTTAAAAATCTATAGTATCGTTATGAATAAACAAGTACTTATAATTATACCGAGAGACCGGGGTGCATTCTGTTTTATACTAACAAAATAGCAGCTAGCTAAATAAATCAGCTCGCCTATCTTTTTTGTGATTGTATGTAGCTGTCTATACTCGCTGGTCTTTCGTGTTTTATACCAAGCACCATGCAATATTAATTTGTAACGAGATATGTTTTATCAATTTTCTGTGCGACAGACGACGATAAGAAACAGTGTTTCGCAACAAACGATAAACATTGGAACGAGCTCGTAAGTGGGCGTAGTTAGGATTTTAATAGTGTTCATTATAGCCTTGATAACATTTGTGAGGGCAAATCTTTACTGGGTATTTTTATGAGTTTGCTGGAAACATTATAAAATACTTGTTGGGTTTAAAAAAAGTTGAACTCAAAGTAAAAATACTCAAGATTGTGGCTACAAAGCGTCGGAAACTTCAGTGTCTTTACTGGCTTGAGCGATGATAAATTTCTTCTTACAACGACATTTTAGATAATTTTTCTTGAATATCCAATACATCATTAATATTTAAGAGCATTTGCACTTGTCGGTGGAGTGTCAGCCACCCCTTTTAACATCTTCGTATGATACGACAGAAACTTTATTTGAGCCTGGGCTTTCCTCTGCGTTTTTCCCCTCAACCAAAGACGTTCAGGATGTTTAAAAAGAATCTGTCGTGCCGTTTTAGGTGGCCAACCATCTTGCCCGTTCTGTTAGCTATTTTGTCTAGCAGGCATGTCTTCTCTCCTGTCATGCTCAGTACCTCTCCGTTCGTCTTCCTTGACACTAAGACGTGGGCACTGATACAACGGAGCAGAGAGTGATTGGAGGCCTTTACAATACTGTTGGCGGAAGATGCGAAGGTGTCATATGTAATTACTGGGTCTTAAAGTGATTAAAACAGAAATGTATATTTATGTTTGACTCCATTAGGTCGTGAATTATGTTATTATTATTTCAATTACAAAAAACTGTAGGTCGATGGATAATATGATTAGAATGTAACCTGTTTCAAGGTATCATAATTATGACATGCGATAGAATTTGTCTACCTCGCAACATATTACCTTAAAAGGGCGTTAGTACACCTAAGTTCACTAAAAACCCGCCATTTTAACAAGTCTCCATGGCATGTCAGATGGAAAATAGCGTAAGTATGTACAATAATTAGGATCGCATGTCGTAGTGTCGTGGCCGTTCGTGGCCATATTCGTTGTATTGGCCATATGCCGTGTGATACCGGGTAGATAATGACGGCTAATAAGTGCCTGTCTTCCATGGGCCGTAGGGATGGGTAACTGCAGATATCGATGCTCGATTACATATTTTTGAATGAATGAATGAATGAATATTTATTGCATGTCACATTACATAAATTGTTAAAGGTGGTACATTTTAGAAGGTATACATGTGACGCCCTGCAAGGGCATAGCAATTTAAGCCTTAAATTTAGATAACTTAAATCTACTTAGCTTAAACTAGGTGCATTTTAATCATTTATTATAATGGATGATTTGTATTTTCCTAATCATATTCTTCACTATATTTACAATATAAATGTATTAATAATGTAAGTATTAAGATAGTTATGTTTGTTCTTTTTAGATAGCAATTCTGCTTATCGTTTATATTTGTTAATTGAGTTCTACACGTGTTGTTATGGAAGAGCGGGGTCTTCTGTCACAGGTATTTTATACTTACTAGAAGACTCCAACCTTTACAATTGTATTGTACCCTGTATTATTAACAATTTTTTTTTTTTTTCGTTTTTCGATGAACTGATGCTTGTTGGTGAATTGAGACTATGTATCACGGGTCCTGGCTAAGTTGAAAATCGTACAATGACAAACGCCGAGCGAAAAGAAAAAATGTATCGGGATGATGGTATGAAAAGTCAAGTGATCAGTTCTATACATTATTCCACTTGCGATTGGCGGTTTCTATCAATAGTATATACAAGCTTTGCTTAGTTTGGGGCTAGGGCGATCTGCGTAAGATTGTCACTATTTATTTATTTTATTTACCTAATCTAGGTAAATCTAATTTAGGTGGTTAAGAAGTTGGATTTTTTAAAAGCTTAAGGCAAGCTTGGGCTATGGTGATTGCTTACGGCTATGAGTTGGATTCGTTTATTTGCAGAATATGAAATAAAGAGAAAGAAGAACATAATTAAATGAATGATCTTCGTCTTAAAATATGTGAGTGAATCGTTTTAATATATTTAATACGAATATGGCCATCGTTGTATTGGTCATATGCCGTGTGATACCGGGTAGATAATGACGGCAAACAAGTGCCTGTCTTCCACGGGCCATAGGGATGGGTAATGGTAATGTGCATGTCTCAAGGAAATTTTGTTATAGAAAGTTTTCCTATAAAAAACAAACTATCGACAAAGTAAAGTCCTGGCACATCCCTAGCCGATCTTATCGCCGGTTTTATTCTGGCGATACAGCGATAAGCCGGACTGTCCTTTTTCATAGAAGCCCAGTAATGGCGCGGCACGAACACTTATAAGTTATGCATGCTGATTGCTGCTTCACCCTTTACTGCCCGTGTTTTCTGAATATTGATTTGTAAAGCTATCATATTAAAATATATACAAATAAGGCATTCTTGAAAGTACAAAGAACTACAAAACGTTAGAAAAATTACGTGACACCATTGAGTTATTATTACATAAGCCAAACAATGAGATTTTCGCAACCGCAACCTGTACCACGCGCCGTGAAATTCATGGCGTAATTTTTATACGTAGTAATAACAATAGTTCAATGTGTCACACAAGAAATTTGGATTCGACAGTGCGTTTATTGAGTCCCAGTACGGTCAACCAGCCAGAAGTACCTACAACTATATCCAAGTTTAAGTTTTTGATCACATTTTCTTCTTCTTCATCAGGTCCTCATTACCGAGGATCGTGGCGACTTGGTTTTGCAGCTCCTATGATTTGTCTGCGTGGGTTTCGATCTCTCGTAGCCCTCGCCGCTTGATTGATATGACATTTTACAGTGTGTTTACTTTTTATTTAGTACTAAACTAAGCTTGAGCTTGAAGACCACCATTGCTTCAGCAAAAACCTAATCATTCGCAATTGTAAGAGTCCCAAATAATATATAGAATTAGGATTCGATTTAATTTAATAATTTGTAATATTACTATGTCTAACACTCTTCAAAAAATATTAATAATCAATTTATAGCCGGTCAAACAAGTTTGTCAGTAGAAAAAAAGCTCGAATTTAAAATTTTCTGTGGAGCGATAACAGTTCGCGCCTACATTTTTTAAATTTCTTTGCATTTTTCTACTGACAGAAATGTCTTGACAGACTATATAAATTTAACAATTTGTTATTGTTTTGGCACGGCCTTAACGATCGTCTTGGTAAAAAAATAATTGGTCTCATCATTGGTCATCTCACGCATGACTTTAACTTCATTTCGCATGCTGCAATCAGCGTGAGCGATTTTCAACGTCGTAATTAAAATAAGATCAAAACCGTAAGAAGTTTTTATATCTGAATCTGGCTCCAAGTGACTGAAAATATTTTGCTTTGACTTCACGTCTATTCATAAGCCATCAAAAATTTTCGGTCAAATTTTTGAAACACCTATAGTTAAATTATGTCGCTTTTTCGTGCAACAAGGAGATGGAAAATTTACCATTTTTGTTAAGACTAAGAACTTTTTAATAATTATATATGTAAACAAATTGTTATTCAAAATACTCTTAAAGTCAGTAGTTCATTTCAAATATATCTCCTTACTACTTACAATTCGTACCTATCATAAATTTTCCTATATTTAATCAAAATACGACTATGATTAATGACATATTCATAAATACTCATATCGTTACAACAAACATCAGTAAACTGTTTACATTAATACTGAGGAGAAACCATACCTTAAACTTTACAAAGCAATTAATCCAATATTTACTCGATATGTAATTTATGATTCTTCGCCGCCATGACTGTCCGCCATTTTGTTTTTTTATTCGATTCTTCGCGCGCTTTATCGGTAAATCTAGCATGTCTACGCGCTATTACTGGCTTGCGGCCTTTTGCTTATTAAAAATGTAATGGTCACTTTAATACCCAGATATAATTATAGGGTAAAATAACCTTTCTATCTAGGTTTCCAACTTTACGTTATGTCTAACTTTTAGTACGGCCGTTAAACTATCTTTACGATTATGTAACTTCCATTTGTGTATAATAAAGTTAATTTTTTTTTCCTGATGACCTTATTGTGATTGATATATGTGTACTCAAGTACTCACATATTACAACAATTGAAATAAATCAAAGATGAAGCCAACTATTAAGTAGGTATTAAGAAACCAACCTTATTTATTGACTTCTTCCTTGATAAATTGTGAAGTAAAAAATTGTTCATGATTGCATATCAGTTGCTAAACTTTGTACTTATAAATTTGTGTTTTTTTTTCTATACAACTTAGGTAAGTTTACCCAGGTGGGTCATACACATTATATAGTATGGTTAACTCGTTCACGTCTTTACTTTAGACATCCAATCCCATCCCATCCCGATTCATACGATCCCGATAATGAGATACGATAACGATAAGTTCTGGTTTAGATAAGTTGTCATTTAGATGTCGTTTTGTATGTCGTATTATTGACAGAAGCAGCTCCATTCGGGAAACCAGTTACTTTGACGTTAGAAATATCGTAGATAGATCTTATTGGGATAACTGCGGATTCGAAATAAACGTCAATTTCGAGATGTCGTTTAGTTATCTATCATTTAAAGATCTTGGAAAGATCTTTAACTTGTCTTAATCATTCTTCGAATCGGGCCGATCGGTAAGTTAAAAGAATCAAAAGCTAGTTTTTACGTGGTAGTATATTTTTTTCCAACTTGAGACTCAAATAAGAAAAACGTGATACGTATATTTGTACCCGGGTCGTTAACTTTTATTGTTTTGTACAGAAGGGACCTTTTTCTAAAATGTCTTTGACCCACCTACGTTTATTTAAGTTTTGTAATTACGTTAAAAAGAACGAAACATGCGAGTTCTCGTACCTTTACCGAGTCTTTTACCTTTTGCCCACAAACAAGGACAGCATTGTAGAGAAGACTCCAAGACGACGGGGGTTATGCCGTCCTCGAAACATCGGAGGTAACTTTAAAACTTAATTATACACAATTAAGTCCCGTTTTAGTACCTAAATAATAACACAAACAAATTTCTTAAACTAAATTGTCAACAACAAATTATCTACACCCAACATAAAGGAAACTTGTCACCCGTTAAGACAATTTGCAATACCAATAATAATACAACATCGCACCACATGGTACCGAAAGGGGAAGTGCAGGAATGTGTGGGAACTATTCACCCCCACAACCCCTCAATTATTCCTCATTCCCTCTATAATGACGTATGTACGTAGTAAATTTAATGTGGTACGTTCTCTTTCATAGTAGAGTAATTTTAAAGACCGGTGACTTATGGTAACTGACCATATGGTCACAACGGTGGCGAAGATGATTATCTAGTAATTTTGTACAGTAATTTATGTGTGTATTTATTTATGAGTGCTTGTCCGTAGCGTCAGTAGTAAAACGAATTTAAATTATTTAATATTTGTCTTTCATATACTTACCCAAATTTCGTATCGTTTACGTCAAATAAAAATATGCTTTTTAACAAGACTTAAAACTTACGTTTTTTTTTTAATTTGAAAAATTCCACGCTATACAGATACCATTAATATCATTTATCAAATAAAACATAGTTTACATATTTTAGAAATGGAATGGGGAACGGTATACCTATATTTTCTACGCAAAATACATATGAATCATTAGAAAAACTGATATAAAAACAAAACAAAACAAATAGACAAATAATCTGTGCTATATCGCTGCAAATCGCGATTTAATGGTCAGTGGTACCCGGAAGGATGTAAACGTGGCATTCTTGTAATTTAGTAATTTAGTAATTTGCCTAAAAATTAAGCAGAAATGTATAGAGGTACATAATTGTTATTTCTACAATATGTTGTTATTTCTACAATAACCCTGACGATAAGACGAGATGTCCCCAGATGATTTGCTGTACTTCCAAGTATTTTTCGATTTACTATTAAACTACCGAGGTTTTTCCGAGGATCTACAACATGGGATTCATGTCTGTCAATCTGGGGATTAGAAAAAGGAGCGTACAGGTTTTTAAAGGGTCAGCAACTCGCATGTAATACCTCTAGAGTTGCAGGCGTCCATAGGCTACGGTGACTGCTTACCATCAGGCGGGCCATATGCTTGTTTGCTATGGCGTGGTATTAAAGAAGCTTTACACAATCGGGTGACTATGTATTTATTTTTAGTAATGTCGGCTACATAGAAGTTACTAAATGCTTATAAGATTTTAAGATAATATACATGCAGTTCCCTCGATAGAAAATAACTAAAATACCACAAAATATGCCTAACGTACCTCGCCTTAAAAATGCCTGTTGAAAAATCTTTTCCCATACTAAACCTCCGCTTCCGCGCTAGCACCTGGTTTCCAAAGGGCAGGGAAAGCATTTCCGTCGAGCTGTCGACATCGCGTCACGCTTAATTACATGTCAAATATATTTAGATATTCTTCGTCTTATTATAAGGGAGTTAAGTTCAAAAGTAGACATATATTTCATATTGCTGTGGCTGTGATTGACTACCGTTGACAATGGTACGCCAAAAAGCCGTATGTAATATGTATGTTCTATTTAATTGAGCCTTTTATCGGCATAAAGTTTTTTGAGATTAAGGATTAGTAGTGCTTGGTATGATGAAAGGTTTTTTTATGGTTTGTTGCTAATAATAAGACAATTCATAAAATATTGAACATGAACAATTCAAAGTCAGATACTTGTTTCTTTACTTTAGTGACTTAGGGTCGGTTGCACTAAGCCATCTGTCGCCATCATAACATTAGCAAAATTTTATTTAATGGAAAACTTCATAGATTAATACACTCCGTCAATAATGGTTGGTGCAACTGGCCCTAAGTGTTCGTAAATTTTCGTATTATAACAAATGTTAAATAAATAAGATTAAGAAAGTCTTGATTACTAATTTTGCAGAGCTGGTTAATATAATAAACTTTTTTTTCTATGCCAAGTACGTACTAGTACAAGCCCTAGATCTTAAAAACTTTTTCTTTTCTCTGCCCTTGTCTGAATATTTTTCTAGCGAAACCATCGATACATCGATAAATTCTAAGCACCAAACACACAGCACTAGTGATGCCCTAAGGGTGGATATCAACAGGTCGCAGGCCTGTGTGCTCGCTTTAAACAATGCTAGCTATATTCAAGTCAACCTTTGGATGCCAATGACTTAGTGGTACAATCAAGTGAAAAAATATGGGTCCACGCAACTTAACAAATATGTCCCATAGCTGTTAATTCGGGGATATAGGAGCTATGACATATTTTTGAGCAACTTGTGTGCACCCATATTTTTACACTAGACGGTACCTAAGATCTCAGGTTTTCCAGACTGGCGGATGCGGGTTCGAATCTTAGCTTAGCTAATATCAGGTGAACTCAACACCCAGAACCGAAAAATTGATGTGATATTAGCTTTACTACCTATAAACAAATTTATTATAATTTACGTACAATACATAATTTGATTGAAGAGAATTATTTTTTTAATAATATTCTATGAATTGAATGGTACCATTTTTTTCATGATATAAGTAAAAAAACACTTAAATTTGAAACTGAGGTCTTTTTTTATAATGTCAGTATTTTTAGTGTTCCGTACAAAACTTTGTTCACGGAGCACTTATGGAATCACTTCGGTCTCGCAAATTGGTTAAATTCGGTTTTCTCAGAGACCGTTTGACGGAGACAGCTGAATTTTGGAACAGTTATAGCAATCACCGCCACTAACATTATAATTAAGTCAAAACCGCTTATTTTAGGGTCAAATTAGTTGTGACAATATGCTAAATATCTACTTAGTTTAATTTTAATTTTATCCATCATTTTTTTCATCATCCCCACAGTGTGCACATAGTCACGGGGTTAAGACTGTCTCCCGATATTTAATTTACTGGCCAATACACGCAGCCGTTAGAATTCCTCCACATTGTTGAAAACTAAATTATACCCTACTTAATTAGGACCTTACCTACAGGAATTAGTTGCAGTAGGGTCAGCCACATTGCTTATTCATGGTGCCAAATCACCGGAACACATTGCGATAGAGGGGAGTTGTTTTTGTTTCATGGTGCGATATGGAATCCATACTGGGACTACACCGTTTTTAGTTCTGTACTTTTTTTGTCATTAACTTATATTTTGATACAAGTTTTCTCGCCGACTAAAACAGGCAAACAACCAGATGAAGTTTGATGGTAAGCCTTCGCCCATGGACATCTGCAACACCAGAGGGTAAAGGGTAAGAGAAGGAGGGAGGGTGCTGCAGGTGTCCATGGGCGACGGCTCCACCACTTGAACCTCTCTATGTTCAAGTGCGTTGCCGGCCTGTAATGAGTTGCCTCATGAGGTATTTCCTTTGCGCTACGACATGGGATTCTACAACAAGCGGGTATTTAGGGCTCTCAAGGGTCGGCAACGCTTAAGTGTCCTCCTACGATGTTGCTTTTGTCCATGGGCGACGATAACCGCTTCCCATCAGGCGGCTCGTCTGCTCGTTTGCTGACTATACTATAACATAAAAAAAAAACCATGGGTGACAGTTCATTGTACAGTTTAGCTATGCAAGTCAAGAAGTTGCTTTGAAAATGGACAGTTGGGGCCTGCCAACCATCTAAAAAGTGGAGAAGTTGGAAATGTCGCGTAGAGCGACGGCAGACGCAATCGAACATTTTGCGAAATTTGAAGATAACATACGAAGTTTGTAATAAAAAGGATTTCTTGTATCATCATTTATTGTTCCGCCTGTATAAAGTTCATAAACAAAACAAGATAATATACCTTACTAGTACAAAAAACCGGACAAGTACGAGTCGGACTCGCCCACCGAGGGTTCCGTACTTTTTAGTATTTGTTGTTATATCGTCAACAGAAATACATCATCTGTGAAAATTTCAACTGCCTAGCTATCACAGTTCATGAGATACAGCCTGGTGACAGATGGACGGACGGACTGCGGAGTCTTATAGTAGACGCAAACCAAACTGACGACCGGGGTCGTAAAACTTCTCATTCACACTCGCGTGGTCGTAGGTAGGATGAGAGAGATAGTGATATGACCTCGGTCGTCAGTTTGGTTTGCGTCTACTATAGTAATAGGGTCCCGTTTTACCCTTTGGGTACGGAACCCTAAAAACTGCCATATAAAGAATGGTCTATGTGTGAAGTTGGTGATGGGAGAAATACAAGCGATGCCAGCGCACGACGAGGTGAAAATATGAACTTTAGTTGGACGACATCTTCATATCTTGGGCAGCTGCCAACTGACATAAGTTCTACACCTACTAGGGTGGCATTAGGGCGCCCCCACAGTCGTGCACGAAACGAATATGTAAGTATTTTATCCTCAACCTCAAACGCTAGTTATATCCCATAGTTTTGCAACCGACAGTCCATCGACCTTAATAGAAACCTGAGCATAAAGCACCGGAAACACCGGAACAATATGAGACGCTCCACCGGCCATTTTGTTCAATCTCGACCGGAATGACCACAAATTACAGGCAAAGTTCATTACAATCACTATCTCGACATGCTGTATACTTCAACCGATTTACACCCTAATTTCAACCTTAAACTTGAGCTGTTTAAGCTCATTTTTCGTCAACGCGATGAATTATGATACGAGTATTTGATACTTAGATGGTGATGATATTATTTGGTTGAGCTAAAGTGAGTCATATTTGTATGGGGATACAGAACGCCGTTTTTCGCATAGATCTAAGAGTAACTGCTCGTTTGCTGGTAATAGGCGTAGTGTGAGAAATGTAGTGGCAATATGTTAAATTAGTATTTTTGGAAAAAGGACAAAAATAATACGCAGATTGTAATTCATCATAAAATTAGCACAACAGGAACGTTCAAAAAGTAATCATTTTAAGATCGCACTATGAAATTCTAGATGTTCCAGAAAATACGGACTACCTACTGATTGACTTCATAGCAAGCTTGAACTAGGCCGAACTAAATGCAATTGGGATATGAACTATCGCCCGTAGCATTTCTAGACCGATATGACCTTCAAGCCTTCAAGAAAAGAGTTTTTTATACTACGTCGGCTGCAGACAAATATACGGCCTGCCTGATGGTAAGCAGTCTCCGTAGCCTATGGATGCCTGCAACTCCAAAGGTGTTACATACGCGTTGCCGATCCTAACACTCCGCACCCTCGTTGATCTCTGGCAACCTTACTCACAGGCAGGAACACAACACTATGGGTAGGGTCAGGTGTTATTTGGCTGCGGTTTTCTGTAAAGTGGAGGTACTTCCCCAGTTGGGCTCTGCTCTAGATCTAGAATGACATCCGCTGTGCTGTGCCCTACCACATAAAGCGAGATGACATTCACAGTGCCCATACTTCTCTTTTGGACGTAGTTTAAGGACATACCCGGGTCCGAACTGTAATTCCTCCGGTGAAGCATGGCTTTGGGCGACAGTAATTGTTTACTATCAGGCAATTCAATTCGTTTGCTTACTATATCATTAAAAAAACCCAAAGAGGTGAAAATGGGGTAGACAATATTGTTGCAGAGCCTAGTTGTAACATTTATTTTCTTAGGAAAACTTACAGACAAAAACGAAAAACAAAATAGGTTGCGAAATAGAAACACTAAGTCAGTTACAAGTTTGCACAGGTAGATTGTTTTTTTTTTATGTAATGAGAAGTTGTTCAGCAACACAAGCAAAGCCCGTGACGGCGGTCGCAAGTGGCCGGTCACGCCATCGGAAGCAGCCCCATTGATACCATCTCATTGTCATCTAAATTGCGGATGTTGCCAGAGACGCGAGATGACGGAGTTTCCACTTCGACACGTTTTTCAATTCGTACGAATATGTCCACTGTGTCACGCAGTTTTTCAATGGTCCAGCAGGGCTAAGATGGACGGCTGTTTATCATTTGTCACCATACCTGTCACGCTCTAACAAATACGTAAGTGTGAAAGTGACGCATGATATGACAAGTGACAAAAACACGACCATGATACCGCTGCAGTTTATTAGAAAGTGTCCACTGTGTCACTAAAAGCAATTTGGTGGATTATAAGAAAAATATAGCCTATCATATATTACAATGTGTTTTCTTATCTTCTTTATTGTTTGTAACTGAAACCTCCAGAAATAATTTAAATCAATGGGATTTATTGAATCAATTGGTACCTATTTACGAAATGTTTCTTTTTTTTATTAGGAAAAAGTAAAATAAGTTTTTTTTAGAATTCTTCATTATACCTAATGATCTCATTGATAGGTACTTATCCTATTAGGTACCAACCCACTGTAATCAAAGCGCAGCGGATGTCCAGTTGTCCACTGCGTCACGCTTCTTTGAGGCCAATTCGAACGTACAACATGAATGTCATTTACCTAGTTATCGTGCGTCTCACTCGCGCCACGTACGGACAAGTAAGAGTGAAATGCACGATATCAAAATTACATCCTTTGGATGTCAGTGTACGTTCGAATTGGCCTGTTTGTCAACGCGGGGATTTTATTTATCTTTTCTGTGTGGTACTTGGGGGCGGATTTGTCAATAAGCGACTAGATAAAACTTAACCCATCTATAAAAAAACGTAATTGTACTTACAAAAAAAAACCGGCCAAGAGCATGTCGGGCCATGCATAGTGTGGGGTTCCGTAGTTACTCGCTTATTGTCACAATATGCTATCCTGAACGACAGTACCTTTGCAGCACATTTACTAAGACTTTCGGACCCCTACGGAACCCTAAAAAATGTATTTAAATACCTACAGGACTAGATCAGAAATTATTTCTGAGTTACTTTTTTTTGTATAAAAAATGGTATTGTTTTTGCTTCGTAATCTGAAGTTATGCGCAAATAAATAGTTGGATAGAAAACCACTAGAGTAATAAGAATTAATTCTAATTAGATAAAAAAAACTGCCAAGAATATATACAACAGTTTGGTACAACATGTGGCTGTGGAAACGATAAAACAACGCATTTTACGTACTTAATTATTACATTTATGTTAAACTATGAAATGCTTCTGGTTTAACCTTTCCGACGCCGAGTCAAGTCAAACAAAAGCTGTCACCGAAGTGTCAAAACTGAGATTGAACTTTATGTATGCACGTAGGTATATGTTGCTCCGTGGTTTATGACGGATTAATCCGTCATTGACATTGGACTTACGGTGCGGATATATCCGTCATTGGCGTTAAATAATCTCGCTTCTAAGGTTACCCTAATGCACCATACGTAATTAAGTGATGCCAATTTTCTTTTTAACAGCGGTTTCAGATTAGCGTATTTTTCTGCGCGTATACGGTCGTTTCGGCATTACGCGCTTACTCGCGAAATACATTTCCTTGCATTTGGGTTTTACGAGCTAACACGTGCGTTACTTTTCTCTACACTTGGTCTATCCGAGCTTACACGCTCGTACAAAACGCTAGTCTGAAACCGGCCTTAGGATTTTTCTTCATTTACTTTTCTCTCATACGAGTATATAGAAATATTTCGCCCCACAATTGGGAGATTTTTGAATATAGATAGATGCTTAGTTGGGTAGTAACTTAGTTTTTTGTATCTAGGATACATAAACAAGGTGTAATGGAAACACGAAAACACCGCGTGTCTCACAGAATTATTTCTGACATTTTTAGCTTCATTGTCCACTGGCAAACGGAGTCACGCTCCAAAAGGAATTAATGTCTGCTTTGTTAGGTGTGTCCGGCATTATCTGATATCTACGTACCTAACACATACTGTGGTTCTCATTGGTCATTCATTTTAACACGCACGAGAGACTTAGGTGGATATTCTTTATTGCTTTTAAGATTTAATGTGTCGTTAATAATAATTAAATCTGCCTAATATAAATAATGAGTTTACTAATACAAGTCATTACTTCTAGGTATTTAAGTATACATACAAACCTAGAATTGATGAACCTAGAGTTGAGAACCTAGATTTGAGTTCTGTGCCTAGTCACATTGACAATAAGAGTGACATTCGGATGGCAACTGCCGCTGCATTACTGTTGCGACATTACTGCTTCGGCCTAGACGCGGGCGCGTACAGTCACGTCTGAAAACATCGACACGATCGAAGTGCCAAAAATATGTATACACGATTTTATAGCCCATATATTAGGGTGGTGGCCGAGTGGATATGACGTTCGACTTTCAATCCGGAGGTCGCGGGTTCAAATCCTGGCTCGTATCAATCAGTTTTTCCGAACTTATGTAAGAAATGTCATTTGATATTTACCACCAGCTTTTCGGTGAAGGAAAACATCGTGAGGAAACCTGCTACATCTGCGAAGAAATTCATTGGGCTAGCGTGGGGACTATAGCCCGAGCCCTCTCGCGCATAAGAGGAGGCCTGTGCGCAGCAGTGGGACGTATATAGGCTGAATTATTATTATTATATATTAGGGTAGTGTATACATATTTTTGGCACTTTGTCCGTATCGATATTTTCAGACGTGACCGTACCTATATGTCAATTTGCTTAATAAAATGAGTGTCGTATCCGCAATGCAGCTGTCATTCGAATATCACCTTAACAGGAATGAGATCCCTAACTGCTTTCATATTAATTATCAACATGGTCACTCCGACGAAACACATAAATCAATTATTTTACTGTACTTCCAATAGGTATACTCGGTCTTATTGGAAAATCCAAGAATTCTTGAAAATAAAGACATTTTCCTTTTGTTATTAGAAGTAATTAAAAGTAATAATTTTAGTAGGTTTATACATAGATGCGCGATATAGTTACAATTCTAAGCATTCAGACTTTCATGTTTTCCGTAAGTTGTATTATATTAGTGTATTACAAGTCATTATGAATTATTGGAACTATTAATGTGAATTGATATCGATAGCGGGCAGTTTAGATCGCTTCGATAATAAATCGAATCTTTCTAAAATTAACCACGATCGATGTAAGAACTATTTGAGAATATTAGTGATTCGATTATATCAGTTTCTAAATGACTGTAATTTGTTGTTGGTACCTACTTTTGATACGAAAATTAATTTACTTATTCAATATTACTAAGCCACATATTTTTCCGTATATTTTAGGTATACCTACAACTACATACAAGTAAAACTAATGTTTCATTTTACTTTCTTCAAAAATCTAGATTACAATTAAGTATGGTTACTGAATGTACTTTTGGAACATTGCTACTTTACATTCGACCTAATATTTATAATATTGTTACTAATTCTACACCGAATGCATATTGCACGCCTTTTATAAAGTAAGACATTGTTCGGTGCGCGTGCGTCGCAAGGCAGGTGCTCATCGCTCCCCTCTCTTACAGAACGGGCAATGCGGCGCAAGTAGCGCGGTGGGGCCCAGCCCGCCGCCCGCTCGGCCAATCGCGGCGCGTCATGTCATCGGAGGAGGAGGATACCCCCCTACTCAGATAAGCTCCTAAAGAAACAGAAACGCGCCAGACAGCGCGTGGACGCCGGCGAGCCGCGCAATTCTTACTCGACTCTCGCGACGAACGGTCCCGCGCCCGCGCGCTCCGCGATGAGTGGCGGTATTTACGGCGCCATTTTCGAGGGCCGACAACACTTCGGTCTGTTCGGTCCCGGCTACGCGCAGGCCGAGATGCTCAACGAGCTTCTCGGACGCCCACCTAAACAAGAAGACGGTAGCGATGAAGCTGCCGGCGGTGGCATCGCTCACAGAGTGCTACGAGATATTCTACAGAGCCGCAAGGAACTCATGCGGCTCTCACCGGACAACAATAACGTGATAGCGAATAATAACAATGACGAACCGAAGAATGAGAAGCGGTCGCCCGAGCGACCGACTTCCCGAGATTCTCGGCCGGATCTCGACGATGCTCTGCTCGCGTTGGACAGTGCCGGTGATTCGCGAACGTCGCCGCCGCCCGCGCCGCCTCCGTCTGAACCCTTGCTGGCTCCTAAATCGGAGCCTGAGGACCGCGACAGCGACGCGCAGCGCTCCTCCCCGCGGCCGCAGGATGTGAAACGTGCCCGTGTTGAGAACATTGTGTCGACCATGCGTGCCAGCCCCGCACCGCAGCCACAAGTGAACGGATGCAAGAAGCGAAAACTATACCATCCGCAGCAGCACGACGGTGCGGCCGAGCGCTACGGCACCAGCCATGGCAGCAGCGCACAGACCGTGTCCGACGACTCGGAGGACGACGGCGACCGGCCCCCTATACAACAAAAGTTAGTAGAAAAGAATGCTTTAAAATCACAACTTAGAACTATGCAAGAACAACTAGCTGAAATGCAAGAGAAATATATGCAATTGTGCAATAGAATGGGCCAGGACTCCGAAACGGCCGATAATGATGGCAGTGACGTCGAACAGACGGAAGATCCCGTTCCTAAATCGGAGCCGGCTTCGCCAGTGAAAGAGATCCCACCGCCGATACCGACCAGTGCTCCTCCAAACATGCTGTCGCAGGTTATGAGCAAGATGATGAGTGCGAAGATGCATGCACATGCGGCGGCGCACTTCCCCCCGGGTCTCAATGGTACGCTGCCCATGCTGCCGCATCTCCCACCAGAACATATGCACCCCCCACACCCGCACCAGCTCAACAACGCTGCGGCCATGTACCTCAACGTCAGCCAGAAGCTATTCCTAGAACAGCAAGAGGCCCGTATGAAAGAAGCGGCTGAACAACAACAGAACATGCAGCAGCAGAGGCCACAGTCCAACCAGCATTCTCCTCAGCAGCGGCAACTCGGCCAGACACCCAAGCCTCCATTGTCTTCAGAACTAGCAGAAAGATTAGACGCAATACGTAGCAATGCCGGTTCAGTCGGACCCGTCACCGGTGCCGACTTAGAAGGTCTAGCGGATGTCTTGAAAAGTGAAATCACAGCATCACTAGCGAGTCTCATCGACTCCATCGTAACTCGCTTCGTGCATCAACGCAGAATCATGGGCAAGCAGTCGGAAGCGGCGGCGGCGGCGGCGGACCAGCTCAATAAGGACCTGATGCGGGCGACGCGACTGCTCGAAAGAAAGTCTCCGCAGCCGAAACCCCCAGAGAGACCCGCAGGACCGATGCCAGGTAACCCACCCGTCCATCCACCGCCAAACGGCGTGCCCTTCCTGACGCATAACCCAATGCTTATGAATCAAATAAACGGTTCCCGGCCGCCCGGAGCGTTCCCGCTCCACGGTGACGGGCCCGGTCACGGCTCTCACGTGCGGCCTCCGACAGGCATGTTCCAGGCGCCGCCGAAGCCGATGGGCGCCATGTACCCGATGAACGGCCACTTCGAGCGCGAGCCGAACCCTGAGCAGAACGAGGCGCTTAGCCTCGTCGTGACGCCGAAGAAGAAGCGTCACAAGGTGACGGATACGCGGATAACGCCTCGCACCGTCAGCCGGATTTTGGGAGAAGGCGTGGGGCATTCGCCGGAGAGCAAGTTTCCGGAGTCGCCGTCACCACGGCCGTACCACGGAGGGATGGCGCTGCCGACGTCGGTGGCGATACCGAACCCGTCGCTGCACGAGAGCCAGGTGTTCTCACCTTACTCCCCATTCTTCGGGGCGGGCGGTGGCCTGGCGCGGTCGCCGCCGGCGCCCGAGCGGGACTCGCCGCCGCTGCCGCACGCGCCGGCGCTACTGCACCCGGCGCTGCTGGCCGCAGCGCACCACTCCTCACCGGACTACCTGCGCCACCACCACGCGCACGTACCGCACCACCTGTCCGTGCCGCACCACCCCCACATGGACGCTCAAGATCCTCACTCAGACTGCAACTCTACAGACCTGCCTTACGACGGAGTTCAGCCTACTATATCCTTTTCAAATAGAACAAAACATACTAACCATGTATCTTTCTTAAGCATTTGCAGGAGGCCAGTTTGTCTTATACAAAAGATTCGTCAAGTCGTCACTCTATGTCTCTATGTAGCAAAGAGAAACTATGAAGTCTTAAATTTACTCAATAGAAAAGATAAAGACGAATTATTTATCTCTTGCTATAAACTCGAACATCAATTAAAATAGTAGTTTGTCTAAAGGTTATAACAAATTTAATAAACACAACTATCGTATAAAAACCTTTTGTAGATCGTGCAATAAAAAACGGTTACGGTAAACGGTACATTAAATATTACAAAGTCTTGTTAATCATATTAATTGTTTCAAACTTGAGTACCTAACATTAAACATTTATCCTTCTGATTAAAATTACGTACGAATATGACGATAGATTGCGGTTTTCTTAGCGCGTTTTCCTTCAAATAGTCACGTATCGTTCGAAATTTCCTTAAAAGGCCGGCTGAAACTCGACTCTAAATACACAGTAATATCTTATTTCTTCACGAGGTATTTAACCTTTCGCTTCCTACTTAGCTCTGTAACCCCACAAATGCTGCGGTTACGCGTATTCTACGATTCCCACACAATTTAATTTAGTTCCAATTCTGCTTAGCAAGCTGGAAAACGCATTACTTATTCTCAACGCGATATTGATAGCTACTTTTAACAAATCAAGCAAAACATTTCACCGTTAATATTCTTTTTTTATTAAAAACTGATCAGCGATTGGCTCTAGTCACACCTGATGGAAAGTGAAGACGGCGCCTAAGATGAAGCTCACTGGTTCAGTAGTAGCCTATTCACTCTTGCTTCAAAGAGACCGGGGTCATATTTATCATGGAATACAGATGACCAGATGATGATAATCTTAAAAGCCTTACCGTTATAAAGTACATCCTTAAGTTAGGTATTGCCAAAAACACCTATAAAAAATTGACACAACCGAATACAGAACCTCCTCCTTCTAAGAAATTGAAGTCGGTTAGTAAAAATTGTATTCTATTGTAAGACTCACAACATGTTGCCTGTAACTATTGTTTTAAAGACGTCAAAATTATAACTAAATTTAGAAAGCGACAAAATTTCACCACCTTATTTTTTCAGTAGATATAAAAGTTTTTGTATAAAATAGTTTATCCTCCATTGCCCGTAACGGGCTAAGGCACATTATAAGATTAGATGCAAATGGATTAGGTCTTTGTGGTGCTTCATCAGTACGATACAGGATAGGCCATATAGGGTAAAGGCACCTATTACCGTGGTAGTTAAGGAACTTTTCAAAAGAGATCCAAAAATTAAGGGTATCAATGCTGTCTAACAGCCAGGAATATTTTTTTTTCATCAGAGCATTTAATGAACTTTCCGTTTCACACGTTTTTGGATTCATTTTGGGTTATTATATGTATTAAAATATTTTTTGAAGCCAAAATGACCAAATCTTCTATTACCGTGGCAAGGGACAGGCTGTGATTCTATTATCGCGAATTGAGCTTTCATTACCGAGGGTACAATTGGCATGATTTTTCTGCACTCGTTAACAGAAACCAAACTCAAAATTCGAAACCTAATACCGAGGGTTAAAACAATAATAACGACGTGGGTTCTGTATATTATTTTTGTGTCATTAAGTTTAATAATGACACAAAAATAAAAAATAAAACTATAGGAGTATGTTTAAAAATAAGAGATATATTCGAAGAGATTATAATTACACTTCGGCACAATCAAAGACTATTAAATAGTTAACTTACCAAGTACCCACGAGTACCTGTATAACAAGTTATAAGTTGAATGTTTTACATGTAAAACAACAAAAATTATTGTTAGTAAAGTTTTACTAAGGACGTATATGACAAATAGGCCTGCCTGTTATTAAATAAAGTAATTTTTAAATGCTATATAGATTGATAAGAGTTTGTCTTACTGACATAATTAGCTGCACAAAAAAAAACAAGTAAGTAACATTTTCTCATAAGGCACAGCGTAAATTATAGTCGAAATTTTATAAGCTGGACGTTTACCACCTGAGTGAAAGTTTACCACAGTGAAATGGTAAACGTCCACCTAATAAAATTTCGACTATATATAAAAACATGAAATTTTTTAATTCTAATATTTTTGATAAGGTAATTAAGTTAAATAAAGTCTCTCACATATTATGTGTTATAATTTACCCGTTTATAACTAACAAATCACAGTACTTTTCTTATTGCTGATTCTTATAGCTAAAAAAAATCATGTCTGAGATTTTGGACTACTGTATAAATAAAATTATATAAAAAAAAATCTAATCGGAATTGTCCGGCAGTTGGGTACCCTTCCTTGTCTGTCAGAGTAATAACTGAATCAGAAAACAGAAGAATTTAAATCTGATAATGATAACTGAAGTCTAAATTTTATCAACGAAATCTGTACTTGCGGTACCCTAAATGCGATATTTCAATACAATACCAAATAGTCACTCGGTAATAGATAACTCTTTAAGAGCCTATTACCGACCCATTCGATATTTCTCTGGGTCGGTAATAGATTTCTATACATTCTATTACCGAGGGTAATACGATCATACCATCGGTAATAGGCTTAATTTGGAGTTTAATTAAACCTAATTCCGACCCATAAAAAGAATAAAACACAGATGTTTTTTCAAATCAAATCAAACACGTATATTACAAGCTTCTTGTAAAGACAAAATCACATAACTGGCAAGTAAATTTTAGGTTTTAACTCAAAATAAAAAAAAGTTGACACATTAACGGTTCCAATAGAAACAAGGAAATCGGTGCTGAAGTTTTTGTTAAAAATTAAGGGTTAGTTGAATACTTTCAATACCACGGAAATAGCTCTTTAATAGCGTGAATAGATCAAGATTGGAATAAATAAAAGAAATTATAAAATTGATAATTTGTACCAAAACTAAAGAGTAAATAACAAAACTACCACTTTTTCTATTACCGTGGCATACCACGGAATTACTTACCACAGAAGTAATTGGCGCCTATCACCGCTGTATTTTATTTTCAATTTTAAACGTATTTTCCGGTCAAAAACTAAGTTAAAAGTAATTCAAAATCGTGTAGAAACCAATACACAACCTCTTAAAAGGCATTGCACTAGTTTATTTGCCATAACTATTACGTAAAACACTAAGTAAGATTGGAGTGCACTTACCTGTGGTGTCACGCGTCTGTATGGAACAACCGGTTCTTGCGCCGCCGTCGCACAAACTGACGAATTGCGAGTTTTTTATTACACTCACACAAATGCACACTAATGGGCACGATAGACCAATGAATGAGCTTGTTTGGTGTATGCTTTATTTCTTAGAGAATAGATCTGTTTGCTTGCAAAATGCGTATTTGTAAACACCGCGGTGTTAGACGTCGATTTTGATACCCGCGTTAATAGCCGCCGTTACCCTAATCAGATTTAACCGCGCTAAGGAACTACGCACACGCCGGCCTTGGCACAGTCGAAGAAACGTTACGTTATACTAACACTCAGTCTTACAAGTGATTAGGTCTGTTTTTATTTGACTGAGAAAAACTATCGTCTAGACTTTATTTTAATGTCCCTCCTACGGGAAACATTTATAAAGCATTTTGTTATAAAAAGGAAATTCAAAGTTTTTAAGGTACCTACCTAGATCGAATCTTCGCGCCTACATTTTTCAAATTTGCCGTCATCTACAATCATGTCTAGACTTATTTTTTTGTAAAATGTCCCTGCTACTGAACACTGTTTAAAGCATTTTGTTATCAAAAGAAGAAAGGCGTGCAATTCAAAGTTTGTATAAGAAATGAAATCTTCTTTCATAAATTTTTCATATTTGTCGCCATCTTCCATTGAAAAAATTGGTGAAAGACTATAAAAGTTTTATTGATTTAACCTATGCGATAAACTCAAGATAACCTATTTAAGGTTCTTTAATAGAAAATGGACACAGTTGCGCAATGCCATTATGCAATCAATTTACAATGGCTATTACTGGGACTCGTTAATTTTATCGACGCGATATAATTATAACGATCTCTATCGATGACCTTGGGTTATCTGAGGTCGTACAAACAACTGATTAACCCATTTTAAATGCCACTTAGAGATTTAATAATTCCAAAGCACTGAAATAATTAATTATAAAAATGTTTAAACATTCACGGTAGTATATAACTAGTAAAAAATATTGTATTATGAAGTAATAACTTTTAATTACTTAAACCACATCCTGTGATGAATGTATACTATTTTACATCACACAGCCAAATGATTCTAATACATTTGCCTTAAAAACACGCAATTGGTTCCTACTGATGATTTATTGAGATATCACATGAAGTTTAAACTGTACATTTGAAAAAATACGAATTTAGTACATTTTTCCGTCACTGCCAAGTAACAGCCTTGTTCTCAATTATAAAAATGTAAACGTTGTATTTTTTGACGATATTGTTTTGATATTTTTGATAAAGGAAATAGAAAAAAAATCACCGCATCGGGAGATGGTCAATATCCGATATTTCCCTTATTAAAAAAAAGATTAGTATTTTCTGCACAGAATGTCCATAACGTATGTAGTAACGAACATTTCCGAAAATTCCTTTAACTCCACTGCACTCTTCGACGCTGACGCCGATGCACCTGCGCAAGGCGAAGCTGATGTTCTTCTGGGTGCGGTACCCCAGCTCCGCGGTCCTCAAGATGTACTTCCCCGACATCAAGTTCAACAAGAACAACACGGCTCAACTAGTCAAGTGGTTCTCCAACTTTAGGTAAGTTTCATCATACATTTATACCTTTTAACCCTCTATCCTCCTAAGACCCTGCTTTCAAATTTTTGTACACATTCCACAATCTATTTTAAACGTTGTGTAACTCCTTAGTTACACAACCCCCCCTATATATTTGGAACCCTTGTTCCAAATTCAAAAACAAAACAAACGCTTCTGGGTCTCAGGAGGTGCTAGGACACAGTTAGAATTTATACGGCAAAAATGACCACCCTATAAATTCATCTTTATGTATTTTTTATTAGCAGAGTTTTTAGGGCTTTAAACAGGCGATGACGATGAGGTTTGAATTGTGTTTTTTTCTGAACCGTTAAGGGATAAACTGTACTATTTTTCCTTTTTTGCAGTACATGTGTGTTGTATTTTAAAAGTTTACTTTTACAATAGATTACTTAATCAGATAATGTGTTTGACGACCGGTTTGGCCTAGTGGGTAGTGACCCTGCCTACGAAGCTGATGGTCCCGGGTTCAAATCCTTGTAAGGGCATTTATTCGTGTGATGAGCATGGATATTTGTTCCTGAGTCATGGGTGTTTTCTATGTATTTAAGTTTATAAATATTTACATATTATATATATCGTTATCTAAGTACCCTCAACACAAGCCTTATTGAGCTTACTGTGGGACTTAGTCAATTTGTGTAATAATGACCTATAATATTTATTTATTTATTTATTTTTATTTATGACTAAACATTTTCTAGATGCTAGATTGAGTAACCAAATCTTATATCGAAAAATACGTAAAAGTAAGTAAATAACATCTTGACTACATTTTGTACTTTCCGTGCTATTTCTGATCCTTCAGGGTTTTTCTTACTTCCTTTAGTTAGGTACCTATAAGATATATTTGTAACGGAAAATACATAACCCAGAAACCGTTTTTATACATTTTAATTAATAACATGCCTACGAAAATAATAATAATTAACTTCTTTTAAACCGCATAGTTTGTTTCTATCAGCATTACTCATGCGTATAATACGATAATCCGCAAAACAGGAAGAAGTACCTAAATATATGAAGCATTACTGTACCTATTCATGATCAGAAGGGAAAAACAAGCCAAACTTGTTTGATATGTCATATCGGCTAAATTGACAATTTAGGTATAAATAAAATAACTTTAGACACGGTTACAATATAAGTAAGAAATATCTGAGAAATAATTAGAACAACGTGTCTTAATCATTCTTCGATATATCTTGGAAAGATCTTTAAAAGATCGATAACTAAACGACATGTCAAAATTGACGTTTATTTCGATTCCGCTGTGATCCCAATAAGATTTATCTATGATATTTCTAACGTCAAAGTGACATTTGTTGCGCGAATCGTGCTGCTTCTGTCAATTATACGACATACAAACGATATCTAAAATAGTACTTATCGGTATCATATCTCGTTCTTCGAAGCGGGCCGTTTGGCCCAAACTGGACAACGACAACTTCAGACAGAGAGCTCTGGAAAACCTTGGAGGAGGCCTATACCCTATAGAGGGGTTCTCGTACATTCTCTCTTATTGTTAATTTAATCTGATGTGTATTTTTTGTGTTCGAGAACTTAAAGGCTTTTTTTTAAACTTATAGTTATAAAAATCTAAATTTAATTGGAATAATATTGTTAAACACTCACGAATAACATACTCTTATCCTATTCAGATTAAGTCTAACTTATTATTTTTTGCTCATAACCGGAAAGCAGATATCTATATCGAGACCGTCAAAAAGTTATTTTTTATTCGTTCAAATTGCATTTACAATCATAACAAGTCACTTTAAAGACTGACGTAAAATGATTAGTCCCTACACCTTTTCTTACAAATTAAACAAGATTATTAAAAACTACACCAAAATACTACTTTTTCTTTTGCCCCCTTATATTAAAGTTCATAATTGAGTGGTTTCTCCGAACCCCACATGCAAAATAAAACTTGTAAAATATTACCCCTTTATAGCTCGTGTCATCCATGATGACGTGCAGATTTGTCAAATCTAACCTTTAATATCATGACCATACGAGTCAAGTCACACGTCTTCATGAATGACACGATCTGTAATAGGGTAAAACGATTGATTAATCCCAATCTGTGTAGTTGGAATCTAATAATAATGCTAGGGTTGTCAATTCACTATTTCCTGTTTACACGCAGGGTGCCACCCCTGGATTGCGTGTAAGTAAACAAATTAGAAAAGGAAACGGTTGTCTTAAACGGTTATTATGGAGTGAAATGTTAGAAAACGTATAGCATAACGTTAACTGTGGGATGAAGCAAAAATATTTTTTTAGCAAAAAAATATATTTTGGTACAAGCTTTTATCACTGTGCTTTTCTTTCCACAGGCAACTAATACTTATTGAGACAATTCTAACAAACCCAACACATAATGAGTTTGCGTTATTCGATCATAGAGTTCCTAAGGCCACCTCCTGTCTCCATGTCATCATATACACGGTGGCCAAAAAATATGTGCATTCCCGTTGCCAGGGAGGTTTTGGGATTATTTTGAGCAACTTTTACTATGGGACCAACCCCGAAATCGTGAAAAAAATTTCAGACTGTTTCATACATTTTAGCTGGACCATTTTCTATGGGAGGGTAGATTTTTTTATTCGCATTTTCGGGGTTGGTCCAATAGTAAAAGTTGCTCAGGATAATCCCAAAACCTCCCTGGCAACGGGAATGCACATATTTTTTGGCCACTTTGTATTGCATTGTCGTCCGATTTAACCCTTGGAGTGGTAGGCCGTCGCCTACCGACCAATTACGTCAATCAAATTTGAAATTTGATTAATTGAAATAGAATCAAAATTCCAACAACTCAAAACGACGTATGCCACTTGAAGAGATAAATATGTATGCAAAATTTCAGCTCAATCGGAAATCGCAAAGTGGGTCAAATTTAGGTTCTAAGACTTGACCCACACAAAGAGTGCAAGTTAAATAAAAGCGTGTAATAGAGAAAATCCACATTTAGGTTATAATTATATTCTAGCGACGCTATTAGTCATACAAAATATGTGGAGAAAAATATTGATAACTATACGTATAATTATTTTCATATTTTCGTCATGCCAGTTAGATCAGACGCCAACATTTTTCCTTCCTTACACACTTGCGTAGCACTCGTAGCCTCTTCGTAGCTATCGTAGCATTTCGTAGGTCTGCTACAAAGCGTAGACCATGTTATAAATACCTCTAATATGGCCCGATTCGAAATTTAAGATACGTCAAATTCTAGATACGATATGGATAGGATATGTTAGTGTCAAAAGTGACGTTTCTTCAAACAAAAACGCTGACGCTGACATATCCGATCCTTATCGTATCTTTAGGATTTTTTTTACGTATTGTAAAGTTTGAATCGGGCCGATAGTGTTCGTACTATTTTAGCTACATTAAATTGTTAATAAAAGTTAAGGGTCTGAAAAAAATCTACTTTCGTTCAAATATTTAAAGCGATTTAAATATAAATAGATTTAACTTATTCGAGTACGCAAAATAATTAATTTCAAAGATGAATTATTATTTGGAAGCCGCTACAATTTTACAATTTTACTGCAAGTTTGTGTTTAACACCTACATTAACTTCGTCCATCATACGGTACATTTTGAAATCTAGTAAAAGGGTAAAAGCTTAAGTGAAGGGAAAATGCCATGTATTGATTGTGAGCCAATTTCCTCGCTATCAGAGATAAGGGTCACCTGCCCGACACGTGCCAGATATCTCACCCTTCTTCAATGTGTACACAAACATATGGATTATACGAATTCATATTTGCTTCATTTGTTTTTGTATAGTGTTGTATTTATACATTATTTAGTGAACGGGGTATTTTTTATGACTTTTATATTCAATATATTGTGGTAAAGTCAAATAATTTGAAAAAATCCATGAACCACATTTTTTCTATTGGCGTAAAATTAAATTGGCAGATTAAAGGTAAAATATATGGGCAATAAAGTCGTGTTTACATATTTTTGAGACTTCGTTCGTACCGATATTTTCAGACGTCACTGTACTAAGAATATAACTTGCTTATTAATATTTTTATTTACAAAACCCTAGTTGTGGCTTGAAACCTTTGCAAGGCTCGAGATACTTCCTACGCTCGTGGTTCAATTTTGGAATCTTTCGCTAGCTCGGGTATCAACATTACCACGAGCCGTTAAACAACAACTTTACCCCCTTGCAAAACAAATAATTATCTTATATTTCTATTTCTATACTCATGCAATATTGCTGGGGATTACTCAGCGGCTGTATCTTAAACCAACCGAGTTATGTGGTTTTACTTATTAATATATGTGTATTTTCCGTTTCAAAGAGGAAAATATCAGAGATAAAGTGTTTATTTAAAATAAATAATAAGGTTTTCCCGTGTATTCCAATTTAAGCATGTGTTATATAATATAATTTATGTTAATTGCAATAATTGAATAAACATCTCTAAAATTAATACAAACTAATAGACCGCGGGCCAGGAGCATATATCTTCAGTCATGGCCTCCCGGCTAATACTATGTCAGGTGATAGTTTAGATGCTGTTTTAAATTTAAAAAAAATACCGTCAGCCGGTTGTATCGCGGTGGAAAGACTAGAGCTATTCACATGAACATGTAAAAATACGCGCCTTACGACTTTATGTCCGCAAAGTATGCATAATGTGTAAATTTCGTAATCAGTTTATGGCGTTTCAGGCATTTCACCTGATGAAATGCTACATACAAAGTTTCATTAAAAGGTAAAACGCTTATTTTTTACATGTTCATGCGACCAGCTGACGTTCTTACCACCGCTGTATAACCGGCTGACGATTTTGTAATTAACAACAGCATCTGTACTATCATCTGACAAAGTACGAGTATCAAACGGGAGGCGATGACATTTTTTTACGTGTTTCGGTGGCTGTCATTCCTCAACCCACCAACGGAGCGGCAGCCGACGTCCACGAGGGTTCATCTTACATAGCCGTTAACCACTATCCGAGTTTTCGCCCGGGAGGCGATTGGTCATGGAAATCTGTTCCTGACTCGCGGTGTATAAATTAAAAAGACAGATAACAAGTGTGTAGAGCTCAACGAGGGGTGGGAGGAGGTTATAGGGTCGGCAACGCGCATGTAACTTCTCTGGAGTTGCAGGCGTACATAGGCTACTGATACTGCTTACCATCAGGCGGGCCGTATGCTTGTTTGCCACCGACGTAGTATAAAAAAAAAGATGTAAACTGTACCACCAGCAGACATCATAAAATAATCAGCCAAGTTTAAAAGACAATTTATCTAACCATAATTTAGTCATCAGGCCGTATATTTAAATTTATCAAAGAATGACACATGCAAAACAGGTCTGACGTATGTTATGACAAACTAAATAAGTGTGGCAATGTAACTAACGTATAACAGATTTGATTTAGGTGCGCGCAAATAGATATCAATATAAGTAGAGCTGATAAGAGCTTCCTCGCACAAATAATGACGGCCCGATTCGATTGTCAGTGACGTTTGTTTCTTCAAACAAAACTATCACTTTTGACACTGACATATCCAATCCATATCGTATCTTTAGGAAATTTTTGACGTACCTTAAAGTTCGAATCGAATCGTTGGTATTACAGCGAGGAAATGCTGTTAGCATCTACTACAGCATACCGCATGGGGATAGTTTTCGGTAGTTTATTTTAAGATTAGTTTTATTTATTTTTATATTTAGGTTTTAAGTTTTATGTTAGTTATTTAATTCTGTTATTTTGTTATCTTATTTTCCTTAAAAACCTGGTATAGGTATTAATAAACCTGTTAGTGTTTGATCCTTTCGCATTATCTCAAAGGTTAGCTGGCAGAGATCCCTTTTAGGGATGAGTTTGCCTTTGTACATACAATTTTTATTGTTTTGTGATGTCTGTTTTATGTTAACCTGTTTATGTGCAACAAAGTGACATACATACATACATACATACAGATTATAAATAAGGGCGATATCGATTGTAGTCCAGCAAACACTCGAAGCTGTTTGCGTTATCACCGACATTTTATATTAAAGCTTTCTGATGCTATCTCAAGCTAGTATTATCTTTATCGAAGTGCGATATAGGGAACTTGGTAAAAGCATTGATAGCGTATCTCCACGAGTGCCAGATATCTAAAGTAACGATAAAATTAATGAAAAACTTAGTTATGTTGCGAAATACGTCTGAAATTATTAAATATACGATGTGCTTTAGAAAGGACAAAAAATATTATAATTTAGATCCGTTAGAAAGGACGAATTAAGATGAGACATATTATTATTATTGCGAGCCTATTGTCTCCCATTGCTGGGCAAAGTATTCCCACCATATTTATTTATTTATATTTATGAATTATATGTAATGATACAAATTTATATTTTATATTTTGACATTTACAATTCTTATAAACTACCTATGTACCTGCTATTCATTATTGAATTGTCATAGCTGTAAGTAGGATTACATAATTACTCGTACTCGGTGAGCATGATAGTTTAGTTTCTAGTATTAAGTTCAATGTTTTTGTACGCCGTTTGGCGAAATATAGTGAGACTGTACATATATAAACTGTACCCCTAGTGTAAATATTTTCGACAGCGAAACGTTACGTACGCGTTTGCGTTAAGTGTCATTTTGTATGAGATTTTTGACTTTCCAAAACGTCCCGCTTGGCGCGCTGTTCAAAAACCCATACAAAATGAGACTAAACGCAAACGCGTACGTCACGTTTCGAAACCGAATTTATTCACACTAGGGGTACTGACCACCAATGTAATTCTAACTATATTTACAAATAAAACACTTACTTACATAGAAATCACCCGTGACTCAGGAACAAATATCTATGTTCATCACACAAATACCTTCATACCTTCCCTATTATAGACAGGATCACTACCCACTAGGCCGCACCGGTCGTCATAATATCGCTGTATCCTTAGAATAAATCTTTTTTTTAAATCCGCCTTCCAAGTCCACCATGGACTTAGTCCATTAGTATTGTCCTCTAATGGCGGCATTGTGGTCAACGGAAAACGGTCATTTCCTTCCCGATAACATCTCTGAAAGAACTGAAAGGGCGAGGGTAATTTTACAATCGCACGAACGTAATTACAAACTGAGGTGCCCGGTGCAAACTTACCCGATGGGGTTATTTTAAATTTATGACATCGATTTGTACCTACATCGTCATTTGTTTATTTTGACAAACTTTAGCGTAGAAGACTAATCCTGTTTCACAATGTCCAATTAAAGTATTGGATAGCTAATTAACAAATATATTAACTGCCAGATGAAACTTTCTGCAAAACATAGCATCTACCAGTTAAGCTTATTTCAAGAGTGTGAAATTACTTTATTCATCAGATAAGTGGCAAGAAGCTTATTCAAGACTTGGACATTATGAAGCAGGTCCTTAAAGGAGTGCCGACATGACGCCTTTGCATTGTATTTTTTGTTGAACCGAGCCAAAAAGTATGCTTGGTTGCAATAATAAACAATCTAGACGGTTTTTTACATTTTCAGACACAGTACTGATACTTATTGAGAAAGCAGTTTCAAATCACAGTATTTTTTTTATCAAAAATGCTTCGATTAGGTAAAACGGCGCCATTTTATTTATAATATTACCCCACTGATATGGTATCGATCTTCTAATTTAAACTAAACGCAACACTGAAACTTTCTACAATTAAGTAAATTAGCAGCATTCTAATCGTAAACACGATTACAGAAGTCAAACCTTTCGATAGCCTTCGATAAGGCACGATAAATCAACAATTAAAATTAATTCGTTAAAAAACAACTGTTCGCTTTTAAACCGCTCGATTCCAAATTCAAAACTTAAACAGTTGACAAACGCCTTAAGCCCTCCACACACGCCACGACTGTCCACTTGTTAATGAGTACACGTGAAGGGTGCTAGAGCAAGGGCTCTTCTATCGTCTTACCAAGTAACGCCTCGTCGCGCCGTCTACCTTTAAAAAACATTTTCCTTTAAATCTTTTCCAAATTTTAAAAAGGTTAAAGAAAAATATGACAATTTGGTAAGCACCTCAAAGGTTAAGAAAGGCTCAAAAGCGAGTACCTATTTAAATGGCGGCCAAATTCTTTCGTTTATTTACTCCCCTTAAATATTAAGAATGTAAGCTTCAAAGTGAAACAGCCGTAACCGCAACGCGAACTTTTCTCGGCCGCTTCACGTCAAAAGTCTCTAGGGAGAAACAAACATCCTTTACGCAAAAGTCTGCAAAGACAAATTCTTTTGGCGTGTAACTCAAAGAAGTGCAGTGCTCCAACAAAGAGCTACTCGTAGAATTAGCCAGTAGCACTAATTAGTGAGTCGTTTAAGTTATTTCACTTAATTAAGTGGTGAAGTGGTCTAGGCCGGCCGGGTACTACGGCCTGCAGCTAACGCTACACTAAATTGTTAGGCACTCCAATTAATTCTTTTTACGTGCAAGTCGCGAAGGCGCGCTCACACGATCGACAACGCGTTTAGATCTGCTTAGTAACGTAATGCGAACCAGACTTTACTTATATGATGTTTAAAAAAAAGTAGTGATTCAAATTTGCTTCCGTATCACATTTTAAATGTTATTTGTAAATAACATCCAGGATGTTGTTGTTTTTTGTAAATGTTTACTAAATAACCCTCTTGGTTTTTTTGATTTAATATTTATAAACTTTGAATTAGATATTTTATGTAAATTCTAGAATACTTATGATAAGATTCGAAACTATGTATGCATTCAGTACTCTTAGGGTTCACATTTACCCTTTTTAACCCATAAAGCTAACTTGAATTAAAAACTAAAGGTAATTTCTGATAAGCGGTTAATTTCGTAAAAGCGAATGAAATCACTAAGGACTCTTACAGAAATGTTGCAAGCCTTACGTCGCAATTGCCACACGGCTTTTTAAGTTGCCATGTTTGCTTGCTACGTACACATCTAGTTCAATAATTTTAAATTAAAAACTGTATTTTATTAAAGCTCACTTACACGCTAGCTATGATACCGATGTACTTTGCTTCCCTCACGAGAAACTTATTCTATAACCTCTTAAATTTAATTGGTTGGCTAATACACATTAAAACAGTCTTAACTTAATTGCATTGCAACCACACGTTCATGTTAAAAAGTGCATTAGAATTTCCGTCCTTTAAAAAGGACATTTTTGAAAACGCACAAGTGAAGTAGATTTTAGCATGAGATGTGCTGTTTTTAGTACAGGTGTGTCGGGGTCTAATTTACGTGTTAACATTTTTAATAAGGCCGTAGGGCGGGAAGTGGCCGGCAGTTTTCACGCCACGCTCGTACGAGCCCCGTAATTGCTGCGGCCCTCACGAAGGAAGCTTATGAGTAGTTTTCCTTCAAATCTCTGCTAATTACTCACAAGTTGACACCTCTTATTAGTAGTTTTTCTCGTGTACTAATTAAATAACAAAACATGCTTCATGTTTTTAACTAGGGTAATGCGTGATGAGTAATTTATATTTTTTTAGGAATCGTACGTATTAGGACTTAATGGTAAAATAGCAGTATTAAATAGCTACAAAAATATTTCTAAATTAAACTTTTTATAGTATTTATAAGATTGATCAAATAATCAAATTAATTAATAATTTCCACAGTGTTATTTTGTGTAGAAATAGATACATTTACATTTTTATTTTACAGATTTCACCATTTATTAGTTTTCATTTATTTTGATTGCAATTAGAATTCCGTAAATACTGCATTAATGAAAACAATTATGTACTCATTTTACTACAAAAACACTATAAATGATCTAATTTCGCTAAGGGCGTGCAAGAAGACTCCATTGACGTAAAGAACGTCACACCTCACCACTAAATTCCTGCTCACTTCCGAATTAGAGTTCAAACGCACGCGAGCATTGTCTAATAGGAGGGCGCGGCATATTTACATATCATGGCGATATACGCCATTATAAAATATTCTTTCACCGGCCTTTGTCGTTAATAATATAATTAAAACGACGCGCCTTACTTATCACTGTCATCAAGACACGGCCATTTTTTTCATTTCTAATTTTGAAAATCGAATCCGTTTTTAATACAAATGTTCAATTTTAACCACAAAAGTTTTTTTTTAAACAAATCTCATTAATATTCGGCTGCCTAAAACTAGAATTTAATTGGCAATTCAAAGAGATCGATCCTTCGCGTCTACATTTTTCAAAATTGCCGTTTTTTTCTACTGAGAAAGCTTGCCAGAGTATATTATATTTTTGTAAAGTATGTTAAAGCAAACTTTTAAAGTGGGTACCTAATGCTTAACGTGATACCTGGATTGTCACAATAGACGAGACGTTCTCAAAAATGGCTGTACCCACATTGTCTTAATGGTTATTAATACCATACTCCCATATTAGTAAGTGTATCAACAAATAGAATCGCTTCGTCGATTGCAAACTATCGCTAAAACGACGTAAGTACATTTATATTCACATATCCATTTTGTCCTTTATTTAGGACATAAACTGCTTACTTTACGTAGTCATGTTCATCAGCTAATGAAAGTATAATTAGTAGAGTGGTGGTTTCTTCCGGGCTTATCTTGTCTTCGGGGCATTACGTTTTTTAATTACCACGCCCTGGGCAATCAACTTTAAGTACTTACACTACAGTTTTATTGCGGGCCCTACTTTGTGTTTCGAACGTGAAATACAAAACATGTACCTACTAATATCTATCCTATATGATACTATTGAAACTATACGTAGACAGCAGGTTCTGAGATCAGTACCCCTAGTGTAAATTTATTCGATGGCGGAACGTGACGTATGCGTTTGCGTTAAGTCTCATCTTGTATGGGATTTTGTGTTTCCAAAACCTGTTTCTAAATCCCATACTAAATGAGATTTAACGCAAACGTGTACGTCACGTTTCGAAATCGAATAAATGTACACTAGGGGCTCTGAATACTATATGATACGAGATAATAGAATTGTTTATTTATAAGTTTTTTTTTTGTAAATATCTAATTTTGAAGTCAAATTGCGCATTAAATTTATTAATATAATCGTCAACGATACTCAATGTAGTTGTATGTTCAAACAGTGGCATAAACTAATTCCAAAGGCTAAAGGTTGTTTGGAAGATATCGCTCTTTAGCGATAAGACCGCGAGCTGTCTGCCTCTATCATTAATCAATTGTTTTTCTTTAAGCTGTATCTTGTACTGACGTGTGCCAATAAAGAGTATTCAATCTAATTTCATAGATCAAAATATTAATCTCTAATAGTTTTGTATACCTACAAATTCACAATAATACTTATGTCCTAAAAAAAAACATAATCATATATATATATAGTCCTCCACATCGATTTCGAGCTCATGTGAGCTCTTATGTGGCTGGCCAGGCCAAACTTGCTCCTAAACACCCTATCACACTCACAGCAGTAGAGTTGACCGGCCGTGTCATTACACGTAAAACCCCAACTACGCAAGGAAATACCTAAGCCCTCCTACGTGTACGTACATAATAATTATCTATTTAAAACAAAAAAATAACCGTCAAACTATCACACATGCGAGGCCGCGCCTACAGTCTCGAAGGAGCGGGCTTCATTAGTGTGTACCTTAAAAAACTTAATATTGTTCTAATGAACACACGTTTGGGCGCGTTCGTCACGCGACAGCTCGACTCACTGTGGGTACACCGTGCATTTTTTTTTTTTTTTAGGGCTTTGGAAATATTTGTTTTTTTGTACCAGCTTAGTATGATTTTAAGATGTAAGTATGCCATGTGATGTGATCGTCCGTATTGAAAGAAAAAACGTTTTCACCTCAGCAGCTCTAACAAGCCTACTTTCGTCACTCCGGGAATTGACGAAAGTGCAACTTTCCTGACGCCAGGAAGTGACAAAAATGCGACTTTCCTCACTCCAGAGAGTGACGAAAGTGCGACTTTCCTCACTCCAGGTAGTGAGACAAGCTTTCGTCATAATGATGATGCCTTTCATTCATGAATGTAAATAAATATGGTTAACTTTACTTGATGTTGAATTTGTTTAACCTTTAATATGTTCTCACTACTAGGTGAAAAGTTTTATGTGTCACACGAGAGCAAAGTTATTTTACATCTCGTGTTTTTGAGTCCCTCGCTACGCTCAATTATAGTATCTTTCGCTTACTCAGTACTCAAAATCAACACTCGCAAGAAAAACCAACTTTCCTCTCTTGTTGCACAAATAACTATTTTCCATTTCAAAATATTTTCCATTCTCCATGATTTTTTTGTATGTTATTGACAATGAAAAACTAGATTTTTCAAAAAAGCGTAACTTATAAACCTAGCATAATTATATTATGCTGAAGCGATCGATATCAAAATCAAAGTGGAAACCGTTTTCTCCCGAAATGGATTTTCATGGCAAAATTACCGTTAGATTCGAAGAGCTATTCTTCCCTCTTAAGCTGTTTTTTGTCCTTGAGTTATATAACTATAAATAGTTCATGATTTTTAGCTAGTTACATCATTCTCAGTAATATAGTTTGTCAAAGTTCCTAATCATTTTATTTTATTATATTTAGATTCTTGTAAGTTTAGAGCTATGTGACAGGCAAACCAATTTATCAGTAGAAAAAGGCGTAAAATACTATGGAAAATCAATCTTAATGTAGGCAAACTTATTTGCGCATTTTTTTTTCTTAAAAAAAAATGTGTGTCAACTATAGAAAAAAAACGAGACAAATACCAAAGACATCACAAGCTCACACAATATAATATGTTTTCTACATTCTTAATAACCGCAGTCGCTATCAATGTTATCCTTGGCCACTGACGGAAGTTCTCTTATCTGTGGCACAGAAAACTGACCAATCACAGGAGATCTCTTCCAGACCATCACACTTGCAACGTTCGTTTGTTCTTCCAAGTTTAAACAGGTCACATTACGTTGGCGAAGACGGTTATTATTATTTTAATGTGGTTTGGTTTCCTTTTCTGATATGTCCTTTTATATGACATTAGCGACGAATATTTTTTTCGTGATAACAGTTTACCATTAAAAAATTGTTTGTATTTATCCTTTGATCATCCTAAGAAATACATAAAGCTGCCTTTACTTGAAAAAGATATAATTCAATTTTAGAATTACCTCTAAATCCATCACATACTTCGCTTAAAATGGGCGACAACACTTCACAACCATGACATATAATTGCGTCAAAATGTATTTAAAGAACAGCCCACGTAGCCAACATGCCAATTGTAGTCCGTAGCGAACGAAACGCAACTCAACGTCGCACTAATATGAAAGAGTGATAGAGAGAGATCACTACACGCTACGGAACGTTAATGTTGGCTCCGCGGGCTAGTAAACTTTCAAAATGGCGTTGACAGCTGTCATCACATGGAAAAAGGATAAAAGTCGCACACCATCAAATTTGCGTACGCCAGCTCACACTAACAGTTCAAAATCACAAAAAATAGCCAAAGCTAACTTTGGCTTATAAGCCTAGTATCGATGCCATCATTGTTTAAAAAAAAACTTGTAGATGCGTTCGGAAGAGAGGTATGGGCACGGTGAATGCCATCTCGTTTTGTGTGGTAGGGCACAGCACAACGGATGTCATTCCAGATCTAGAGCAGAGCCCAACTGGGGAAGTACCTCCACCTTACAGAAAATAACAGCCAAATAACACTAGACCCTACTCATAGTGTTGTGTTCCTATCGGTAAGGTTGCCATATCTCAACGAGGGTGCGGGGTGTTAGGGTCGGCAACGCACATGTAACACTTATGGATATTACCACCGACTTAGTATAAAAAAAAATTACTTCATCGGTCTCGCGTATCCACATTAACCTCATAACGATTTGATGACATCAAACCTCCTTACGAATCAGCAGTAAAAGGCACGGCCCGGGCCGCATGGGAAATTATTCCAAGTGCCACGCTAACTGTCTCTCGGCCCGCCCTAAGACGTAATTAATTAACGCATGTGTACACACCTTTACTTCACGTTTTTGTTGTACACACGCCTTTATATTTTTATGTCATGCACTACTAATATGTTGGAGTTTTTGATGGGGAGTTTCTGTATCATTTTTTTTTCTTCCTCGCGTTGTCCCGGCATTTTGCCACGGCTCCAGGGAGCCTGGGGTCCGCTTGTCAACTAATCCTAAGATTTGGCGTAGGCACTAATTTTTACGAAAGCGACTGCCATCTGACCTTCCAACCCAAAGGGTACACTAGCCTGGCTGGGATTAGTCCGGTTTCCTCACGATGTTTTCCTTCACCGAAAAGCGACTGGTCAAATATCAAATGATATTTCGTACATTCATTGGTACGAGCCGGGGTTTGAACTCGCGACCTCCGGATTGCAAGTCGCACGCCCTTACCGCTAGGCCACCAGCGCTTTTTCTATCTACATATGTTAGGGAAATGTGTTTTTAAAACAACTTTAGCAGTGATGTTTTAATTAGTCAAAAAAAGGTCGAGATTCACTTAAAACTGTCTCATAATCAGTCAACTAATACAAAGTCCAGGCAACCGTGAATGGTCAGCCATGGCCTTAAAGGACGTTTTAACCCTTTTTTCGCTTAGTGCTGGTTGGGGTAATAAAATCTCGGAGGCACTCCAATGAGCTCAACTTTTGAAGCGCGGTACAAGACAGCGGGTCAGCAAGGGGGAGGCGCAGGGATGGAATCGGGCGGGATCATTATTAGGCAATTATTCTATCTGTTTTCAATAAGGCGATTTAAAATTTTCGTGCGTGAGTACTTAGCTAAAAACATTAGCTATACTCTAAAGGACCACACCAGAATTTGAAGTAACGTATAAGTAATATGTATGTATGTCACTTTATTGCACATAAACAGGTTAACATACAACAGACAAAACTAAACAAAAAAACAAATGTTATGTACGAGGCGAAAGGATCAAACACTAACACAAAATGTCTTATGCGTTGCGTGTTTGACATATATTTTTCTGGGTGCTTCAAGCAAAGCTTCAAGGTCTTATGAGCAGCGATGTGGTTGGTTTTAACATGCATTTTAATTCAATACAATAATACACGATTCAGATAAATACTGTAATAATAGTTTTTAAATCTGGAAAAGTGTTCCACTGCTCTGAGGAGCCATTTTTATCTGCGACCCCTATAAAATATGTATATGCACAAATCTTACAACATACAATATGTACATTTAATCGATATTTCGTTATTGACGTTATTGTTACAACATTTAATACGCCATAATATCCTGAAGAGGTAAAGAATCTACTTTATACAATAATTTATTCCATAATACCAAGGTAATGGCATAATTAATGTTAACTTCGAAACATGTCGCCGATAAAATAAAACATATTTGCCTGGAAACCTTAATCATGTTAAGGTAAGCACAATAAGCAGGACGGTGTATTAACCGGATAATTTCATACGTAAATTGTACTAAAGTGACTAAGAATGTCAATATGGAATATTTAACCAAATATGGTTTTCGAGTTTAAACAAGAAATTACATAATATTAGTTGCTTAGTTTTCCTTTTATACGGTTTCTATTACGCGTTGCTTTTTTAAGATAAGATAACAAGAATTTATTAGCACAAAAATAACATAAATTATCATACACAAATATAATATACAAACGAACAGAAAATTTTGCTAAAAGGTCTTCACTCAGCTTCATTCCACGAAGTGAGTCCCAGCCAGGACACACTGCGTGACGCTGATTTTCAGTGAAGCCTGGTAAAACTAAAATTAAAACTAGAACTAAAACTAAAACTTAATCTTTTTTATGCTGACTGAATATTTAAAAAGGTGTTCTTTTACAATTCCATTAATCATTTCATATAATAGTACCGTAAGTGTATTCGCGAAAGTAAAAATATGCAAACTACCCGCATTCGGTTGCTTAGAACGAGCGGCCGACCGATAAGAAAGCAAAAGGTGTTTATGTGAAGACAAGTAGGTCAATAATGGCACTTTATCTTTTTTTATAACTGTTTAGGCTTAAAAAAACATAACTGTGCATATGTTTAGTCTTCACTGCAAGGCAACAAGTGTACACGAAAACTATGGAGATGTTTATTATTTAAGATTTTTTTCTTCGAAGGATGCAAAAATTCTTCAAAATCAATTTATAATAAACAAATAATTGCTACCATGTTAGCATACGAATATCCAAGTATTTACCAATTGTATTGCCATAGGAATCAATATAAAAATATGGTTTTCCGTTCTATTATCGTCATTTCTACGAAACTTTAATAAAGTGTTTGCGGTTTATGAATCCGATATAAAAAAATTAAGTCGAAATAAGTCGGGAACGGTTATTCATTTAACACTATTAGCTTGATATTTGACAAATATGAAAAGTAATAGAAATTACCTAACAACATATGCCATGATAAATGTACAAAAAAATACGACTAGTGTAGACATGCCAAAAACTGTCCGCAAAGGCTAATAGCAACGTGTCAATATAAAAAACCACCTCAGTCCACCCCTGGGTCGGACGATGCAGTCTGAAAAAAAGTTTTTTCACTAACTGAAGCATTAATCCGCCCGGTATTAGTTTACTCGCTTTTACTATGCATGTGTGTGCGCGTTGTGTATGTGTGCGGCGCGCCGTGCAACTTTCAGCACAGACTAAAAAAAAACAGAGAGATCAAAGTTGCCGAAATTAACTTCTTTAATAACGACGAATATTTGGTAGTTGGACTATGCTTGAAGTTTTATATTGAGGTTGATTTGACCGCTGAATGTTACGTCGGTTTTTGGAAGTTTGAATGTGGCAACTTTGTCGGCTGATGTGCTGCTGTTAACACATTGGGATGAAGTTTATCACAGTGTATTTGCGTAATACGTAACTAAACAAAAATATAAACAGTATGAAATATGTCGAGGATAACATCACAATTTTCCTTTAAAACATAATTTCAAGGCCTTTCCCTTCACGAATACATATTTGTACCAAGATAATGTTACATTTACAAGTAAAAATATATTTTATTTCACTAAAAGTCCATGTTATTTGGTTTCAACTTGAAATTTGTAAATCTCCACCTTCCTTTTTTTATTCTCATCGGTACACAGGTGTTACAAAATATGGCAGATATAGTTATATTCTCAATTATTTAGGCTGTACAGTCTAGTTCACAAACATTTCTGAACTCGACCGTACAATACACCATAAATATAAATACGTAAAAAAGGTAGAGACTACACCTTACGTACTCTATCCATTGCAGTCATCGGCTCTCCTCGAAAGCTGGACCGTCCACTCACACACACAGACACACCCACACAGGTGCACTCGCTTTAATAACCATTGTATTTGGGAACGATCGAAATGAGTGTTTCGAAATTCAAAAAGTCAGTGGTGTTTGGAAACTATGGCCTTGGAACTAGAAGGACGTAAGTTGGTTCCAAATTTAAAGTTATAATGCGTTCCGATTTTAACGGTTCTGAACAAAACGGTTATGAATTTTGACGTTCATTATGTTTGGTTGGTTGCAAGGCGGAAATAAGGTGATATTATAGGTTTATGTATCGTCAATTGTTCTTCTGCGATCACGTTTTCGTATGTTTTGATGCGAAAATATGGTTGGCGAAATAAATATCGAAAGAAAGTTAAAACTAGGCATGCGAATCGTAGTTTTCCTTCAGAATTCATTAAATATTACCTTAATAATTGGTCATACCGCGATGGAATAAGATAGTTAATACGAAAATGAAGTCATAAAATGGTTCGAAGTATTAACCGTAACAAGTATAAAGTAAAATTTGATAGCTTAGTTGGCAGAGCGGTGGGCTTCCAGAGCCTTCAAGTAGTTCAAGTACTAATCTTTACTACTATTTATTTGAAGAAATCTAATTTATTAGTCGGCTTTGCACACTAAATTAACGTCAATTCCATACAATTTATGTATTCTTAATAACCCACAAACTTCTTCGAACACAATATCTCAGTACCGCGAATCCAACGCCCCTATCTTTCATTTAACGATCAGTATTATTAGTTAACCTATTAACGAAATTCCCACATCTCGCCCAATGGCGGGAAATCGGGTTCTAAGTGTCGAGCAAGTAAACAATGAACATTGTCCCCTAACGTCTTGGGGAAGAGTTGGGAAGCATAGAAGCGGCAAGATAAATAAATTGACGACCTAGACGACGATTGGCCTAGTGGCTAGTGACCCTGCCGATGGTCCCGGGTTCAAATCCTGGTAAGGGCTTTATTCGTGTGATGAGCATGGATATTTATTCCTGAGTCTGAGTCATGGGTGTTTTCTATGTATTTATAAATATTTATATATTATATATATCGTTGTCTAAGTACCCTCAACACAAGCCTTATTGAGCTTACTGTGGGACTTAGTCAATTTTTGAAATAATGTCCTATAATATAATATATAATTCTAAGACTGATACATACTCGATAGCAATGAAAACCGAAGGCCTACCACAAACCACGTTTGACGTGTTGCCTCTCTGTCGCACTTGTAAATTCGTGCGTAAGTGTGACAGGGAACACGTCAAACGTGGTTCGCGGTAGTCCCTCAAGTAACTGTATCATTTCCATTGAGTGTAGTTGTTGATTGTATCTGATTATTTCTAACATGTTGAAATTGTTTTAACTACTGAATAGTCATAGAGTTGAGTTTGTATAACTTTACTTATTTTAAAATAATAAATACAACAAAATTTATCAGTTCCATTAAAACAAAGTTTTTGTAGACCATGGTTGTATAATAGCTTATAGCTGTAACTTTAATTGTTTAAGAGGTTGATATTCACTTTATTTGATTAGCCCAGTACCAAAGTTTACTTAATTCGGGAGATCGATTAATGTAAGATTGGTCCTAAATATTTATTTATTTGCGTATCCGATTTGTTCCCAAATGACAACGTTCTAACTTCGTAACTCTATGGTCCCTTAAACGGAGTTCTCACGGGAATCGAATGCCTTGAGGGGGACCACAAGACGGTCTCCCCACTTTGCACATTGTATTTACTTTTTTATTTTCTTTCTTGAGCATACATTATCAATTGACTTTAAATTTGCAATGACTTAAGATTTGGTTTAAAATGTTTTAACGGACGGACTGCTTACAGTTACTTCTTAGGTATTTAAAAATATAGTTAGAACAAGATAACTGCAAGGCATTTGCAATGACAAAGTCCGCACTTTAAATGTCAATATTTAATGTAATTTTTTTATGAAAATATGACGTTTATATAATAATGACAATCCATCCTCCTCCCATACAACTAAATATTATTAAGTAAGTAAGAAAACTCAGTTGATAAATTCTAAAAATTGAACAGAACATCAATCTTAATCCTGGCCATTTAGAAAATGTAAATACCAAATTAAAAAGATAAAACTGTTCCAATTTTAAAAACTGTCTGTATCAAGAATCGCGTCCGGATTCTATTTAAAATTCGAAGGAACACAACTTTGACCTAACGTTGTTTTTCAACGATAGTTTTTGCAAACGGCCAGCATCAAACAATGTTCCCCAAGACGTTGGCATATGCAGGTAGCAAGATGTGCGTTTTCTTAAGAAATCCCAATGCCTTTTTTGCACCACAAATCGACTTTACTTCAAAGAAATTAAAACCGTAAAGCTATATGATTAGAGTTGAATTTTTAGTACCGCATCAATTACGAGCGTTGACAATAGTTATATTTTATTTCGCTATATTTAACCCATCGAGCCATTTTAATTTAGACTTTATAACCTAGTATCAAAGATGATTTTAGATTGAACTTAACTTAGCAAAGCCGTTGAATTTGAAAACTTTGAATCGCAAAACGAACAGCTGATTCTGAATGTAACGGTTTTTGTAAAAAAAAAACAAACCAACCAAACCTACTTGTGAGTTAAATTCTTTTATTTGTATCTAAATCGTATTTTGAAATACCGGATATAATCAGTTTAATGTTTATTAGATACAGGTTCATGACACATACATACGCATTGGAATTTATCTCCAAAACCATAAAATGACCTATACCTTTACTACGATTGCCTTAGCAGTATCCAGCTGACATATTCGGTAACGTCCACGTAACTTACTTTCTATACATCTCGCCCGCGCTAATATACGAGTACGAGCGAGATGCATAGAAAGTAAGTTACGCACATGCTAGCGAATATATGTGTCAAAGTGGTGGTAGCCGACTAGCTGTACATAAGTAGTAGCTCTTAAATATGATATTCATTTATTTGTGTAATTTATTAAGATTTTTTTCCTGAGTTATGGATATTTTCTCTCTATCTAAGTATGTATTTATCTATGAATGTATATCGTCGCCTAGTACCCTAGTACAATTTTTATTTATTTATAATAATCCGTTCAAATTAAGAACTTCAACTACTTTTTTCGAAAACAAAAGGGTTGTTCCACTTAAGTCCCGTATCGTAAAATTGGGTACTTCTTTCAGCCCGCATCGGCCATGTGGGCCCGCGAACGCTACTTGCTTACAAATTGCTTGAACGATCGGTATCTCAGTTTGTTCTTATCTGAATAGAAAGTTTGCATTTCCATACAAAGTTTGTAAAGGTGACATTGGCATATTTCGCAACGCGAAGTTATTTTTGCACTACGCAATACTAATGGCTGAAGTTATGATTTTCAGCTTTTTCTATTAAAATCTATTGTAAAAATCTCTATAGTTGACGTGGTACCAATAATGAGACATAATCCACAAATCTTGTAAAATATAGCTTGTCAAACAACTTTGTCAGCAAAAAAAACGAAAAAATTTCTAATTTTCTATCGAAGGACAACATTTCACGCCTACATTTTAAATTTACCGCTTTTTTCTACTGACGGAAATGGCTTGACAGACTATAAGTATTTAACATCAGTTCTTAAACATTTGCAATATTTTATCATAGACAAGAGCTGCTCAAGTTTAACGTTTCATTTAATTCTGTTTGTAAAATAAATAGCCTGATTGGCTATGACCGGAGAAAACAAAACATGGTTTTAATTTATTACATTATGTTGAAACCAATTGCAGTATCTGTCATAAACTAATCAATACCATAAAAGACGACTAGGGCGTTCAATTTTTAATGCGCAAAGCGGTTGAAATGTTATAGGTATCGGTGAATCATCAAAAATTCTCCTAATATTTCTTACCAGTCTCATTTTCCGTTACTACATATACGTACAGTCACGTCTGAAAATATCGGTACGAAAAATGTGCCAAAAATATGTATACACAACCTTAATATATGGGTGTATACATATTATTGGCGCTTTTTTCGTATCGATATTTTCAGACGTGACCGTACAGTTTATTCTGTTGAGCATAAGTAGACTAAATTTAGACGAAAAGAAGAGGCATGTAACAATAGCATGTATAAAACAAGAAGAAATATCTAAACGAAAAACGGAGACAGTCACAAAAACCAGATAACATTATAATGAACGTTGACTCAAAACTCAAACTATGCGACGTCAAACAATTAAGTTTCCACGGACGAAACGCCAAACGAAGGCTAATGAACGACATTAATAGACGTGTGCCTGACACTTGAGTCACAATGAAAATGAAGTAAAAAGTACCAGGCTCAGGGGCGTCGAGGATTTGATTAGCCAGCTTCGCTTCGCTCAACTCGCTTCGCTTGCTTCGCTTCGCTATCTTCGCTTCGCTAACGAGAGCGGATCGAGACTCGCGAGGCTAATTACTTACGAGTTCGCATTCAGCCTTTTTCACTTTTGAAACTTGTGACGCGTATTCTCGTGCGGGTTGTAATTGATTTGTGTTGGCTATATTCAATTGTGGATGCTGAGTTTTTAAGCAAAGAAAAAAATGTTCTCATTGTGCAAGGAATTTAAGTTACAGAGCGGAATAAGGAAAACTTTAAGTATTTCATTACCTAAATATTTAATATAGGTAATCTTATTTAAAAGTTTTACACATGGCCACTAATTATTTTTATTCATATCAAGTCATTAAAATTCTAAAGTCCTTTTCTGACGCAGGAAATTATCAGCATATTAGAATCATATTTTATTTCTACTTATGACGCACTTAGAACCCACTTGAACCTTGTCCAACATCTGTTCATCGGGCAAATAAGCTGAGACATCTGAAAGTAATTATAATAAAAGATTCGATATCTCTATAGACACTTCACACTCAGTAAAATATATAATCAATAAATATTGTGACATGTTGAATAATGCTGCTCAAGATAAACAAATGACTTGTATGCATGTAGTTTTTCTTATGAATTTGGAAGATATGTTGAAATTCGTATAACATATTTTATTTACAACAACATTATACGCGACATTATTTTTTGTTGTTTACCTCTTCTTTATGTGTTGTATTATTTGTACTGTTTCTGTATTGAGGTGTGCAATAAAGAGTAATTGTATTGTGTTGTATTGTATTATACATAATAGATATATACAGTGGTGTTACTATAACTGCCTTATATGTAGGCCCTTGAGGCATTGTACTAAGGATGCTGGCGGCATTTCCTCGTTGTATTGCAATGCTGATACGTTGTGCAAGGAAGCCGCCAGCTCTTCGGTCACCAGTTACGTCAACCAGACGCTTCGCGATTTCTGCAAAAAACTTGTGCGCGCTGGGACCCTATGGACCTAGAATTTTAAAACCAGTGGAATTTAGACCCGAAAAAAGATGCACAAATGAACATTAGAATAGATACCTAGTTTCTTAACACCAATTATCCAAAAGGCACAGCAAAAACGTCCAAATATAGTTCCATCAATTCGGTTAATTCCCTAATTAGGGCGGAAAGATTCAACAGCGAAAAGACATCTAATTATTTAGGCACTTCATTTACTTACTCAATTAGTGCCTTCGTCGAGTGCCAATTAAAAAGATAAGTGCGAGCGAGAGGTTCGAGCATCGACTCGACTCGACTTAGAGATACACGCACGGCTCGGTAAACATTCGAGTGTTATTGAATCATGTGTCATATGATTGAGAGTGAAATGGTAGAGATTTTATTTTAGGTGATAAAATGTACCATTTTGTGCGCGGCAAATATTATTGCTGTTGTTAGGTAAATATTAGGTTTTCCTTCTATTTTAATTTATATAAACAAAAAAGTAAACAATAATCCTATCAACAGAAATTTACCGATAAAATAACCTAACCAACCATTTAGGTATAGGATAGGGACAGTTTGAATTTGTATGATTTCATTTTGGATCTTTTTTCGATTAGTTGTGAACCTGCGGCAGTTTTAGATTTTGAATTTGGATCATCAGTTGTATATAAAGTAACTATCTTCTCAGTCAGTTGCGAATGATAACTTTGTTTTTAAATATTCTCGTCGATTTCAAACATTGACATTGACAGTTACATATTAAGATAATTTTGAGAGCATGCCTCTTGCTCCGAGCTTGATCCTCTTTAATAAATGCACGGACTTCGGTACTGTATCTATAATTTGAGTATACGTTTCTTCAATAAAAACGGTTGCTAGTTTTACTATTAGAATTTTTTTTAATGAAACCAGACCACCCGAGCGAGAGCGAGCCATATTTACTTGAGACTATGGAGATGATCAAAAAAGCTCTTGAGGATCTGACGGATCATTCCTTAGGGGGCAACATCCCTATGGGTCGAAGTGTATCCGCAAGGGCCCCCGAAAATTAGAAGATAAGATAAGATAAGAGATAATAAGATCGACCCAAGCCGCCGTGACCCGGGTAACTGAGCGGTATAGGCACCTTTCGCGAAGGCAGAGGACGCTGGTTAGATTCTAGCCCTGGGCATTGGAAGCCTTGGTCACTTTCTCCTTCGTATATAATATATATTTAAGTTAATAACGGTTTTTTTATCTTTCCAGGGAGTTCTACTACATCCAGATGGAGAAATACGCCCGGCAGGCGATAAGCGAGGGTCTGAAGACGGCGGACGACATCCACGTCGCCGGCGACTCGGAGCTCTACCGGGTGCTCAACTTGCATTATAACCGGAATAATCATATTGAGGTGAGTTTCACACCAAATATAATAATAACAATAGACAAAAAACCGACTTCACTAAACTGTAAGGTGCATTCGGGTAAATCTGAAAGGAAAAACAAACAATTATTTTTAAATGTAAAAAACGACGACCAGTCTGGCCTAGTGGGTAGTGACCCTGCCTACGAAGCTGATGGTCCCGGGTTCAAATCCTGGTAAGGGCATTTATTTGTGTGATGAGCATGGATATTTGTTCCTGAGTTATGGGTGTTTTCTATGTATTTAAGTATTTATAAATATTTATTGTATATATAAAAAATATATATTTTTTAATTTAAACTGTTTATGTCCACAAACAATAACAAAGAAATATATACTTATAGTCTCACATTTTAAAGATTATCTTGACTAAGGAACTGGGGATTGCCTTATACAAAATAGATATCATAAATATGTCAATGTTAATAGTAGCATTGTTTTATTTCCAGGTTCCGCCCAACTTCAGATACGTGGTGGAGCAGACGCTGCGCGAGTTCTTCCGCGCTATCCAGGGCGGCAAGGACACCGAGCAGAGCTGGAAGAAATCCATCTACAAGGTGATCTCGCGGCTCGACGACCCCGTGCCCGAATACTTCAAGTCGCCCAACTTCCTCGAACAACTCGAGTAGGCCTCCCCGAGGCAACACGCCTCGAGCGGCCAGCTCGAGAAACAAAACAAAACTTTTGGAAAAAATGTTTCGCACACCAAAATTATACGACACTCGCATTTAGGCCTTCAGAATCAAAATTATTAATAAAAAAGTTAAATTAAATTATAAAATTTGAAGTTGGACGTGGGACGCGCGCAAGCGCTCTAGACAATTGATTAGGTTATCGAGTAAGAGAAAATTTAAGTCACCTAGAATTTTATTTCTGCACATAATATATTTCGCTATATATAATTATTATTATATTATTATTAAGTATTATCTTAAAATGGTTTTATAGTTGTGTATATTATCTTAAAAATCATTTATTGATTTATTCTTTAAGAAAAAAAAACGATTAATATATTAATTGCTTAAGTTTTGATTTTGGTTGTTTTTATTTTGTTTTCTATCCTTTTCCTTTCCTTCGGAGCAAGTTCCAGTTTCGTTGCATGTTACGTTGGTTGTTGGCCCTCGGAGGCACAAAATTGTCAACCCTTACCTCGTCTTAATTATTTTAGGGATATTTAACGTTAACCATAGTTATTAGTACAATAGAGCAGGGTTATTTTTCGATCCACAAATAAAAATAATATTTAACAAATTATTTTTATACTGATAGCCGGTTTTGTGTTCTTGCAGAGAATTTTACGATAAACTAGACAGACACAGAAATTCAAATAATATTACACATCTTTCGTTGAGATTACAGTAAGCATCCTTGTTTGTATTAAGGTCTCGGCAGGTCGGTTCAAGTTCAGTTGTCTGACGACAGATAGGGTTAAGTTTATATTTGTTAGAAGAATAATCTTTTCCAAAAAACGCGCCGGGCATTGCGACGCGCGCGTCTTCCCCTCGACATTCAAATATACAATATGCTAATCCAAATCTTCATATCTATTACAGTTAACTGGGTATTCATGTAGTTCAGGTATTTACTTTTCCGAATTCTGTATTACATTTAGGAGTTTTTACAGTCTAGAGGGAAGCCGTCCGCCTCGCAGGCGGGTGCCTCGTGCCGGCTCTCACGCACACATAGACATTCGAACCACATCCAAACAGAAAATAATAGTTGAAGGCAACACACAATAGACCAGACCCCATCAAAAACCATACAAAATCATACTGCAACACTTTCGGCTGACATACACAAAAATCCACTGGGCCACCTCGTCCGATCAGAAGTGCCTTCAAAAATGTTGATTTTTTACAAGAAAAAGTAATAAAATTAATTGAAACGGGCCCTCAATAGTACCTACTGCCCAACCGAAGCCGGCACGCGGCATCCGCGCGACTTGCGCGTTCTAACGAACAGTATACATACACACACTATTATACTATAGAAGATTAATTAGTTTGATTCGTAGATATATGTAGCGCGGCGCCACGAACGTCGCGCGGTGCGAGCCAGGCAGATACGGAGTCTGCCTCGCAGAGGCTAGCGGCAGCGCGAGGCGGCTCGGCCTCACCCGGCGCGCGCCGCGCGAGGAAACGAGCCCGCACAACTCGATGTATTTGTTATAACATGTAGATGCCGGCCGTCCGCCCCACGCAAGGAAACACTTTCATTTTCACATCCTTGGTTCGACAGGAGACAAATTATTTTCACGCTTCCTATAGATATATTGATAGATAGTGTACAGAGATGTATAGCCATGTACATATACGATAGTTTTAATACAGATGACAATTATCGAGTTAACTATCTAGCCACAGTTTTAATTGAACCACAATAGAAACGGGAGAATTGCGAATTGATTTGCGGAATTGTACAAAATATTATATCATCCTGATTTTCGAGTATGTATCCCAAGTCAGGCAGGCGGCCGGCCTAGCTAAGCAGGTGTAAGCATTTTTCATTTGATATTGACACGTTTGTTATCGTTTAATTTGTAACCATTTGAACTATTACAATAATATAAGAGTACCTCAGTTTAGGACGGGCCAGGCGTCGACTGGTGTGCTTAGAATAGCGTTCAGGTTAGGTGAGAGATACGGATACTTTAAGACATCACATCAAACACGCAGCCTCCCCCTTTTGGCAACCGGTTTTAAGTTCCAAATTTCCCTATTCGTCCGAATTCGAAGTTCGAATTCCCACCCATCAAACAGGCCAACAATAGCCCGGTTTCAGTTCCCTTGAGCGTCTTCCCGTCAGTCGCCGCAGGGTGTCATATGTTACGTTACGATGTTTTTGTTAAATGTTGTCTGTTTCGTTCTTACCATAAATAATGACTATTTAGAGCTAAGAAGAATTTTCTAAAAAATCTGACTGACACATCTTCAGCCATGAATTGAAGAATGGAATTGATTACGTTTACTTTAAAGATTTAAGTACAGACACGCATTAGATTCAACTTTTTAGCTCTAAACTGACATCCGGAGTAATCCTTTAGTAAGTAATGAATCCGTTATTCCGATCTCTCCATAGACTCTTCATATGTACTAGAAATATTCGCAGGCTACACACACACATTACAATAGAACATATTGATTTCCCATCGACAGTACTCAACCGAAACCGTATTTTCAGACTAGGAGCCGTGAACTTTTAGGATATGTTTATAAGACAGAGGAACCATTTGAAAGTTTTCAAGCATGTTTTATCCGGATTTTTTACTTGAGCGATACACTGCGCAAGACCACAACGGATCGCGCGGTTCTTTATATCTAAGTTATTGGTTGACAATTTTCTAAATTAGTGTAAAGACTCAAGCTTGAAACATCGAAATATTAGTCCACAGTGATGCTGGGAGCTATCCCGCGGAAAAAGTACAAAATTCGGTGTTGACTTTAAAACTCATGTTTGTATCTATAATGTATGTAGATTTATTGAAATTGCCCTTTCGGCAACGTCAGTTGGTTTGGAAGCTTTGTAATGTAGAGATAGAGTATTCTGTTTGGTATATTGATGTATGGGATATTTATGTTACTCTTTTAGTACTTCGATTCCGTCTAATGGTGTCGTTGGGCTATCATTATGAAAGATATATGTAATTATTTTCAAAATTAATTATAAATAAAAAAACAATATAGAATGTATTTGGTTTCACGTTTGGGTATTATGGTTCCTAAATTTTCGAAAATTGTAATAGACTCTATTGTATGTAGCATTTCATTTTTGGAAGTTAGAAGACATATAGATGTACCAAATAGTTGTATCAACTTTTCTATACTTGAACAAATCATTAAGAAATGCTGAAATTTAGGTGATAATGTACTTAAGTATCATTTGTTTGTATCAAATAAACGTTTTCAAAATTGAGCACGGAATACTATTAGATCTCGAAACTGACACTGCCGACGCTAGCCATGTAGCGAGGCGTGTCCTCTTAATGTTTACACGAGTCGTCGTAAGCAAAGATAATTTTGTAATGAAATTAAATTTAAACGAGTAAATGGAAACATATTTTCAATATCCTTGTGGTCTTCATCGACAGCGATCCACGTTTCGTTCGGCGTGCGCGCAGGCGGCGGGCGCGGACTCAGTGATAAATTAAAAATTAGTTACAAAATTTAAAAACGAAATTATTTTAGTAGCGGCGCTCGGCGCTCGCAAGTTTGACTAGTGTTTAGGCGTTCTTTCGGTATCCTCGCATTTCGGCTAAGTATGGGCCCGCGTCCGCCTCGCCTGATGTATTTAGTACAAATTTCATGATGTTAAGGTAACGAGGCTCAAAGCGTTTCTTTCGGGCGCCCCCGCCCCTCCGTCGCTCGACGTCGTGTATAAAATTTTATTCAAAAAGAGTATTTTTGTATTGAATATTTCTAAAGTGGGTGTAAAGATCAAAAAATTCATAAATTATAGTGTTGACAAAAATACGTTAGGTAAATTTAGAAAGTCATGCGTTTTTTGTATTTAATTTTAAGAATAGTGTCGGGATATTAAAAGTTTAGGAGCAACCATTTGTAAATACGGGAGAGACGGGGCGAGGGGGGGCGGGGACGCATTATAGATAAAACAAATATTATAAATAACTTAAAGATGTTTATATGGTTCTGGATGTAAAAAAGATAAATTTAAAGGCGATATTAAGATGGAATAATGTCGGTATTGGTCTCGGAATGGCTACCGGTCACTATTGTAATCTGTGGGCCTCAGACTCGAACCTAGTGTAACGACAAACCTAACCTAACTACGCATTAATATTACGGTTCTTAATACAATACTTATACATTAATATAATATCACATTGTCATAATGCTTTAGTTACGAGCGTGTGTCTTTTGTCCGTGAATGTTTAGCTAACCACTGTTGGTGTATTTAGAGTAAAGTGGATCATTGTGGTTGGAAATTGTATCAAAAAGTCTAAATTGCCCCTCGGGGCTATCGCGAATTGCGACTCAACATTGGAAAACAATTGGCTATACTAAATCTGATCAAAATTCTGGAAGTAACGGTGATAGAGCATGGTGACTTGTTGATACCAGAGGAGTGTTTCTTCGTCAATATAACGAGTAATAACTAATAAAGCTAAGCTTTTATTTGACGACTGTCTTTTATTTATTGGCCTTCCCTTTTACTGCTATGGTAAATCATATTATTATGAGAACCTCACACAGGAAAAAAAGAAGAATACGTACGCGAATAATAAGTTTAATCGACGAGAAATCGAATCACATCAACATTGACTGCACGAGATGCTTCACAGAGCCCATCTAGCCCATGTGTAAAAGAATCATGTCCTTAAGAAGCAGAATCCAGGGTAGTCCCAACAGCATACTAAGTATATTAGCGGATAGGCCAGGCAGTCTTTTGCGCATTAATAAACCCCAATTCTGGAGATGATTATTATTTAAATTAGAAAAAAAATAATCGTGTTTGTACAACTATAAATAACCTAGCTTATAAGATATCTGACTAACAAATGTGAACTACCGAGTTGTCTGAATAAATAATTTTTTTTTTATACTACGTCGGTGGCAAACAAGCATACGGCCCGCCTGATGGTAAGCAGTCTCCGTAGCCTGTGTCCAGAGGAGTTACATGCGCGTTGCCGACCCTAACACCGCAAATCTTACAGAAATGACACTTCCTACAAAACCGAAGTTTGACAGCGATTCAGGGTCGAATCATGCTGTTCCTTTCTAATGTATGGCACTATCCCTTTCGGCTATTTAGGGTTATCAAAATTCAAGTGATTATCTTACACATCACGCTATCGAATAAATTTACACTAGCGGTTCAGAATATGCCATAATTAATTAAATTTTTTACATAGACAAAAGAAAATCAATGTGACGTACTTGCTTTTGAAGCAGCGCGCCCAAACTCAAAATCCTATTTTCAGCGTTGAATAAAAAGTACAAATAATGGAGATACAGTTCTGCAAGTATGGATTTTCTATAATGTACTCCTCTTTTATAATATAAATTTTGATTTCTTGTAAGATATTGGGGAAATAAGAAATATCTACTTCCCCCAACCCCTTTTTTTAGGGTTCCGTAGTCAACTAGGAACCCTTATAGTTTCGCCATGTCCGTCTGTCTGTCTGTCTGTCCGAGGCTTTGCTCCGTGGTCGTTAGTGCTAGAAAGCTGAAATTTGGCATGGATATATAAATCAATAAAGCCGATAAAGTCGTACAATAAAATCTAAAAAAATTTTTTTTTAGGGTACCTCCCCTACACGTAAAGTGGGGGGAACATTTTTTTTTGCTTCAACCCTACAGTGTGGGATATCGTTGGAAAGGTCTTTCAAAACTAATAGGGGTCTTCAACAAACATTTCTTGATAAAGTGAATATATTCGGAGATAATTGCTCCGAAAGAAAAAAAAATGTGTCCCCCCCCCTCTAACTTTTGAACCATAGGTCCAAAAAATATGAAAAAAATCTTGGAAGTAGAACTTAAGAAAGACATTTAATGAAAACTATAGCGGATATGATCAGTTTAGCTGTTTTTGAGTTATCGCAAAAAGTTTCCCCTTCATAGTAAAAAGACGTACACCCACAGTTCATCCCTTGGTTAACAATCTACCATACTTTAAGCTCCAGTTTAGCTTATTGTGACGGAAGAGTAACTACGGAACCCTACTCTGAGCATGGCCCGACATGCTCTTGGCCGGTTTTTTGTTAATAGGTTTTGATATTATTTGTGTGCTAATAATCGCTTCGAATATATTTTTCTTTACATCATTACAAATCTAATGAGGTCACACGTATTTTTAGGTTATCTCTATTTTTCATCGTTTTCAGTTTGTCGAGTAGACTTTTATACTGTTATTAACACTATTTTGTGAAGTCGGTTTTTTCTGTTAAAGATGTTTATAATAAAACAATGTTTCTAAATGAACCGTATAACTACACTGATAAACAGTTTTGATAAGAGTTACGCTTAATTAGGACCATAAGGATAAATACAACAAAAATAATACCGGAATTAAGTCCGGAAGTCGCGGAGACCAGCTTACATGAACGAAATATCCAAACAGATTAAATAGAATATACCGAATCGATTTTCGGCGAAGGAAAACACCATGAGTACACCTGCATGCATCGGAGAAAAAAACTAAAAGGTGTACAGTCAAGGTATTAAATATCGATACGGACAAATTGCTAAAAATATGTACACACTACCTTAATGTATGGGCTATAAGGGCGTGTATACATATTTTTGGCACTTTGTCCGTATCGATAATTCATACCTTGACTGTACCTACCTACATAATCAGCCGAGTTTGCTTTCAACTCATAACACTATCTTTTTATACCCATTTTTTTTTATTTTAGAGAGTTTTCTGGACTATAGATTGGCATTAAGTTCGCCTTTTGTATAATTTTTACTGTGCAATAAAGTTTAAATGTATTAATAAATAAATATGATGGTGTAATAACAACTATTTTAACTTTGGTATATGATCATAATTGTAGGATTGCTTTAAAATACGATCCCATATAATAGGTATACGAATTACGATAATTTCTATGATAGTTTAATTGCAGCCTTAGGTTTGAAAATCTTAAAATTACAATCAAATAAATTGTTACCACCAAGAGAAGTAAAGGCGTTAATCTTAGTCCTGCAAATAATCTTTGGGACAATGCCTCGTCAGGGCCTCGGGAATTCTCTTTGCCTCGGGTAACATTAGAGTTAGATAATGAATTGGTTTTAATGTTTTATTTTCAAATATGTATTTTGGGTCATATTAATTAGGATTTTATGTTATTATTATTTTACTAAAGGCCTATAATTTGAAATATTAGTATTACATAATTAAGATGAGAATACGTGTACCTAACTAAACGGTTAGAAAAATCAAAATTTTAACCATGCGAGCAGAACCTGTAAGGTCACTCAGCATCTCTAAAAAAAATTGTCTATATAAATGTATGTAAAACAATTACTATGTTATGTAGATACTTTTATTTGTAAAACAGTAAAAATTGCAAAATTGCTTTGATAAAATTAATATTTTATTATAGCGACATCTTTGCAGTTAATGTTACACTGATAACAAAAATAAGCACTAGTAGGTACAAGTAATGTATGTTCATGCTTTGCATCACAGATGGCGCTTTTATTAATCCTTATCAATGCCACCTGGCCACGTTCCGATAAACTCAACGCCCAAAGACTAAACAATTCTTACTTAATTAAAATAATTATAAAACTTATAAGTTTGTTTGTTGTTTGTTTGTTTGTTGTTTGAGTCGACAATTGGCGAGAGGTCGCACAGGACCGAGAAACCAACGGAGTAAGTAAGTATAAGTTTGTTTGTTAGTACATTAGTATCCAATATGGTAAAAAATTAAGAATCTTATTTTTCATCATGTTATCCTCAATATTCTATCGTATTCATGCAAATTTTAAGTTTCTTATTCTGATTAGGCAATAACTAGTCACCCCAAGTCTTTGAGTACTTTTAAAAATTCAAATGAACCAATTTGCCTAAAGGCAGGTTTTCAGCTGACAATCTTTCGAGGCGATCCGGCAATTGAGATTCACTACTTGAGGGTTGATTACTAATTTAAAAAGGGTGAAAACTTACATATTAATTAGCAGCTAATATAAACGGATCGAAACATTTTGAGCGATTATTCGACTTATTACCTAATACGTGAGCCCGTAACCGTAACCCATTTAAAATAAATTTGGTAGCTAATATATTTTCTAAAATAGATACTTTACCTACCAAATTATCAAGGAGTCTACTGATAAGAGTTATTAATTGTCTGAAAGAGGTGTAAAGTCAAACTAAATGATGGTATATTATGTTGGCTATGTTGGTAACTGAAGTTGGTAATGCCGGTTGGTAAGGCCGTTCACTGCATTTAATTAAGTGCAAAATTACTTCATAACGAGTTGATTTTTCCGACTAGACGCCATCTTGTGGGTCATGCTAAGTATTGGTGGGCGGATAGAGTGGAGATAGATCACAGACCACTTAAGGTAGATGAGCTCTGTGAGCTCGGCGTCAGTGAAAACTGGCGTGAAGCCGCGCAAGGCCGGGTAAAATAGAGTGCTCTTGTGTTGGAGGCCAAGACTCATTTTGGGTCATTGAGCCAAATAAGTAGTACATATAGTTTGTCAAAGGGCTATCTCATTTCAAACATAGACAGAGGGAGTCATACTATCTTTGTCTTACACTAGTACGAGCATCCAAAAGAAAAGGATGAGTATAGTTTTTTTTGTTCTTATTTACTGACAAATTGGTTTGACCAACTATAGTAGTAAAATTACAAGGAGAAAACATTTTTCTACTTCTAAACATTTTCTATTTTCCATGTTTTCTTAGTATGTTATTGACAATGTAAAACTAGGTTTATAGGTTTAGTTTTTTTTTCAAAATTTTCAAAACAAAAAAACAAAAAAAATTTTAAGCGAAATCTATAAACTGGTATTATGCTGAAGCGATCGACATCAAAATCAAAGTGATTTGTTAAGATTTAGTTAGTGGAAAACGTTTTCATCCGAAATGAAATTTCATAGAAAAAATACCGTTATTTCGCTAGGATCGCAAAGCTATTCTTCCCTCTTAAGAGGCCGCAGACCGTCCAGTGGCGCCCTCCTGTGTTTCTTAATAAACCAATTCGTTTCTGTATAATTCAGTACGTATTTAGTATTCAACGACTTTTGATCTATTACTTGCTTTTCATTTCATCACCTAAACGGAAAAAAGTGAAACCATTTACTTAAGATGTGAATAAAAACCTCTGCTCTGTGCTTGTACAGTTTTATTTCTCCAAGAACCATTTTCCATATAAATATTAAATAAATCCTTAATCTTTATAGAAAACATTTTGTATAAATTGTTGATTTTGTAAAAATCCCTCTTCATTTACATAATAACCAGCTTTTTAATATCCGACAGCTAGCCGACAACAATATACACAAAATTACTATTTACATCAGTTTACTTTTTTTTTCATTTATGTGCATGAAAATATGTGGCTTTTTTAGTGCCCTAACCTACGTTGGTCTCTAACAAACGTTCGATCTTGGGCAAATATGGAATTAATTGTGTGATTCTTACAGCATTTTCACAAAAAATAAAAAACACGTAGTGAAAATACTCTTTAGTAAAATCTGCCTCGTTATTTTATTTTCTCAAAAATGATCGAAAAAGTCGAATTTGCCGGTTAAAAAATAGGTCGCGAAGTGCTCTAGTTTAAGGTCAGTCCAAAATTAAAAAGTTAAAAACATTGCAGTCTCGGTATCAGAACTACAATGTGGCATACAAAATCCATTAGGTGTTTGTCGTGTTCAAAACTAAAAAAAGTTGAAATGGCCATATCAAATGAAGACATAGGTTAATTAAACAGCTAAAAAGATGATCAGTACTTATTACTATAATGTTGGCAGCGACTATTTAGCTGTTTCAAATTTTATGGGTTGGCGTATTTTCGGCAGAAAAATACACTTCCATTTTTTTATCAGAAAAATAAAGGCGGCTAAGCAAATATTTTCAATTGTTTTTACATTTTTCTTTGAAAATATATACGTAAGAACGTTGCTTCTGTACAATATTTCTATTATATTTTTATTTCTTCCACCATTAAAAAAAAAGTATATATGACTCAGCTGGAAGGCTCCTTACTGGTATAGTAAGTAGCTATTTCCTAGCCTCGCTTGTTAAAAAAAAGACTTAATGCCAAAAGAAAAAGGACTCGACGACATTTGATAGGACCTTTTCTAGCAGCTGTTTTTCTCCAAAGGTTGCATCGGATCGGACAGTGAGAAAACGCTCTTAGCCGGCTTTCTTTATAATCAGTTCAGGTATATGTATTCATTAGCATTGAGCGAGAAGCTCGGAGACGTGGTCAGCTATAGCGAGAGCTGAGTCACCAGTAAGGATAGTGTGGTGCGTGCCTTCCAACTTCCGCACGCTCACCTCCTCGCATACAGCCTTTAGCCCGTAGTCTTCGTCCGCCATGTTGTTGTTCAGCGCTTGGAACAGTGTGACTGGCGCCCGTACACGCGATGTAGGCTTGTAACTGCTGCCAATTATTAGCTTGCGCTGTACGCTGGTCGCCACGTCGCGTAACGTGTCCTTATCCACGCGCTCGCCGCGAGCGGTGATGATCTCCGCTAAACGGCCCACTCGCGCCTCCGCATCTGGGAATCGCTCCAGCTCGCTCGTCACCTGCCCAATGAATACACATATATAATCAACTGTACTCTTTGCAAAGCCAAAGTATGATGGCGATATTCATAAACATGTGTTAATTCTAAGAAGCTGTTGATTATCATTTGTCCCTAATATAAGTCGTTTAGACACTTGTGTTTGTTAAAGGAGACAAAATTTAACAGAACTTTGGTTTGAGTGTAACCACAGAATAGTTCATTTATGTTCAGCTCGGACGATATACTTGGCAACTGGTAACGAGTCCGTTTACTGTTCGAACGGCTACCATACCGCATACAGCTTGAGCTTTGCTTAAACCAAACGCGTCAATATAATGTGGAAAAAATTCAATACCCACCTCAGCCAAGTCGAGGCCGAAACACACATTCGCCAAATAGGCGAGCAAGTCAGCCCCGTCATGTTGCGGCACGATCGATTGCTTCATTGCGTTAGTGATGTACGTGGCGACGAAAGCGGGTGAACCATCAACGAACACCAGTCGTGTTGCGCAACCATCCTGTTCCAGCTGCAGCGCCATCTCGAAGACAACGCTGGCGCCGAAGGAGTAACCAAGTAGCAAATATGGTGGCTCGGGCTGCGTGGCGCGTACGTGCTTCAAGTAGTAGCTCGCGAGAGTAGCCATGTCGTCTGACGGAGCTGAGTTAGTGGACTGTAGCCCGTACACTGTGCCGCGCACGTTTGCTGCCACCTCGCGAAGAATGTTTACTGAACCTTCGAACGGATGCACCTATCGACAGAAATACCTGTTACCTCTTCAGCTAATGTTTTCCTCTTATTTCATCGCTTTCCAAGTCGAAGCTTGCTTAGCTAGTTCCCGTTACTCGTAGTTTAGTTACTAAATTCAGGAAGTCATTGTTGTTGTCTAACAACACAACGCGTCTCCTGTATACGTGAGAGTTGACTGCTGGTGTTTATATGTGTACGGGTCGTACATCTTAACTGATATGTTTCTTATTAATTTTAATGCTGACGCGAGAAATGTGCGATGCTTGCATTGTACAATATGGAATAAGCAGATTGCACAGAACTGTCAAACGCTATAGTTCTGTAGCAGATTGAGAATGTTGGGATGTAAAAGTGAATTTACCAAATTTTACATATTTAAATGATAGATACAAAAATCTTACCATAAATACCGGCCTGTCATTTGGAGTAATGCCTGGCTGCGACTGCAGTTTGACGAGTACTTGCTTGGGCATAAGCTCCACAGTGCCTAACTCCAACAAGTTATGCTTAGTCGGGTTTACACCGTTAGAGGGCGCGGATGCGTCGTCGGTCATACTGCGGAGCTTGCCGAAAGTAAGCGCGCGGACCTTTTGTACGCCGACCACAATGCCGTGGTTGCATTCTAACATCTGTTTAATCTCCGTGCTCATCAGTGAGTCCATCCCCAATTCGACTAATGTCGCCGTGTCCGACACCTTCTTAACGTCTTTGATGCCTGCGAACAAATCAACCGAAACCTTTAGCTTTGAAACTAATCTGGGATGAAACCGAACCCTTTGGAAAGCCGGTTTTGATGCCGGTGCCTCTGGCAGTTCTGTTTATTATTATTATTAATGTTGTGTCGTCTGCGAAAAGTATACACCTTTGCGATGTTGCTTGTGAATGATCATTGGAAATGAATTTAAGATAGAACTGACTAAATGGCTACAAGACAATTGCTTTTATACTGTTAAGGACTATGTATTTAAATTTTAAATTGTAATATTTAATTTTTCATGACCTGTTTATAACATAATTTTGAGATACCAATCTATTACAGTTTAGCTTATTTTTTAATGTGCAATTCATAAGTTTTTATTTATATTATGATATTGTTTTTATTAGGATTATTAAAATTTTATGGATGTACCTGATGTACTAGTAAATGTAATTTACAAACATTTTGCATGTTGGCTTTATGTCGACTAAATACGATATATGATACTCGAGTAGTACACAAAACTTTTCACATCAGCAGTGAGAACATATTTGGAAGGTAAAAATAGAACCTGAAAAAATATAATCTTTCATCACTATTTCACTCATGTTTTCTTAAGGTATTCAAACAATTAAGTTTAATTACCGTAATAAAACATAATGAAACAAATTACAATAAAAAATACAGAAATAACGAACATCAATTGACAGTTCAATCGACAACTTTTTTTTGTAATAAAAATGATAGAAATCTTTGTAAGATACGGTCCGAATTGTCCGACTGTTTGTCAACTATAATCTAAATAATCTTTGTATTTTTTTATTGTTTTGATTGTACAAGAAAATATTTAAAATATGCTATTTTTTATCAAATATTAAACTTTCATTTTCATTAACTAATTATTACCAATGAATACTCGTAGGGTGATTTGGAACGATGCGGTCTGAGTTATTTCGGGGGTCTGTTATAAACCGTCAATATACCGTTGAATTATGTTTGAACTTTTTTGTCTCTTTCTTTTTGCTAATGACGTGAAAGGGCAGAGACAATAGAATCCAAATATTTCGAACTTGTATTAGGCCCCGCACGTATAAATGACAGAGGAATATAAAAGTCACTTGAATTTCATTTTGTCTCACTGTTTTAAGCAACAAATTAGTCTTGTTCGAGCTGCTGAGGTGAAAAAGTAATTACTTACCCATTATGGCGGCAACGGCGTGCACGAGGTCCTGCGTTGGTTTGTCCTGCGTGCGCAGTGCATCGGCCAACACCATGGACGAAACTACGGCGTGCGGCAGCGCCAGCAGCGCCTCTAGAGTCTGTAGACACGAGGCGATGCGCTGCGGCACGGTGCCGCGTATCTCCGCATCGACCGGCATAGCCGTCAAGACCCCCACGTCACCGACGGCGCCCCACTGCACGGCTAAGCCCGGCAGCCCGTCTGCGCGCCGCTGCTCGCACAGTCGCTCCATGGCGCTGTTTGCGAGCCCGTAGTTGCTCTGGCCCGCGTTGCCGCACACGCAGGATACCGATGAGAATGCCACAAAATGCTCCAACTCTGGTGCCAGCTCGCGCGAAGCCATGTCCAACGCACGTGTCGCTGTAAGTAGGTTATTGTAATAAGCCGCAATGACGATGAATGGCACGGAGGCCAGGTGCGAATTCGTTCAAAGCGCGATTATCGAGGTTGATGTTTAAGATGGCTGAGAGAGCGTTCTGGAAGGCCGATGAGGTAGCGGTGATGAGATGGAGCTATAATCAGATATACGTAAACTTGGGAACGGACAAGCTACTACTGTATGTATGATTTTTAGAAGGCATACTAACGTACGAGGGGCGTTCAATATGTAATGAGAATGAGATGCAAACTCTTTGAATACTAGAAAAAAACTGGCCGGTAAAGCTAATCTACCTAGCTGATTGCCATGAAAACAAACGGTTTTTTGTTTTAAAAAATACGGCGATTTCTTTGCGATGCTACTGAGTTAAATGAAGAAAATGAACTGCGCGCCGTTATAAATTTTTTGTGTTTGAAAAAAAATATGAACGCTTGGGTATGAAAAAGTAACAATCGCGTTCGCGAGTTATTCGCTCACGTAAGCCGACAGCTTATATGCCAAACAAATAACAACATTGTGTCACAACTCTCGAAAATTGTGTTTTTCCATCAGGAGAATGCACCGGCACACAAGTCCGCCGTTCCAATGGCTGCAATCGTGATGCTGGGTTCGATATCCTTAAGCATCCTTCGTATTCACCAGACCTCGCCCCTAGTGATTTCTACCTATTTCCGAGATTAAACCTAAGAGGCAAGAAATTTGAAGACGACGACGCGGTAGTCGCTTCAGTACAAGCGTTTTTAAATACTCAAGATGAAACCTTTTTTAGAAATGGAATTTTAATTTTATGTAGAAAAAATATATGCTAAAAGGTGACTATGTCGAAAAATAAAATAACGTTCAATGAAAGTTGTATACTCGTATAACATACTCATTCTCACTTTTTATTGAACGCCCCTTGTACAGGGTTTGGCAGACATACGGGGTTGGGAAGAATACCTAATAGGACTGTTCTAAGGATTGCCTTGGCCATTGGGCCTTCCTAGGTAACGTTGTATGGGTGTTCCAAGGTAATGACCTAAGAGGCTTAACACTTTTACATTTTAAAGTACTGTCATATCGTAACGGACCATAAATCTTGGGCTTGGCAACGGTCTCGAAGGATTCCGGGGTCTGATTCTCGAGGAGGGCATCTCGCAGCACGACCGCGAGGTTGAAGATGCCACCGACAGGCGCGGCCGCCGCCGCCACACGCACAAGCGCGCGCGCACCCGCCGGGGTCGTCGCGTCTTCCGATGACAGGAGTATGCGCACGCCCTCGGAACGCCATCTACAAGCAATATAAGCACAATCAGATAACACAACCGGCTTTTTTTATACTACGTCGGTGGCAAACAAACATACGGCCCGCCTGATGGTAAGCAGTTACCGTAGCCTATGGACGCCTGCAACACCAGACTTCACCAGAGGAATACCTTCATGTAATAACATGCGCGTCGCCGACCCTTTAAAAACCTGTACACTCCTTTTTTGAAGAACCCCATACTGTAGCCCCTCGAGAAAACCTCGGCAGGAAGCTCATTCCATAGCCGAGGCGTTCGCGGGAGGAAATTCCTCTTAAACCGCACAGTACGCGACCATTTAGGTTCTAGGGTGTGAGGATGAACACCCTGCCGACGGCGAGCGGTGCGGTGATAGAAAGCGGCCGTTGGCATCATGTCAAACAATTCTTCAGAGCACAGCCCATTGTATACAAGCGGTAGAACACAGACAAGGAGGCAAATTCTCTCCTTAGACTTAAAGATTCCGCTTGTGAGTTTGGGATCGTCGACGATTCGTACAGCGCGCCTTTGGACTGAGGACTGAGTCGAATGGTCCAAGATGGCATGCAGGTGCTCTTGCCCAAAGGTGACAGCAATACTCCATATGGGGTCTGACTTGCGCTTTATATAGCAGCAGTCTTTGCCCTGGAGTAAAGTATCGCCTCGCTTTATTGAGCACATCGAGTTTTTTGGCAGCCAGCGCAGCCTTTCCTTCCAGGTGGCTACGGAATAGGACGTCACTGGAAATGTCGACACTGAGGATCCCAATACTCCCTGATATGGTAAGGACTGAGCCTTGGAACTGTGGGACCACAGTAAATAGAGTTTTCTTACCCGAGGGCTATGGAACGCAAGCTCCGACTGTGAAACGCGTGAGATAGAATAGGTACAGTCGAGTTCATAAATGTACCTATACTTATTTTAACAAAAATGTATGCAATGTATGTATAGGAAATTATTTGGCTGATAATTTCTCATAATATTTCATTTAAACTTATTCACTATTAAATACATTAAATAAGCCGTAGGCAAACATTCACAACAAACGCTGTGGTCGACTTGACTAGAAACGACTATGAATGATGCACGGTGTGTTTGTGTGTGTGTGTGTGTGTGTGTGTGTGTGTGTGTGTGTGTGTGTGTGTGTGTGTGTGTGTGTGTGTGTGTGTGTTTGTATATATGCAATTATATTCCTTTTTATTTAATGCAATCTTTTTGAAAATCGTATGACGGATGTGCACTTATGGCATTGTTTTACATTTACATTAAAGCATGTGCTGATCCGTCATTATATATTTGACGAAAGACTACGAATCGTATGTGCACATGTCTTTGTTTTATGAAGTACCCTATGATGCATGTAACGATACGTCATTTTTTCCACAAAAATTATCGAACGTTAGAATAGCGTTAAACTCGAAGCATAATTAATATCAAGGAAATATACTTAGCATTTTCATTAATATGCCAAAAATCAACAAAGAATATCGTATGTGCATAATGGGCTGACTGATCATGCGGCTGGCTATTATACTGCAAAAATTGAAACCCAAACAGCCGTGTGCGGCTGCGCACATACAATTGTTTTGCACAAGACTATCTTATTCACGTTTTAAACTACCTACTCGCCATTAGAACTTTAATTTTTTCACTAATTTTATCCCAATTTGGATATCATGCGCGATACATTCTCACTGTCCGGTAACACTGACGCAACGGCTTTACGCCGGCGCACAGCGCTTGCGGAATCGACGTAAAACAACGGAGCAGACGCATTTGTGACATTATTTTACGTCCACTGATTACTTTTGTACGTCGTTTTTCGAGTAAAATATCTGAGTAACTAAAAAAGTTTAAAAACTAATTTCTTTTGGTATAATGTAGAACGTATATTTTTAAGGCTATTTTTGCTATATAGTCACATGTTGCATTATTTTACCAAGGGTACACGCTGTGCCATGAAAACTACCCGCGGCTAACGAGCAAATAATGTTTTTCTACTCGTCGACTGTAATGGTTGAAATAAGATTTCGTATACCAAACTATAATTGCGACATGTATGGGCTCAATTAAAAAAAAAAAATTTATACGCTTTAGTCAACTATAAAAAAATTACCAATCACGTGCCTCTCTCTCTCGCGCGTTTATGTATTTTTTACTACTTACCAATTTTTATTACTTATTTAGGTTTTATAGTAAAAGAATATATACTATTGTATAATACAATAGTGGTGTAATCAAGCTTTTCAATCTCTTACCTCACTTAGGCAACTCAGCAAGCCTCGTTGCATAAACACGGTACTCGACTGAAAAGCACTCTATTATAGCACGATTGTATAAAATACTATTGCGTTTTTACCCATTTTCACGATGTGTTATTACAAAAAGTAAAGCAATATTCATTAAATTTCGCTGGTTCCGCAATTTAAATCCTACCTGCAAACGATATGCTCAATGTGATTACTTAGGTGTATAGGTAAACAACTACATGACAACGAATATTTAAAATCGTACGCTTTATAATAATAGTTGCCCAATTTATTATTTAGTCGCCAAACTATAATTTCAAGCTCCCTATTCATTTTTTGTGGCTTGAATTTCTGCTTTTCATTAATGTGATGCTTATATTTGGAGATGACATAGATTTTTAGGCTCTAAAATTTTAATACACGGCCAAATTATGTTTAAAATTTTATTTGCCCGAATAATAATAAGCCTTTTAAAAAATGTGAGTCTCCTTACAAGGAACTCATTATGTAGGGTAATAATGGCCGCCATGTCTAATAATAGAATATCTCACTTCCGGTTAAGATCTCGATTCAGCAGGGCTAAATTAGGTTAAAAACACGGTTGCTAAAAAGTTATATGATTTGCCAGTCATTTGCCATCTAGAAGGAGGGCGATTTTGTTTTTTTTTACCTAGACTATATCGATAAAGTAAACTGAAGAGTTATGCTTAAATCTATCAGGTAATGGATCCACAGACCTTGAAATTGCCATTGCCGGCGAACTGCAAGTCCTAACTGTGTATTTGACTCCGTCCCGGGTCAGAGCGTCACTGACCTGCGTATACACATTGCTTGATATCCTGTGCGCACGCCGCTGCGCGAATTAAGCACGAGTATGCGCGCGCCACGGCGCACCAGCCACTCGCAGAGCTCCAGACCGAAGCCGCCCAACCCGCCTGCAACATATACGAAATAGCGAATTAGAAATCATGTGTGCCGAAGAGAATGAAACACCTATAGTGTGAATGACATGGCCTCGCCGGACAGAAAATGAAAGAGCGTAGGCTACCAACCTGAAACTAGGAATTCAAAGCGCTGATGTCCCTAAGCTCCATCATCCGACACATGAGGTTTTTTTATACGACCTCGGTGGGAAACAAACAGAGGACTGGTAAACAGTCATCATAGCCCAGGGGTTACCAAATGGCGGACCGCGGTCTGGATCCGGACCGCCGACTCCATTATTATTTTTTACTTATTTATTAAACTCAAGTAGAAACGGACCGCGATGGTCATATTATTTTAAAAACCGGACTTGAAGAAACTCATTGATGACCCCTACCGTAGCCTATAGACGCCTGCAACTCTAGAGGTGATACATGCGCATTGCCAACCCTAGTTGGTCGAACAAGCTGTTGTGTAGTAGACGAGTAGGCGCGAAAAGGGAATAATTACATAAAAGATCCGCACGGGTCGAAGACTCGCAAGGGCCCCAAAAACATTAAGATAAGATGGCTATTTATAATGAACAATTGGTATAACATAATAGCTCGACTTTTTCGGGCAAAGTGCGGATGTTTTGTTTTAATGTGCGGATGCGAAAATTGTAATCATAACCAACATCTTCTAGCAACAGCGGTACTCATACTGACCGACGAGCACATAGCTCTTGCGGGGGTGCATGTAGGTGCGCGGCATCGCGGACACCAGCTTCGCTGGTACCGGTTCACTGTTCATCTCCTCCTCGCGCACTCGGATCAACACTTTTCCGACGTGCTTTCCCGTCGACATGTACCTGCGAGGCAAGCGTTAATAATCATTAAAAAGGGTCGGGTGCGTTATATCATTTATATATTTGCTTGTGAACATACCTGAAAGCTTGCTCGATTTGGGTGTCATCATAAACGGTGACGGGCAGCGGGCGCACAGCTCCGGCGGCGATGCCCTCAGCTACGCAGCGCACCACCTCCGCCTTCTCGGGGTCATCGCTGTCAAAGAACGCGTCTAGCAATATGCCGTGGACTGCCGTGTTGTTTAGCAGTATGGCCATACCAAGCGCCGTATTGGCGCTCAGGTCCACCTTGCCAATTTCGAGAAATCGTCCACCCTTCCCGAGGCAGCGGAGCGACGCCTGCAGCTGGGGTCCCGCGAGTGAGTTGAGCACGAGGTGGACGCCCCGACCGTGCGTGCGACGTAGCACCAGCTGCTCGAACGAGCAGTCACGAGAGTTGCCAATGTTGGTGTCCGGAAGATGCGGGAAGCGCTCCCGCAGGAAGGCGCGTTTGTCGGGCGAGCCCACGGTGGTGAAGACGGTGCAGCCGGCGTGAAGCGCGACTTCGATGGCCGCCAGTCCCACTCCACCCGCTCCCGCGTGCACCAGCACAGCTTCGCCGCGCCGCATGTGACCCCGCACTACCAGCGCGTAGTACGCCGTCGCATACGCTACCGGCACGGTGGCTGCCTCCTTCAGCGACCAGTGTTTCGGCACATCCCACATAAAGTTCACGTCGGGCATTACAGAGGTCGCCAGGCCTCGGAAAACTATGCCCATGATGCGCTTGCCGGTAGACAAACGGCCACTGAATTCCGAACCGAACATACAACTTTCCTGCAAAAACAATCATTACCGTAAATCAAGGTAAGTTTGGTGGAAGTTGACAGGTTTGTACTTATAGGTAGGGAGAACAAAATACTGGAATGTACTTAATTATGAAATTTACCTTTTTAACCCGAGTTCCTTTCGTTACTACGGGCGATAGCTTGCCGGAAGCGATCATGATGTCGCGGAAGTTGAGCGCCGAGTAATATATGCGACAAGGGTCGGTCGCGTATCGCAGATCGCTTTCGATCCAGCGCAGCGCCGAGAGATCTCCGCGCGTTAGTGTGTCCACGTACGCGTGCTCCACCTATGGATATAGGTACTTGGCGTAAGTATTTGAATTGAATAAGTAAATAAATAAATAAAAAGCCTTTTATATCTTGCAAACTAAGACTATACCTTTTCACATAACTAGAATACTAATTCTAAATTATGATTAACAATTAACTTTATTTTGAAAATTTAAAACTACTTAAAGTGCAAGAAATCCGCAGGTGAAGGCCTCCTCCAAAGATACCCAGTTTGCTCTCCAAGTATCTTAATACAAGCTATTAAGTCCTACTTTGACAGCACGTCAGAAAATAAATTATGTTTGACCCCTGCTCATATAAGGGCTTGTGCACAAATCACGCAAAGTTAGAAATCTTAGATAAAATTTAAGAGCTTAGAATTCGAGTCGCACCTGTACTCGGGTGCCGGTGATATCATCCAGTGGCAGGCGGCGATAAGTGCCCCAGATGCCATCACGCAGTACATTGAAAGCCATGTCACGCTGGACTTGCTTTTCGTACGCCGGCACGTCAGGATCAAATGCGTCCGGCGCTCCAGGCAAGTAGTAGACGCGGAGTCGATCACCGCCGGGCTCACACCTCAAGCACGTCCCCAGGCCCAGTACCCCTGAGCCGGGCGCGCGTGACCACACATACACGCGCATGTCTTCTGTTTCAGCGCGCTTCATGGCGTCCTTCAGTGACTCCACCCAGTTGAAAACGTCATCACGAACCTCGAGGACTACTCTTGTCGACGGCACAGCTGGAGTGCGTCGCAGCAGCACGTACTCACATGACCCGGCGTGCACTCGTGATACCTGCAAGAAGATTCATCGCGCTGCGTGATAAATTAACTACTGGGACAAGACTACACGTTTTCGCAACAATACCATGTAGTGACAAAGAGTACCAGGGAAAGGCCAGCGGCGGCGAGCAGCGCTTGTTGTGCAGGGTAGTCGAGCGAACGCTTGGCCTCCTCCAACAGCAGGAAGGCGCAGCGGGCGGCGAGCGCGCCCAGCACGCTCTCGTGTCGCGACAACACGTCAGCACTCAGCACCAAGTGGCTTTTGTCTAGGCCCCCCACATCTCTATTAGACAGCTGAAATCATTTTACTATGTTTCATATCACATCCTGTAAATGTTAGCGAATCACCGACAGCTTGTTGAAAATATCGAGAAGAGTCATGATACTGAGAAGTAACAGAGCCATCAAATGTACAAGAAATGAATAACCACCTTGATTCGCAGTGGGTCCATGGTGGCGCCGTACTGCAGTGCGTCGGCGCCGGCCGCCAGCGTGGCGCTCACGCGCAGTTCTGGTTCGTCATCCATCACTGCGCAAATATGGAAACCCAGACTAAAGAAACGTTTGAATAGCTTTATTATTCTTTTGGAATAGTTTTTCGATCCACTTTTGTTACTAAGCGGTTGTGGCCGAGAGGATCTGACATCCGACTTTCAAACCCGGAGGTCGCGGGTTCAAATCTTGACTGAGTTTTTCAGAGCTTGTGTATACGGAATATCATTTGATGTTCACTACTAGCTTCTTGGTGAAGGAAAACATCGTGAGGAAACCTGCATACATCCGCGAAGAAATTCAAAGGTGTATAAGAAATCCCCAACTTGCGTTGGGTCAACGTGGGTATTATTGCCCTCGCGCATGAAACCGTCCAAACCATATCGCGTTTATGTTTGAAGGAACGTCAATTTTGACACTGACATATCTAATCCATATCATAACTTTATCAAATGTTATACGTACTCGTAGGTATTTTAAAGTTCGAATCGGGCCGAAAACCTAGTGGCCTCTATGAAGAAATTGCATTTTATTTGTGTTTAATGGCTATTACTAATTAATTTTTCACAACACCACCTGGTAAGGGCTCGATTGATCAAAAACTGATAAGAAAGATGGGCGTTTATCCCCATGTGTGGCAAAATAATCAAATGCAAATTTTGTGTTATTTCGTTATGTTGGCTGGTAGAATTGACTTTTAATGATGATTTAGAATGATAAATATTCAATACTTAACTATAATTTTGAACTGTATTGGTTTGTTTTTGTTTGATATTTTACAATTAGTATTTTCCTTGCATTTTCCTTGGAGTGGTGAAATTACTTTTGACCTACTCCAGCCAGTCATTTTCTGTATTAACTGCTTGTGATAAGTGCAATGACTACAAAAGATTTTTTTTTTATTAATGGTCTACAAACTGGGAGTCACAACTAGGTCAACTAGTACAGCATATAAAATATACATTTTCAAAACAAAACTTGTGTGCATATTAAAATAGCATGAAAGAAAAAATAGCATGAAAAAGAACAGTTAGCTGACAACCTTTCATACTTAATACTGACAATTTACTGAAAAGTAAAGAACTAAGTATGAACAACGGAAAAAAAAGTAAGTTAACGAAAGAAGAAGAATTAATAGGTACATGTACCTCGTAAAGCGTGCGGCAGCAGCAGTGCGTCCACGGGTCGCTGCAGCGCTAGCTCTGCTACCTCGAGTTGCAGCACTCCACAGTTCTCGATCACCAATTGTATTGCGGCAGTAAGCGCATGTCTTTTGGAGCGCTCGTAGTCCTCGAAATCGAAACACGCACCATTGAAGGGTACAAATGCATGTCTTTCTAGAGTGGGAGCGGCTTGAATATTTGTACGAAGTAGTGCCAATAACGTACTGAAACCTGTGAGTTCTACACCACCAGCTACAATGGCATCAATGCTCGGGTAGCGCTTAACAGGCACACCGCCACTGGTGCCCGTGGCAGCCGCAACCGCCTCGCGCTGCGCTGCAGGATCAATGACTACACGCTGTATACGTGACGGCAAATACAAGTCACGCGGGTATGTAACAAGAGTGATTTGCAGTGCCGTATCCATGAACGAGATCCAGTTGCCTTCCCATTTAAGCAGGCCGCGTGTGCCATGTGCGTCCGAGGACTTAATCCCGCGGAACACGCCCTTATAGTTGTAGCCGCGGAGTCGTAATTCTTTATAGATGTCTTCAGAATCGAGAGCTGGTAGGTCTTCCTGTTTTTCTTCGGCCTCGGCCAGCTCGGCTGGAGCCAGGCGTTCGGCGGCGGGGTCGGCGGTCAGTCTCACCGTACCCGTGACCACCACATCCCCGCCTTCGCAAACCTGGAACTCCCCCGTCCCATCCAGCAACGAGACGAGAAATCGCACTGGCGCCTCACGCGACATGATGGTTGCGCGACGGAAATTCACGTTTTCTAACACCACCGCCGCCTGCTCCATATCTAGATTGTTCATCTTTGCCACGGTACGCCAAACCAGTGTCTATTTAAAATAAAAAAATAACAGTCAAACTCTAGCTAGTTTAGGTTTACCTAGCGTAATCAGTACATAAACAGGTAGGGCAAAACTCACAAGATATCCAGTGTTGGGGAATATAACCCGACCTTCGATGTTATGTCCAGCAATGAATGCGTCGTCAGGCTTGTTTAGGTCGTACTCGATGATATTCTCGCCGGATCGGGCGGCCGTCTTGTAGTCGGCCACGCGCCACTCGACAGAGTGGTCCCAGCCAACATGCGCCGCGAGCCCAGGCGTGCCGCGCGACACGGGCCAGGACACGGGCGGGTATAAACGCGATACCTTACAATGTAAGAAAAACGTTAAGTTAAAGTACTTAATGTTGAGATACTGTAATAACTTCACCCAAAAAACTTGGTCTATCAGCAGTTTGTCTACAGCGTTAAAATTAAATTCAAACTTCTGTCACCTGAGGTTGCGCGCCGGCCGCATAGACTTTGCCCACGGCGGCCAGCAGATGGACCAACACGGAAAAAAAAATCTGGTTGTTGTAACGAGAATTCGGTAAACCCTACAATTTTTATCGTACTATATGTGACAACTCTACAAATAGTAAACTCAACTATTCTCTTCTCGTAAAAGTTATATGGTATGGGTAAGTATGTTACATAGTAAGCAGTAGGGCTTAAATTGTTAACAGTGCTGGATGTGTATTGTTGAAATAACTACAGCCTTTTGTATCAGTTACCAAAAATATGTTGTGGTATATACTATATTGCTTGGTAGTAACCACTATGTTACTTTGTAGTATCTACCATGTTACTTGGTAGTAAGCACTATGTTACTTGGTAGTAGCCACTATGTTACTTGGTATTAACCACTATGTTACTTTGTAGTATCTACTATGTTACTTTGTAGTATCTACTACGTAACTTTGTAGTATCTACTACGTATCTTTGTAGTATCTACTACGTATCTTTGTAGTATCTACTACGTAACTTTGTAGTATCTACTACGTATCTTTGTAGTATCTACTACGTAACTTTGTAGAATCTACTGTATTACTTATCCCTTGGCATCTGCACAATAAATGAAATGCCTGATTATACTACTTCCCAAAACTGCTGTAAACTGTACTTATTGTTTGAATTAAAAAACAAAAGCAACTTTTTCGACTTCTTTCGAAAACGTTGATTTTATTAATAAAAACATAAAACCACTTAATAGCACCTTTTCATGGGAAGTAGTAATATCTGGCATTTCATTTATTATATATTGTGCAGAGGCTGGGGACAAGTCGTGTCAGTCGTAAGTTGCAATCAAGTTGTGAAATATTATAAGTAGACATAATTATGTACATATATTAATTATTATGCGTTATAATAAATGCGATGTAGTTAAATATTAACTGTAGACTATTTTCTATACAATATTAATTTTATGTTATGAAAAGCTTAAATAATTATAATGTAGTCACCTTAACCTATTTCACAATTTGAACAAAACAGGTTCCTAAAGTTGGGAAACTTCTAGTTTAAAAAAACTTCAAATGAAATCAATCATTATTTTATATTAATAGGCAACAAAACTGATTATGAGTCACATTTATAGAAAAAAGGTTTTACATTGTACAGTTGCCATCAAATATATCGGAGCGGCCAAGGTACTCATAAATATCTGGACGTGCACTATATCGCTTTGACAATAAAGACGTTGTTTTGTGATCAACTTGGCCGCTCCAATATATCTGTTGGCGACTGTAATATATCGGAGCGGCCAAGGTACTCAAAAATGTCTGAACATGCACTTTATCGCCTTGATTACCTTGGCTGCACCGATGTATCTGATGGCGACTAAATGAACTAAGTAATAATATCACTCCTCCCTAAACAGTGTACTTATATCCCTAATAGTTACCGCGATTGTTAATCAACGAAATAATTCAATTTAAACGGATTATATCGCGTATATATTTAACTATTATCCATTCCGACGTTTCGAGTACTCTTTTCTTGCACTCGTGGTCACGTCACGGGCGTCTGACGTCTACGGCACTTCCGTGGCAACGAGTGCAGGATAGTACTCAAAACGTCGGAATGGATATTAGTTAAATAATATACGCGATAGAATCCGCTTAAAAAGTTAAGTATTGGTTATATGGTAACAACTGATAACAAAATTCTAATCAAATAAATCAGTTCTACATTGAAGTGATACATTATATCCTTGTTATAATTTTTAATATACTTAATACCACATTCAAAAATAACAGGGGATCGATATTTGAATATCACCAACTGATTATATCACCCTACCGATAACATCAGCGGATTACTCCATTCCACTGGTCTAATTGGAATTATTGATAGTTAGGCGGAATAGAGCATTCCGCTGATCTCACTGGTGTTAAAATAGATTGGGTTAATAATAATTATTCACTTCGGTAATATTCAAATATCAATAATTTCAAATACAGTATACGACTACCCTGTATTTAAATATACACTATAATATTTGCCACGTCATGTACAGTTCTAATTTCAATGCTTTATTTTGATCACACTGGGTGTCGGGTTGATAAGTCTGCGATAATTACTTAGTACTAGTAGGTACATTACAGCACATGACAGAATAAAAATGCCTAGTTATACTTATATCGTAAAAATAGAGTTTCTCATTAGTGTATAATATACAGGCGGCCAAAAAAGAACTAGATTCCCGTTGGCTGTAAGGTTTTGGGACCCAACCATCCTCCCTAGATGGTTTTGGAACTTCTCAGATTGATTTGTGTTTTGGATTTTTGCATGGCGATTAAGCGGCGGCGGTGGGTAATGGCCCCTTATAGCCAACGGGAATCTAGTTCTTTTTTGGCCGCCTGTATAGTCTACTCCTAACGCCTACGATGCTTAATCTGCATGGCTTGAAAATGCCTTACTCCTGATATGGGAGAAAGGCGGCCATTATTAAGAATTAAATGTATATTCAGTAGACAGAGAATCCCCGTTTTTCAAGCCAGGCAGAGGAAGGCATCGTAGCCAATGTTGCACGAGTTGACGGTAAGAATAAAATGTACATACAATAATAAACGTACTTTGGCGTATTATTCATACAGGAGATCTTAGAACAATTTTTGTCCTATTATTAGATGTTACTGACTTAGTATTTGGAATATATTAATAAATTGTGTTATTGTAATTACAAAATAATATATTATCAGTCAGTTCTACATCGTAGCAATAAAGCCTCTCATCAAAAAACAAAGTCTTGAATAAACTGAATTCAAAAATAATGGTTTTATTTTCAAACATTACATAAATACACTCAATTAAACCAAACATTGGTAAGAGGCCATCACATATATATCTTAAGTAATAACCATATTTTTAGAGTACTTAGTTCCTTTTATAGAAACCCAACTAACTTGGTAAAGAGGGTGAGATGATAAGGTTAGAGATTGTCTTATTTTTCGTTCAGTATTATCAGTTACTGTTTTTTTAATTCCAAATTCGAAGATCTCATCTAGACCAGTTAAAAAGGTTTCATTTAATTGTAACTGATGCTTGATTGCCAAAGTTTTGCATGGATTTTTTCTGTTACTAGACACATTTGCAGGCAATTTCGATAAACGATGTTTGGCTTCATAACGCATTAACCATATTGACACTAAAGGACCGAACTTCTGTAACATATCATTATAATGCGTTAAAAAATGAAATTTAGAAGTTAAAGTCTTTTTACTGTACGTTAGATATAATTGATGGAGTTCTGTAACTAAAGACTGTAGTAAATCACAATTATCTTTGTGAACGGCATTAGATGTAACTATATCAATTATTTTCCTTAACACTATGTATAACTCCCAGATGTAATCACTGGATGGAATAAAATCACCTACGAGTAGCCCAAAGTATCTCAAGAAGCACAATATTTCAGACGCAGACATTTTAATTGTGTTGTTTTTTAAATTATCCAATGTTATTATCATAGGTTATATTCTCCTTTGGAAAAATGTTTCTAATTTTATTAGCGATACTAAAAAGCGTCTCATGTGTTACCCTCACATCAGGGTCTTCTGACAATAGATCTTCCACGATAATATTGCAAAGCTTCCTTCTGCTATTGCTTGACAACATTCCTTCTTCTTTGTGTAAATTAAGCAAGCTTCTACCCTTTGCAGATTTATTTAATATGTCCAGCAGTGCCTGTAACCAAATTTATTGCAGTGTTGAAGTTGGCTCGAAGTTAATTTGTTTTATTTTCAAGTTACAGGTACATAATAAGGCGTTGCTGCCATAAAAAATCATTTAGAAATAGACTTTATTGACAACCGACAATGATGTACAGTCATTTTCAAGTCAAAGGTACATAATAAGGCGTTGTTGCCATAAAAAGTCATTTATAAATAGACTTTATTGACAACCGACAATGATGTACAGTCATTTTCAAGTCAAAAGTACATAATAAGCCGTTGTTGCCATAAAAAGTCATACATAAATAGACTTTATTGACAACCGACAATGATGTAGTCATTTTCAAGTCAAAAGTACATAATAAGCCGTTGTCGCTATAAAAAGTCATACATAAATAGACTTTATTGACAACCGACAATGATGTAGTCATTTTCAAGTCAAAAGTACATAATAAGCCGTTGTTGCTATAAAAAGTCATACATAAATAGACTTTATTGACAACCGACAATGATGTACAGTCAGCATCAAATATATTGTAAGAGCTAGAGTAGCCAAATAGTTCGTCACACCATACAAAATATATGGTGTGACGAACTATTTGATCACTTTATATAAAGGGTGTGCTTTAGGTTATCATACTGGCGCCGCAACCGGATGTGGCAACGGTGTGTAAGCGTGACAGCGCTATCTCGTTCGCACACCGTCGCCGCATGCGGAAACTGCAGCAGTGTGTAAACCGCGTTAATCGATCACCAAATAAATAGATCTGCAACAAAATTGTACCACCAATTAATATCAAAATGATTACCAATAATATTTCCGGAAAATGATAGTAAAACCAAAATAATATATCTGATACCAAAATCGGATGAAAACATGTTGACCACTAAAAAAAAAGTTACTCCATTTCTATTAGAAGTCGGTTCTGGTGTTTACCGACCGCTGCCGCGGCACGCACGCTTTGTTCTCAGTTAACCTAACACACTTCTCCTCGCCTCGTTTCGCACGTCGTCGCACGTATCTTGAGTCTGTGAAAACTATTTTCTTTTTTTTTGTATTTTTACAGGTTTTTTATTATTATTATTTGGTGATAGATCTACTATTCTGGTTATACAAATCTGAAGTTTTAATTTGGGTGCAAATATCCATTAGTTAGGCGTTTCAGATTTGGTGACCGTTTCAATTAAAATGGTCACAGATATATTTGTTGTAGGCAGATATTATAATTAGGGGATACAAATTAGGTGGCAAATCTAAACTTTGGTGACAGAAAATGTAGTTGCCTATGGTAAATACCGGGTGAAATCTAAAATGTTATACAAGATAATAAAACCTAATCCCATTAATGATTTTGAACAACTTTTACTATGGGATCAACTTTGTAAGTAAAAAAAATTGAACAGTTTCATAGAAAAGGTCAAGGATAAGAAAGGTATGAGAAAGTTTTATTTATTGTAAATTTACAAAGTTGACCCCATAATAAAGTTGTTAAAAATTATGAATATATTCAGGTTTGATTATCTTGAAACACGTTTTAGATTTCACCCAGCACAACTATATGTTTGAGAAACTTAAAAAATCTTACTTGTCGTTTAAGCTTTGGAGTATATGTTATTAACACATTTGTTGAGCTGCTGCCAGAAGGGGATACATTTTGAATAGTGTACACCTCACTTGTCAACTGTTCGATTTCGTTGGTAAGGTCCTTTACTGGTGGTAGATTAATTGATGTGTTGACGCTACTGTCAGAAGGGGATCCATCTTGACTGCTTTGGAAGTTGGTAATATTCTTTATTGGTGGTACGTTTCTGCGTTTCTCATTCAACACATCGACATTAATGTCCGATATGCTCCCCTAAAAAAACACAAGTTAATTAGCCCCTTGTATAAAAAACATATTTACATGAACCCTTTCATACCTAACCGTAATGTACCTAGGGAACTCACGGATCTTAGGTCGTTTTGTATAAAGATAGCATTGTTACGTTCATAAAATAATTCCAAGAGTCTTAGATCTATACTGTTTAAAAAAGATTCACCACTCCACCTCGGAACGTTCTTTATCCCTTAGAAAGCGGAGGAGAAAAACGCATTTTATCCGCATGATGTGGGGAAAGTAAGTTTTGACTTGTTTCTTTACATTATCTGGTAGGATGGACTTTAAAGAGATGATTTTGAATTATATAATTTTGAAAGCATGAATTTGGCTTAAATTTTTAATATTTTATAACTTGTATTTTTCGCAGTGGCGTGGTGAAAAATGTTGTATTATTACTCGGCAGTAAAATTTGTTCCTGAGTTATAGTTGTTTTCTATGTATTTAAGTATTTATTTAGGCATATCTATCTATTATAGATAGATTAATAAGTGCTGGTGGCCTGGCGGTAAGACATCAAACTTTCAATCTGGAGGTCTTGGGTTCAAACCCCGACTCGTACCAATGAGTTTTCATTTGATATTTACCAGTCGCTTTTCAGTGACGGAAAACATCGTGAGGAAACCTGACCTAATCCCAACAAGTCCTAGTTTCCTGTCTGGGTTGGACGATCAGATGGCAGTCACTTTCGTAAAAATAGTGCCTACACCAATTACTAGGATTAGGTTGCCGAGCGGACCCCAGGCTCAATAAAACTATGGCAAAAGTCCGAGACAAACGCTAATTGGCCTCCGTGGGGTGAGGTAATTCAGATTGGGGCGGGCATAGCATGGCCATTCTGTATGAAATACTATTATTTATTCTGTGCTGTGGGACTAGGTCTGTTTGTGTAAGACTGTCCCATAATAATTATTTATTTCAATAATGCAACGTCATATTATTAAATTATCTAAATATTGAAACAGATAGGTACCTGACTGAGACTAAGAGAGAAATCATCATCATCATCATTTGATATTTGTTTCCAAAGATTTAAGTTGCTTATGAATGTGGCTCTGTCTCCAATTGGTTTAATCAGTTCTTGTATCATTCCCTGATCCAATATGTTGAATGTTTTGAGGGTGATCTTATTTTCTGTAAATACAAACAAAACTTAACCCTTTATTTCTTTTAAGCTTTTGGAAAGTACTTGAATATAAATAAATATATACATAAGGAAAACTGACACATGTGGACGAAAACTACCCTACCTCTGCAACGGCAACGGTGCCGATGCGGTAGATTTGACAAGGTGCTGGGAATATTACTTACTACCCAGTAGGACTAGTAGGAGGCATATTATTATACCTACTAGCTTTTGCCCACGACTTAATCTACGTGGAATAAGTCATTTCTCATACAAACTTCCACCCCCTTAAATCACGATTTCTGGAATAAAAACTATCCTATTTCCTTCCCCGGGACTCAAACTATCTTCTCCATACCAAATGTCATCTAAATCGGTTCAGCGTTAAAGCGTGAAGTAACAGACAAACAGACACACTGGGCCATATTATAACTTTAAAACACGTTTAGACACGACAAACAACTGAATCAGAAATATCAGAACTTGCTTGAAAATTATTCACATGTAACTCCAATAGGTACATACAACCTCAATATCGGTTGATTGATTTTTGTTCCGTGTTGGAGTATGTTTGAGATAGATTGTGTTTTTAATGTATTGTCTATGTAGGCATTTTAAAATTAGAATACGGCACAATGAAAAAATTGTACAGTACATTTGAATATAAAAAAAATGGAAACAAGACTTACGTTTGAATATCTCGTAGTATTCTGACAGACCCCACTCATGTAATATTTGCGCGATGTCTTCGTCCATTTTCAGTAAGACACAAGTTTTTCTTTTGTTATTTTCACTGCAAAGTAAATCTATAACTGCCTGTCACTACTTTTGCGCGGGCGACGTAAGTACGATTGGTCACGATCAGCGCCATACTGTTTGAAACCGCCCCGCGCGCCTTCCGCGCCCCTCCGCTCTCCCAGACGCAACGATCCGTATTGTAATAACACTAATAACAACAATAGTATAATGTAACTTACTTTGAGTATTGTTGGTGTAAACATTTAGATACTATTCCTTACAAGCTTTCAAGTTACTAGAATTGAACATTGCCCGTTACAAACGAATTGATATCGCTACCACATCAAAATAGTTGGTCGTACAATAAAATTAGTAAAGGGAACGTTAAATTAGTTAGCAGAACAAATTTCCGCTTACTACACATTCTTGTAGTATCGTATTTTTATATAGCTGCGACAACGATGGGAATTGTAAAGACGACGATGCTATTGTAACTATCCCTTGAGTATTGTTGATATAACATTTAGATCTTAACCTTTACAAGCTTTCAAGTTACTAGAATTGAACATTGCCCGTTACAAACGAATTGTAATCGCATCAAATCCAATGGTTGGCTGAACAGAAAAAAATGTTAGGAGAACGCAAAATTTGTTACAAGAACAAATTCCCATTTACTATACATTCTGGTAGTATTGTAAAAAATATTTTTTTCCGTGAATGCGTTAGACGCGTCGCGACGTACAAGCGGCACGTGCGCGGCGCGGGGCAGCGCACACTTCAGCAGCGCCTGCAATAACGCGTGCGGCGCCACCTCCACCACCAGTGCGCGCTCCGGCACCATGGCCAGCACAGCAGCGAACCGCACCGGCGAAACCAGGTTGTTCACGTGGTATGCTGCGTCGCTCAGTCGAGCTACAAAACGGTCCGAGATCAGTCGCCACTCTCAATAATCTGGATAATTCGGTATTTTAAACACTCACCTAACTCTGACTTCCACTGGTCCGGTGGTATTGAGGAGGAAAGCCAGCGGGTGCTGCGGGGCTTCGGATTAGGGATGACTTGCTGAAGGCGGTCGTGCAACAGCGGTGCGGCGCCGGCGATGTATTTGCTATGATACGCCACGCCTGAGGTGTTGACCATCCGCACAAACACGCCGTCAGCTGACAGCTGCTCAACGAATCTCTCTATAGACGCTAATGGACCGGAGATCTGTTGAAGAAAAAATGTCTTATTATAATACTTTTATTAACGCCTGTTATGTCTCAGCACACGTATTCAATAAGACCCCTTGAGGGCAGCGCGCCATCGATCGTTGTGAAATTCCTTGGCTCTCTCCTTTGTACATTAAAAGACGCCTTTTTGCTCAGTTAAGCGTGCTGTTGGACTATTCGACAGTTATATTATACTACTACTATACTACTACGGAAAATGACATTATTCAATACATTTATGGTCAAACAAAAGATACAGTGTCGTTGAAATAAATCTAAAAACAAATTACACATTTACTTGGATGAGAATATGTGACCTAAAGACATTATATCCAGACGTTTTGTAAATTATACGAACGGAGGGAAATCTATGATCGGTCTTGAAACTAAAAAAAAAGAATAATACAAGTAAGGTTTGTACTTTTGCCAGCTTTAACTGCAAGTCAATAAAACGCTCCACAGATGGTGTTAGGGAGTTATGTCGTACCTGTGACGTAATAGCTTTACAAGAAATATGGTTACTTAAGGAAGAATTATGTTACCAAAGCACTGTAGATAGTGAGTTTCGGTTTACGGGATCCTCGGCCGTCGACACGTTAGTGGAAATACTACGCCGTAGACCGTATGGCGGAGTCGCGCTATTGTGGAAGCAAAGTGTTCTTTCTGAGGTGTCAATGATAAAATATGATAACAATCGAGTGTGTGCAATCAAGGTCGCCATTAAAGATCGTTATATTTTGTAATTAGTGTATACATGCCTACAAATTCGTCTGTGAATTTGTCTCAATTCACGGACTGCCTGGGTACGGTGAGTGCAATCATATATGGCATAGAATCCATTTATATTCTAGGAGATTTTAATGCTAACCTTGGGGAATTATTTTTCACGGAGCTAATGGAGTTTTGTAGAGAACAGAATTGGACATGCATCGATACAGATAAGTTAGAGTTGAACTCTCGTACCTATACGTTTATTAGCGAAGTGTACGGAACCCCTAGTTGACTCGATCACGGTATCCTTACCCGAGCGGCTGTGCATTCAGTGCGAGATGTTCGGGTCAAATATGACTCATGCTGATCTAATCACTTCCCTCTTATCATGGAATGCGATTTAGAATTAACACCTAAGCTGCTTAGCACAATAATCGCGAATAAAGAACTAGTCTGGGGGGAAAGAACGGAGCAACAAATTAAACTGTATTAGAGGGAGGCTCATTCTAGACTGCGGCGTAAAGACTTCGACCATAATTTCACAAACTGTGCAGATAAGATACTTATCGCAATAGCGTGGCTCATAGGCGTATTCTTGACAACTTGTACACCAATATTGTAAAAGCATTAAGTGGGGCCGCAGTATGTAGTAGGGGTAGTAGAGTGAAGGGAGCAAAGGGTGAATGCTTAATGGGGTGGAGTAAACACGTCGGCGAAGCTCATCCGGTGGCCAGGGCGAAGTTTCTCGAATGGGTGTCGTGCGAAAACCCCCAGAGTGGTAGAATGTTCGAAGAGATGTGTGGCAGTCGAAAAATATTCAAATCTCGGTTAGTGTTGTCAGAAGCGCGAAGAGCAGGTAAAAATGGATACTCTCGCTGAAAAACACTCCAAAGGCAACTTCCGGGGTTTTTGGCTTGATACAAAAAAGATGAGCGTTCCCCCTGGTCTTCCTGGGAGCGTTGACGGGGTGAGTGACCCCAAAAGCATTGCGAATGCCTTTAAGGATCAATTTTCGGGTGCAATCTCCTCCGGGTCCGGGGAGTACGGCGCTCGATACTCTGACCGACTTGCTAGGGGGCATAAGATTTACAGAAATTTGCAGGAAGTATGCAGATGGCCGCTTGTACTAGTTCTGTGTCCAGTAACCTCCTTCAGCTCGGCCTTCAGCCTCGCGTGTAGCCGTGCCTCTTCGGGACGTTTCGGGCCCTCGTCTATAAGCGAATCTCGGCCTTTGGCCTTCGCAATAGCTGACCTTACCCAGACCTTACCATGTTTCAGGTGAACCATTGCGGCTGTGTCCCTAAACAGCCTAACAGCATTTTTGTTCTTAAGTCAGACTCGCACTTGACTGAAGTTTCCTAATAGGTTCCCTGTCATATTTAGGTAAAGACCTGTTTTGTATATATTTTATTTTTATTTTAGACCCAGTAGTTTCAGAGATAAATCGCCGGTCATTTTTTGCCTATTTTCTTGAATAACCTCTAAAATGCTTATTCTAAAATTATATATATATATATTTGAGATTCTTACAATGAGCCCTTTCATTTGATATGTAACACAATTGAATTAGCAAAAGTATTGCTTTTTAATTTTCTCATTTAGCCCCTATATTTAATATTCATTTTTTTGCGGTACATTTTTTTTTTTTTTAATTTATTTAGAACACAAACAGTCACATATACAAATGAAATTGAAGTACAATGTAGAGTACTTAACATACTTAAGAATCATAGACCTGGAGGTTCATTATTAAGTACATAATGTTAACATACATACCAACAGCATAAAGAAAATGAAATCATGAGCCATACTTAAAATCTATTTACTAGTCTTCAGAGGACAAAAAAAATAAAAATACAATACATGTCCGTCTTTGGGTCACACACTTACATATGTGTACCAAATTTCAACTTAATTAGTCCAGTAGTTACGGAGCAAATAGGCTGTGACAGACGGACAGACAGACAGACGCACGAGTGATAATAAGGGTTCCGTTTTTTCCTTTTGAGGTACGGAACCCTAAAAATTTGTCAAAAATACTCGTTTGGTGAAATTGACCCACGTCGTTTGTACTCACCGTAACACTGTCAGGGGAGTTGTGGCAAGCGAGCTCGATGTCTGCGGGGCAGCGGCGCGCGGCCTCTTCCCAGCCCAGCCCGACGGCGGCCATGGCGCCCGGCGCCGGCGCCGCATCCAGTATGCAGCGCCCGCGCCAGTACGCGCACAGCACCGTCTGTTCTGCCGTTAATGTCTCATCCGCATACGCACAACCTATATATGTATATATATCATATATATATGTATAGGCAGATAAATGGAATTCAACTGGATCAAGTCACGAATGTATAAGTTTATTAGTGTATATATGTTATGGTTATGGACCAAGTGATAAATGGGGCATTATGAATAATAACCAAAATACGATGGCAATTTGATAATAACTATTAAAATAAATAAATTGTCCGGGCATTATACATAATGTTTTTTGTTGTAGTGTTGTTCAAATGATTTATTGTTTGACGCCATATAATTTTAATTTCTGTAATTGTAATTCTAATTAAGCCCTAATACTTAATCATCTGTGTGGTTAACGTTTTTCTTCTTACAGTTTTTATTAATTATTTAGTACGATAACTTTTGTTTATTTGACCGAAACCGGTAATAAAAAATATATATCAATTTTATTTTGGACATTTAACCAAAATTTAAAACGCTAATACTTAATTTCTCCTTTTTACCTAGATGCATTTATGCAACTAAAGTTAAAAAAAATATTGGATAATCAGACTTAGGATTTTGAATTATTAGCATATATTTATAATCCATTAGTTCTTAGCAATAGCAACTAAAAAAAGTCAATTTAAAAATATATGTATCTAACAAAATAAAAACAAAAATATCATACATCTTTTGCTGTTTTATAGATGCTCTGACCTATATGCCTGGCGTGCAAAAGTATTGCATCATTTTGCATTTTTTCATCTGCGCCCAATATATTTGTAAACTGGTTAATTTTGTTAAATTATTTAAATGTAATTATAGTCCTTGAAGTTTATATACAATTCGTTCGTATTTAATTGTATAAATATTATTTTACTTAACTAAATGTTATGCGTTGAAGTTTTAGCTTTACAAAAAGTAAAATAAACATGGATATCGGCTCAGTATTTTTAGATTATCGGCATAGTTCCGGTTTGTGAGCATTTTCGCGTTATCACAAGCACGAGTTGCACTACCATTAATCCCTATAAAACGGGGGGTAGAAGAGCTTATCAGAAGTCGATTGGTGCCGCATATTTTCCCGTGAAGAAGACCTGGAAAAATGGAAACCGCTAAAGCTCAAGCCCGCCAAGTCGTATTTCGCTAAAACGCAAGAGGGTCGTAGCCAACTTTCAGTAGCTGCCGAGCTGAATCTAAGTCAATTTACAGTTTGTAGAGCTTACCAAAGGTTCCAGCGAACTATGGAATAGGTTGATATGCCTAGAAGTACCTTTACTTCAAGATCGAGAAGCGGCCGCAGAACGTGCACAACAGAGAGGGACGACCACACTGTAACAACGTTTCCGAGATCGTCACCAGACAAATTTTGCGATCCAGTAGCGTCTGCATGAGGTACGAGTAGTTACCAGTGAGTAGCAGTACCACGGAGATAGCAGCGTAGTCATTGCCTAGCTATTTTAAAGTAAAGAGGGTGAAAGTGGAGCTCAGACAACACGCATCAGCCAACTGGGAGACCCACATTGCCAGTATAAACGACGACATGCCCTCCATTCACCGTCTGTGCAGGCAGGAAAAAACCAAAGAAGCTGTGAAGCCGTTAGTGAACGAAGGGTGCACGCTACGCTACAAGGCCGAAGAAAGGGCGCTCTTGAGCGAACGTTCCACCATACTCCGCTACGAATGCGACCCACATGAGGGAGGTAGAGGAGCAAGTAGCAGCGCAACCACCGAATACAGTGGAGGACCAGGTCTTCTTCCCACCCGGCCAAGGAAGACACGCAACCACAAGGACCAACCCGAAGAAGGCTCCAGGCTAGCGCCTCGCCATGCGACATGTTCGGGATCAATATTCAAAATTCAAAGATTTATTCTGCAAGTAGGCCTCAAGGGCTCTTTTACAAGTCAATACAACATTTATAGTAACATCATATAGTGACATGAAAAATACATAACAACATTTATAAATACAACAGCCAATAACTGGGTAAACATTACATTATAATAATCTTAAAATATATAATTACTACAATACAATAGAGATGTAAAGTCTCTCCAAGTGTCCAAATAAAATTTATACTAAATAAATAACTCGCGTCTGGATAGATCGAATGCTAATTCGCGATGCGAACATGGCGCTTCGTCACCTGCCGCAGCACACCATAGACCTTCGTTTTAATGGGATCATGAGCTCGGAAGAAACTTGGCTGAGTCATTAGGCTACCGAAACCGGGGTTCCGGTCAAAGTTTTCGACCACCCTGCAGCTGACCAGAGTCCTCACCTCCATGGTTGAGAGGATGAATCATTTACGCGGTGCATAATTCCGTCCAAGACGATGAGAAACAGCAGCAGTAGGAAGCCTTTTCTGACTCCCGCGAGAACTTTGATGCCTTCGGAGATAAGGCCGTCGTGTGCAACTTTGCAGGCAGCAGGTCTCGCATCTTAAGTGGAACTCCAATCTCATGGTGCCTTCGACAGATTCTCGGGATATACTGGCCCGAGAGACTATCTAATGAACGCCTATTAGATACCTGCCGCGAAACTCCGATCGGTCACCAGATCGCGCGCCGCAAGTAGACCTGGATCGGTGACACTCTTAGAAGGGATCCCGACCACATCCCTAAGCAAGCCCTAGAATGGACCCCGCAAGGCAAGAGAGGATGAGACCGTCCCAAACAGTCCTGGCGGCGCTCATTGGCATCCGAGTTGACAGCAATCGGGCTATCATGGCCTGAGGCGAAGCACGCAGCCCAAGACAGAACGAGATGGCGGCGCACTGTGGACGCCCTACGACTTACGCCTACGTACGCAACTCTTGCGATAGCCAAAGTTTTAAGCTGACTTAAACGCCGCGATGGAACTAGCTTTTCTTAGTGTCAGGCAGATGGTTATAAATATAACGGAACGAACGAACAGGGAACTCATGGATCAGAGCCTGAACGAGTTCAACGGTCATCTTGTGCGCAGAATGTTTAACCGCGCCCACTCTTCCCAATGCCAACTTGCTGCAGGGAATAACCCCAGACACCCGCCGGTCACAAGCCTAACCGCGCGAGCTCGTGCCACCACTTCTAGGATCCACAAAGCCACAGACTGGCCAATATGACCTCTATGCCAAGATGGCCAACGCAAAAGAAAGTAAAACAGACCGGACTGTCGTAACAGCCCGCGACAGACTCCGCCAAAAGGGTCCAGTTCTGAAATCATGCCCCCAAAAGGGGTGTGTAAGAATATAGAGTAAGTTGGATTTCACTATGATTAGAATCTGAATTATGAAAAATAAAACCTGTTAGCGCTCCTCCGTATTCGCTTTCAATGCAAACAAAACGAAACTCATTGGTCGTAAAAACCTTCGACATACAGTGGCGCTGTATGTAGAAGGTTTTTTACAATAAATGTATTTATATTCTATTCTTATTCTATTCTAAACAAAACCAATGAGCGCTGTACAGTAAACAGTGAAGCATTTGACGTCCGCACACTGCTATACCTAGAGGATTATGGTTGGCGTTACTGTGTGTCACGCATCTGTTTCCGTCCCCACATCTCATCCAATGTATCAGTTGGCCCGGTACAGCTTGATTCTAAATAATGCCCTCATTAATCACTTGGTCCATAATATATATATATTGTGATAAAAATATAACTCCAAAATCCGCAGTAATAATTTCACTGTATGAGCAAGGAACTGACCAACTTCGCCAAGGGAATGACCAATGATGCCATCAGGTTGTACGCCAAGCTCACGCAGTACGTCGACCATGGCCACCTGCACGGCAGCAATGGACACGAAACAATTGATGGCGTTGTGGAATTCTTTCTCCGATGCTTCCGCGACCACGTACGAGAGGTTCACGCCGTACGGCTCAAGCGCTCTCGCCGAGCGCGCGATACTCCGCGCGAATGTCGGCAAGCGTAATAGCTCACGCGCCATGCCGGCCCATTGTGAGCCCATGCCGCTAAACGCGAACCAGACCGGGCGCGGTTTGCCTTCGTTTTCGAGCACATCAAGCACGGTCCCCGCCTGGTCTAACACGGCATACCCGCGACGGGGGTGGCCAGCGGTGGCGCGTGCATGTACTGCGTCTATTAAAGCGTGTAATTCCGCGTCGCGTGGATGATCAACCGCTAGCCGAAGTAATTTCTCGACGGCGTCGTCGGTGCGGCCCGAGGCCAACACGAGGCGTGGCACCGGGTACTCTGCGGGCGGGGGCCGCTCGCCGCGCCCTCCTTCTAAAATCACATGCGCGTTGGCGCCGCCAAACCCGAACGAGTTCACTGCCACTAGTCCGCCTTGCCACGTTGTGTTTTTTTCAACCACCTGCATCACAAGTACGAGGATTAGATATCATATTTTATATATTACATACCTAGTATACACATGAAGCATCAACGCATAATAAAAAAATCGATCCTAACGTGACCAAGAAGTCATACAACTAGCTTTAAAGATGTGATTTGACTTTCCAGCTGCAGTAAGCGCTCGCTGAGGTGTAGTAGTTCACAAGCGTTTTAGTGACAAGATTAGTCGCGTTTAACCAAGACCAAGATACCTTAATACGACCATCACTGAGTGCTGGGATGCCGGTGTTGGGGTTTTTGTAGTGCAAGTTGCCGGGGATGACGCCGCGCTCCATTGCCAACACCATCTTAGCAACCGAACAAAGCCCAGAGGCTGGCTCCGTGTGCCCTATATTGGACTTGACCGAGCCTATTAGTAGCGGTGCATCCCGGTCCTTACAGAATAGCTCCGCAATTGCGTTCACCTCCTCTGGATCGCCTGCCTGAAACATATAATCAGAACACTTAATAGAGTGTTACCGCATACTGGACTAATCCATCGATCGATTAGCCTAGGTAGAAACTATCGCCCGATTGGTGTGGTAACGCCCTCAACACTAAAGGTATATTAAAAGGTATTGTAGTACTTGAGATATGTCATCCTGTTCTCACCTTGGTACCCGTGCCGTGCGCTTCCAAATAGACGATGTCCTGTGGGCGCAGGCCGGCGTCTTCAAGGGTCTCTTGCGCGATGCGACGCTGTATGACGCCGGCGGGATAGAAAATGCCTTGCGGCTTGTAGCCGTCGTTGTTCACGCCCGCACCGCGCACCGTGCAGTATAGACGGCGCGCTTCGTGACGGCGTTGCAACATCACGGCCACCACCGCCTCGGAACGCACGTAACCCTGCCCGCTTTCGTCGAAAGAGGCGCAACGACCATCCGGTGAGAGCATGGTCAACTGATGGAAGTTTAATGACGTTGTTGGGTCGAGGCAAAGGTTTATGCCGGCGACTACCGCGGAGTCGCAACGGCCTGCCCGAATATCGTGCACGGCCTGTGCCAGTGCGTACATAGAGCTTGAACAGGCGACATCGATACCAACCGAAGGCCCTTTGAAGTCAAATGAATAGGAAACTCGGTTGGGGAACATAGCGTTGGCACCGCCAATCATAGCGTAGCCGTTGATCTTGTCGCTGTCATTGCACCATATGTTTAGACTTTCCGAGCGGCTGACACCGACGTAAACGCCCGTGCGCGTGCCGCGCAGCTCGGCTGGGCAGAGCCCGGCGTCTACTAAGGTCTCGTGCGTCACCTCCAGAAGCACCCGCAGCTGCGGGTCCATGACATCAGCTTGTTTGTCGGATACGCCGAAGAACGCTGCGTCGAAGTGTGCCAAGTCCTTTAGCTTGCCGCCCCGTTTTGGCAATCCATACATTCCTGAAACATTACACTGATGGATTCAACACTTTACAACTAGAGTAACATTTTATAGAAAACAAGTCACTTTAGATCTCCCACTTTTCTAAAAAACCTCTTTGACGAGTTCGGAGTGGTTACCTGGCGTCCACCGGCGGTCGTCGACGGTGACCATGTCGACGCCTGCGAAGAGATGCTGCGCAAATTCCTCTATATCGCCGCTCTCGGGCAGCCGGCCCGACAGTCCTGTCAGCACCACTTCTGACCCTGCGCTGTTGCCATTGATCGCGCTTGGCATCTTTCACAATCTGAAACAGACCACTGTGCAGAGTGGACTTACTTCATTTTTAAATAGTATTACATTTTAAATTGTATCTATTAATACAATTTTTAGGGTTCTGTACCTCAAAAGGAAAAAAACGGAACCCTTATAGGATCACCCGTGCGTCTGTCTGTCCGTCTGTCACAGCCTATTTGCTCCGAAACTACTGGACCAATTTGGTTGAAATTTAGTACATATATGTAAATCTGTGACCCAAAGACGGACATATAACTTAAATAATTGAATCCCAAACATAATAGGGGCTACTTTTGGGGGGTAAACGAGAAAATGAAAAATAAAAGTTTTGCAAAGTATATCGTGTTATATGCCAAATGGAAGGGCTTGTTATGAGAATTTCAATACTATTTTTTTAATAATTTTAAAATAATCAGCTTCGAAGTTATTAGAATCAAGGCAAGGCATTCTCTACCAGTCAACCAATGGGTAAATAAATAATGGGTTAAACCAGAAAGATTAAGTAGGTGCAGTTTCTTTTAAAGTAAATAAATTTGTAACCAAGACTATATATTAATATAAAGTATATATTAATAAACTTACACATATACCAATACAAATAAACATACAGTACCTGGGCGACCGAGCTTTGCTCGGTTATAACTATTTATTGTAATATGGTGGGTGATAATCTTAACTAAATTTTTTTTACTAATTTAAACTTCTCTAAAACAATAAAAATTTAAAAAAAATATAAACTTGAACATATAAAAAAAAAAACAAAAGTTAATCACCGGGCGAGATTCGAACCCGTGACACTCGTTTCTAGCCGTCCGCGTCTTAATCCGCTGGACCAGACGGACAGTGGCCAGCAACACGAAATTAGCGACCATATTCTGCGTCGAAAGAAAAACGCATGAAAACTCGAAAACACGCGTTTTCCCAAACATAACACTAATCTAGATCGATTGTATACCCCCAAAAACCCCCATATACCAAATTTCAGCGAAATCGTTAGAGCCGTTTCCGAGATCACAGAAATATAGTTATATATATATACAAGAATTGCTCGTTTAAAGGTATAAGATATATTGATACATATATAATTATACCAAGTGTGAATCATTAAGTTGATGAGGAAGAAAGTTTGTCAAGGAAATACTTACGCTACATGCGATTGATTGATTGATTGATTGATTGATATATTTATTCGTTATAACATAGGTACATTGTATTGGTCTTAGAGGTAAAGCATATTGCGAACACTATGTTTTGCCGCTTGGCGTACGAATTTGTTTTTACATAAAATTAAGTTAACATGCACAGGTCTAAGGTATTCATGCTTCATTAGTCAAATCAATTACAAAAATAATAAATCACTTCAGAATGATAAACTCACAATAACAATAAAATATTAAAGAATGTCAACAATGAAATTTTATAGAACTACAAATAATGTCAAAAATAGAAAAGAGCTATAAATCATTATCATTCAAAAACTGTTGTATACTATAGTAACATTTCGTGAGTAGTAGCGTTTTTAACGCCTTCTTAAAATGTGCAATATTTAATTCTTTAATATTTTTCGGAATTCTATTATATATTTGAGGTGCCATTCCTAGCACACTTTTGCGCATCATGGCTGTTTTACACACTTTATGGTATAATTCATTTTTGTATTGAGATCGTACAGGGAGCTTACGTGTGTCAGCAATTTTATCAAAAAGGTTTGGATTACATTTCACAAAGACAGACATTTCCAAGATATATAGACAGGGCAAAGTTAGGATATTTAGTGATCTAAAGTACGGAATACAACTATCTATAATTTTTAGACCACACATAGATCGTACACATCTTTTTTGGGCTTTGAGTACTGCGTCTTTATCAGCAGCATTGCCCCAAAAGATGACTCCATATCGTAGTACCGATCCAACAAGTCCATGATATGCAACAAGTAAAGCGTCATTATTTACTACCTTGGAAAGCCTATAAAGAGCAAATGCTGACTTACTTAATTTTTTACACACTTCATTTATATGGTATTTCCAAGTTAGTTGGCTATCAATAAATAATCCTAGAAATTTGGTCACTCCTACAGTCTCTATAATATTTCCATCATAATTAATATTAATATCATCCGGTTCAATTCGTTGGTAAAAATGCATAATATTAGTTTTTGTCAAATTAATTACTAGGTTATTATTACTAAGCCACATTATTATCTCAGTTATTACATTATTTATATCATTTTCATAATTAGTCTGGTTACTGCATTTTATAATAGAGGTGCTATCATCAGCAAACAAGATCATAGGATGGGGAATGGCCTTGGGCAAGTCATTTATATAAATTAGAAAGAGCAATGGGCCAAGTACACTTCCCTGTGGCACACCATGTCTTATACATCTTGCATCCGAAATGAACACTACGTCCGTTTTCCTTTTAGCACACCTTCTAGTAATTTCAGTGTATTGCAGTCTTTTCGTGAGGTATGATTGTATGAGTTCTAATACATTTCCTCGAACACCATATCTGCTAAGTTTACTTAGTAGTACTTCATGATCTACATGATCGAAGGCTTTGGTCATGTCAGTAAATAGAGCACATATAGGTATTTTACTGTCGACATTTTCCATAACTATATCTAAAAAATTATATAAAGCCATGTTTATACTAATGTTTTTCCTGAACCCTTTCTGTTCCACACAGAATAAGTTAAAAGTATCCATGTAGTTATATAGTGACTGGTATATAAACTTCTCAAAAATTTTGGAAAATACTGGTATGAGAGCTATGGGCCGGTAATTTTGAGGGTTATCTTTATCACCTTTTTTGTGTAAAGGTTTAATAATGGAGACTTTCAACTTATCTGGGTAGATACCCTTATTAATACATAGGTTAATTATGTGACTTAGGTGAGCGGCTATTATATCACTTACATATTTAATTACAAGTGTACAGATTTTGTCAAAGCCTACACTTCTTGTGTTTCTTAGAGACTGAATTATCAATTTAATGTCATGTGGTGTGGATGGAGGCATAAACATAGACTGAGTACTATTGTTAATTTTACATTGCAAGGCATCATTTTTTGGTAAGTCTTTAATACATTCTATGAAGTACGTATTTAAGGTATTTGCTATATCTTTGGGATTCGTTACAATATTTTGTTCGGTTTTTAATCTAAGAATATCGTCATTCTTAGAGTACGCTTTAGTAGAATTTATTATCTGCCAAGTGGCTTTTGATTTATTTTCTGCAGAGATAATTTTATAGTTGTTCTGAGTTTTCTGTGTTAACTTTACAATTTTTTTATATCTAATAGTGTAACTTAATAAAAGGCTTTTGTTTACTGCTGTAGGTGAGCGTCTATATTGCCAAAGAAGTTGCCTTTGCCTTTTGCTACAGGCTCGTATGCCTCTTGACATCCATTTTATTTTTTTATTGACTTTTATAGTCATCATCTTTATGGGAAAGCATAAATCATAAAGAAACTGAAAATCGTCAAGAAAACTGTTGTATGCAGAATCAGGGTCTTCGGTTCTGTATATGCTCGCGAAAGACAGACACTTCAGATATTTTTTAAACAGTTTTAAATTTTCACGAGAGTAAATTCGCTTTTCAACACGCCAAGTCTTAATGTTGGTTTTCATATTTCCTGGGCATTTAAGAACTTGCGCAGTGTGATCCGACAAACCAAAGTCATAACACTACTTTGACCTTGTTTCAAGTTATGCGCGACATGATCTATACATGAATTACTGGAAAGTCTTGTTGGTTGTCTTATTTCTAACTCTAAATTAAATCCTAGAAGAAAATATTCAAATTGTAATGATATGTAATTTTTCTTCATAATGTCAATATTAAAATCTCCACAAATAATTATTTTTTTATGGCTATTATTGCATAGTTTTTTAAGAATAATGTCAAGTTTTTCGTAAAATTTAATAATCAAACGAACTTACCTGTGAAGTTTAATACTTAGATTGCTAAAGCTTGGAGTTCTATACACACACATAATAATAGATTTTTGGTCTGTCAGTTCAATGGCACAACACTCAAAAATTCCTGAGATTGAATTTTTTGCGATATCAGGTAGTTCCTTGAAGTTATGTCCTAGTTGCACCAGAATGCAAGTCCCTCCACGTTTATTTTTTCGCGAGAAACATGTTGCTAATTGGTAATTTGGTATCGACAATAACTCTTCGTGGCCGGTCATTATGAAGTGCTCCGTTATGCATATAATGTCGATATTCACTTGAGCTGTTTCTAGTTCGCTCAATCGAATTGTAAGCATGTCCGACTTATTTATAAGGCCAGCAATATTCTGATGTAAAATATTTGTATTGTTATTCACGAAAAAACTTTTGCGTACTATCTGTTGTCATGGATTCATTCGTGTCTTTGTCATCTTCAACTAGACTTTCGTCATTATACGATTTATCAGTTTCAATCTCACACATTACTTCGTTAATACGCTCGAAAATGTTTTTCATGCCATGATTATTGATTTCTCCCGTAGACTTTTTAAACATATCATACTCATACGTGAGACGTTTATTTGAATCAACAAGATAAGCATAGCCGTGTGTGCAGATATCAAGGTAGAGAAGATGATTGAAAAGTTCGATTCTCCAGTTATATAGTTGACTTGTAACGTGACACTTATAAGTCGGTAAGCAAACTATGAAATTAGTATTTTGTAGGTCCATTATTTTTTCTCTAATAAAAATGACTAAATTATGATAGTTTTTAGATGATTTAAAGTCCTCCTCACCAATAAGTATGATGCAATAATCATTTTTTGTCAAGGACTCCGTTTTTACATCGATGTCCTTTAGCAACTGCTCGGTACCACAGTTTGGCTTGATATAGTGACATATTTGCTTATTTATTACTCGTATTACTGAACGTGTTATTTGCGGTGCGCAGAATTTTACATTTTTTATTGCTGCTAACAATAATAACCTGGCTTTTTGATGGCAAGCCGTCCAAGTTCTGTTGCTTGTCAGATATACTATTGCTAGTACAAGTATCTATTTCAGTTCGCTCATCTGGGTTTGTTGAGTGAGCAGATTTTGGCAGTGCATCTGGTTCCGATTCTTGCCGTAAAGGTGATGATAATAGACTACTAGATTTAACTTCGTCGCTTGATAAGTTTGTTTGTTTTCGTGCTTTCTTAATAGATTTTTGTTTCAGACTCAGTTTGGTTCTTGTATTTTTATTTGGAGTAGCGTCACATAATATTTTTTTGTACGAGTTAATGCCTTTCTGACATGTTTCAACTGTTTTCTTTAAATCGTTCACTTCACTATTTAATCTAATTATCTCTTCATGCGCACTAGATAACTCTGTTTTTAATTGAACGATTTCCTCTCTAAGATGCTGTAAGTCAGAGTTTTCTAGGATAGAAATGTTTGGGAGGCTGCTAGGCGACACTATAGTATCAGCATTCCAGAGAGTGCTATTTAAGACATCTTTCACAGAAATATTTGAAATGTTTCCTTCTGGCGATTGCGCTGTCTTATGTTTTCTGTGAGTAACGTAGTTAAGATGGCTTTGATCGAGGTTAAGACTAATATCAGTTTGCTTTAATGCCTCTTTTGACGTGCTTGGTGGCTGACTTTTTAAGTCTTTTGATGTTTTTGTTTTAACATTGCAAGTACTGCATTTCCAACTATTCTTGCGCTCGTTATCCATTAGTTTAAATAACTTACTACTAACGATCGTACATTTTAAGTCAAATATTTGTTTACCTACATTGAGAACATTTCAAATATTCTTTAGTTGCAATTTTTATTCCGCATTTCTTGCAGGTAAATTTCTCGGTTTCTTTAGGAGTTCTTTTATTATTTGCTGCCATGATTTTTGTTTACACACAAGAAGTTGTATTTCACAAATCGAAAAAACGAAAAAAATTTAACTCTCACGGGGATCGAACTATGTGCATTTTACTCAGACTGCGTACATTAGGCTGCTGTACTACGCACATGGCCAAACTAGCTGCTACGCTTTACTGCGAAATTTGGATAGTTAATAGTGATGTGGGCGGGGTGTAATTTGATTGACATGCACTGTAATTGGCTCATTAGCTTACACACTTACTGGTTTAGTACAGATGTGTGCGTGATTTTTAAAGCAACTTAACGACTTCACTGTTTGTTTTCTGCCTATTTCGCTATACACACTATTTAGATAACTTTTATGCACATTTCACAGGTCTATAAGTCTATAAGTCACTAATATAATCAAACAACCACACAGATAACTATTTATGCACTTTTTCTATTTTTGTTTACGAGAACAGTTGTAACGTGATCAGTGGCGGATTAACCGAACAGCAGAAAAAGCATATGCTAAGGGCCCCGCGCCTAAGGGGGGCCCCGCGCTCCGACCCTGACCATGCGATTTCGGCATGCGGAACCGGCCAAGTTCAAGTAGAACTCGCACTCCGCGGATCCTGTACTCCCACATTTTATTTACAATGTATTTTTTTTCGTAACTCAGTAACAATATTGATCAATTATTATTATTTGTTATTATCCTGTCTATTTTTCTTTACAACGATACCAAATTTAAAGATTTTTTAGGCTTACGCAAAGACCTAGAGCAGAGTTTAGCATAAAACCGAAGGTGCAGAGTGTTGGGGAAGGTGCAAACTTTGGGCATGGCTAAGCTGCAGGAAACGGCAGAGCTCGGAAACGAACAAAAGAAAATACTGTGTTAAAAACATATGAGTGAAAAGCAAGGAAGGATGATTTATTTACTAATTATTACTTCAAATAACAAATTGCACCTTAGGTACAGCTAATGCCTAATGATGATCAGCTTTGAGCCCGTAGGAGGCCAATGGACGCGCTCCTCTACGGCTGGCCGGGCGCCCAAAATATGCCGAGTTTGCTGCAAAGCCGTGATACATATGATCTAATTGTCAAAATGTTATAAAAAGAAAACAGCGGGGCCCCTATGCTGGGCTTTCCATTCGCATAAGCCGGATGTAAAGCCCTAGATAGGGTCCGATACCCAAAGCATCCCAGCAAGTCGCACTTTCGAGCAAGAACTAAGGCCGAGCAGCAGGCGAGCCGAGATCAATTCCAAACTCTGTTCTCCTACAATTCAGTCTTTGCATGGTGGCGCGCCGTGTTTGAACGCTCCAGGCCTCCACCCTTATACGGAGCTCGGCCTACGGCTTCGTTCACACTCTGGCATTGGTTTCATTCTAGGCTCTGCTTTCCTGCAGCTTGGCCTTCAGTTTCGCACGGGAACGCTACGAAATCGGGTGGTCCGATCGGTCCGGATATTCAGCTCGTGGGGCTTGGCCTTCGGCCTTGTTTTTTGGCTCACTTAGCCATTAGTTCCCACTTCTTAGGTCCGACTCACTTTTCACCTATTTTTACAAGCTTTTATTAAACTTAATAATATTGATGTTGTTAAACAGTATCCCTACATGCTTTTATTTAACTTGTAATACTCGTAAGTTGTTTTCAAAACCTGCAAACCATCTGCAAACTATTTTTTTGACCATTTGTCAAAATTTGGCAAAATCGACCTAATCTGATGATGAAAACCGAAGGTAAGGAGGAAACCTATATAAATAACCGGCCAAGAGCATGTCGGGCCACGCTCAGTGTAGGGTTCCGTAGTTACTCTTCCGTCACAATAAGCTAAACTGGAGCTTAAAGTATAGTAAATTGTTAACCAAGGGATGAAACGGTTACCCGAGTTAAACAAATAGGCAAATTTGCATAATCAGTACCTAATTAAAGTAAGTCTTTTTACTATGAAGGGAAACCTTTTTGCGATAACTCAAAAACAGCTAAACTGATCATGTCCGCTATAGTTTTCATTTAATGTCTTTCTTAAGCTCTACTTCCACGATTTTTTTCATATTTTTTGGACCTAAGGTTCAAAGGTTAGAGGGGGGCGGGGACACATTTTTTTTTCTTTCAGAGCGATTATCTCCGAATATATCCACTTTATCAAAAAATGTTTCTTGAAAACCCCTATTAGTTTTGAAAGACCTTTCCAACGATACCCCACACTCTAGGGTTGAAGCGAAAAAAAAAATTCACCCCCACTTTACGTGTAGGGGAGGTACCCTAAAAAAAAAAAAAATTTTAGATTTTATTGTACGACTTTGTCGGCTTTATTGATTTATATATCCATGCCAAACTTCAGCTTTCTAGCACTAACGACCACGGAGCAAAGCCTCGGACAGACAGACAGACAGACAGACAGACGGACATGGCGAAACTATAAGGGTTCCGTTTCATGCCATTTGGCTACGGAACCCTAAAAAAGGAACTGTGATAAAATAACACAACTTCATTAAGATTAGGCTCTTTTAAAATGGATTAGTAAAAAAATAAAAGATCGAAATTCCTCCCTACATTTTTTTTTCGGAGCGATAATTTCCGAAAATAATAACTTTATTTAAAAAAAGGTTTATGAAGACCATTATTCGTTTTGAAAGACCTTATCCAACCATACGCCACACTACAGGGTCAAAGCAAAAAAATATCAAAGTAAAAACATTTTGTATGAGAAGTATCCTAATTTTTTTTATAGTTTTTATTTTACCCGTTCTGTCGCAATGCATGTTTATGTATCCATGCTAAAATTACAGCTATCTAGCACTAAAGATCACGGAGCAAACACTCGGACAGACGGACATGGTGAAACTACTTATATAAGAGTTTCTAGGCGACTACGAAACCCTAAAAAATATACTGCATAACATGTTAAAAACTAATAGAGAACGAGTGGACAAAAATTAAGACATCGTAAAAATGTTGTTATGGTACTCAATCCTCGGGGTGCGAGTCCGACTCGCACCTAATCATTTTTTTTTCAAACCAGGGGGCCCCGCGTGCTATTGTGCTAAGGGCCCCGCACCTTCTTAATCCGCCCCTGGACGTGACCACTTCCAGTCAGTGCCACACCCACTCGCGATTGAATTATGTTTTACATTGTTTTTTGATGTGTCAAAAAAGAGCTGTTATAACACTTACTTTATTTTCAGAACCGGCTGAAACTCGAGCTAGTCTCCACAAAATCAAATCGCGGAGTGTTCGTCGTCGCTAAGAGATTTCGGAAAACGTTTCCGAAACCGAGATAGAACCAATTGGCGCCGAGCGCCTGCTCGGTTCGCTTTTAAGTCGCCACGTCAAGGTCGATAGTGATTACTGATTAGTGATTACATTTACATTAATTTAATAAAGTCCTACTTGCTCTAGTTTAAATTTGGTACACACGTAAATCTATGACCCAAAGCCGGACATGTAACTTAAACAAATGAATATTAAACCTAGGGGCCACTTTTGGGGAGTAAAAGAGAAAATAAAAAATAAAAGTTTTGAAAAATATATTGTGTTATATATCAAATGAAAGGGCTCATTGTGGGAGTCTCCAATATACATATATTTTTTTATTAATAGACTTCAATTTCATAGAAGGAGGAGGTTCTGTATTCGGTTGTGGCTATTTTTTTATGAATGTTCACCAATTACTCCGACACTCCGATTTTAGTAATTCTGCACGTGTATGGTGATTTGGGTGTTTTCTTAAGCAACTCGAGCATTTTGTCTCAAAAATCATCAATTTGATGAAGTGGTTCTGATGATGATGATTTTTTTATATAGTATGTTCATCGATTACTCCGACACCCTAGGTCCGATTAGAGTAATTCTTTTTTTTTTTAAAGGAGTTACCACTAAGGTCCCATAATATTTTTTGGCCTGATCTGATGATGGAATCCTCGAGGAATTGAGGAAACTCCTCAATTTTTAAGGGTACATGTATGGCGATTTGACTATATTCTTAAGCACCTCAAGCATTTCCTCTCAAAATCTATCAATTTGATGTACTGCAAGTACTGCAACTGTAGCCTTACCACGAGTTTGACTCCACATATTAGCTGACGTGTTCATAACTTACTTTCTATAGGTATATCTCGCTCGCTCTAATAAGATACCAGTATGAGCGAGATGGTGCCCTATTGATTTTCCAACAAACAATACGCCGATTTTCGTTTCGCCGACAACGATTCGCAGACGGGTTCTTTGGCCGAGTAACGATTGGCAGAATGTCATTACGCATAATAGTCGTTTGCACGAGTAGTCAATACCTACGCAGAACATTGATACGCATATTTACGTTTCGTAGAATAATCATTTAGTAACTCTCACATTTACCCAAGAAACTATTAATTGGTCGAAACACAATAGGTCGAATAATCATTTGGCATTAATATTGATTAACAAAACTTCGCTCTTATTTATGGCTAGACTAGGAAATTAATAACCTAGGTACACAACAACTTTTAGTTTGAGTCTGATAAACATGGTTTTGATATAATGAATTATATACTTATTTTCATTAACTCAATTGACCCTGAAATTGTATGCCTTGAAAGGAGCAATGCTTGTAGAGTCTGTGCAGAAAGAGAAGGGTCGTGGAATTTATGGGGCCCAATACATTCCACGACTCTTCTCTTTCCGAACAGACTCTAATATACAGTGGCGGATTAACCGAACAGCAGAAAAAGCATATGCTAAGGGCCCCGCGCCTAGGGGGGCCCCGCGCTCCGACTCTGACCATACAATTTCGGCACGCGGAACCGGCCAAGTTCAAGTAGAACTCCCACTCCGCGGATCCTGTACTCACATTTTATTTACAATGTATCTTTTTCGTAAGTCAGTCTTTTTTATTGAACAATTATTATTATTTGTTATTATCCTGTCTATTTTTCTTTATGACGATACCAGACTTTTAGGCTTACGCAAAGACCAAGAGCAGAGTTTAGCATAAAACCGAAGGTGCAGAGTGTCTCAAACCTTTTGTGCATGGCTAAGCTGCAGTAAACAGCAAGCAGCAGCTCGGAAACGAACAAAAGTAGATACTCTGTTAAAAAACATATTAGTGAAAAGCAAGAAATGATGATTTATTTATTATTTCAAATAACAAATTGCACCTTACAGTTAATGCCTAATGATGATCAGCTTTGATTTGAGCCCGTAGTAGGCCAAAGGACGCGCTCCTCTACGACTGGCCGGGCGCCCAAAATATGCCGAGTTGCTACAAAGTCGTGATACATATGATCTAATTGTCAAAATGTTATAAAAAGAAAACAGCTGGGCCCCTATGCAGGGCTTTGCATTCGCGTAGGCCGGATGTAAAGACCTAAATAGGGCCTGATACCCAAAGCATCCCAGCAAGTCGCACTTTCGAGCAAGAACTAAGGCCGAGCAGCAGGCGAGCCGAGATCACATATTGGCAATCCCCGGCAATGGACCCGGGTACGTCCTTAAACTACGTCCAAAAGAGAGGTATGGGCATTGTGAATGTCATCTCGCTTTGTGTGGTAGGGCACAGCCAGTGGATGTCATTCCAGATCTAGAGCAGAGCCCAACTGGAGAAGTACCTCCACCTTACAGAAAACAGCAGCCAAATAACACTTGACCCTACTCATAGTGATGTGTTCCTGCCGGTGAGTAAGGTTGCCAGAGCTCAATGAGGGGGGGCGGGTTTAGGGTCGGCAACGCGCATGTAACTCCTCTGGAGTTGCAGGCGTACATAGGCTACGGAGGCTGCTTACCATCAGGCGGGCCGTATGCTTGTTTGCCACCGACGTAGTATAAAAAAAAAAAAAAAAAAAAAAAAAAAAAAAAAAAAAAAAAAAAAAAAAAAAAAAAAAAAAAAAATCCCAAACTCTGTTCTCCTACAATTCAGCCTTTGCATGGTGGCGCTAGAACGCTCCGCGCCTCCGCCCTTATACGGAGCTCCGCCTACGGCCTCGTTCACACTATGGCATTGGTTTCATTCTAGGCTCTGCTTTCCTGCAGCTCGGCCTTCAGCTTCCCACGGGAACGCTACGAAATCGGGTGGTCCGGATATTCTAACTCGCTCGATCATTACTCACTAGCTCGTGGGGCTCAGCCTTCGGCCTTGTTTTTTTCCGAAAATAATAACTTTATAAAAAAAGGTTTTTGGAGACCGTTATTCGTTTTGAAAGACTTTATCAAACCATACGCCACACTATAGGGTCTAAGCAAAATAAATCAAAGAAAAAAGAAATGGAAGTTACCCAATTTTTTTTAATAGTTTTTATTTTACCGTTCTGTCGCAATGCATGATTTATGTATCCATGCCAAATTACAGCTATCTAGCACTAACAATCACGGAGCAAACCCTCAGACAGACGGGCATGGCGAAACTATAAGAGTTTCTAGGTGAATACGAAACCCTAAAAAATACACTGCATAACATGTTAAAAACTAATCGAGAACGAGTGGAAAAAAATTAAGACATCGTAAAAATGTTGTGATGGTACTGAATCCTCAGGGTGCGAGTCCGACTCGCACTTAATCTCTTTTTTAGGGTTCCGTAGCCAAATGGCAAAAAACGGAACCCTTATAGATTCGTCATGTCCGTCTGTCTGTCCGATTCTGTCACAGCCACTTTTTTCCGAAACTATAAGAGCTGTACTGTTCAAACTTGGTAAGTAGATGTATTCTATGAACCGCATTAGGATGTTTACACAAAAATAGAAAAAAAAACAATAAATTTTGGGGGTTCCCCATACTTAGAACTGAAACTCAAAAAATCTTTTTTCATCAAACCCATACGTGTGGGGTATCTATGGATAGGTCTTCAAAAATGATATTGAGGTTTCTAATATCATTTTTTTCTAAAATGAATAGTTTGCGCGAGAGACACTTCCAAAGTGGTAAAATGTGTGTCCCCCCCCCCCCCCCCCCGTAACTTCTAAAATAACAGAATGAAAAATCTAAAAAAAATGTATGCTATACATTGCCATGTAAACTTCCACCGAAAATTGGTTTGAACGAGATCTAGTAAGTAGTTTTTTTTTAATACGTCATGAAATTAAAAAAAAAAAAATTTTTTTTCATCATACCCATACGTGTGGGGTATCTATGGATAGGTCTTCAAAAATGATATTAATGTTTCTAATATCATTTTTTTCTAAACTGAATAGTTGGCGCGAGAGAACCTTCCAAAGTGAAAAAAAGTGTGTCCCCCCCCCCGTAACTTCTAAAATAACAGAATGAAAAATCTAAAAAAAATATATGATATACATTGCCATGTAAACTTCCACCGAAAATTGGTTTGAACGAGATCTAGTAAGTAGTTTTTTTTTTAATACGTCATGAAATTAAAAAAAAAAATTTTTTTTCATCATACCCATACGTGTGGGGTATCTATGGATAGGTCTTCAAAAATGATATTAATGTTTCTAATATCATTTTTTTCTAAACTGAATAGTTTGCGCGAGAGAACCTTCCAAAGTGAAAAAAAGTGTGTCCCCCCCCCCCTGTAACTTCTAAAATAACAGAATGAAAATCTAAAAAAAATATATGATATACATTACCATGCAAACTTCCACCGAAAATTGTTTTGAACGAGATCTAGTGAGTAGTTTTTTTTTTAATACGTCATAAAATTTAAAAAAAAATTTTTTCATCAAACATATACGTGTAAGGTATGTATGGATAGGTCTTCAAAAATGATAGTTAGGTTCCTAATATCATTTTTTTCTAAACTGAATGGTTTGCGCGAGAGACACTTCCAAAGTGGTAAAATGTGTGTCCAAAGTGGTAAAATGTTGAACAAGATCTAGTAAGAAGATTTTTTTTAATACGTCTTAAATTGTACGGAACCCTTCATGCGCGAGTCCGACTCGCACTTGGCCGCTTTTTTCAAACCAGGGGGCCCCGCGATCTATTGTGCTAAGGGCCCCGCGCCTTCTTAATCCGCCCCTGCTAATATATTATATATACATACATTTTGGGGATCTCGGATCGGCTCTAACGATTTCGATGAAATTTGCTTTGCAAACTAGATTGGTCAAAAAAAGGCATAAACATAAAAGGGAAATTCTTAAGCAATTTACGCTTCGCTGACGACCTAGTTCTTTTCTCACGACCTAGTTCTTTTCTCACGACCTAGTTCTTTTCTCAAACAGCGTCACAATTGCAAGGGATGATAAACGAACTTAATTATGTTAGCCGTGATATTGGTTTGGATCGATAAAACGAAAATCATGTCCAACAAAGCTCATAGACCCATTTTCGTCGAAAATAGACAGAGTATGTACAGCAATATATATACTTACGTAAACAACTATCTCTATGAAAGTCTAGACACTGTGATGAATTAGAAAGACGTATTACAACCCAAGTAGCACAAAACTGCATTATAAGGTGTCACAAACTGTTCACGTCGGTAACTTTAGCATTTCTATAGTTATAATATGACATCCCAACTGCAATAGCTGAAAATTAAGCTATCGTCTGTATAATAACGTTATTATGCATCACCACTGCACAACTGTAATGCTGCAAGCGTTAATATGGGTTCTATATTATACAGCTTTTAGCAATTAATGGAACTGAGAGCTGAAATGTGGAACTGTAAGCTGTATTGGCGCATTTTTGTGGACTTTAACTAAGCTATATTCTGAATAAGACGCCACAAGTGTACCCTTAGACGCTTGCATTTTAAGAAAGAACATGTGAACTACTATATTGCAATCAGTTATTCAGTGATATCAATTAACAATGATATAATGCGCCTGGCTGCATATAGTGGAACTTTAGTAGTGTTAATCAGCTTATTCCATGCAATCCTATAATAACACTTATAAAGCCCCCATGATCGCTTTGGATGAATTCATATACTTCTGAATTACAGCAAACTGCTGGTTATTAGATCACATGTGGCTTGTGAACCCAATTGGAGCTGAATACTTGTACCAGCGTGGGCTATTAATCTGCTAATGTAGTTAAATAAGATCTTATAGACTACATTTTTATCGCCTCATAGTTATTTATTAGTTACTCGCCACCAGCGTGGCGACATTGTGATCTGGAAACAGAAAAGGAAAACTGGCGGAATACGCCGAAAAATTAATAGAGAATTTTTGAAATCCCTAAAACTCATACGGAGAGTTTAGTAGTTCATTGCTAACTGTGCCACTATTTGCGTACAATGCGGCCCACAATTATGCTATATACAAATCTATAACTGATTTGTTTGACACAAGATCTCGCCGTGTCAGCTCTTTGCTGACTTATGTACTACGAGTGGACACTTAGACAGCCCAGTACTAGTCAATGTACCTCGAGTGAACATTGAAATAGCTTCTACCATTTTATCGTGGTTAATACGGTACACATTGGTGATCTGCCATTTTTTTTAGATTTCAATGTTATATATTATTCATTTATCTTAATTAAGTCAACGAAAACGACACCGGATTTGTGTAGGAAACCGGATGATTTTATGAGTAACAGCTTATCGTCAATTTATACGAGTATTATGAATAAAAAAGTATTCTTTGTTCATAACATCGACTTATTTAATACTAAATTTTTCAAGTAAACAGTGATATTTTGGGGGCGCGTGTAAAATTTATCTACATTCATATAGTATTTGACAATAAAATTTCTTTCCCATTTAAAATTCACACACATGGGAATAAAATCAATGTTGTACTTAGGTACCAAAACTAACGTTTACACCTTCATTGCACTTTATTTAAATTTCATTGCAGTTGAACAGTAGTACTAATTAAATAATTAATTTGTTAATAATTGAGTTCATTAATTTAATTAATGAATTAAGTTCACTTATTAACTAATACTTTATGCTTTCTCTCTCGCATCAAAATGTGCCATACACGCCACCTTCTCAACTCGTGAGAAACGAATTTCAACCTTATCTGTCAACAGTAAAATTGCTTTGACAGCGTCTGCCATGACCCTTTTAGTGGTCGTTGGCGTGGTAGGCACGACAGCACACAACCACTTTAGTGGCTCTTGGCGTCCAAGTTAATGTTAATGTCAAGGGTTAATGACCATGGGACATTAAGAAGTTAATGGGATTTGTAAATAAATCCGATTTGCATTGAATATGATTGCTCTAAACAAGATATTTTAGCAAAGCCTCACTTAACATCAAAAGCAGCTTGAAAGACTTGTTATCAAAAATAAATTTATTATACAATTTACAGTTTTTACAATATCACAATATACCCACAGTAAAATACTTTTCACCACACCAGCTTGTAATGGATCTCTTTATGTTTCAAAAACTGATGAGACAGTTGCATTTTATCCACTAGAGTCGCAAAATTATTGTAATCCACATGAGTTGTTTCCTCATGTTGGCTTTCGGAATTGACTTGTAAGGGCTCAGGAGCGCTTCGTCCACAATTCTATTTCGTCACCTTTTTAAATAGGGTTGTTTCCATCTACAAATCTTATAAGAATTGTATCCCAATAAATTCTTTTGGATTATAAGAACATGTTAAACTACTGTTAGGGGACCTGTACTGACCAGATTTTTGTAAATATTAAATATAAATAAATAAATATAAATATTATAGGACATTATTACACAAATTGACTAAATTCCACAGTAAGCTCAATAAGGCTTGTGTTGAGGGTACTTAGACAACGATATATATAATATATAAATATTTATAAATACTTAAATACATAGAAAACACCCATGACTCAGGAACAAATATCCATGCTCATCACACAAATACATGCCCTTACCAGGATTTGAACCCGGGACCATCAGCTTCGTAGACAGGGTCACTACCCACTAGGCCAAACCGGTCGTCAATATTGAATTTAAAATATCTTTTGGCACACGTTACGTGACCAAACTCGAAACGTCATTGAAGATTCTGATGACGTCACAACTCTCGGATTGACACTTGACAGTTAGGCGATAAACAACAAATGACAAATGTCAGTTGACAGTTCGTATCTTCTACGTGCGTATGTAGTTATGTGTCAAACCGTAAACTGTGACGTCACACAATTTTCAAAGAGCGTTTTGGGCGCGAAAGCATCTGTCAAAATATATTTTGTGAATTTAACATATTTAAAGCCGTTTTTAGTATAAAAGTTGAATTTTAGGGCAACTTTTAGTTAATATAGAACGTAATACGAGCGTTTCAAAAAATTGGAAACAACCCTATTGTCTACAATGCCATGTTGTCAGCATACACTTCCTAAATCTTCACCTTACTAACTTGTCCACATTACTATTTTGACTACAGTCCCAAGTCGTCTACATTCCTATTTCTACCAGAGTGCCAGCTCGTCAACATTATTGTACCACCCATTATCCTGACTGCCGCATCTTCTATAAGACACTGAAAAGTTTTGATGGCCTGTGATTTTGTACCTCCACTAATACCAGTAATGTGGACTATATATGAATGTGGACGAGTTAGCAGTGTGGACCACATAGGAAGGTGGGCAATATAGGAAAGAGATGATGTAGAAAGTAGACAGCTCAGTACAGTTGACCATATGACAATAATGACAAGTTAAGGTGATGAAAAAGGATTATGATGAAACGGTCCTGAGCCCTTTTAAGTATTTTGATTTTCTTATTTTATTATTTATTATTAAAGCTTTTTTTCCACTTAACAAGTTTTGCAATGTATTTTTAATTTACAACTATTTCTTCCATCTTTGTTATGTGGCCCCTCTGAGGGTAAAAGCCTCCTCCATTCCTTTCCACCTTCCTCTGTCCTTTGCTATATGCATCCAACATTTTCCTGCTGTGGTTATTATATCATCGGCCTATCTTTTCTTTTGTCTTCCCCATTTTCTTTTGCCTGTTGGGCCCGACCATTTAGTTATTTGGTAACTCCATCTCCTGTCTTCGTATCTTGACAAGTGCCCGGCCCAGTTCCACTTCTGTTTTAAACTAAATTCAAGGGCATCTGTCAATTTAGTTTTCATGCGGATGTCTGCGTTTCTCGTTTTTTGTATTTTTCTCAACCTCAGTATACTTCGTTCCATAGCATGTTTACAAGATAAAATTTTATTTTTTACTTTTTCTGTGTAGACCCATGTCTGGCTAGCGTAAGTTAAGCTTGGAAGAATGGAAGAGTCCATTATAGTCTTTTTTATATTGAGACTATAGTTCCCTTTAAGAATTTCTTTTTGGGCCCAGTATTTCTTCCAAGCTATACTTATTCGTCTGTCTATTTCCTTTTCATTACTATGTGCATCAAACGACACCAATTTACCTAGGTATACATATTCCTGAGCGTATTCTATTGGTTTTTCCTCTACATTTATTGTTTTCTTTTGACTATTTGTCATAATTTTAGTTTTGGAGGCATTCATGTGTAGACCAGTTTTTTTGCTTTCAGAGTTTAAGCTCTGTAGCATTGATTCTAAGTCTGTCGCTGATTCACTAAATAGAACAATGTCATCCGCGAACCTTAGGTGTGTTAGTTTTTTATCAAGTATCCATAAGCCTTTATTTTTCCAATTAATGTTTTTGAAAATCTCATCAAGTACAGCTATGAATAATTTTGAAGATAGTGGGTCTTTTTTATTTAATGCATGTTAATTATAAGATGTAATGTTTTGAAAAGATGTGTCCCACTGAGTTTCTGGCTGGTCCATATTGGGATGCCCTCCTCCAATTGAGGGGGGATTTAAATCTTCTCGGATCAGAAGTGTAGGATTAGAGCCGGTATAGCTTTATTTGACATTCATAAGCACATTATGCCTTGAATAACTTGAATAATAAAATATCTTCATCTTTATCTTTGATGAATAAATATTTAACAGCATTCATTTGGATTTGACTTGTAATATTCTACAACTAGTATTTTCTTCAGAATAGTGTGGTGGAAAATTTGTTTAGCATACAAGTTTAGAAACCCATACAACAGTCAATCATCAGTCATTTCACTTTTCGAACCACTCACTACACTTGTGGTTCAATTTTAGAGTTTTTTGCTTGCTTTGGGAGGAACGCAAAGAGATGAGACGAAGTGGCGTCGTAACCTGTGGGAAGGCACGGCAAAGCACAACTAGCTTTGGTTGGACCAACTCAAGCAGACACTAACTTGCAGAGCTGCTGGACCACCCCAGAAGTCAAGACACATCAGGCCGTTGGTCTATAGTCATTGCAGTCTATGTAGGCCAGAGACTACTTCCTCAAAATACCTCCTTAGTCGCTGTAACTATCATCTACAAAGATGCTGTGGCCAATGATGAGTTTGACAATGCAAATGAGTAACCTGTTACAAGAGACTGTAGACAGTTTAAGAGTTAACCTTACTTAAAAGATACCATTGAAACTCCTAGTGTTCATTACGCTATAGGCTTGATAACTTATTGTAGAATAGTAGTTAGCTGTCTCTTGTAAAAAAGCTCTCAGCCAAGTGGTTCTATGAAGATACATCACTTTATCCCATCTTAGCTTTTTCCTGCAGCTCTCCAACGCCAAACAACATAAGCTTGATATGAGCCTTAGTCTTAGCACTCTGGTCTTTCAACTCCTCCGCTTTCCTCTCAAACGCCTTTATTCTCACATCCAAATATTTCACAGCCTCTTCTGCAGGAAATTCAAGATAATGATTCAAACCAACATTTATAAGCATTGTTGAAGTGTCCGGAACTGAGGCCTCCATGAAAAAGTTGCATCCTAAGTTCACCTGCGTCTTGAAACCTTGAGGATGTTTTTCTTTTGAAGTCACCACTTCCAATGTGTGTTTTTGTTGAATCAAATCGGTGATTTCTGCATTGATTTGCTGCAGCCGCCAATCCACTTTTTTCAGGTCTTTTTTTAGGACGTCGTTGATGAACGCTTCATATTTTGCGATAGATTCATCGATTTGTGTAGTAGCCATGGTTGTTTAAAGGTTTTTAAGTACTGCTAGAACTAACTGCAATTATTCGTTAAGTAACTTAAAGCATTTTAAATTTCACACGTCGCTCCAAATGCAGATATGCAGTACTGAATGACAATTTGATTTGACAATATTAAGGCCGAAACTATTAAAACTGATCGTACTGAACTGCCCACTGCCTCAGCTGACTTCACTACCCAATCAGACATGGACCTAACCTAACACAGTACAGTAGGTATAGGTACAGTAGCAGGAGTGATACTGACAGTGACAGTAACGACATTTTTTTTTTTTTAACTGACACTGTCAATGGGCCTCTATCCCTTTAAGGGCCTATCCAGACGGGATGATTAAATCGACCGATTAGATCAGAAATAAATTGGCCTCTATCTCCAATTTTATCACCAATTTTAGATTAATCTAAGATAGTCTACTCGAAAAACTCAAATAACGGTAAAAAATATAGATACTACTTCCTATTTACTTACTTTACTCTTTGGATACTACTCCTAAACATACGTGTGATCATTGCAGTCGTAATGATGTCTAGAAAAATGTATTCATTTATCACAGCGGCAGACCAATGGTAGAGTTTCTGTAGATTGGCTCTTTGTGATTGTGTGGTGTGGTAAGGCCTTAAATCTATAGTATTTCCTGTTTACGAAGTTGGCTGAGATATTGGCGTACAGTACTTTTAAATTAATTATATTATATATTTAGGGCGATATCAATGTCAAAGGCATATAAATATACTAGAAGTAAAACATTTATTAGGTTACATTTATACAGTCCGAAACTTTACAGTATTACGTAATCATTACTGAAAGGCGAAAACGTCGTAAACATTCAGGAATCGTAACCATTTCCGAGAATGCGTTACGTTTATCTGTCAAAGAGGCCGTGGTTGAAGTGGACAAAGATTTGGAGTCGTAATTTACAATATTTACCAACGATGTCTGCCAATTCGCCACCCGGGACAAGCGATGGTAGCTATTTTTTCATTCATTTCTTGCCGGTACGCATAGGTTGAAGGTTTAATTATGTTATTGACTTTCAGGAGAAGACTCGCTAGATGCGTCTACCGTCCCGCCAAATCATATAGAAACTATGGGCGCCCGCCTTCGGGATTTGGATGTAGATTCTATCCGTAGATACTTGGCTCAAAAACTCGGCTTCTATGAGCCCACGGAGCCCGCAGCGCCGGTAGAAAAGGTTTTGGATGAAGTCAACCTAGACGGCATCGTAAAATGGATCAAAGGATCGCGATGCAAAAACATTATAACATTGGCGGGAGCGGGCATTTCTACGTGTAAGTAACATTTTAATTCAATCTTCATAAATAATTGAAGAGAATAATTTATGTAAATAAAGTACTCCATGTTTACAATCAGTTGCTAAAGTGGAATATTTTTGTTACATACTGTTTATGTACAAAACAAATTCAAGGTCGATTAGTCTACGCGTCAAATATTATGGAATAGTCCAGTTAGATTAGATTGCAAGCATTTAGTTACTTATTGATATACAAAATTTTATTTGAAGGTTTTACTTTTATCTGATATTTAATAGCCCGGTCCACACAGAGCGAGCATACGCGCGAGGCAATTTCCTCATGCATAAACTGGTCAGTGTAGATGTGCCGCACGCACCCGGGCGAGGAAAACGCATGCGCCGCCTCGACTGAGGCACGTCTACACTGGCCTGTTTATTAATTACTTTTAGTCATGTTATATATTTTATGATTATCAGTCAGGCTTTTATTTAGGTAACATTCAATAGTTTAATTCCTAATAATAATTTTTTTTTGTAATGATGTGTCAAATATACAGATTAACTTGTGTAAGCCAATTAATTGTCCCATTACAACCTACGGCTGTACTTAGGTTTTCGCTCTGTAATGTTACAATAACCGCTTATTGTAACCTTAATTTCCGCAAATTTAAGGAGATTTGCATTTAACTAGGTACTCTATGATACCACTTATCACTTTCCATCGCCATCACCAGTTATGGTGTTTAATGCATTCACTGCCAGGGGGCGTGGCCTAGGAATAAACTTGTATGGCGGTGAATGCATATATGCTTTATTTGATTTGTTTCATTTTTATGCATGGTACTTAAATAGCATTAAATATTTAATAATATTTTTTTATTTAAATCCAAGTCTGATCTTTCATTCATAACTGCATTATAATGAAGAAAATACGCAATCCATATAGATTTTCGTACATTGAATTGACTCGCCTGTTGCCATCTCTATTGCATGTGCATAATTATATTGCTGTCAAGATCGCACAGTGTCTTTGACAACCAAAGCAGTAGGGCAACACTCCTCCTTTCCGGCATTCTCAGCTCAGCATTGCTCCGAGCAATTATTAGGGTTGATACAACTTAACATCCCTATGCGTGCACAGCCACAGTTTTTTTTTCATAAATGGCTTTTACTCCTCGCTAATTTTAACGAGGTGGATTCTGCCAATTTCGAGGTGTGGACTTTTGACTTATGTGAGCACAGAATGTTCGGTTTAATTTTGATTTTTGTGGAAGGATAGGCTGGGAACCTAAAACAACAGATAAGATGAATTGAATTCTGACAACCCTAAATAGCCGAAAGGGATAGTGCCATACATTGGAAAGGAACAGCATGATTCGTCCCGGAATCGCCGTCAAACTTCTGCTTTGTAGGAAATGTGATTTCTGTATGGTAGTGTATTTTATTCTGTAAGAAGACTGAGTGGGCAGTACGAAAATCTATATGGAAAGTCTCTGCTTTATTAGTCCAGGTCCTTTACCTAACTAATTTCAAAAGTATTGTCCCATTTATAAGAAAGCATCCAAAACTGATTAAATTTGCATTGTAAATTTTATATAAATAATAAATAAATAAAATCATTTATTTCAGACCAAATTGATCCATATATGGTTAGTTACAGAGTATCTTAATAACTATGTTAGTGGCACAGTACAAAAACAAAAGCAAAAAATAAAAAATAAATAAAATAAAAAAGATACTTGTATGAATATTACAAGTATTGCCAGGGACAAGCAGGGCAGAGAACCTGCTCTACTTGGCCCTGCCAATCGCCACCTCCACCCAGTAGCGAGTGAGAGGAGAGTCGAGGTGCTCTGCCAACTCCCTCAGAAGGCCGTTGCTGCTGCCCCGCACACGATTCAGCAGTGATCCAACTCTTTTTCTCCTGATGGCGAAAAAGTCATCTGTACGCGCCTCAGCAAACATTCTGGATGCACTGTTAAGTCTCGGCAGCCGCAACAACATTCTGAGGATGTTGTTATAATGCACGGGAATTGAGTTGTAGGCTCTCTGTGTAAATCTCACCCACAGACTACACGTGTAGAACACTTCAACTCTAAAACAAACAAGGAACTAAAAAAAAACTATAAATTTTAAACATCATAAATTGTTCCAGCGGCTGGAATCCCAGACTTCCGGAGTCCAGAAACAGGTCTCTACCACAACTTGCAGAAGTACAACCTCCCCGAGCCGCAGGCCATTTTTGAAATCAACTTCTTCCGTCAGAACCCCAAACCTTTCTTTCTATTAGCCAAAGAGCTGTTCCCGGGAAGCTTCAAGCCTACTGTGTCACACTATTTCATCAGGCTTTTACATGAGAAAGGTATGTAGATTACTTATTTTTAAGTTAAAGGAAAAATTTAAGCCTTTTGATGTCTCTGCTTAGTACATAACTAATCATTATCTGTAACCTCTAGCGTCCCATGGTCCTGATACTAGTACTAATTACCTTAGTTAAAACTTGCAATTGTTTTATTTAGTTTGATTGATTCAATTCAAATAAGATTGCCAATTTTTCTTGTATGATGGGCTGTTAGAAGATTAAATCATATCTCTGGTAATACTATTTGGTAGTATCTACTAAGTTGTATTGCTAGTGAGCTATTAGTCCAGGGCAGACACAGGTAGTTCATTTTTAAGCTGTGTGATATTAGCGATTCTTCGATTCTTCCCATTTTGAGATTTGGTTGCTCAACCTTTCCCACCAAAACTAACATAAAAAAAATTAAATAGTGAGTTTTGGTGAAAAGTTTTGGTATTTTTTTTATTTGGTATTTTGTTCGGCTCTATAAGTTTGGTTTTGAATAGCAAAAAAAATGTTGTCCATCCTATTTGCCGAGGCTCCCTGATCTAGGTGAGATTTGACTCAAACTCTTCGTCCGAAACTCCGAATTTAAATATTTTACATGTATACATACACTACCTTACTTGTTGTGTGTTAATTGTTTTGTATAAATGCGAGACACAGACCAACCACCTATAGACTGAGCTTGTAAGATGACTGTCCTGTATCTCTATATCGGTTTGATGACTTCGGGCGCCAAAATGACCAATACCAGACAGCCTACCACGAACACCGACGTTTGTCAATTACGGTAAATTGGTGGTGTTCACGGTAGATCCTCAGCATATTGTATGATTAATAAGTACTGGCTGGTGTCGAGAGAAGAAGGAAAAATAAGTGTTTACATACAAGTGTAAATTTTAATTTTTTTTTTCAGGGCTTCTTCTCCGCCACTACACTCAAAACATCGACACCCTAGAGCGCGGCGCTGGTCTCCCTGAGGAGAAGTTAGTGGAAGCCCACGGCACGTTCTACACGTCTCATTGCATCGACTGCAGGAAGGAGTATCCGCTTGAGTTCATTAAAGGTACAATATTCTTTACTGGCCTAATGGGTAGTGACCCTGCCTATGAAGCTGATGGTCCCGGGTTCAAATCCTGGTAAGAGCATATATTTGTGTGATGAACACGGATATTTGTTTCTGAGTCATGGGTGTTTTCTATGTATTTATGTAAGTATTTATATATATCTTGTCTAGGTACCTCCAACCCGTACGAATTAACCATAGAGTATATTGAATAGTAGGGTATAGAGTTATCAGTCAAGGTTTTTGGATGCAGCGCCATCTATTGTTAATTTACCGCAACTTTTCAAATATGTATATATCCATACCTATTAATACAGCTATACATGCGGTGGCGGGCTTTTTAAATAGCTAAGGTTTGACGTTTGTGTTCTAAGTCTGAGCAAACTGAACCAAATCACATCAAGTGTGAACCTCCATCGCGGTTCTCAAATTCTCACCAGGAAACCGCAAACGAAGTTCACACAATAATGTGACCTAGTTCAGTGTGCCCAGACCAGTAATAGGAAAACAATAAGACAACAAATGTGATTACAGTTTTATTTTTACATTACAGACGCACTCTAAATTAATGCTATTTGACAATTTCCATTCAAAATCATTGCTTTAAGTCAATCTATCAATTAAAAGTAAATAAATAAGTAATAACTTGCATCAAATTAAGCTACACTCTTAAGGGTTTATTAAATTTGTCCTGCCGTCGGGCTCTAAGATAGTGGCCGACTTCGGCACCCGAGCAATATCGTTTTACGTTTCACGAAATATAAGAACATCGTTAACAATATTTGTCATGTAAAAAATACTTTGTCTCGAATTGCCAAAAATGTTTAATTTTTGCAGTTGAACTATTTTTTTTACATCAAGCAATATTGTAAACGATGTAATATTTCGCGACACGGAAAACGATCCTCTGGCCCGATATCGGGGCTATCGATGTCGCGGCAGATCGTTCGCCGTCGGAAGGCAGGATAAGTGTAATAAGCCCTGTATGAAATAAAAGCTATTTTGGCCCACTGTTCATCGATTAAAGCATTTCCTTCGTTTTAAATAATAGTTCCTCGTCATTTCTCGCATTCGATCTTCTGGATTGAAGTCGGATCGCGTTCCCTTTAATAATTTATTCGTGTCCTTACACCAGTGATGTAGGAAAAACCTACAAGATAAATCGATGATTTGGTTGGTTAGGGCATTTTTATGATCAGCACATTCTATAAAATTAAATTTTACAACTATGTTTACTACATCTTGTAAGTATCTTTGTATATTGACCATGTCACAGTCCGTTTTTAATACGTTTGTGATCACATCTTGGATATTAGAAAAACACTCAACTAAATGATCAGAAGGATATGACATATATGATTTTTCTTTATTATATTCTTTTAACTTTATGTATTGGCTGCTTTTGTCACAATCGTACAGACAGCCGTTGCATGTCTTACAATCTTTAAATATAAATTTAGTTTTCCTTAATATATAACCCGTAACATACTCAATTTGAGCCAAAATTTTTATATCCCCTTTTTTAATATTTATTCCAACTAAGACATGGTCACTGACATGGTCAAAATTAATGTCGTATTTCTCTGGAGCGCGATAAAGTGCAGGTTTGTCAAAAAAGATCTTACTTAAACAATTAAATCCACGGCCCTGGTCTTTCTCACAATTATATCCTGGAGAATGCAACGAATTTAAATTGTTGATTAACAATGCCGCGAAGGCAACCTCAAAATGTACACACGTCGGGTTGTTACTTCTTGCACCATGGCTCCTCACACAGCCGAAAAAGTTTTCAAGGGGATCCTGATTAAAGTGCCGTAACCATATGGACTTTATTTCATGTTTTTGGAACAGCAGATCTTTTAAATATTCCAAATTTTCTAAGGTGCGTAACCAGTTAGGCACGGTCGAAACATGACTTTTTCTGTGTCCTTGGGGTGTTACAAACTTCATCGTTTTTAAAACCTCTTTACTTTTCGTCCAAACACTCTGATGGCTCGATTTGGGTGTGAGTGGACCCAGTAAGTCTTTGCCAGGTCTCTTCTTCTCATTCATAAATCCTCCGTTGACAGAGTCGAATAATTCGTCAAAAAAAAGGATAACGTCGGCTGTTTCTTTGCTTGACGGATCCAGTATTCCTTTCTCTGAAATAGAATGATATAAGTTATAGTGTCAGCGTTAAATAATAATGTAAAATAAAGTGAAGTATCAACATGTAGCATACCTAAGTAAGAAAAGTTTAGCTAGAAAATAATATTCTTCAGTGAAGTGTAAATCTAAGAGAACTAATTTTAATAAGATGCTATGTGTGACATCAGGTGCACATAAAAGGTTTCATTTTCTTAATATAAGCGCCAGTGCTAAATCGTTAATAAATTAACGTGCTAAATCGTTACAAAAAAGGTGTCAGTTAATAAATTAACGTGATCTCGTCAAAATATCGTTCGTAGTTTGATGCGTAGGAACTCAAATAAAAAATAGTGTTACCTAATATGTAGCTGTGATGTGATAAATGTTTATTTATGAATATTGTTCACATTTATTTACCTGCTAAATATCCCATATTGACAGCGACTGAACTGCTTAGTAATTGTGTTGCATATTTGACTTTCATTTTCGGCATTTTCTTGGGATCCACATGTAGTTCTGTTAACTTTGGCATTAATCTTATGCCTTTATAAGCCGGATTTTCCTCATACAATTTAACGATGTGTTCCCACTTGGCAGTTTTGTTTTCGTTATCGATGGAACAAGTCAAATTTTTTGTCATTAAATTATTCCTTATATTTTTAATAAGGTGAGGGGGGTCATAGAGAGGTATTACCTCGTCGCCATCCACTTCAAACACGTATCTTGTTGAATGTGTATTTCGATGTTTGGTTTCGGCAATGAGTGCATTGATGGCGCTCATATTCGATGATCCTTGATCACAGACAGTTGCGATCACGTGAAATCCACTGGATTTTAATTTTCTTATGTGGTCTTTTATGGCCTGTGCTAATTCGTGTTTCTCGGTGGCTGTACAACAAAACGTATAACTAATCGGCTGTTTATAATTTTTCGTGATGCCTCTTATCATGAATACTAGCGCGTGGTCAGCGATTCTTTTGACCCTCTTTTTTCCGTTGTCAACGAAACCGACAATCATGTCTTTTTTTGAACTGTACTCAAAATGAGGTTTAATTGCCATTTCGTCAAATAGTAAAATATCTGTATATACCTGTCAGATATCGGCATTTTTCTGGCCTTTTTTTTAAGATTTTCAAAGATGTTATCGTTTATACCGGCTTTTAAGGCAGCGGCGGATATCATTCTTGACAATGTCAGAGGCGATGGTAGTACAAAAATATGCCTCAGCCATCTATACGCCTTAGGTCCTTGTTTATAAAGCGATAATGCCATTATCTTTTCCTGTTTTGTAAATCTCCTTCCCATTTTCTTTTTATTTATCTCCCTGAATTGCATCAGAACAAAAAGCAATGCCATTGTGGTAAATTTACCGATGGCTTTCTGAAAAGCCGTGTTGGTTGAGAGAGACATAGCTTTTTTTAGTCTGACGGCATATTTGTCCTTCATCTCGGTAAGTTTTTTTATATGTTTGGCCAAACTACTAGCTTCGGAGCAAAATTGTGGCGTGTAAGGTGGCTTATGATCTGAAAATAATTTTATAATATGAGTAACTGTAGGAAGAAACACTTAGCAGTCTTAGCACTTATTCATAAGGTGCGACCTTCTTAGTCAAAAGGTACCACATTGTCACTTGCCATAAGGACGTTGTGTCCGTTTATTCGTATATAGTTCGTGTCATCCACGATGACGCGCAGATTTGTCGAATTTAACCTTTAATAACATGACAATACGAATCAAGGCACGCGTCGTCGTGAATGACACGATCTATGATACAAGCAAATTTCGTCTTTATGGTAAGCGACAAAGTGCGGAGTTTTAGGGTCGGCAACACGCATGTAACATCTCTGGAGTTGCAGGCGTCCATAGGCTATGGAGATTGCTTACTATCAGGCGGGCCGTATGCTTGTTTGCCACCCACAATCCCACGTAGTATGATAAAAAACATACATTATTGTATGAAACTTTACAGGGTTTCAAACTGACCTGAAGTTGACGGCCAAGAAGCGTCGTGAGACTCGTGAGCAACCGCATTCGTAATATTGATCAATGGGGCTCTAGGTGCTTGATCATCTTGCAATGATTGTTGGAAATTGCTTGCAATTTTCAGCGATGCGGTTTGCGTAACCATTCCTGAAAATCATATATTTCACCAATTTAATACAGAATATATATATATATATGTATTTGTCTTTAAGAAGTATTATCGGGTTACTCTACTTTTTAGTGCAGGTTTTAGCGATTTCAAAGAATCTTGAAATTTTAATATTGGTAATGGTAACTTACACTAGCTACTAAAACATAATAAGCACAGAAAAGACCTCAATATATGACCCTTGCCTTTGTTACCGTCCGTGCCCTTTATTCGTTATTCGTATTCGCGGGCTGGGTTTCCGCAACTCGACGTCGCAATTCGCGCCTATTTTGCGTGACGTCCGTGCCCTTTTACTTAAATGACAACTTTGTTACTCATAAAAAATATATATAAAAATAGATAAAATATTGTTTACTTTGGTTCCAAGGTATCGACAGTGCGGCATTAAAAAGTGCTTTACATTGATATACAATTTAAACAAATACATAATTTACAAATATAAAAATCAAATACTTGCTTTTGTGGACAAAAAAAAAAAACCTGCAGTAAAAAGTTGAACGACCCTGTTCATTTATAATGAAAGACCAAAAGTTAAGTTAGACAACAATGAGAAAATTAATAATTAGAACAGTTTATCCCCCAAAGTGTAAAAATCGTATATTTAGGTTCCTGCCGAAGCTCGAACCCACATGAGATAACACCCTTGTAACTCAGCCCTAATTAAGTGAATTTATCAACCAGTAGGGCTGAGTTACAAGGGTGTTATCTCATATGTGTGTGTCTGGGTTCAAGCGGAGGCAAGGCACCTAAATAGGTAGTTACATGAACTTTAGGCCATAATTAGAATAGTAAGTGATCTGTAAAGAATCGTCTCCTTAAAAAAAATCTTTAAAAAGGCCTCCGTTAGATTTACCTGAAGTTGACGGCCGAGAAGCGTCGTGAGCAGCTGCATTGAACTGATTCGTAATGTTGATCAATGGGGCTCGGGGTACATGATCAATTTGATCATCTTGCAATGATTGTAGAAAATTGCTTGCAGTTTGCAGCGATGCGGTGTGCGTATCCATTTCTGAAAATTTTACCAATTAGTTATCCTTAAAAAGTATTGTCATAAAAATGAAAGACCAAAAGTTAAATTGGGGCATGGGGTAGATTTTTTTTTCTTAAACACTTTAAATAAAAGGTAGTCGCATGAAATTTAAACCAATGCTCCTCCTTAAAAAGATCTATAACAAAGCCTGATTTTTATGTTTCAAATATATTTTAGTTCACATTTAGTCAAGGCACATATAAAGTAAAAATTAACGAACCCCAAACGGTATTATACACAAAATGCTACTACTACACATGTAAAAAAAATTGCAGGGGTTAGGCTTTAATATTGGTTGGGATCCTATGAATAGTTCAAATTTGAGCTGAATATCTCGAAGCCAATTGCTTTTATATCTTCCAAACGAAGCTAATCCAAAGATTCCTTATCGGGACGAGGCTTTTGATAGTTTTGATAAAAAATAACTGCACTCAAATTCGTTCACCCATTTGAATGCTACATACATTGCCACTGACAGACATACAAATACATACACATTGAACTTATGGCAGCCCTTTTTTGTCATTGGGGGCTAATAAATGAAATAGTTGAATCATCTGTTTGAAAGTAATAGCACCCACATATCAAAAGTATGATATTGAAAATTATGTTCCCACATGTCTTGTGTTAGTAAATGAGTAGGAACTGTAAATGTGTTTAAGTCATAACCTTTTGGTGCGACAAAATAAACTAAGAATTAAACAACTTCTTTGTGTTATGGATGATTGAAGAATAAATAAATATTATAGGACACTATTACACATAACGACAACCGGTCTGGCCTAGTGGGTAGTGACCCTGCCTATAAAGCTGATGGTCCCGGGTTCAAATCCTGGTAAGAGCATGGATATTTGTTCCCGAGTCATTATGTGAGTCATGGTATTTTCTACATATTTAAGGATTTATAAATATTTATATATTATATATATCATTGTCTAATTAGACTCAACACAAGCCTTATTGAGCTTACTGTGGGACTTAGTCAATTTGTGTAATAATGTCCTATAATATCTATTTAATATTTATTTACATATTGACTAAGTCCCACAGTAAACTCAATAAGGCTTGTGTCGAGTCTAATTAGACAATGATATATATAATATATAAATATTTATAAATCCTTAAATATGTAGAAAACACCATGACTCACATAATGACTCAGGAACAAATATCCATGCTCATTACATAAATAAATGCCCTTACCAGGATTTGAACCCAGGACCATCAGCTTCGTAAGCAGGGTCACTACCCACTGGGCCAAACCGGACGTCATCACTCATCTAGTAATTTAGATATATTGTGTATCATACCTTTTAAATGAAGTGTTGGAACTGCAATAGCACTGAGTCTTCCACTTCGATTAATATATTTTTCTTCAAAGTGAATATGACACACTTTTCGGTACTTGTGAATAAATTGGTTATCCAAAGATAACACGTCACCACCAATAGAGTAGATCCAGGTACGAAACCGGTCAGCCTCATTATCTGGGCTGGGAAATTTGTGAAGAATCACATTGTCTAATCCTGAAAAAAAAAGAAACCTATATGATTACAGTAACTAGTACAGATTTATGTAGGTACGCCAACAGAATGAACTTTGTTCTATGTTATGCGCTATGTGCCATGTTGAATAAATACCTATATTCCATTTCAATTTATTCAATATTGTATTGACATGTACATAAATATTAACTTTAAGTTTAAAAAATACCACATATGAAACTGTACTTCTGTCAAGGTAAGAAATGACAATACCTAGAGTTGATTTTGTGTTCTTTAACCATGATAAAAAAAAAGCTTTGAAGGACCCGGTCTTTCGTCTTTACTTTATAAAACATGTAACCCTTATTTGGAAAAATACCCAGACTGTGTAAATGTTGATAGTGTTCTATTAAAGAAATATAATATAGGTTTGATTATGTCAATAAAATACCACGCAGTGCTAATAAATCGTGACAATTATGCCAAAGTTATATTCGAAAAGGCCGAGTTATATTGAACGGGAAGTAGACCTAAATGGGGTCATAGTTCCATATTTATATTCCAGGGTTAAGTATTATTGCTCCACAGTTGAATATGAAAAATATTAATATGAATACTTACGTGTTTTACCGCAATTAGGTACACAACACATCGCACTGTTTCGAACCATTATCACAAATAACCAATCCAAGCAAATCAGAGTCCGTTGAGCACACCAGGTATATCCGTATTAAAGCAGATTGATCGGAGTCCAGGGCAAGCACAGTTGTTGTATAAAATCACAAGAGAATCGTTTCAGGGCACTTTCAAGCATCGAGGATAACAAGAAAGTAAAGTATTGAAATAAAACGTTATGGCGGTTCTGTCCATAACGTTCCGTTCATTTCATAATTGTCTAAATTCTATCCTAAAATTTGTGGAATTTAAGATTTTGAAACGAACTAATTTAAGAAAAACACATCAATGAATATTGTTTTCTTAGATATGTGAATCAAAAATATTTTAATAGGTAAATAAAAAATAAAACAAAATTATTTTGTTATTTCTTTCCTTTTGTTAATTGCGCGTAACGAAAAGACGAAAGTGGCATCACAGATTATACTGGATTTGACAGACTTATAGAATTTGATTTTCACGCCCTCTGTTGTTAATTTACCCAAGCATATCCAAGTACATCAAATTCACGATTTCCTTTAACTGAAAACACTGTGGAATTAACTGTGCAGCTCGCGCTGTGACGTCATTTAATTTACTAAGCAAATATTATACTAAGATTAAGCTTTTACTTTTTATTTTTTTTTATTTTATTTTATTGGAGAAACAACAGAAGCAAGTACAATAATAGTATAAGTGATAAGTTATACATTGCAATAGACGTGCACCTACCTCCTAAAAACGCTCTCACTAAGAACTATATATAATATAGGTAAGGTAATGCTACAGTAAACTATGCTAAACTTAACGCGCTCTAGCGACTAGATGGCAATGATACAAATTGTACGAAGACACTAAGTTGTCTCACCTAGTATTTCAAGGATTTGTTTTTTGAAACTTACTCTACTTGTATTGAAAATGTCTGCGGCCGTGAACATTTTATTGTATGAATTGCAAAGACGGCGCAAAGGTGCGCGTATCCCAGCGTTAGTTGAGCAAGTCGGGACGGAGGTCGGGTGAGGTTTTACTCACGTATTTTTAGTCACCCGCATGAGATGATTTTCATGTACTCATCGGCGTCGCCAAGGGGGGACAGGAGAGGGCAGCTGCCCCGCCCCACTATAGAATCTAACCAAAGGTGGTATGCTCCTCCCGCCCCCCTTGGCCATCGGCCATATGAACTCCCCCCCCCCTAGCCTATCAGCTGGCGGCCCCCTTAAGTACCGTTACTGCTTGAAAATTGTGACCTTTTTAGCATTAGAAAAAAGGGTAAACAATGTTGACGCGTATTTTTACTGAAATACACTTTTTAAAAATAATTCACAGTAAATAATTATGTATAATAAGTAGCATATAATATATGATCATCTACATTCTTTTGGTTTGTGTAATAGTAACTAATTTTTTCAAGCATTTTTAAATAAAAAGACACATCAAGTAAAAAAACGGAGTATAGCTTGTGTTAAAAAAATATGTCAGTACTTTACTATAATTATTTCTACAGAGCGTATATTCTCGGACCAAATCCCCATCTGCACTGCATGCCCCGGCGTAGTTAAACCTGACATCGTGTTCTTCGGGGAGAGCCTGCCGGACCGCTTCCAAGACTGCCTGCAGGAAGACTTCCAGCACTGCGACATGCTCATCATCATGGGCTCATCGCTGGAGGTGCAGCCGTTTGCTTCCCTCATCGACATGTGAGTGTGGAAAGATGTTACAAGTTAGGTCAAATTTAGCAAACTTTTATCGAGATCTTAAAGTGAAACTGCTTAATTTAATAACTGGGTTATATCTACAGACATTTAGTGTGCCAGACTTGTGTCGTGGCAGTCGAAACAATATTTTTCGCTCAAAAGTTACGGTTTCTTTGTTTATTTCTCAATGCACCCACCTCGAAGTTTTTCTGTTTTGCCTTATGGTTGACTGGTAGAGAATGCCTATTGGCATTAAGTCCGCCTGTTGTACTCTTTTTTTATGTGTAATAATAATAATAATAATTCTTCTATACAGTGTGTCTGCCAGCGTCTGCGCGGCCGTGTAACGATAGATATAAATATGTTACTGGACACAGTATAAAAGAATATTATTTTTGTCTTTCAAGTTACATGTATGGCAAGGTCAATGTCTGTAGATATAAACCTTAAGGTCTTAAGTTGTGGATTCCCGCTCAATGTCACACAACACGTTTGTTACATTTAGCAAGTTCTCCCTTTAAATCAGAGAATAGTCTAGACGAGAACCTTTTCAGTTCTGCCACCCCTATGACTAACTCCCTAGAACCCGATTTTACCCCTACTCCCAATAAATATCAATATTCTTTCTTACAGGTCTAATTTCTGTTACATTTAATTGAGCTTGTTACCTGCGTAAAATACCAGTTTTACCCCTACGGGGGTAATTACCCCCAGGTTAGGAACCGCTGGTCAAGACCCAGCAAGTAAAAAAATTAGAGAAATGAGATATAGTCGGATCGGGCTAACTCTTTGGCGCGACAGCTAGTAATAATAATATTTTGTGATACTTATGTGTATATTACCGTGTGACATGTAAAATTATTTATAATTTTATTAATAAATATCTCAATCTCAAAGTGTAGTGTCATATGTTCATAGAAATTTGACGTTTATGTTGATGCTTTCAAACTGTGAGCGAAGAAAGTCTATGTAGATCTATTTTGATCTGACTCTAAGAACAAGGGCGCCATATATTAAGTTTCGTGACGGTTATTTATTTAGCTTAAATTATTGTTTACTCGTATAAATGACGAAGCCTGTTGCGGATATCATCATTAATTTGTTTGGGACGAAGCATGTTGTTGACATGCATCTGTGGCCACCCGACCCTGCGTTGCGGATAATTTACATGCTAAGTGGATTTTTTCTAAAGTGGTAATAAATTTAATAAAATATTAAGTATCATAATTAAAATTCAGTGGGGACATAATAATGTTCCGAATTAATCACCAGTAAGGGTTTGAATATAATCCATACCTTTTGACTACCAGTTTGGCCTAGTGAGTACGAGGGTCATGCCAAAAGAAGTTAGATACTCTATGGTCATTTGATCGATACTGGCCAGTTATACACCATTGTAAAGGTAGGTTATTTGCTAATAAATTCAAATATGGAACACTCGGAAAATGTTAGGATTCCTTTTTTAATTATTTTTTTTCTGGGTAATTTTGGAGGGAAATTTTCGCAACAATGGAGCTCACTCGACGTGATTTTCGTGTTATGATTTATTATGATTTTAAAAAAGGTTTAAAACCTCAAGAGTGTTTTGAACTTTTAGTTTCAACTTTTGGCGAGTCTGCTTGTTCACGTGCAACTGTTTTTAATTGGTTTGCTGAATTTAAAAGGGGACGAGAGACCTTTGAAGATGAGGCGAAGACCGGACGGCCGCCAACCGCAGTCACTCAAGAAAACGTACAGGCTGTGGAAAAAAATGTTCGTGCGAACCGACGAATTACATATGCAGAGCTCGAGCGTGAGCTGGGTATTGGATCAGCAGCATTGCAAACTATAATTCATTATCATCTGGCCCTTCATAAGCGTTGTTCAAGATGGGTGCCGCACAAACTCACCGATTTGCAAAAAGACCGCCGCGTAGATTGGTGCAAATTTATGATAGATAAATTCGACGCTGGCGAGAAAAAAAATGTATATGATATACTTACAGGTGACGAAACATGGCTATATAACTACGACCCCGAAACAAAGCGGCAGTCCACAGTATGGTGTTTTGAAGATGAGCCGACGCCAACAAAATGTCGCCGAACCCGAAGTACACAAAAACAAATGATTGCCTCATTTTTCTGCAAGACGGGACATATTGCTACGATAGTGCTAGAAGATCAAAGGACAGTCAACTCTGAATGGTATGTGACAGTTTGTGCCCCCAGAGTACTGTCAGCTTGGTGTGACAAGCGGCCGAAATCGGGAACTCAGCACCTGCTCTGGCACCATGACAACGCTGCCCCTCACACTTCTGCTAGAACACTTGACTATTTCAGCTCAAAAAACGTGACTATCTTGCCCCACCCGCCATATTCCCCCGACCTAGCCCCTTGCGATTTTTACTTATTTCCCAAAATTAAAGAAAAATTAAAAGGAAGGCGATTTGAGAACAAAGAAGATGCCCTGGCTGCGTATAATTATGAAATTTCTGAGGTATCTAAAGAAGAGTGGTCATCGGTATTTTCTAAGTGGTTTAGACGGATGGAAAAGTGTATACGTGTTCACGGTGACTACTTCGAAAAAATAGATAGCTGTAATAAAGAATAAAGTCGGTAACTTTTGAGTATCTAATTTCTTTTGGCATGACCCTCGTAGTCACCCTGCCTACGAAGCCGATGGTCCCGGGTTCAAATCCTGGTAAGGGCATTTATTCGTGTGATGAGCATGGATATTTGTTCCTGAGTCATGGGTGTTTTCTATGTATTTAAGTATTTATAAATATTTATATATTATATATATCGTTGTCTAAGTACCCTCAAAACACAAGCCTTATTGAGCTTACTGTGGGACTTAGTCAATTTGTGTACTAATGTCCTATAATATTTATTTATTGATTTATACCTTTATTTAATTTCTAAAGTCTCTAAACAGCACCACTTTAGAAAACAAAAAAAAAGTAAGAAAGATCTTCTTTCTTACTTTTTTTTGTTTTCTAATGTGGTGCTGTTTGTAGATGGTTTTGCAATAAACGTTTTTCTATTCTATTCTATTTTAATCTCCTATGGTTAAAGAAAAAATATTCATAAAATCGTTGCGAGTTCCGCCGCAAGTCGTGTATTATGTACACATGCAGCTCCCGACAGCCACAAACGTAACGAATCGTCCCCGCAGGGTGCCCGAGTGGTGCCCGCGCCTGCTGATCAACCGCGAGCGGGCGGGGCTGCGCTCGCCGCTGCTGCGCCTGTGGGGGCTGGCGGCGGGCGGCCTGCAGCTGGACGCCGGCGCCACCCGGGACGTGGCGCGCCTCGGGGACTGCGACGCCGGCTGCCGCGAGCTGGCCGCCAGGCTCGGCTGGGGGGTGAGTGCACTACGTTGCAGGTCGGGACCACCCTGACCGACGAGCGTGTGTGAGGAATGTCACGAAAGTGGAGGAAGCGAAAGAGGCATGTCAGGATCGTAGCAAGTGGAAATCCGTGGTCTCTGCCTACCCCTTCGGAAAATAGGCGTGATTATATGTATGAACTAAGATTGCAGGTGGTAACCATTAGTTCAGTGTCAATGTGAAGCACCAGGATATTTACATAAATTATGCATTTGGCACCTCGCCACTGATTGCCGGGATGCCGGCTCATTTATTTCACGTTTCAATCGCCTTATTTTGTGGACACATATATCCTCTGGCCGCCCAGAGACCCATAAAAAGGTCTCCCTTTCCATTATATTTTGAACGTTTATTTGACAAATTAATATAGTATTTGTCTTGGCAAGTTTTGACATATGGACCGCTTGAGGTTTAAACCAGTTCGCTGTCAATTTTGATGGCATTTTCCGTTCTTTGGTACTGTTGAATCCTTTAAGTTCCTATAATAAAGTGTTCTACTATACGGGGTGTAAATTTGTAGCTGATACAAGATATACTCATATACGCAACTGTACTCATTACTGTAAGCAAATTTGGTTATCAGAGCATCTGTATACGTATGTATGTATTGTAGGTGAGGCCGGAAAACCGCCCAAACATGGACGAGTGAGTTTAGGACGTTTGAGGAAGTCAAATAATACGAGTCCATCTTTAGCGTTTCCGGCCGAGGCATTACATAGTGCTTTTCACGACTACTGCGAGGAAATAAGAAAACATTTCCATAACTGTAACCACTTTAATAGAAATTAATATATATTGGCGTGAGGACAATTGTTGAAAGAATTTGATGTATTTTTGCCGGGAACATTAACGTGTTTCTTGTATTTTTTTGTCAAACACAATTTACACTATACAATTCAGTAAGTATTTCCCGGTTCCTTTATCACTTTTAAGAGGCCTTTTTCTGTTGTTTACTAATACAAACCAACTCTAAACTTAGAAGCGTTTTTGCTAATAAAAAAAAAACCAAATAGATACAAAAGTAAAAACGCCTTAAGCGTGAACTATACTTGACGCGCCCAATGATGATCCCTATTACAGTTCATTTTTGTATTGAATAACTGCCAATGTCAGATATTTTTGGACCTTTTTAGGGTTCCGTAGCCAAATGGCAAAAAAAGAACCCCTTATAGATTCGTCATGTCCGTCTGTCTGTCCGATTATGTCACAGCCACTTTTTTCCGAAACTATAAGAGCTATACTGTTCAAACTTGGTAAGTAGATGTATTCTATGAACCGCATTAAGATGTTTACACAAAAATAGAAAAAAATCAAAAATTTTTGGGGGTTCCCCATACTTAGAACTGAAACTCAAAAAATCTTTTTTCATCAAACCCATACGTGTGGGATATCTACGGATAGGTCTTCAAAAATGAATTAAAATGATATTTAAGTTTCTAATATCATTTTTTTCTAAACTGAATAGTTTGCGCGAGAGACACTTCCAAAGTGAAAAAAAGTGTCCCCCCCCCCCCCCTGTAACTTCTAAAATAACAGAATGAAAAATCTAAAAAAAAATATATGATATACATTACCATGCAAACTTCCACCGAAAATTGGTTTGAACGATATCTAGTAAGTAGTTTTTTTTAATACGTCATAAAATTAAAAAAAAAAAAAATTTTTTTCATCAAACCCATACGTGTGGGGTATCTACGGATAGGTCTTCAAAAATGATAGTTAGGTTTCTAATATCATTTTTTTCTAAACTGAATAGTTTGCGAGAGAGACACTTCCAAAGTGAAAAAAAGTGTGCCCCCCCCCCCCCTGTAACTTCTAAAATAACAGAATGAAAAATCTAAAAAATATATATGATATACATTGCCATGCAAACTTCCACCGAAAATTGGTTTGAACGAGATCTAGTAAGTAGTTTTTTTTAATACGTCATAAAATTAAAAAAAAAAAAAATTTCATCTAACCCATACGTGTGGGGTATCTACGGATAGGTCTTCAAAAATGATATTTAGGTTTCTAATATCATTTTTTTCTAAACTGAATAGTTTACGCGAGAGACACTTCCAAAGTGAAAAAAAGTGTGTCCCCCCCTGTAACTTCTAAAATAACAGAATGAAAAATGTAAAAAAAACATATGATATACATTACCATGCAAACTTCCACCGAAAATTGGTTTGAACCAGATCTAGTAAGTAGTTTTTTTAATACGTCATAAATGGTACGGAACCCTTCATGGGCGAGTCCGACTCGCACTTGGCCGCTTTTCTGTACTATAACACATTCTTTTATTCAGAAATGTAACAATTAAGTAATTAAAACACCGTAAAAACCTATTTCAAAAGTCCATCCAAAAGCGAATTGGAGAAACTGTCATACGGATCATCATTGGCTGCGTCAAATATAAATGGTTTTGAAGTTTCTTTCTTTTAAATAAGTAATTGGTCCTATAAATAACCTAATTTTATTTTTGAATGAAAAATTTAAAAAAGAAAAAAGTTAAAAAAGACCTTTTACCATCACCAATGACAGATGATGAAACAATGAAGCATTGTCGTAGTGGTTGTTCAGGTGCTACAGCTATTGCCTACTTTCCAGCTTGGTTTTAGACCATCTATTGCCACATTTCCGAACAGTGGCGTGAAAACTATTCTTATTGTACGTTCCAAAATTGAGGATTTTTTGTTCTTAGCGCGTCATAGTATCCCACTCCTGGACAAAGGCTTTTCCCGGCCACGTACTAATGAAGTTGTCTAAGTCGTCCCATCTCTGTCTGGGGCTGCCACGTCCGCGCTTATTCTACGGCATCCACTTGGTGGCTATAATAACGCTTAAATTGTACAGTTGCTCTTTAGTCGACCCTAGACAAGCGAGAAATCTTCATGTGCTTACGAACACACCGAAAGAGAAAAAGACAAGTACGACAAGTTCAACGAGTGTGACAAGGATGGTATGCGAAAATGAATCGACAAAAATAGATTCAGTAGGTAATGAAAATTCGTATTTAATAGGCGGGTCCATACAGAGCGAGCATACGCGCGAGGCAATTACCTCGTCCTCGCGCACAAAAATAAGACGTGCCACGGCCGAAGCGGCGCGTGTTTTCCTCGCCCGAGCGCGACCTTGGCCGAGCCGCTCGCTGTCGGTTTTTCGGCTTGCTGAAAGGTGCCTCAGACGCACCAGTTAGCTCAGTTAGCCGCGCGCCAGTGTATACGTGTTTGTTTATGGTGCGCGTGGTAATTTTTTTATGGTAATATATAATGAGTATCGCAAATCATATCCTTCCTTCTTTGCTTCCAAGTTTTCTTTTGAATTGCTTTAAATAGCAAAATAGAAGAAACGCAAGCCACTGCAGTTATTACGTCTAGAGCCATTTTGAATATCTGACTGAGTGACGCCATTTTGCCGAGCAAATTGGCTCGGATGAGCCAAACGTGCTGAGGCAAAAGTTACACGAGCACGCCTCACGAGCTGCCTCGCGAGGAAATTTCCTCGCGCGGCAGCTCGCTTTGAGTGGACCCGCCTAATGAAATAAATATGAAAATATTTTTTGTGCTCCTTATGTATTAGTATGACCTATCTATAGTTACACGGTGGTAGGTATGTGCAACTGTGACGAAATATCGGAAACTCACAATAACAAATATACAGTCAGTCAGCTGCAGAGACAACTAACTCCCCATGTATAGAAATTTGTTTGCATGTAAATAAGTTGTACATTGTTTTCAGGAGGAACTCCAAGCCCTCGTAGCCTCGGAGCATGCCCGGCTGGAGCTGTCAGGCTCGCTGTCCGCGCCGCACGCGCCGCACGCCCCGCACGCCTCGCACGCGCCGCACGCCTCGCACGCGCCGCACGCCTCGCACGCGCCGCACGCCCCGCACGCCTCGCACGCGCCGCACGCCTCACACACCCCGCACGCACCGGAGCCAGGCGTCAGTTCACCACTAGACCCTAAACTGTGAGCATAAAGCTAAGATCTGATGTACGAATACTTCGCCGCACCCACACTGTTCGTTTGCTCCTGAATGTGGATGTGCGCATGTACATTTTCATATAGGTGAAATTTTCTTTCGTTTAAGCCGAATGAAATTAAATTCATGTGTAGTCACAGAAGGCAATGTTTCTTATAAGCGACGCGGTTAGCTATCGAATCCATCAAGAGTGAGAAGCAACAAGCCCGTTTAAAAACCAATTTTACCGTTCTGTTATTAAGATTCAAATTCATATAACAGGTAATTCGTAGATAACTCAACACCGATACGATCTTGGACAAAAAAATGATGTTTTTTGCGATCGTCCAGTCGGCCAGTGTAGTCGAATTTTATAGCTTTGCGCAAATTTGATTGATTAAAAAAATACGCCGTGAAACTCCAAAAATACTTTAGTATGAAAAATTACTCATGCGCAATGATTTTCCAGTAATAATGGACAAAGGACCTTTTATGAGCTGAAAAGCTATTAATTCCGTCAATATGGTGTTCGCGCAGAAGAAGCATTGTCTTATAAATACAAAAGTATGGCCAGCGGTGGCAGCATGGTTGCATTTTTATCGCCTGTCACTTTCGCACTTACATACTTGTTAGAACGTGACAGGCATGCTGACAGGCGAAAAAAATGCAACCGTGCTGTCGCACCAGGACAAATAATCGAAATCAAATATTTACGATATATATGGGAAAACTACGTGACCCCATACCATCCTATGGAAAAATAATACATAAATACAATGTTATTTTGGACGTTTATGTTCACAATTTTTGCGTCTATGTTAAGTTCTTGTTTAGTTTAAATATATTTATTTATTTGTTGACTTAAACTCATGATTATATCAATAAAATGAAATTTATTTTTGAGTTTGGTATGCAAAGGGTGGTTGCGTCACTTTTAACAATATTAGGACAAATCCCGGTAACAAGCCAAATAGTGATTGTTTGAGTGTTTTTTTATTATTATTATTAATTAGGAGGGTCCACAAAGCGAGCATACGCCGCGCGAGGGAATTTCCTCGCGCACAAAACGGCCAGTGTAAACGTGCCTCGGCCGAGGCGGCGCGCGCGGGCGAGGAAAAAGCGCGCGCCATATCGAAATTGCCTCGCGCGTATGCTCGCTCTGTGTGGACCTATTGAGTAATATCGTCACTCTGTTAAAATTAATTTAGAAACTCTTTTACCTTTTAAAATGTGCTGTAGCAAACTTTAGCCAAAAATTAATTCAGCGCAACTTTTATTGTAACTTACAATTCCTATTTTTAGCAAGCATTTCATTGATTGACCAATTATAAGCCTTTTTACGATGGCATAGGGTTCATTTATGGTCACAACGTGTCTTCATTTTAGACAATTGAAAGTCATAAATGCATCATTTATTTATATCAAAAATATGTATTAGCATTAAGTACTTATTTATACACTGAATCTTTAGGTATTTAAATCAAAGTAAACAAACAATTTGTACATTTTCGGGTAGTTAGAATATTTATTGGTTAACCAACCAAATACAAAACCGCCTGGATCTGTGACTGAACGACCTGACTTTAACCTACATTATTTGATCGTGTAATGTTTTCATCTACCCTCAACTAGGTTAAGGAGCCATTTGAGGGTAGATTTTGCTTACTTTTATTTAAATACCTAAAGATACAGAGTATAGTCACCTTTGCTATAGTACTAAGACGCTATTTGGAATACTTCTGAATGCGGTACCTGTTTTTTAAGGCGGGTTGATGTACGACTTTCATCGTGCTTAGCGTCCTTACTTTAAAAATAGGTACATGTTTTACCAGCTTAGGCACACTGTTAAATATATCGCTCCGCTCGCCGTGGTATATCATAAACTCAGTGTGTGAAAAGCCTTTCTTTCATCTTAGGCGCTTGGCACACTGTATCCGATTCGCACGTCGACGTGCGAGCGGGATGTCGCTATAATAATAATTTAGCGTGTAAGTGCTTTGGTGTAATGACATACTGTAAACTTGCATTGTATTTAAGTGAATAAATGAAATAAATAAATAATGTGCGCATAGCGTTGTCTCACTCAAACATCGGTGCGACGTGCGAATCGGATGCAGGTGCCATGCGCGTTAGCGTATATCCCGGTTGCATTCCAAAGGTACTGATTTGGAATCCAGGGTCCGCTAAGTAGTCTATTTCATGATAATAGTGCCTCGTAATATAACTTTAATTTATTTTATTTTAGGACGTTTTAATAAGTGTTTTTTTAGTTTTAACCCTTTGAACGCCAAGAGCCACTAAAGTGGTCGTGTGCCGTCGTGCCTACCACGCCAACGACCACTAAAGGGGTCATGGCAGACGCTGTCAAAGCAATTTTACTGTTGACAGATAAGGTTTAAATTCGTTTCTCACTAGTTGAGATGGTGGCATGTATGTCACATTTTGATGCGAGAGAGAAAGCGTTCAAAAGGTTAATATTGGATGAGAAAAGAATTAATTTTATGAAATATTTATGCTGATTTGGGAGGGAATAATTCTAAATTGCAATGAGGTTTTAAGACCGGTGTTTTCACTGGACGGGGATGTTAGGCCATGAGCTCTAAAACATCAAGGAGAGGTACCCAACTGTCCGGTTCCGATTTGATTTATATTTAAATATGTTATAGAGTAGTCTAAAATAACGGACACGTATTTTTTCTTAGCTGCCCAAACTCAACCTATTGGGAGAAATTGTCCTCCAAAGTACAAAAAAATTACTAAATCTTGTAACTCCTATATAAAGTGATGCTCAAGCAACTTGCTAGTTAATGGCTGGTTTGAGTATATGTTTGAGAGCAGGAAAAAATAATGAGCACGAGTTTTGTTATATCGGCTGAAACTATCTTTTCCTAAAAAAAAAACGACATTCGAAGTTTTATACTATCTTATTGCTAAAGATACACATAAAGACGGGTGTTTTTTAGGAAAACTTGAGTTTAAGCAGATATAACAAAACACGTGCTCATTATTCTTTCCTGCTCTCAAACATATACTCAAACAAGCCATTAACTAGCAAGTTGCTTGAGCATCACCTTCTATAGGAGTTAGAAGATTTAGTATTTTTTTAATACTTTGAAGGACAATTTCTCTCAATAGGTTGAGTTTGGGAAGCTAAGAAAAAATACGACCGTTATTTTAGACTACTCTATAACATATATAAATATAAATCAAATCGGAATCGGCCAGTTGGGTACCTTTCCTTGTTAGATAAAATTAATCCATTTGAGGGCTTACCGTGAACACCGAAAATCGAAATTTCGTTTTCTGCCTCTATCACACTTCCTTACTTACTCCGTTGGCTCAGCGACCCAAAATGAGACTCGGCCTCCGACACAAGACAGCGCCCCTTTTCTCGGTCCTGTGCGACCTCTCGCCAATTGTTGACGAAGTTCGCACAGATCCTCCACCATGTCGCTCCAGCGATACCTGGGGCGTCCGATAGGACGTGCTCCTAGGCGACCCAGGCACGCTCTTTTTACGTTCCGATCTTCCTTTCTCTCAAGATGGCCCAACCTATGGAGTCTGTGGACTTTACTTTCTTCCATGATGTTAGGTTCAGCCACTAGGTCTTCGGTCGCACGGTTCTTTTCTTTATCACTCTTAGATATTCCAAATAGACAAACGAAGTGGTTCGCGGTAGGTCTCTTGGTTCTAACATTAATCCAGCGATAGATTGGAATATCTTAAACACCGGTCCTAACGTTCGCTAAATTTTATCGTATGGAAAGTGTCAAATAGTATTTTTCAAACATGAAGATTTGGTGTTTTTAGGTTATAAATTGTAGGTGACACCTATAAGCATACTCTTCCTGTTTGAAACATACTACAGCTCGTTGTGGATTGACGTTGGTCCGTTTTTCGATGGGGTTGACACAAGGGTTGTATAGATGGCGCCAGAGGTTTCCCCTGTCTCTATAGGAATTGGCTTAAATTTGATACTATTCGCAGGAATAACAGGTAAAACCATAGATGGGATGGAACATACGCAATGCGACAAAATTAAAAACACGTTTGAACATTCCTGACAACATACTAAAAACAACCTACGTAATTAAATTAAAATGTCTACGTCACTTATGACTTTTTAGAAGAAGGCAGAAAGGAAAAGTGAGACTATGACAAGGACAAACAATAATAGCGCTTTCTCTGCTACTCCAACTGAAAGATACACGAGACTATCCCGTTCTGTCCAATCCATGCTAAATACTAGATTCATGTGTAAAACCTATGCTGGCTCCATCTGTGAAATACTTCGACCTTCCAACGCCATTGTGGTCGGTGCAACTGGCCTTACAGAAATATTGTTGTTTGTCAAAATGCTTTGTGTTTTACTTTTGTTGTTTTTTGTATAAATGATATCACAAAACTGATGTAATCAAATGTCTTATGATGCAGATGTGTATGTATACTATTATAATTATATCTAAGATGTGTATAATTAATATATATTATGATCATGGAATTGATAGCTGTATTTACTGTATCCTGGTCCTTTAATATAAGTAATGCTTAAATAAGTCATACTTAGATATAAACTTCGTATATATTCCCTGATTAAAATTTTAGTAATTTCAAATCAGTTAAAATAAACTATTACTAAAATACATAAAATATTCTACGATCCATTTTCGATTGATTAAGAAAAATGTTTATTTTTATGCACTTGCCTTTATTTATACAGGTTGATTTTCTTAGATCTATCATACTCTAAGGGCCTGATTCGCGATGTCCAAGTAAAGTCCTGAATAAGCTACTTGCCATCTTCAAATAAGCTTAACTGGTAGATAAAGTGCTAAGTTTAGTGAAAAAGAGAACCTATACTGGTCGACCATGAAATCGAAAAAAGGGGCCTAGCCAAAGTGGTAAACGCCAATCAAAACTTATGACGTATGGAAATTGTGATTTGCCAAAATAACTAGACATAGCAAAATCACCCTGTATATTTCTGAGTCTATTCAAGTTACCTGCTTATGAATTAGGAACCACTAGGCCAGGCAAATGTAAAGTGCTGCTTATATTATTAATTTTTTTTTTAAATTGGTGTGAGTAAAATTATTTTCTCACAAAAATGTATTCGTTCGTCGTGGATGTGCCAAAAATATGTACACTACCACAGAATAAATAATAGTGCTATCGTACAGAATCTTCCTAAAAAACCAAAGTTTGACAGCAATTCAGGGACGAATTGTTCTGTCCCTTTCTAATGTATGGCACTATCCCTTTCGGCCATTTAGGGTTGAAAAATTCAAGTCGTTATCTTATCTGTGGTCGTGCACGTATAGGGACGTCAAGTTCTCAAGTTGTGCCAACCCTAATAATTAGAGCTCTGAGCCGAACGGACCCGGTAAAAGCCGAAAGGAGAAGTGTCGCCCTGTGACACTACCTTAATGTATGGGCAAAAAGGTCGTGTGGACATATTTTTGGCACTTTGTCCGTGTCGATATTTAATATAATTTGTGTCATCCACGATGACCGGCACATTTGTCAAATCTAACCTTCAATAACATGACATTACAAGTCAAGGCACGCGTCTTCCTGAATGACACGATCTATACCTTGACTGTGCAGGCGGCCAAGGTGCTCACAAATATCTGAACACGCCTCTATTGTCTATGCTTTTACTATATACAGTGCATGTTCAGATATTCGATATATCTGATTGCGACTGTATATATTATTCTACCACATGTTTTTGCTGAAGCTTATCAAATGTGTAAAAGCACTTTTATTCATATAACTTATGTAATAGAAGTGATTGTGTATCTGGCTAGTTTTGCTATTTTTCCTATCTTCCAAAAAGGGTCAATCAATTATGTGACCGTAGCCGGCAAAACGTCCCAATTTCTCCCTTGCCATAAGGACGAGATTTGCTTGTATCTTTAATCGAAGAACCTGGCAAGCGACAAAGTGGGACGGTTTGCCGGCTGCGGTACTTATTTAGCGTACTGTAAATCGATAAACTGGGGAATGCTCGACCGTTATTAATCTATGTCAAAAGAATGTCAACTCGGGAAGAAATATCTGAGCGGGCGAGATGTTCAAAATTATCTATTACAGGTAGTATACTCTTTTAACAATAAAGATGTGTAAAGTGCCAATGGGGTTGGCAACTGTCAAAGGTTTGCATAGATGGCGCCATCATAGCTTGCCCCTGTCTCTAGTTTTGTTCTATGAGATTGGGCTTAAAGTACTGGAATCCAGGTCACAAAATTAAAAAAAAAAAAAACAAGAATTTGACACAATTCTAGGGATTGACAGGGCAAGCTATGATGGCGCCATCTGTTAAATACTTCGACCGGCCAACCCCATTACATCAACACTTTATCAGGCCTGATATCAGACCCGATTTCGGGCCCGAGCTAGAGTATTTTTCCGTTTCACCAAATATCTACACATCGTTTACAATATTTGAAATGTGAAAAAATGTTTCATATGCAAAAATATCAAACATTGAACATTTTTGGCAATTAGAGACAAAGTATATTTTACATTTCAATTATTGTTAACGATGTGCCGATATTCCGTGAAACGGAAAATGATCATCAGGCCCGAAATCTGAAATATATAGTCTAGCAAATACAAATTGTCAGTGAGTAAGAACCAGGAAAACTATACTCGTCCTTTTCTTTTGGTTTTCGTCCTGTACTTGTACTAGCGTAAGACAAAGCCAGTATGATTCTCTGTTTATGTTTGAAATGAGATACTGGGCAAAACTATAAGTTTAAGCAGTGGCGTAGCTAGTAGGCGTGGGCGAATGGGGCCCTCGCTCACGGCCTCGCAAAGCCAACCTTTTTACCTTGGGAAATAGTACATTGTGCAACGAGGGGGGTAAGTGACATTTTGGAAGCGAGGGTGGTCACACTTGCGAAGAAAAAACTAAATTTTAGGTGAAATAATTCTTAAATACGGTGACATTTCAAACATTCGTCCGCCATATTGTCATTCTTTGACAGGTTAGGCATCGAAGGCACAGAGTTATTCGGCATTCAGCCACGATTGAAAATTATGTAAAAATATTTTAAACTGCTATTAAATTAATCAAATTAAATATTTTTCAATATAAACAAACATATTAAATTATTAACGGCAGTATTTTTAAAGTAAAACTCATTTACACTACGTGGTTTCTATGAATTCGTGACATAATAAAAAATAAAGTTATAACTCCCTAGGGAGTTTTTTTTTTTCACAATCCATAACTCCCGCTGGAACAATATAGGCCTTTGTCCTTCAGTACACCTGCTTGAAATAAGATCTTTTTCAAGCAAGTGTGATGAAAACAAATTGAAAGAGCCTCGCAAATGTGGGAATCCGGTCACGGCCACGGCTAGATTAGTTGACGCTACGCAATTGAGTTTAATTTCATCGACTTGCTCGGTGCCGGGCGGCGCGGCGGTGGTTGGCGCCGCCGATCGCGTGCGTCCAGACCGCGACCTTAACCCATTCATTGCCGAAGACGCGAATTCGCGTCCTATGTATGTGTAATCGTAATGCCGAGGACGCGATTTCGCGTCCTCGAGTTATTTGTTTTTTTTTGCTAGAAAACAACTGTACTTAAATGCTGATACCAAAATGTTACTTTATTTATGAAGGATAATATTATACTGTTGCTGGTTTTTGGATTCAGTGCATCTGTAATTTTCATAATTCTTATCTCGGATGCCGAAGACGCGAATTCGCGTCCCATGTTATGTGTAATCGTTATGCCGAGGACGCGATTTCGCGTCCTCGAGTTGTGTTTTTTTTTTGCTAGAAAACAACTGTACTTAAATGCTGATACCAAAATGTTACTTTATTTATGAAGGATAATATTATACTGTTGCTGGTTTTTAGATTCAGTGCATTTGTAATTTTCATAATTCTTATCTCGGATGCCGAAGACGCGAATTCACGTCCGATCGTAATTCCGGGGTCGCGATTTCGCGGCCTCGTTTTTTTACTAGAAAACAACTATTTATTTATTTTTTGAAGGAGAATATTATACTTCGGTTTTTGGATTCAGTGCATTTGTAATTTAGAAAAAATAGTTTTTGCTAGAAAAACACTTATTTAAAAAAACTTATCCCGAGATGTAATTTTTAAAGACAAATTGTATACTGTTACCGGTTATTAAAATAAACACATTTGTAATACTCAACATTTTCATTTCGGGTGAAGCGGAGGCGGATTCCCGTCCATTATGTTTATATTAGGTAATTGTCATTTACCTTTTATCGCGAAAAATATTTAATGATAGTAATTTAATCATGTACCATATACTTTATAAGTGATTGTGGCAATTAATAATACAAACTACTAAAATAATTTAGATACGCAGACATGTTTATGTCCAGGGGTACTAAACATTTTCGACTGTATATTTAACTATAATAAAATGGGTTGCATTTAATATTTTTGTCCATTATCTAAACACTTGCTTTAAACACTTTCTTTAACTTTTATAATCTTACTAAAAACCATTAAAAACTCATATACGTCTGAAGTATACGGCCGTCACGTCTATACTGAATACGTTTTCGACAAAAACTGTTTTTAGGCGCAAAAAATTTCACTTACGATGCCGAAAACGCGAAATTGCGTCCTTGACAACGTAATGCCGCGGACGCGAATTCGCGCCCTTGAAATAGGTTAACCTAATGCCGCGGACGCCAACTCGCGTCCATGAAATGTTAACGTAATGCCGCGGACGCGAATTCGCGTCGTCGCGTGGAAGGCGGCGGCACTGCGTGATGAGTAAAAATATGAGGCGTCGGCAATGAATGGGTTAACAACAATTCCTAGCTGAGCAACTTTTCAAATCTCGAATTTTTGAAGTTTCTGTCGCGCTGCGGTGGGCGGAAATGCCTGCGTGCGATAAGAACAACTGCAGCTCGGACTAAAATTCCCACGCAAAAAAACTCAAAAACCGTGGTTTCGCTTTCGACTGTTTCCTCCTCCAAAACGCAACCAATCATTATGAAATTTTGGAAACTGCAAGAGGAAGAAATAATCTATGCCGCTATGTTTTGATTTTTTGGATATTTGTTGACATATTTGTATACTGTGCCTTTTTTTGCAGCCAATTCAATTGAGCAGTTTTTGCGATTTTCTAAGCGCTGTAAGTTTCTTCAAAATAAAATAATCGAAAAAGGCAAAACATAACGGCACAGATATTGATGATATTATTCTTACTTGAAAAAATCATTCCTCTAGGTTAAAAATCTGGGGAGGAAACAGTCGAAAGCGTTTGTATGGAAAAATCGCAATTAGGAATTCCTCTTAAGATCACTCTGAACACCACCCGCTTAATTAATTTAACTGCTAACCACAAGTTAGTTAATTAAATACGTTTAATTGGTCTATATTATTTTGTTCCCCTTTTCAATATTTTGGATTATTTATGTAGTTCAATACATCTTGAATATGGAGGCAATTAAGCCGGAACGTAAAATTCTAAATTGTAGAAGTTCATTTTGTTTATTACAAACGGTCGAGTATACATCCGCGTAGTCATTTTAAACTTTTTATAAGCAAAGTTGAACCGTACGCTCATTTAACCTTTTTGACGCCAATGACGAATATATCCGCACCGTAGGTCCAACGCCGAAGACGGATTAAACCGTCACAGACCACAGAGCAGCTTAGACCTACCTATTTCAATTTTGACACTTCGGTGATATGGCGTCCGAATGACAGCTTTTGTGTTTGACATGGCGTCGAAAAGGTTAAAAACATGTACACTCCTTTTTAGATAACCTTATTTAAGCCCATAGAGATAACTTCATTTTATTGATCAGCTAGTCTTCAACTTTGCTTAAAAGTTTACCATGACTGGGGCATAGGGTCTTATACCATATTAGGATTAATGGTGAAGCGGCTTATAGAATTATTTATTTATTGTTTTTGATACTATATGGGTAATGATTAGGAGCTTGGTTGAGATATACGCCTTATACTTTATGTACTCATAAATAAACTTAATTCCAAATTAAGATTAGGTATAACGAAGTTAGGTCAATACGGGTAAGTGAGGATGGCCTTCACATTGGGGCCGGTTTACACATTGATTAGCAACTTCTATGAAATTATGACATTTACTTAACACTTGCACAGGCTGGGCTATAACAATCGCTGCCAACTTAGCTTGGTAACTCTAAACTCAAAGCAAAGGTATGAACTCGTAAGAAACACCAATCAATGTGTTAACAGCCCCAATGTGAAGGCCAGCCACACGGGGCTTTTGAGAAATTTACTAATAAATAAAAATACATTAAAAGTACGTATATCTCAAACAAGAGGAACTACTAGTTTAGTGTATTTAATCTTAGTATTTTAGCAATACGGAGATATAAAATATTTTTTCATTGGATAATTTATTCAAGTCTAATGAAATAAAATGCTGAATGCTTCCGGCTTGTCATTTATGATATACACTTGTTGAAATATAGAAAAGCAATAGAAACTAAAGTTCAATTTATTGTCATATTTAAAATGTGTAAAAAATAAAGGAATAATTCGTAAATACTTGTCACATTTTATTTCCTCCTTTTCGACGCTGTGCCAAACACAAAAGTTGTCACTCGAACGCCTCGACACCGAAGTGTCAAACCTGAAATTGAACTTGATGCATAGGCACGTAGGTCTTTTCTGTGACGGATTAATCCGTCTTCGACGTTGGACCTACGGTGCGGATATATCCATCAATGGCGTTAACCCTTTGAACGCTACGCCTATCTTGCGCGGCGCGTCAACGTGAACCTTGTCGGAATGCTCGAAGGTTGATATTCAGTTGTAGCTGCACGCCACAGTTGACGTCTTTAGTGGTCAAAGGGTTAAAACAATTCACCCTTTAGGAGATATAAATATGGATAGATTCATTCAACTTGGGTAATTTAATAGGATATAAAAACACCAGTGTATAATTCATATTTTTATTTGTCTCACTGAGAATTACAATTACGTATTTACAATAAAATTAAATTAAGGAAATGACTAAATAAAATTAAAAAATCAATATTGTTTGCAGCTTAAATTACAGATTGTCCATGAAAAAAAAAACAATAGTGTATTCGGGTAATTCCGAAAGAAAAGAACACTAAATTAAAAAACTGGCGGTCATTCCAAAAAGAAACTTATTACAACGGAATATGCGTGATTTATAAATGATTTTCGGAATTACTTAATATCTGAAATTACCCGAATATACCTTACCTACTACATTTCGTCATGAGTCATCGTGCGGGTGTCATCTGTCATGGTTAGCTTTTTTCTTTTTTTTAATAAATAGGTATTATTTCCTCTTCATACACATAAAATGTCGAATTTTATCGGTTATTCCAACTAGTTGTCACCAAGTAGTTACCACTGGTAAAAGGTAGGGAAAAAATCCCAGTAGTTACCACTGGTAAAAATTTGGTGGTAACTAGTGGGAAAAATCTATTTTATCGCGTCATGACGTGTCAACCGCACTACGCTACATGTAAAATACAATAAACTTATCGTTAACGGAACTTCAGGTAGTGTTATGTTGTGTGAGTCAGAATGGCGGGTGTACTTAAATAAAAATAAATGAAAAGCATACCATATTTTTGTACCTAATTTGTACTATTTAGTACCTCCGTTATAAAAAAATGTACCTCACGGTACATAAAGTTATCATCAAAAAATAGTACACCCGCCATCCTGACAGTCAGAATGGCGGGTGTACTTACGCTATGTTCCGATGGTTATTGATAAATTCTATAAAAGCCAAATTTTTGTACCTTCATATTCATTTATAATAAGAGTCATTTTATTTGTGGTTTCCATGTCTTACTTTCTACATTCTGACTGTCAGGATGGCGGGTGTACTGTTTTTTGGTGATAACTTTAAGTACCGTGATGTACAATTTTTTTTAAAGGAGGTACTAAATAGTACAAATTAGGTACAAAAATATGGTATGGTTTTCATTTAATTTTATTTAGGTACACCCGCCATTCTGACTCTCACCTTATGTTACATATGGGGTACCGACGCAATTGGAACCAATCGTTCGTACGCCTTGTCCCGGATACGTCCCAGACAATTTGGACTGTAATGTACAAGGGCATACGCAGAGTCAAGGGAACCTGAGAGCCCCATGAGGGGTCAATTATTAATTACGTCACACGTTTAGAGGGAGGCAGGCTCAAGAAAATATGACATGTAGTGAGAAGGGGGGGGAGTTACAAACTTTGAATAAACAAACTACTTTTTTGCAATGATAATCGTTTTAATTCATATAATTTTTATTTTTAATCTGTCACGTGGTATAGGATTTCTAACATTGTTTTTTACCAAAAATTTTTTTATTCAAATCGTCGAATAAAAACAAAATATGTGAAGTAACACCAGGAGGGGTTTGCCAAATGAAACCAGCAGCGACTAGGAGGGGGGAGGGGTCAAAAAATCTTGCCGATTCGTGTGACGTAATTTATCGGTACATGACCCCTCAGGCCGCGGACAGGACGCACGCGGCGAGCGGAGCGTCGACGTCCAAAACAGGTTCATCCAAGTCCATACATTTTGATCGTGCCGCTTGGGCGGCGCGAGCGGTGGTTCGCGTTCCAAATAAACGACGATACGTCTATTATATTCTTGAGCCTTAAGTCTACTCCTTAGCGTCCGTGATGCCTTCAGTGCTGATGCCGAACATGGCCTCGGTCTCGGGCAGGCACGGACTGTCGTAGATCTTGCAGATGCGGTTGTCGCCGCGGCCCTGCATTTACCAAATGTTACCAATGAATGTACAGTACCACCCACCTCCACCTTACAGAAAACAGCAGCCAAATAACACTAGACCCTACTCATAGTGTTGTGTTCCTGCCGGTGAGTAAGGTTGCCAGAGCTCATCGAGGGGGGGGCGGGTTTAGGGTCGGCAACGCGCATGTAACTCCTCTGGAGTTGCAGGCGTACATAGGCTACGGAGACTGCTTACCATCAGGCAGGCCGTATGCTTGTTTGCCACCGACGTAGTATAAAAAAAAAACAGTAAACATTGTAGACATACGGAGCAGGTTTAGAATAGTACAGTTAGATGCAAAAAGGTGACCCCCGACCCCCCCTGCATACAAGCAATCTATACACTTGCAAGGGGGTCACCTCTCTCTGCACCTGAGTGTACACTCAGAGGCCGGAAACTGCAATTCGTGGATGAGACTCGATTTTTTCGGATGAAGGAATTTCTATTCCCGCCGCGGCATACACAGAGTGGATAAAATTAATGGGCCCTGGAGGGTCTCGCCATGGCTACATTTTACATGAAAATGTTTATGATGGGATATAATTTACGTACCAGTACCCTGTAAAAACCGACTCGCCCCTCGGTCATCCCTCCTCACCCCATTCATAACCCAACTGCTCTCGTAATGCCTACTTACCCCATTTTAGGGTACCTTAATAATTATACAGGTTGTTACGTCCAGTACGATTCAAACGAAGGCCAATGATGGAGGACCTCACGAACCCTCATCCCCTTTTGAGCGTGCCTGATGAGACAGGCGGGCAACAAAGACTAAGCAGGGTCCGACACGCTGTGGACCGGTTGTTGATGACCTTACCTTCCGCAGGTAGAGCCTGGTGGTGGAGGCGTGGGCCAGCACGTGCCCACCGATGGGTTTCTTGGTGTCCGCGTTGAAAACTCCAACGCTGTCTACTTGGGCGACCACTTGGTTGGTTATTATCACTGCTACGCCGAACTGTAATAATGATTATAAGTAAGGTGTTATAAAAATTCTGTATGTAGGTCTGTAATTAGAGTGACAGATAAAAATGCCCGCAATTGACGAACTTCGAGTTTCGCGGTTATAGCGCAGGCTACCATAGGCCGTGGCAAGAAGCCAGGACAAGGCGAGGAAGATGATTACCAGTGATCGGAACTATGAGAGTAAAACTTTAACAAAACTTATCAAGCGGACGTAAAAAGAGTGCTTATAGCCTTAAAAATATTCGAATATCTATGAATGTAAATATTTTTATGGCTGTAAGTACTATACTATTCCTATCCCTATGGACATGAATATTTTTAGGGCTGTATGCACTATTTTATGTCCGCTTAACAAGTTTTGTTAAAGTTTTACTCCCATAGTTCCGATCACTGATGATTACCTCATCGGCCAGCCGGAGCAGCATCCGCATGAAGCGGCCCAGGTGCTGCTGCCGCGGATTTAGCTCTCCTCTTCCTGAATAGTCGGTCCTGTAAAGGGCTGTGGCGCTGTCTACTATGATAAGTGAATATCTGTAACAATCAAAATAATAAATGCTGATGTGTGTGGGTAGCTTTACTAGGCACGTCACCATATATCGCTTTGGCTCCATGAATTACCTGAGGCCTTTTTTAAGGATTTTTTGACCCCTCACTCTCTGGAAACATCTCGTGAGATTTGAGTCGACCCCATGCCCCCTGCCATGATCTAACGTGAAATTTTACAAAATTTGTATGTAGAGTATAAATGTTTTTTTTTTTTTGCGCTGGTGTAAGATTTATATTGTCAGCCGCCTACGGACTAAACCCCTCCACCCTGTGAAGTGTTTTGTAACCAGAAACTCGGTGCTTTCGGTTTACACGTTGTTTCCGGGTGTGTAGTTGTGTCATCCGGGAGAAAGTTAAATGGAGTGTATGTGATAAATTTGTGTAGTGTTGTGTAGTGTTGTGTGAGTGTTGAGTGTACCTACTTATGTTTGTAGTGCCAGAGTCGGTCGATTGATCGACTCTGTACATCACAATGAAAAGAAGAATGATAATTTGTATGAAGATTTGAAGAGGGAAGAAGAGATAGGTGAAAGGAATATGAGGTCAGTAGGTAGAGTTGTAAGGAATATTAAGTTTGTATTTAATCTATTTTGTATTAAGTACCGTTGAATTTCTTCAGGTTTTTAATTATTTATTCTATGAATTCGTGAAAACTATCTGTTGTGGATTCTTTGCTTAAGATTTCTGGTATGTTACTTGGGTCCGTGTTTAGATTCTGACATAGTATAAATGATTTGGTTTTGTTTAACACATTCACTGCCGGGAACCCACCCGGGCGGGTTGTTTTGTACGCAGCTATAGACCACTGGTTTCTGGGGTAATGCGCCGTTTTTTGTCTGGCAGTGAATGTGTTAAAAAAAAAACATAATTTGCTTATATTTGTATATAGAAGAATTGTGTCCGATTTCGGCATATTTTAACCTATCTTTTACTTTAGTCACATTTTTAGCCCGGCTTCACAGGACCAGAATGTCTCTCTGAATTCAGATTCTTAATTAAGAAAGACCGGAATCCCATACAATGTTCCACATACATTCCGATTTTTTCAGATTATTAATTTTTCAGATCGATCTGTAAACATGATAGCGATGTGCGTTCTGAATTCAGTATATGAAAATTAAGATTATGAATTCCTGATGCACCTCTTTCCATACTTTATGTATGGACAAGCACACACGCCGGATATGAATTTTCCATTGACATTACAGACGTTCGTGAGACAACTGATCAATCGGAATGTTTAAGATATGCGTGAGGCAAAGCTTTCTGTTCTGAACAAAGAATCTGAATTCAGAGAGACATCCCGGCCGCGTGAGTCCAGCCTACACTATTTTGTTGCTTACAAAAAAATTACGACATATTTGTCGAATCCCCCTCTACCCTGAGGGAGTTTATAGTTTATGGGAGAGGTGGTGCATCCTGCCGTCATACAGTTCTTACTAGTACGGAGGAATCATTTCCTACTCTTACGAATAGTAACGATCGGACTGTTGTTTCGAAAGGTCGAAAGTTCAAGCTGGATGCGGTGAACTTATAAAAATGAATTGTAACCTAATCTGTAGTAAGCAGGTACCTGGACTCGGCCATCATGGCGCAGGCCTGCAGCAGCAGCTGCGTCTGGTGGTCGGTGTTGTAGGCGCGCGCGTACGTATATAGTAAGCAGGTACCTGGACTCGGCCATCATGGCGCAGGCCTGCAGCAGCAGCTGCGTCTGGTGGTCGGTGTTGTAGGCGCGCGCGTACGTATATAGTAAGCAGGTACCTGGACTCGGCCATCATGGCGCAGGCCTGCAGCAGCAGCTGCGTCTGGTGGTCGGTGTTGTAGGCGCGCGCGTACGTATATAGTAAGCAGGTACCTGGACTCGGCCATCATGGCGCAGGCCTGCAGCAGCAGCTGCGTCTGGTGGTCGGTGTTGTAGGCGCGCGCGTACGTATATAGTAAGCAGGTACCTGGACTCGGCCATCATGGCGCAGGCCTGCAGCAGCAGCTGCGTCTGGTGGTCGGTGTTGTAGGCGCGCGCGTACGTATATAGTAAGCAGGTACCTGGACTCGGCCATCATGGCGCAGGCCTGCAGCAGCAGCTGCGTCTGGTGGTCGGTGTTGTAGGCGCGCGCGTACGTATATAGTAAGCAGGTACCTGGACTCGGCCATCATGGCGCAGGCCTGCAGCAGCAGCTGCGTCTGGTGGTCGGTGTTGTAGGCGCGCGCGTACGTATATAGTAAGCAGGTACCTGGACTCGGCCATCATGGCGCAGGCCTGCAGCAGCAGCTGCGTCTGGTGGTCGGTGTTGTAGGCGCGCGCGTACGTATATAGTAAGCAGGTACCTGGACTCGGCCATCATGGCGCAGGCCTGCAGCAGCAGCTGCGTCTGGTGGTCGGTGTTGTAGGCGCGCGCGTACGTATATAGTAAGCAGGTACCTGGACTCGGCCATCATGGCGCAGGCCTGCAGCAGCAGCTGCGTCTGGTGGTCGGTGTTGTAGGCGCGCGCGTACGTATATAGTAAGCAGGTACCTGGACTCGGCCATCATGGCGCAGGCCTGCAGCAGCAGCTGCGTCTGGTGGTCGGTGTTGTAGGCGCGCGCGTACGTATATAGTAAGCAGGTACCTGGACTCGGCCATCATGGCGCAGGCCTGCAGCAGCAGCTGCGTCTGGTGGTCGGTGTTGTAGGCGCGCGCGTACGTATATAGTAAGCAGGTACCTGGACTCGGCCATCATGGCGCAGGCCTGCAGCAGCAGCTGCGTCTGGTGGTCGGTGTTGTAGGCGCGCGCGTACGTATATAGTAAGCAGGTACCTGGACTCGGCCATCATGGCGCAGGCCTGCAGCAGCAGCTGCGTCTGGTGGTCGGTGTTGTAGGCGCGCGCGTACGTATATAGTAAGCAGGTACCTGGACTCGGCCATCATGGCGCAGGCCTGCAGCAGCAGCTGCGTCTGGTGGTCGGTGTTGTAGGCGCGCGCGTACGTATATAGTAAGCAGGTACCTGGACTCGGCCATCATGGCGCAGGCCTGCAGCAGCAGCTGCGTCTGGTGGTCGGTGTTGTAGGCGCGCGCGTACGCCACGTTGTCCAACACGGCGCCGCCCTGACACAAACCACAACTCAGGGTATTCCTATCTGTCTCCATGCCACGTAACCGCCGCCATACGCACGGCGGGGACAAATGGAAATGATTTTATATGAAAACACCTATACCCATCTGTGCCCCGCGGCGACAAATAGGAATACACCGAATAAATGACTAATCCGTCAGACTAATTGGGGCAATGGAATTGTCATTTCAATATCAGGGGCATAAAAACGAGAATCATCAAAATTTCACTGTAGATTTAGATTGGAATTTTTCACAAGCTTTAATTTAACTTAGTATGTTTAAATTAGACCCAGTTCCCATTATTTGATTGAGCTGAAACAAAGTAATGTAATGTTACCATCGGGCAGATCTGAAGAAGAAGAAGTGATTATAGGAACTCTGAGATAATTGTGTTTAAGATTGTTAGAATGGGATGAGTATAAATTGCCTGTTGAAAAAAAAAACAGTCAGCGAAAAGAGCTTGTGTCAAAAATGAAATTTTTCAAAAAAATTACTATAATATGTAGATTTGAATGTTAGTAAGCCGGCACCCTCACCTCCATGCCGTAGCGCTGCGCCACGGCCAGCAGGCGCTCCGGCCGGAACGTGCCTTCCGTGTCGATATACATGCACTTGCCCTCACCGCCTGATTGCTCAATCGGTAACTAGAGAAAAAGCAAATGTTTACACAAATTAAACCAGTGATATTTTATTCAACAAAGTGCAGGGGGTGCCAGCAGTTTTAGACAAATCTTAGCGCTTTTTTAGATCATAATAGATTGTCCAAAAAAAATTAATAGCAATCTTGAGACCTTTTTTTAGTAACTTCATTGATTTACAACCTTCGCTCGATAGAAAAAAATCACGAACATTTAAATGTATAGAACGCATCATAATTTTTTTTTAAATGTTGCAAAATGTTTTTGATAGAACTTTTTGTAATAACAATTTAATTACCACGTCGTCCAAAAAATAACGTGATATGATTTACGTGTAATATTTCTAAATTTATGGTTGAAGTAAGAATGATGATGCTTGTGCACTGATGTATAAATACATTGACTATACTTGCAAATGCAAAATCGTACTGTTAGTATGAATTACCTGACAAGTGACTGCCAAAGTGTGGCATATCTGTGTTTTCCCCGTGCGGAACTCTCCAAATATTTCCGTAATGGAGCCCGTCTCAATACCTCCACCTAGCAGCCTGTCCAGCTCTTTGGATCCTGTTGTTAATTGTATAATTTCTGCCCTGAAACATTTCGGTTATGTGTTTAATTAATTACTTATCTAGAAATGTATACTCATTAATGAACATGGGGAATAAAACCCTGAGTAACATTAAGGCTAATAAAAAATACTTAAACACCTATAGTATCTAAATAATTTAACAATCAGTACAAGAACTAGATCTTATACTCAAAGAATTTACATAAGCATCCCTTTAATAAGGCCATATCATTGGGGATAGTGCAATACCGCATAATAAACAGAGTTGAAAGAGTTCGAAATCCAAACAACTGGTTACATATACTATCCTCAGACAATATTTAGATTAGTGGAGTATTAGGCGTGGACGCACGCAATACGTGACGCAGTTAGGGGGGAAATCAAGGCCTTTTATATATTGCACTAGGCCAAATGTATGAAAGGTCTTGATTTGACGTTTGCTGCACGCCCCTCACATGCGTCCAGTCCACGGCTTGTCTGGTAATGATTGCTTTCAGACATTAAGGTTGATTTAAACAGAGATTTGAGGCGCCAGAGTCTACCGTACAGCACATCTTCAGACCATTTAGACAATGACTATTTTCAGCCGCCTAAATCTCGCCACCAGTGACCAGCAAACCGACACGAGTCATTTACACGGTACCTTTTCAGTCCCAGTCAGCGGGGTCAGCGAGAGACGCGGGCATAGGTCGATGGCGCAAAAAATTGGCGCGTGTTCTATTCCATGCCAGCGCTGGCATGCCGCGTAAAAATGGAACCGAAAGTGTTTATACAGTGCCTTTTTTAGGCGCCGTAATTTAGGTGGCTAAAAATAGTCTTCATCAAAATCAATCTTCAGGGCCTCTTTTCTTGGTAAGTTAAATCAATACTGAAGTAATTATTCAAGTCATACAAAAAATTAAAGTACATTAAAATAATAACAGTAACCCATACAAACACTTTTTCAGCAATCGAGTGGTGAGGGCTTGGAACAAACTCCCAGAAGATGTGGTTTCAGCACAAAATGTGAACCAGTTTTAAAATAAATTAGACAAGCATATTATATCTACTACTCGTTCATGATAACTATCTTTATGAATATTGGATACAGGTCATATCAGTTGTCAAACTGCCTGCCTGCTTATTAAATAAATAAAAAACAAAAAAAAATACCTCTTTTGATGAAACTCAGTAGCAGTAGTAAAGCCCATAGGCACAAGTTTAGAAGCCTCTGCCAGTATTTTGTCCGCCTTTTGCTCCGAGATGCCCTTGATGGTAATCAGCCATTTCTTCGGTGCATATGCCACTGACTCAACTGTGTGGTAACCCGCTTCCTCCAGCTTTTTGATGTCTCCTGATGTAATTCCATTGCCCTGAAATAATAATGTAATAAAACAACATATTATACATTATTATTGCCATGATCATGAAGCATTAATGGATAAAGCCATCAGTTCTAGTTTTTGAATGTTTTCTTTTGTTGATGAGAGCACTCAAAAATATTTGTATATTGTATTTTAAATATAGTTTGTTAGTGTTACAGCTGTGTAAAAAATGTGTATTCTTGTAAAAGTATTATTTACCTTTTTAAGTACATACAAGGTGTAACAAATATAATGGTAACTATTATTGTTACACCTTGTATGTAAGAAGTATTGAATATAGAAAATTCTAGAATTTCTTACTTCAGAATAGACAAAATGCCAATCATGTAAAAATACTTTCTGAGAGCATTTTATTATGCAAAAACCTGGGCCATCACAACAAATAAATGGATGAGTGAGGTATGAGTTGTTACTGTTGTTAGCTTCACTGCTACTGAGCTAACTGACTGGCCAAACAGATTAAAGACACAACTAGAGAATATCACAAAACAGGTCATGATTAATTACCTAAACATACCTCTAATTTAGATATCAACTGCGGTCCACACTCGTCGGCATCTTCGTCCACCGACACAGTGGCAGCGGAGGCGGTGGCTATTGCAGACATCGCTCCAAAAAATATCAACTACCGTAACATCGAAAAAAGTCCAGCAGTTGCTTGTTTTACTGTAGGATCCAAATGTATCAAATATCACGTCCACATACTATTCACAGAATTACGACTTAGTGATGGATATTCTCGCGATTTTGCAGTCAATTAGTATTCCTGATATTATTTATACTACGTTTTCCACTATTTATCGCAGCTTTTGTTTAGTTCTGTCACCTACAACTATACTGTAAGTGTAATGAATGACGCACTATGGTCGATTATGGCATTTATGGCAGTTATGATGGCCAAAAACATGTTCCAACCGCTCCACAAACAGAAAGAATTTGGAAAAAATAAGTGTCAAAGTTTCCCTCCAAAATTTTCTATAACGATTGCACTTTAATTTCTTTATAAAATTAATTGAGAGCTCAATAAAATTCAACTTTACGCTACTGCGTTAAAGCTCATTCTATAAAAAAATTAAAACACAAGTAGAAGATTTTTGGCAAAACTATATTGAACTTGAGGTCTTGAGACCTTCAATGTAGTCCAAATGGTACTAAAAAGTTAGGTCACTTTACATCCGGTAAGAAAATCAACGAACTTGTTACACATGCTTGTATTTGTATAATCAAATTTCCTTAGTATACACATATTTTTTTGCATTTGGCACCTGTTACAACCTCATTTCATATCACCTATCTTTTACCATAGAGAACATCATCAACGGCGTTCAGTATGTCATATCTGTCATTTTAATTTTATTGTCAACATATGAATAAACTATTCTATAAATCTTAATGAATATGTAATTTATATCAGTGGCGACGAGGATTAAAACAAAACTCGTTACAAAATGAACAGCGAACAATTTGACAAGTTTCTTACATTGCAAGCTACACAACAGAAGCAAATCTCAGACATATTACAATTGCTGTTATCGCAACAGCAAAACGCAACTGCCGCGGCTCCTACACCAACAACGACAAACGGCACGGAGTCACCTAGTTTTTCGAATACTAACGGTAACAGAAACAATGTTTACAACGGTTTTAAGAGCGACAAATTCAATCCAGACGATACCGCGGTTGAAAAATTTATTGACTATTTCAAAACAAAATGCAAACTTTGGGGCGAGGATGCACGCAACATACAGAAGGAACTACTTTTCACCTGCCTCTCACCGGAGATCTTTCACGAAATAAAGGTTGCACTTACACCACACTTTGAAGACAGTACATACGCGGATGTACGAAATAAACTAATGGACCTATTTAGAATAAAACGCACAAGATATAGAGCATTAACGGACTTTTGGAACTGCATACGTAAAGAAAATGAATCTATGGAACATTACGCTAACAGGCTGAAAGAAATAAGCAAAGATTGTGGCTATAGCGATGATCTACTAGAGCGACAGTTACGTGACCGATTTGCAACCGGGCTAAACCACGAACAATTACAGATCGATCTTAAACAAAAATGGCCTGATCTACAAGACATTCAAGAAGGTAAGATGAAAGAAGTGACTTTCTCTCAGATTTTTAGCGTTGCTCAATCTCGGGAACGAGCAGAAGGCGATACAGACACACAGGCCAATGTCAATAAGATTAAAAGAAACTCCAAATCTTACCAGAACACATCACCGCGCAAATTACGGACCCATCAATGTTTGAGATGCGGTGAGCCCGAAAGACACCCATTAAACCAATGTACTGCCAAAACACATACATGCAAACAGTGCAACACACCAGGCCATTTCGAGGACTGCTGCATCAAATCAGGTAAAGCATGCTTACCTAATCGAAACTATAAACAAACAACATTTACCAAAAGAAACAAGCTGCACAAACTTAAGCATGACAGGAGTAGCAGCCACTCGTCTCAATCTTCCTACTCAGACGTCAGCGGAGATGAAACGGACATCGTTTGTCAAATAAGTAAAACGAACAGCAAGGACAGCAAAAAAATCGATGTTTTCATTAACGACATTCCTTGCACGATGGACTGGGATCCCGGTTCTCTCTATTCGATCATTAGTACGCAATTCTGGGCGCGTATCGGAACTCCTTCCCTCATAAAGGCTCCCAGCTTGCGCGCATATGGAAACACAAGACTCAAACCAAAGGGTCTAACAAACGTTAGCGTACGCATTCAAAATGAGGAAAGACTACTTCCTGTTGTTGTCATGAAGTCAGCAGACCCTATGTTGTTCGGCCTTCAATGGAGCGAAATGTTCCAGATGGATTTTCCAAAACCAGTCTACTCGATCAAGAAAACTCGACAGGAAGCCATTACACTAAAACAAATTCTGGACAAGCATACAACACTCTTCGACGGAAAACTTGGAAAAGTAAAAGATTATCAAGTAAACATACACATCAAGCCCGATGCACAACCGAAACACATCACAGCCAGATCAATTAAATTCTCAATGAAGAAAAACATAGAAGTTGAACTGGATCGTTTGGTTGAAGAAGGAATTATAACCAAAGTAGACCCAAATATGACTCCGATCCAGTGGGCAACACCGACAGTTAACGTGGTGAAAACCAATGGCCAGATCAGAATCTGTGGTGATTTCCGCAGCACACTCAACCCTGTTCTGATAACACACGCACACCCTGTTCCTTTGTTTGATCAACTACGCCAGAGTCTAGCGGAGGGTGAAAAATTTTCAAAAATTGACCTAAAAGATGCGTACCTACAATTTGAAATTGAGCCCGAATCTAAACAGTTCTTGACAATATCGACACACAAAGGATACTACACCTACAACCGAATGCCATTTGGCATTTCCACGGCCCCATCAATATTCCAACATTATCTTGACAAGCTTCTGGAGGGATTGCCAAATGTAGCAGTCTACTTTGATGACATTGCAGTTACAGGAAAAAACGACAAAGACCACCTTGAAACACTACGTACCGTATTTGAAAGACTGGAACAAGCTGGATTAAAAGTCAATTTAAAGAAATGTACCTTTTTACAACCAGAAGTAGAATATCTTGGGCACACAATTGACAAAAATGGAGTACGCCCTACAAAATCAAAGATAGAAGCTATCAGCAAATCTTCCCCACCAACTAATGCCAAGGAGCTACGATCATTCCTTGGATTAGTCAACTTTTATGAGCGATTTATACCACACTTACACAGTGTATGCGCCGATCTTCACACACTAACAGGGAACAGAATGAAATGGCAATGGACCAACAAGGAAGCTGAGGCTTTTGAACGTGCTAAATTAATGATTGTTCATTCTAAATCACTTGTAGCTTTCAATGATAAGTGCCCATTTTACCTAGCCTGTGATGCTTCAGAGAAGGGCGTGGGCGCAGTGCTTTTTCACATGAGGAATAATATTGAACAACCAATTGCTTTCGCATCACGAAAACTCCGACCAGCAGAGTCAAAGTATTCCGTCATAGACCGCGAAGCTCTCGCAATATTTTTTGGGATTAGAAAATTTGACCAATATCTTCGTGGCACTAAATTTACATTAGTCACGGATCATAAGCCCCTGATACACATTTTGGGATCTCAACGAAACTTACCCAAACTCGCCAACAATCGCCTAGTACGATGGGCTTTAATAATTGGTAGTTATGATTACGACATTAAGTATACAAAAGGTTGCAACAATCTCATCGCAGACTATTTATCCAGGATGCCCAATCCAGAGGAATTACCTTCCAAGTCTGAACTCAAGGTCCACAAAATTGTAGCGCGACTGCAAACTGATAGCATTGGCGATCTTGCATTATCTGAAACCGTTATACGAGATGAAACGCGAAAAGATACTACGCTTAAACGAATAACTAACCTTATAAAAACTGGTTGGCGTGAGCATCAATACTCAAACGATGTAAAACCATACGCCCGGAAGCGCGATGAGTTGTCACTAGAAAACAAAATAATCATGTGGCAAGGCCGTATTGTTGTTCCTGACACTCTGAGGAAACCGACCCTAAAATATCTGCATCTTGGGCACCCAGGCATTTCAGCAATGAGAGCACTGGCACGTTTTTACGTTTGGTGGCCAACTATAGAGGAAGATATAGACACACATGTAAAGACTTGCCACAAATGCCAGGAAAATAGGCCTAATACTTCAGATCTACCAATCTTCTCATGGTCCATGCCAGACCAAGCCTGGGAAAGGATTCACGTCGACTTTGCCGGACCATTCGAAGGTTCATATTGGTTGGTTTTGTCAGATGCTTTTTCTAAATGGATTGAAATCAAGCCGATGACCAAAATAACGACAACCAAACTATGTGATGAACTGGATACAATTTTCACTACCTTTGGTCTACCCCAATTTTTAGTGTCTGACAATGGCCCCCAATTCATTTCTAAAGAATTCCAGGATTACTGTGAAAAAAACGGAATTAAACATATCAAATCGTCACCTTATCATCCGCGGACGAATGGATTAGCCGAAAGGCTTGTGAGGACTTTCAAGACCAGAATGTCGTCAAGCACAAAATGCCTCAAGAAACGTTTAGAACATTTCCTTTTCGCTTATCGCATCACACCCCATAGCACAACTGGCAAAGCGCCGGGCCAGCTAATGTTTGGAAGACAACTAAATTGTCTCCTTGACAATGCCAGACCAAGTGCTAAACGTTCATTACAGTATAGACAAATACAAGCGAATGTTAACTCCGCTGACCAGACTCCAAACTATAGACCGGGTGATGCTGTGTATGTGCGAAGCAGGGAACAGCCGCGATGGGAGCCTGCCACGGTCTCTCGACGCACACATCGATATTCTTATGTTATTAACACTCCAGTTGGGGTGGAGAGGAGGTATCACGCAGACCACATACGACCCCGTCTCCCTGACCTAGAAGAAAGCCCAGCTGAGAGAACTCCTATGGTACCAGTTACATCGTCAACACCAGTATTGCAAGCCAATGGATCGACAGTGCCATGCCCAGGGTCAGAAGCTGGAGCGGAATCTCTTGCAGAAGTTGCCCCAGTTTGCTCTCCTCAGAATGAGGCCGGTACGGCCACAGCCGCTACACCTATGGCACCGCGTCGAAGCCGGCGTACCATTAAACCACCTCGTCGACTAATTGATGAGATGGACGTTTAAATCTTTAGGGCGAACGAATGTTACAACCTCATTTCATATCACCTATCTTTTACCATAGAGAACATCATCAACGGCGTTCAGTATGTCATATCTGTCATTTTAATTTTATTGTCAACATATGAATAAACTATTCTATAAATCTTAATGAATATGTAATTTATATCAGCACCCAAATAATCACACATTATTTATTTTCAGAGTTTGAATTGATCTTCAGATTAGAGTTAAGCCCCCTCCAGACTATGCGCGTGAATCGTGGCGCGACTTCGCGGAGAGAACATACCGCGACCATAGAAATACAATACAGTATAACACCGCGACGTTGACGTAGACTCCACACTCGCACAACTTCACGGCGATTTCGCAGTTTGGTTCGCGGCAAGATGGCGCCGAAGCGTCAGCTGATCGGATTTAGTTTGCGTCAAACTGGGAACTGTCAAAATGATTTTTGATTGATCAAGTTCGCACCCAGTATAACCAAGTAGCCGCCATAGAGGGTTATGACAGTTTAACAGATTAACCGACTCGTGAGCGAATCGCGGCGCGAAGCGATCGCGAGTCTGGAGTCTTGCAAGTTCGCGCTTCGCGTCTCCTTTGACGCGGGCCAAATACCGACAAAAAACGGGGAATAAGGCGCGAAGGTGTGAAAAATCTGCGAAATCGACGCGAGGGCCCTCCACACTTGCGTTCGCGGCTTCGCGCCTCGATTTGCGCACGAGTGTGGAGGGCCCTTCAGACCAAGCTAAGTTGGCAGCGATTTTGACAACCCAGACAGTGCAAGTGTTATTTAAACGTCATAATTTCTGAGCTATGAAAATCGCTGTCAACTTAGCTTCGTTAACTTTAGATTAAACTAATTACCTAGAACAATACGGATCACTGATATAAAAATTCTAAATTGAAAAAGAAATCAAAACTGACTAATAGGGGCCGTGCGCGTTGGAGGGTCTGCCATCTTGTGGCCTGAATCGGAACAATAAACATTTACATTTACACGTCACGTGTTTTCTTGTGCATAGTAGATTCTGCCATCTTGTGGGCTACATCGGAACAATAAACATCACATTTACGCCTCGCGCCAAAAATCTGACGGCTCCTGTGCTGCCTCCTACAGTTCATGCACGCTCCCTATAGGGCTTAATAGTTTTTTCCTTGATTAGCCAATCAGATCAAGGGATCTTGGACTTAACTTTGACGACTGACGTCACGTTGACGTTTAGTTTAGTAGTCGGTCGATTTTCATTTTCGTTCGCTGATTTTCATATTTTAATTTCATGTTGTTGCCGATTTTATCCTGTTTTATATAAGAATGTCGTGATTTTATCCCAGTTTAGGAACAGAAGAATTCTTTTATTCTTATTTAATATTCTTGGTTTAGCTAATATATCTTAAAACTTTAGATATGGCGGAAGTTTCTTTGCTCATCGACGGCCAGGTGTTTAAGGCGAAAAAAGAAGTTTTATGCGAGCACAGCGATTATTTTCGCGCTATGTTTAGCGGTAATTATGTGGAAAATGACAAACAAGAAATATCCATAAACGTAAGTATACCCACGGGATAAAAAAAACATATGATTTATTTCTCAAAAGTATTTAATTATATTTTTTTGCAGATGATTGACGCTGACTCTATGAAAATAATATTGCAATACATGAACATAGGTTTAATTGATCTTACAGAATATTCTTTATCCACTATTGGTGAGTTAGTAACTGCTGCAAACTTCTTACAAATCACAGAGTTAATTAGGCAGATAGAGTATACTTTGGAACTCCAAATATCACCAGCAAGCTGCATGGAAATCATGAATATCGCACAGAGCTCAGCATTTACTCAGATAGAACAGCTATCCGCCACATGTGGTTTATTCTCATTTAAATCCATGAAGCCAGAGTATATTCCGAACTTAACCAAACTTTGCTGGTATCTATCACACCCATATTTAAATGCTTCAAGTGAACTGGATGTATTTAACTTTGGTCATAAGTGGCTTTTACAAAATGAAACTGGTGGAGATGCTTTGCTCATTATTCTTGGTTGTTTAGACATTAAAAAGCTCAATCTTTCTGAAATAACACAGATTAAAACTAGTATGTCAGAATACCAGAACAGCTTAGCTGCTAAAGTTGTTGACTGTCTTCACAATTTGGCTGTTCTTGACATGGAGTTGTCAGTAGTCTCAATACAATCGCAAGAAAAGATGTTGACGCATACATATACAGAGAGAGTTTACAATGAAATATTGAACATGGTTAAGGAAAGCAGATCTAGGTCTTTAACTTATACGCCAACGGTGCCAGTGTGGGCAATGAAGGACTCTAAGTTGGAGATGGTACCACACCATATGTATACATTTAGGGAAAAAGTTGGTTTTGAGAACTGGCTGGAAGTTGCGGAGAAGAATCTGTGGGGTTGGAGCGTTGTGGGTTGGGGGCTGACGAAGATTGTGGTTGTTTGTGGTGAACATGGGCGAGGCACAGGTTTATTCATGAAGGATGTGAAAGTTTATGATGTGTTGAAGAAAGAGTGGGTTCGACATGGAGTTGAATTGCCGGCTCGGAGACATGGAGGAGTAGCCATTGCAGAGGATTTCCTTTACCTTATTGGAGGCGTAGGTGGGTTTAGGTTAGTTTTTGGTAAGTTAAAATTTAATTTATGTTGTCACTATCTTTTATTTACTATCTGGATGACTGTCATTGTTGTTGTTTCTGAGAATAAGTGAATCTGGGAAAAAAACACTTTCTCAGAAATAAAACATCATGTTTTTAAACTCCAATTTTATTGTTAATGCCATCAAAATCATTGAAGCAGGTATTTAGGCAAAAATTTGTAATCATTTTTAAGGGCAATTCCTAGCTGACCAACTTTACAAATCTCGAATTTTTGACGCTATGTTTCTGTCGCGCTGCGGTGGGCGGGAGTGCGTGCGTGCGTGCGTGCGATAAGGACAACTGCAGCTCGGACTAAGATTCTCACGCAAAAATCTTAAAAATCGAGGTTTCACTCTCGACTGTTTCCCCCTCCAAAATGCAACCAGTCATTATGAAATTTTGGAAACTGCAAGAGGAAAAAATAATCTATGCCGCTATGTTTTGATTTTTTGGATATTTGTTGTCATATTTGTATACTGCGCCTTTTTTGTAGCCAATTCAATTGAGCCGTTTTTGCGATTTTCAAGGCGCTGTAAATTTCTGCAAAATAAAATAATCCAAAAAAGCAAAACATGTGGCACTGATATTGATCTAATTTGTATAGGTCCCAGGGAGGAAACAGTCGAGAGCGTTTGTATGGAAAAATCGCAACTAGGAATTCCTCTTAAGAAAACTTATCTAAACCTTACTTTACTAATCTTTCAGCTTTCTAAATCCAGTCCTTGTTATCATTCCAAATGTTCCAGTTCACATTCAGACTACGTTTTTGTTCTCTTGTTTTCAAGACCCGGATATTTCGGACCCGGTTTTGAAAATAGCGGTAAATACCGGTTTCTTTCGAGTTTACTCCGAACTTTCATAAGAACGCGAATGTTTTAAGACTTAATTGTAACCCAAATAAACCAGTTTATTCGACGAGCGACGAGACAGGCGGCCAGCGGTGGTGTGCCGCGTAAACAAAGACAAGAAACCGGTTTTTATTGTTCTAAACCGGTTAATCGGTCAAGAAATTTATTGAAATGTTCTCCTAAAAACCGGTTTAAAAATAATGGTTTTACGAACGAAATCGAAATTAAAAGGTTTTACGCCAAGTACATAACGGTTTGGAAATTTAACCGGTTTCCTAGCCTTTCTGGTTTTTATTCCTTGCTGATTCTAACAGTGGACTTATCAATGTCAAACTTATTCTATATACTGATATCAAATAAAATCTATGTTATTATAATTTCAGGGTAACATTGGACACTGCAGTGGTATACGACTTGAAACGACGCTCACATAGGAAGATCGCCAAACTACCGGACGCCATACAGAACCCGGCCGTGTGCGCTCACGAAGGCACCATATATGCCGCGGGACACAACAATATATACAAGTACGAGGATTTGGGAGACACAGGTACAAGTTATAATTATATTTTTACCGTAATTACAGTCAGCATCAGTAGTAGCGGATGAAACAGCGCACCAAAAGTATCTACAGGAATACTTTTACAAATTGGCATATATCTCTACAGTTCGCGTTCCAAAGTTTTTTTTATTTTTATTAAAGATTCAATTAATTTTAAAAAATCGTAACGGACGTTTACAGTTTACGGTTCAATGTGTAATGGGTACTGGTCAATTCTAATTAACGTTAGGCCGAAACTGGGTGAGTAGGTGCCTCATATTCGCCTATTTCCTCAAATATCTTTTTAGTCTCAACTCAACATTAAAATATCTCACAACAAACAATTTGATTTGATGTCACACAATATACTTACAAGTTTTTGCCGCAAAAAGTGGCGCCCAATTAAAAAATTATATTACAGACATGTAACGTAATTCATGTAATTATTAACATGGGCGCCAATATTGGTCGCATAAGGTTTACCGACTCTCATATTTGTGCCAAATGGCATCTAATAATAAATAAATAAGAACGTTAGCTGGTCGCATGAACATCTAAAAAATAAATGCTTTAAGTACCTTTTTTATAGCAATAACAAATCATGAAAATGTGCATGGAGCATTTCATCAGGTGAAACGCCATAAACGAATTACGTAAATTACACATTACGCATACTTTGCGGACATGAAGTGGTAAGGTCCGAATTTTTTACATGTTAATTTTACAGCTGACGGTCTTTCCACCGCGATAAAACCGGCTGACGGTTTTTTAAATTTAAAACAGCATCTAAACTAATCTGACAAAGTATCAGCTGGGAGGCGATGACTGACGAAATATGCTCCTGCCCTGCGGTCTATAACTGGTGCATGCTCCTCGGCATGGCGTGGCGTGGTGGGTAAGGACTTTCTCGAGGTACAGAATTCTAATATCTGCATTTTGTTTATTACAGATCGATGGATAACGGTAGTGGGCACACAGATCCGATCGAGCTGTATGGTGTCGTTCAAGGGCTACATTTACTGCACGCAGAGCTACTTCAGCCACCTTTACCGCTTTAGGCCCGGAGTGGACGACAGGCTCTATGTGGTCACACAGTTTACTAATCCACCGGCTACTTTTTGTAACTTAGGTAAGAAGGTTATTCCCATTAGTTACCACCAAGTTGTAACTCACTTTGATCGCTCGATGTATGAACAGCAGAGGCCGGAATTCTCGTGGCTTTTTTGAACTGTCCTAGGGACTTCTAATTTATCGACTTCCGATATACATATATCGATAGAATTTAAGAACACAACATATTAAAAAGTTAATGGATATTTGACTGTAAAGGAAGTAATTTAACAAGATAATATGGAAAAATATGACTTTCTCTTTTAAAGTAGGTAACTAATGCAACACTTGTTAGCACGAAAACAGATAAAAATTAAAAAAAAACACTGAACTGAAGTAATTAAATGTGAAATTATTAACTATTCAGTATTCAATGTTTTTATTGCGTATCTCTATATCACATTTTCAACTATTAAAAAGCTTTCTGGAAGAAATCGCTCTTTAGCTATAAGACCGCCTGTTGTTTACCTCTAATTTAAAACTTCTTTAGTGTTCTACTTTTTATCGATATATGTACATATCGGCAGTCGATAAATGAGAAGTTCCTAGGACAATTAAAAAATGCTACGAGAATTCCGGTCTCTGATGAATAGCTTTGATTTGCCACTCGTCGCTCTGCGCGCCGCTTGCGTCTAGTCCGCGGCCTTAGAAACAATGTTTCTACGAATTCCAATGGGTTCATAATAGGTTTTTCTAGCCAACCAATATATAATTGAATTAACTTTGTATACTTTCTTTCAGGTAATCGTCTACTATTCTTCACTCGCTCCATGTGCGGTCAAGCCGACGTCCTGAACGTAGAAGAATACCTCGGAAATAGCACAGAAGAGAAGCCAAAAGTCATCTGGCGACAGAGCGAGAGCGCGATAAAGCTGAACGATGTAGCAGGCTCCTGTTCATTGGTGATGTCTGTACCGCCATTATGGCCAGATAGCTCGAATTATACTAAGAAGTATTTAAAGAGGTATGAAACACAGTGAAATGTGACTGTTTAACGTTAAAGCTGTCAAAATGTACAGTCACGTCTGAAAATATCAGTACGAAAAATATGCCAAAAATATGTATATAAAGGCAATAAAGACGTGTATACATATTTTTGGCACTTTTTTCGTATCGATATTTTCAGACGTGACCGTACATACAATGATAAGAAAAAAAATGCAACTTTTAATACATGCCACTTGGAACTAGGCTAGGCTATTCTCAGTTGCTCATTTAATAGTGTTAATACTTACTTACTGCTAGCGACTGGAGCGAACGGCAGCAACATTGCGCCTAATATTACTAGTGTATCAGTATACATATTGGAATATATATAGGGACCGTGCGCGTTGGAGGGTCTGCCATCTTGTGGTCTGAATTGGAACCATAAACAGGGACATTTACACGTCAAGTGTTTTCTTGTGCATAGTAGATTCTGCCATCTTGTGGGCTACATCGGAACAAAAAACATCAATTTACGCCTCGCACCAAAAATCTGACGGCTCCTGTGCTGCCTCCTATAGTTCATGCACGCTCCCTATAGGCGTTATTTAAATTCATAGTGTTATGATGTAGATGCAGATGGCGCTGTACGGCTCCGTACATTTTGCAGCGCCACCCTCCTTATCTGTCGAACGGGGAGTACCTTTTTTCTTAGACTTGTCGCTATATTCGTAATGAATTTTTGGTATACGTTTTTCGTTTATATATTTCTTATTTCGCATTTTTTTTTATTCGCCACTCGTACTTTATTCTTGTTTGTGTTTTCGTCATTACCTTCTTTGGTCAAAGTCTGAAACATGTCTCCTCTATTAATAAATCTTGTTCGTTTTTCGTCACGGTCTTCCCTAGACTCATTTGTCGTCCATTTTTTATCTTACTTACTTATTCGCCAAAAATCTTTGACATGTTCGTTTCTGGTCACATTCGTAATTAGTTTATTTCGTGTTTGGTAGCATTCTGAGTTTGTTACGTTCGTTTTTCGTCTCAGTCGCAATTTGTGATTATTATAAATAAATCCTTTTATTATTATGATATCATATTAGAATTCTATACGTATAAATGACTATTACAGTACATATGGGGCTACTTTATAGCACTAGTGCGAGAAGTAGCATATTATGTTACTGTGTCGAACATTTAAAGGGCCATATGTACTGTAAAACTTTGTACGATACATGTGCGAATAGGTAATTCGCAACTCGTGTCGATTTAAAACACTCCCTTCGGTCGTGTTTTAATTTATCGCCACTCGTTTCGAATTTCCTATTTTTCGCACTTGTATCGTAATGTACTATATTATTCTATATAAACGAACGAAATATTTAAACCTGAGAGTCTGAGACTGAATGACAAAGGAAATGAATTAAAGTATAAATCACTTCGTATTTTTTTTCCTATATGCATCTCTGTCGCTTGAATATGTAAGAGCGATAGAGAGGTAAATAAACTATTTTGGATAACGATTGTGTCGATGTTAAGAATGGAATAAACGGATCTTGTGGGCTCATATTTGTGATGACTGTTCTAGGTACTAAGTAATAAATAAATATTAAAGGACAAGTTTTGCACAGATCCACTTAGTCCAACAGTTAGCTCAGTAAGACTTGTGCTGTGGGCAGGGATCGGAACCGGTTTTTTGCAAAAACATCGAAATAACCATATATTTCGGTTTATTTTATACTCTAAATGTAGGACTCAGTTGTGTTTTCAGATAACGACTTCGTATTATTAGATTGCCTAATTAGAAATGAAGTAATTAACGAATAACGAAAAAATACCGTTTTCGTTCCCATACAAAAAATACCGGTTTCCGATCCCTGGCTGTGGGTACTGCGTTCTAGACGACGATATATTCAATCAGCTTATTTTCTTTACAATAACTGTATAACATAACGGATATATTAGAGCCTAAATCATCCTCGTCGCCAATGTGTAAAAGGGGAACTACATGGGAAATACTTTCGGGATAGCAGGATAACATTGAAAATACGTGCTTGTAAAACAATATGTAATCAAGGAATGAATATCGAAATAATAGACACATGTCATGTCAAACCGAAGACTTAATCAACCTACATGCATAATACAACACATATATTTATTCATTTATTTAAACTTTATTGCACAAATTCGCAAAAAGAGTACAAATGGCGGACTTAACACCTTGAGGCATTCTCTACCAGTCAACCATTGGGCTAAACATGTAACCGGAACTCAATTTTTAACTCCTACGCTTACTCTGGTTATAATATTAGCTGAAAATCTTTGAGCAATAGACTTATTGTTTGCCGCGACATCTATGGTCGATTAGCAGTACTGAGAGTTCCAATGCTTGACGCTAGATGTAGACTACGAAAATAATAGTATTTTTGGTAACAAAACCGTTGTATGGAGTGAGCACTCTTGGTCTTCTTAATTCTCTTTGCTCCACAGTGTGGACTGTGGAAAACATTGACGTTTCGTTGGGACGACATCTTGATACTATTTGTCAGCTGTCAAATATGTAATGTAACTAATGTATAATCTTGGAGGATTTAACAATTGGAGACACCTTATCTGTAATTTTCTGTACAAAACAGTCTGCCGATTTTTGCGGGGGAGGGGCACGTCAAAACGTACAAATAGCCGTGTCAGATAACGTCAGCCCATACAATACATATGGCTATTGGCCGAGGTTAGAGGGGTAGCTCTTAGAGGCGACTGTTAAATTCGACAAGTGTGCAATTCGCTACAGTCATGCACAAAACAAATATGCACGCACAAACATAAAAATGTCTGGAAGTATGTGTGTTTTTTATGATATAGTAGACAAACGAGCAGACGAATCGCCTAATGGTAAGCGATTACCGCCGCCCATGGACTCCCGCAACATCAGAAGGGTTGTAAATGGGTTGGGGTCTTGGGGAGGAGCGCGCACTTATAAAATGGTTTATCTCTATGCGATGAAAACAGTAACGTGTGACTTCTGTTCACATAACATTGTTCTTAGCATGTTTGTAAATTTATGTAAATAAAGAAATATAAACTTATTAGGTCTTTGTTTTTTTTTCCGACTGCCGAGGAGTGCTGTTTTTAGAGCATATGTATGACTTTTTCTTTGGTACTGGCTATGTCTACTCGACGTCAACGCACGACGTGGTGAAAATATGAACTTTCATAGGACGACATCTTCATACCATTTGGCAGCAGCCAACTGTCAAATAAGTGATATGTCCCATAGCCACTAGGGCGGCGCCACAGTCGTGGACGGAGCGAATAGGCTATTGGGTTGTGTAAGCTCACCACGGATTTCTACGTATTAGGCTAGATTTCATTAGATAGAGTCCGTTTAAGCTAACTCTTAACTGTACGAGCGAAATAGCAATATAATTATGTGCGTGCGATAGAGACAGCAATAGGAGGGTCAATTTATCTAAACTCTTCGTGCTTAGCGTCCTTACTTTAGCTATGGATCTTTTATTCTTTATAGGTATATTAAGCAGAAAGAGACCCAATAGAAGTATTTTAGCTGTTATTTAACCTCTTGAACGCCAGACAGCGAAGGAATTTGCCGTGCCCCGGACGCAGGCGATCACGATTATTTAAACGAAATTGAACTTTACGGAGTCGCGCGTTAGTCCCTATTGCATTGGCGAAACTGTCGGCTGTAGCCGTCATTGGCGTCCTTGGCAAGTATTTCAGATGTCGGCCATAGCCGACGGTGGCGGTCAAAAGGTTAATAATATAATTTCCAGTTCGAACACAGAACTTGAATGAAACGGACGACAAAATAATAAATGATCTCAACTACGCTAATGATAGAGAATCCCACGAGGATGCCTGCGAAACCGCCGATGTTACCTGAAGCAGTGCAAATAGTTATTTGATTTACCAGGGGGCAAAGTTGTTGTTTAACAGCTCGTGTATATATTGATACCCGAGCGAGCGAAAGATACCAAGGCGAGGAAAATACTAACTATGGAATAACAAAAAAATCTAATCAAATTAAATCCAAATAAACGTAATAAAGAGTATCATTCAAAATGATCATTTAAAAGTCAATTCTACCAGCTACCATAAGGAAACAACTCAAAATTTGCATTTGATTACTTTGCCCCACATGTGAATAAAATGCAACTTTCTCATTCGTTTTTGAATAGTCAAATGCCTTTACCAGTTGGTGTGGCGAAAAATACAATTTACATTTTCACAATTGAAGCAAGCAGTCAAAAACAGAAAACAACGGCACAAGACCTGAAATTATACCTCGAATGATGGTCCCTATCAATTTTCATTTTACATGGAGTAGCTGTCGTGTAAAATGTTTGTGGACGTTTTTTTGGAACGTATTTAGAAATTGAATATTTAAGGAATAAAAATACGATAAAATCATATTTACACTACACCAGCTTGTTAAAGGCTCTCTTGAAACTTAAAAAACTGATGAGAAAGTTGCATTTTGTCCACACGTGTGGCAAAGTAATCAAATGCAAATTTTGAGTTGTTTCCTTATGTTGGCTGGTAGAATCGACTTTAAATCATGATTTTGAAAGATAAATATTTTATAACATTAATTTTAAATTTGGTTGGTTTAATTTTTTAAATATTTTACAGTTAGTATTTTCCTTGCGTTGATGTGGTTAAAAATGTTGTTTCACTTGGTGACAAAGTTTGTTTAACCCTCGTGCCTTGAAAACCTCACAACGCTCAAAATTCTATTTTGGAATCTTTCGCTTGCTCGTGTATCAATATTAGCAAGAGCGGTTAAACAACAACTTTGCCCCCTTGTAAAACAAATAACTATTGTTCAATTATTTTCAAATTAAGCCCAACTAAATGAGACTGGAAGGAACTGTCATAGGGACCATCATTCGAACCGAGAGGTATAGTACCTACTGTATTTAGCTGTGTGTGAAATCATTTACCTACACTTTGTTGTTGTTCTATATCTATGGATACTTACTCAGTATTTCATACCAGTAGGACACCACATCGAGTCGGTCCAAAACCCCGTCGTTTGTTGGTTGATAGATGTACACCATCGCCAAGTTACTTGATTCTGTGACGTTCAGGCCTTTCCTGGGGTATGATAAAAAATACACCTTCTAACACGTATCTAAGTGCGAAAGTGACGGGCATAGTGACAAGTGATAAAAATGGAATCATGCTGCCACCGCTGTTAGTCTTAAATCCAGGACTATTTTTTTAGTCTGGATCTGGATCTCTATAGGACAGTCTCTCTCCTCCTGATTCAGTTGAGGGATTCATATACGACCAGTTCTTCAGTGGTTTGAAGAATAAGCCCTTAAAATAAGTAATATTATATTAGAAACCTTTTGGCTAGTGGTGTTTGGCCAAAAGTTGAAAAATACTCTTATCTCTCTGAATAAGTAAAATCTAGTATTTGTTATTTTGAATTATCTATTAACTACTAACTCTGTGGCTGAACTTTCTGCGGTTTCCTGGAGGGGTGGAGGGTCTACCATACCATAACATCGGAGGATATAAGAGTGTCTCGTTGGAAGGCATTTTGATTTTGCCAGGACGGAAAGTTTTGAATACTGGTGTCGATTGGAGGTTTGGAGAGCTGGAAGTGACAGCGCAGGACGTGAGTACGTGACAAGTGGAAAAGTCGTGGAAATCTTGTGAAATGGAACTCATCAAGATAAAATGATGGCATTTAATATGGTACCTATTCTGTTTTGTGCAGTCGGTTTTTAGACCGTTTTATGAAGTAGGTTTAGATAACGACTTTTCCATGGTTCATTTATTTAAGGCGACATTTTGTAAAATGGCACTGCTTTGGAAAGCGTTTTATGGGGTTCTTTTGGTTATGAAATGGTCGCAATCATCTCACGCAATGTCCGGCAGCACTGGCTGGTCTCCGAGTCCTCGATCCCTGAACGGAATCACGGACGACTTGGTGGAGTGCTTGGTCAACTCGCAGTCCGGCAGACACTCGGGGCAGTAGAGCGAGTCTAGGCGCTCCATCTCTAGCCCGATCTTGGCGTTCGAGTTGAACGGGTAGAAGTAGAGAAGTTTTTCTGAAACGGTAATGCAAATTGGATATGTTGCAATGAACTATATTAACTACAGTAGTCTGACTAGAGCGTATGGGTTTCTTTCGACACCCTTCCTTATGGGAGGGTGTCAGGGGTCTCTTCCGCATCCCTGCTTTGGAGACTGTCCATTCGCGCCCCACCGTGTGTGTGAGTTGGTCATTCGACGTCGTTTTGAGGACGACTGTGCGATCTGGTGTGGGCTAGCTTTATCGCTACCAACCCTTAGCATCTGACTAGAGCTCAAAAATTATCCCAAGTATATTGCACCGCAACTACCGCAAGCAGCTCAATAGTTGGTGTGCCGCGCTTTTAGTGACCAATCACAACTTTTTATTATATTGTATTGGGTAATATTCAAAGCTGTGGGCGGGGTATCTATGGATTGGAGAAGGCATAGCTGTCAGTGATACCTCCTTGTCAGATAAGTGTTAGTCATGTAGACTGTTGTTTGAACTTGTTTGAAGCCTGAAATGTACTAAGAGCCTTGTCTATAATATATGTACCTATTCCATGAAATTCCATCGCTGGTATGTTGTTTCGTTTTGGGAGTAATCCACTTGAGTGACGCTTTTGAGCATATAGTGCTGTTCGTTCAAATGCAGAGATTGAATATGGGCATTGATACCTTTATACTTGTTGAGGCACCACAGATCCACCAGTGAGCAGACACTATTGTTGCCAGCAGGCAAGAAGTAAGGCGTGCACTTGCAGAGAGAGCGGATGGTCTTGATTCTGCAGCGCGCGATGCATGCGCTATATGAGTACATATTTCCGAAGTGTTCGGGAACCTCGTCGTGGAAGAGACATTTCCTCTGGAAACATCAATAAGTACATGTTTATTATACACTGTTTAAACCTAAAATATACCTACATAAATTTAGCCGAAATGAAAGGTTGAAGTAACAACAGGCGGTCAATCTCTTTCAGGCAAACTCGTATTTGGCTGCATGAAGTTTATCTACGAGATCAGATCAAGAATAAGAGATTCGCAGGACAACTGAAGTTTCCTGTTCATTAGAGTTAACGTGGCACGACAAAATTGACCAAAATTTTTTTAACAACTGGAAGACGCAGCGTATAACGTTCCCAATAAAGTGGAAAAATTTAGAACGCAGTCTGAAATGCGATTGTCGTTAATGGTAAAAGACCATTGACGATATTCGTAAACGCCTGTCAAGTCTAACAAGCCCGAATCGGTTTTCCTTATTGGCATTTTGCCATTGTGTTTGGAAAGAACAGGATATATCTCCTATCGTGTCTCACGTATTGCGGTGTCTCTCTTGTCAGTAACGAAATTCAGAAAGGTGTAAGAAGCTCTTTAGAAAGGGAAAAAATTAACAAAGGTTTGTAATTTTTTATAAAAAAGGAAAAAAGAAAGTTAACTCACAGTGCTAAGGGGGTACTTCCTGACTTCTGTCGTGGCAATCTGCCTGACTGATCGCAGCTCTAACACCATGGCTTCATTGGGCTGGGACAACCGCTGCAGCACGCGCCCACCGCTCGGATCCGCGAAGTGAGTTGGGTCGAACAGAAATATCTACAAAATAATCAAAGAACGGGTAAGGAATTTGAACATTGTACCACTTCGTATGTATATTGTTACAATAGCTACAATAAATACCTCTTAGCTATTAACAACCACAGCAATAAGGTGCATATCTCGACACGATTAGAACATAAACATAATACAAGATCAGTGGCTGTGCAAAAATATGAAATACCCCGCGTTACCAACTATTATGGAGATAGAACATTAAGAAAAAGATTGCCGTATTTTTAAATAGTCTGCCTGAAAATATCAGACTTGAGCCCAATAAAATTAAATTTAAAAAAGCACTAAAGCTGCACCTAATGGAAACACTTGGGTGACAATTGTATGCCTGTGCCTGCAAATGTCACTCAAGTGAAGAGAGTTATATTCATGGTGTAAGTTTTAATTAATAATATGTTACGTTGACTATGTACGTAAGAACTTATAACAGAGACTCGCGCCTGCAGTCAAACTGTGTAAACAGTTTTGCAGGAAACTGTACTAGATCATAAGTTTATTCCATGAAATAATAATAATAAGACTTTACCTACAGATAACACGCTTAGAAACCAATAGAACAGCATATCGAAAACCACTTCATCAACAGTTCATTACCAAATTTCCGATGCTCGCTCATTGGAGCGAACAAAGAATAGCTGACCAAAGAAGAACAATAATACATAACAAATATATTACTGATCACAGGCTTAATGAAATCAGACAAGAAGTAGAGGACGAACTAACAACTGACCGACAAGCAGACAGAGAGAACAACCTCAATAACACCCTCGGTACGCAATTATTTAATAATGAACTTCTTAACGACAGCCAAAACCTAAATATTCAAACTAGTACAAACACACATTTAGATAATACATCCCAACAACAAATCGAGTTAGATAGAAGCTCTGAAATAGAAGAAATATTTACAGAGGCACTTGGACATTTCTCAGATATAGAACCCACTAACCGGCCTTACATTCCCAAGCAAAAACCATCCAAGAAATTATCTAAAATAGTTGCTTATATTAATGACATAATCCTCCCAGAAAATATCAATAAGGACACGGATTTTCTTTCCCACCAAACTGTAACTTACTGCGCAGGCTGGACAGCCGCTAAAGCTAACGGAACAAAGCTTAATCTAATACCTCCTGCCCCATCACACCAACCCCGTAGGAAGAAGAAACCGAGCTGGGAACATCGTTTAGAAAAAAGAATCAAAGATCTGAGAGTTAAAATAGGCAGGTTGACACAATATATTAACGGTAACACAAGCAGGAATCTTACCATGCAAGTAGAGAGAATTAAACAACAATATCAAATCCACTCCACGCACGAAGGAATTAATACACAATTAGTAGAGTTTCTGGACACGCTTAAACAGAAACTAGCTGTCACCTGCAGTCGCCTCCATAGATACAAAGCATGCACGCTCCGAAAAGAACAAAATATACAATTTATCAATAACGAAAAGCAGTTTTATCGAGAACTTACATCTAGTACTAACAATACCCATTTACAAAATAATCACACTTTTCACAATGGCCCTAATACAGAACAATTGCGCAATTTTTGGGCAGATATTTGGCAAAACCCTATAGAGCACAATAACCAGGCAGAATGGATCGAGACACAAACAGCTAGTAACACTCATATACATGAAATGAAATTTGAAATCATCCCCATAGACATATTTCAACAGGTAATTCGCAATTTGCATAATTGGAAAGCACCGGGGTCTGACCACATTCATAGCTATTGGTATAAGAAGTTCACTGTAATCCATCCCTACTTGCACAACCACATAAATAACTTTATTTTACACCCAGACACTATCCCGGTATTTATTACAGCAGGAACAACATACATGCTCCCAAAAGACCATAATGATCCCAAAAACCCCGCTAAATATAGACCAATTACATGTCTTCAAACCGTTTACTAAAATAATTACAAGTTGCATTTCTGAGCTCATTTACAGACACACTCACGACTACAACATCCTCGCCGAACAACAAAAAGGCTGCAGAAAACTGAGCCAAGGCTGCAAAGAGCAATTAATTATAGACTCTATAATCCTAAACCAAGTACACAAATCTAAATCAGACCTCTATACAATGTATATTGATTACAGAAAGGCTTATGACTCCGTGCCTCATTCATGGTTAATTAAAGTTTTAGAAATATACAAAATTCATCCACAAATTATTCAATTCCTAAAAGCAACTATGCATAATTGGACTACCCGACTAAGACTTAACACACCAACTGGAACAATAGAAACCGAACATATTAAAATACAACGTGGCATTTTCCAGGGAGATGCACTTAGCCCACTCTGGTTCTGCCTCGCGCTCAATCCCCTATCTAATATTTTAAACAACACCAATACAGGACACCCTCTCAAGTTTGAATCTTACACGAGTGACGGAGACAGACAGACGGACAAAGACGAAATACGTTTGAACCATTTACTTTATATGGATGATATTAAATTATACGCCGCAAACGAACCCGACCTTAAGAAACTGGCTAACTTAACTGAAATATTCTCGAGAGATATTCAGATGCAATTTGGGATCGATAAATGTAAGATAAATAGTGTTAAAGCAGGAAGAAACTTCAAGCACACGTACACATTAGAAACAGGAGTAACCATAGATCCGTTAGATGATAAAACTGGTTACAAATATTTAGGTTACTTGCAATCACAACTGATCCATCATAAAGAAACAAAAACCAGACTAAAAGTACAATTCAAACACCGGCTTAACTCCATATTCAAAACCCAATTAAATTCTCGAAATACCACCAAAGCAATAAATACTTACGCAGTACCGATCCTAACTTACTCGTTTGGCATAATTAGATGGAGCAAATCAGAATTGAAAAACTTCCAACGTACTATAAATACCACCATGACAAAATTTAGGAGACATCACCCCAGATCTTGCATACAACGGCTAACCCTGCCTAGGAAGGAGGGTGGCAGGGGACTTATTGATATCACGAATCTCCACAACAAACAGATTACAGCAATGAGATCATATTTTCATCTAAAATCAAATTCTTCTTCAATACACAGTGCCATAGAACAGAATGACCAGAAATTTACACCTTTAAACTTAAGAGAAAAAACTACCCAAAAATCCGAAGAAATAACTGATAATAAAACAAAAATAGCCGCATGGAGCGCGAAATCCCTACACGGAAGACACTGCCACGATTTAAGCCAACCTAATGTCGACAAAGTGGCGTCGAACGCATGGCTGAATCGTGGCGAGCTCTTTCCAGAAACAGAGGGTTTTATTATGGCTATACAGGACCAAGTAATAGAGACCCGTAACTATCAAAAATTCATTATGAAATATAGAGTTATAAATTCATGCAGAAAGTGCAATAGTCCAGGAGAAACTATACAACATATTACCGGAGCATGCAGAGCAATAGTCCAGACTGATTATAAGTACAGACACGACCAGGTAGCCAACATAGTCCACCAGAAACTTGCGATGAAATATAACTTGCTAACCCAACCAGCCGTTCCTTACTACAAGTACACCCCTGACAATGTCTTAGAAAACCACGCTTACAAGATGTATTTTGACAGAGCTATCTTAACAGACCGAACCACCCACTACAACAGACCAGAATTTTTCACAGAAACATGTATATGAACGTGTCTTGCTGTTTCAGTCAGTCTCGGTACAAAAAGTAGGTACTGAGGTTGACTGAAGTAGCATGACAAATACGTACGATAGTTTCCGAGAAAATACGACGGGAAACAATTATGCACTATATCTGTACGAAGTGGCACAGAAAAAACAAATTCCAGCATGTGCATAGACAACATATAAGTAGATACAACAAATATTCGGCCCTATCAAGGACGAACCTAGATAAGTGTAAAAAATATTTTTGGGGAAATTCGCGCAGCCAATTTTACCACTCTCTTACGTAAAATCCTTCAATGCCTCGCACAGACTAGGTATCTCTAGAGGGAGGTAGAGGCAGGTCTTATTCTTCGCGGAGCTGGTCTTAAACCGCGATGCGTCCATATTCCCGACCAGGTTCTTGTCGCTGTCACAAGATGACCGACTACAATCTTACATCAAAACCTTCCACGCTCCGCAGAGGATAGCCATAGTCTTCTAGAAGCGGGTATAACACTACGATGAGCCCGTGATACATGCCCGCCTGCTTCTGACCAGGTTCTTGGCGCGGTTCCAAGATGATCAGACTACAATCTTACATCAAAACCATCCACGCTCCGCAGAGGATAGCCATAGTCTTCCAGAAGCGGGTCTAATACTACGATGAGCCCGTGATACATGCCCGCCTGCTTCTGCCGCATCACAGACGCGATCAGGTTCTTGGTTTTATCTGGCCTGAAATAAAGATATTTGATAAAAAAAAACTGTTTTAGGTATAAACTTTTATCGCCCATTTTTCTTTAGAGAGTCATTAACTCAATGAGATGTTGTATTGCAGACATTCTATGGTCACGTTTCGCCTATAGTCCAAGAATGACCTTCGCCTGCCGAATTAAATCGGAGGTAATCGTATTTGTTTAATAGCCAATCCAAAAATATATTTACAATGATCACTATAATGAATAATAAACTGTCAATAAAATTACACAGGAATGTTAAGTTCCAGCTCAATTGAGAACTGGTTCAAATTTTGCTTGCATGATTGTAAGATTTGATATGACTGGCTCAATTAAAATATTGCAAAATACCTACATCTGTGTTGCAAAGTCAGTACCTTTTTTTATAATGACGAACACAGTGTGTGCAAGAAAGAACAGCGAATAATGGCGTTTTATCGTTTCAGTTTTTGCGTTAAAATTCAATACAACTCAGTCAGACACGTCGATACTAAAATACATCATAATAAAATCACCAGAGCCCATATTATCATTATTTTAAATTTTCAATAGTTTTTTGTAGTCTTAATGCTTCGGCCACGAAAAACGTACCTAACGAGCAAATTTTTGACGTTGGCCCCTGGCAGCATCGACCGCTTAAACCGCAATAGGTACATTTATTTTTGACAAGAATATGGCGGACAATGCTCCCGACGTCAAGGTTTTGAGCATATTCGCTCGGAGCGTTTTTCGTGGCCCTCGGACGAGTCCGTAAAAGATATGACGAAGAACAACCGTATGCGCATTTGTCAAGGTTCAAAACCTAATGGAAAATAGTCGAAGGCGCGCAGCCCAACAAGGATAAAAATTAACATTGTTATTTATTCTGTATTTTTGTTGCTTATTTAAAAATCCAAGGTCTGAAGCATCCCGTGTCACCTGACGTAATTAAATAAATTGGATTGTGTTCACAACCTCTGCACTGTATAGTCCCCGCACTGGACTAGGCAAAGACAAAGCAACACTCAGCAGCAGGGCCGGATTTAGGGGAGGGCAACCGGGGCTACAGCCCCGGAGCCTCCACAAAAGACTTCGGAAGATTTACCATTTTATTTGGAAAATAATTTGGGGCCAGGGGGCCTCCACTCCTTTATTGCCTGGGGCCTCCAGACCTCTAAATCCGGCATCATCACACAATCGGTGATACATGTGTGCTAATATATAGTCAAATTTTTGTGATTTTTTTTTCACTCCACTTTAGACGGACTCTATATATGTACCTGCCCATGGAGTTGTACTTTAGCACGTAGTTGAAGGCACAACAGTGCCCCAGAACAGTACGCCGCATGGTGAATATCTCGCTGCAGTTCACTTCTTGTCCGCTCCAGGAACAACGGAGTAGCATTTCATTGCAGGATGGAGCCAGCTGTCGAATGACAATATAAATTACCAGACAGAACTTTTTGATGTTACCTTAACGTGACTGAGATTACATATTAACGTGATTGGCGTTATAGGGTTGCTAGAGGTAGCTGCTTTTAGTTGTGTCCATGATTCAATAATTTATTTAATTAATCAATAAATAAAGATCGTGGCGGGATAAGGGAACATCTTGTGTCTTAATAGCTTTACGGCCTTCTTTTTTTCCACGTCACGTGGCATTTTTTGTGCCACGCCATTAGTGAGTGCTAAACTAAATTTTAGCATTTGACACTACTTTTATTTTACCTTACATACTAACAGGCTAAGTTAAATAAAAGCTTGTAATAAAAATGGGAACTACGTTTATATGGAGAAGGTCGGCCATAATCGTCTTAAAAAATATCTTACCCGTTCCATACCATATACGATTTTTCGTGTGTCCTGCGCGTGAGTGGCAAACTTCAGGAGACGTAGTCTAAGAGTTTCGTTGTAGGAATAGTCCACGAGCCGACCACCTTGCAACAGATACCATTCGATGTCGTTCAGGGTGGTGTTTGGATGCGTTCCCTTCCGGTTTTGGTAACTGAAACGTGTAATATAAGTATCTTAATTAAAGATTTCAATTCACAGAGTTGAAACTCGAGAGCGACCGGCGAACGGCATAATTTAAACCCGACAACTTGAGTGTGTAGGAGAATCTGTTTGACATAATGTCACAATTTTGTTGTTAAGCTACCGAAGAGCTGGCGGCTTCCTCGCACAACGTATCAGTATTGCGATACAACGAGGAAATGCCGCCAGCATCCTTGGTACAATGCCTCAAGGGCCTATTTTAGATATAAGCTAGTTATAGTAATCATCTGTATATATCCATTATGTATATTGTTATTGTCATTAAAACATATGTTTAGCTACCCTACATTAATCTGTTCGTGTGTTAAGAAGATCAAGGATACGGGAGCTGAGATTTAAATGTTTTTGGTGAATATCCGTCTCGTTGCAGAAGCTGCTCCTAAAACTAGCAGGATAATGCAAGATTAGGCGAAAAATCCTGCGTAATAATCTCAAAAAACTATGTTTTGTACTCGACTGTTTCCTCCTCTCAAACTTAACCAAATGTATGGTAATAAATAGATTTGCCACTTAAAGTCACATTTTAATAGAATTTTGAAGGTTATTTTGGCGCTTTCATATTCTGACGTTTGCTATGATGCATAGTATACATTCTAGTAACGCTCACATCTCCGCCGCAAGCTTTTTAACTGACTTCATACTAATCCGATTAATATTGCACACGGCGACGGCAGGGAAGTCAATCTCGGCGATGGGGTACGTGGAAGAGTCCATGGTCACGAGCAGGGGTTTGCTTAATGTGGCCTTCCAGATGTTCATGAGCATGTAGATCACTGCGCCGTAGGTGAAGCCGGTTAGGATGGTCCAAAAGATTCTAGAGCAAAGAAAAAAAAGGTCAATAATTAGGTATCTTTCATCCTGTCCTGACCGGCCATGGCGACTGGATTTGAGTTTTAAGGTGGCTGACAGTCTATTTTAGCAGCAAATGAACAGCTACACTCAATACAGGTCAATCCCTTCCGAAAAATTTGTAATGAATCATCAGAGCAGGTGGCAGCCGGGCCTTCAATACCTATGGTATCACTGCAATATATTTTTATGGGCTTAAGGCACCCTACAAGGAAAGTAGGTTTATGTTGGTTAATGTTATCTTGTAAGTATATCTCCGAGTGGAAATAGGAGACCCACGATGCGGGCCTTCATCGGTAGTTGCTTGGTTTTATCTGCGATGGGGTACGTGGAGGACTCCATGGTCACGAGCAGTGGGTTGTTTAATGTGGCTTTCCATATATCACACCCACAACACCGTACTGTGAGGCCGATTAGAATGCTCCAGAAGATTCTACAGAAAATGAGGGATGTACTGGCGTTAGTTATCTTATGTTCTCATAGCGGGGCCTCACAAAGCGGGACTTCGTCGACTGCCGTGATCCTCAGCATGATGTCCAGCAGATTCCTCCCAGATACCTCTAGTAGTATATATACACTAATGAATTGTCATCATATCATCATATTTGTCATCGTGTCATCCCTGCATTTAACGGTTCCCTGCAATTATAACCTCGGGGTTAGACGAAAGTAAAAGAAATCACAAACACGCTCTTATATTAGTGAACAGTACGCATGACTAAACATGATAATGTATGGACTGCACAAGAAGGAAAGCTTAAAAGTTTCCTTTATTTACACGCTTCGGGGAGGTGCAATAACCATAGCATTTACCATACAAAGGAGGGGATGGAAAAGGAAGTCTGGCAAGCTTCAGTAGCTCAGTTGGTAACCGCGATTTTAAAAGGTCGAAAGTTATATCGGTATAAAAAAAATGTTACATCGGTTGATGTGGACGATATCTACTTCTAGATGTACGTGTAACGCAAAGAGCATATAATCACTAGTGTAACGTACAGCCTCCTTTTTGGTTTTGACATTGCACGTCACTCGTGATCGCGACACGTCACTTTCCGAACACTGTCTATGACCGTAATAAGATTCATATACTAGCCGTGTCTTATCCAACCTCGACATTGGCAGAATCATCAACACCTTGATGGAGCCATAACACGAAAAATTGATTGATTGAGATTACGATAAAAAGTTCTCCTGAAAATAAAAGCTAAAATTAATCACCAAGCAAACATTATATTTATATCTGAGTGTAGTGTTGTATCGCAATGAAAAAAAGAGACATTTCTAAGAAGAGCAAGAACACTTGATTGGTAAGTCCATATTTTTGCCATAATTATATTTTGACTTAAAGGTCCCAACGCGGACCACAGAACGGAGGGCGAAAATGTTCTCAAGAAGAGGATTAGATCAGATCAGTAGGGCTAAGATGGTCGGCTCTTTATCATTTGTCACCATGCCTGTCACGTTCTAACAAGTATGTAAGCGCGAAAGTGACGGGCATAGTGACAAGTGATAAAAATGGAACCATGATACTACCGCTGGTCAATATTGTGACAAAAAAAAACTACTGTTTTTTATTATTATTATTTAGCCTTTTATTTCCAATAGAAAAAGATACATACATGCACGAATAATTCTAAAAAGCATTAAAAACTATTTACGTTTTTCATTCATTCTCTTAATCAATTAAATATATTATTTGTAATTATTGCAATTATTTTTTGATATATAAATAATATTAAATATTGCGAAATAATTTATAACAATTTAAATTCTATTGGATGTCCATTTATGGACATATATATGCCTCCTCCATACTATGCCAGAGTTCCCGATCAGTGGCGGCACGGGTCCACGTGATGCCGGCAACGGCCAGGATGTCGTCTCTCCAGCGGCGTCTCGGGCGACCGGGCGGGCGGCGAAAGAACTACTTAGTGGATATTTTAAACAATTTACTAAACTTTTGTTTTGAATCCTTACCAATGCCTGATTGGGAAGTCCCACTCGTACACCTGCTTGATGCCGGTGAGTGCTAACTCACACAATCCTTCAGCTCAGCACCTGCGCGAAGCTCCTGCGCAGAACCATCTCCATACTCGGCCGGCTGGGATGGTTCTTGGCGTGTCTGTATTTTAAATCCTTACCGATGCTGGATAGGGATGACCCGCTTGCAACTGCATGAACCCTATGAGTGAATAGTGCTGCACATAATGCGTCAGCACCTGCGCGAAGCTCTTGCGAAGGATCATCTCCATAATCAGCCGGCTGGGATGGTTCTTGGCGTGTCTGTATTTTGAATGCTTACCGATGCCTGGTCTGGATGTCCCGCTCGCACACTTATGCCCCCGAGTGAGGAGTGCTGCACATAATCCCTCAGCACCTGCGCGAAGCTTTTGCGAAGGATCATCTCCATACTCAGGCGGCTGGGATGCTTCTTACCGATGCCTGACCGGGATGTCCCGCTCGCACACCTTCTTGATTCCCGCGAGTGAGCAGTGCTGCACATAATCCCTCAGCACCTGCGCGAAGCTCCTGCGCAGGACCATCTCCACACTCAGTCGGCTGGGATGGTTCTTGGCGTGTCTGTATTTTTGCCACCACGTTGTTTTCATGTTGAACTTTTCCATGCTGATGCAGGTCCTATAATGTAGGTTTGTTCTGATATATTGAATACGACTACGTTAAGTTTGCACTGACTTCGTAGTGACAATGCATTTGTTGTGGCCAGATCTTAGATTATGATCATTTCATGAAATGCCATTTTAGATTTAATCATGATATACCTATAGTGGCAGTATGATTCCATTTTTATCGCTTGTCACTATACCCGTCACTTTCGCACTTACATACTTGTTAGAACGTGACAGGCATGGTGGCAAATGATAAACAGCAGACTATCTTAGCCCTAATGGTTAGGTTATGTTTGACTTTTCATGATGTGGCCAATCGAAAATTTTAATGAAATGATCAACACATCAATTACCTACAAATATATGTAAATGATGTATCCCACATATCTAGAATGATGCTTACGCGTATAGATAATTGAAGTGTGCAAAAGGCAAGCCATTACGTATATGAACATTTCATGAGTGCCAAAAAGGCAGACTACAAATAAAAATACATGACTACTTTTGAGCTCCATAACGGATGCTAGCACCCGGTTTGATAATACAACACTAGGGTTTGCAATCTGGATCCGAAATGTATGAAATTATCTAGATTCGGATCCCCAGATCCTCCCATACAATTCGGATCAGTCGTGCAAACCCTATACTATACAACACGTAAGGTTAGCGTACCTACTGGAAAATACGAAGAGCTGCATTTAGGAGGCACGGTGGTTATATCTTGGAATGTACTGTTAGAAAATCAAATAATTCATGATATAGGTACTTTTTTTTTAATACCACGACGGTGGCAAACAAGCATACGGCCCGCCTGATGGTAAGCAGTCACAGCGGCCTATGGACGCCTGCAACTCCAGAGGTGTTACATGCGCGTTGCCGACACTTTAAAAATCTGTACACTCCTTTATATATTATTTCCTTATTCAAGACTTCTAATGACACTTGACATCATTCCAATTCTGGTCGTGCTTTTGATTTTTGACATACAATCTACATTACTAACTACGTAGGTACCTTACCTACCTACATTCTAAACCTTGATATATTCTTTAAAAGCGTTATATTTGACAGCGCTTGGCATGAAAACTTAGGTTAATGATTATAAATACCTCTTCTCCATGCATTGCTCTGTTAGATGATGAATATCTGTATACCTACCTATATAGTAGGTATGTTTTTATAATTAATAATAAAAATGTACTATGACAGATTTACTAATAAATAAGTTGCAAACATTTCTATGAACTTACACAGTGCACAGTTGACGAATAACAGAGAATAAATTCATTAAATTCTGAAACAACTAGGTACATAATATCGCGTGTTCAAGCGTTCTGTTTTTCGATTCAATTTCGTTATTAATGATAAAATCAATTACAAACATTTAAAATTCCATGACATTCAGTTAAATTCATTTTAACTACTACTTACTTGAATTTTTCATTGTTATTTTATTAAGTATGTTATAATTACTTGCAATTCACTTTATTGGTTCGTTTGAGTGCGCTCTGTAAGTTTGACATTTTTATTAAGTAATTTGCTCCCGTCAGTTGTAGGAATGATTGAACCGAGTTTAGAATTTGGGTCGGGGTCGGGTACCGCGGTACCGCAGTGGCCGAGTGGTCAGGACAAGATATTAGCCGGGTATGCTGAAGACCCCGATTCGATTCCAGTCTCCGCAGTATGTGACATCTATTTAAGTTAGTCTCATTTAACACAAGGCCAACCAAAAAAAGGGGTGGTACACTTATTATGGCGTCTTCAAATAGAGAGACACAAGAAATGGAAATATGCAAAAAAATATATGTGTCAGACGGCTTTGAAATATGTGGAATTAGAGATATCAAAACGAATGTATATATTGTTTGCTGCTATAGATGTCCCAAAGACAGTAATTTCGAAGTATTTATAAAACAACTAGAGCTCTTGTTAGATTACCTTTGTGATAAAAAAGCAATAATTTGTGGTGACTTCAATGTCAATTTATTAAAAGATACAAAGCAACGGTCTGACTTCCTTAGTCTTCTAAAATGTTTTAATTTTAAGCATCTTATTAACGACATAACCTTTAAACGTAACCATTTGCAGTCATGTGTTGATAACTTTATAACCAACTTGCCCTCTCCCCAAGACATATCAACATATGTTGAACATAATGGGTTAGCAGATGGACATGCTGCAATTTTCTGTAGTCTTACCTTAAATTCAGAAAAAGCAGGCAATGGCGATCAAACTGTAATAGAGAAAAGATACCTAAACAAAAAATCTGTAGAGTCGTTTAGAAGTAGGTTAGCAGACATATGTTGGACAAATTTGGATATAAACGGGTTTCTTCGTAAAATATCGGAAGAGTTTCATCTAAATTTCATTTTAAAAAAGAAGAAAATCAATAATAAAGATCAAAAGAAATTAAAATGGATCACAAAAGGTGTAAAGATATCTAGTAAAATGAAAAGAGTATTAACAAATATAGACAAAACATACTGCGACTCTTCTATTTTAGCATACCGTGATAAATATATAAATTTATACAGAAAAGTTATTCGACATGCAAAAAAAATAGCTGTACAACGGGATATATATGAAACAGGAGGATCAATTAAAGGTATTTGGAATGTTATTAATAGGCATAGAAATAAATCAACTGGCACGAAACAAAATAAACTAGTATTTAAAGTCGATAGCAATATTATACATAAACCCCAAGATGTTGCTGAATTATTATCTGATCAGTTTCATTGCAGTAAAACGTCAAGTACAGGTAATTTGCCCTCCGCAATCAACTTCTTACAACATCACAATGAAATCTGCTATAACGATATGCTGTGGTGGCCGATTACACCGTTTGAAGTTACAAAGACCGTGCAAGCCATGGAAAATAAAAAATCCTATGGCGTTGATGAAATGCCAATTTTTGTTATTAAACAGACTATCGGTCTTCTCTCAGAACCTTTAGCACAGTTTTTTAACCAATGTTATGATGAATCTATCTTCCCTGATCAGTTAAAAGTAGCCAAAGTTGTGCCTGTATACAAAAAAGGCCAAAAAACAGATCCGAAAAACTACAGACCCATATCACTTCTTCCAGTTTTGTCAAAGATTTTCGAAAAGCTTATTAAAACCCGCCTTCTGCAACACCTACAATACAATAGCATAATTAATCCAAGGCAATTTGGCTTCCAAAAGAACATAGGCACTATAGATGCTATTAATTACTTGATTGATGATGTCATATCAAAAATCCACAATAAAAAGAGAGTAGTAGGCTTATTTTTAGACCTTAGTTCTGCCTTTGATACAGTAGACCATGATCTGCTACTGAAAAAACTGGATTTTTATGGAGTGAGGGGCAAAGCTTACGGACTCTTACGTAATTATCTTGAAAACCGTATCCAGTACGTAGAAATAAAAGATATAAAAAATGGTTGCGTAAAATCCTTTAAGTCTGCACCAGTGAAAATAAGACGAGGTGTGCCGCAGGGGTCCATCTTAGGTCCTGTATTTTTCATTATGTTTACAAATGATCTTGTCAAATTTATCTCAAATGTAGTACCAAATTGCAACTTAATAATGTATGCTGATGATACGAATGCAGTGATTCATGCTGATCACATAATAGAGCTCAATGAATTAGTCAATCTTGCATTATCTTCATTTTACGAATGGTTTACTCTTAATAATCTATGCCTAAATACAGATAAGACTCAAATAATGCTATTTAATCAAAACTCTAAAAAAACTGACAAGCTTCAAATCGCTTTAAATGGAACCTCCGTAGCAATAGTTGATAGTGTAAAATTTCTCGGTATACGTCTCGATTTTAAGTTAAATTGGATACAGGAGCTGGATGCTATTGAGAACGCAGTTAGTTCAGCATGCTATGCCCTGAGAACCCTCAGAGATGAAATTGACATAGACCATCTTAAAATAGTTTATTATGCGCTAATAGAGGCTAAATTGAGATACAGTATTATGCTATGGGGAAACAGCTTCCAGTATAACATCAATAGAGCTCTTATTTCTAAAAAAAGAGCTATTAGAATCATGTTTCGCATCCCACAAAGGACATCTTGCAGGCAATATTTTCAAAAACTTGGTATCCTTACGGTGCCTAGTTTATATGTGCTTATATTACTCACGGATCTCGTTAAACATAGCTCTAGATTTGAAACTGATGAAGAACAGGAGATGCGCAAAGTGTCGCGCACCAAAAATATAAAAGTTAACTTCCGTCCATTATCGAAAGTAGAGGAGCACTGTACAAGACACCAGGCTGTTAAATTATTTAACAAATTACCTGAAGAGCTTAAAACAATTTCAAAGTATAATATCTTCAAACACAAATTGAAACAGTTTTTGTTGAGAGGATGTTTTTATACGGTAGATGAAGTGTTTAATGTTGTTTAAGTCTTAAGTATTGTTTCTCTTGTTATTATTTAGTATTTAAATGTTGCCGTATTTTTAGATTGATATTTATTTGTTTACTTGTAGGTACCTACATTTGATAAGTTCTTTGTTGTTGTTTTTCTCATGTTTTTCACTTTATGTACATATATTCAAACACAATTCTGTATTGTTCATGAATAAAGATACTATGACTATGACTATGACTATTTCATTTCATAATTTTATAAAATAAAAAATGCTCAAGTGTGTGTTACGGAACTTATTGGCGCAAAAATAAGTTTTAATATTTACCTCTGACTCAGAGGTCAATTGGTCGGAGGTAAATTTTAAAACTTATTTTTACGGAATTAAGTCACATTGTACCTAGTAAAAACTAATTATTAGAATTCACTAATCATTATAGAAAACTAGCCGAACGCAATCTTACATCACAATGTGGTATGTTTCGGTGCGGCCGAAACATTCGGCAGTTTTAGGCCGAAACCAAACATTCGATCGAAACATTATATTTATGCCGAAACCGACACTTCAGTCGGACTAATTATTAGCAAGAATACAATAAAACTGTGTGAACAAAGCTGTTAGCTGGGCGTCGAATGCGAAGTGGCACGATGCACGATTCATACATGTTTGCAGACAAATTTGGGATTGTAAAGTGCAAAATATCTAAAAAAACTATTTTGTAAACTGTCGCTCTGTTTGGCGCGTGTGTGGCCACCATTAAATGCGAGGCCGACCGCATCATTCGCATAATTGGCACTTACGGTGACAGCTCGATGTCTAAACTATATATGAGAACGACGAAAAAATGTATGAACAGTTGAACACGAACTTTGAAGTGATGCTTTTCGGAATTTAGTATTTTCACGTGAAAATATAAAGGCGGGGACAGATGAGAATTATATACCTAATATGTGGGAGACTTCAATTTTTTGCCCCCGAAAACCCCCATATAGCATATTTCATCGAAATTCTTAGAGCCGTTTCCGAGATCCCCGATATATACACTCGCGATCAAAAAAATCGACTCTAATTTTTAATTTCATCGTTTAATATCTCCGGAACCAATCATGAGATCAAAAAAGCAACTGTACTATTTTAGAGCTAACAGTGTAAGCTTTCAATACGAGCATGTTTTTCAGGCGAAAAATTTCAGTTCATGAAAAACAAGCGATCATAGCAAGGAGGTGTAAAATTTGGGTGCAAAAATGACTTTAACAACGAAAGAAAAAACATTTTCATGAACGAATAACAATTTATTTTTATCTTTAATACCACACATGCCATGCGTCACTTCATTGACCTTATCAGCTTCCTGGTGGTATCCTGGGGGCATGCTTCCCACTCTTCGACCAAAGCTTCTTTCAGGGCCAAAATTGTCTCCGGAGCGGGATCGCAAGCTCAAACCTTGCTTCAGGTAATCCCACAAGTGCTCGATAGGATTTAAGTCGGGATGCCAACTGCGTCAAGGTACTCCTTTGTGATGCGGGCGGTATTACAAGGGTCATTGTCTTGCATTAAATGGAACCCCTCGTCAAAGAACCCGGCGTAGGGGACGACATGGTCTTGTATAATGTCGGTGATGTACCTGTCTGCATTCAAACCACCGCCTCGACCCCCGCTATCCACAAAAACCAGCTCGGTCCGCCCCTCCATGGAAATCCCCGCCCACATCATGACGGAACCTCCACATCGTAGGCGACTGGTTCAGCGAAGCAACTCTGGGCGAACCTCTCTCCAGGTCTTCGGTACACTCGTCCTCTTCTATCGCTGCGATGGAGACACACTCTGCACTCATCGCTGAAGAGTACGCGGCTCCATTCGTCGTAGGTCCAATTTTCGTAGGTCGCCACGAATTCCTTCCGAGCGTCCCGATGTCTCTGAGTCAGTTTGGCCCCAGTAGCAGGTCTATTTGGGGTAAGGTTGGCTTCCTTGAGTCTTCGCCGAACTGTTGGATTGCTAACAGGCACAACCCGGTTCCGCATCAGGTCTCGCTGGATTGCAACAGCGGTACGGTGGCGATTACGAAGACTGGAGGTGACGATGAAGCGGTCTTCCCTCTCCGTTGTGCACCGCTGACGGCCAGATCCTTGTTTCCGTTTCAAGTTTCCAAATCAACGAAACTGACGGTAAACTCTGGAGACAGCAGACTGGCTTAAATTCAGCTGCTCAGCAACAGAACGCTGCGAGAATCCTCGATTCACCAAGGCGACGACTTCGGCGGCTTCAGCTTCGGTGATATCCATTTTTCCAAGGTGATTTCGGCGAAAGACATCGTCACTATTGTCGCAACAGTAATGCAGCTTTTACAGCAGTCGCCATCCCAATATCACCTTTGTAATGGCTGTGGGTGACCATGAGCAATCTTTTACGCTGTACCCCGCTCATTAGATGCATACAACAGATAAGCTAAACCGTTCATTAGGGACATGTTGATGCAAATCTCTCCCCTTTGGCCTTGACATTGCGTGTTCGAGTACCTGTATAACATGGATTTATTATCTTCCGGAAATAAACGCTTTCCCACTCTACTTCCCCTAACTTCTGGTCCAAAAAATATAAAAAAAATCGTAAAAGTAAAGCTTATTAAAGACTTACAAGAAAAACTATAGCAAACCTGATCGGTTTAGCCATTTTTGACTTTTTGCAAAAAGTCTATGTTGACGGACGGGTAACTACGGAACCCTACACTGAGCATGGCCCGACATGTTCTTGGCCGTTTTTTGTTTTTATATATTTGGTCAGCAGGTGACTAATGTTGATTATTAAAACAAAAAAAAAATAGTTATGATGAACAATTACGAAAAAAACGAACATTCTTAAATTGTCTCTTTGTTAAGTTAGACACCCCTACAGCTCCTAAAGTATTGATCGTAGAGTAAAAATAAACATTACCAATAGGAAATTTTATGGTAAAACTTTTTTCCGAAGTAATTATAATGCTATTCGTAAAAATATTCGAGATATGAGCAAAAATCTGAAAAAAGGTACCTTCAAACCCCCCCCCCCCCCCCTTACACCCTCAGCACAATCCCCACCCGTGAGGACTTTTAGTATGTTTATCTGGAGACCACAAGGTATAAGTATACCAATTTTCATAACTACACGACTTATTTCCCCTGATTGTCCATATTGGGGTTAATTTTCTTAAATTAAGAAAAGTAATTTGAGTGTTTTTATAAATTCATCCCCTAAAAGGGTTAAATAGAGGTTGACAGTTTGTATGGGGTTCAAAATTTAGTCTAACCTAGGAACTTGAAACTACGTAAACAGATATTTGATTAAAAAGCGGCCTAGTGCGAGTCGGACTCGCCCATGAAGGGTTCCGTACCATTTATGACGTATTAAAAAAAACTACTTACTAGATCTCGTTGAAACCAATTTTTGGTGGAAGTTTGCATGGTAATGTGTATCATATATTTTTTTAGATTTTTCATTCTGTTATTTTAGAAGTTACAGGGGGGGGGGACACACATTTTTCCACCTTGGAAGTGTCTCTCGCGCAAACTATTCAGTTTAGAAAAAAATGATATTAGAAACCTCAATATCATTTTTGAAGACCTATCCATAGATACCCCACACGTATGGGTTTGACGAAAAAAGATTTTTTAAGTTTCAGTTCTAAGTATGGGTAAGGGGAACCCCCAAATTTTTTTTTTTTTTTCTATTTTTGTGTAAAAATCTTAATGCGGTTCATAGAATACATCTACTTACCAAGTTTAAACAGATAGCTCTTATAGTTTCCGAAAAAAGTGGCTGTGACATAATCGGACAGACAGACGGACATGACGAATCTATAAGGGTTCCGTTTTTTGCCATTTGGCTACCCTAAAAATAAGAAAAAAAATTAAGCGTTTTTGAAAAATCATCCCCCAAGGTAGTGAACATGGAGTTGAAAGTTTGTATGGACATCAAACATTTTTGTGAGTGCGAGACTTGAATAGTTGTATCACAGCATAATATTAGAATGCAAGAAAAGTTATTTCAGCGTTTTTAAAAATTCATCCCCGAAATGGATTAAAAAGGGTTTGGTAATTTGTATGAGGTTTAAAATTTAACTTAAGCTAGGAACTTGAAACATCGTAAATCGGTACTTCATTAAAAGAGAAGAAAACATTTTAAGCGTTTTTGAAAATTCATCCCCCAAGGTAGTGAAAAAGGGTTATATGTTTGCATCGGGAACGAAAATTTCTGTAAATAGTGATCTTGAAATGTCGTAAAAAGACAATAAATCGGAAATAAGAAAAGTGCTTTCAGCGTTTATAAATTCATTCCCCAAGGGAGTTAAAATGGCGTTCATTAAAAGTTTGTATTACGCTACGCCCATGTGATGGTAGCGAAACGGCCAAGCCACAGATTTTGACTAAGATGTAGAGTTTGTAAAGGGCTTGTAGAGTTAGAAGCTTGGCCAACACTAGCCAGTTACCTAATTTCATCTCAACTCGCCCGAAAACTTATCAGAATAAACCCATTACCTACCTACCTTAAGAGGGAACGTGACCGTTCGTACAGTCAAGGTATTAAATATCGATACGGACAAAGGGACAAAAATATGTACACACTACCTTAATATATTATGTAGGCAATAAGATCGTGTATATATATTTTTGGCACTTTGTTCGTATCGATATTTAATACCTTGGCTATTTTATTTTTATTTTATTTTATTTTAACAACAAAATTACACAGCATTACAGTATATACTAATGCACTGCGAAATTTAGGACAGAAAGTATATAAATGCATACACATCAGGTACAGAATACAATCTGGGACTAAGTAGGTCAATATTATTTTAAGTTATATATCCGTACACAAATAGAAGGGTATTGATCATTACTACCAAACTATACAAAAAGAGAAAACGTTTTTCAACTTCTAGATATTTTTCATTTTCCATGATTTTGTGGTATGTTATTGACACATTTAAAAGCTAGGTTTATAGGTTTTCCTTTGTTTTACCCACGACAGAACGGAGACGGTATATGCGTTTGGGGTGAGAGGATGTTTGTGCAAACCAATGTTTCCATTTTTCTTATGATGCGCTTTTCAGTGATGGGTTCGGGTTTGATTGGTGCATGTTCTTAGATAGGTGTTACGGTGACAAATCTCGGCGCTGCAGTAAACATTTATTTGTGCATCCTTTTTCAACTACGTATTAACCGTCGTAAGTTTAAAAAAAAAATGTTTTTAACCGACTTCTATTTCATAGAAGGAGGAGGTTCTGCATTCGGTTCTGGCTATTTTTTTCAAAATTTTAAAAACCAATACAAAAAAAAAGTTTTTAAAAAGCGTAACCTATAAACCTAGAATATATTATGCTGAAGCGATCGACATCAAAATCAAAGTGATTTGTTAAGATTTAGTTAGTGGAAACCGTTTTCTACCGAAATGGAATTTCATAGAAAAAATAACGTTATTTCGTTAGTTTCGAAAAGCTCTCTTAAAAAAATTAACGTAATTTAAAATCTTTTCATGTTTACTTGTAGCGAAAGATTATGTTGTAAAATTAAACAACCAGGCTCAAAATAGGTTCTCAGTTTTTACCAGATGTCATATCGGTATTTACTTTGACGGTACCGTCGATTTTTTACTTGTCGATTGTTTCGCATGGTAATACCATGATGGCCGCTGTCGCGAGATGATTTGTCGATGGTGACAACGATAAAAAATGTTATTCACGTATTCAGTGTAGGTAGACGGAGAGCTAGTAGAGAGATTAGCTACAAAAATATGTCATAGATATATAGATAGATAGAATACTCTTTATTGGCACACCTCAGTAACAGGGCACAGCTTAAAGAAAAACAATTGATCATAGATATAGGCAGACGGTGATACAGGCGGTGATATTGTAAAGAGCCATATTAGTTTTTTTTATTATTATTAAAGCTTATTTATTCAGTGTTTTATGTAATTTTACATTTCAAATGTGATGTTAGTTTGTTAGTGATTTAATAAACAAAATCTTAATATTTATTTTTGTATACCTATGTATTAGTTAGTTAGCTATTACACTGATCCCGTTAGGGTAAAAGCCATATTAGTTAGTTAAGTAAAAATTAAAACCAAGACACAGACCTCTACGAATTGCACACCTTCAAAGTTCAAATGATTTTACAACTCTCCTGGCTTGTCGTAAAAATAGCAAAGTTGAAATTTTTTATCGCACTCCTCATATCCGTGCAATAATGAGGCAGAAATAGAAATTTTCGCGGTAGGGCCTCTGACCTTTACTAATGACAGCAGCCTGGCCAAATGATAAAAATATAGCACACTACAGCACTAGCGGATACGTAGTGGTATATATACCATAAAATGAGCCTACTTTGCGCCGAAATTTGCTCCAAAATACGAAATCTAATTTAAATTGTAAAAGTAATATTGTAGTTGTTTTGTTGATATATGTCCCGATTTAAAGTAGACCATCACTACGACTAGTATCATGTTGTAACACTTAAATGAGGTTGTATGTATGTATGTATATACTTTATTGTACATAGAAATAAAAACACGAAAAACACAGTTACAGAGTAAATTAAATACAACAAAGGCGAACTTATCCCTGTATGGGATCTCTTCCAGTTAACCTTTGAGGAAATGAGTAAAACAGAAGTAACGGTGAATGAATGATGTTGTCATATAGTCTTCTTATTTTAAAACTGTTGGAACACAATAACTACCCAGTGCGGAACAAAGTATGCATATTTTACGGTACCTTTTTCCGGGGCTAGCTCTTAGAGTACAAGGAATACGTGGTTCAATGGCCCAGACCCTCGTCTATCTGTAGTTTTAGACAATTTACATTAACAATTTTTTTGACTGTTGGCCCCTAAAGCACCATTTACCTTACTTATTTGTTGGTGTATATACATAGGTTGTACAGTACAGATGGACAAACTAGAAAAATTATGAAACTTGGAAAAATTGGGAAATACTTCATAGGTATGTATTTTTGGATAGGAATCAAACCTTCACATTTCGAAACAATGATATTATATAACTATAGATATTCTCATACATAAGGAGGACGAAAAATACTACCATATTTACCTACGAAAGAATCTGTTATGTTTGATTAATTTTCGCATTACATTCGTCTTTGTCATACTCGTTGTTAAACATGAACATGAACTTGTCTCTTCCTCTTTCGGTGGGTTCGTTAGCACGCGCACATCTCTCGCTTGCCCAGGTGCGACTGAAGGCAACTTGTACAATTTGTCACAAGGTAATTTAAAGCGCTTCAATTTTAGAACGCCTCTATAACCTATCTTAAGTTATTATAATACATCATTGTTTAGAAAATGAAAGTTTCCTTTGATTTCTGTGAAATTTTCCTGAAATTTCCGAGATTTTTTCGGAAACTTTCCGTAACTTGGACATCTGTATACCTCTGTGGACATACACCGTGTTTTTATTTAACTCAGTTAATCTTTGTCTCTATTAATGTCTCTACCCTCTCTATATATTTACGAGATAGCCGTATTTGTCCAATTACAAGCAATACTAAAAAAATGTTGATAGTAATATAGAACAATCGGATGACAAGGAAAAAAAAACCTTAGAATGTACAGTCAAGTGTAAAAATATGGGTCCACGCAACTTACTCAAAAATATGTCCCAAAGCTATTAATTCGCCGACATAGGTGCTATGGGACATATTTTTGAGCAACGGGTGTGCACCCATATTTTTGAGCAACTGGTGTGTACCCCTATTTTTGAGCAACTGATGGTGTGCAGTTGTGGACCCATATTTTTGAGCAGCTTCTGTGCACCCATATTGTATATGTAAAAAGATTTAATAAAATTCCTAGAGATATAAAAAAGCGGCCAAGTGCGAGTCGGACTCGCCCATGAAGGGTTCTGTACCATTTATGACGTATTAAAAAAAACTACTTACTAGATCTCGTTCAAACCAATTTTCGGTGGAAGTTTGCATGGTAATGTATATCATAAATTTTTTTTAGGTTTATCATTCTGTTATTTTAGAAGTTACAGGGGGGAGGGGACACATTTTACCACTTTGGAAGTGTCTCTCGCGCAAACTAGAACAGTTTAGAAAAAAATGATATTAAAAACCTCAATATCATTTTTGAAGACCTATCCATAGATATAGATACCCCACACGTATGGGTTTGATGAAAAAAGTTTTTTTGAGTTTCAGTTCTAAGTATGGGGAACCCCCAAAATTTATTGTTTTTTTTTTCTATTTTTGTGTGAAAATCTTAATGCGGTTCATAGAATACATCTACTTACCGAGTTTGAACAGTATAGCTCTTATAGTTTCGGAAAAAAGTGGCTGTGACATAATCGGACAGACAGACGGACATGACGAATCTATAAGGGTTCCGTTTTTTGCCATTTGGCTACGGAACCCTAAAAATCATCCTAGCTTTGCCATCCTAGAGAAATAACGGTATTTTTTCTGTGAATTTTTATTTCGGAAGAAAACGTTTTCTATTAACTAAATCTAAAAAGTTATGGCTTTCGGACGAAACTTAATTTAAAGGATGTGTGCGGTATAGTTTTTGTATATATGTAATATATATTATAGAATATATATGTATTTAGTTGTATATATGTGTATATATTTGTTGTAGGTCATATACCATTGCATGTATATTGTAGGTTGAAATAAATACCTCTTCTATTTTATTTTTTTTTGCGTCACTTTGTACAGTACGGATGTCTACCGTCTCCAATTCTCCCTCAATTGCTCAAAGGTTAACTGGAAGAGATCCCTTAAAGGGATGAGTTCGCCTTTGTACTAATGATGAGTGTTTTATTTCCTGTTTTGTTTTAATTTCTGTTCAATAAAAAGTTTTACTACTACCACTAAACAAATCACTTTGATTTTGATGTTGATCGCTTCAGCATAACATATTCCAGGTTTATAGGTATCGCATTTTCAAAAAAAAAAAAAATTGTATTGTAAATTTCGAAAAAAAGGAAAACCTTATAACCTAGTTTTTCATTGTGTCAATAACATACCTACTAAGAATCATGGAGAATGGAAAATATTTAGAATTGGAAAAACATTTTTTTTTGTATGGACTATCACGATGTACCTATGCTTCCCTCTTAAATGCTAAGATTAAGTTATAGTTTAATGTAAGCATTACATTTAGTTTAGTAAAAATACATCCTTATTTTGTATGACTTTCAGCCACGAAATTTAGATTTTTTAATTGCACGCTCAATTAATTAGAGTAGAGTATATAATTAAAATTGTAACAACTTATTATAACCCCTATTTCGCAAATATGCAATTATTCATTAATTCAAGCTTAAATTAAGTTGTTTTCTGGTACGAGCCGGGATTCGAACCCACGACCTTCGACACGTTTTACCGCTGGGCTACAAACTATTTTTTCGCATTAGCTTTTACAAAAATAATAAAAAATATTTTTTATGGCTATTTAAAAACAGTAAAATTGCATGTCGGGCCACGCAAAATGGAGGGTTCCGTATCTTTATGCGATATGAAAAAGCCATACAAGGCAAAGGGCGTTGTTTCGCGTCACTTACGACGTTTTAATAAGAACAGATTTTCTATGGACAAAACTCATGAATGGCTCAACCGATTACGTTCTAATCAATTTTGATGGAAAGTATAATATGCTATATTTTCTTAATTAATTTTTGAGTTTTCTATACCTGGTTCAAAAGCCGGAAGGGGGTTTGCAAACTGATGCAATATATTTAATAAGATTTAAGAATAATAAGCATCACTATTATTAATGATGGAATTTTAAACGGTTAAGTGAAATCGGTTCCTTAGTGTAAAAAAAAATACAAAATGAGACAAACCCGGCTTGAACTTACACAATTTAACTGATTACCTATTTACAAAAAACGTGAAAATGTTATAATATTTAAAAAGTTAAAAAATAATTACGCGCCAACGCACACACATGAATGGGGACACATGCGATAGTGCGTGTGTCTGTATTAACAGCACGCTTGGCTGGTTATCAGTGAACCTTATTGCGTGGTAATACGGTTTAGGAATGGGCAGTGAATTGTGCCCACTATGGTACGCGACGGCACTTCACGCGCCCGCGATCCGCGTAGAGTGCACGCGGGAGCATTTGTTGCCGTGCGCATTGCAGATGCGAAAATTCGCAACGATCTGACTTTTTAAGTGTTTTTAGTGTTTTTACGCGCTGGACAGAATCCGGTGCAGGCAGATCTTCCGCTCCAGATGCAACTTTGGTGATGAAGGTCATTAGACATCATGAGGGACCGACCCGGACAGTGAAATAAATGTTTAAGGATAGATAATCAGGGGGCCTACCGCGAAAATCGAAGTTCGTCAATTGCGGGCATTTTTCTCTGTCGCTCTAATTACGTCTTAGTGAGAGTAAAAAAAAATATCTCCGCAATTTGCGAATTTCGGTTTTCGCGGTAGGCCCCCAGGTACTAAAATGGTCGTTTGGTTGGCTAATTAACTACTCTATCTACCTGGTTTCTATTACTACTACTTCTGCTTATTATTATTAACATTTAAGTAGTAAATAACTTATATTTCTTAAATTGTGCTAAGATGGTGGCAAGTGAAACTCAATGTTGATATCCCAGAAGCCAAAAAAGGACAATTGATGCAATCAGACTGTCATACATAGTGTCATGTTTAGTATCTGAGGTACAAAAAGAAGCTTAAGTTAACGGCGATTTGCAAGTTTGTGAACGACATGCTAATTTGCTCGCGTGTATTAGGTATTACGATGTTGCAACGTGCGCGTAGTGCGTGAGAGATTCGCAGAAGCTGCGCTAACGGTGCATTCGCCAAATGGGAATGCCACGTCACGTGCCTTTAAGCGGTTGTTTTATGCGATAGACACATCGTTGAACGCACGCGATCACGGAATGTAGGGAAATTGACAATGCGCTTACCGCTGCGTTACCGTGTATAACAATATATGTATAGTCATTAGATTATCTGTACCCGTAGTGTAAATTTCATTCGATAGCGTGACGTGCCGTACGCGTTTGCGTTAAGTGTCATTATGTATCAGATTTTTGAGTTTCCAAAACGTCCCTCTTGGCGCGCTGTCCAAATTCCCATACAATAATAGACATAACGCAAACGCGAACGCTCGTCACGCTATCGAATAAAATGTACACTTGGGGTTCTGATTAAAAATGGGCAAGCAGCAACGGCAAAAGCATGGCGTTTGACGCTGCGTTTATCACATAAAACAACTGCGCGCTTTTGATGGTAACTCCACTTTCCAGACGAGTGACTAGTATACATCTTCATCATATTTTTTTTACGAAAGCAACTGCCCTTTTCCAACCCAAATAGGAAACTAGGGCTTATTGAAATTTTTCATAGTCACTAACACGTTACATATATGGGCAACTGAACTTTGTTTACTTATGAACAAAGAGAATTAATTGTAATAGAGAGGTAAAGTCTTAAACGTATTGCGCCATATGTTTTGCGGTCACTGAATTGTCAAACGTCAACTTTTGTTACGTACAGCACCATCTCGTTTACCTGTCAAATTCGAAGCACGATTGTCTTAGATTTTACGCATCTTACTCAGTCAATGTATCTTTGCTTGTGAATGAATGAATGAAAATAATGTCCGGCACGTAGGTACTCTTTGCTACTCATATTTTCTAAAATAAGCTATTTTGTGACCGCGGCGGGGAAAACGTCCCACTTTGTCGCTAGCGATAAGGACGAGATTTGCTTGTATCTTTATACGAATAACCTGACAAGGCGTCCTTATAGCAACCGACAAAGTGGGACGGTTAGCGAGCGCGGTCACATTTTTTTTTATTATCGTTTCCATATTAACTATCAGTTTATTAAATAAGACCGTTAAAAAATGTGGTAAAAAACGGATACATATTGTTGTTTCTATTGGACAATAGTGCAATTTAAGTATGTTACTTACCGAGTTTAACAACACACTTACCTAGTAAATTTATTGAAATGACAAGCAATAATTCTAAAGACGACAAAACAAGGTGACAAAGGAGAGGCACTCAGGTTGACACAAAACAAGCCGCAAAACAGCTTGTTATAAAATACCAGCTTTTGAGAGGTAATACCAGAGATTATCTATAAAGTAGCACCTACCTTAAAATGTAAATGTATGGAAGAAAAGGTACTGATTTATTTGCATGACGAAAATCATTAAACTCAATATCGGAATAATGATTGTAACGATTTCTCAAACTTCCGCACCCTATAATTTGCGAACACGAAATCTGCCGACCGCGTGAGAAAGTCGTAACTACATATGGATTCCAAAGGCGCTTACGGCGTTTTTCTTTTGAAAGCTAAAGTGCATCTGCACGGGAGTAAATGCTCCGCAGACGGGGAGGGGCGCGGGGCGGAGCATGCACGGCAGTCGCATTGTGGCCGCGCGCCGGGTCGCACGTGTTTCGCGTTATGGTGTCCGTAGGGCCGTGGCGGCGCCGCGCGCCGGACGACGACGACCGGTCGGAGCCCGGGGCTTCCAGCTCCGGCGTGCCGCGCGCCCCGCCGAACTGCGCGCGTTGTCGCAACCACCGGCTAAAAGTGGAGCTGAAGGGGCACAAGCGCTATTGCAAGTACCGGTACTGCAACTGCGAGAAGTGTAGACTGACGGCGGACAGGCAGAGGGTGATGGCGCTGCAGACCGCGCTGCGGCGTGCTCAGGCTCAGGATGAAGCTAGAGCGCGGGCGGCGGACGCAGGGCTCCACCCTCCCGGGATCGAGCTAGATCGGCCTGAACCGCCAGTGGTGAAAGCGCCGAGGAGTCCCGTGATCCCGCCGCCGCCGCCGCGCTCCATGGGATCGGCGAGCTGCGACTCCGTTCCGGGATCGCCCGGTGTATCGCCGTATGCGCCGCACCCGCCGTCCGCTCCGCCTCCGCCGATGCCGCCGCTCCCGCCTCCGCAACCAGGTAATCACAAATTTGACTTTTTTGTGGTAGAGCTGGTTTTTAACTTGAAAATAAGCTCAATGAATAACGTAGAGCTGCGAAAAAACCGGTTTAAATTTTTAAATAAAACAAGGTCCGATTTCCTATTGGAACACCTTAAGCTGGGTTGGTGACGCAACCGCATTTCAAAATAATCTTAATTTGCAATATAAGAGCTGCGAAACAACCGGTCTAGAAATATGCCTTAAGTAATAAAAACAATACCGCATCTTGCAACTCCCTCTTCTTATTGGACTATCTACTCTCCAGGCTAAAATTCGAGACACCTCGAAATATTAAACGATTGTTTCGTTTGATATTTCTACGCCTAAATACAATTAAAAATGCATTTAACATTTTAAATAATTAATAGACTCGGGCGTTAGTTTGCGGAAATCCTTATCAATTAAGACAAAAATATTACGGGTGTGTAATGTTTTTAATAATAACAATTTGCGAAATTTCATTTTTCATAATTTGAATTGCATAATTTTGATATGCAGAAATTATGATTTGGTATAAAAACAAATACATTAAAACGAATTGCATAATTTCGAAAGTAATTATAGTTTAGTAGCATAGTAATGTATTTGCATAACAGGCAACCAGTATAATGTTCACTCTGTATACTATTTTATACTCAGAACGTTTTTTATTCATGAAAACCAACAGCATAATGTTGAAGGTGTGGTTTCACAATCAAACCACGGCAAATCGTTCATAAACTTTATTTGATTGAGTTTGCTGAAAGTTTAACAACACGGAATTACTAATTAATAAAAAAATACTTAAACATTATATTTGCATGGAACATAATCGATTTTTCTAAGCGTCAAACTTACCTACATCCGTACTTTACGTCTGTCGACATATATCATTTTACCGCAAAGCAGCGGCCAGTGTGAGTTGGAATGGGAACCTCTGTGGTTCCTAAGGGATTCAGATAAACTTCATATAAACGCCTAGTGAAAATGAACAAGCAAAAATACAATTTCCGAGACATATGGTTCTGCCCATATGGTCGCAGTTCTACCTAACACTCCTCCTCGCTTCGCTCGTCGTCGTACCTAACGGCGACCAGCTTTAAAGTTGAATAGGTAGATTGTTGTATAATTTAATAGTTTGATTGACACCAAGTATATCATAGAACACTATGTCACCATTCGTTAAAATTTAGTACTATATTTTAATTATTATACGAAATGTATGTTATAACAAGTAAAATTATTCCTAAGGATTGTTATGAAGAATGTTTTTATGATTATAGAGCATTCTGTCATTAAATTAGTATGACTAACAACTTTATATGTTTTGTTTTATACATAATGTTTATTATGAGTTTCAATAGTAGTTAAATGAAATTATGCTAAAAGTTTGTATTAAAATTGAACGGCACCCAAATATTACTTGTTAATACGAATAATAGAAACGTGCTAGTCAATCAGTGCTAACCCGTTATACGTCCTTACTTGCGTATTATTACATGCAATTAATGTTCCCACGCTCCCACAGCGAAAATAAATACGCAAATGAATATAACAAACTACCACCAAAAGTTGACTATAGCACCCACCTAATTACTTCGCGGATTAGCAAAGTAATATTTTTTGTTTAATTTTATATTTTTAGTTTTTACACATATTTTGTTAATTCAGTTCGAATATTACATTTTGTGTTCGTGTTAACATTTTGAAACGAAAACCCCAAAATTTTTAGAGACAGTAAGCACCCCTATAGGTCTATAGACCAATAATGGGATGTACATACAACAAATCCTGCAAAATAAGTATAATATTTAACTTCAGTTTGTTAACATGTCAACATTTTACCGTAAACTAGAGTCGTAGAGCTTTTAATTTATTTCTTTTAAATTAATAAAAATAGATGGCGCCAAAGTGCCAATGACTTAAGAAAAAACACATAGTTTCAATTTGTTAATTATGTTGAAATCAGTTTCTTTCATTAAACACTTTGAACACATAAAAGACGAATATTATAATTTTAATAAACAAAACGGTAATCGACATTTTCTTTCGATTGCAGAAAATGATATCCCCAAATTACGGGACATTAAATTAAAAAGTATTGCTTGATATCTAATGAAGTAATTACCGTTCTATTAAAATGAGATTTGGAACTGGGAAACTTATCAAGGGATCGATAATAGCGACCTTTTTTTGGCAATCTTTTTTTGGGAATCTCAAAATGCATCTTTGGCAACGGCAATGTTTTTAAGCTCTATATTTTCTCTTAATTTAAATCGGCACGTATTTAACCAGTCAACTAAGTAATCAATTTTCTGTAGCTAAAAAAATAGAAATAAATATTTGAAATATTTATATATATATATTATATTTCAATATAATCATTATTTTAATGCCGTTACAGCATTTGTTTATTGTAAGGCAAGTACCAATTATTTATTTGGCAACTGAATTATTATATTGAAGACTAATTGTAAAGCACATATAAAAAGAAAACGACTATTAATAAAAAAATTAAGTTCATACAAACGTAGTCTCCATTTTCCTCTCTGCATTATGGAAAATATTTTTATGTCATTTGATGTATTTTTACCATAACTGTGCCCCTACGTTAGAATTTATTTTAGATTTTTGATTATTGTAAAAATTAGAGTGCAAAACTTTTAAAATGCTCCTAACTCGAAAAATCAAAGGTGTAGTTGATGTACTACAATAAATTGTATCAAAATATGTTCAATAATGCCCATAAATCCACAAAAGGAAAATGAGGACAACGTTTGTATGAAAAGGTCGCGGCCGCGGTGTATCTTCTTAATTTACAAAATACCTGACTGAAGGAATATGTTTTCCTCCAATATGGTCGGAAATGATCACCTTATTGTAGCAAAAATAGTACGGGAAGTTCTTCATTATGGTCAAACTCAAATTAAAAAAATTCAAACCATTATTTATTTACGGGAGGTTATTTAAAATTTCTCTTGGTGGATACATGTCCACTAAGAGAAACGCAAACAGCCAATTAATATAGCCACGGGCCGCAGTGTATCATCTTAAGCTTAACCAAAAGAGACTTGAAGGAACTGTCATAGGGACCATTATTCGACCCGAGAGGTTTAGGGATGTAATCCGGATCCAACCGGACCGGAATATCCGGACCCAACCATTAAGAAACCAGGATCCGGACGCAGTTCCGACCGATCGACAATACGATTTGGAGTCGATAATACAGGAGGCGCAAGCATTTTAGGAATAACTTTACAACTAGGGAACAAATCAAATTATTTTGTTAAATTGCGGATTTAAGTAGGGCTGTTTTATAAATATACCCGTTTTTAGAGAGAGAGAAAAAAGTTTTATTTTGGAAATATGTTCATTTATTTTTCTTTTAGCTCTAACGCTATTCCAGTTTGAGCAAGCCATCCAAAAAATAAGTTTTCTGAAAATCCTGCAAATGGTCCTCTGTGATATAACTACCTACATTTAGGGCTTACCCTATTATATTTTTTAGGCTAAGGCCTAAAAATTTTAATTATAATAAACATAGAATTAAGTCGATCAACTTCGACGTCGTTCACCCAGATATAAATTATTCAAATGACCTATCAAGGACGCTTATCAGCGCTTACTTTGTGATAAAAGTAGCCTAACTTATCTTCTACGACCTGCCTTATTGACTCCCGAGTTGAGACCGATATCAGAACGAGTACAATTACTTTTGATTACTTAGTATTTATTTACTACACGGTATTTTACGCGATTAAATATTTATAGAGTCGGACCGAGTCTGCACAGACATTGCGGTGACACTGTGGAAGGAAGCTTAACGGCCTCCTGGGTCGGACCGAGTCTGCACAGACATTGCGGTGACAATGGGGAAGGAAGCTTAACGGCCTCCTGAGTCGGACCGAGTCTGCACAGACATTGCTGTGACACTGTGGAAGGAAGCTTAACGGCCTCCTGAGTCGGACCGAGTCTGCACAGACATTGCGGTGACACTGTGGAAGGAAGCTTAACGGCCTCTTGAGTCGGACCGAGTCTGCACAGACATTGCGGTGACACTGTGGAAGGAAGCTTAATGGGCCTCCAGGCGTAGTCGTTAGTAATCCTGCCTACGAAGCTGGAGGTACCGGGTTTGAATCCCGGTAAGAAGGGCATTTATTTGTGTGTTTATCACGCTGAGCTTAGAAACAAATTAAAAGTGGAAAATATCACTGCCTTGGCTGAGACTTGAACCCACGACCACTGGATCGCTAGCCCAGTGCTCTGCCATCTGAGCTACCAAAACCGTATAAATTCAGCGAATATTTCCACCATATATGAGCCTTAGGGAGGATGTATTGGATTCAAGGCCCACCCAAGATACTGAATTTTTCCACTTTTGATTTATTTCTAAGCTTAATAGGATTCTTCGCTGATGTTTCTACTTGATACAATATGTGTATCACGTTGTTCCTGAGTTATTGGACGTTATTTATGTATCTTAGGGCCTGTTTCACAATGTCAAAGTAAAGTCCTGAAAAAGCTACTTGCCACTTATCTGGCGAATGAAGACATCGTTGGCGTTTCACAATCTTCAAATAAGCTTAACTGGGAGATATAGTGCTAAATTTTGCGGTAAGTTTTATGTGGCAGTTAATTTATTTGTTAATTAGCTATCCAATACTTTACTCGGACATTGTGAAACAGGCCCTTATATGTTTATCTATGTAAGTAGCAGTGGCGGCGCCAGGCGCGGATACAAGATTTGGCTTAGGGGGGGGGGGCCATTTTGAGAAAATCATATATTTTTGCACAGAAAATAAGGTAAAAAAAAATTTACTCAATTTAGTAATGTGAGAGCCAGGGTTTTAGGGGGGGGCCATTGCCCCTATGGCCCCCCCCTTGTATCCGCGCCTGGGCGGCGCGTCACAAATGTTCGTAGGGAACCCGGAGCTCATTTTGCTTTCCTTTTCTCCATTAACCGATCGTGAAAGTACTCAACAGGCTGAAATTAGACAAACCGGTGGGAATCGAGTTCTTTGAACGATCCGCCACTGGTAAGTAGGTATATCGTTGCCTAGTGCCCATAGTACAAGCTTTGCTTGGTTTGAGACTAGGTCGCTCTGTGTAAGATCTCATACAAATAGACCTTGCCCCACAGTAAGCTCAATAAGGCTTGTGTTATGGGCACTAGACGACGATATACCGTGAACCAACATATAGCGACATCTATTAGTTAATTCGGTAACTTTCATCCAAAATGGATACCCACATTCTATATCAAAAATTCATTTCTGACGTTAAACATAGAATAATTAATAGAGTAAGGCGTTACTTTGCGAAATCCATATTAATTAAGCATCTAGTATGGAGCGTCTAAAAAATCTTGTTTAATTTTTAATTTTAATAGAGTTGAATATTATAGCTGCCATACCTATAATGGTTTGTTATATTTATTTGCGTATTTATTTTTGCGGGAACATGAATGCATGCAGGCATGTAAAAATACGCAAGTAAATATAACGGGTTGGCACTAATTGACTAGGATTAGCAAAGTAATATTTTTATTTGAACGAAACATTAAAATAGTTGATTGTGTATTTAGAGCGGTAAACAAGAATTTACGAACAAGTGCCAATTAAGCCCAAAGCCGAATGCCGGGGCATAATTATAAATAAATAAATAAGAATTGGATATTTTTACACAAAAATTAACACGAGGTCGTAATTTTTGTACCGCCCGTGGCACACAATGTTTTTCATCACATTTGTGAGTAAAAAAAACTAAATTTTAAGTGAATTAATTCTTAAATCGGTGACATTTTAAACATTCGTCCTCCATATTATAATTTTTACCAGGTTAAGCATCGGAGGCACAGACCTATCCGCCATCCAGCCACGATTGGAAATTTGTGTAAAAAATATTTGAAACGGCTATTAAATTAATAATAATAATAAAATTCTTTATTGCACACTACATAAAAAACATATACAGAAATTGAGAAAATATATACATTAAACACACACGGCGGGTAACAACAGGCAGACTTATCGCTAAACAGCGATCTCTTCCAGACAACCTTCAGATAGTGAGACGGCGAAACGAAGCGAATTTAACGGGTGGTGCAAAATAAAGAAAAAAGTAGTAAAAATACAATATAATACATATACTACACATATATAGTTATTAATCAAACATGAACAAAAATATTAAATTATAAACGTCAGTATTTTAAAAGTTAAACTCATTTACATCTACTTGGTTCGTATGAATTACTGACATAAATAAAAATATGCCCATGGGCATAATGAAATTTCAAAAAAATCCATTACCTCCCGTGGGCATAAAATATCTCATTCCATCTCAATATGCTGGCATACAATAACACCGTTTACGTGCAAGTGTGATGAGAATATTCTTAAAATTATCTGCTAGCAGATGGCAACAAAAACATGCAAACCTTGACGTACAATATACATCAAACTTGTACACAATGAACGTAATAATCAATTACAATGCACCGATAAGAGATGATAAGATAAAGTGTTGCGCGAGCAAGGAGAGGAACTGACTGAGATGACATAGACAAGGACGGAGTTTATCTCTGTTGCTTTCAATCCATTTATATGATATGTTGGCGGTCTGTGGCAGAAATTTCTAGGTATATCGTGAAACGTGAATGTCATTGTATCGTTCCCTGAGTCGACGGAGCCCCGCTACGCGGGGTTCTATTCCTAGACAAATTTCTTTTCGGGCATCTGAAGCGACTTAACGAACCTATCCTACCTATCTATTGGTTTAAGAGGCAACAGGAGTGGTCATTTCTTCATACAAACGTACTACACTGTTTCCTCCGTGGTTTTTGAAGCTTGTGTTTCAACACAGATTGTGTCGTACTGTTTTGTTTATTTGATATTTATGTTTTTAAAGGTGCCCTAGTGCCCTTCGAATATTCGCAAAAACGGCTTAATATACTAGGCCGCAAAGAGAAGCATCGTATTCAAAACTGACACCAATTAGCCTAAAAAGCAAAACAGTCCGACACAGATAATTTCATTACCATTTAAATTTCAATATTTAGTTACATTTGGTGAAGTTTTGGAGGAGGAAACAGTCGAGTACGAAACATCGTGTTTTTAGATTTTTCGCCTAACCTAGCGTTGTCCTTACCGCACTAGTTTTGGCAGCCGCTTTCGTTAGCGAGACGGACATATTCACCTAAAATATTTAAATCTCAGCTCCTGTATCCTCTTAGGGCCTACGCTAGCTGGCGCGGGTGCACGGAGCGGACAAGCGGGTTAACGAAAAATAGTATGAGCAACGCTAACTGAAGCGGACGCGTGCGGCGGATTTCACCTACAAATAGCACCCGCGTGCGTGCGCAAGCGGCGGGCGTCCGCGTCAGCTAGCGTAGGCCCTTAATGTGGTATGTGACTACCGTCAAAACATTACACATGAACTTTACGATCGGCCTGATTAAATACGATCGGCCGTCGACATATACATGAAACTGACAACAAACATGTACATTTACAATTAGATACGTTATTTAATCGTGCTCATTTACCATACCATAGGCTCATTAATAGTGGTTCTTATGCCACACTTGCTACATAATGAAAGGCATTAAAATACAGTTCAAGATAAATATCTGCATAATAGATTTAGATTTCTTTATTTAACGATGAAAATTACACTATAAATTTGCTACATTCGACAAAAGTATGTTTATCTTCTCATCATGATCGTCAAACATTACCTTATAAATTAAAAATAATAAAATTAAAATTAATTCTGTATCTCAATTAGGATCGTCATGTGCAAAGAAAAATATGTCAAACAATTGAATATAAACCAACTTAATTGGGACCGTGCGCGTTGGAGGGTCTGCCATCTTGTGGCCTGAATCGGAACCATAAACATGTACATTCACACGTCACGTGTTTTCTTGTGCATAGTAGGTTCTGCCATCTTGTGGGCTACATCGGAACAATAAACATCACATTTACGACTCGCGCCAAAAATCTGACGGCTCCTGTGCTGCCTCCTACAGTTCATGCACGCTCCCTATATTCATTTGGAATTGTCGTGAAAATGTCAAATAAAGATAAAAATATTGAAAAATATATTTATCTTCGCACATATCATATACCCTCTATGCTGCGTTCAAAAACCGCAAATTACGGCCAGCATAACGATAAACTGGTTAGAACAGATTTCTTATTTGTCTGTTTTCATTTAAAAACCGCCATTTGATTTGACATTCAGTTTTGGCGTACCGTGGTACTTAGTCAATTTGTTATTCAGTTTAATCTTTTAATTAGTATTTGTATGAAAATAGTTTGTTTTGTTATTTATTAACTAGTTTTCGTATAATACGCTCATATGAGCGTACCAGATATTTTGGAGATTCCGCCTCACATCCATATTTTCCGGTCGTAGCAAGCGGTTCCTGAACACATTATATAGAGCTTATAATATGAGTGTAAATAAAACACAATTGGTGCATACTTAGGCATTAAAACTCTCGTGTGATCCTTTTATGAAACTTACTTCGCTCGTTTCATAAACCTGCAGACAGCCTCACAGATACACATGTTAAACATATAATATAATCCCTTTCCTATAGATTCAAGGGTTAAAATGTATGAATTATTTTATGAACCTTTCCCGAGAGCCGGTCAAAATGTATGTGATCTTTGTCCCACCATAACTTCTGAATGCCTTAACCGATTTAGATGTATAATATATCATTATAATCCTGATATATACTGTGTCATATTAATTTCTAGAAAATTCAGTAATGTCATAATCATAAACAATAAAATTTACTTTTGCCTCCATTATCTGAACACTAACACTACCCACCTAACAAAACTGGACGCACGCCGCACTAATGCGTCATTTCTGGCGGAATCGAAGCGGTGCCAATACCATTATACCCATTATCATAACCGGACTAGATCACTAGACCATTGCCAGATCTGAGTGCCAGTACCATTAGTTTCCTATTCCGACGGATCCTTCAGTAGGTCATCAGAGGGCCTACCGCGAAACACGTTCGACATGTTGCCTGCGTGTCACACTTGCGTACGAATTTACAAGTGCGACAGAGAGGCAACACGTCGAACGTGGTTCGCGGTAGGCCCCTGTGAGGATATGACGTTCATGTTTGTCTACGTGACAACGTGATAAAAACAATGTCCGTCACTTTCGATTGCCTGGCGTTTAAAAGTGACACTTATTTTATCACTTTACCATCTATAATTCGTCTGCTGACGACCAGATGTGTTGTTCCACGGGTAAAGGTACCTCGGTTGGCGCTTACGTCAAGCACCACTGCATTAGTATTGGAACGTCGTTATTAATAACTTAAGCGCCAACCGAGGTACCGTTACCCGTGGCACGACACAGATATCTTAGATTGTATTGTAGCCAAATGTCACAAACATTGGATTGCACTTTTTCTACTCTGTGTACATTATTCGGTAACTTTGTCTCTTAAACTTCTTGGCGTGTGTGTTTTTCTTATACACTAGCCCCCTTATTCATAAAACTTCACGGGCCTGATTTAGTTAAATTATTTTTTATCCCTTTCTTACAAATACATAAGTCAAAATAACAGATAAAGACAACCGATTCATAGCTAATTCTGGCCAGTAACGCGCTTATGAATAACGCCATAGATCTCTACGAGACACTCTTTTTTTTAACAAATGAATCGATGCCGTCGGAAATCAATGGACGTTAGAGCGTTTTCACATTTTCTATATTAATTTAATAATAATAAAAACAAATTGATTTGTTCCCGTTCTGTAATCTGTGTTTTGCATAAATAGCACATAGCAACTGCAAATACTGTAACATACTTAAAATAATTATCAATCGGTGTAAACATGCATGTGTGTGTGATTCAAGACCCGTCTGCAAGGTAATCTGGGAGATAACGACTCGCCGTTGATAACAATGTTTGCGAATGCATTTATATTTGCTATTAGGTATAATTCATCTCTCGACGTTTGTGGGTCAATTTATCTAACCTCTCGCATCGAATATTACTTCAAAATAAATAAACTAATAATAAAAATAAAAATATAATAAGCGTCGCGTCGCTATGACAGTTCCTTGAAGTCTCTTTTTGTTGGGCTTACCTATTTGTAACGTTTTCTGGCTAAATGTGTAATGAAGTTGAGCTCTGGCAACCTTACTTACCGGTAGGAACACAACACTATGAGTAGGGTCTAGTGTTATTTGGCTGCAGTTTTCTGTAAAGTGGCGGTACTTCCCCATTTGGGCTCTGCTCTAGATTTGGAATCATATCCGCTGCGATGTGCCCTACCACACAAAGCGAGATGACGTTCACAATGCTCATACCTCTCTTTTGGACGTAGTTTAAGGACGTACCCGGGTCCAACCTTATTACCTAAATGTGCAATTTCTAATTAAATCAATGTGTTAAACTCCATATAAAAATGAAATGTCATACGGACCATCATTTAACGCGAGAAGTATGAGAAAGTTGAAGTACCTACTCACTATACTCAGATGTTAATTAAATTTTACTAGTTTCTGCCCGTGACTTTGTCTGCGTGAAATGATGAGGATGATTGCTAAAGACTATCATATGTCCTTCCCTGGGCCTCGAACGATCACTATACCAAACTTTCATCTAAATCGGTTGAGCGGTTTAAGCGTGAAGAAATAACATACAGACAGTTACTTTCTTTATAATTGTAAGGATTTATTGACGCAAATAAAATATATTTATATCCTGAAATTTGATTAAAACTTGTTATATCTATAGTATTAAGTTAAACTTAATTATGAACCTGTAATTAATGTTTGAAAATTTACCGAGCAGCAATGTACTGCAAACATTACGAAATACGATCTTTTTATAACTGCCAACAAGCGTTGACAGTTACTTTAAAAAGCTCGTATCTCGTAACTCGTGTGTTGCTTTAAACAGCGAGCCGAATTATTTTGTATGGTTAATATTTTAATTGTATTTCTAAAAATTTCTCTCGATATGTGACGTTCCACGAGTAAAGGTACCTCATGGCGGTTGGCGCTTAGTTGCGCGACGTAATAAGCGCCGACCGCCATTAGGTAGCTTTACTCGTAGAACGTCACATATTGAGAGAAAATTTGTTTAGAAATTTATTTTGTTTAGCTTACCACCTTTTAAATATTCGTCCGTATTAAAATTCCACACAAATAAACCCGTTTTTATTTCAGTAACATAAACAATTTAACAAAAGCTAATGCAGCACTCAAGACATTAAAAAGCTATAGCGGCCATAGTTATAAACTTTACCCTTTGTCTCGCTTGCTCGTGTATCCCCGTCTTGCTCGCTCAAGGGGTGTAGGCCGGGGGTGGGGGCTATAAAAACGCGCCTATGGGGCGGGTTTATGTAACGGTAGTCGTTTATAGTAACCCCCGCTTATGTGGGATGGCAAGGAGCTGTGTTGTATAAATACATAGGAACCATAGAGAAATAAGTAATCTTAAAGTGCTATACTCAATAGTTCTATGCATAGATAAAAACCCATTTATAATAAGTTTTAAGCGAGCTTTGCGAAAACTTATCTTTAATTTAAACTTATTTAGTTTAAAACTTATTAATAATACGATTTACCATATCTCCCATAAAACTTATTATATATTAAGTAAGTTGCCTAACTGATGTATGGAATTAGCACGGGTTTTCTATTCGTAGTCGCTTTCCTCTACAAAGCGGGAAAACGCTGGGATCGGCTACGAGCGTAGCGCTACGAAAACGTTGGTAGTGAATATGTTAAGCTTGCTTATTTGTCTGTGATTGGAATGGAACATATACATATTATAATTACGTCCATAATGGTTTAAATTTATTTAGGGTCGCTCCAAACGATGAGTATATACCTATATATATTGCATTTATTGCAGTGATACTTGCAATTGTTATACTATTATTACAAACTTTTGTTTGTGGTTGATGTGCAAAGGTTTCTTACAAACGGTTTTGCTTTTTGGAATATTTAAGGAACTTTTTCATATTTTACAGGTATTTTGGTCAATCATGGTCAGTAATATCAAGACATACATAAACATAAACAATAAAAAATTAAACCACTGAATACTTAAATTAATTTAATTTTGCATTAGGCATTTGTGTTGTATTTATGAAAATCTTAAAATACAAAAACAAACATTGGTATTTTTTAATTATGGTATCGATTTTTAATGTTCACGCAAATAAGTTAACTATAGTTTTTTGCAGAAATCGATAGCGTCTGGTTGACGTAACTGGTGACCGAATAGCTGGCGGCTTCCTCGCACAACGTATCTGTATTGCGATACAACTAGTAAATGCCGCCGGCGTCCTTGGTACGTCCCTCAAGGGCCTATTTTAGATTTAAGCTAGTTATAGTAATCCTCTGTATATGTGACATTATCTATGAAAAGGGACCTATTGTCGATGGCACTTACGCAGCACTGCGTGACATTATCTATGAAAAGGGACCTTATTGTCGATGGCGCTTACGCCGCACTGCGTTTATAATATGGGAGCATCGTTGATAATGGCGTAAGCGCCACCGATAATAAGGTCCCTTTTCATAGATAATGTCACATATATCCATTACGAGTTGGACTGAGCTTATTCTACATGGCATTTGTAATGACAAAATCCTGATGTATAACATAATGATAATGACATTAAATTAACATAGAAATCATGTTAAATTCACAATTATTGTTTCTTCTCAAACGCTACCTCCAGTTTCACAAGAAACAAAATACTGAACGAGTCGCTAGAATGTTTCTAGATAATATCAATAAAGCATTGCCAATTCCAACTTTACCCCTTTAAACTTAGCGTAGAATCTTGACTGTCACCGCACGTCAAGGAAATGAGAGATGGAAAATTCTGGAAAAACAACGTATTTACAAACTAGTTGGAGATGCTCAGGGTTTTCGTATTTTACCGATATTATGGCTAGGGTTGTGTTACTCGTTTACCTAATGATATGAAATATTCTTTTTCTCGAAAATGGCCGGCAACATTAATTGCTGGTTAAAAATTGGAGGCGAAGTGCATGGTCCCTGTGACAGTTCATGTAAGATATTTTAAGACATTTTTGGGGAGATATCTCATGAATTTATTTAGATATGTAAAAAATAAGGTAAAAACATATTTCTTCAATTATTATCGTTGTTATGTCCAACCGAAAGAAACTTGAAGGAACTGTCATAGTGACCATCATTCGATGCGAGAAGTATAGTATATTTATGGTTAGTTAGAAAAAAAATGTAAAAAACATTGCAGTCAATTTTACAACATACAATTTTTTATTGCACCACGGTAAACACAAAAATAGTTAGAAAAGTTACATTTGTAAATAAATAATATATGTCACATTAAAATGTAATATAAATAAAATAACATGCAAATTCCATTATTTACCTTCGTCCAAATGTAATAAATTTTTAAATGTTTTGAAAAAAGGAGCCTTATTGCCTATTATAACCGCGAATTTTTCGTAAATCCAAATAAAAATAGCATTTACGATTTTAAGACATACACACGCACGCACGCACAAACGCATGAACGAACGCACGCACGCACGCACACACACAGTACACACAATCATATAATATAATAGAAAAATATTGGCGCGATTGTTCGCCCATACAAGTTTTGAATTTCGTGCCTGTCTCGTACTGCCAAAGCTGGCTTGCCAGAGTATAATACTCAAGCCTGCAAATTGCTTCATTACATCGACCATAACATAATGTACTATTACCGGTACAGCGTAGCCGGTAGTGACTACTTGCGAAGCTTGAGGTCATGGCACAGGGCAGACACGTCACAGTACGGAAATCGTTTTAGTTTCTATGTGCACACGACGTGTCCGTATACGGAACAATCTGTGCTAAGTTCTGAAAAAAAAATTTGTTTATTTCAAGAAAACTACAATTTATGGCCTATAACTTAGCAAAATATACATTTAATAGATTGTTATTCTTGTGCAATAAAGTGGCATACATATACACCGTGTTTTTTTTTAATTTCCGTTAATTTCAAGGGTGCATCCCTGAGCTTAAATTAAGTAACTTTCTCAAAGACACCGGTATTCTAATTAACTCCATTTCGGAGATAATAAATTATTACTTTTTATCTTATAAGGCCCTTGCGAACATGTACACTTCCCTTAAGGCCTATTTACATATTGATTAGTGTTGTGTACTAGTTAATAAATACATTTGCTACTAAACGTACTATACTATCTCGGACGATCGATGTTCGAAATGACATTGAGATGTCACAGTTTTAAATAATTTAAATTTTTTGGTTGAGTTAAATGTAATACCCCTGTTACAACTACGCTATATGCAACATTTAATTACTTTTTATAAAAATTAAAATAATTAAAAAAACTTTTTTTTTTAAAGTAACTATGCCATTTAGTTTTCTTAAATGTACTTACCGATACCCCGAAGTTAACGGAAATCAATAATCGGTTGTTACATAAGTATAACGGATATAACTAACGAACCTGCTCACAAAATTTCACGAGTATCGATTGAGTAATGCGAGGATTCCTTGAGTGCAGCCGGACATACGAAAGCATCCTTCAAGAAAGGGCATAATTGTCGTCGCGCGGGTTTTTAACTTTCTTCTCAATTACTCTCCAAATATATTTTGTTGAAAATTTTCCTTATCAGATCCCTGGGCCAAGGGATATATATAAATTATTTATTCACGACCAACTTGGATCATTATGTGTTAGTGACAAATTTTATCTTAATGCTAATGTTAATATATAAATATGTATTTAATTATAGCAAACTATATACTATATTTGAGTTTCTAAATAAAAAAGCGGATTCAAGAAAATCCGCCTAGGTACTCACTTATTCCTGCGCACATGAGTCATGCAGCAGTTATTTAAATATAGGCCATCAACCCTGTCCGCAAGCATGGTCAGGATGCTGTTGGGAGCTGGCCCGTACTCTGCGCACCAGGGATGTGGCTCGCTTGCGCATCGTGGTGTAAAAGCAGTCTACCCGCGCTTCCGCGAACATCCCTGACGCGCTACAGAATCTAGACAACCCCATCAGCACCCTGTACGCGTTGTTATATTGAACGCGCAGAGCATTGTACCGTTTATACGTGTAGTCTGCCCACAGGCTGCTTGTGTAAAAACTAGTACAGTAGGCTCTGAATAAACTGACTTTAACTTCTTTTGAGCAATGAGCAAACCTGCGGGCTATCATATTCGCTCTGACGGACAACGCTCTGCGCTCGCGCTCAATATCCGCATCGTCTTTAAGGTCAGCGCTCACCACATGTCCTAAATATTTAAATTGATCAACGATATTTAGCGGTTGGCCATTTAATCTAACAGGTGGGAACACTGGCGGGCATTTACCCTTGACCTTAAAAATAACGCATTCGCTCTTGCTGACGTTGTAGACCAACCCATGGCTCGCTGCGTATCGTTCACAAATAGAGATAAGTTTGGCGAGCCCACACGCCGAGGCGCTGAGCAGTACCATGTCGTCGGCGTAGCTTAAATTGTTGACGCACACTCCATCTATGTAACACCCAACACGGGTACTGCTCAGCTCCTCTATAAGGGCGTTTACGTACAAGTTAAACAGTTTAGGCGAGGTCAGCCCGCCCTGCCTCACGCCACATTCGAGGCCGTACGGTTGCGAATATGCGTCCGACCATCTCACGACATTGACCTGGTTTTGGTACCAATATTTAAATATACCTTGCACATCAACTGGCATTTTTAGCTCATCCAGCTTTTGCCACAGAATGTCATAATGAACCAGGTCAAATGCCTTGGATAGGTCTAGGAAGCACGCATAAATCGCCGTTCTTCGGTCCGTATAGTACCTGACTGTAGTACTGAAAAATATAGTCAGGGGTCACTTGAGTACTGATTTCCTAGACCCAGTCAGGGCTCTATCCGCCTTTGCCTTCGGCTATACCACTATGAATTTTATACAAAAATATACTGCTTTGGTATGCAGGGTAACCCACAACTAAAAATAAATGAACATTAGACATATTTTCGCGGTTTTTTTATAAGCCAGCTTTAACCTTTTAAGGTTTTGGTTTGGAGTCTCCTGTTGTAAATACAGTCTAGTTTTAGTGTGATTTTTTATGCCACTTGCCCTTGATTAAACGTCCAAAACAAAAAAAAAAAAATCCAAAACACAAAAAATAAATAAATAAATATTATTACACAAATTGACAAAGTCCCACAGTAAGCTCAATAAGGCTTGTGTTGAGGTTACTTAGACAAGTAAGTAAGTAAGTAAATATTCTTTATTGCACCAACAATTATACATACAACATTTAACATTAAAACAACAATAACAACATTTCGGTTTATTTAATTTTAACATTTAGACAACGGTTTATATAATATATAAATATTTATAAATACTTAAATATGTATAAATACTTAAATACATAAAAAAAATCCATGACTCAGGAACAAATATCCATGCTCATCACATGAATACTTACCAGGCCCTTACCAGGATTTGAATCCGGGACCATCGGCTTCATAGGCAAAAAAAAACTATATTATTGCGTTAGCCCCCTCAAATGACAATGACCCGGAGGGCTCCGAGGTCAAAAACTTACATTTAACATAAGCATTCAATTTCATCGCCAAAATACAAAAACCAGAAACTACCTTTTGTGACGCATGGGCCTTGTTTGTGATGACTTCAATTGTGACGTTCCACGGGTAAAGGTACCTTATGGCGGTTGGCGCTTACGCTATAATTAGCGACGTTCGAATACTAATGCGGTGTTGCTCGACGTAAGCGCCGACCGCCATTAGGTACCTTTACTCGTGGCACGACACAATTGGCTACCTACTAATAATGCAGCCCTGATGGTAGATAAGTACTGTTTTGTATGAAGATTGACTTTATTACCAATTATTATTTTTATTCACTAAAACGAGACTTCATCGCTGTCTAAGTACGTTGTTTTTTCATCTTTTAACCGTTTTGAGCGAGGTTAATACGTAGGCCATACTGTGCAACTTACAATGAAACTTTGAAAACAGGGAAAAAAGTTGGCTGTTTCATACATACATTTTGGCTGATGTTTGTTTGTTTGTAGCCAACATTTGAATGATTTGTGTGATTGTTTGTTCTTTTTATGTTATTTGAAAATATGGAACGCGATACATGATTTAATGAAGTACTTAATTTGTCTCAAAAGAAAAATGTCGCACAGTTAGATCTGATTTTACATTATTTCGCCTAAAAACATACACCATTTACCTATTTATTACACCCTATATTTATTTTGGTATCCTCTTATTCCTTATATTTTTTTTAATAATCGTATGGGATTAGATTTTTTCAACACTTATGCGGCTGGTTTTTTTTTTTTAAATAAATACTTATGACTTTAGACATACAAAAGCTTCGCTAAACTGAAATCAGTTTGTTAGCGAATAGTGAGCTCTCCATTATTATTATAATTAATACTCTGTGCTTTATATTAGGTACCTACAGAGTATAATTTTAAAGAAAAAAAAAACCGACTTCAATGAGGGAGACCGGTGAAAGAACGATTATTGTTGATTTAAGATTTCATACAATGAAATTAAAAAGACAGCGTCCTACGCCTACCCACCTTGACACCTTTCAGATTTGCCCTATGGTTGACTGGTAAGATACCCGCAATAGGGTATTCGACTGTATTTAAGATAAATTATTTAACACCATGCATGAAATAAAGCACCAGATAATTATTAAAAAAACTAAATAGGATAGAAATATAAAAATGTGCCTTGAAAACCTAACTGCTTGGCAAAGAGAACAAATTGCCAAACGTGAACTATGCATCATCGAAGAGTTCCGTTCTGTTCATCATCAGCAGTTCCACTTCATCAAATGTCACTTTTTAAATGTAAATGCTTGATTTATTACAGAAAATAGTGAAAATACAGAAATCATTATAGTATGCCTTTCACATTTGAAGAGTTCCCTCGATTCCTCATGGATCCCATCATCAGAACTGAGTTTTGACAAAAACGGGACCAATCTGTATATATATAAATTCAAACAAAAAAATAATTTTCAAAATCGGTTCAGAAATGACGGAGTTATGGAGTAACAAACATTAAAAAAAAACATCCAACCGAATTGATAACCTCCTCTTTTGAAATTTTGAAGTCGGTTAACAAAACAAACTTCATATAGTATACTTAGGTTAAGTTTAAACAAAATTCCCACGTCGTTCAGGTGTGCGAGAGGGACATCGTGATATACGTGCATAGCACTTTCATACTCATACACCGAAGCTAATTGCGAATTCGCATCAGTATGTTAATCGCGTAAATTTGACAAAAACAGGCGCCCACAACTTCGTACTTTTTGAAATGGGAGGGGATGCATAAGACGCTTATTATTGACTTGTCAGACTTCATTCGTTCATCCATTCCTTCCAAACGTCTTATCTTTGCGGTTTTTAATTCAATTAACGTTTGGCAACATTCTTCGTTCATTCACGAACCGATTTCCACTCCACCGACATTACCAGTACAACTTGACCCCGAACTTTTTCACAAACAGATATCATTGAGGTTCAGTTTTATTTTGGACAACGTTTGTTCTCTCGGTTTTACGACAGTGCCATTCAAAAATCACTTCTCGTGATTGCGGTTCCCAATCTTTGACAGTAAAAACTTAATTCGCTACGGTAGAAATGTTTTGGTCACAGTTTTTAAGGCTAAGTCGGTGCATGCAATAATGACTGTCAAAACTTGCTGTTATGTGAAATTAATTGACAGGTGGGACTTTATTAATGTGAGCAAGATGCACTTGCGAGTCGCGGTAATTTGCAAATCAAGTTGACATTTTTTAGGGTTCCGTAGTCAACTAGGAACCCTTATAGTTTCGCCATGTCCGTCTGTCTGTCTGTCCGAGGCTTTGCTCCGTGGTCGTTAGTGCTAGAAAGCTGAAATTTGGCATGGATATATAAATCAATAAAGCCCACAAAGTCGTAGAATATAATCTAAAAAAATTTTTTTAGGGTACCTTCCCTACACGTGAAGTGGGGGTGAATTTTTTTTTGCTTCAACCCTACAGTGTGGGATATCGTTTGAAAGGTCTTTCAAAACTAATAGGGGTCTTCAACAAACATTTTTTGATAAAGTGAATATATTCGGAGATAATCGCTCCGTGTCAAATAAAATGTGCCCCCCCCCATCTAATTTTTGAACCATACGTCAAAAAAATATGAAAAAAATCGTGAAAGTAGAGCTTAAGAAAGACATTAAATGAAAACTATACCGGACATGATTAGTTTAGCTGTTTTTGAGTTATCGCAAAAAGTTTCCCCTTCATAGTAAAAAGACGTACAGTTCATCCACAATTCATCCCTTGGCATATTGTGACATAGCATAGCTTATTGTGACGGAAGAGTAACTACGGAACCCTACTCTGAGCATGGCCCGATATGCTCTTGGCCGAGCCGTCGTGTTAGAAAAACCGGCCAATAGGGATGCTGACGTAATTATTTCACGTAATGACTTAACTATGTAAAAATATATTCCATAATGTCAATACCCAGAGAGGAAAATGGGGACTACGTTTGTATGGAGAAGCGGCCGTCCCCTTTCCTCTGGGACCCCTTAACGCATGTCATAGAAAATATTTTGTTTAAATTTGAACTTTAATAGCTGTCAAAAGTATTTTGACGACCGGTTTGGCCTAGTGGGCAGTGACCCTGCCTACGAAGCTGATGGTCCCGGGTTCAAATCCTGGTAAGGGCATTTATTCGTGTGATGAGCATGGATATTTGTTCCTGAGTCATGGGTGTTTTCTATGTATTTAAGTATTTATAAATATTTATATATTATATATATCGTCGTCTAAGTAAAACAAGCCTTATTGAGCTTACTGTGGGACTTATTCAATTGGTGTAATAATGTCCTATAAAATAAAAAAAAGTGTTGAATATAACTGCCATATATGGTTGCATATGCGGTAAAAGGTTAAATTGTATCGTTCCTCTATAGATAGAAAATATTATATACATAATATCTGTAATGTAGAGTTAGAACTCTACATCATATACGTAGATATATTCTATTTGTGCATAGAGAGAATGTAGGATTACTAAGGTTAGTCTAGAAACTATTCCGGAGGCAGCCCTGCCCGCGCCCCGTTTACGACCACTCGTCATTAAAGCTTCCCTGTTCTGGCCTCTAGGGCTGTCGCAAAACAAGGCTAACGTTATGATTAATTTTTAGATTAAGATATAGTTCTAAACTCTTTATTGTACAAAAACACTTAACAGCGAACTTGTCCATTTTTAGGGTGACAAATGCAGCAATATGTACAACAAGGTACCAGAATTAGGCCGTTAGAATTGCGTTCAAAAGAAAGGTATGGGCATTGTGAATGTCATCTCGCTTTGTGTGGTAGGGCACAGCACAGCGGATGGCATTCCAGATCTAGAGCAGAGCCCAACTGGGGAAGTACCTCCACCTTACAGAAAACCGCAGCCAAATAACACTAGACCCTACTCATAGTGTTGAGTTCCTGCCGGTGAGTAAAGGTTGCCAGAGCTCAACGAGGGTGCGGAGTTTTAGGGTTGGCAATGCGCATATAACTCCTCGGGAGTTGAATAAATCTGGAGTAAATCTTGTGTTCTATACTTCGACAATATATAGAAGACAGATAGTTGTGCAGACTCTTTGCAGCATCATTCAATTTTTTCTTATTTGTCTATCATAAATTCAAATTCAAAATTGACTTAAAAATAAATTGCCATTCCGATTACTTCAGGTTTCTTGTTTATTTTGATTGGTTGTGGCATTGATGTTCTATTTATTGTGAATATTTATATATTAAATTAATATCGAAGGAGAATGAATACAGGAAATTCCTCTTTTTTTCATCATTACAGTCCACCATTCCATCTTTTTAAATGAAAAACATTTATAAATCAGCAACAACTATCGCAGCAAATAAAAGCCATTTTACCGGCAATCGAACCTAGGACCCCCAGCTTCATAGCCAGAGTCACTATCGACTAGGCTTGGAGCCAAGCAGATCGTCAAATAAATAAATAAGTGGAAAATAAAAGTGACAACCCTAGCAGTAGGGTTGAGTTTTATAGCTCGTAAAAGATTCGGCAGCGCTGGTGGGCAAGGTTGCTGCTACCTAGAGATGGGTTGGGGTGAGTAAATACTGGGTATTTACTCAAAGCACCCGATAAATACTCGTATTTTAAATGAGTAAACACGATTGCTAATAAAATATTTAAAAAAGTGAGATTTAAGAACTAAATTGTTTTTATATGGGACTTAAGTTCTATCGTTGTTCTAGATAACTGCACGTCCCGCCAAAGTGCGTATTTACGCTGCACTTACGGCCTTTTATTAAGGGTTTTTTTTTAAAGAAAACTCAAAAATGGCTCAACCGATCATGTTCAAAGTAGTTTTTTTGTACTCTACGGCTAATCTCTCGATATTTTTTCATATATTTTTGAACTTTTATTTGAAATTTAAAATATAAACATTATTTTGGCCTTTAGAAACGGGTATTTTCCCAAAAGTATTAACTTTATCCAAAAAAGTTTTTAGAAACATTCAAGTTATTTTTCAAGAACCATTTAATGATGTGTAACACGTTGGTGGTGTCTGATTTTTTTTGTGACAATTAATTACATGTATGGAGTGCTCCCCTTAAAAAAATCTTACAATTTTGAGTACTCTCAGCACTCTAAATAGTTTATCCCCACCAATTTGGGTATAAACGAGTAAATACTGCTAAATTGAGTCAATACTCAGTATTTACTCCTGAGTATTTACTTACTACCCATCTCAACTGCTACCGGAAGAATCCAACCCTATTTTGTTTTCATCGCATGGTGCTTGGATTGAAATATATGTTTGTAGTTATTAGTTATACTATCATATTAACATCCATTTCCATACTCAAACGTATCCTAGGTATTAATTTGACATTATTTATTAAAATAAATTTACTAAGTTGAAGTTAAACTACCGGAGTTTCAATACCCAGTCGTCTTCAGATGATGACAAATCATACTAAGGATGCTTGGAGAGGCGAATAATTGCTAAAATATAAAAATACGTGACCGCGGCCGGCAATACGTCCCACTTTGTCGCTTGCCAGAAGGACGAGATTTTCTTGTATCTAAATACGAATAAACTGACAAGGAGTCCTTATGGCAAGCGACAAAGTGGGACGTTTGGCCGGCCGCGGTCACAAATATGTTGACGGTTGATCGAATAAAAGTTGCCAAGTGAAAAATTTGGTTGCTATAGATGGCTTGAAAATTGATAAATTTAACATCTAAATATCACATATTTAGCTGGTGGCAGGCTGACAACCCTACAGGTAGGGTTGAGTTTTATAGCTCGTAAAAGATTCGGGAGCGCTGGCGGGCAAGGTTGCTGCAACCGGACGAATGCAACCCTATTTTGTTTCATCGCAGATAAATGCGATCGTATTTAGTACAATTTAATTTATGCAACTGGAGTTGGACAGGTATAGGTAGCTTCTAGCCTAGTCGGTATCGGTGATGAGGTAGTGACCCTGACTTTGAAGCAGGTGGTCCTGGGTTTGAATCCCGGTAAGGGCAGTAATTTTTTCCTGAGTTGTGGATGTTTTCTACGGATATAAGTATTTAATATCTATCTATATATTAGAGATATAATTGTGTCGTAGTACCCACAACACAGACTGTAGTGAGCTTATTTTGGGACTGGGTTGAATTTTGTATATTTTGTATTATTTCGCATATTTATTTATTTAACCTTTATTGCACGAAAGAAAACCTTTTAGTACAAAAGGAGGACTTAATGCTATGAGGCATTCTCTACCAGTCAACCTATAAGTATACATAAATGTAGTTTTTATTTGTGATTTCGCTTGGAACTCATTCATCGCTCTTCTATATATACTGTAGCCTGTTTTTCCCCTTGAAGGATGGAACCGCGAATCTAATGTATTACATGTACGGTGAAAACCGGCCATATGCGAGTCGGACTAGCGCCCGAAGAGTCCGTAATTAGTCTTTTTTTATTTTATCAAAAGCGACTCACGCTTGACCTTTATTATAGGTTTTCCTGTAATTTAAATTGACTGTGACAGACTGACAGACAGAGAGACAGATGGGCTGACACATGAGTGATTCTATACGGGTTCCGTTTATGATACGGCATACCTATTATGCAAGTTAGATTTTTTTAAATACCACGACGGTAGCAATCAAGCATGCGGTCCGCCTGATGGTAAGCAGTCCCTGTAGCCTATGGACGCCTGCAACTCCTGAGGTGTTTCATGCGCGTTGCCGATCCAAATATAACCACCGTTTGTAAAAAGGCTCTCCATTGCACTGAAAATTTGTAAATTGCAACTTTATTTTGACAAATCGGCATCTGTTTTATCTGTGACATATTTCGGTGCTTCGTATATTCAAAAGTTCCTAAAAGCTACGCTGGTGGTAACCCTAGCGCTAGGGTTGAGTTTTACGATTGGTAATTCGGGCACTGTTTCTATCGGGCAAGGTCGGTGCATTCATATTCCGATTGCTACTGAACACACGCGAGACGGAGGCCAATTCAAAACAATTTGAAATTAAAATTATATCAAAATAACATTAGTTAGATATAATTTTGTCGTCACGATGTAAATTTGAATTGGGCTCATGGACTTTCAGACGAACTGGCTTTGTTTTGACTACAGAGCCCTAGTGTAAATTTATTCGATAGCGAAACGTGACGTACGCGTTTGTTTAGAAACAGCGCGCCAAGCGGGACGTGTTGGAAACTCAAAATCCCATACAAAATGAGACTTAACGCAAACGCGTACGTCACGTTACGCCATCGAATAAATTTACACTAGGGGTACAGTACAAAAGGTACTGCGGTTGACAAATAGGAACGTTCGAGAAAATTCGATGACAAGGGATTGTTCACTACATCTAGGTACGTGGGTTGCAAACAAACATCACCAAACAAGAGATCACTTATACTGAAGTTTGTAATTGAATAATAATATTATACCTTTAAACGAGCAATTCTTGTATATATATATATATATTTCTGGGATCTTGGAAACGGCTCTAACGATTTTGCTGAAATTTGGTATATGGGGGTTTTTGGGAGTAAACAATCGATCTAGATTAGTCCTATGTTTGGGAAAACGCGTGTTTTCGAGTTTTCATGCGTTTTTCTTTCGACGCAGAATATGGTCGCTAATTTCGTGTTGCCGGCCACTGTCCGTCTGGTCCAGCGGGTTAAGACGCGGACTGCTAAACGAGTGTTGCGGGTTCGAATCTCGCCCGGTGACTAACTTTTATTTTAATATATGTTCAAGTTTATATATTTTTTTTTATTTTTATTGTTTTAGACAAGTTTAATTTAGTAAAAAAATGTAGTTAAGATTATCACCTATACACCACCATATTACAATAAATAGTTATAACCGAGCAAAGCTCGGTCGCCCAGGTACTATTTATTTATTTACATAAGAGTCACATATGAAGAGCCATATGTAGAGTCGGACGGATATCAATCGAAACCGATTTTTTTGTTTGGATAGAAATAAAACGGTGCGTCCTTTATGTTGGTTTTTAGGATGTCGAGTCTTATGCACGTGACAAGCCTGGAGAATACGGTCTCAAGTTGCGAATGATGTTTTTCTCTGAGCTGCAACTTCGTAGCCGGATCGTGTATTTGCGTTGCTTGACGAACTTAGCTTTTCGAGAGATGCTATATAAATATTAAAACGTTGAATGTATGGAGACGATTTTTAGGGTTCCGTAGCCAAATGGCTAAAAACGGAACCCTTATAGATTCGTCATGTCCGTCTGTCTGTCCGTTTATGTCACAGCCACTTTTTTCCGAAACTATAAGAACTATACTGTTCAAACTTGGTAAGTAGATGTATTCTATAAAAAAATAAATAAAAAAAAGCATTTATTTCGGACAAGATCCATAGGTAATACAAAAACACAAAACAACAAACAATCAAAATATTTACATATAAATTACAAAAAATAAAATAAAAATATGAATGAAACTAAATTAAAAATACGGATAAATTAAATTAACATTATTCATTACATTAAATCAAAATTATCAATTAAATTACATTAAAATTATCAAATAAATTAAATTAAAATTATCAATTACATTATTAACCGTATATTTTATAAACCGTATTAAGATTTTCACACAAAAATAAAAATATTAATAATAATTTTGGGGGTTCCCCATACTCAATTTTTTTTTTCATCAGACCTATACGTGTGGGATATCTATGGATAGGTCTTCAAAAATGATATTGAGGTTTCTATTATCATTTTTTTTAAACTGAGTAGTTTGCGCGAGAGACACTTCCAAAGTGGTAAAATGTGTCACCCCCCCCCCCCCCTGTAACTTCTAAAATAAGAGAATGATAAAACTACAAAAAATATATGATATACATCACCATGCAAACTTCCACCGAAAATTGGTTTGAACGAGATCTAGCAAGTACTTTTTTTTAATACGTCATAAATGGTACGGAACCCTTCATGGGCGAGTCCGACTCGCACTTGGCCGCTTTTTTTTGTTCCTATAATATCAACAAAAAGTAAATGAATGCGATATGAAATGGAAAATCTTCAGTCGTTACGAAAGAATATGGACACATGGAACATGACGAAACTAAAAAGGTTCCTTTTTGCCATTTTGGCCATGGAATCCATAAAATGAACAAACAAAAAACTTCTGGTACGGAACCTTAAAGATCAACGATGCATAACAATTTATCTCGCACTTAACATAAAAATGAACCGTCGACCACATCAAAATTATGGTAACCAAGATACTTACTGACGGACGGCTGGTATCTTGAAAGGTCAGCGTAACGAGATAAATTATATAAACAAACTTTTTTACTTAATGATGCTCCCACATTGGCTGTTATAAAATGTTATACAACATCGTGTGACAGGGACATCATGATAGTACTGATAGTAATTTATTATGCTGTCCCTGTCACGATGTATAATAGGGAGTTCAGGTCCTTCTCCGCAGGTTGCTTAGCACTGAGTATATATCATTGATATCATTGTGATTGTTATTTTTTATGTTGCTAGCTTTTGTGCAAAAATAGTCACAGTGTTTATTTTTCTACCTAGCGAAAGTTGTTTACCCAGGTTTTAAATCAGTGGTGTTACTAGAGAAAGACCTTTGTACTCTCAGTTCCATGTACAGTCAGCATCAAAATTAGCGGATGAAACAACGCGCCAAAAGTATCTGATATTCCGGATAACTTTTCCAAATATAGAGAAATTTCTAAATTTCGCGTTGAAAAGTATATTATTTTACAGTGTTAGTTGTTCTATATTAAAGACATCACTATTTGTTAAGCTGTTACAGAATGGTAGATACTTCTGAAGCGTTGTTTGATGCGCTACTTTTGATGCTGACTGTACCACGAATCTTACAATAATACGAGAGATAAGGACAGGGATAATAATCGCTCGCTATCGGAATGTAACTCTCTAGTTGAATTTAAATGTAAAACATTATTTTTTTTGGCATTTAGGACAAAGTATTTATTAACATTTCAAGTATTCTAAACCATGTTCTGATACTTATTTCGTAAAATGAAAAACTCAAACCGGCCATCGGATCCATGGTACATCGGCCTGTTTTCTAAAGTGACTTGAAAAAGGGTCGATGTAATATAGCGCTTTAAGACAAAATTGGACACCACCCCTAAAGTAAAAAAAAATCAAACTGATCTATCGGTGTTCTATCGGATATATTTCGAAGAGTGCGCACAGGAACTGCACGACCCGATCTCACCTTCCCCTTTCCATCATCGGAAATCCAGGCGTCGGGAGCGAATGCACCCGTTCGTGGCAAACGTTCCATTTGTTTGCACGGAACGGTTTACATCTTTTTTTTTGGTATGGACTGCTAAAGAATGGAATGCGCTCCCGCCATCTGTATTCCCTGATCAATATGACCTCGGTCTGTTTAAAGCAAGAGTGAATAGGTTACTACTGAACCGGTGAGCTCAGGCACTTTCCATCAGGTGTGACTAGGGCCAATCGCCGATCAGTTTATAAATTTAAAAAAAACCTGAAATTGTGTAAACATACTTTCTATAGATATGTTAATGTCCAGAGAGGAAAATGACGACTACGTTTGTATTAAGAAGCGGACGTCCCCTTTTTTCTTAAGGCTAATAGGGACATAGGGTCCCTTTCCCTTCCCTTTCTGAATACCCGCATATTTTACTTAAAATTACGGATGTTGGCAGAAAACCAATGCAGATAAAGCAACCACACGTGCTCTAATTTTAGAGTTTACGACTTTGGTGACAGGTTTTACAATCGTTTGGCAATTCCGGCACCTGCTGCGATACGTTCAGATCGGTGTAAATTAGCATTATTTTATTGTAAAACGAATCCATGTTTATGTAATCTTAGTTCTGATAAGCTTTTCCAATGTATAGTAAACGAGGAATCTGAGAGGATTGTATCTAAGTGTCTTTATCTCGAACGAGATTTTAGCTGTGAACGTTCATTGAAATGGGTGGGCTTGAGAACTATCAGTCTATCAATTGCTTACTTTACAATGCTTCTGTTAAAAGCTTGTGCACAAAGCACACGATTTTTTTCTGGCTACTTTTTGACCCCAAGTTGGTGATATTTGGGAGGTTTTTGGCTGTCACCCCACCATCCCCCACATAACCTCACGTGTATTTTTTTTAATTTGTCATTCGACCTAATTTTAAGATAAACAGTAAGTATTGTACCACAATATGGCATGCAAAAATCTTACACTAACTTAAATTTTAGTTTTTTCTGCCAACAAACTGTAGTACAGTTTGGCAGATTTGTAGTTTAAGCCTTTTTGTAATCTTCTTTTGATTCAAATAAAAAAAAAAACATACAATTAGTCATCTAAATACAAATAGTAATCTAAATATAATTAAAATGTCAAGTTATCAAAATACTCATTTAGATTATAAAATGGTCTTACTAGTAGAAATTATTTTACTTTTTTGGAAAAGTCAATAATATTGTCACATTGTCCCCAATCCAATGTATTCAAGACTTCTTTTGAAATGTACATAATTATTTGTGCTTTTATCACAATTTTATTTGTGTATTTGTTCTCGAGTTATGGTTTCTGTGTATTTACCTATATGTATCGTGGCCTAGTGCCCACAACACAAGCCTTATTAAGCTTAGTATGAGACTAGGTTGATTTGTGTAAGGTTGTCTCATATTAGTATTGTTTATTATATATTTATCTCTGCTACTCGTATCGTGCGTAAAATGCACGCCAAATGTTGGTTTAATTATAGACGTTTGCAGTTATTTTAATTAATTGTTTAATGCGTCCCGGCCATAATTCATAATGTATTCCCGTCGAAAATTACCACTTGTCCATTTCGTTAGACTTCATTGGAGTAACTATAAATGGAAATGCAATATTCGTGTGCACAAACTACCTACTACTTACGCCCTTGCCACCCAATTCTCATTCGTTATTTCTTCTATTTGCCTCTCTATCGCTGGAACAGGTAAGAGCGGTAGAGACAAATAGACTAACTTTATAAAATCGGCAGAGGCGATGTAGGAAGTTAAGGTCTTATGCCGTCTATACATCGTCGAGAGCCTCTCCCGTAAAGTTCGGCAAAAACTGACCCTATCGGAGTCATCGTGTAGTCAAGAATAGCGATCCTAACGAAATAACGGTACTTTTTATATGAAATTTCCAAACCGTTATCGTGTACTTGGCGCAAAACCTTTTAATTTAGGTTTCGCACGAAAAACAGTTATTTTTAAACAGGTTTTTATGAGAATAGTTCGTTATATTAACCGGTTTAGAGCAATAAAAACCGGTTTCTTCCTACGTCTGTGTCTATGTTTACGTGGCATACCACCAGGCCGGCCGGCCGTTTAGTCGCTCGTCGAATATACCGGTTTTAATTGGTTACAATAAAGTTCTTAAAACGTTCGCGTTCTTATAAAAGTTCGGAGAAAACCCGAAAACAACCGGTATTTTATAAACCGGTTCTGAACTTTGCTCTTAAATGAGGTTGGGATACAATTTTTTCTATATAAAAACAGTTGGGGCACAATTACCCAGTCGGGAGCAAAGTAGGCCCATTTTACGGTAGCTTAAAACCTAACTTGGCTCACTGCGTTTACCGTTTCGCTTATGTGAGTCCTAATCACTGTTTAGTGTGTATGTTCATTTGTTTACTTGCAATTACCAATTAAGCGTAATAACAACGCAAGTGTTACTTAGGACGTATTTTAAATTATGTAGTTACAGTTTAGTGCAGTTTGCCGTTGCATGAATGATAGTTACAGACTATTGTCAGGTACATTTGATAGTTTCTTGTCAATTGGAACATTTATTTTTAAAGTAGAAACGGTAGAATTTAGTTGACTGAAGCGTCAGTGAAGTGAAGGTCTTCGTTTTGACTCGGGCAAACCGTTTTCGTCTGTTTTTTTTTAATACTACGTCGGTGGCAAACAAGAATATGGCCCGCCTGATGGTAAGAGTCTCCGTACCCTATGGACTCCAACAACTCCAGAGGAGTTACATGCGCGTTGCCGACCCTAACACTCCGCTCGTTAAGCTCTGGCAACCTTACTCACCGGCTGGAATACAACACTATGAGTAGGGTCTAGTGTTATTTGGCTGCGGTTCTCTGTAAGGAGGTACTTCCCCAGTTGGGCTCTGCTCTAGATCTGGAATGACATCCGCTGAGCAGTGCCCTACCACACAAAGCGAGATGACATTCATATTGCACATACCTCTCTCTCCTCTACAGGTCTCAATCCTCGACCGATTCTCGTGAAATTTTGTGAAAAGATTCAGTAGTTTGATAGATTTTTTTCTGTAAGTAGTTTCGTTTTTTGGAAAATGTTCAAAGTGGTAGAAATTGGCATAAAATACTTAAGTGTCATTATCAGAAACAGAATCATTTGTTCGTAATAAACTATAACATACTGTAAAAAGTGTAATACAATAGGAAAATATGAAACATAAATACTCAAGTTGTTTACCACGAAATGTTCCCGCCATTGGAGTCTATAGCGCTTAAGACAATTATGAGTACGGTGTGATAATGCCTCAACGAAATAAGTAAGCCAAATGGCAAAAAAACGGAACCCTTATGGATTCGTCATGTCTGTCTGTCTGTCCGTCCGTATATCACAGCCACTTTTTTCCGAAACTATAAGAACTATACTGTTCGCACTTGGCCGCTTTTTTGATTTACGCTTATGAATCTCATCGCCAGCGGTGGCAGCATTGTTCCATTTTTATCACTTGTCAATATGCCCGTCACTTTCGCACTTACTTGTTAGAACGTGACAGGCATAGTGACAAATAATAAAGAGCCGACCATCTTCGCCCTACATGTCTACAGCTCACAGAGCCACTAATAGTAATATTTGTCTTTATTTGTATTTATTTATTGTATACTAGTTCCTGCCCGCGACTTTGTCTGTGTGGAATGAATATGATTAATAAAAGCTACCCTGTGTCCTTCCCCGAGCCTTAATCCATCTCCATACTAAATTTCATCTAAATCGGTTCAGCGGTTTAGATGAAATTTAGTATGTAGTATGGTTTAACTTCTCGAGATCTTAGTGAGCTTAACCCTTTGAACGCTTTATTTCATAAACAAAAACATCATTCAAACACCAAAATCCCGGGCCCAAGGAATCTAATGTAAACCTTACTCCAAAGTGTGAAGGTTACTTTGACAGCGTCCGCCATAACACCTATAGTTGTGCTTGGCGCTGTGGGCACGACTAGTAACGACGCCTTTAGGTGACCTTGGCGTTCAAAAGGTTAAACTCGATATGTTTGTATTTTTCTACAGACGAGTTCTAAATTGACCCCCTGTATCCCCCATCGAAAATCAGACATATTTTTCAATATAATTTCGATAATTGATCGTCCGATATAGTACTTGAGTTTAGTAACAAATGTATAAACTCATACCAAACACTAATCATTATGTAAACAGGCAATAAGACAAGTGTACACGCTCATAGTGACATTATCAGATAAAAAAATATTGATTATCTTGAAAATGGAGTTAATTAGAATACCGGTGTCTTTGAGAAAATAACTTAATTTAAGCTCAGAAATGTACCCTTGATAAATTAACGTAGTTTAAGGGCCTACGATAGCTGGCGCGGGTGCACGGAGCGGACGAGCGGGTTAACGAAAAATAGTATGAGCAACGCTAACTGAAGCGGACGCGTGCGGCGGATTTCACCTACAAATAGCACCCGCGTGCGTCCGCGTCAGCTAGCGTAGGCCCTAAATAAAACACGGTTTAGATCTGCTAAAAGGGTTTAATTGAAAGTGAAATTAATTGACTCATTATCGTGGCACGCCTCAATCAATGTGCAAATGTAGAAATCAGTTGCAGCATATTTATTCAACCGTTACTTCCGATTTTTTATACTTCATATGCTAATCCACACGTTTACAGTCGCTTAAATTAATCCAAGGGCATGAATAAATAAACCATTTTAACTATATAACTCTCGGTATTAATAAGTTTTTAGGGTTCCGTACTTCAAAAAGACAAAAATCGAACCCTTATAGGATCAGTTTGTCCTGGCTGTCTATCATGCTTCAACGCGTGGATGTATAAAGTCGAATAGAAGAAAATAATACAAAAAGAAAACGGCAACACAAGTAGAGGTAATCAACAGTTCTTATCACAAAAAGCGATTTCTTCCAGGCAACGTTTAGGTAGCAGAAATTCATCAACAACACCACATTTATTTTCAGCACTTTCCTACTTAAAATAGCTGGTCATTTTGAAATAATAACTAAAAAATCCTCGCCACGCAGACTAATAAAAATCTTTTTAATACCTCTTCTTTGTATCGAATAAAAAGCAACAACAAACACACATAAAAAGGTTTCATTTCGCATCGCCCAGAAGTTACAAATCAAGGGTTATGTATTGGTTATAAAATTGCAACAAGTATAGTATGCTCGTAGGTATCTGCACTTGGTTTTATAGGTCATAAAAGACGTTTACGATTGGCATAATACCATCCGGCTAAAAGGGTTCGGGCGAGCACTAAAGTTGCATCGGACTCCTTTAATTATAAAAGCGGACTTTATAGTTGCATATCTGCCATTCCCAGTTTTTAATTGGAAAATAAACTTTCGTTTTGTTGTGTGGAAAAATGCTTTTGTACCTGAAATTTAAGGACTTGTAGTAAAACTGCTCGATTTTACGTTTCTAGCAGCTGTGGAGCGTCAAACTCATCTGAACGCAAGCTAAATCTAATTTCCTTTAAGATAATGTAGAATAAAGTGAATAAACCACCATTTAATGACTACTTTGGCCCACCGTTCGTTCCGGTTGCACTCGGCAGACATGTCCTTCCCAGTACTACTTGAATTTGGAACAGTTCTACTATCTTTATTTTCAGCCAACTATTGGTCCATGAACTCCTTAAAGCTAGAATAAATATTATTATAAATTATAAATATAACTCACTAAGTGAAAAAAAAAAATCTTGACAGTTTTTAATCGTCGACTTACGTATATAAAATTAAATAAATAGATCATACATTGGCTACGATCGGCCTTCAATCAAAGCTAGAATTTTCCATTCTTATCAGAATTCGTTGTTATTAATCTTCTAAATATTATGAAAGATATTTTACTAGATTTTTTTTTTGTTTCAGGTATGTTTCCTAGAAGTTAACAGCGTTCAACCATGATAAGTCGGGTAAAAAAAGTAAGTATTATATTTAGGAGTAAGTATTATGCTCAAATGATTGGACATAACAATTGTTATTAAACAAGAGTTATTAAAGGATCAATTTCAGAAGAGGCACACTTTCTTCTCTTCCGAAATTGATCCCGTAAGGGGGCAGAAACGGCTAATTACGGTCATGTAAGATTTTTGAAAAAATGTTTTTTTAACTGTACGAATGAGATTACAAGAGCTTTCGTATAATTTTGACATCTTTAAATATATCTATACCTCTCTCGTAAAATAATGGTCCCTATGACGGTTAATTTTTATATGGAGTACTTGTTACGTAAAAATAATTGTTTAGATGTTTAACGTTTCAATTTATTTATAAATGTAACATCTATTGTTATTAACAAAGTCTGAATTTTTTTATTATTATCATTTATTAATATTCTAAACACAGTATTGTAAAGACATATTTTGTAGATTCTTTTTTAATAAACCCAACCTAAATACACTTGAAAGAACTGTCACACGGGCCATCATTCGACGCGAGCTGAATATTTGACCACCGGGTCGCAAAAAAACTGCGCGTTACTTCATTATGATTAAGAGGCTGTCAATACCTAAAGCGCGCACACTGTCTATTTGTATCGGAGTAAATGAGATAGCACTGTCGCATGTTACTGGGCCTGGGCAAGGGAATAATAAGAAATATATTTAAATAAAAAAAAGTGGATTATTAGTGTAATATTTTACTCAACAGCGGTTTAGATATAAATGTTTTGAAATTGTGATTTTAATTGCAGACCCATAAGTCAAAACAATAAAGACATAGAACCGTTTAATTGTGATTTTAAGACCAATCTTTGCAATTATTTTCTATCGAGCCGATTTCGTTCAATCATGTATCGAGTACAACCACGGTCTTTGAAATATAATTAATATGAACATATATTTTTCTTACTTGACTAAAACATATAGTCTTTCTTAAAAAACTGTTTAAGTAACATCAATTTCAAGGACATTGGGTGTTGACAGCCTCTTAAACAATCACGTTTTTGCCACACTATTCAAGCGCACAAGGAGTTTTTACAACCTTTTAATTTGCATCACACTTACACCTGGCTACCCTTCATCACCCACTTTTTTAAATACTATTTTATTGCCGACTTTACTTCTCTCTATCTACAAACAGCGAATTTCATGTGTGTCTTCGTATTATAGTTAAATTTCCGAACGGACTTTAAGCAAGTCATTAATATTTTTTTGTGACACGCAATTTTAATGCTGACTAGGTTTTCTCATCTGCATCTATCGTCTATCAAATACTCTTCAAGACATTTCTATATGCCTTCACTAGATAGATATTTTAGTGTTTTTCCATCGAGGAGTTCCTTTGGCTACCTTCCGCATCTTCAGCAACACCGAAAGTACGGAAGTACGGCAAATTTCAACTTGATCAAACACGGATAAGTGGTTGTAGTTTAAGCTACAAAATTTGTATTAAAGTGTGTAATAAACCTACACCTACACATATATAGGTGATATAAGTACATAAATACAACAATATACAACCCACGTAACGATTTCTAGTTCTATAGCAGTCAAGAGAACGTTACTCAAATACTACTTGGAAAACATATGTTTCAAAGTGTGTAAAATATAGCATTTCTTACTAAAATAAAACAGAATGCTTTCACACTTGTACACAATGAATTCAGTACGACAATAAGACACGTGTTCTAAGTTATGACAGAAGTTTAAACGTAGAAGTTTTCTCGTAAACGCGATATACCCTAAAATACACGTCGGAAATATGTACACGGGTTTCGCCGTGTTGCGACAGCATAAGGTTCAAAAATGCAAACATATTTTTGAAGTCAACTATTCCTAGATAAAGCTAACGTCGTAATTTCTGAGTACATGTACATGTGAGAAGTGTAAGAAGTGTGGATCACTTCTGTACCCCTAGTGTAAATATTTTCAACAGCGAAACGTGACGTACGCGTTTGCGTTAAGTGTCATTTTGTATGAGATTTTTGACTTTCCAAAACGTCCCGCTTGGCGCGCTGTTCAAAAACCCATACAAAATGAGACTTAACGCAAACGCGTACGTCACGTTTCGCTATCGACTAAATTTACACTAGGGGTACTGTTGATATTCATTTTACAAAGGAAATCACAGGATAGGTACGTGTAGAACGAATAGTTCTTTTTTCTACTCCAGCACTTCTATTTGTCAATTAAATGACTTTCAGTGTTATCCAAATCATCCTCATTAAAACAACAAAAGACGCGTGGGGCGAGCCAGCGCTCGTCAATAGGATTATAAGAGAAATGTTATACAAAGATTCAAAGAATTTATTTGCACAGAATACACGTATATACATGCAGATCATATAGGTACACAAAAAACTGAAGTCCAGTGTATTCAGTATGTATGCAGACATGCAAACATTACAGAGGAGCACATTCTAATTCTAACATCAAATCATAAAGCAATACAATGAATAAAGAATAATATAATAATTTGTGTATAAAATAAAATAAATCTCATTGCAAAGTCAGCTATTCAAATAATCCTTAATACTATAAAAGCATCTTTCTAAAAGCCAGCTAGTCAATTTATGCTTGAATATGTTGCCTTCGATGTATTATGTCTATCATTTTATGTCCACGTGGTTTAAAAAGTAGATTTACAAATTTCTGCTTTTTCTGCCTATGCATAACTTCACTACGTTTAGTAAATAACTATGAATATTCATACAATATGAGTAGTAAAACTGTTGTATTTTTTTTTGAATGCATAGATCAGATAATCTAGGCTTCAAATTGATTTACTGTTGCATTAGGTGACTGACAATTTTATCATTTTAGGTGTTAGCAAATTTTTACATGAACTGCCCGGGGCCTCGCGAACGTTAACGCCGTTACTGATGAGACGACATATTCATCGGAGCGTTTGATCTTGGGCCACGGTGGCTGGCACAGCTGCGTAAAGACTCGAACGATTGTTCTTTTTTTTTCATTACGAATCACGCCATTTTGGCGGAATCGTGAGGACCGTCAACTGTCATTGAGGTATTTTAGCCCAAGGCGTCGGTAATTTACTCTCACATTATACTAGAGTAATTTCTTTAAGTAGGTTGGGATTCGCTCTGGGGTAAAAGCAGTTGTAATTTCTGCATATTTGTGTTTTTTAAATACTTCTAGCAATTAATGAAACTTGTTTAGTAGCAATAAATAGTTGATTGTTAACCAAGGGACGAAAGGCGCTCATTTCAGTTGAGGTAGTTTAGTTAGTATCTGAGACTGAAATGATGCCTTTGACTCAAGTTAAACACTACGAAAATTTGAATAAGAAAAAAGTTTTAAATACTTGTGTATTTAAAAAAGTGATTAAATATGAACTTTCATAGCATTTGTTGCATCGCATGCTACAGACAGACAGACAATTGGCGTCAAACATAAAACACCACTCTTTGCGTCGGGGATTCAAAACAAAAGTTCGATTTCCTAATTAACTACCCAATCAGTCTCTTTTGTACCTGTGTAATTAAATTAACTATTACCCTATCAGTGTCTTTTGTACTTACTTGTACTTAAATGACAAAGATCGCAAAAATGGGACACTCGAACTGTCACTTTAATATCTCGGATATTAAGAGGCTGTCAACACCCAATGTCCTTGAAATTGATGTTACTTAAACAGTTTTTTAAGAAAGACTATTTGTTTTAGTCAAGTAAGAAAAATATATGTTCATATTAATTATATTTCAAAGACCGTGGTTGTACTCGATACATGATTGAACGAAATCGGTTCGATAGAAAATAATTGCAAAGATTGGTCTTAAAATCACAATTAAACGGTTCTATGTCTTTATTGTTTTGACTTATGGGTCTGCAATTAAAATCACAATTTCAAAACATTTATATCTAAACCGTGGTTGAGTAAAATATTACACTAATAATCCACTTTTTTTATATACATTTTTTTCTTATTATTCCCTTGCCCAGGCCCAGTAACATGCGACAGTGCTATCTCATTTACTCCGATAGAAATAGACAGTGTGCGCGCTTTAGGTATTGACAGCCTCTTAACAACAAAAATTATCACACAACAAAAAAAATCTTTCTGACCCCACAACTTGGCATCGCCTAGTCATCGTAAACGTGCGTGAATTATGATAATTGCAAAATTCTTCAATATATTACGTTTTAAACATTGATGATCCCGACTTTTGTTGGGCCATAACCGAGTTCCGAGAATGTTGCGTCTCGCTCGCACGCGCACAGGCCGTAGTGCTCACGCGCACTTTAATTGCGCGTCTTGCATGTCATATTGACGTTTATTATTGCAACATTTTCTTATTGAGGCTTGGGACTGTTGGAAGGGGGTCTACGGGTCTGAATAGCTGGATTCTAATAAGGTACTTGCGCCAAAGAAGGTCCGGTTCCTAGGACTCAATTATAAATTATAATGCAATCGGACTGCCAGAATTATAATACGAGAAAAAATATAATACTACCGCCGCGCGTCGCTAAGATTTAAAAGGGTCAAAAATAGGGAATTTTTAAAATAAAGATTTTTAATAAACTGCCCACAAATGTCACGGTGATTTATTCAAAAACACAATCAAAACGTTTTTCCAAAAACCATGTCTTCTATTGGATTGCTGAATATATTTTTTATTTTATTGACGTAAATTATATATTTTTTTATGTCTTTCCCATCACGGAACAATGGTGTTCCGGACCTTTGGGAGGCGTGCGCGGAGCCGAAGCCAACACTTAGAGACCCTTTTGACACTTTAATGAAATGTAAGGGGTACACCTAACAGAACTCCCCAGGAGCAGTCGGGTACGTGAGGTCGCTACTCCCCAACAGCTCGCCATAAGCTGCCCTGCGTTGCTATTTTTTTATATTATTATTAAGCGTATTTTGTTTGTACTGTAAATTAATATTGTGAAATGCTGAATTACCAGCATGTAATGATCATGTACCATCATGGACATTACGTAGGTATATAAATAATGTAAAAGTTTGCCTAATTTCGAAATACTTTTATAAGTGTGAATGGGTTAAAATTTTGCGTCCATGTTCGCTAGTAGGTATCATAGACAAAACTATAAGTTCATATTAAACATTAAAAATAACGATAAGTCTTTTTTGGTGCAGTTACTGTATTGTGATTTGTGTTGATTTAATTGATGTTTTCGTCTCGCTGACTTCGTCTGATGATGATGATGATTGACAAAAATTACCCTACGCCCTTCCCCGGACCTCAAAATATCTCTATACCAAATTTTATCTAAATCTGTTCAGCAGTTATTGATGCCCCATACAAACTTCCACCTCCCTTTTCACACGGCCCCCTTAAGACGAAAGTGGAGAACCCGTGCGAAATCGCCTTTCCATACAAACGTAGTCCTCATTTTCCTCTACATTTGTATGGAGAATCGGCCGCCCTCTTTCCTGTTAAAGGATGGTTTTTGGGTTAAAGTTAAAATCTAATCTATCTTCTTTAGCGTTTTTTGCAGCTGTTTTAGCGTGAAGAGGTTACTGACAGACAGAGAGTTACTTTAATTTTTTAATATTACAGTAGGGATTAGTAGGGCTGTACTCTTCGCAACCTAACTTCTTCGTCCTACCGCCTTTATTAGTAGGGATGTACTCATCGCAACCCAACTTCTTCGTCCTATCCCCTTTATTAGTAGGGATGTACTCTTCGCAACCCAACTTCTTCGTCCTATTGCCTTTATTAGTAGGGCTGTACTCTTCGCAACCCAACTTCTTCGTCCTATCGCCTTTATTAGTAGGGCTGTACTCTTCGCAACCCAACTTCTTCGTCCTATCGCCTTTATTAGTAGGGATGTACTCTTCGCAACCCAACTTCTTCGTCCTATCGCCTTTATTAGTAGGGATGTACTCATCGCAACCCAACTTCTTCGTCCTATCCCCTTTATTAGTAGGGATGTACTCTTCGCAACCCAACTTCTTCGTCCTATCGCCTTTATTAGTAGGGCTGTACTCTTCGCAACCCAACTTCTTCGTCCTATTGCCTTTATTAGTAGGGATGTACTGTTCGTAACCCAACTTCTTCGTCCTATCGCCTTTATTGCCGCCACCCTACCAAGTGAGCAACCGCGACTTAGCCGTTCGCAGTGTGTTTTTTCCATTTTTTACACGCTTTTATTTAACTTGCAATGTACCTATGTATGTAACTAATGTATGTTTGTACGGGTCAAATCTTGCATGATAAATTTGACCCACTTCCCGGTTTCCGATGAATGTAAGTCGGGTGACAATGCATTATTATGGTACCATCAAGCTGATCTGATGATGGAGACAGGAGACCATGGGAACTCTGATAAAACAACACAACCTTATTATGTTTGGGGTTGTTAAAATTGTGTCGTTGTTTGCCTGTGGAAAGAAAAGTACAGTCAGCAATAAAAGCTTGTACCAGTAATGAAATTTTTGCCAAAACTTATTTAATTACTAATCTTTTCCGCCTAATACAAAATCAATTGTAACTTGTTACTAGTCCACAAACAAACACACATTCAGCATAGTACTTGTAAAGCAATCAGGCCACGTTTCGCGACGTCACACATAATTTGATGCGATACAATCGCTGCTCTACTAATTGCAAACATGCTCGTAAAAAATTAATTAACGCTATCGCTGGACTTAATGCGAATGACTGGCATATGCCGTGGGCCCGAATAAAACACTTTAAAGCACTTTTTGATTAACTTTTAAAATAATTAATAATAGTATTTTATTTACGAGCGCACGTCAACAATTTAATATAAACAATAAATTAACTTTAACCGACACAAATCAGTACCCCTAGTGTAAATAAATTCGATTTCGAAACGTGACGTACGCGTTTGCGTTTAGTCTCATTTTGTATTGGATTTAGAAAGAGCGCGCCAAGCGGGACGTTTTGGAAACTCAAAATCCTATACAAAATGAGACTTAACGCAAACGCGTTCGTCACGTTATGATGTCGATCAAAGTTACACTACGGGTACAGATTTACACTAGGGGTACTGTTCGCACATTTTAATCGTTTTAACCTAGTAAATAGAAACTATGTATATTAGATGCCCGATTTCTTGTTAATTCCAGCGACATTGTGAGTAACGCAAGAGACACACAAAACTGTCGGTCACAAAATAGATTCGCCCAACTAAGTGTGCCATCAAGAATGCTAGTGGCTCTATAAGCTGTAGATCTCGAATTACCCCATGGCTCCGCGATTTTGAAAAAAAAAAACTGAAAAGGCTCGAACTACGGAGCGAGAGATTTTCAGATCGCTCCTTGTTGGTAATAACCGACCACACACACAATACACACCGGCAATATACATAAACAAAAAATCGGCCAAGAGCATGTCGGGCCATGCTCAGAGTAGGGTTCCGTAGTTACTCTTCCGTCACAATAAGCTAAACTGGAACTTAAAGTATGGTAGATTGTTAACCAAGGGATGAACTGTGGGTGTGGGGTACATCTTTTTACTATGAAGGGGATACTTTTTGCGATAACTGAAAAACAGCTAAACTGATCATATCCGCTATAGTTTTCATTTAATGTCTTTCTTAAGCTCTACTTCCAAGATTTTTTCATACTTTTTGGACCTATGGTTCAAAAGTTAGAGGGGGGGGGGGGGACGGGGACGACGACACAATTTTTTTTCTTTCGGAGTAATTATCTCCGAATATATTCACATTATCAAGAAATGTTTGTTGAAGACCCATATTCGTTCTGAAAGACCTTTCCAACGATATCCCACACTGCAGGGTTGAAGCAAAAAAAATGTTCACCCACACTTTACGTGTAGGGGAGGTACCCTAAAAAAAAATATTTTAGATTTTAATGTACGACTTTGTCGGTTTTATTGATTTATATATCCATGCCAAATTTCAGCTTTCTAGCACTAACGACCACGGAGCATAGCCTCGGACAGACAGACAGACAGACGGACATGGCGAAACTATAAGGGTTCCTAGTTGACTACGGAACCCTAAAAAGAACTCAACTCTAAACAAATAGAATACATTTAGAAACTAAAAGTGTGGAATAGAAATCAAAGAACAAAGTTGGTTTTTGCCAGTGATGTACCGACTATGCATTTGGCTCACTAAAGGTCTTAGCACATTGTTACAACTCAACAGCCACTCGACTCAAAATTAAATATTGAAATTAAAGCCTTATCTTGTATGTCCTATAGTACAATGTTTAAAATTAGGTAACTGTCGGGTGGTCTACGCGTCGTCCTCTCGTCGTCCACTAAGGTGAACCAAAAGTGAGTTGAGTTGGTGTGGAATTGGTATAGTGTGCGAAGACCTTAAACCGCGGCGCTCGGATTATTCGGCTATCCGGAATTCCGGATGGTCACTGTCACTCTATTGCGATTGCGAGGTCTATAGGTCGCATTTCTCAACCGATTCTCGTGAAGTGTTGTGAACAGGTTCTATAATTATATCGATTTTTTATCGATTCAATTTTTGTAATTTTTTCAAAATGGCCGAGCCATGATCCCCCATTGTGATGCCGAGATTTACAGCTCACTATAAAGTTTGTATAACATTAGAGTCCACACTATAAAATTATATGGTGCTTGATACTTAAGTTGAGTTGTGTCACGTACAATACAAATTACAATTACTTAGTTTGGTGCAACCGGCTACAACGTTTTCTTACTTAACGCACGCGTGAAATACGTTAGTGAAATCAGAATCTTCTCTTCCAGCCACTAAAGTGAAGAAATGCTTAGAAATCTTCAACTGAACTGTACATACTTCATACGTGTGGCTCTGTAAGGTGTAGACATCACGATTATCACGAATCACGAACATTCGCTTCGCCAATCCGAATAAAAACTGGGTAGACAAAACAAAATCCACATAATTATCGATTCAAAATTGCACACGAGAATCAGTTAAAAATGCGACCTGTTAAGGAGATTTGTGTGATTTTTTTTTATGATATAGGAGGCAAACGAGCTGCCGAAACGCCTGATGGTAAGCAATTACTGACGCCCATGGAAAACCGCAACATCAGAGGAGTTGTGTGTTGTAGGTCTTTAATATGGGAGATGGAGTACGCTCTTGAAGGTTTGAATCTCGACAAAACCTACTGGCAGCCGGACATATGATTGCATAGTTGCCCAAACTAAAACACAGACGATTCGCTCGCGCTTCACGCTCACTTGGTCAATAAGTATATTTGTGGATAAGATTGTATCTTGTTGTTATTCTGTCCCGTCAACCAGAGGATAGTCTCATCAGTTTTTTTAGAAAAACTTACGTTACTACGTTCTACTACCGCTTAGTAGGAAGCCCATTGAGGAAAAGGCCCACTAAGAATCATGTTTTTTTAAGTTTAAATACCGTAAAACCCAGGTTTTAAGAGTTAACCAGGGGAACGTAACCACGGTACCGAACGAGTGACAAAAGAAAAGGTAGGTTCATCCATATATATCAATTTGACTCAAAATTGAAAAAGTCGACCATTATAAATATATTATTACTAGTAATACCATAAATATGTTGCTTTTAGGACCCACCTAACAGGACCCGGAGGCCTATTCTGATTGTAATAACAGGTTATGAGTTTGATCTGGATTTGTTTTTGATATGATCTGTCAGCTGCCAATATAAACATTTCTGGCTGAAGAAAATGTCACTGTTGGCAACTGCCATCAAATTCATAACAAAATCAAATATAATTCATAACCTACTATATTCAGAATAACCCACTAAACTAAATTCTTGATCCTTGGAAATGGATACTCGCCCTGAAGGCTCGTTCAATTCTTTGCAATCTACACAAAAAGTATTGTGACATATTCATCAGTATTCAGTTTGCGACGAATGTCAACAATTACCATGTGACAAGAAGGGCGAAAACCTTATGTCACCTGACTGTCCCTTTTCTCACTGATACAGGGTGATATTTTAGACGTCGCACAATTTGTAATACTTTGTTTCAGAATAAATAATCGTCAACAATTTTGTAGGATTCATTTAAATACTAGTACCTATATAAAACCTGACCAGTAATATATGACCACGCGTCATATTGCGGAATTTCATTGGAACTAAAAATTTCATACTAAACTGAACTGTCATTCTATACATGAGAATAACAGCGCCCTCTTGACAATGATCATATATTTCTGGTCGGGCTTTAGCAGTAAAGAAAATAAGCGTTATTCTAAGATGTACCTAATCCATGAATTTAACATGAAGATAATGCATTTTGTTTGTTTTGAAAATTTAATTAGTGTTTTCCGAAAAGCATTCAAGTCTCTACAAAAAACTCGGCTCTGTAACAAGTTGAAAATAACTCGAGTTTCGACTTAATAATATGAATCAGAATAACAGAGTCGAGTCTTACAGCAGAAGACTCAAAGGTCTCGAAACTTAAACACTATCTATAAATGACTATATTAATAAGCGATGAGCGGAATTCTTCATAGCAAAAATCAAACTGTCAGAGGGATTGACCTAACTGTTTTATCGACTTATCGATAAATATTTGTCACTTAACGAAACAAAGTTAAAGTAATGAAATTAGGCTTTTGGATATACATACAAACAAATTAACGGTGTCCCTAATTAGCTGACCGCCACTGTATTTTGGCATAATAGTAAAGAATAAAACAGAAAATACTTTTATGATGTAAATGAACGTAACATTTAGAGCAATATTGAACAACTTGTATTGTATAGCAAGGATAATGTACCAATATCCCGCTAGATGGCGCTGTTCCCTCCGCGCTGATTCGTAGATCGCGGTGATAAGATTTTTCTTAGATTGTATAAGTATCCTGTCATGTTCTTTGTTTACCAACTTCAATAAACCACCTATTTTGGATGAACAGTCTTGTTTGATTTGTTCATGGTCCTTCGTGTCGCCGGATTCCGGCAGGAATAGCAGTGGAAACGTTTTTTTTGCGTTAATAAAACAAACAATTCGTCAGAATTGGACGAATTGTTTCAACGCACCTATGGGCAGTGGATTGCTGTTCGGGGCGATTTCAGCAAGTACGTGTGGAGCGTACTACTGCATCCAAAGGCTGCCGACAGAGGGCGCCTTGGAAGGAAGCCTACAACGAGAGCGAGCAATCTACATCCGTGACGTCACGGAAGGGTATGGTGCAAGTGAATGGGACAGCCAGGTGACGAAAGCAGTGGACTAACTGTGAGTACTTTTACAATTGTTAAAGAAGTAACAACCTTAAATCAAGTGTCGTAAGGTTCAGTGTTTGAATAGTGGTCAAATAATATTCGTGATGTAATTTATGAATGACCCCTTGGCAGAAAAAGAAGTCCTCATCGTCAGTTTTCAAATGATACATTGACATTTGACTCCCTTAACCTTAATTATATTAGTAGTGTTGTGCAAATTTGAACTTAGTGTTGAAGAATTGAAAAACTTTAAAATTCATCATCATCGAATCAAGAATCAAGTCAATTTGAACTTTAAGTGCATTAGCTTATTAACTTAGAATAATTTAGTTTTAAGGAAAGTAATTCAGACGGGGAACCTATGCCCGATTTTTGGTAGAAATTATATCTTAAAAACACTTGTAAAATTTTAAAAACTTATTCTATAGACTTGTAAATGTTTCAAAGTTTATTAAATTGGTCCTATAAACACTTGTAAAATTTGTTAACTTATTCAGTTGTAGACTTTGACTAGAAACACATTTACATAGCTAACAAAATGGAAGCCTTGATTGCAGGCCAAGAGGATATAAATCAACGTATAAATAAAGCTCGAACGAATTATAAAAAATCTCCGAAAGAGCGTATAACGGCAAAGTATATAGAAGTTAGGATAGAAACTTTGGATGAATTGTGGACTGATTTTTTGTTGGGTCACAAAAGATTAATGGAAAATCATCACAAAGAAATAAAGTCGTCAACATATGTTCAGAACGATATGTATGATGTAACTCAGGAGTTGTATGTGGAGTACAAAACTGAATTAAAATCAGCTGCTGAAGCTTTAGTTACTAGCAATAGTCAAGAACAATTATTACAAATCCCAGGTACCTCATCGGCTGCAATAAAAAACAATTCAGTGAAATTACCCAAAATTGTTATTCCGACTTTTTCGGGCAATTATACTGAATGGACTACTTTCCGAGATTTATTCGAGTCCCTTATTCACAATAATGACTCCATAGACAATGTACAAAAAATGCACTATTTAAAAGGGTATTTAACTGGAGAGGCGGAACAATTGCTCCGCCAAATTCCGATATCTAATTCCAATTATAACAAATGTTGGGAATGCTTAAAACAAAGATATGGCAATAAAAGATTTATGTGTCAAACAATTTTAAAACGCTTTTTATCTCAGAAAAACGCAACTTGTGAGTCTGCAATTTTTTTAAAGGAATTAATTGACACTAGTTCAGACTGTCTACATGCTCTCAAAAATATAGGTATTGATGTCAATGCTTGGGACGTCATAGTTATTCATTTGCTCACTCTCAAGTTAGACCCAGAAACAAGAAAACAGTGGGAATTAACTGCATCATTGCAAACTACAGAAGAGACCTTACCTACCTTTGAACAATTTAAGGAATTTATAACAAATCGATTTAGAGCTTTAGAGTTTATAGAAACCAAGAAAACTAATTATCATAACCCCACACCTATGACTCATAAAGCACGCGCCTTGCATGTAGTTCAAAGCAGTCAATGCCCGTTTTGTTCAGAATCTCACAAAATAATATTCTGTAAGCAATTTGTAAAACAAGACGTAGACTCACGACGCGAATTCGTCCATACCAAGGGTTTATGTTTCAACTGTTTAGGCGGATTCCATTCAGCGAAGGTATGCCAGAATCCCACACCATGTAGAGTTTGTAAACGTCGCCATCACTCATTACTTCATCCAAAAAGTGGTCCTGGGGCTAGTGTTTCTTCCGACGAGGTAGTTGAAGGTACAACCAATGTTGGTACAGTGGAAGAGAACTCCGAAGAGATGGAAGAATTATATGATTCTGAGCCAACCAATATTACGACTTGTTTTTCTTCTGGAAATCATGGTCAAGTGCTGTTGGCCACTGCAGTTGTTGGAGCCCAGTCGAAGAACAATGAATATTATCCTGTGCGAGCTATGATAGATCCAGGTTCTCAAGCTTCATTTATTACGGAAGCAGCTGCTCAATATCTGGGACTGAAACGTATACCAATCCGCAGTAACATTTTTGGTCTGGGAGGACAGAAGAATGCAACACCAAAGTCGAGAGTGATAATAAATTTGCAATCATTGATACATCCTGAAGAAAAGCTTTCAGTAAAGGCATATGTACTGAGTACAATTACTACGATTATGCCAGCCAAGAAAGTAGTAGATTTGGGCTCAATAGACGTCACAGGATTACCACTGGCTGATCCAAATTATCACACGCCTAACAAAATTGACGTCTTGTTAGGTGCAGTCGTTTACAGCCAGATTGTTTCAGGGGAAATAAGGAAAAATAAAGAAAAAACTCTTGTAGCCCAAGCAACTTCGTTGGGTTGGATTATAGCGGGAGCGACTAGATCCAGCAATAATGTATCTAATGTGTCTGTGTTCCATACTTACCTTGTTGAGGATGATCTGCTTAAGAAATTCTGGGAATTGGAGTCTGACGTCTCTATGGTCAAAAGTCACGACCTGTGGACAAAAGAAGAGAAAAGATGCGAAGAAATATTTGCAGCTTCCACTACTAGAGATGATACGGGAAGGTATATTGTGAAGCTCCCGTTTGCTGATGACGACCCTAGATGCAAATATAGCCAATCTAGAGATGTTGCAAAAAATAGATTTTATGCACTGGAAAAGAGATTAAATAAAAATCCAGAACTTTTATCACAATATAAAAAGGTTATAGATGAATACTTACAATTAGGACACATGGAGAAAGTGCCTGAAAAAGAAAAAAGTCAAATAGACGCGGTATACTTACCACACCATGCTGTGGTGAAAAAGGAGAGAGAAACAACCAAAGTTAGGGTTGTTTTCGACGCTTCCTGCAAAGGAAAGAATGGAGTGTCATTAAATGATAATCTTATGATTGGACCGAAATTACAACCAGATTTACGACATTTAGTACTTCGCTGGAGACTATATCCCATTTCGCTAGTATCAGACATCGTAAAGATGTATAGACAAGTCAAGGTTAAAGAAGAAGACGTTAATTTTCAAAGGTTATTATGGAGAGATAGTCCTGATTCAGAGCTGCACGATTATAGACTTCTCAGAGTAACTTTTGGTACTGCTAGTGCACCATACCTGGCAGTCAAAGCTTTACAACAAATAGCTCTAGATGAAGGAGAAAATTATCCTTTAGCCATTGAAAGAGTACGCAAAGACTTCTATATGGATGACCTAATGACAGGTTGCGAAACGGAAGAAGAAGGGATTGAAATTTACAGAGAAATGACTGAATTATTGGGGAAGGCTGGATTTACTTTACAGAAATGGACGACTAGCAACAATACCTTATTAGAGATGATTAAAAGAGAGAAAGAGGATGTAGGAAGTGGAATTGAAATTAAACAGGATGAAATAATCAAAATTTTGGGACTTACCTGGAATCGAGAAAGTGATGAATTTCACTACGCCGTGTCACTGCCAACTATTAAAATACCGGTAACAAAAAGAAATATAATTTCGGATATTTCAAGACTATTTGACCCATTGGGTTGGGTTGCTCCTAGTGTGATTTTAGCAAAGGTTATGATCCAAAAGTTGTGGCTGACAGGAATAACATGGGATGAGGAAGTTCCTAGCAACATAACAAATGAATGGTGTACTTATCGTGAAGAATTGGCAATGCTTACACAGATTCATGTTCCAAGATGGATCGGATTAAAGAAAAATAGCAAGAAAATAGAACTCCATGGGTTTAGCGATGCATCAAAAATCGCATTTGCTGCTGTAGCGTATGCCCGAGTATTAGACGAAACGGGAAAAGTCACGGTTACTCTAGTGTCAGCAAAAACAAAGGTAGCGCCAATTAAACAAGTGTCCATACCCAGGCTAGAACTTTGTGGAGCTGTTCTTCTAACTAGACTTTTAATGGAAATTTCGGAGCATCTGAATGTCGACAAGGGTGACATTCATGCGTGGACGGATTCTACAGTCGTCTTAGCTTGGCTTAACAGCCACCCAAATAGGTGGAAAACATTCGTCGCAAACAGGGTGTCCGAAATATTAACAACGTTAGATGCCAATCAATGGTCTCACGTTCCATCCAAGCTTAATCCTGCAGATTATGCCTCACGAGGTTTGCGTCCATCAGAGCTTGCAACTACTTCAATGTGGTTTAATGGACCAGAGTACCTTAAAAAAGAACCAATAAAATATGAAAGACCAAAAAACATAATCACAGATCTCGAAGTAGCAAGGGCTTTGCATATAACAAGTGATTGTACAATTTGGGATAGGTTTTCATCGTTATCACGACTGATTCGAGTCATTGCTTATTGCAGACGTTTCTTAAACTCAAGAAGACCTGTCACTGAAAGATACGATACAAAATATTTAACCAGTAAAGAACTAAAGGAAGCTCTCGACGTTTGCCTACGACAATGCCAAAGGGAATATTTTGATGAAGAGTTTAAAAAGTTAAAAAACCAGGAAACACAAATGCCACGAGGTTCAAACTTAAAATCCCTGAATCCATTCTTAGATGACCAAGAAATAATGAGAGTTGGAGGACGTTTAGAAAATACTCTCCACTTAAGCAACGATAGGAAGCATCCAATATTACTGCCCAAAATCTCTACATTATCACGTCTTATAGTATTGGACGCTCATATCAAGACTTTACATGGTGCCCCACAAATTATGCAAAATTACATCAATTCAAGATATTGGATTTTAGGCTCAAAAGATTTAGTAAATGCCTGCTTTCGAAAGTGTGTGACTTGTATCAGACATTCTATAGCAAGTCGATCTAAATCGCAATTAATGGGACAATTACCAGAAGCCAGGGTTACACCAGCACGTCCGTTCAAATTTTGTGGTGTCGACTATGCCGGCCCTATCAACCTCCGAACGTCTGGAGGACGTGGACACAGATCCTTTAAAGGATATATATGCCTATTTATTTGTATGTCTACGCGAGCTGTCCATATTGAAGTAGTCAGCAGCCTTACAACTGAAGGATTCATACAAGCCTTCAAACGATTGGTAGCTAGACGTGGTCCCTGTCGAGAAATTTGGAGTGACAATGGAACAAATTTTCAGGGTGCCTCCAGAGAACTGAAATTAATGCTACAAGCAGAGAATAAGAATATGTTCTCAGAAATTGCAGAAGCTTTGGCAACCGAAGGCACCACATGGCATTTTATTCCACCACATGCTCCCAATTTCGGCGGTTTGTGGGAAGCAGGTATCAAATCAACAAAGTACCACCTGAAACGGGTTATAGGTGAATCCACGCTGACTTATGAAGAAATGGCGACGGTGTTGACTCAGGTAGAGGCTTGTCTAAACTCTAGACCTCTAGCCCGTATAAACAATGATCCACACAATACAAATGTTTTGACACCTGGACATTTCTTAGTTGGAGAACCACTGGTTACAGTGCCAGATTATAATTACTCAAACACTAACGTTAGCAGTTTGCGCAGGTGGCAGTTTACGCAACGCATGGTTCAGGATTTTTGGCGTAAATGGTCAAATGAATACCTTACAAGGTTTTTACACCGTTATAAATGGTCTCAACAGACTCCAGAACCCAACATTGGAGATGTTGTCCTAATCAAGGAAGACGACTTGCCACCAAGTCGTTGGCTGCTTGGCAGGATTGTTAACAAACACCCTGGTTCGGACAACATAACTCGCGTTGTTACTTTACGTTCAAAGGGGTCATTAATAAAACGCCCAACCTCCAAAGTGTGTGTTCTGCCAGTTAGTAATTAAGTTGCATGTCAAATTAAAAGCTGTCATTTCCTACTATTAAGTTTCTTCCCGGGCGGACAATCTCGTGTTAGTTTTAAGTAAAATTTCAATAATATGTTTTTATTTATTTTTTTGGTCAGAGATAGACTAGTTTCTAGTTTTAAGTCAGTATGGTTTCTGCCTGTTACTTTTACTCTAATTAAAAGTATTCTTCATATGTACACAATCAGAAGAATATAATATTACTATAACTTAGATTATATAGCTTTACTTTCTTAGTTTGTTATCTTATCTTTTGTAAGCCCCTCAGGAAGGTTTTACACATCTATTCAACGTTTTTATAAAACTCCCGTCACGGTGGGCGGTATTCTCCTGTAATTAAAGAACGTAAGACGTTCCTTGGTGGGCGGAATGTACAACTTGTATTGTATAGCAAGGATAATGTACCAATATCCCGCTAGATGGCGCTGTTCCCTCCGCGCTGATTCGTAGATCGCGGTGATAAGATTTTTCTTAGATTGTATAAGTATCCTGTCATGTTCTTTGTTTACCAACTTCAATAAACCACCTATTTTGGATGAACAGTCTTGTTTGATTTGTTCAAATATATTGTGGAAGAATCTTTTTTGAAACTGAAATAAGAATCTTTCTGTATCCATTTTTTTATTGTTTTCTTTTAGGATTAACCATTTTAGTAACACGGCACGGAAATCACTCATAAAAACTCAAGTGACATCAATGACATATGTGACGCTGACATGATTTCCTTTAATACGGAGATGCAAGTTGCTTATCAAAGAGGTGAAATGTTACAGAATAATCTTTTAAGTTGATTATGGATACCTATTGCGATATTATTCCGTAACATCGATAAGTCGATAAAACAGTTAGGTCAATCCCTCTGACAGTTTGATTTTTGCTATGAAGAATTCCGCTCATTGTTAATAAGGAAACGGAAATAACAAAATAACCGAATTAAATAGCTAACATAAAACTTAAAACCTAAATCAAAGTGATTTGTCAAGATTAAGTTTTCTCCCAAAATGGAATTTCATAGAAAAGATATTCTTCCCTCTTATAACAACTACAAATCCAGGTGTGAAGAGGAAGTTCTCACATCCAAAAGTTTAAAAACATATTAAAGACAGAGCTCATCAAAGGAACATACTATACCATCAATGAATTTTTATCTGACAAAAACTTTGCCCGTGACCAAAAGTATCCCTTCTATTAATTTATTTTATGTGACATAATTTCAATGTATCCGAATGTCAAATTAATGTGCTATAATGTAAATATATAATAGGTTCTAAGCTATCTAGATAATAAGTTAGCTATAAGACTAAATATTTGTACACCTATATGGTAGATCACAGAGTACTATATCATTTCACTGTCATCTGTATTATAACCTGTGTTTCACAAATAAAATATTACTTACTTACATATTAAGTTTATTAGCGAGTAATCTAAAAATAAATAAAAGTAATCTTAAAATAAACTACTAAAAACTAGCACTATTTATAAATTGTGTGCTGTTTAAATTTCCACCCTGTATGCTACCTCAATGGTTTTTGCAGTTAAACTTGCCAGGGTGGACAATTAAAAAGGACAACGTAATTTACTCCAGAATTAAAGAAAATGGCGCGCATGCCTGCCCACCAGATGGTCTTTAAATTTAAAGCTTTGTCTGACCTTACCCCTTAGTAATTAGTCTCCGATAATTCTACCAACATAATGTTTATTTGTTCTTATAATAAGCTGTAGTTATCTTACGAATGTGTTTGTTAATTATTTTAAAGGGTTAAGTGAAATTTAACGGTAGCCATAATTTGATATCACGTAACCGTTTTTTAAATATGTACCTTTGAAAACTATATTGCCTCTTAACGTTTTTTTAATAGGTACCTGGTCAGACATATAAGATTTTGTGACAAAAACGAGTGCTTGAGAAAATGAAACATCGACACAATAATAACATCAGTCAGTCACAGTAATACACAGACAGACACAGTAATAATGTCAGTCATAGATTAATAATAAAAAGATGTAAATTCTACTTACTGTCATTTACCGGGACATTTTTAGAATGCAAATCAATTACAAATCCGACTGTAATTTCTTTATTAGATATACTAAAACGTAAACTGTAGAATACTGTGTGAGAAAATAACAACAATGTGTATCAAAGAAGATATCGAACGTATTGTGTATAGGGATTGCAATCTGGTCCGGCGGATCCGGTAATCCGGCCGGATCCGGCACTTTTCAGGAGCTATCGGATCCGGTAAAAATCACCGGATCCGGACCGGATCCGGTAAAAATCACCGGATCCGGACCGGATCCGGTAAACTAAAAAAAAACGCCTAAATACAGCACGCGCTGTGCATTTCAGATAAGGAACAGGCGACGGATGCGTGGTATGAAGTTGAACAGAACAAAAAACGAAAGAAAACGTTTAAATTTAGTAAGATAAATATATATTTATTATGACAATGACTAGGAACAGAAGAGGATTTCTTCTTCTTTCATGTTGGTGGCACGATTTGACGATTACATAAATACCGCAATAGAAGGAAAAATTAACGGATGGAGATGCCATGGAAGGCATTTGTAATTATGCTAAAGAGAAGGTTAATGTCGTGTCATAATGTTGTGATAGGAGATTAAAAGTAAACAAATGAGCAGGATTAAGTCGGCGGTACTCAACCAACTACAGTTGGGCAACCGACTACAGTTGGATCAAGATGTGTGAATGAATAAATGACAATATTGATAATCTTTAGTTTTCTCCGATATATGTATATATATATATATATGATAAAATATAGATTCTTTTCTATTCAAATTTAAGAGAGAATCTTTTGTCTTTACAATTTCATCCAATCTTATGCAATTTCCTTCATCTCCTGGTACATGCTACTCTACGTCTAGCCAATTTTTTTATTTGATCTATGTAACTTTTCTTAGGGAGTCCCTTTCCGCGATGGTTTTCAATCATACATTCTATTATTTTTCGCATGAGATCGTCGCGTCGTGTGTTGTTCATTATAATTTGAGCAATATACTATTCTATAAATTAAAAAAAGTTATTTTTTTTTTTAAGTCATACAGTCTACTACTTTCTCGGACGAAAAAATTAAAGCAAGATAATATTAGAGCGCATTTAATATCATAATTGGTTAAAAGTAAAATATCTTCTTTTGTTACTAGAATCAAAAAGAAGACCAAGAGTGCTCACTCCATACAACGGTTTTGTTACCAAAACACTAATACTATTATTTTCGTAGTTTACATCTAGCGTCACGTAGCGGATCTCTCAGTACTGCTACTCGACAATGGAAATCGCGGCAAACAAAAAGTCTAATGCTCAACGATTTTCAAGTAATATTATAACCAGACCAGAGTAAGCGTAGGAGTTGAAAATAGAGTTCAGCTAGTACTGAGAGTTCCGCTACTCGATGCTGGATGTCGTCTACGAAAACAATAAGCGTTTTGGTACCAAAACTGATGTATGGAGTGAGCACTCTATGTATTTCTTTTTTCTCTATGCTAGAATGGATGTCAACTTTAGAGTCTGTGCGGAAAAAGAAGAGCCGTGGAATGTATGGGGCCCAATATAGACTCTACAACGAATTCAATCAAAGAACAGTTACGAAAACTTGCCCTTTCAAGGAGCTCCAATTCCCACCCCACATCCCATCATCAGGCTTTGGAAACTAATCAAATTTATAATTGTAAACGAAAATTTGAGCACTTGCAAATGGTTAAATATAATAAATTACCGATTTCAAATTTTGTTTTTAAAGTGATATTGACGTTGTGACACTTTTTACTACCAAGTTCTATTTTATTGTTAAGAAGTTATTTATTCAAATTATAGATTTAGGAATACGTATTACGCAAAAAACTAAAAGAATATGTCATTTAATTAACTTTAATGAATGAATGAATGAAATTGCGGACACGGATCCGGCCGGATTGGAAATCAATCCGGTTTGCAATCCCTAATTGTGTATTTCGCAGTAGCTATCATTTTATACAATGTATATCTTGAAAACGATATTGCCGCTTAACCTCTGCGATCTAATTGTGGAAAATTGCGATATGGTGGTTTGCCTTTTGAATAAAAATAAAAAAAACGCCTTTTTAGGGTTCCGTAGCCAAATGGCAAAAAACGGAACCCTTATAGATTCGTCATGTCCGTCTGTCTGTCCGATTATGTCGCCGCCACTTTTTTCCGAAACTATAAGGGCTATTCTGTTCAAACTTGGTAAGTAGATGTATTCTATGAACCGCATTAGGATTTTTAGACAAAAATAGAAAAAAAAACAATTAATTTTGGGGGTTCCCCATACTTAGAACTAGTGTTGAGTTGCTCACTCGTGAGGCACCTCATTTGTACCACTCATTTAGCTAAATTGTCGCAGAACTTCACACCGCATAAATGTCATACATCACTCCTCAATTAATTTTACTCATTTACTCGCGCGCATCACACACAGCTCTTACCACTCAAACCATTCAAACACTTCAAATTTAAAAAAAAAACTCTCAGCCTTTCAAACTCACTCGCGTTCCTCACAACTCGCAAGAGAGTCGCGAGGCGCTCGGTGCTCGCCGACATTCAAATGAAGAAATGAGTCATTGACGTCATCGCATTTATCGCTCACACTATCAACTGCCCAACTACAAACCTTATTGCAAGGACAAAAGGTCCACCGAGAAATGCGTTGTGTTTGTAGTGTTTGTACCATTCACTCGCCTCACTGTGACATCCCTCAAAAATCCTTTCAAAATGAAACAATGAATTAGATTTACCAAAAGAGGGAGTGAGACAGACACGCGCCGTGCTTCAATAACACCTCATCGAAAATACGTTAAAAATGAAACACGAAAGAAAACTAGCGTAAGCGTCCGCAAGCTTACATACATATTACTCCATTTTGATCCTAGCATTGCTAAGTTACTTGTCAAAAGCGAAAAATCTAAGTCATCAAAGAACCTACCGAAGAAAGTTTTTTCTCTCTGTCGCACTTGTAATTTCATACGTAAGTGCGACAGCAAAGCAAAACTTCGTGGTTCGCGGTAGGCCTCCATATTTGTTAGCTATTATTGTACTAACGCGCTTACCAGTATAACCTGACCTCAAGACTCATATTGCTGGTGTCATGTATAATCTGAATCAATTAGACTGGACAGTGAAATGGTTACTTGATAAGCGATTGAAATGCCAACCAAGTCTCACTGGGCATTTACGAAGCTTGCTTAAAAACAGTTATCGTTTAAGAGACCAAAATATTATTTAAATTATTGAAATATAATATAGTGGCGTACACAAAATATGAAATTTTACATTAGTTTATTAATAAAAAAGTAAATATAATTTGTATAGGTGAAATAACCATGTACATTTTAACGATTTGAATTTGTAATACTTTTTGTTAACGTGCTTCGTATAGTATTTCGATCATTTATGATTTTGACATATTTATAGTACGAGAAACTCGAAAAAGTTGTTCGTAATCTTTAGTTGTGTTTTATAAATAGTGATCAGTGACCATTCTTATAATTATACCAAAATAACAATATATTAACATTGTTTTCGCGATAAAATATACCTGTGGGTCTTTCTTTGTGTCTTTTGCATACAAAAATCAAGTGTATATTACACGCCGGTGGCATTACCGCGCGAACGTTATTGAGGCTTTCGTTTGTTATCATATTACAATGCTATTATTACTGATAAATTATGAGGTGGTAAGTTAGTAATATCTATATAATAATGGTACAAAAAATATTGGATTTGTTCTCCTTAGTTTGTTAATTGTTTGTTTGGTAGTTTATGGTTAGTATTTATTTCAATATATGAATGTTAAACTTAAAATGATATCAAGTAGCAAGGATTGATACTGAATAATCTAACAATAAAAATAATAAACTGCTAAATTAGAACAAGTTTCATAAAAGCATCAAATTAAGTTGCAATAGGATGTATGTACTTTAACTCCTTAGTTTGATTCTTAAATGGTTGTTAAAGTTCTGTTTTAAACCTCCAGAATTGCACTCCAATTAAATATTTAAAAGGAAGTTTAGCAATGCCTAAATATGTATTTACATTAAATATGGTTTGCAGCGTTGGAGTTGATGGAATAGTCGATGCTGCAAAAGTGCTAGTACCTCTCCTCATTTGAAGTAAGACATTGTAACACCTCATTTTAGAGAATGAGGTACTCATACAAACTCATTTGAAATTGATGTCCTACCCATCACTACTTAGAACTGAAACTCAAAAAATCTTTTTTCATCAAACCCATACGTGTGGGGTATCTATGGATAGGTCTTCAAAAACGATATTTAGGTTCCTAATATCATTTTTTTCTAAACTGAACAGTTTGCGCGAGAGACACTTCCAAAGTGAAAACATGTGTAACTTCTAAAATAACAGAATGAAAAATCTAAAAAAAATATATGATATACATTACCATGCAAACTTCCACCGAAAATTGGTTTGGACGAGATCTAGTAAGTAATTTTTATAATAAGTCATAAAATAAAAATATTTTTTTATTCATTACACCCATACGTGTGGGGTATCTACGGATAGGTCTTCAAAAATAATATTGAGGTTTCTAATATCACTTTTTCTAAACTGAATAGTTTGCGCGAGAGACACTTCCAAAGTGGTAAAATGTGTGTCCAAAGTGGTAAAATGTTGAACGAGATCTAGTAAGTAGATTTTTTTTTAATACGTCATAAATGGTGCGGCACCCTTCATGCGCGAGTCCGACTCGCACTTGGCCGCTTTTTTTTAATAGGTCATAACAAAATAATAAGTGTTGACGCCGTTTTTTTTTGTTTTGCTTCAAAATGCATCCTTAGATATCAACGAAAAATTAATTAACAAGTACACACAAAGCGGTATAGAGGAGCGGTAAAATTTAAAACTATACGAGATAACCATTTTTCTTAGGAGGTACGCGGCCGATTTCAATAAAAAAAAATACTTATTCATAGATTTTTTTTAAATAATTTTAGTCACGGCTTGGAATCAAACCTGGGGAAATCTGTCGACACATCCCTGTCCACATCAAATAAAAAATAATAATTTCCCATTTGGATGAAACATCACCTGTAAACATAAACGCAGTATTTTTTTCCTATAAAATAGTCATGAATACTTCAATTCAACAACCCACTACTTTTGACGGGCTAATCCGTGACATGTAAGTGGGTCAAAATTATTTTCGTTCGTCGTCTTCTATCAAATAAATAAAAAAAATCGAGTGCTATTGCATGTTTTTCTAGCTGTAGATTATAATTTATCTGAGAAAAATAAAAACAATATTCATTTCAATTCATTCAGGTCACGTGTCCGTCTTACGAATTTTCAATCTGACGAATCTGACGATCACGTGACCTGTAGCGAGTTTAACATTTTTTCCCCATCACAAAAAGTGCACAGCGCCGCTAAAGAAGTTTTCACTTCAAAAATAATTTCAAGCAAAAAGCTACACTCCGTCACATTCCTGGGGGACAAGTCAAATTTATTTAATAAAGAAAAAGTCGTATCTTAAAATTGTATTGAGATGTCAAACTGCGACCTTAATCATAGTTCAGCTGAAGTTCAGAGATAACAGAAACTGACCTATCTTCGAAGTTGGTAGTGAAACGTTATTATTATGTAGCTACCTACTGTTTGGGTCTATCAACAGTATCAACCGACCTTACCATTTCAATAATGTGGCGGGGCATAAACAATTCGAATTAAAATACAAATACTGATACAGGCTGATAAAGGCCCTCTTGATTGTTCAAAAATTAATGAAAAAGTTACATTTTATCCACATGTGGGGCAAAGTAATCAGATGCAAATTTTGAGTTGTTTCCTTATGTTAGCTAGTAGAATTGACTTTTAAATGATGATTTTGAATGATATTTTTTTATTACGTTCATTTGGATTTGATTTGTTTTGTTTTTTTTTTTGGCATTTCATAGATAATTTTTTCCTCGCGTTGGTGTTGTGAAATTTTTTGTGTTTCACTCGGAGGTAAAGTTTGTTTAACCCTCATGCCTTGAAACCCTCGCAATGCTCGAAATTCCACTTCGCGAACCACTCGCTACTCGCTACGCTCGTAGCTTAATTTTGGAATCTTTTACTTGCTCTGGTATCAATATTAGCACGAATGGTAAAACAACAACTTTGCTCCATTGTAAAACAAATAACTATTATCTTCATAGTATGTGTAAGGACTGGAGTATCCTTATGTACTCGTATTGCGTGAAACGCGTCCGTTCGACAATTATGTAAGCTTATAAATTGTGTTCGGTTTGAATGGAGCCATCTTGAAAAATGCTCGTATTTTGGTCTGAGGAGTTCTTCCTGAATGCTAAAAAACTAGTGGCTCATGAGCTACAAGCGAACCTCGACATGGCTTCGTCGTTGGAAAAATCCAAAAAGAAAATCGACGAAAAAATTTATGGTGCTTCTTTTCGCATGATTACTCTAAACTATTACTACTACAACAATGGAGGTCCTTACAGGTACTCGGACCTAACCAGTTCTATACGATGCGACCTCTTTGACGGCCGCAACCCAAGTGAACGAGCCTGTCCTAGTTACTCCGCTTCCCCACCACTTGCTAAAACTACTGTGTTGCCAACCGTACAATGTTATTTTCCCAACTACCCCTGAATTAATCGGGGTAACGTAATAATGTTTCCACAGTAGAATTATTATTTAACGGCTATCTTAAATGTAAACATATATAATCATGACATTATCTATTATAAGGCAATGTCTTACTTGAGAGAATAACTCGCGAACGCGAAGCGGCGCAGTGCGGCGCGGGTGAATTCAATCCTTTGATGCCTATGGAAGTGTCCTACGCGTGGGCGATCTCCGAATGCCGTTGGGCCGCCGCGCCGCGTCGCATCGCATTCGCGAGTCATCGCCCACGTAAGCCGCGCTGTAATTAGGTATTAAACCTGCTTAAAAATATTACGAGAATCGGTTGAAAAATGCGTCCTGTAGAGGAAAACAGCTGACCACACGCAATATTTTTTATCAAGCTGAAACGGAGACTCGGTCTTTAAACAAAGTATACATAATTTATTATCACGCCTATCTATTATCTATATGTAACTTATGGATTTTTAAGCTTTAAATTATCCAGTATGCTAGTCATAATGACAATTAAATTAAAATAATACACCGATTAAACGTATCGGAATTCACAATTAACGCGACATGTGTCAAATGCGTCGTACATTTATTTTTTAGACGTTTTTGTTTTGTTGATGCTACATGTCTTGCCTATTGTGACTATGCGTGAGTTTAACGTCTGTATTTTTAATTTTAAAGTGGTTTCCGATCGATTTTATTAATAATATCGCTGTGCTATTTCTCGATAATAACAATGAGTGGTCTCCCGTTTTGCTTACTTGCGTATTTTTACATCATGGGACCTCCACACGCGACGACGCCAAGCGACTACAAGGACGTGCTCAGACGGCATCTGAGGAGCGTTAGGAGGAGCTTGCTGGAAGGTCTTCTTGGCGTTCTACCATCCATAACGATGTCGAAAATTTTGAAGATAATCGCCTCACTAGTCTAGACGTAAAACGCCAGTTACGGAAAGAGAGACGTCAGCCCTCCTACGTGTACACGTTCAACGCAGCTGGCCAACTTTATTGTCATGCGTGCAATAGAGTATTTAAGAGCAAGTTTGGCCTGGCCAGCCACATTAGGGCTCATGCTAGACAACGTCCATAATGTTTATTTAGGGTCGCCGTCATCGAAAACGATGAGGAGGACTATACATGTTTACATGCAATTAATGTTCCCAGGGCGAAAAATATAACAAACCACCAACAAAATTACAGTCACGCTCCGGGATTCTGAAGCCACTTAGGGTTCTAGGTAAAATGGACATCCAGAGCGTAAATATTGACAACCAATTTAGCTAGGACCCTAGATGGCTCAATAATCCCGGAGCGTGACTGACAACTCTAAACGTATTTTGCCTCTACGAGGCATCAACAGGAGATGGGTGTGGAGGGAGATGACGGTCTGGTGTCTGGCAAAGAAAGATTTTATACTAGCCACTGTCCGCGATTTCGCCTGCGGATGATGATGATGATTGATTAAAACTATCTTATGTCCCTCCCAGGGTTATAAACTATCTTTATACCAAATTTCATCTAAATCGTTTCAGACTGACAGATTTAATACCATTAATAACCATTCATACCTGCAAATCTATTCCCAGTCCATTATAACTTGGATCTTTTTAAATCGATTAATAGACATCTTTTAGGTAAGCATGTTCCATTTTAGACTGCATCGGAACTTTCCATCAGGTGAGATTGTGGTCAAATGCTTACCTTTTTGTAATAAAAAAATAATAATAATAAAGATATGGCAGAGCTATATTATTGTTTGATTGACAAGGCTTGTGCACAAATCACGCGAGGTTATTTCGGCTATTTTTTGAAGACTCCCCCACTCCCCCTTGGTGATATTTGGTGCCTTGGCTACTGGCTTTGTGGACAAGCCCAAAGTAACATCCGATGCAATAAATTGCGTCCAATCGAGTTGAACTAGTAGCGCCTGTTTACAATGCAAGAATGGGCACTGGTTTTGATGGAATTGCGAACTCAATCCCCGACCGAATGTATCACGGACACTGGGTCACTGCCGCATATAATTGTTCAGGGACTCCCCACTCTATTGCCCACGCGCACACTATTCACAACTTTCTGGCTACGTGATAGAGTTTGTATTCAAATTGCTATGCTTCTTGCGTTTGTTTTGCGTAGCTATCTTAATATACAATTATTATTGTCAATTTGACGACGTATGGAACATGAATGGTTATGACGGTTAACAACATTGGCGTGAATTTAAAATTGCGTTGTTAAACCTTGGGACAAAGTTTATGTGAAGTTTTAAACATTTTCCTTTAAACGAGATGATCCAAATCCGAACCAGGGCTATAACTACGAAAATTGAAGTTCGTCAATTGCGGGCATTTTTCTCTGTCACTCTAATTACTTCTGAGTGTTAGTAAAAGAAAAGGTCCCCGTAATTTGCGAATTTCGGTTTTCGCGGTAGGCCACCTGCACACAAAAGTTCACGAGAACTTGTTGAGAAATGCGACCTGGGGCCCATTTCTCGAACGGTATTAGACTAATGTTATTAGTCCAGAAACTGTCAAATCGTATGGATTACCAAGGGAACATACTAATAATCTAATACCGTTCAAGAAATGGGCCCCTGGGGCTATTTCCCGAACCGTATTAGACTAATGTTATTAGTCCAGAAACTGTCAAATCGTATGGATTACCAAGGGAACATACTAATAATCTAATACCGTTCAAGAAATGGGCCCCTGGGGCTATTTCCCGAACCGTATTAGACTAATGTTATTAGTCCAGAAACTGTCAAATCGTATGGATTACCATGGGAACATACTAATAATCTAATACCGTTCAAGAAATGGGCCCCTGGGGCTATTTCCCGAACCGTATTAGACTAATGTTATTAGTCCAGAAACTGTCAAATCGTATGGATTACCATGGGAACATACTAATAATCTAATACCGTTCAAGAAATGGGCCCCTGGGGCTATTTCCCGAACCGTATTAGACTAATGTTATTAGTCCAGAAACTGTCAAATCGTATGGATTACCATGGGAACATACTAATAATCTAATACCGTTCAAGAAATGGGCCCCTGGGGCTATTTCCCGAACCGTATTAGACTAATGTTATTAGTCCAGAAACTGTCAAATCGTATGGATTACCATGGGAACATACTAATAATCTAATACCGTTCAAGAAATGGGCCCCTGGGGCTATTTCCCGAACCGTATTAGACTAATGTTATTAGTCCAGAAACTGTCAAATCGTATGGGTTACCATGGGAACATACTAATAATATTAGACTAATACCGTTCAAGAAATGGGCCCCTGCAGAGGAGAACATCCGATTCCGGACATAGGTACGAAAACATTTCTGCCCAAGCTAAAACGGAGACCTTCACTAACGCTCGATCATACATTTAGAAAAATGTGTATTGGCCTTTTTTTCAATCTGTATGTAACCTCAAAGAAAATATACAAGGTGGCTAATAAATATGTGCATTCCCGTTGGCAGGGAGGTTTTGGGATTATACTGAGCAACTTTTACTATAGGATCAACCTCGAAATCACGAAAAAAAATTTTACCCTCCCATAGAAAATGGACCAGCTAAAATGTATGAAACAGCCAGATTTTTTTTTTTGCGATTTCGGGGTTGTTCCCATAGTAAAAATTGCTCAGTATTAGCCCAAAACCTCCCTGGCAACGGGAATGCACATATTTTTGGGCCACCGTGTATACTAGTGTATAGTCGTTATAGTGGTCATTTTTATCACATTTTTATAGGATTGCATAAATAAAATGGTGGTTTTTATAGGCCCTATGTGGTTTCTAAGAACAAATAGGATTCTTTAATACTTTCTTTCTTTCAATCTAAGTACTCTGTTAATCATTGAACTCACGTGGACCTCACATCAACAAAATAAGGTCCAAAATAGGTCCCTGAATTGGGTTCCTTATCGCTTGGGACTTAAAATACACTTTACGATTCATAAAATCACTTTTATATGAACATTAAATTCAACACATACTTTTATTTGTGATATATTTTACTCATTAGATTCTGTGGGATCTAATTACTTTTTTTTCTTTAATTAAATATGCACTTATGTTTTTATTACTTTCTTGTAGGCGTAACGATGAAAAGTACATAAATTTTAATAATTTTATATTAAACGTTATGTCGTTAAACTCGTTAAATCGATATTGCGTATTGATATTGATATATACTACTGAAATTATTTAATGAACGTATATTTTTTGTTCTGTGTCTTTTAATTTTTTGTTACCAATGTCTAATAAGGCTATTGATGAATATTATCTTATTTTATAACTTAAAACGAGCAGTTCTTAATTATATATGTATATAATTCGAGGATATTGGAAACGGCTTTAACGATTTCGATGAAATTAGCTATATGATGGTTTTGGGGGCGAAAAGTCGATCTAGCTACCTAGTCTTACCTCTGGGAAAACGCGCATTTTTGAGTTATTCTGTTTTTCGAGCAATGCTCGGTCTCCCAGATGTTTATAATGCATTAAATATTATAGGGACACTTAAAAAAATTAAGTACAAGAGTAAGAACAAGAAGGCTTGTGTTGTGGGTATTTAGAAACGATATATATAATATAGCATTACATAAATACACAGAAAACACCCATGACTCAGGAACAAATATCTGTGCTTACCACACTAATAAATGCCCTTACCGGGATTCGAACCCAGAACCATCGGCTTCATAGGCAGAGTCACTACCCACTAGGCTAAACCGGTCGTCAATATTGATGAACATATATAATTGATAATTATTATTTTTATGTTAATTGTTGTTTGTTTTATTAAAACTATAATTGCTATTTTATAAATAAAATGTAAATTATAGTCAATAAGTATACTTTACTCGGATTTAAAATGGTCGTTATTTACTAATGTAACTAATAATTAATTTGAAATTACGCATTTATATTAATATTCTACCTGCATTCACAATGAATCAATATTTTTCTGTGTTTTTATTTCCCGTTAACTATGTCTAATTAGCTATTAGATGACCATAATATTATTTATTATTATAGATCATTGTTATTTGTTTATTGTTAATAGCCTATTTTTATTGAAATAGGTAGGTACAGTCACGTGAGAAAATATCTATACGGACAAAGTGCCAAAAATATGTATACACTACCTTAATATAGACTGTACTACGACATTTATGGTGCAGTGGGTTCTATCAGCAGTTTTGAAACAATCGCGCTTTATTACAGTTAGTACGGTTGCCAAAAATATGAATAGCAATCTTGATATCTTTCTCTAGAAACTTCATCGAATCGGAACCTGTGTGCGTAGCTAACATGCCAATCGTTAACGCTCTAGCATAGCGTAGTCATCTCTCTCTATCACTCTTCCATATTGGATTGACAGTGACAGTTGCGTTTCGTTGGCTACGCGGGCTGATAGAAAGAAATCAGAAACACGAACGAATCTACAACGCACCATTTAAAATTTGTACTTAACCAGTTTGGCAAAGCAGCAAAGTTCATCCTCACTTCTTAGATACATGTGGCACACCAAGAATAAGCGGGCATCTCGCTCGTTTCTTCCTAGAACGTGCGGAATGTGGAATGACTTGCCTCCTGAGGTATTTCCTTTTCGCCACGACATGGGATTCTCAAGGGTCCGTTGCCGACCTTAAGTGGCTCCTATGGTGTTGCTTATGTCCATGGGCGACGATGACCGCTTCCCATCTCGTCTGCTCGTTTGCTGACTATGCTAACATATAAAATCACAAATGTGTTAGCCCCGCATCGACGGTCAGCCGTATATTACAAAAGGCCAAGCCACTCAAAAATATCTGAATATGCACTTTACCGTCTTGATAATAGAGGTTCTGTGCAGATATTTTTGAACACCTTGGCCGCTCCAATATACCTATCTGATGGCGACTGAACGAGGGTGACACACACTCGTATTTAATTTGGATTATATTAGTATTGATTTTTCGTTCTAAATACGGCCCCTGGAAGTTTTTATAGCTTTTTTACTGATTCCGCAAACTTGACATTTATGTCCAAATAAATATGTTTCGTTTAGACGTGAAATAAATGTGGCGTGAATTAATCCCCTATTTGTTGGTTACTGACTTCTGCTTGAGTAGTTTAACTGTTTTTTTGGACTTTTAAGTTTACAACCCTCTCAGTTTAGCAATAAAAAAAATGCTCTCATAAATAATAATATATTCGATCGAATAACATTGATGATCGACCAAGTAAGAGCCACCCCACACTAGCGTCTTCCGAGCGTCGCCGTCTAGTCAACTCTATGGCTGCGTTGATGCAACTGCGCAGCGACGCCATTTTTCATAGAGCTCACTAGACGCCGACGCTCCAAACACGCTCATAGAACGTCTTTAGGGTAGGGTGGCCCTAAATACATACCTACGACCTAACTCCGGCCATCGTACTACTAGCGCCACAAGGCTATTTTTGGAACTAAACATAAAAACTAAAGCGCTCTGTCTATGACAGTTGTTGCATTGAAGTCATGCATCATTATTATTTGCAATAGATTTGTGGTATTTTCGATTTCGTTTATGTAGAAAGTAAGAAACTTACCCGTCTTACCCCCTTATACATAAAACTTAAAAAAACCTTTGTTACATTTTTATGTTATCTAACATACATAAATGTCCAAATAATGAAGGAAGTCCGAATTTGATTCTCAAAGACTTGATAGATATGAAAGGGTTCATAAACACTACGTTATACGCGAATTACGCGATGCCTTTGACGCGCGTAATTTTACACCCGATAAACTTATTTCCATAATAGTAGTTTATAACTACTACATAATAAAAGGCATTAAAATACACGAGTGTGGGTTCGTTTCTTAAAAGAATCACACAAGTGTTTTAATACCTAATTATGTACGGTCAAGGAATTTACTTTCAGTACCATTTCGTACCTTGTCACAGTGACAATAGTATAGGGTTTCTAGCGATTTTCATATTAATTGTCACTGTGATAAGGTACTAAATGGTACGGAAATTAAATTATTTGACTGTACAGTTACATACATTATTCTATTTACACACATTATAAACTTTCTATGATATATTCACTAACCCAAATTACAGCCAACGTTGGGGCATCGTTGCTCTCTTGGCGGAACTCGCGGATATGTGGTGGCGTCACCGAAATATTTTTATCGCTCATTTTACACGAAACTTTTGCTATAGTTACTAACGCGTCCGCCTGACTGAAGCGGTTAGAGTCTCCCCACACCAATTGACGCGAAATCGGCAAAAACCGATAGACAAAAGCTTTATGAGTCGGCTTGGCCGACGCCTTACGACGCAGACGCGCCAACTTTTTCACTCTTAAGAGGAAAAGGGACGATCACTTATAAATAAGATTGTACATTTTTAGTTTTGGTTGTCTTCTACATATTTCAACTAGAATATATTCCATACAGGTCGCCTTTGTTGTATTTAATTTACTCTGAAACTATGCTTCTCGTGTTTTTTTTTGTGTGCATATACATAATATATACATACATACATTAGATTAGCCATAATTATTATTATTATTTTTAATTTATTTGAATCAAAAGAAGATTACAAAAAGCCTTAAACTACTAATCTGCCAAACTGCAGTACAGTTTGTTGGCAGAAAAAAAAACTAAATCTACCCTCCATCAGCTAGTAGGTATTGTAAATATTAATAACTATAGCCGCTTTTGCATACGTATGTATATTGAAACCTTGGTATGTTAAAACTTAAACTTCACTTAAATTAATGTTTTACGTGGCTTAATTAATCGTTTCTCTCGGAAATTAGGCAATGCAAATGTGAGGAAATCGCACTAATCAGAACAAAGCATTGCTCCTATAAATTGGAAGTTCAAAGCGTAATTGTCTTAGAACACGCGTTTATCTGACTCTTTTAGATGCAACCTGTTCGTGTGCCACTTTGTGTTTTTGACATCAGTTAATTGCCCGGTAACGATTTTAGGGCAAAAATATAAAATTGATAGATTTAGTCGTTGAAATTGTACACCTTTTGTTATGTAGTATCTAAATAACAAGTATTCGTTTATATTAGCACGTCATCTCATCTTGCCTTTTAATAATGAGGTCGCAAGCGTGCGTCCTCGGTAATTTGTGACGAGAAGGGACAGTTTAAAAAAAAAATCATCAAAAAATTATGGTGGTAAATCATACAAAATGATGTATAAGAACAGTTTCAGCAAATGTTGTAGATTGTTTAAGTATCAGAACTATGTGGAAATTAAGTCGATTTTCAGAGAAATTGTCACTTGTTTTGAAGTCATTTTTGGAGAAAATTGATTTTGTCTAACTGTCATTTACACTACTTCAAATTTGTAATAACAAAAATGTAGTCTATTAAAGTTAAAGTGAAAAGTGAAAAGATATGTGTAATACAAAACTACTATTTATAGCAGTACAAACTTTACGAAATTTACAAATAAGATCGACAAAATCAGTGCGTTACGCGCGTTTACCTAAACGTCCATCAGAAAAAAATCTATACTAATTAAGTGAGTATGTTTAAAAAAAATGATTTATTCAAATGAAAGATAACAAGACGTGTTAATAGAAACCAGTACTTGTTATTTCTAATAGTTAGCAAAAGGTGTACAATTTCATCGACTAAATCTATCAATTTGACATTTTTGCGACTAAAATCGATAGCGACCGGCCTCTTTAAGTACCGTGGGGCTTTCAATGCCGGGCTTGATTTTATGTACTCGCTAAATCGCGCTTCTTGTGACTGTGGGACCAATCCCGATATTTTTTTCGCGATTTCGGGGTCGCATAATATAAGCAGCTCAGTGTGGCGAGTAGAATCGAGCCCTGCATGTATAGCCCTATGATGGAAGACACCCTGTATACGTTTTAACGCTTTACGTCTTAAACAAAAACAGAATAAGCTGTCAAACGGGACATATTTAATGCGAAAAGGGGCGGGAGGGGGGGGGGGGGGGGGGGGGGGGTGACGCTAGCGTGCGTAAAGCGTCATACCCAAAGATATCATACTGTAGGGCTAAAATGGTCGGCTCTTTATCATTTGTCACCATGCCTGTCATGTCACAAGTATGTAAGCGCGAAAGTGAAGGGCATAGTGACAAGTGATAAAAATGGAACCATGCTGCCACCGCTGCATACAGTTAGTTACAATTTGGATATAATTTGTTTTTTACCAAATCATTATGGGAGTCATAACAGCTGATTCAGAAGAATTTATAAAACTGGTGTGATATTTATATTCATCACTTAATTTTTATTGATAAATTATAAAATTAATTAACGAATAAAACCAAGAGGACATGAAGTCATAAAATGGATGCAAATTTAACACCGGCAACTATTTAGGTATTTAGTTGAAGTTATCAGTAATGTTCGGATTATAGCACTTTATCGCTGAATCACGGGGGTTTATGTCGCATTTGCATTTTATAGGTTCGGCGGTGAAATTAAAGTATTATAAAATGCGATTCATTGCATTGCTCGTAAAATAGTTGGCGGTCGTAAAAATATTGGAAATAAAAAATGCGTCGTGCGGTTTAAGGACCTTGGCATCCGCAGTTAATATTATTTTAAGTTTTACCAAAACAAACAAAACTACAGTTGCAGGTTGCGGAAAGTTTCCAGAAAGATGGAAAATTTCTTGGATTTCACAAGAAATAAAGACAGTTTCCGAACTAAATGAAGATATACAAAAATATGAACAGTTTTCAAAATTATTCCATATTTTGGTTTCCTTCAACATCAGTAAGCAAAACATTTGAAAACATTATCATATCAGTTGGTAACGCATATATACTTAAATAGGATAATATTTTATTTTATCCTTTTTGTAGTTGCTTTCTTTTTAGGGTTCCGTACCAAAAAGATAATTGAAACTTGGTGTGCGACTAAAACGAACTCGCACTTAACCGGTTTGTTGTAATTATTTTTCTAGTTCTAAATAACACTACTCACAATATTTCTCATCATCATTCGCTTGCCCTCATCCCATTCATTTGGGGTCGGCGCAGCATGTCTTGTCCTTCCATATCTTTCTGTCACCCGTCATCTCATCGTTAACTCGCGTTCGTTTCATGTCATCTCTCACACAATCCATCCACCGTTTCCTAGGTTTTCCTCTGCCGTTCCATCCCTCCACATTCATTCGTAATACCTTTCTCGTCACATGACTTTCATCTCTCCGCATCACATGCCCATACCACGCTAGGCGATTCGCTCTTACTTTTTCTATTATGGGTGCAACTTTCAGACTTCCTCTTATATACTCCATTTATCCTATCCATTCTTGTAACACCACACATCCATCTTAACATTCTCATTTCCATGACCATTTTTCATTTCACAATATTCCTAAAATAACTAATTTCTTACATAAAACTACTACTTACTCCTAAATCTTCTAATTAACTATTTTACCTGAAACCTTAATCGTGTCCATTAGTTCCAAAGCAAATTGATAGCAACAATTGCCTAAGCCCACTTACCCTGTCACAGCTTAGAACAGAGAGAGAGCGATGTTCTCGTTAAATGCGGCGTCGTAAATCGTACAGCACGGTTCCGGAGTAGACTTACTGCGCACTTACTCTGTCGGGCTGAGCATTGTGCCGTCTGTGCGCGATTATTGGACGACCAAAGTTACTTGATCCAAGGGCCTACCGTGAACCACGTTCGACTTGCAGCTTCCCTGTCATACGTACGAATTTACAAGTGCGACAGAGAAGCAACACGTCGAACGTGGTTCGTGGTAGGGTAGGCCCTCTGAAATCCATAACTATATACTTCGTTTTATTTAGCATTAGAAAATGGGTAAACAATCTTGACATGTCTTTTTAATGAAAAACACTTTTGAAAAATAATTCACAGCAAACATTTAACAATTATACAGCATAAATGATCATTTACATTCTTTTGTTTTCATAATTAATAAGTTCCTGTTTATTAAAAAGCGTTTTTCAATAAAAACACGTTAAGATTGTTTACCCGTTTTTCCAAGGCTAAACAAAGGAGTACTATAAAATGTGCATACTTTGCTCGAAATTTTTTCTCGGTCCGCCTGATGGTAAGCAGTCACCGTAGCCTATGGATGCCTGCAACACCAGAGATACAAGCGCGTTACCGCCCATTTAAAAACTTGTACACTCCCTTGAAGAACCCCATACTGGAGACCCTCGGGAAAACCTCGGCAGGGATTCCACAGCCGAAGCGTCCGCGGGAGTAAATTCTTCTTAAACCGCACAGTACGCGATCATTTAAGGTTCATGTGCTCCGAAATGCGTTTAATTTAAATTTTGAACTATTATACTGTGGTAGGTATATTTTACGATTTAAAGTAAACCATCACTACTATCATGTTGTAACACTTAGGTGATGTTGTGATATAGTTTTCATGTGTAAAAACTGTCGAAGCACATTACCCGGTGGGGAGCATTGTAGGCACATCTTACGGTACTATGCGTAATGATGGATAAAAAGAAACTATTTAGGTACGTTAATTTATCGAGAATATTTTCTTTGTGTTACCAAGACAATTTCTATATGTTATAATTTTTTTGTAGTATATTGCAGCATTTTGATTACGTAATATATATCTATGGCTTAGTTTACTCGACACTATAATAGTACAAATATTGTACAATTACATTTGGAGTAATTGTAAGTACACATGAGCTATTGCCTCGCTCACGCTTGGCAGGCAACTGGACCTGACCCTGACGGACTTGACGGAGGAATAGGGCCGCGCCGGTCATTAAAGCATGCTTTATATTTGTTAACTCTAGATTTACTGTACGATTCTGACAACAGAAGTTTTTATAGGTGCTATTTGATATGTCAACTGTCAAATCACGAATATGTCCCAAAGGGACATTGGGAACCACTGTTTCACTCAGTGGGCTTGAGCTATGCCTTGCTCGCCCTTGGCAGGCAACTGGACCTGAGGACCTGACGGACTTGACGGAGTAATAGAGCTGCGCCGGTTATTAAAGCAAAGCCGGTTATTAAAGTTTTAACTTTGTTAACTATAGATATAGTGTAAGCTTGTGTAAATGCTAGTTTTCATAGGTTCTATTTGAGATGTCAACTGTCAAATCACGAATGTGCCCCATGGGGAAGTTAAGGGCCACTGTTTCACACAATAACTTTTAATACTTTCACCCAATGTATGTTTCTTTAGGCGGAAGAGAATTGGCTCTGCTGAGAGTGCGGTGCAGCAGCAACAGCCTCCTTAGGGCGTTGCGAGGGCGTCTCGACTGTCCCATAACTAAATACTGGGTTGAGGTTGTCACTGGCAGGGTAAAGTAATGTGTATGTTGTTACTTATATTTATAGATCAATAGATACAGTTTAGTTTTATTTCATACTAACGTAGCTATTAAGTTTCCGGTTTACGTCGCGTGTTTGATCGTTGACAATAAATATTGTACATTTAGCTCTGTATTAGCACACAGAGGACTTGAGCTATTGCCTGGCTCGCGCTTGGCAGGCAACTGGACCTGACGGAGTAATGAGCCGCGCCGGTCATTAAGGCATGTTTTATCTCTGTTAACTCTAGAATAAGTGTGCGATTGTGCAAATACTTTTCTATCGCTTCTTGTTTCGTCATTTCTCGCGTTTTCTCTGTAAATAATCTTGTAAAAAGTACAAGATTACGAGATTGTAGTGCATTTAAAGTTTGTTACTGCTTGACTTTACTAAAAATTATCTATATATAAGGGTCAAATGGAGGGTTTCACGTCGGAATGGGAGATACATAACCAGCTGGAAACATTGATTGAATACAACTTGTCTTTGGCGTTCTAAAAGTTTTCTTAAAATTCCCAGAATTAGGAAGCCAATTAAAACTTACATTTTCATATAAATATGATGTAATTTTGCGTGCATTTCGTTCGTATTTGTTCGTACTACATATAATGGCGACAAAATGACATATTTAAGTTTGATTTGGCCTCAACATTTCGTCTGTGCCGCAAGTTATTTAACGTCCAATGTCACAAAATTCCAATAATGTTTTACATCTTCATCAAACTTCGTTGCAAATAATGATATTTTATAACTAATGAGGTTTTTTTAATATATTTTTTTAAGAATGGGGTTTTGTCACGCAGTGCCGATGTGACTTAACTAATGAAGTTATAATATAGTGTTGTGTTCCTGCCGGTGAGTAAGGTTGCCAGAGCTCAACGAGGGGGGGGGGGGGAGGGTCGGCAACGCGCATGTAACTCCTCTGGAGTTGCAGGCGTATATAGGCTACGGAGACTGCTTACCATCAGGCGGCCGTATGCTTGTTGCCACCTACGTAGTATAAAAAAAAAGACGTTGTTGACGTAGAGTTGCAACGTGTTATTCTCAAGATTATGATATCCAGTGATCGGAACTAGGGGAGTAAAACTTTAACAAAACTTATCAAGCGGACGTAAAAATTTCTACCGTTTTACACTTTAAAAGTTGAATGTCCAATTCGTCCTTTATGTTTTCTATGTAGGTATTTAATGGAAGCTACTGAAATTGGTTTCAATATTATTAAGAGGCCGTTATTGATTTTAGTCGCAAAAATGTCAAATTGATAGGTTTAGCGCATAAAATCGTACACCTTTTATTAACTATTAGAAATAACAAGTACTGGTTTCTATTAGCACGTCTTGTTATCTTTAATTTTAATAAATCAATTTCTTGAATACAAGCTCACTTAATGATGAGTAATGATTTTTTCTGACGGACGTTTAGGTAAATGCGCGTAAAGCAGTGCACCAGCGCAGCTTATTTGTAAATTTCGTAAAGTTTGGACGGCTAAAAATGGTAATTTTGTGTTACACATATCCTGTAAGTACTTTAACTTTAATAAACTACATTTTTATTATTTTAAATTTGAAGTAGTGTAAATGAAAGTTAGACGAAATCAATTTTCTCCAGAAATTACTTCAAAACAAGTGACAATTTCTCTGAAAATCGACTTAATTTCCACGTAGTTTTGATACTTAAACAATCTACAACATTTACTGAAACTGTTCTTATACATCATTTTGTATAACTTACTACCATAATTTTTTATGAATTATTAAAAACTGTTCCTTCTCGTCACATAGCACCGGGGACGCACGCTTGCGACCTCATTATTAAAAGGCAAGATGAAAAAACATGCTAATGGAAACCAATACTTGTTATTTAGATATAACGTAACAAAAGGTATACAATTTCAACGACTAAATCCATGAATTTTACATTTTTGCTCTAAAATCGTTACCGGGCTCTAAACCAATTAAAACTTTAGTTTTTTGCTCCAGTCATGGAATGTATGGCGCTATTCATTTTCAAACTAAAAAATATCAATGAAAAATTTTACTTAAGCAGCTCTTTAGCTCTTGTTTATGGTAAAATGTTACTAGCTATTAAAAACTGATGGTAAATACTTTTGTTTTACAGGATTTGTCTATACCATTCCATTACTTGTGCATGTTCCATTATAGGGGTGTTTACTATATATATAGTACGGGAAATGGGAATTCCCGGTTAACCCCATACAAACTCAGTGCCCGGAGCATTCTCTGTTAGTAATATGTAAATTCATGACGTGTTGGAAGAATAGGAATACCAGGAATTGATTGAAATAAATCAATGCTAATTCTGTTTTAGCATACAAAAACAAACTTTACTTGACTTACGCATGAGTGGCGCCACACGGCGACTAAAAAAAACATTAACGTCATTATTGATTACTGTACTCATGCAATAAATTCTAAGCAATCTAAGCTGTGATTTAAAGTTTATATTGGTTTTCCAAATTACGGTTGTTATGCGTAGTAGAGCAAAGTTAAGGGTTTAATTTGCCTGGAATTAAATCCAAAACAATATAATTTAATTCAATGAATAAATTTCCGTTTATAATCTCACCACATAAAATCCCACCAAAAATATTTTCATGTTAAGAGCCCATCAACGTGCTCACTAGCGCCACTGGAAAATAATGGTGATTGTTTAAATTTGACGATAGATATTTAAAAAAGGGGGCCGCTACGTACTGTATTTTGAGTACCTTTTATTTAAGTACCTTTTGCATACATCAAACTAGTTTCTATGTTGCTGGATTAATCGATCTATGAATTTAACCTTTTGACCGCCACCGTCGGCTATGGCCGACATCTGAAATACTTGCCAAGGACGCCAACGACGGCTACAGCCGACAGTTTCGCCAATGCAATAGGGACTAAAGCGCGACTCCGTAAAGTTCAATTTCGTTTAAATAATCGTGATCGGCTGCGTCCGGGGCACGGCAAATTCCTTCGCTGTCTGGCGTTCACGAGGTTAAAACAAAAACGGCCGTTTTAACTTTGGACGCCTAGATTGACGAATCCAGCAACGTAAAAACTATTATGATGCATTCAAAAGGTACTTAAATATAAAATACAGTACGTAGCGGCCCCCCTTTTTTAAATATCGATTGTTAAATTTAAATAATCACAATTATTTAGCAGTGGCGCTAGTGAGCACGTTGATGGGCTCTTAAGAGGCTGTCAACACCCAATGTCCTTGAAATTGATGTTACTTAAACAGTTTTTTAAGAAAGACTATTTGTTTTAGTCAAGTAAGAAAAATATATGTTCATATTAATTATATTTCAAAGACCTTGGTTGTACTCGATACATGATTGAACGAAATCGGCTCGATAGAAAATAATTGCAAAGATTGGTCTTAAAATCACAATTAAACGGTTTTATGTCTTTATTGTTTTGACTTATGGGTCTGCAATTAAAATCACAATTTCAAAACATTTATATCTAAACCGTGGTCGAGTTAAATATTACACTAATAATCCACTTTTATTTATTTAAATATTTTTCTTATTATTTCCTTGCCCAGGCCTAGTAACATGCGTCAGTGCTATCTCATTTACTCCGATACAAATAGACAGTGTGCGCGCTTTAGGTATTGACAGCCACTTAAGTTTTACCAAAACCATATATGGCTTGTACTATCAAAAAGTTATCACATCTCATGTAGAGCCAAGTTCCTACAATTACACGCTAACACCTTTCCAATTGACTTTTTGCATGTCAAATCCATAAATATATCTAAAACGTACCTAACTCATTCGAGCGTTCGTCAATAAAAATGTCAGTGTGTCCGTCTGTCCGTCACAATGTAACGTCTCAATGCAATTGGCGCGTATCTCGTAAATCCAACAATTAGAGGTAATAAGGGCAGTATTTGCGGACATACGGGCGGCCAGCGCGGCCAACAACATGCACTTGTGCTAGTGATTAAGTAAAATTTAAAGCTTGAACTCTTTAATTAGGTATCCCTACTAGTAAACCTTTTTCATTAATGCTCATTGAAACTATAAAAATAACTAATATTTAAAATTATATTTAATGTTAATTCAGTTCAGTTCATATGTAACTGGTCCAGTGGGTAGTGACCCTGCTTATGAAGCCGATGGTCCCGGGTTCGAATCCCTGTAACGGCATTTTATTGTGTGATGAACATAGATATTTGTTCCTGAGTCATAGATGTTTTCTATGTATTTAAGTATTTGTATATTAAGTATATATATCGTTGTCTGAGTACCCTCAACACAAGCCTTCTTGAGCCTACTGTGGGACTTAGTCAATTTGTGTAATAATGTCCTATAATATTTATTAAATGTAATCACGATTATAATAAAAAGTATTTTAACTTGACTTTTAGTCCGGAGGTCGCGGGTTCGAAACCCGGCTACGAAACACATTGGAAGGTCAGATGGCAGTCGCTTTCGTAAAAACTAGTGCCTACGCCAATTCTGGGAATTAGTTGTCAAGCGGACCCCAGGCTCCCATGAGCCGTGACAAAATGCCGGGACAACGCAAGGAAAATTATATTATTATAAAATATTAACTCCTCTCGAAACTTGTCATGTTCATTCTTATATTTGTACTGATTGTAATCTCCTTAGGTCTGTATCATGTACCTTCTGTATAATACTGTCTGTTTTATATTTCTCAGTGTATTTTTTGAATCAATAAAAAATGTAAGAGCCACTTTGTACCTCTCCTCAAGTAACTCTCAGAATAAACAGAAGTGCCTTGAGAACGGCTGAGAAATTTCCTTTGCTACCTAAACAAGACTTTCAACGACTAATCTAAGTGTGACCTAAAGACCTATGTCAATTGTACGTGAACAGAGATCACTAGTATTGGTTTTTATTGAGACAGCTGGTGGCAATAGTAACTGTTGTGTCTTATCAGCAAAACATGAGTACGATTAAGTATCTTGATGAAATACGTCGGTAGGAAATGAAATTTTACCTAGAGTTGGCTTGGTTGGTACTTTATTTTTTATAAACTTAATAGAAAAAGTGAAGTCGTGATGAATGGTATAAGTAACTTTATTTTTCAATTCTCATGCTCGTAAAATTGGCATTTAAATCGCGTGTAAGCGACATAAAATTTCTTATTATGCTCTAGAGCATAAAGTAATATCAACTATTACTACCCTTATTGACCCCTATAAAGTCCAAAATCTGCCAAACAAACTGCCCCGCCCGCGCGTCCCCGACCGGCCTGAGTACGATCTTATTTAGTTTTGAAAGAAAATGGCAAAATAACCTAAAATATTGAATATTTTTGTATAATTTTCTCGCAATCGAAATGAAAAGCAGAGTGTACTCAGACATAAATGTCAATTTTTATCCTAGACAATAAATGCCTCGGATAAAAATCGCTTTATGCGCTTGTTGTACAATCTACTATTAAATAGGCCTAATATTTCCATTAGTTTTTGTAATAAATATTATACACAAATATGACTAAAATTAGATAAGCTACACAAAAAAGGAACAAAAATTTAATACTAAAGTAAGGATGCTTAGCACAAGGATTTTTACATTGACAGTCTGTTCCTATCTCTATCGGCAGCGGTCAATGACACTGTGCAAGCGGGACAGCATTATAAATACACGCGTGCAATAGAGATGGAACAGGCGCGTCAATGTACGAAATCCCTTGCGCTAAGCATTCTTTCTTTACAATAAGACGAACATTTCTGAGCATATTGGAGATATTTTTTTTACCAATACCTATAGCTTTTTTAATGAATTCGGTCCGTGTGTCCTGATTGGAATCCTTTGCGGCGCGGGAGGTTCGTAAATCGCACAAGCATGCGCACTAAAGAAGCGGGCCTCGAGCTGTCAAACAGACCTACTCGAACGTATACTTACATTTGAATCATGTTATTTAGTTATCCTGCATTTCGCTCGTACTTGCCCGTACATGTATTGGCGTGGGCGAGACGCATGATAACCAAAAAGATTCAAATGTACGTTGTAATGTACGTTGGAATTAGTTTGATAGCTCTCGCAATTTAGAGAGGCGAGTGGAATTCAGACGATGGTCCAGGACGGGTTCTTCAATTTCTCCATACAAACTGGATATTGACATGATGGAAAATATTTTTATACAATTGGTGTATATTATTGCTTTTATCGCAGCGGCCAAGATGCTCACCCAAATCTATTTACGCGCTAGAGTGCGTGTTTACATATTTTGAGCGCTTCGGCTGCTCCGATATATCTAAGGGCGGTTGTACTGGACTATAGTTAAGTAGTTTTACGGTTCGTAAAACAGCATTTACTTATGAAGTTATATATCTGAAATAAACGTATTAAAAAAGATTTAAGCCATTTTACATACTTGAGTGAACTCACGATTAACATGTCTCATAAACTACACGCTTCATTTATTCCCATTACTCATCAACTGCCGCAAACATATCAATCCATAATAGTGCATTTTCTTGTTGCATGTGCATTCCATGCAAATATCGATCGGGGACCGTTTACCGTGGCACAAGGAAAAACGCACTTACTGAACTAAGCGACAAGGTTCGAATTGATTTGTACTAGTGTTTTCGGAACCGGTATTCTTTTTGAGAACCGGGAATTTCGGTACTTTTGTATTACGGAACCGGGATTTCCCGGTTTTTTCGGTATTTTCGGTTCTTGCTAGTTTTTGTCATAGAAAACAAGGGTTATGCTTCAAAAGTAAACTAAAATTCTGTATTCAAGTAACTTTAATTCGAAATTTTTTCTTCTATTTTCTGTTCTCATACCTAGTAGTAGGTAATTCTTAAAATAAGAAGGCGGTGGGCATTGACAATGTACCTGGAGAGCTATTAAAGTACGGAGGGGCGGAGCTTCATGAGGCGGTCTGGACGCTGTTTTCTAAAATGTGGGAAGAAGAGCGAGTACCTGCTGACTTTCGAGTCTCTCGCATCTGCTCCCTATATAAGAACAAAGGAGACCGTTCGGATTGTAACTCCTATAGAGGCATATCCCTACTAACTTCTCCAGGGAAAGTCTTTGCCCGTATACTTCTAAACCGCCTGTTGCCATTATCGGAAAGCATCTTACCCGAGACCCAATTTGGCTTCCGGCCAGATAGAGGCACCTGCGAGGCTATTTTCTCTATACGGCAACTTCAAGAGAAATGTCGAGAACAGGGTCAACCGTTGTACCTGTGTTTTGTTGATCTCGAAAAAGCCTTCGACAGCGTGCCTCGCGAAGCTTTGTGGGTGGTTTTGGCGAAACTGGGATGCACAGAAAAGTTTGTCAGGATGGTCCGACTATTGCATGACAACATGCAATGCTGTGTAAGTGTCAAGGGCGAACAATCAGAGTTTTTCTCTGTCAGTTGTGGCGTGAAGCAGGGATGTGTGCTTGCGCCCACTCTTTTCGCCTTGTACTTCGCAGTAGTAGTTCGGGATGCACTGCAAACTTCTTCTGACGGCATCCGTATTCGCTATCGATCCGATGGTGGCATATTCAACTTAGCCCGGCTTAAGGCGCGCACCAAGGTGTCTCACGCAATCATATCGGAGATGATGTATGCAGATGATTTATGTTTTGTGGCCGATTCCCCAGGAGCTCTACAGCAGCTTATGTCGAGTCTTGATGAGTCATGTCATAGATTTGGCCTTAAAATAAGTGTCAAGAAGACTGAAGTTCTGGTCCTCGACACAATTGCCAATCCGCAGGTTGACATTAAACTCGGACGGGACTCACTTAAACTAGTAGAGCAGTTCAAATACCTGGGTAGCACGATTACAGCTAAGTGCCACCTTGACAACGAAATTAACTGCAGAATAGGAGCCGCTGCAGGTGCGTTCGGAAAACTTCGTTCCAAGGTGTTTCGGTCACACGATATAAAGCTTTCTACTAAAATAGCTGTATACATGGCTATTGTCCTGCCGAATCTTTTGTATGCCTCAGAAACGTGGTGCCTGTATCGTAAGCATATTCGCTCATTAGACAGCTTCCATCTGAGATGCCTTCGCGAAATTATGGGCGTCCATTGGTCTGACCGTGTTAGAAACACGGAGATCCTTAGGCGTGCCGATGTCGCTGGAATAGAGGCCTACCTAATGAGACGACAGCTACGATGGTGCGGTCACGTCTCCCGCATGTCCCAAGACCGAGTCGCGAAACGCATCTTCTACTGCGAACTGCAAGATGGAAAGCGCAAACAAGGCGGCCAATTCTTGCGGTTCAAAGATGTGTTGAAACGGCATATGAAGAGAGCTTATATAGAGCCAACGAAGTGGGAGAGTCTAGCCAGTGACCGTCCACGTTGGAGGCATATTGTGCAGACTCAGGTGCGTCAGTTTGAAGCCAGGCGGCTCACAGAACTCGACGCTAAGCGCGACGAGCTGAAGGCCAGACCACCTGCGGCCATACTTTACAATTATGTCGGAGGGGTGCTGACTTGCAACGAGTGTGGTCGTACATTTGCTGCAAAAATTGGCTATATCAGTCACCTGAGAGCGCACCGGCGACGCTCTCAGCGGTAGAACGCAGTCGCTGTGGTCGAAAACGGCTAGGAGATGATGATGATGATGATGAGTAGGTAATTATATATAAATCAGACTATAATTAATCATAGTGTTATGTTATTGTTAGGTACTAAAGTAAGTATTTACTGTCAATTAAAGGGTAAAAATAAGGCAGTCATCTTAGATTCCTTAACATTTAGAATTATCTTAAACATTTTTAAAGAAAACAAAATTAAACTATTTTCTATTCTCATACCTAGTAGTAAGTAATTATATATAAATCAGACTATTGTCAATCACAGTGTTATTCTTAGGATCTTAAGTATTTGCTGTCAATAAAATGGTCAAAATTAGGTAGTCATTTTAAATTCCTTAAACATTTAGAATTATCTTAAACATTTTTCAAAAGCAACAAAATAAACTATTTTCTATTCTCATACCTAGTAGTAAGTTATTATATATAAACCAGACTATAATCAATCACAGTGTTTTTGTTAGGTTCTTAAGTAAGTGTTAACTGTCAATAAAATGGTAAAAATTAGCCAGTCACCTGAGATTCCTTAAATATTTATAAATATCTTAAACATTTTTCAAAGAAAACAAAATTAAACTTTAATACCAAAAAATATTTAAAAATAATATCTCTTTCCGAGTACCTACCTATTCTTGACTTACTATATACTTACTTTCCTTCCTAGCAACAGCGAGCGAGTGTAGGTAGTTATTGGTAATATCGAGCGCACCATTAATTTCGCACGTTATTTATTTTAACGCTGAATTATTAACGTTAGTTTTGAATGTTTGAATAGTAGAAAGTGTGGAAAATTAAAGTAAGAGTAAATAAGTAAAAATTCCCGAAAGTACCGAAAGAACCGGGAATCAAATTTGGTTTCCCGGTTCCATTTTACTGACAAAAGAACCGGGAATTCCCGGTACTTTCGAGACCGGGATTTCCCGGTTCTGAACCCTAATTTGTACATTGTATACTTGTTACGCGTCCACATAAGTATTGCTTCCAGGGTCTTAGAAAAAAGTTCCAGCTGTACTGTGTTCAGTATAGCCATCGGATATATCGAAGCGATCAATGTTTAAAAAATATCTCAACATGCATGAAGAGTCACACGAACACGAAAAAGCCGCTCCCATACATTCGAAGTAACGTTCTCATTTTAAAACAAGATGCTTAAATTACGTCAACCCACAGAATAACTAAATAGTACCTATTATCGTACCGAAAAGAAACTTCATATAACACCGAAGTTTAATAGCGATTCAGGGACGAATCATGTTGTCCCTTTCTAATGTATGGGCCTACCCCTTTCGGCTATTTAGTGTTGACAAAATTCAAGTCATTATCTTATCTGTGGTCGTGCACGCATAGGGACGTCAAGTTGTGCCAACCCTTATAATTTCTCGGAGCAGGGCTGAGCCGAACGGAGCCGAGAATGCACGAATGCTGCAGTGTCTCCCCCCTGGTGAAACTTGGCATAAACATTTACGTTACATATTATTATTTTATTTGATACACTAGCAGCACTTGTGTTTATTTAGCCCTTTTTAATGTTCGTAAATGTGTATCTAGTCTATTTTTTTAAGAGTTCACCGACGGTGCACTAACAACAGTTTCTGGTAGAGTTCCACACATTTATAGCATTTACTACACGATTTGGCAAGAAGTGTTTCCTAGGGTTGCTAGCACATTGAGGTTTGATTAGTTTTTTAGTGTCCTCTCCACCTTACATTCTGGCTTGATATGTATAGGTCTGGTACTAGTTTTCTTTGCGTAAAGTTGTAATACAAAAAAAAAATACAGCTGGTGGATGTTTTGTATGAAAAAAATCTACTTGCTCTATTTTTTTCTTTACTTACGTCGCCAATCAGTCTGTATCATACATATATCTACATTATCTACTCCAATGATTGTAGTACATATACATATAAGGTGCTAACATATTAGCTACCAATATTTTTACAGCTGATAGTATTCGGCTCCTGTATAGCCCTAGAGGAGCCGAATACTATCAGCTGTAAAAATATTATTATGGTCGGCTCTTTATTATTTGTCACCGTGCCTGTCACGTTCTAACAAGTATGTAAGTGCGAAAGTGACGGGCATAGTGACAAGCGATAAAAATGGAACCATGATGCTATTCCCGGAGTATATTTAAGTATGAAACATTATTATGATGTTTTTTTCCAGAAAATTTTATAACAAAATTGCTACGTAAAACACCATAATGAAATTTAACACAAACAATTGTTGACATGACAGAAAGTGTTAACATCGTGTCAATTAAATGCATATGGTGATTTGATTATTTTTAGATAGATTTATAATTTGTTTATTGTGTTCGGTAATTGGAAACAAAAAAAATATATGAAAAGTTTTCTTAATTTCTATTTACAGTTAATTCTTTTGGTGTTGAAACTCTAGGTCCATGGGGTCCCAGCGCGCACAAGTTTTTTGGAGAAATCGCGAAACGTCTGGTTGACGTAACTGGTGACCGAAGAGCTGGCGGCTTCCTCGCACAACGTATCAGTATTGCGATACAACGAGGAAATGCCGCCAGCATCCTTGGTACAATGCCTCAAGGGCCTATTTTAGATATAAGCTAGTTATAGTAATCATCTGTATATATCCATTATGTATATTGTTATTGTCAATAAAGTACTATTCTTTTAATGTAAAGAAGTTTTATATCTAAAATATCGGCAACCTTATATATTTTTAGTAATTACATTAATGCCAAGCTCCCTAATGAGGGCCGGGCACTACGAAGGTACATTTAATGGCAATCATTTAAAGGAATCAATCTTCTTAACCCCATTTTTACTCAGAGTGAGATCAATTCCGATTTTACAATTTGTTATTAGAAAGTGCAAGCCAGGTGATTCAAAAACTATTGTTACCTAAGTAGTATAGAACCTGCACATAGTATTTTGCGCCATGAGTTGTTGTTTTGACAACAAACCATAGAAGCGGAGTGTGAATGCCATGAATTTTACGGCGCTTACTACGTTTTGTTCGCGTGATACAGGTTGCGATGGCGACAATTTCAATTGTTTGGTATGGCTTCTCTATAGTAATAATAAATCAATGCACTGACTGTATGTCACGCACACGAATAAAGATGCCTTATGAAGCGACTTAGGGTCTTATCAAAACAATAGAAAAACATTAACAAATTGTTAGTGTAGAATCGGTCTGTGTCTGCCCGCATACGGTTTCATTCATAATGTTACTATGTATAGCTAATTATATGACTTCTATGTATGTACGTATATCTATTTGGGTTCATCCGTTGTCTCACGGCCATCCGGTGTAGAATTCGTGTTATAGTTTCAAAGAAACTATATTAGGTGCCCGCAATGTTTTGAATGTAAATTAGCATCGGATTTCGCATAAACACAGAACAAAGACTTTTGATATGGTTGCGAGAAATATGAATAAAAATATACTTTAGTTTTTATAGGTGTTTGTGAGGATTTCCTTTAGGCAAAGCCAAGTAGTTTAGGCTTCGGAAGAGTGGATTAAACAACGGCTAAATAATTTTTTGGCCATTTTAAGAATATACAGGTTGGGTGTTCATTAGGACACTTTGTAATATTTGTTATTATCATCAAAGATATTTCGAAAAACTGGAACAAATAATGAAAAAGAAACTTTTTATACCAACGTGCTATGATATTACAATGTACTTTCCTACTCTGTATCTTTAGGTTTTTCAAGAAAAGTAAACAAAATCTACCCTCAAATGGCTCCTTAAGCCAGTTGAGGGTGGATGAAAACATTACATGATCAAATAATACAGGTCGTTCAGTGATAGATCCAGGCGGTTTTTTATTTGGTCGGTTAATCAATAAATGTTATAACTATCCGAGAAACTACAAATTGTTTGTTTACTTTTATTTAAATACCTAAAGATACAGTGTATATAATTTACCTATATTGTTAAATCTAAAGATGCTCTAAACTCATAATTTTCATTAACAATTCAGCGTATGAATGAAGCATTTTAAAATATATCAAACTTGTTTTCGTATAATTATAAAGAAGCAAACGGATACGGTCTCAAAAAACGAAATCCTAGTAACAATAAGTCAGTCACGTACGATATGTCGTGTCATTCACGAAGACGCCTACCTTGACTCGTATTGCCATGTTATTAAAGGTTAGATTTGACAAATCTGCGCGTCATCTATCAGTAAGTACGACAAACGTGTGAGCTCCGTTTTATTTCATAGTTAACTCATCGTTGGAGCAAATGTTTGTCTTGTTTCTCAGTGTATTTCCGTAGATTTGATTTCGTGTAAAACGGCGGATCAACTATTACTTGTTGTTATACAACGTGTCTCTACTCTCTGGACTTCGGCCCCATTCGAACATTGATTAAGACACGTTTAAGATCTTGGAAAGATCGATAACTAAACGACATGTCAAAATTGACGTTTATTTCAATTCCGCTGTGATCCCAATAAGATCTATCTACGATATTTCTAACGTCAAAGTGACATTGGTTGCCTGAATCGAGCTGCTTCTGTCAATTATACGACATACAAACGATATCTAAATGAGAACTTATCGTTATCGTATCTCATTCTTAGAATCGGTCCGTTTGTCTTGTTTTTCAGTGTATTTCCGTAGATTTGATTTCGTGTAAAACAGCGGATGAACTATTACTTGTTGTTATACAACGTGTCTCTATTCTCTGGACATTGGCCGAGATCCCGAGTAGTTCCTTCTCAGGAAAGTTCTAATATGGTAAATTATTTGATTAGATAAACATTTTTTTTAAGTTAAATTAATTCAAATAAATCATCAAAAAATAGGAGCATACTGTATTACTTAGTCGTTCACGATGACAATAAGATTAAAGTGACATGTCACATGACATTTAGTATCTATATACAGGCTGTTCTGAAGTATTGAATCGTAAATTATTAATTTCTCCGTTAATACTGTGTCATTTGGAATAAAACTTTTATGTTAGAAATATTACCCTAATCGACACGTCCTATTCATCTTATGTACAGAGGGTAGAGACACGTTGTATATTATGTCATGATACCCAGAGGAAAGTATTAGCCCAGTTTGTTAAAATAAATAGCATACCGTTCTACTAACACGCTTAGATGGCCTTTTATGGCCCCTTTTGCACAAATTGACTAAGCCCCACAGTAAGCTCAAGAAGACTTATTTTGTGAGTACTTGGACAACGATATAATATAATATACAAATAATAACTGTACCCATGACTCAGGAACAAATATCTGTGCTCATTATCATTACGCAAATAAATAAATAAATATTATAGGACATTATTACACAAATTGACTAAGTCTCACAGTAAGCTCAATAAGGCTTGTGTTGAGGGTACTTAGACAACGATAAAAATAATATATAAATATCTATAAATACTTAAATACATAGAAAACACCCATGACTCAGGAACAAATATCCATGCTCATCACACAAATACATGCCCTTACCAGGATTTGAACCCGGGACCATCAGCTTCGTAGGCAGGGTCACTACCCACTAGGCCAAACCGGTCGTCAAAACAAATAAATGCCCCAACCGGGATTCGAACCCAGGACCATCGGCTTTATACGCAGGGTCACTACCGAGTAGACAAGACGGTCATCAAAGGCCCGTTATATGTACATAACTACCATGAAAAAGCGTAATTTGTGAATTCAAAGTAAAATCAGTTTTATAGAGAAATCTAGGCCGGGAGAACGTATAATAATAACCGTAACAATGAGTAGCAAGAAAACGATGATTCACCCAAAATAATTCTATATAAAACTAGGCTGCACAAACTTGGCACTGTACACAGGTGTGATCGAAAAGTTTCCCGGCACCGTTTAGCATGGTAATGGGCGTAATGATCCACTCCCGCGCATACGCAGTGCGCAGGCGTGCGCGGAATGTTTAACGCCCGCTGTGGGGCACTGTGGGTGGTTTTTTTTTTTTTTCATCGCGGCTGTAGGGTTCAATTCATTTTTCTCAAATATGCAATGAAATATTGTTATTATGGTCCTTATATTAGACTTTGAAGTAGCCTGTTTCAGGCGCAGTAGCTTGAGAGGTCTGTAGACTGTATTTTCATACAAAATGAAGGTCTATGCCTGTTTTTAGGGTTCTGCAGTCCACTAGAAACCCTTATAGTTTCGCTATGTCCATCCGTCTGTCCGTCCGCGGCTTTGCTCCGTGATCGTTATTGCTAGAAAGCTGTCATTTGGCATGAATATACATACCTAAATCATGCATTGCGACAGAACTGTAAAATGAAATCTACAAAAAAATTTTTAGGGTACCTCCCTCTTAAAACTTTTTTTTTCTTCGCTTTAACTCAATGAGGTATCGTTGAATAGGTATTTCAAAACGAATAAGGGTCTCCAATAACCACTTTTTGATAAAGTGAATACTTTCGTAAATATTCGGTCTGAACGAAAAAAATGTGTCCTCCCCTCTAAATTTTAAAACCATAATTCCAAAAAATATGAAAAAAATCTTAAAACAAAACCTTTCCTTTCCTAACAAAGTACTTTCAATAAAAACTATAGTGAACATAATCACTCCAGCCGTGTTTGAATTATTGCAAAAAGTCTTCTTTTCTTAGTAAAAAGACGTATGTACAAAGAGCTGCGAAGGTACCCCTATATGCTTATAATGTACATGATTACAAGCATATAGGGGGCGAAGCCATGGTCAGGGGGAGATGAGTGGACTGTAGGCAGAGTTAAAAGATGTACATCTTTTCTACGTTACATTGTTTCAAAGGTAAATATTGATAAAAGTTTCTAGGGTAACAAAAATTTCATGATTTTTAAATAAAGAACTTACTTATTTAGCCCGTTTAGCTTATTCTGATAGAATGGTAACTACGGAACCCTGACATGCTCTTGGCCGATTTTGTAAATTATGCTTAACCAAAAGTGGTTTGAAGAAAATGTGATAGGAACCATCATTCGACGTGAGAGGTAGGGCTAAGATGGTCGGCTGTTTATCATTTGTCACCATGCCTGTCACGTTCTAACGAGTATGTAAGCGCGAAAGTAACCGGCATAGTGACAAGTGATAAAAATGGAGCCATGCTGCCACCGCTGTTTGGTTTCTGTATGTATGCTGTGTGACTGGTAAATGTCAAATGATATCTCCTATGTTAGTTTGTATTAGTTTCAATAAATCAAATATATATTTCCAAAAATATACAGTAAGAAAAGGTATTACAATTTGGCAGTAAAATTCATTAGTTACGAGTCGGGGTTCGAACCCGCGACCTCGGAATCAAAGGTTAACTTTAACCGCTAGGCTACCAGCTGGTGAGTGGTGGTAGCAATTAACAAACAAAAAACAGTATATGTAAGGCATATATATACAAGGCTTTATATTCTGGTTTACTTGTAGACTAAGGTCAAACAAGAACTCAAACAAAACAACAATTACTTTTTGTGTAGCAGATTATGTTTGATTAAAATAAAATGATAATAAAACAAACATCAAAATGAATTGAAAAGGAAGAAAATTCTCATTCTCAATATACAGCATTGTACTGAAATAATAACATTTTTACACAATACTGGGTTAAAATAGACAATCCATTTCCAATAAAGGCAGGCGTTAGGTAATGATTCGCTCACTCATTGTTATAGTCCGAGGGATAACAATATGAATTGCGACATCGTCCTTTTTTTGTTTACAAATATTGTAAGTCAGTTAGTACGCGTGTGCAAAGTAGTAATCTGGGAGGCCTTTCAAGGTTAGCATAAAGTATATAAATGGTGTAACACAGAATCAGCAATAGCATTTCATACAGAATGGCTACTACCACCACAATCTTATTAAAATGTGTTTAATTTAAAGTAATAAGAAAATAGACTTCATACGACCAGGGGCCTATTTCTCGAACGGTATTAGACTATTATTATTAGTCCACGAACTGGGGCCTATTTCTCGAACGGTAATTGTCTAATATTATTAGTGATACGACTTGACAGTTCGTGGACTAATAATATTAGTCTAATAACGTTCGAGAAATGGGCCCCTGTCAAATCTTATGAGTTTTCATGACAACACACTAATAATATTAGCCTAATATGTTTCTAGAAATGGGCCCCTGGTGGGACTCTTTTAAGTCTAAATTTGAATCCACTCATTTTTACGAGATTGGGCTGAATAATCTTTCGGATATTTTAAGTTCCGAGTTGACTCCTGTTTTGAGTTTCTTTTAGTCGCAACTTAAAAGGACTTCCCTCTTAAAAACGACTTCGGCTACAATTTTGTGTTTTACCTAAATACGAGAAGCAAACAAGAAAATAGGCGTTATTGTATGGTCTCATGAAATTTACATGAAGGCATGATTTTTTTTTCGTGAAATGGTAGTTCTCTGAAAAGGACTCGAGTCTGTACTAAAGACTCGGATCTCCAATAACTTGAAAAGCACAGTCGAGTCTTAAAGCAGAGGACTCAAGGGTCTCGCATCTTATCCAATATTTACCAGCCCCGAATGGAACCTCATTCGCGGCAAAGTGACTTTAGGTACTGTCGGACTGCATGATTTTTTTTCAAGATTCTTGCGCTCCAAAAAGTTCATGCAACTCTTTTATGTTGCTATATAATTTGCTAATTAAACTACAGCTATATTTTTGGCAGTTGTATTGTGATCTGAAAGCTAAGTGTGTATTTGAAAAACATAGGTGGAACTGTTACAGTGGTGTATAAAATTATCAATTTGGTATCACTGTGTTTTGCCTTTTGGCGTACAAAAACATGTCTTTAAAATAATTTAAACCCAAAATTAATTCATAAAAATTTCAAGTGTAATAAACACACTTAAAATTGGTTAAATTGTAAACTGACAGACAGACAGACGGACGGACAGAGTCGCACCATAAGGGTAGGATAGGAACCCGTTGGTTAAATTGCAAACTGACAGACAGACAGACAGACGGCCGTACAGAGTACCCTAAAAAATGAAGAAATAGGTTCTTTTTGTATTTTTATTACTTGAACGTTAGATTTCTAAATAAACTACAAACAATTAGTTTGAGTTTGAGAGCTACTCCATATAAATATGAACTGTCACACGAGAGGTAAATATACCTTGGAAAAATATAAAAAAAAATGATTTTAATTATATAGTTATCTGATATTAGTGATATTCTATTTCCCATGGATTGTTCTAGGCTCCGCTATGTGAGAAATTTTTAATGTTTATTATTAATAATACAATTATTTTTATTCTTCTTGTATCATTTACATATTAATGTGCTGGGTACGTCATTTTAAAATACTTGATTGAATATAATATAATGATATTTGTCATTGTAGCATGATTTATTAGTTTCTTACTAAGGGTTATTACAATCTTTGCTATTAAATATGTTTTTCATTACAACTATTACAACGGGCCTCTGAAGTTATTACGGTACTCTGAAATTAACATGCCAACGATTATTATAACGGTATAAAACGTTTCATAAATACGTTCCAGCTGTTTTTATCCCGATGATGCCAAAACTTCATTTTGCCATCGAAACTGTGCCGCTGGCGTAATGAATTCTCGCATGTAGGGTCTAATCAACATATTATTTCACCGCATCTGAGTTACTACTAAAGTTAGGTTAGGTTAGTTTAAGTTTTTCAATCAATCATTTTTTATTCCTTCATCATAGGTGTAAAATACTTTATATACACACATATCATAAACCTTCTATGATGCCTTAAACTCCGAAAACAATGGCCAACTGTTTTGTTACAACAAATTTCTTGTCTGTTAAAATGTTGTAATTGTTTCATTACTACATCAAAATCGATTTGGTAATGACATTCAAACTTCGAACATTTGAACTTAACTGAATTTGAACATAATTTTGACAAATCTCGCATATTAGATTGTATCGAACGATACCAAAATAGGCCCCCGACTCTAGTTTGTCTCTGAATTAAAAAACTACGAATGCGTGACATGAGTGAATAAGTTTTCATTTAACGCCATTTGACGTACAGTTTATCTTTTAATTAGTTTTAAGTATAAAATGAGTTCGTTTTGTTGTTTTTGTAACTATAGCAAAAGTTTTGTTTAAAATGAGGGATATTTCAGCAACGCCGCCTCATATCGGCGAGTTCCGCCAAAAGAGCAACGATGCCCCAATGTTGCCTGTAATTTGGGTTAGTGAATATATCATAGAAAGTTTATTATAGGTGTGTACATAAAATAGTGTATGTAACTCTACATAACTAGGCACTAAAACACTTGTGTGGTCCTTTTAAGAAACGCACTTCGTTTGTTTCTTAAACCCAGACTTGTGTTTTAATGCCCTTCATTATGTAGCAGTCACATAAACTACTATTAAGTAAAGGCGATAGGGTGTTTTACATGTAGCAGCTATGATGTACTGTTCCGGCGTACGATATTTAAAAACGTAACTAACTAAATACAATTAATTTACAATTAAAGTACATGTTACAATCAGAAAAAAACTAATAAATAAACAAATGTAAATTAATGTACAAAATCAGTTTAATAATAAATTACAATCAGGAATAATTTTGATATAAAGTTTCTGATTATAGCCACTCATACCTTCCGATTTTCAAAATTATCCCGCTTTTGCACCTTATTGTAGAATAAAAAATATAGACTAGACAAATTTACAAATCCTGGCTGGTACCAATGATTTTTTTGGAACTTATGTACGAAATATCATTTGATTTACAACTAGCTTTTCGGTGAAGGAAAACATGGTAAGAAAACCTGCATACATGTGCGAAGAAATTCAAAGGTGTATGTGAAGTCCCCAATCCGTATTGGGCAAGCGTGGGGACTATAGCAAGCCCTCTCGCGCATGAGAGGAGGCCTGTGTCCAGCAGTGAGACTTATATATGGTGAATAATAATTATTTAATTTTTACAAAGTAACCAGCTCAATTATCGACTTTAATACATAAACACGAAAGTTCAATTTCTGTCTACAACTATATCGATCGCACAAGAGTTGCAGTTTCTACGCAATATTATTATAGCGTGCGTAAATGTTAATAAAAGTTTTTAATATCCGCGATATTAGTAATTACAGACATAGTAAGAGTCGTTGAAAAGCGCATAAACATTCCATATTGCCTATGTTTAAGATGGTAGTTTGATTAAACGCGAATAGGTCGTAAAACATTTATTAACATTGCCTATAGCTTGTAAGAAACCTATACCGGTTATTAAGTAACTTTTATACCCGTGTAATTTAAATATACTCGTGTTCGATTCAGTTTCGGTTTCGGCCAGTTTCGGCCAAAATACCATGTTTCGGCCGTAGTTTCGGTTTCGGGCAAAAACGGCTGAATGTTGCGGCTGGGCAGAAACTTACGAAATGGTACTTCTTAAGTGGGACAACAATATTAATATACTGATTTATGTATACAGAAATTTAATTGGTTTATTGGAAAACACAATTCCTCTAACGAGGGCGCCATTGGACGACGTTTAATATGTGTATAAAACATACCGGTTTTATGAAATTTTTCAACAATTTTACTGTCTACAAAAGTTTTGGTTTCTGTTATGACTGAAACTAGAGCCAAAGCCGAATCTTCGGCTTCGGTTTCGGCAAAAAACATGTTTCGGTCGGACGCTAAAATATACGGCATCAGGAACTTTTATGGACTCTTATTAGAATATTAATGGCAGTAACATAAAACCAATTCCGTTTTCATACATAAATATTAAATAAAATCGACAGTTTATGTATACTGTAAATTTTTACTCAAAACTGTAAATGTAATATAGGTAGTATTAGTTAGTTTTCTCTTTGCATGTATTTAATTCTGCACACCATTCTGCAGATTGTATTTTAGTTTAGAGGATACCCCAAAAATGTATGTAGTAATTCTGTAGAGCGGTCACCACGATACAGGCCTAGCCTAGTGTGGGACCACTGAGCTAGTTATGTAATTTTATCTTCTTGCTTTTAATAAACGATTTTTATTTTATTTTATTTTTTATTTTACTTTATAATGTAAGTACTGAACCTCTTATTTCTATAAACTAAGCAACCTCTTAAGAGTCTTCTCACATTGTCTGTTCCGATATCGGATGTCGGATACGACCACAATGGCGAAATTTTTTTTAGCGGGTTTAAATGTTTATTGTTCAAAAGATAACCTTAAACCAAAAACTCTCACTCTCTAGCAGTTGCTTATCTCCGAACACCATCCGACGTCCGACATCGGATCGGACAATGTGAAAACGCTCTATTGGCTCCTCTACACGATAACCCAGCGCTGGACTAGCAAAATGGCCATGCGATGGTTGTGACTCCTCCACACGATGGCCCAGCGCTGGACCAGCGAGATGGCCATGCCATAGTTGAGAGCACGCACTATGAAATGGGCCACGTGAAGATGCGTACGCACCATCGCTGGCCGCACTTTGATGTGCGGACGAAAAACCGACACCGTGGCCATCCCGCCGAGCCATAAGCCATCCGACACCACTCTCTACACGCTGACCCATCTTAGTGGGTCAGTATGATGGCCCATCGTGTAGAGGAGCCATAAGGGCGAGCGGTGACCGGTAGATATTGTATATGCTTACATCTCGTGAGAGAGATGTATCGTTATCAAAGCGTGTGAAATTGCCACAGTGTCACGGCTTCCAGGTTGTCTGCGGGTTATAAAAATGCTTTGCCGCCGAGGCACTAAACTCAAGTATATCTCGCTTTTACGACGCGGGCAAGTGCCTCGGGACGAGGCAACTTGTCGAGGCAGGGAGAATACACGTAATATTTACAGCACGAATATTCTTTATTGCGCATTACATAAAGTTGGCAAAAAAGTGAATTGGTAAGCAACATGTTTGGACATCCCTACCTACATTGGTCCACAGTCCACACACACCCTTTGAACACCATGCATGGTGTTTGCGGTGTACTGCGGCCGGTGCGTCATCGACTTATCGTGAACCCTGTCGGAATGCATGAAAGTTGATCAGTGCCGGATTAAGACATTTTGGTGCCCTAAGCATTTCTAGACCATGGTGCCCCCTCATCAAGATTACATTTAATTTTCTTGGTAAATTGAGTGACGTTTATTGCCGCATTACTCGTACTGCTGAGAATAAAATTTTCAATCCGTCACATCATTTTATCACAGACTGCAGTACTGCAGCAGTAATGTTCCAACAGTAAGTAAGGTCAAGTGTAAGCAAATTCGAAGAAGGGCGGAGGCCAAGCCAACCATTGTCCAAGTGTAACCGAAGACGTAAGACATAGACCGTACTCCGCACAGGCAAAGGCCGAGCTTCAGTAGGGGCTTAGCCATTGACCATTGGTTCTTGTCAGAACAAGTACCAATGGCCACAAATGTCTTAAATAGCAAATTATTGTTTACGAAAACGGGACTTAATAAGGTAAGCTTTAAAATTACCTCTGATCAGACGTTTCAAGGACGGCGTTGTCCCCATGGTCTCGGAGAAGACTGGGTAAAGTCGACATCATTATCTTGACGTTGGAGGTAATTTTAGAACTTAGTCAAACGCGATTAAGTCTCGTTTTCTTAAATAATAATGTGTCACAATTAGGCCAATACAATTAGATTTTTTCGAATTTGGACCTAAAAATACGTATAATCCGAGTTTGCTCCATTCCAGGAGGTGTGCATAAATGTTTCCTCTTTTTCAGTTTTTTGCTTGCAAATCGAAAATGGTACGGCCGACGGAAAATTTGTTCTAATTACGAGTATTATTAAAATTGATATCTGAGGATCCGAAATGTAATTTAACTATGTTCTTGCAATAAAATATATTGATTGATTTAAGGTACCTTAATATGTATTCGTGGTAAACAGTAAAAAAAGGTCGACATTTTTTATTTTTGGTAAAATCATGTTAATAATCCGAAAACGCTTTCTTACCAGTGTCTGATCCACCAAGTGCTATTGTAATTGATAGTGGGTTCCTTCTACATCGAGTGGTTTGGCAATCCAAAGGAAAAAAATATCTCCTAAGGATCCCAAAATGTGACACCTCCTGGGATCGAGCAAACTCCGATTACACGCATTTAGGACCAAATAAATGTATTAAAACAATTTCCAGCTTGCTGGGAATTAATTCCTGAAAACGCTATTTTTTGATCTAATTTGATTGGCCTAAATCGTGAAAATCAGTGTTTTTAAAGGCAAAGTCTAAGGCTAAACGCGCGGAGCGTTCGGTCGGCGCTAACGGATGAGGCCAAAGGTCGAGCTTGAAGAAAGCAAGGCTTGAATTTGACCAATGGCGAGGTATGAATAGCTGGACGACCGGAGCGTCCGATCGCGGCGCTTTATCATATAATACAACCAATGGTGAGATATGAGCAAGGCAGCCCAGCTGCGAGAGAACAGCATGGATTTGGATCCATGGCCAAGCAAAAGTGAGACAGTTTGCATAAAGTAGAAGGCCTGGCGTCGCATAAGACCTAACGCTGAACTGCAAAATAGTGGCTTGAAATCGAACCTATGTAATCAGGTAATCACGGTCCTCCTACTGCTCGGCCTTTGGCTTAACTCGAAAGCGCAACTTGATAAGATGCTTTTATTTTTTGGCCTTTGCGGGGCCCTTTATAACACTATGACAATTAGGTCGCAGGATCGCGGCTCTGCAGCTACTCGGCCTGGCCATCTAACACATCTGGTGTGCAAAAGAGCAAAATACGCTACAAAATCGGTAAACTACGTCGAGAAAATCGGTTGGCCACAAGCCCGACGGTAAGATTTTTTGACCATGAGCTAGCTGTGATGGCCTCCGCGTAAGGTTGGAGATGTGCTTACGTGTTCTCACTCTCTTACGACCCTTCGTTATTATCAGATGGGTACTTGCACACGTATCAAAAAGTTTCGTGTACATAAGTACTACACTACGACTGCCATGCTGATGCAGCCTGCGCGTTTTTTGTTTCCTACTATTTTGGTGCCCCCCTACACGTGGTGCCCTAAGCAAGTGCTTATTTTGCTTAATGGTTAATCCGGCACTGAAGTTGATATCAGTCTGGTATTATGGTTGATATGGGCCTTTGATCTATTAGATGGCGCCACTTTTTAATATTTAACAAATTTATCACATCTCAGTTAAAGAATAGGGATCAAAGTCAAATGGCGTTCTAAAAGTTTTAATTATGTGTCGAAAGATGGCAGTAAATTTACGTCGCTACTAAGTTTTCTTTGACAATACACCTCTATTTCAAATTCTCTTTGGTACAGGTACATGCATTTTATACTTATGGCAACGAAATCTCTATTTATTTAATATTTTTTTATTTTATCTACGTTTATGCAATATACAATATATAAATAGCCACAACACAACCGAATAAAGAACCTACTCCTATGAAATTGAAGTCTGTTAAAATGTCAAGTTCGTTATAAAATGAATGAAATAATTATGGTAAATATCAAATATCAAGTTTAGTTTATAAATAGATTAAAATAATAAGCAATATGGTTAATATTAATTAACTATAATGTGATTTTAGATAATGCATGATTTGCATAAATGTCGATGAAATATTTACAATAAAATAACATTCTATTAAATAACATGTTTTTTTTCTAAAACGAGCTTTTTAAGAGTATTGTATTGTTCAATTGTTTGTCATTCGGTTCCTGTTTCATACTGTCGGGGAGTTTATTTGTAATTTGAATACATTGGCCCATTTTTGCACATAGCTAACTTGGTATTTCGTAGTGGTTTTAAACATTCTATTAGATTTACATACTTCTATTTTGGTTTTAAACAATTACGAATGGTTTCTTACAAGAAGTGCAGATTCCAGTATGAGATATATATACGGTAACGTAAGTAATCTATGTTTTACGAAATGTGGACAACAGCTGTTTGGTATTCGTGTGTTTCTGTGTTTGTCAGAAATACGGACGCATTTCTTTTGCATTATAAATGAATCATTGGCGTCAGTACTAGATCACCATAAGACCACAACGATGGGCCTTCTTTAAGGTATTTTACTACTGCTTTGAAGTTATATTTTTATAATATAGCAGGCAAACGAGCAGACGAATCAACTGATGGTAAGCGATTACCGCCGCCCGTGGACACCCGAAATACCAGAGAGTTTGTAAGGCCGGCAAGCCTTTGATTTGAGATGGGAATACGCTCTTTTCTTGAAGGTTCATTCCACGACAGATCATTCCATAGCTTAGCTGAGATAAAGACACCCGATTAACGAAAAGACTTTTATTTTTTTATTTACTACGTCGGTGGCAAACAAGCATACGGCCCGCCTAATGGTAAGCAGTCTCCGTAGCCTATGTATGCCTGCAGCTCCAAAGGAGTTACATGCGCGTTGCCGACCCTAGCATCCCCCTCCCCCCTCGCAACCTTACTCACCTGTAGGAACACAACACTACGAGTAGGGTCTAGTGTTATTTGGCTGCGGTTTTCTGTAAGGTGGAGATGCTACCCCAGTTGGGCTCTACTCTAGATCTGGAATGACATCCGCTATTCTGTGCCCTACCACACAAAGCGAGATGACATTCGCAATGCCCATACCTCTCTCCTCCTTCCAACTGCCTTAAATTACACTCACGTTGACAACACCAAGAACATAATATAGGTAGCCTGTCAAAATCACACAAATATTTACCATCTTATACGATACCACTACTAAAAGATAATAATCATTAATACTTGTCAGACTCGGCCCGCCCATAACGCGGCGCGGAACGTTCAAAAAGCAACCCTATACTGCTTTAAATATGATTCTTTCTGGCTAAAACTTGGTAAGCATGGGTTGTGCAGTATGTGTAGTTAGAAAGGTTATGTAGTAAGTAGGGTTCGGGTATTATAAATCAATCTGGTATTACAGGCATTATTTATTAGTCATGGTGTATGAAAGGGACGGGACTAGCTAATGGAAGGATGGCTCACCAACCAAATGAAAGGGACAGGACTAGCTAATGGAAGGATGGCTCACCAACCAAATGAAAGGGACAGGACTAGCTAATGGAAGGATGGCTCACCAACCAAATGAATCTGAGAGTATATTTTTTTATCTTACTAGTTAGAAGAGTCCGTGTTCAAACTAAAGATACATTTTTATATGGAGTAGCTGTTGGATAGTTTGAGTCTTGGGAAAGAAGATAGCATAGTTTTTATTCCAAAAACCATCCCTTAAGGTTGTGAAAAGGGAGGTGGATGTTTGTATGGGGAATCAATAACCGCTGAACCGATTTAGATGAAATTTGGCATAGAGATAGTTTGAGTCCCAGGAAAGAACATAGGATGGTTTTTATTACAAAAATCATCCCTTAAGAGGAAAGAGGACGGCCGATTCAATTTACAAACGTAGTCCCCATTTTCCTTCTTGGATATTGACATTTTGAAAAATATTTTTACATAATTTGATATATACTCAGCATAGCCCCTACGTTTGATTTTTTTAGATTTTTTTTATTATTATGAATATTAGGAGCGAAAAACAGATTTCATACAAAATTTTAAATGCTTCTAACTCCTATAATGATTGAAAAATCGAAAAAATTAAACGTAGGGTCCTAGCTGTGGTTGATATACAACAAATGGTGCCTATATCAAGAGTTAATTAAATACAAAGTTTTCAAGTTTCAAACAAAAAAAATTCAAAAGGCTCAAGCATGTAGGTAACAAGTTGAAAAAATAGTCAAGTGGAGACAGATACATATGAAGATAACTTAAAAGACTAATTTATTTCTTATATTACCTACAATTTTTCAACGTTTCAACTTGAAAGTTTCAAGTCAATTATAATTTTACTGAGTATTTTTCGCATACATTGTCACAAAAAAATCCTATAGGGACCGTGCGCGTTGGAGGGTCTGCCATCTTGTGGCCTGAATCGGAACCATAAACATGCACATGTACACGTCACGTGTTTTCATGTGCATAGTAGGTTCTGCCATCTTGTGGGCTACATCGGAACAATAAACATCACATTTACGCCTCGCGCCAAAAATCTGACGGCTCCTGTGCTGCCTCCTACAGTTCATGCACGTTCCCTATACCTGTAAATCTTCAAAAAAATCGCATTTGTACGAGAAAGGGTAGACAATTTCGAGGAATACTTCATTACAACTCTATTACTCTATAGCATACCAAGGTTCTAAAACTAGTACAAAATTAATTACCTCAAATGTTTAAATTTTTATCAAAAACAGAGTTGCTTCTGTTTTGTTTCATTCGATTTTAAAACGAAACAAATTCAATTCTATTTTCTGAGACCATTGATTCAATTTTGACTGCAAATTTTTCTTGTACGGTGGGCCGCTAGAGTATAAGTTATTGTGCTAAGCGAGCTATTGTTGCAGACTCAGTTTATCGACCATTTGTAAACCTTACTGCAACGACATACGGTCCACCGCCGGTCAGCTGATAACATACTCCATTAAAACTGTGCGTGATTGTTCTAACCAGACGGCAATAAAGGCTCGTTCACACGTCCGGTGATAGCGCACAAGGGTCCGTGTTGGAAACAAGGATACAATGTGTAGCCAATGTTATTCCAATTGATTGCTAATAAGCGTTGACCAACACTTAGGTGACAAAGTTCAGGTTTACATACGGCATACTCTAAAGAGATTTCAGGCTTCTAGGATTATAGCCCAAGCCCTCTCGCTCATGACAGGAAGCCTGTGCTCAGCCGTGGGACGTATATAGGCTGAATTATTATTATTATCAGAGCCCGTAAATTTCATGCCGTTGACAGAAAAATGACGTCACGCTACATAGAGTATGATTCCAATTAGTATTTTCGTAATAATTAATCATTTGTCAACCTCTTTACGTAACTGATACATATACTTGACAATCAGTATAGAAACGTCTAACTGACTTTCATTTTATTATCACACAAATAAATAATAGATTATTAATTTATGAAATAATACATATTTTTGGTTTTTAACAGCGTAACAAGCTTTTATTTACGTAATAAGTATTTATTATGATACCCATCAATAAGTAAGTTATCTAAATCTGTAGTAACTCCCTGTATGTTAAATTACGTCATTTTTGCGTCAACGGCATGAAAAGTACGGGCCCTGATTATTATTTACACGGGGGTACGGTATTAGACTAATTTTATTAGTGTGTTGCGATGATAACTCCTACTATTTGACAAGGGCCCATTTCTCGAACGGTATTAGACTAATTTTATTAGTGAGTTGCGATGATAACTCCTACTATTTGACAAGGGCCCATTTCTCAAACGGTATTAGACTAATTTTATTAGTGTGTTGCGATGATAACTCCTACTATTTGACAAGGGCCCATTTCTCAAACGGTATTAGACTAATTTTATTAGTGTGTTGCGATGATAACTCCTACTATTTGACAAGGGCCCATTTCTCGAACGGTATTAGTCTAATATTATTAAAGTGGTCCCATGGTAACCCATACGAATTGACAGTTCATGGACTAATAATATATAGTTATTAGTCTAATACCGTATAAATGAGCCCCTGTTCATATACTAATAATATTAGTCTAATACCGTTCGAGAAATGGGCCCCAGATCGACCTAGTCTCACAGTAGGCTCAATAAGGCTTATGTTGTTGATACTTCGCGACAAAGACAATATAATATAGACAAAACATCCATAACCCAGGAAAAAATATACCTATTTGTTATAAACATACAGTATACACTCTGTACAACGGATTATTAGACTCTAGCTATATCTTTCCCTTGGGACGACCCCGAGGGAAAGATATAATTCACGTTTAATTTCAGACATGTCAGCTTTGTAACTGTCCCATTATCTCAGAACCAAAATTCGACCAATGTCGATTTTTTTTACGTTTGTACTATAGCTTATCATTGTTTTATTATTATTATAAAACTTCATATCAAAATGTTATTTAAAATAGTGACATTTCAAAGTGTTTTAATCGCAATATTTAATCCTAATTATAAAGAAAATAGAGAACGTAACGGTACCAGCCGTCATAAAACTGAAGTAAAAACGTAAAGACGTAACGTAAAGATTTAATAATTTACAGTTTTTAAGTTAATACAGTACAGATTTTTTTCAGTCATCACACAAGTCACAAAACTGACAGGCTTTGGCGAATATTTCAGTTAAATAAATTCATAAAAAAAAATATATATATTGTGTGTTATTAATTTTATTGTGTCTTTTTTACTTTAAAGTATTTCCTTTCCTCTGGATATCAACATACCCACAAAGAATGAAAAAGCGGCCAAGTGCGAGTCGGACTCGCCCATGAAGGGTTCCGTACCATTTCTGACGTATTAAAAAAATTTTAACCACGTATTCTTGATTCATAACGAGCAAGAAATGTAATTTTGGTCAAATTCGGCAAAAAAAAAAAAATTGTTTTGGCGAAAACATTTTTTGCGTTTTCTGCACACGACACGTCATTTCTTTTTACATCTTGGCGAAGAAAAACATTACAACGATTGAGTAAAGTTTTTTTATTTACAGATAAAAATTTAGAATTTCCTTTAAAACTTTAATGTCTGTCAGTAGCCATGTCTAAATCAAGTCACATAATAGCAGCGTCGCAGCCAAACACTTTTTTCTCTAACTTAATTTTTTTTCACATGAATTGTCATTATCTCTACACAGCGAATACAGAAAAAAAAAAAAATTTAATAAATTAAATATTATATTAGTTATTTAATATTTACCCTCCTAAACTCCTAACCCCAAGAGTCATTATATTGCGGTGTTGAATTTGGAACTTTCACCTGTTCCATTATTCCATTTCAATTTGTCCTTTTAGAATGATATCGGGACTTAGAGCTCGTCCAGATATCATGTGATCATATTTGGCTCCGGTTTGGTGGTGATATTTGATTATTGTAACGGCGTAATTTTTGGCTTTTTCACTCTTCTCTAACCCCCTATTATCGAGGTAATTTGTGATATTTTTCTGACCCCCGCCCCCATATCCCCATAAGCAATCACATGATTTCTAGAAATTCTGGATGAGCCCTCCGGAGGTTACACTGGTTCGCCTCTCGTTCGACTCACGCGCACTAAACTTCTAGAACACTTGGCTACGTGACCGGCGCGCGCGCAGGATGCGATAACCGAACGAACAGTCCATTGTTTACCTTATTTCCGATTTGCTGGGGATACTTAGCTTTTGCACACGTCACGCAGGAAAGTGGGACATTGCTAATTTTAGTGTTAAAAAATCGTCGAATTAAAACCAACTTTGCAAATATTTTTGCTTTAAAGTATATAAGCACCTGGGAATACCGGGAAAATCGAAGTTCGTCAATTGCGGGCATTGTTCTCTCTCACTCTAATTACGTCTTAATAAGAGTAAAAGAGAAAGATCCCCGCAATTTGCGAATTTCGGTTTTTGCGGTAGGCCCCCTGTAATTTCGCTAACTTCTCACAGATAATTAAAACCGCACTTAAACCGAATCTAGTTATCTTTACAACCAATGGGAAGGGAAACTGAACGCGATCATAACTATAACTATTATCGTAATTATATTACTTTGCAGCACAAACCAGAGTGTCGACATTGATGAAAATATCTAGTCATCTATTTTGACGCTTAAGCTTTTTCGAATAACATATTGTTGGTGTCTTGACGGAGCAAAATGAAAAATGACGTAAGTGCAATGTATACTAGGCTGTAGTCAGTTTGTTTGTTTTTAAAAGACGTAAATGACTGTTAAATTTATGTGTAGGTACGTCTTTTATAAATGGCGTTTGTGTAACTTGTACTAGTCTGTAGTCAGGTTGTTTCAGTTTTTCTTTTAAAAAGACGAAAGTGACCGTTAAATTCATGTGGAAATACGTCTTTTCTGTATAAAGGTTGTATAGTGACCATAAAATTCCAATTAGAGAGTTTATAACTCGGCATCCGCTTTCGTTCAATAAAAATGTATGAGAAAATGCGCACGTACGAGATAAGCGGCGGTTTATTGCGCTTAATTGGAATGGGAAGCTGCAGAAATATCTACACTGCCGATGTGTGCGAAAATATCTTCACACAGAGTCACAGGCTTAGTTAATATGTGACATTACTGCGTACACGTGCACTGCGTAGCGCGGCGTTGTTTATAATATGGGAGAATTGTTGATAATGAATACCGACAATAAGGTCCCTTTTCATAGATAATGTCACATACCTATTACATATACTTATACCTCTGGCGCAGCGACCCAAAGTGTGTCTTGGCCTCCAACACGACTGCTGGCCACTGATCCCGATCCTCTGCAGTTTTTCGCCAGTCTTCCTGGACCTGGTGCTCACGCGGATCCGTGTCCACTACATTCGCCCATCGATTCCTAAGGTAGCCCGGCGTGCTGTCGGTTTTCCATCAAACACTCTTTTCACCGCCCGATCGCCTCTCATTCGCTCTAGATGGCCGAGCCAAGCCGAAGCCTTTGCGCCGTTTGCGACGTTTTGAATGAGCTGTTTATATTATTGTAGTTATATTTGTGACATTATCTATGAAAAGGGACCTTATTGTCGATGGCGCTTACGCAGCACTGCGTAGCGCGGCGTTGTTTATAATATGGGAGCATCGTTGATAATGGCGTAAGCGCCACCGACAATAAGGTCCCTTTTCATAGATAATGTCAAAAATAAGGGTTTTTCTAAGAGAGAACAGTTAGTTAAAATGAATGAAGCAGTTGATTTGATTGGTCATTTACATGGTGATATATTTAATGTAGATATTTTTTTAATAAATGGTGTAGAACCGCCTATTAAATAAATAAATAAATAAATATTATAAGACATTATTACACAAATTGACTAAGTCCCACAGTAAGCTCAATAAGGCTTGTGTTGAGGGTACTTAGACAACGATATATATAATACATAAATATTTATAAATACTTAAATACATAGAAAACACCCATGACTCAGGAACAAATATCTATGCTCATCACACGAATAAATGCCCTTACCAGGATTTGAACCCGGGACCATCGGCTTCGTAGGCAGGGTCACTACCAACTAGGCCAGACCGGTCTATTAAGTTAGTACGAACTAAGGAAGTGTTTAATATCATGTGTAATAGTGAAAATGAAAAACTTAGTTTCGATTTTAGACGCAAGGCTTATAATTCGAAAGGCTCGAATCAATCCATCCGTTTTACTCGCACACCAAAAAGTTTCATCCTCAACAACTGCTAAATATCCCATTACTAGAGCAGAAGTTAGTCTTTTTCTTCCATATCTCTCTTTGGCCCGTCATCTCATCATTCACTCGCGTTCGTTTCATGTCATATCTCACACAATCCATCCACTTTTTCCTCGGTTTTCCTCCCCCGTTACTTCCCTCCTCATTCACTCGTAATACCTTTCATAGCTATGTGTACAAAACGCGAGAGTTTAATGTGTTATTATTGTGAAGTCTTTTTATGTTATTTTTACTTACTTATTATCAAGATTATCATTAGAGACTGTTTAATAAGATCGTTTTACTACTAGATAATTACTTACATATTCTCACACTCTGTGGAAACAGTTTATGAGCTTCAGAGCTTGCTGTATTTCTATCGTATATGGTCACCATTATCCTCTCTAGTGACTGGGAAATTGTTTAACTCAATTTGATGTATTTATTTATTATTAAGGTTTGCCAAAATGTGGTAAAACATATTAAACCTTATTGAAAATATGATAATAAAAAGCGGCCAAGTGTGAGTCGGACTCTCCCATGAAGGGTTCCGTACCATTAATGACGTATTAAAAAAAACTACTTACTAGATCTCGTTCTAACCAATTTTCGGTGGAAATTTGCATGGTAATGTATATCATATATTTTTTTTAGATTTTTCATTCTGTTATTTTACAAGTTACAGGTGGGGGGGGGACACATTTTACCACTTTGGAAGTGTCTCTCGCGCAAACTATTCAGTTTAGAAAATAATCATATTGGAAACCTCAATATCATTTTTAAAGACCTATCCATAGATACCCCAACACGTATGGGTTTGAAGAAAAAAGATTTTTCGAGTTTCAGTTCTAAGTACGGGAACCCCCAAAATTTATTGTTTTTTTTTTCTATTTTTGTGTAAAAATCTTAATGCGGTTCATAGAATACATCTAGTTACCAAGTTTGAACAGTATAGCTCTTATAGTTTAGGAAAAAAGTGGCTGTGACATAAACGGACAGGCAGACGGACATGGCGAATCTATAAGGGTTCCGTTTTTTGCCATTTGGCGACGGAACCCTAATAAAAACAAATTGCTCGAGTACCCAATAACAGGCAAACACAAGATGCATATAAAAATAAAATAATAACAATTGCTTACATAAATCTTAATCTAAGTAGTTTACAAATCAGTTCTAGCTTCTATTATAAGCGGTAAATATAAGGACTTAAATTGCATTAGATATATTGAGTATTATATTAACAAATTGTATCAAAAGGTTTGTAAGATATATTTACAGTACATATGGCGGTACTCTACCGCACTGGTGCGAAAATTAGCATATTACGTTACTGTGTCGAACATTTAAAGGGCCATATGTACTGTAAAACGTTGTACGATACATGTGCGAATAGGTAATTCGCAACTCGTGTGTTTTAATTTATCGGCACTCGTTTCGAATTTCCTATTTTTCGCACTTGTATCGTAATGTACTATTAGCAAATTTAAAATGATGACCTGTACCTATATCAACCATAGCTATTACTCTTCATTTAACTTTTTTGTTTATCTAAGAGGTATAAGAGGAGCGTATAAAGAATTTCATACAATTTTTTGGAAATTTTACCTACCTAATTAAAAAAATCGAAAAAAAAACACATTTGATTGAATTAATAAATTATTAAAAACGACACTAAACGCTTATACAAAAACAGATTAATCACATAATGTGAATAATGTCGCTTTTACGAATTAAGCAATTCAATAAAATAGGTTTTCATGGGTGGGCAAAGTTACCTTACGATTTTAATTATGTCTATGCAGCTAAACTTAATAAAAATGTAGAAAATACCGTAATATAGATAACTGTCCATATAAAAGACCTTACTTTCTGGCAATTTTGGAACAGCTCATGCTGGTAGTTAGCTTGTAAAATTGTAGGTTCAATGAAACAATTTGATTTATGTTTTTTTTTATCATATAGAAGGCAAACGAGAATTGTTTATTCGACGTATTTTTGGGTTACCCTGTAAAACAAACTAATGTTAATGTGATTCTATTTGTAAGTAGGATTTTGTACGGTGCGTGAATCGTTACGGTCCGCTCGGCGCGAAGGCGCACCTCTCCCTTCCGCGCAAGCTGCTTGCCTTGCCGCAGCCGCGAAGGCGTTAGAAAAAAAAGCGGTTCTATATTCAAAGTTACACGTTCGACCAATCGCGGCCGCGGTAGGCGTGTCGAGGCGCGCTCATTGGCCGCCGCGCCGCACGTAGTGATGCGAACTCACTCCATTATTCTGCGTACTACGTAACGACTTATTGTGACGTTGTTGCTTTCTTTAATTGCTGTTAACGTTATGAACGTCGTTACAATTATAACTACATATTTTGGTTATTAATTTAATAATTAGTTATTATTGTTTTTAACTTAGATAACGAGTTTTTTGTGAACGTATAACATCGTTACGGCACTATATTTTGTAATAATATTAGCAATTTAAAATTAATACTCATGGGTACTTAGATCTTAAATATGTACGAGTTATTTAAGTACTTGCGTAAGTAATAGGTACTCATTTTAAACCGGGTTTTTTTGCGCATAAAAATCTTTAAACATATGGCACGTAGGTACTTACGTTTCTTATAACATTGCGAAGTATGTACTAATAGTATTGAAAGGCAATAATAAATAGTAATTTATGTCCACGTTTCCATTTAAAATAAACATATAAACGACATTTTAAACTACAAGTCGAGATTTACGACGACATTAATTTTCTGGTCATGGCTGCACTTCATTTTATACATTTTCTAAATCGTAAATTTCAAATACGTTTTAATGGTTATTTTAGTTTGCACAGGTTATGGCTTGCGGGGATCAATCATTTTTAATATTTTTGCGGGTTAAGAAAAATTATGACATTATTTTACCTACCTACCTGAGTAATGTTTGAGGGTTCCGTACCCAGAGGGTAAAACGGGACCCTATTACTAAGACTCCGCTGTCCGTCCGTCACCGTTTGTCACCAGGCTGTATCTCATGAACCGTAATACTAGCTATTACGGTTCATGAGATACAGCCTGGTTGCAGCAAGTTGAAATTTTCACAGATGATGTATTTCTGTTGCCGCTATAACAACAAATACCTACTTAAAAAATACGGAACCCTTGGTGGGAGAGTCCGACTCGCACTTGTCCGGTTTTTTTAGACTGACTATTCATCGAAGCTCACCAGTTCGAGCAATTTTCTCCGATTTGGGCGGGTTTCAAAAAATATTTTTTTACCGGAGCTGACACCATATTGTAGTTTTTATATTTAACTTTGACTTGGTATTGGTATTGCAACTTGCATTTAGTGGAATGAACTATCGCCTGCGGTATTTCCGGACCGATATTAGAGTTTACACAACGCAACGCACTTGCATCCCCTCTAGTGTTGTAGGTATCCATGGGCATTGTTTACTAGCGTTGAAAAAAACCCGCAAAAATACGGGGAAATTTCCTAACGGCTTGTTTCTTTTCGAGTTTCGAAAAAAATCAAAGCAAATTTCAGTTACAATACTTGTGAAAGAAACGAATAAAACAGAAATAAAAAAAAGTTTTTTTATACTTCTGTATTTTTCAATATGTACGTAATTAGGAATATCAACAGGTTTTTTTATGGAGCATAGGCAGGCGTTTGACCACAATCTCACCTGATGATTAGTGATGATGCGGTCTAATGGCTCCTCTACACGATGGCCCAGCGTAGGCCAGTCCAAGGGACGCATTTATGCGTTAGAGGGAACAAGTGATATTGCTATCTCAACCCACTGCATAGCTGCGTCCCTTAGACTGGCGTACGATGGGCCATCGTCTAGAGGAGCCCTAAGGTGGAGCACGCTTACCTATCAGATACCTATTTAGATAGCCTATTATTATATTATATTTAGGCTATTTATTTAGGTAGGTAGGTATCCCACTAACCCGGAATTAACTGGTTAAACCGTTAACCCAGTGTCAAATTTTACTGGTTACCATGGTAACTCCAGGTTTAACCGGTTAACCTCAGGCTAGATTGGTGCAAGTTGCCCTAGGCCCACTTGCACCATACCACTAACCCGGAGTTAACGGGTTAAACCTGGAGTTACCACACTGGGTTAACGGTTTAACCGTGTATCCCCGGGGTAGTGGGATGGTGCAAGTGGCACATTACACAAGTGACAAATTAGTGCTTGCTCTAATTTCTTTATCTACACACATATCATAAACCCCCTATGATGCCTTCAAAATCCGTAAATAATGGCCAACATTACGATAAACTGTTTTGTTACAAGTTTGTTATCTGTGATAAATTGGTAGTGTTGTAATTGCTTCATAACTACATCAAAATCGATTTGGTTATGACATTCAAATTTGGAACATCTCTGAAAAAAAGGCAATTCTATTTGACCTTTATAGGTACTAATATCAGTCGAGATGCCTTTTTGTTCGAAATGAAATGTCAATTGCATACAATTTTGACATTACTCGCATGTTAGTTTGTATCGAATACTACGGAAATAGGCCCCCGACTCTAGTTTATCTCTGAAATTTAAAAAAACTACGGATGCGTGACATGTGTGAGAAAAGTTTTCATTTACCGCCATCTGACGTACAGTTTATCTTTTAATAAGTTTTAAGTATAAAACGATAATGTTTGCTACGAATTATTTAAAAGTTAACAATGACTTTATTGACTAAGGAAATAGATTATCATGCCAACGAAAAAATACATGACAACTTAACACGCGACTGAGACGTCATGATACTCGTGATTGCATGACGACTCCGTTTTTTTTCGACTGTACAAAAATATTGACAGTTACATAATTAGAACCAATATCGTCCATAGTAGGCATAACATGTGATCGCGTAGGCATAACGTGAGATACAAGCAAATCTCGTCCTTCTTCTTCTTTTCGTGTCGAGGTTCCTTTTTTTTATACGATGGAAGCCCAATAGGCAGCGGTGTTGACAGCCCTGGCTGTCGCGTCCCTCAGATCCAGCTCCGAGCAGTGATGCGGGCATGTGGGGCACGCCAGTAGATGTGCCATGGTTTGCGTTGCTGTGTCGCAGGTACATTGAGTCGAGGAGCTACGGAGCAATCCCCATTTGGCCATATTTTGCTTGCAGCGACCAACTTGGGACCTGAGCCTGTTTAAGGACTTCCAAATTGGCCAAGGTTCTTTATGGCTTAATCTCGTCCTTATGGCAAGCGATGAAGTGGGACGTTTTGCCGGTCGCGGTCACAAATATGGATTAATTGCGGAAATAAAGTCGTGGAATTATGTACATTCTATTACTCTGCTCTTTCCGCACATACTTTACGAAGGGCGAATGTAAAATTTTAGTTTACAATATTTCGAATTTTTATACATTTTAATTAAAGGTAAATGCCATGAAATATTTACACGGAAACTAAACTATATTTGCAAGGGCAGACTTCAGCCAAAACCTTAAAAAGTTAAACTAGTCTGTACAGAAAAAAATAACGACAACATGTATAATTTTTAATTGAATATCGTATCAATATAATTTTATTATAAAGTTTACTGATTTAAATGATTAAAATTAATTTAAATATATGATGAAGATTGATATTTATATGGTGTACTATTTTTTTGCAATTACTGAGTATTGGTTGTCGTCTGACGATACTATGACTTCAGTTTATTATAAAATGCTAAACAAACATACACTCATATTTGCGTGCTTCTGACATCTACTCAGAACCAATAAAAATAACAAAAACATACACCAAAAGTTTAAAATAAAAAAAAGGTATGCACAATATAATGTACCTATATTATATTGTGTGTACCTATTTCTTAATTTAAACTTTTGCTTACAGTCTAAATTCCAACTTCAAAAAACGAAATAATTGCCAGTGGAGGAAGAAGCTACCATGGCTACGTATTGTCTGTGGTAAGATATGGCATTCTTCTTTGGGGCATTCCTTTGGTACCTAGTGGAGTAGAACAGCCTCAATCACTGAAACATGAAAAATCCATTTTTATTTAAACTTCAACAACTGTTCTTGAGCATATTAAGTACACATTGAATGGCATGGTATACCCATGTTAGTATTCACGTGTATGTATATAATTAATTGTACATAGAAAAAGAAGCACGAGAAACACAGTTACAAAGTTAATTAAATACATTAAAAACCGGACTTATCCGTGTATGGGATTGGGATTCATACGCATAAATATTCAATGTGAATTATAGAGATATCTACGTGTTTATCGTCTCAGTTTTATTACAGGTAGTTAAACAAATATTGCGCATCCAACGCGTCAAATACTACATTTGACACGTCGCTATAAACTAGAAACTTCTCGATTAGTTCCATAACCATAACTAACTTTATATCCTTTGCTATTGAAGTGAAACATTTTAAGTCTCAGCCACAGAGTTGAAAGATACAGAGGATCGCCTAAGACAAAATTATAACTTTATAACCAGCCGATTTGAAACGCAGTATACGCACACTTAGGTATGATGTTTTGAGCCACCGATCGCTCGACCTCAAGTTGTGAATGTGTGCGTGTAGTGCGTAAACAAGGAAACGGCGAGTATGCACTGATGAAAAAAGGTCTTGAACCAAGGAGCATTACTTGTTTCTAGATCTAGATTTCGATATCGAAAATGTTTTCGTCCAAAAAGTTAAATGTATTGTATAAAAAATTATCAAACAAAAAAGGTCAGCTTTGGTTCAATTTGTATATTAATCTTCAATTGTGTGAATTTAACATCCTTGTAGGCTTGTACCGTTAGTGAGATTATCTTAGTTACATTACATCAGTTGAGACATATATCTGGTTCTTGTTTCAAAAACTTGTTTTTATCTTTGTATGAAATGATGAAATCCCAGAAAGTGTGCCTCTGCCTATCTATCAACTCTGTGGTTTTAACACATTTCCATGGCTTGAGAGCGTGACCAAGTGTCTGTTCTGACGTTGAATAGGTTTTTAGAGTCTAACAAAGGCGCGTCGTAAAACATCAGTGTCCGGCGATGCGCGACCTTCTGACTCTATTTTATGACTAGTGAAGTGATCATAGTCTTTCTCCCGTAGATTCCGCACTCTCAAGCGTTTGAAGACCCGCGACAACCAGGCATAGGTAGGGTTGCCATAATTATTCGGAACTGATATGGGAAAATGAGGCAGTAATGGCGTTACGGGGGGTGCAAATAGCTTTGCTGCTATGTCACTTTGTACATACTGGTTATATAGATATGGATTTTGTACCATTTATGCATCTATTCTACAGCGGTCTTGATATAGGCACGGTTACAGTCCCGTGTCTATGGGATGTATGGGAACCGTAGGGTGTGCGGCTAGGACTCACCATAGCCTACGCATAGGTATTAAAATTTAGAGTCCTAGCCGCACCCTAGTTGACTCCTCCAGCATTTTATGATACCGAACTGCATGTCATAGTAAGTACAGTACTACTTACTACTTACTTAGTGTAGTACTTTGTTTATATGCTTATTAAACGATCTAAACATATATTTCAGTGAAAATACTACAGAAAAAAAAATTTGTAATAGTAATCGTACTTGTACTTTACTCGTATTTGTTTATCTTTTTGTGGCGAGACCCGCTGGTCAGAGTCCTAAATACATCGAATAGTATAGAAAATATTTATGTGTAAAACATTATACTTAATAACAAGAAACAACAAAGTATAAATTAAAGATACACCAAATATATTGCCTCTCAGCATAAATCGTGTCATAGACAATAGACTGGTTTTTAGGGCACCAGGAAAACCTAAAATAGAAAATTAAAACTAAAACAAAACATATGTAACTAGATTTATAAGAAACATGGAGAAACAGAGTTCACTGCCATTTTAAACATTTAGTGAAATCCAGTAGGGCTAAGATGGTCGGCTCTTTATCATTTGTCACCATGCCTGTCACGTTCTAACAAGTATGTAAGCGCGAAAGTGACGGGCATAGTGACAAGTGATATAAATGGAACCATGATACCGCCGCAGGTAGGTAAGGTTTATACAAAACAGGTTGACTATTCATTGTAGTACAAATGTAGCACTTGCACCATCTAGTGGATAAGCTATCTGCGCTAGTGATGTGCCGCGTCGATTATGTTTCTTAATCCTTGTTTATGGTCGTCTATTGTCGATGTCTTTGTTTTGCTTTTTGTTGGCAACTGTGTGGGGTTCTTTCAGTTATTTTATGTATTTTGTGTCTCTGTAAAGATTTTTAATGCTTCCATGAACTGAATTGTCGGATTGCAAGATATAGTTGAGAGTATCTACTTGTTTTATTTTACGAAGTGAACTTTGATGGTCTCAGTTCCAGTTAGGGCCGATATAGATGGACTGCAACCCGACTGCAAGTTGTATGGGAACTGCACACCGACTGCACGCCAACTGCAACGTCGGCGTATACAAGTTGCAGTCGGGTTGCAAGACGGACTGTACCGGTCCTTATTGACTCGGTTACAGCAATATGACGTGACTGGTCAAGGGGGCTACCGCGAACATCGAAATTCGAAGACAGTCTAACTACATCTCTATAGGCCAGCGGTTCCTATCCTGGGAGTAAATACCCCCGTGGGGGTAAAACATTTCACGGGGGTAATAAGCTTAAGTAAAGATAACAAAGATTAGACCTATAAGAATAGTACATTGTGCAACGAGGGAGGGGGGTAAGTGAAATTTTGGATCCGAGGGTGGGAATTAACGACCCGAGTTTGCAATATTCTTACCCCCGGAGTTGCACACAATGTTTTTCATCACACTTGCTAAGAAAAAACTAAATTTTAAGCGAAATAATTCTTATATACGGTGACATAATATCAAACTTTCGTCGGCCATTTTGTAATTTCTTGGCAGGTCATCGAAGGCACAGACCTATTCGGCATTCAGCCACGATTGAAAATTATGTAAAAATATTTTAAACGACTATAAAATTAATCAAATTAAATAATTTTAAACATAAACAAAAATATTAAATTATAAACGTCAGTAAGTATTTTAATAGTAAAACTCATTTATGCTACTTGGTTTGTATAAGTGACATTATTAAAACAAAGCTAGCTGTAACTCCCAAGGGAGTTACAGCTTTTTTTAACAATCCATAACTCCCGCGGGAACAAAATAGGCCTTTGTCCTTCAGCACACCTGCATGAAATAAGATCTTTTTCGAGCAAGTGTGATGAAAAAACTATTGATGATTATAAGATCTTTTTCGAGCAAGTGTGATGAAAAAACTATTGATGATTATTGGAAGGAGGGATAAAATCCGGATCCCTAGTTAGTCTAGGGTGATAGAACTGAAAAGGTTAGGAACTACTGCTTTAGTCTTTAGTTTTTGCTGTGAGTGGAGAGCATGGGGGCAACAATGATAGATGTCCTTCGATACCTCCCTGTAGGGAGGTATGAGTGGCCGTAACCGCCTTTCGGCTGCGACGGCTGTTGCGGGTCGCTCCCCACCGATGTAGGGAGGTCAATCTTCGTCGTTTTGTGGACGATGTGGCTGCTGGTGAGGGAACAACCGCATATAGGTAAAAAACTTAGTAAGTCACCTGTTGTATGTAGTTGTGACGTGTTCGAATAGACAATACATGTTTAAAACACACACAAACAAAACGAATGTCTATTCGAACACGTCACAACTACATACAACAGGTGACTTACTTAAGTTTTTTACCTATATTTTGATTGATGTTAATGCCAGCTTTACACACTCGTCGAGACCCTCTCACCGAGAGTCTCGGCAAAACCGACCCAATCGAAGAAGGGCAAAACGAGACGAAGAGGGGTTTGTTCACACTCGTTCACGGCCTGTCTCGGTGTCTCTCGATGAGTGTATACAGCCGACATGTCTCTCGGAAACAATTTGAGTGTTTATTTTTATTTAACTAAACAAGCGGTCGAGTTTCACAGTCATTTCAATTTGTTTATAACAATTAACGTAAACAAGTCCTTGACATAAGTTTTAGTAACATATGACGATTGAAATATAGCGGTGAGAGTTCTCGGAAGTATTGTTAGGGCCATTTCGGCGGAATTTGAAGCGTTACGAGAACAATTGAGTCACTGTAGTGTTGGGTTACTTATAAACTTATAAGGAGAGTTTTTATTTGAATCTTACTTTGAGAAGAAATAAAATTATTTAATTAAATATTATCATTTGTATATATTAAAGTTGTGACATAATAATGTCAATCGATCTTGATTTTCCTGAGGATCAAATGTTTATATAGGACTCATGGCATTTAAGCAACACAAAGGCCAGAAAGACGATTTAAACGCGTCTAACAAAATGATATTGTAATGAGACTTCACATTACATTAGTCTCTCTTAAATGTATGGAACATCAAGAAAATTGCTATTTTGACCCTGAAATATTATAATAATTCAGCCTATATACGTCCCACTGCTGGGCACAGGCCTCCTCTCATGTGCGAGAGGGCTCGGGCTATAGTCCACACGCTAGCCCGATGCGGATTGGGGACTTCACATACACCTTTGAATTTCTTCGCAGATGTATGCAGGTTTCCTCACGATGTTTTCCTTCACCGAAAAGCTAGTGGTAAATATCAAATGATATTTCGTACATAAGTTCCGAAAAACCCGCAAATTTGAACCCGCGACCTCCGGATTGAAAGTCGGACGTCATATCCACAACAACATAACAATACAATAAATAAAAAGTGACAAAGCCCTCTAGTGGCTGAGGCCGGATTCAAACAGGCGTCTTTAGCCATCACGGCTAACACCATGAAGGCATGAACCCCTAGGCCACCTCGCCACGGTGGAACCGGTCCCAATTTCTCGACTACATGCCATCTTAGAAAGACTAGGCTTCTTATACCTTTACCTACCTTTTTTTTTTACTACGTCGGTGGCAAACAAGCATACGGCCCGGCTGGTAGTAAGTAGTCTCCGTAGCCTATGTACGCCTGCATTTCCAGAGGAATTACATGCGCGTTGCCGACCCTAACACTCTGCACCCTCGTTGAGCTCTGGCAACCTTACTCACCGGCAGGAACACAACACTATGAGTAGGGTCTAGTGTTATTTGGCTGCGGTTTTCTGTAAGGTGGAGGTACTTCCCCAGTTGGGCTCTGCTCTAGATCTGGAATCTGCTGTGCCCTACCACACAAAGCGAGATGACATTCACAGTGCCCTTACTTCTCTTTTGGACGTAGTTTAAGGATATAGCGAGAGAGATGGTGCTGCCATCTAAACGACTTTGGGAACAAATGAAATTATTTTAGTTCATATTTACTCTACTTTTTTTGGTTTTAAGATGTTGTTACTTTTGTATGTTGTGATAATCAATAAGAATATTTCATTGTTCCAGTGGCCCTGGACTCCCTGGTAGAAAACTGCCACAAGCTGCTGGAAAAATTCCACTACAGTTGGGAGATGATGCCGCTCGTGCTGGTCATCCTCAACTACGCCGGCTCCGACCTGGAGGAGGCCTCGCGGAAGATTGACGAAGGTAAGTTTAAATTTAAGTACATAACAATGCTTACAGACGAATTGAAAGGGAATGTGACTCGGCTAATCCACCAGGATATAATTTTGTAGAGTGCGCTAAAGAATTCTAGCAACGGACGCTGTTATTCTGCCACCGCCGTTGATGCCGCCGTCTTCTGATAGTGATACTTTAAGATCCGTATACTACGCTCACTTCCATTCACTTATGTCGTACGGAGTATTAATATGGGTAAACTCGCGGACACGAAACGATTACGAAAACGCAGAGTACTTAGATTGGAGCAAAGCCCAGGGATTCGCCGAGACTTTTTTGTTACGGAAGATTGATGAAGGTAAGCAAGTTGGGACTGTGGCGAGTTGACACATGAAACAAGTCAAGGTCACAGCTGGAGTTCCATTAAAGCTGGATGCTACCGCTAGTCATCCTGAGGCCGGCTCCGACTTCGTGCAATGAGGTATTAAGCTGCTGGAATTGAATGGAATATAGTGGTGAAACACTACTACTAGGTTTAAGCGTTTAGTTATATGGTTGTTTTCTTATTTTTAATTTTTAAATGCTCTGCTAAGCTAAAACGGCTAATGTCTATTTTTGATTATAAAGACTTATATAAAACAACTTGTTTAGCTTCTTTTACGTCTTTTTGTTAAGCTGTGCCCTGGTTTTAAAATGGGCGAACACTTCACGAATAAGACGTAATTTTAAAAAGAAAATAGATATCGGCCCTCTTGGTTTCGCATTTATACATATGTATTGCTGCCCGTGCGAATGTTGGGGGAATGGATTCGGAACTTTTGTTGAAGTAGAAAGAACAGAGTAGAATACGTTCATACACAGAAAAAAAGTTCTCGTAGTGTTTTAAGATCTTGTCGAATTTCAATATAAGGAAAATCCCAAATGTGTTCGTCCATGAAATAAAATGTCTTGGTTCTTGGGCCAAGAACTACTTTATCTTGTCAAATAACAAATTATTAAATAAAAAGGTGAGTTTTTATTCAATATCCATATCTTGACCCAAGTAATAAAATTATTTGTCACAATATTTCAATCTTATGAATTTCACATTCTAGAACCGTTAGTGAGAGTATCTTAGTCCAAGGTAGATATACTTGGATCAAGATATAACAGTTTGAGACGTATTGGTTCATATTTCATTTTTTTTCTGTGTATGTGTAATACAGGTATTACAAAGAGCATTAATAAATAAAAAATATCAAATTACGATTTGCAAAATTAAAGAATGATAATGCAATGAACATACAAAACCACAATTAATTCAAAATTAAGCAGAATGAATTAAAGTACCATATAAAATTAAATTCTTAAAAACAATCTAAACGGCAAAAATTAAATAAGAAATGTAAAGAAGACTGCTAGGCTAAAATGGGACTGGGCCGGTCAGGTCTGCCGCATGCATCCAGACAGATGGGCTAGTGTAGCTACCAAGTGAATGCCACAAGAAGGGCGCGGACGCGGCAGGCCCAGGCGGAGATGGCTGGACGACTTGGATATCTGTCTCAACGACTGGCCGGAGGAGGCACTAAATCGGGGGTTGTGGAAGACTAGGGGAGAGGCCTTTGCCCCGCAGTGGGCCACCATAATAGGCTAGTATAAAATAAAATAAAATTATTATAGGCCGGGCCATTATTTGAACGTTTTCATCACACTTGCTTGAAAAAGATCTTATTTCAAGCAGGTGTACTGAAGGACAAAGGCCTATATTGTTCCCGCGGGAACTATAATGAGTACAGTTGCGTATATGAGTATATTTTGTATCAGCTACAAATTTACACCCCGTATAGTAGAATACTTTATTATAGGAACTTAAAGGATTCAACAGTACCAAAGAACGGAAAATGCCATCAAAATTGACAGCGAACTGGTTTAAACCTCAAGCGGCCCATACGTCAAAACTTGCCAAGACAAATACTATATTAATTTGTCAAATAAACATTCAAAATATAATGAAATGGGTCTCTGGGCGGCCAGAGGATATATGTGTCCACAAAATAAGGCGATTGAAACGTTAAATAAATGAGCCGGCATCCCGGCAATCAGTGGCGAGGTGCCAAATGCATAATTTATGTAAATATCCTGGTGCTTCACATTGACACTGAACTAATGGTTACCACCTGCAATCTTAGTTCATACATACATACATACATACATATAATCACGCCTATTTCCCGGAGGGGTAGGCAGAGGCCACGGATTTCTTGCTACGATCCTGACATACCTCTTTCGCTTCCTTCACTTTCATGACATTCCTCATACACGCTCGTCGGCTTAGGGTGCTCTTGACCTGGCCTACTTTCTTCAGGATTTCCCCGATTTGATCAGAGAAAGTCCGCCGAGTTGTACCCCTTCCAGCTCCCTCTTCTACTTCTCCCTTATACACTCTCTTTGTTAGCCTTCTTTCACTCATTCTTTCCACTTGTCCAAACCATCACAACATACCTTTCTCAATTTTAGTCACTACATCTTCGTTCAGTCCACACTTTTCCCTTATCATCATATTATATCAAGACCTATTGGAAGTAGGCAAAACTACTTTATTTATACACGACAAAACCAAGATTAAATATTGAGTATTTAAAAACTGTTTCTATATGTAAGGTATTTCAATATTGACACGACTAAAGTGCCAAAAATATGTAGGCACACTACCTTAATGTATGTGTAATAAGGTCGTGTATACATATTGTTTGCACTTTGTTTGTGTTGGTGGTTATAATACCTTGATTGTACAAAAAACCTAAATAAACGCTGTATATTATATTATTATTTACATAACTTATATATAAACAGTACCCCTAGTGTAAATAAATTCGATTTCGAAACGTGACGTACGCGTTTGCGTTTAGTCTCATTTTGTATTGGATTTAGAAAGAGCGCGCCAAGCGGGACGTTTTGGAAACTCAAAATCCTATACAAAATGAGACTTAACGCAAACGCGTTCGTCACGTTATGATGTCGATCAAATTTACACTAGGGGTACAGAGGTATTGCAGTAACTGTACAAATACTAAACTAAATTAATAAATTAGCTAAATCTAAAATATACCCTTCAGGCATTGTACTAAGGATGCTGGCGGAATTACTTGTGCGAGGAAGCCGCCAGCTCTTCGGTCACCATTTACGAGTACGTATACCAAACGCTTCGTTGCTGCATAAAAGTTTCAACGCCAAATGGTACAAAATGCTTTATATTGTTCTCTATATATTATATTAACACATCGTTATTTAAACCTAGGTCTTAGTTATATACAAGGTTACATAAAATAGATGTTCCTAGTCCATTCCTCCGTGTTTGTTGTGTCTATTATAAAGCAAGGCTGCATTTTGGAATCATTCAATTTCAACATAAAAAAAGTTGCATCGTTTTTTTACTTTTTGACATTTCAATTCAAGTAGCAAAAAATAATCCACCTTAATTTGTCATGGTCATAATGAAAGAATGACAAAGTTTTTTTTTATCGACCGATACATGTACGTGTTCTCCAAAATGCAGTCTCCGCGCCGCCAAGCGAACGTTCAAACTGTGCGATTTCCGTTGTCCCCAGGCAAAATGATCATCAACGATTACGCCAGGAAGCATAATCTGAACATCTTCGACGGGCTCGAGCTGAGGAACTCGACACGCCAGTACGGACTTTAATACAGTAATATTAGTTGTTTCCAAAACAAACATGGAAATATTGCTGGAACAGAACACACACACTAACACTTTGAAACTAGGATAAAACACAATTTAAAAAATTAGACCGACTTCCAAATATCCATTGTGAACAACATTTTTAAACCGCTTAACCGATGATCCGTCAAGATTAAAAAAATGCACGATTGAAGCCTCATCGCCTCTTTAAAGTCTTATAAATTCTGCATAAGAAAAAATACAAAAGGATGATGTAGTTTATTTGCTATATAATAAGTGCAAGTTACCATAAAGGGTTAAAGATACAGATTTTTGTTATAAATGTTGTTGAAAGATGAAATAGTGTCATTCATTTTTCACGCACCATACAGATAAACATTGAGACATTTATATAAATACCTACCTATAATTTTGATGTCTTTTAAAAATCAATGGCAATTTTGGACCCCGATTAGACAAAAATTAAAAATAGTGTAAAATAGAATGCGCACTTAAAAATAACATTCCTTCGAGCCATTGAATTTATTTGAAACACATACGTAGAACGAAATAGAAGTAAATTTAAGAAATATCTTTATTTGTATAAGTTAGCCGATTTGTTACATGCAATAAATCTTTCTATAAAAATATTAATAACGAACTTCTTATAAACGTGTTTATTAGAAATCATCGAATCAATTCGAAAATCTTTATTTATTTATTTATTCATAAATATAATAATTTGTAAAACATATTAGTAATTTAATATTTTAAAATTCCTTGTAAGTGTGTTGGCGTAAGCTGAGGGCCTACCGCGAACCGTTACCGCTACCGTTGCCTCCCTGTCACACTAAGCTACGAATTTACAAGTGCAATAGGGAGGCAACACGTCGAACGTGGTTCGCGGTAGGCCCTCTGATGTAAGCTTATAAAATATACAATAAACCATTTATAAAGACATCTTAATATCCGTAATTCCATGTCTAATGACTCCAACTGCAATAAATTTACCAGTGTACACAACAAAACAATATAAATAGACATTAATCCTCATGGCATTAAGCCCTTTTGTACGTTTTGTACAATAAAGATATAGTTTAGACGGACGACTTGCGAATGAAGCCGTTGTAACACTTCAAAGATGTCATTTCATAAAACGTCAAGCTTCAACAGTTTATGCTGATAATGACAGCTGACATATTTATATGTGTGAGGAATTTGTATAAAAACAGGGTTTGTAGATAGAATGCCAATATTGGGTGAATTTTATTGACCACCACCACCACCACTATGACGTCACGTGTCCGTCTTACGAATTTTCAATCTGACGGTCACGTGACACCTGACGCCCTGAAGCGAGTTTAACATTTTTCCCCAACACAAAAAGTGCACAGCGCCGCTAAAGAAGTTTTCACTTCAAAAAATATTAAATTATTTATTTAATCATTGTTGGCTCAGAAAACAATGTAACAAACAACTGTAACCGTTTTCGTAAAATGCATTTAATATTTAAAGCTTGACCAGAAATATATGAACATTTTCAAGAGGGCGCTATTATTCTCATTTAGACTGACAGTTCAGTTTAGTATGAAAAATGTATTTCCAATAAAATTCCGCATTATGACGCGTGATCATATATTACCGCGGTCAGGCTTTACACCTAAATTAAAAGCTAACATTTAAAAATGGAATACAGTATACCAAACATGTAAGTAGGGTATTGTAGATTTATTTGCTTTAATTATTTATCAGCCTGTGCTTTTCAATACCCTTGATTCACTGCTAAATGGACTTGTTTTGAATGCATTACATTGGTCATAATCAGGCCTCGGAGTATTTTTAGCACGGTAAGACTAAGGAGAGCTATGGAGTCTTTGTTAACATTAAAATTAAATTCATACTCATACTCATCCTCATTAATTAAGTTCGTCCGAATCGTTTTATAAATACTTAGACTACTTATATGTAATTAATTCTGTTTACATATATTTAATTAAATGTTATATTATAAAAAAGTAATAATATGTATATGTGTATGTTAATATTATTATATTACCCATATTGCAGTGTCATCGCTCCAATATTTTATTTAAGTACTTAACGTACCTACATACTATAATTACTGTTAAGATAAGGAACTATACGTTGTCACTGGCCGCTTTAGATAATGCACTTAATGACATCATATGTCATGTATCAACATATTAAGACGTATGATTTGTTACTTCAATATATTCATTTAAGGCAAATTTCGGAATAAATTGCTGATTTCATTATGACGGATCCACAAATATCTGAAATTTTGCACTGGATTGAACCGTACAAAGATCTTATATACGATCACGAAAAATGTGTAGTAATGTGTGTGTCTTGTGACGTACATCTCACGCAATTAAGACACACTTTTATATTAAAGCATGTCAACAGCATTCTACACAATACAAAATCTCGCCAACGTTCTTCGTTTATACAGCGCTGGATAGAACCCTATGAAGAGTTAGAGTATAATACCGATCAAGCAGTTATATACTGCACTGTGTGTGAAAGTTCTATAACTAGATTGAAAAAGGACAACGTTCTGAAACATGTTAATTCTGACAAGCACCAAAAGAAATGTGGAGCTATAAGCGACTTCTATATTGATCTCTGCTTGTTCCTGGTTACCTGCAACATTCCTTGGAACAGACTTAATCATCCCGAATTCCGAAAATTCATGGAAAAATATTGCTGCCCAATAACGAATAAAAGACTTCCACACGAATCAACTTTGAGAAAATTTTATCTCCAAAAAATTTACAACCCAGTTATGGACAAAATAAGGAACTCATTTAAAGATTGTTACCTGTGGCTTTCCGTGGACGAAACAGTAGATGTTATTGGTAATTGCGTTGTCAATGTTATAGTAAAGTCATTACAAGGATCCTCGTGTCGACCCTTCTTACTATCATGTAAGGTATTAGAAAAAGTCAATGGAAACTCGATCGCTGAAGTGGTAGAAAATAGTCTTATGTTTTTGTGGCAAGGTAATTTCGAAGGTAACATTGGCAAATTTTTAATATTTTGCACGGACAGCGCTGCATATATGCTTCTCGCAGGCAAAATTTTAAAACGGAAATTTATCAACATGAAACATGTTACTTGTTTAGCGCATGCCCTAAATCGTGTTGCTGAACAAATAAGATCAGAACATGAAGGAGTCAACGCCTTAATATCAAATGTAAAAAAGATATTTCTGAAATCGCCACAGAGAACACGAATATTTAAGACGATGGCCCCTGATGTGCCCCTACCGCCGCGGCCTGTAATAACCAGATGGGGGACATGGTTGAATGCTGCATTTTACTACGCGGATCATTATGAGCAAATAAAAAGTATTATTTTTGAATTTTCAAGAAAAGAAGCCATCTCTATAGCAAACGCCCAAACCGCATTGATGGATATGAACATGCCAAATGAGCTTAGTTTTATTAAAGACAATTATCAGGTTATTGTTGAATCTATTACAAAATTACAGTGTACAAATATTCCATTAAAGCAAGCGTTTCAAGTAATAGACGACATTACACAATTTTTTACATGTTTCGGCCCTGACACGATTAGAGATAAATTTGTAAAAGTTCTCCAAAGGAACCCAGATATTAATGAAATACGAACGATGGCAAGCTCACAACAATTTGAGGAAGTCCTAAAACATGCTACTTTAACTTCAGTCGATGTGGAAAGATCTTTTTCGTGTCATAAGTGGATTTTTGACCAACATAGAACATGTTTCACTCCAGAGAACATGGAAAAAGTCTCAATTATTTACACATTTTACAACTGGACTGATGAAATAAACAACGTACACGTACCATGTGAAGATTTTGAAGAACTCATTCCTATAGCTACGTGTTCTATGGATATTGATTGTTAATTCTATGGGGTTGTTTACCTTCATATTATTTGTTACTCGTCAATGAAGATGGTGGTGTATTTTTTATAGCTATTATTTATTTTATGAACTAAATTAATGAGGATGAGTATGAGTATGAACTTAATTTTAATGTTAACAAAGACTCCATAGCTCTCCTTAGTCTTACCGTGCTAAAAAAACTCCGAGGCCTGGTCATAATATTAAAACGATTGGTGTTACAAGACATTACTAACATTATATCTGTAATCAGCATCTTTAATCGATTATTTAAGAACGCACAACCCGTCCTCTGGCGTTACGCCAGCGAGCCACAATGTGATAAAGATTCTATACCAGCTATTATACGACTAAATTTACTCTCAAGGGAGAAAAGCCGCCAAATATTCCCGCTTCAAAGACGATACGTCGTTTTGTCTATACTATCAAATTAAATTTACTACTAGATAAAACGACACTCAGCGTACGTTGTGAATTGTGATTCAATCAATGTATTAGATTGAGATATAAAATAAGACAGATGTGCGAATGCCTAACGGGCTAGTTATTCGAGGCGAGAGGACTCTATTTAGTTGAAACAAATTAAAAGGGGAAAAATTCACTGTCTTGGGTGGGACTTGAACCCACGACCACCGGATCGCTACCACAGTGCTCTACCATCTGATCTACCAAGACCTTACCCAATACAGCGAATATTTCCACCATATGAGTCTTGAGCTTAATAGCATCGTTCGCAGACGTTACTGTTTGATACAAAATTAATCTATTAAGTTGATTATTTCAACATTTGTAACACTCGGTTTTACTCAAAAATATTACTTCTTCGTTAATCGGGTAAACAACAGTATTTCCCTGCTGCATTGCAATACACATACGTTGAATATCTTTAACCTTTTCAACGCTTTTCCACACGTGTCAAGAAATGCCATGGACGCCAGAAAGTTAACTGGTGAAGAGCGAATATGAAGCTTAACTGACAGTAGGAAAGTCGCTTTGACAACGTCCGCCATAGCCTTTTTAATGGTCATTGGCGTCGGGGGCACGACAGACGATGACCGTTTTAGTGGTCTTTGGCGTTGAAAAGGTTAAATTGCCAGAACTTATAAGACAAGTTTTTATGTAATTTAAAATGTGGAAAAAAAATACTGTTTTGGTTGAGACATGAACTCACGACACTGGATCGCTATCAGTGATGCCATCGGAGCTACCAAGACCCAAAAAGCCCATATGGTGGAAATATTTGCTGTCCTTGTATGAGTTGGCAGAGCAATGGACTAGCAATCCACTGTCGTGAGTTCAAGTCTCACCCATCTTCTTCCTTGCCTCTTGCCCATTATTTAGGGTGGGGTCGGGTTAAAGGATCGTTTACATACTCTTCAACATTCTTGTCCTTGATTATAATATTAAAATGACTAATTAAATAAATGAATGAAGATGAGTATGAATATGAGTCGAATTATAATGTCGACTAAATAGCTCACTAACGTCTTGTCGTGCCATAAAAATTCCAATGCCTTGAGTTATAGACTTGTCTTATATCTGTGGCCCTAGTGAAAAAGGGTACAAGTCTCTGGCAGCGCAGGTGTAAAGGGGTGTAAGTTCCACGTAACACTTATGCCCTTATACACCTAAACTGCCAGAGACTTGTACCCTTTTTCACTAGGGCCACAGATATATTTATAGATGTAGGTAACATATTATAACAACAATAAAATAATTGTAGGTAAAAAAACTCAACAGCGAATGAGTTTTTCTTAAAATAATCTTTATACTAAATGCTACTATAAAAATAACTACTTATAAAAATACAATTCAGTTACAATTCAAAAATACAAAAAAAAGTTACAATCGTAGTTCTAAGGTAATTTTTTTGAAGTCTGTTAAATATTCTAATATAATCATTTAATTATAATAAACAATCAGAAAAATAACAACCTCTTGGAAGTCGGTGTCAAATTGAATAAAATAAATAGTGACAAAGTGTCCGAAAAAACATATTTAAACATGTATATAACTTATTTTTAGGTACACATGCACCAACCTGTATTTACATTGCACACACACACATATCATTCATAAGTTATCATGTTTCATGTTGTATTTATATTTACCTACATAAAAGTTGTCAAAATCACATCTAAAATGTGAACCAAAATTCATCACACGTTGAATTTTAACTAAAATTCGACGTAAAATTTATCACTTCATATTTTCACACACGTTTCTGTTTTAAAGCTTTTTAAGTTATGTTTTTTTTTTGTTTTGATTATCATTTGTTAGTTTTTTTTTGCTTTTGCGAATGTTGTATAATGTTTTTGTTAATTTCAGCTCCATTTCGGATGGCGATGAAAAACGCCCACCGCAACCTAAGCAAGTTTCAAAGTAAGGTTCCATTTAAATCATCTCAAAACCGTTAGAAACACTCAAAAAGAAACCAAAATTCTATTCGGAAACCGACCTTTGTTTTTTACACACACTTAGACCGAATTTGCAAATTTTAACCCCTTATTCCTAAAACTAGCAATGCTTGTTTTAAGAGTCCCCGGTAAGCTCGGCCGAATTTCACATACAAACGGAGTTTCGTTCTCATTTTAAAACTGCGTATTGGATTGTAATGAAACTTTGCACATACAATGACATGAGGTATGTCTAGGGCTGAAATTAGTTTATACTTCGTATCTGAGGCTACATAAACTAATTACAGCCTTAGACTTGGAGGATTTAACAACTGGAAACACCTTGTCTGTAATTCTCTGTACAACGATTTTACGGGGGAGGAGCTCATATGTCAGTTAAACGTCAGTCCATACAATACATATGACTATTGGCCGTGGTATTTCGACGGAGGGGTAATAAGCTCTTAAAGGCGACTCCGATATGCCTAATCCTATTGTTAGTACAAAGTTTCAGAGCAATTTAGCTAGTCGTTTTAAAATGAGAGCGTAACTACGTTAGCTTGCTCTTCTTCCTCCTGCTCTTATCCCACGTTATGTGGGGTCGGCACAACATGTTCCTCTCTTCTCACTCCTTTCTTTCTCATATCCTCTTTCACACAATCCATCCATCGTTTACTTACAACCGAGCTTGCTGGGGACCGTTAAGGCGCCGCGAGTTCAGGTTCTTCTCTCACTCTCACTCTCACTGGTGTGAGCGGAGCGAGACAGCGTTTTATTTTCGCCTTATCGAGGTTCCACTGTATTATAAATAACTTACATTTATAAAGACGCTGTAATCGATAAGAAGTTGAGTCACGCTTACGTCGCTTACGTACTACGTATAGTAACGTAGCCTGCCGTTTACAAACAATGTACGGAGCTACAACGTTGCAAGTTCGGTCCCCACACAACACAATGTGTCATAACACATTAACAACATTGTTACACACCCACACATACAAATTCGCTAAGTTGATAAAAGAGTGGTGTGTCCGACGAATCAGAACATCACTAACCCAGTCGTGATTTCATTTCCACAGTGACCGGACGAAGGTGGAGAAGTTCGAAATTTAAAAAAAGTGACCACATTTTATTTAATAGTGATGTGCAAGTGATACTATTTTTATTTTGTTTTTCTTTTGTAGGAAAATGCTGAGCGAAATAAATAATTTTAGTGGTGTGCTATCGTCATCGATGAAGTTGTTTTGCGAATGATACTATGTTTTTCAAGTGCTGTGTTTTGTGGACTGTGGGGTGACTGTTCCTGTAAATAAGCTTCGTTGGACATTGTGTCTCACACATCGGATCTCATGGTAAGTGCTAGTGCTAGCATTACAACTTAACTCTCTGAGCGAATTCCTTTGACTCTAAAGTCACACGAACAGCCATACAATCAAAGCTACGCTCTAATTTTAAGATGACATTCTGTAACAATTTGACAGGAATATTCATGTAACATATATCTATATCTGGATATAGATAATACAATTCGTTGCTACAAATTGTAATACAAAGAAATTAGAGTGACTACAAAACTTCTACTCACTCTGTTTTCTTGTATTAGGCCAGCTTTTTCGCGGCGAGTTCGTGTGACTCAGTTATAGTTTTTACGCTCAACGCTGCAAGCGTCAGCGTCAAGGTAATTCGCTTAGAGTGCTTCTTTCGTACCTAAGTCTACGTTAAAGCCTCGATTTAAATCGAAAAACGTGATAACGCGATACGACGGATGATTTGACAAAGCAAACAAGTTAAGGCCAAATGCTTGTTTGCTACTGCAACTGTATCGCTATCGTCGCTCGTCGCGTTTTCTCTTTTTATTATTTTGACAGCATCTATATTATCATTTACAGGTATTATTTTGTTTATTTATTTAAACAAAAGATAAATTTGTGCCATTTTTCCATTTCTTATTTTTCAGATATTTAACAATACCAATTACGTTTTGCGATTGATCTGTATCTAGGTTACATTAAAAGGTTTATAAACGGAAGGATATTATGGTGGTGTATTGCACTATCATATTATGACAAAAACAGTATAAAAAGAAAGATGTTGTGTAAAAATAACTTGTAGTCTGGCAAATAATTTTTGTCACTAAGTAGAAAAAAAACTATACTTAACTCACTTTCTGGGTTCATTATACTCGTACTTGCATAGGGGCCCGATTCGAACTTTATGATACGTTCTAGATACGATATGGGTCGGATATGTCAGTGTCAATGGTGACGATGACGATTTTTCAAACAAAAACGTCACTTTCGACACTGACATATCCGATTCATTTTGAACTGGAAACGGGGGCAACCGGCACCGAAAGTGAGTTCGAATCGGGTATGAAAAAGATCTATATGGATCACTCCCTCTGTTGGCTATTGACATATTTGGGAAACCAATATTTATAGTAATCATAGTCCGACTCAAGTATTATCGATATCGATAGCAAACTCATCGCCGTAACTCTCATATACTTGTACTTCTTTATAACATTCTTTTCAACCCCTCCACCCCTCTATATCTTAAAAAGCGTTTCAACTATCTTTCCTCGGTCCGCTGTGCGGAGATGCATCTCCTTGCTCCACCACCTTCATCATCAAAATTTTATAGCAACTCTTTTTCTTTTCGTGCTGTTCGGTTGTGGAATGCTTTGCCATTAGACATTAGACGTGCTAAATCCCTTCCCGTTTTCAAAAATCTTTTGAAGACTCACTACCTTTCGCTGCCTTAACTTGCCTTTATTTATGATTGTATAATATATAATGTATGTATGTATATATGTATTTATTTTATTAGTATGTAGGTATGTATTATATTGTTTGCGTCTTCATTTTGTTGAATTATATGTATATCGGCACTACCCGTTCAATGTTGTAAGTTCATAGTTTCCTGCTACCCAAAGGTTGTCTGGAAGAGATCGCTTCTTAGCGATAAGACCGCCTGTTGTTACCTAACTTTTACGCGTTTTTTCATTTCCTGTCTATTTTTAAATGTATGGTGCACAATAAAGAATATTTACTTACTTACTTACAAACTTTCCTAAATAATACATAACAAGTGCCACTCATCCTTGAATTATGAATACCAAATACTTAATGAAGAGTGTTGTTATCTATTTGCAAACCTCTTTGATTGATTCTTATTGCAAATTTTATTATATAAGCGATTATAATATTTAAATAACTACTGGCACTACAACGACTGGCTACTGGTACTGTCTTACGTCATAATTTTATCGATATCGACTTATAAGTTTCACTTGTCCTCGCACTTTTTAAACGGCAAACCAAATTGCATCCTAGGCGCAAATTATACAGACGTCGTAATGATTCGGTCAAGTTATGTTCTAATGTATGGGGAAGACAAACAAATGGTATCCAGCTTAAAACGAATGTAGTATGATACCTTTGAGTATGGTGCTTTGCGGACACTAGCGTCCCCTCCCTTCCCTCTGACGCAACCCCCCTTTTAGCATGAAATATGTCCTGGTTGACGGTATTTTCATTTTTGAGAAAAACATTAGAGTTAAGAAAAAAGTGTAAATGTATTCTTCATCATCCTTAATAAATAAGGTTTTTTTTTTTTATTTGATGCACCAATTTTCATACAATAGAACTTCGACAAAATGTAACCGTAGAACAAGCTGGCTCTCCCTATACGATTTCTTTCAGTACAATGTTATATTCTAGTTCATCTAGCTGTAACATGAAAATGGTGCACCATATCAAAAAAAAAAAAACCTTTTTTTATGAATTTAATAAGGACTATTTATTTCATTGTCACCGTTTCCAAAATGTATACTTTTCCCAAAAAAAAAACTGTCAACCGGCCCATATTTCATGCTAAAGGGGGGGGGGGGGTTGCGTCAGGGGGAGAGGAGGGGACGCTAATGTGCGTAAAGCATCATACCCAAAGGTATGGTACTGTATTAGTTTCAATTTAGATATAATTTGTTTTTTCAAAAAACATAATTTGACCGAATCATAAAGTGAAGGCGCGGCGCAGGCATGATGTCGCTTCAAAACGTTTTCATACAAAATGTAGGAAGACAACGTGCCGGGAATAATTCGAGCCAAACCGGGGTAGGTATGTTCATAATATATAGCCGATCAACCAACTTTGTCAGTAGAAAAAGGTACGAATTTCAATTTTTCTATGCGAGAATAATCAATCGCCCCTACATTTTTTTTATTTGGCGCGTTTTCCTACAAACGGAAATGACTTGACAGACTTAATTTATATTCGTGTCCGTTTATAACTCCTGATTAAGAAATAACAAGGTACTTATATGAAACAATGTTGGAAACCGACGATAACCGGCGCTATTAAAATTGTCTCTCTTTAATTTTAATTACGCTTATAAATATATCGTTATAATATATTTACGACTAAACAAGTCAAATAAAAACTTATTATTGCAAGCAAAGTAGTTTATTTATAATTGATTCAACGATTTATGGTTTCCGGACATATTAAAATTTTTTACATAACTTTGTAATTATATAAAAACTACCTTTATGAATAAGAGATATTAAATATTGTTTTATTTAAAAAAATTAAAACTAGAAATAAACTTAAAAATTAAATTATAACAAAGTAACTGTATATCAAAAGCCCTATGTCCGTTGGTTTCATGAAAAAAAAAAAAACAGAAAATCAATCTTGAGCAAAAAGTTTTTTTATATAGAAAATATGGAGTTTTCCGAATACGAATATTCGGCCGAATTAGATATGTTCTCCTGTATCATAATATAATTAACCATTTGAAATTGTCTCAATTAAATTAGATAAATTTAAAACAAAGACTTGGCTTTAAGGACTTTCATCCAGGCCATAATTCTTTGAAAACATGATATGTCTCATTATGTTTTAATGAGAACGGGAAAACGTAACCTGATGGAAGAGAGCAATGAAAAGTTCTGGAGGAGCTTACATTTTCCTGTGTTGTCATTCGTCAATTGGCTACTTGACTGTTTTTTGTAAATAATGTCAAACGATCTTGATTTTCCTGAGGATTAAATGTCTATATAGGACTCATGGCATTTAAGCAACACAAAGGTCAGAAATGAGAGTTAAAGTCTGACGCTCGCACTCGACGATTGAAACGCCTCTAACAAAATGATAGGGTGATGTGACGTCACATCATATAAGTCTGTCCTAAATGTATGGAAGATCAAGGAAATTGCCATTTTGACCTGAAAAATTGCGTTTATGTGTATAGGTGTCATACAATTTATTATTCAATAAAATGTAAGGAATCGAATGGTACCATTTTCTTTTCTATTTTTGAAAGACAAAAAAACAATTTTTTTTTGAGACTTCAGAGCCTTGTATTTTTTTTATTATCACAATATAATTTTTTAAATTCCACTTTTTTATAATGAATGGCTCAGTTTCTATCCATTTAACTAAATTTTGTTTTAATATTTAACATGTGTCAAGTACCCAATTGTGGGCATTTTCACTGTCACTCTAATTACGTCTTAGTGAGAGTAAAAGAGAAAGAACTCCGCAATTTGCGAATTTCGGTTTTCGCGTGTTTTCACGATTTTTTCTTGCAGCATAAGACACTAGTTATCATAGCATGTTATTGAAGTATTATACTGCCCTAACCGCCCCTAATAACATGCAAAAAACAGAACTACACATAATGCCTTGCAATATTTATACACCACTTAACCAGACCACACGCAAAAGCGACAGACCGAAGAATTGATCAACAATAATGAATATTATTATGTGATTATGAATTTGAATGCAACCGATGCGTAACTCTAAGAGGAAACTGGAGGATCCGCAGACATCGCCTTTTCATACAAACATAGCCCTCATTTTCCTCTCTGGATATTTTTATTTTATTGGAGAAAGGTAAGCAATCTCATTTCATGGTAAGTGCCGATGCAGTCTAGGATGAAACATGCTTACCTAAAAAATGTCTAGTCACTCTCGATTTAAAAAGATAGAAGTTATAGTGGATTGGGAACTGAATTCCACTTCTTAGCCGTCGTTAAGATATTTTGACACAATTTGTTGCATACCACAGCTATCCCCCTACGTTTCATTTTTTCCGAAGTTTTTATTATTCTAATAGTTAGGAGCATTTAAATATTGGTATGAAGTCGGTTTTTCGCTCCAAATTTTTACAATAATCAAAAAATCTAAAAAAGTTAAACGTATGAGCATGGCTATGGTTAATAGAAATAAAATTATGTACAAATATTTTCCTTAATGTCATTTTCCAGAGAGGAAAATGGGGGCTACGTTTGTTTGGAGAAACGGCCGTCCCCTTTCCTCTTAAATCGCTAGCACTGCATATGCATTTTATAGGCGGTAGTTTTTCATTAAAAAAAATATTCAGATTCCTTACCATAACCATACATAAGCTCATTTTAATATGCCTGAATTGAAAAAAAAAGGTTTTACTGAAAACTACTTCATCAATCACCAGATCGCAAAAAATGGGGAAGACCTGTAAATACTAACGTAAATGGCTTCCTCGAAGATGATTTATGTATTTATAAATACATACATATGATTTCGCTTGCTCGCTCGCTAACATATTTCACAGGTGATATGGTTACCAGGGCTCGGAACCGGTTTATTTTTAAATCCCGAAATAGTCCAATATTTTCAATTATTTTATACTCTTTACGTAGGACTGGATCCTGTATTTAGGTAACAACTTCGCATTATTAGATAGTCCTATTAAAAATTAAATAATAAATCAAAGAACGAAAAAGAACGTAATAAAACCGGTATTTTTGTATGAAGATAAAACCGGTTCCGAGCCTTGATGGTTACTTTTACCTGAGTTAAACACTACTTTTCATTTCGACTATGAGGAAAGTCAAACAAGGAATGTAGGTCATGACAGGAATTGGCGCCATTTACATTTTGATCGAAAAAAAAGTCTAAAACCATCGACAATCCGATCTTAAATTGGGATGTGTCTGAAACGGCCTTAATGTATACGCGCCTTAAAAAAAGTGAAACTAAATGAATAAATATAATGTACAGATGTAGTGAATCGTATCCCATCGTATTTTCACGGAAACGCACGAACGTGTCTTGCTATTTCATTCAGTCTCGATACAAAAAGTACTGAGGTTGACTGAAGTAACATGACAAATACGAACGATTCCGAGAAAATACGATGGGAAAGAATTATTCACTACATCTGTAATGATAATATTTTAAATATTCATCGTCATTTGTATTGATTTATTAACAAATATTCATGTTTATTTAATACATATAATATAACTATGAAACAAAAGTAGTATATTTTTTAAATAATGTAATGCAATTGACATTTAATTTTGGTTATATTTGGTCAGAAAATTTGGAAGCTAATATGAGAGCTTTTAACTAGCCGTTGCTCGGAGTACACATTAAAAAGTTATTTCCACCCTAGGGTGGGAAATGCAATTTTCCACCCGGCTATCAACCTATGAAAGGTGAACTTTGCGAATAGGAAAGATGAAAATGGTTTTTTTTTTTATTACGCGGTAGCCCAGTACGCCAAAGCCATAACTTAAAGTATAAAGTATGTTTATGATCATGATTGTCTGTAAAGTCGTCTAACTGGTTACAAATTGCTGCTTAACATGATAAATAATTAAAACGCACGCTATTAAATGAATTATTAATATTTTCCTACTCCTCTACTGTTATCTGTCATTTATGCATTCATTAACACGAATATAAGAACATACCTACATAAAAGTTTTCAAGAAAAGTCTATATTGTCTATTCCTCATAAAAGCTCTTGTGCTTTTATAAGCTATAATGTTACTGCGATTAATGGCTACCAACCTAACAAAACCAAAACGAATACAGTTTTAAACTAAGTGCATTGATGCCAACTTACAAAATATTCATTTGGTTGCATAGTAAAAATAATTACTTCATAAGTCAGAAACACGCATGTGACACCCGTAATATAGCAACACCCATAGACTACGAAGACCGCTTAGCGTTGCTTGTTAGTCTCCGTAAGCTACGGTGGCCAAAATTGAGAAAAAACTGTCCAATAAATTAATTTAGCAAGTAGCAAGTACCAGGTCCTCATGAGCTACGAGGAGGTGTCGCCGACCGGCCGGCCGCGGCCCGGGGCGGGCCGGGCGCGTAACAAGGTATGCTCGCGCGTCTTGGCTATATACTTTTGCTGTAATTTGTTTACCTAAATTAAGATTTATTTTTGTTGACTCGTAGGAAAAATATTGTATGCAACGTTGTATAAGTAGGTCAAAAAATTCTCGTGGCGTATTCCTTTACAATGTTCGCCTACGCCTTCGGCTCCGGCTCACATTGTAACTCACGCCACTCGCCTTTTTTGACCCTTCTTATACAACTGTTGCATAAAATACTATAATATAGCCGTGGAGCCTATTATTATAGCTAGTTAGACTATGATCGCGATTAATTTACGGAACTATCAACAACCAAGGCAGGTTAGGTATAACAGTATGAATTTTTACAGTACATATGGTGCTACTTTCCCGCACGCGTGCGGAAATGAGCATTTTCCGTGCATATGTCGAAACTTTAAAGAGCCATATGTACTGTAAAACGTTGTACGAAACTGGTACCGATTTAAAACACTCCCATCGGTCGTGTTTTAATTTATCACCACTCGTTGTGAATTTCCTATTTTCTGCACTTGTATCGTAAATAATTATTTCAGGCACAAGGCAGGCCTCTCGTATATAAGGGTGATATTTAATTGTTTGCATTTAATAAGTTATGCCCGCGGCATCGGCGGTGTAGAATTCGGGCTATGTCATGTTAAGGCGATGGACTTTTTAATGCAAAGTAGTATTTCATTTTTAAGGTTTTGAAGTTTTAGTAGTAGTAGTAGTAGTAGTAAAACACTTTATTGTACAAAAATAAATATAAAACAGGGAAAAACACACATTTGTACAAAGGCGAACTTATAACTTTCTTTCTATTCGTTTTTCTTTAATAAGGTAAAAGACAGAATTAGTTACTCTCGTATTTAGGTGTATTGCACGGGTACAGTCAGCATCAAAAGTAGCGGATGAAACAACACGCCAAAAGTATCTAATATTTTGGATAACTTTTCCAAATATAGATAAATTTCTAAAATTCTCGTTCAAAAGTACATCTTTTACAGTCTTAGTTGTTCTACATTAAAGACAAAACTTTTTTTTAAGCTGTTACAGAATGGTAGTTACTTATGAAACGTTATTTGATCCGCTACTTTTGATGCTGACTGTACCTTCAGACACGCCAGCAAAGGAACTATTTAAAAAATTAGGCATACTCACACTGCCTTCAATTGTGGTTATGCAGGTAGCTATGTACGTAAGGGTCAATATATCGAACTGCAAAACGAATGGAATGATACATAACTTTAACACTAGGAATGCCGGGAAACTAGTTAGTGTAGGTCGCAAACTTATAAAATCAAATAAGCTTACCCATGTAATGGGGCCCACAGTTTACAATAAACTGCCCAGAAACATCGTCGAAGCTTCCAATTTAATTAGCTTAAAGCGCCGATTAAAAAACTGGCTTGTCGAGCGCCCATTCTACACCTACCAAGAGTTCTGTGCTCACAAGTAATCAAAATTGTAGAAATAGTATACCTACTTAATTAAAATAATATGAAACTTCAATTTATTACTGAAATAAACACAAATAGGTGGAAAAACAATTAAAAACTTAAATTAAAAACTTATAAATAAAAAAATTGTCCCAGATCGAGACCGCTTGGCAGGGTGCCCAGAAGGCTGGCTGCATTGCCCCTCTGGATAGCGATGCTTATCCGCTGGGCGAAGTACAGGCCAGCCCTCTGATCACCCGAAGCCTCTATAAGGCGTTTTGCTAACTCCTTATAGAGGCGGCGCGCGCTAGGCCCCCACGGCCCTAGGGTTTCAACCCCAAACGCCGCAAATATGTAACTACTGCCGAGGTTGACATACTTGCGACGCTTGAGGCTTTCGGCTGAGGATGCGGCCGCACCAGCGTCAAATTTGGTGCCTGGAATATGGGACGGTGCCAGGGTATCTACAAATGTAGCATCCCAGACAAGGGGCCGTCCCATACTCCATTAATTTTGAATAATGTACCTATATGTAAAATGTAATGTATTTTTATATACAATAAAATTTGCCTAGGTACTTTGCTCCAGACTTTGCTCCAAATAACGTTCTTTTTTTTAAATTATTTTAACTGTGATGGTCTAATGATAATCAATTACCCAGTGCGAAAAGTAGGCATATTTTACGATACAGTCAGCATCAATAGTAGCGGATGAAACAACCCGCCAAAAGTATCTGATATTCCGGATAACTTTTCCAAATATAGATCAATTTCTAAAATCCACGTTCAAAAGTATATCTTTTACAGTCTTAATTCACTCACTTTTTGTTAAGCTGTTATAGAATGGATGTTATAGAACTTTTATCATCATTAAATCTTTGTTTGTTTGTAGTTTTGTTAGTATACTGATCCTTACGAAATCCCACGATCTCACGCACTTACAAGCCTTTACTAAATTAGCCACTACATTTATTTTGACCTTTCCAACAATAATATATTTTAAATTATTGAAAACGACGACAAGCCTTATCAAGCCCTCAAATCATAAATCGCGTTCTCTGTACCACAATGAGCCTTAACTTTTATAATATACAATTAAGGATTGTAAAAATGTTAAATCGTACCTTTTAATGGTCCAAGTTGTAAAACTGCAATAATACCGTGTGGTGCAGACTTCGCAGAAATGCGATAAAAAATTGCAATTTTATGTTATGGCCCGCACTCTTGTTAGTTTTGTGTTGCAGACGTTGTAATCCTACTTAATATTATTAATGCGAAAGTAACTGTCTGTCTGTCAGTCCTGTAACCTCTTCACGTTTTAACCGCTGAACCGATTTTAAATGATATTTGGTATGGAGATATGAGATCCGAGGAAGGGCTACCATCAATTTTTCACACAACAATAAACTACTAGTGTAACAAAGGTAGTGGGGATCCGTTTAAAGGTATATTCGGTATCGTGACCTTAATAAGAAAAGCTGTAAAAAAAACGCGGAAAAGAAGAAAAAGGGCAGGTCGTCCAAACCGGCCAACCCTCCATACGAACTTCTACTTTTTCCTTATCAGAACAAGATTCCGATTATGCCTTTATACGGTTCCCCACTATTTTTGTTACATCCTGTATTGAGGATACTTAGAGAGCTCTGTGGTTTGAAAAATGACAAATGGGGATACTGATGCAGTAAAACCCGCTTTAAGAGCCAACAGGAGTGGTCATTTCTCCATACAAACGTACTCGACTGTTTCCTCCGTGGTTTTTGAAGCTAGAGCAATTATTTTTTCAACACAGATTAATATTATCAATATCTGTGGCGGACTCTTTTGATTTTTTGTTATTTGTGTTTTTTAAGACGTTAGGGCCCTTCAAACGTAGTCGTATGCTATCGTGCCTACCACGCCAACGACCACTAAAGGGGTCACGGCAGACGCTGTCAAAGCAATTTTACTGTTGACAGATAAGGTTTAAATTCGTTTCTCACTAGTTGAGATGGTGGCGTGTATGCCACATTTTGATCCGAAAGAGAAAGCGATCAAAAGGGTAAAAGATATACAGTAAAACCTGCTTCTGAAGGGACCACGTCCAAAAACGTTATAAACGGGAAAGCAATCAATCAATCATCATTTATTGCACCATGGATGGTACAAATTAAGAGTTGTTACAGCATATTAAAGCAAGAAATAGTACTTTGCTAATCCGCCAGTTCAACAACAATAACAAGTTCAGTTGTCGGGTGTCGGACCGTCAACATCTCCAGCATCTCCTGAGGATGCCTCGTAGACAGGTGAAACACGTGTCGAGTTTTTTACTTTTGGTGGTGGGTTGTTATATTTATTTGCGTATTTATTCTTGCGGTGGGAGGGTGGGAACATTAATTGCATGTAAAAAATACACAAGTAAGTATAACGGGTTAGCACTGATTGACTAACACGTTATTTTCTCGCGGATTAGCAAAGTAATATTTCTTGCTTTAATTAGCATGGATTTCCGCAAAGTAACGCCTGATTCTATTAATTATTTGTTACAGCATATCTCATGGACCCTAAAAGGGTATGACAAACCTTTCCTTAAACTAAGATATATAAACTATTAATAAATACATACATATGTCATGTAATAAAGCACAAAAGATATTAACCGTGCAAAAAACATGTACTTAGAGTTAGATCAACGAGTTTGCAACGATTTAGATAGCACACGCAGTGCAAGTGTTATTAATACGTCTTTGTTCTTTGTTCTTCAAGAACACTCGAAAGCTCTAATCAAAGGGTTCAACAACAAATTTGCTAAGGAGCTCTTAGAGCTCAAAAGACACAAAACCTGCGCGGTGACCAGAATATTGACTGGACACTTTAAGTTGAACAAACACATGTTTCAAATTGGGAAGAAACAAGACGCGACATGCAGGTTCTGCCATGAGTCAGAGGAGACTGCAATGCACATTCTCTGCTCCTGTGGACCTCTAATGTCAAAAAGAAGTACCCACTTAGGGCGGCACGTACTGCAACCCTATGAGGTACAGAACATTACGGCCCAAAGAATCTGGAATTTCCTGGATTCAACGGGCATCAGTAATGAACTTTAAAGGGCTGTCACAATAGATCACTACCTGGTCGACGTGGCACTCAAAGGCCCAAAAACCACAATAATAATAATATTAATACGTCATAATTTCATAGAAGTTTGACGTTTAAAATAAAATCGTTGGAGACTTGTCTTGGTCTGCCTCTAAACAAGTTCCGGTGTCAGCGTGAAATGGCGTATTAGATACGGGGGAAACGTATTACATGTAATCGTCTTAAGATGGTGTTACTGCTGTACCTTATTAGAAATAACCTGTTGCTTACATGTAAATTAGTATCTATGTAGGATTTATAGATCGTAATACCTATTTTGATACAACACAAAGTCAGGATACTGAAAAATGGACTTTCGATGACTATCAAACTATCAAATATTATTTATTTTGATCGAGTAAAAATATATTTTTCCATGTGCAATAAATTATATGTCATTACGTATATTAAAAAAAATTGAGCATATTGATCGTAATTTAGTTTTTCCTATAATTCGGACATCATAATAAATCTAACTACATCTTAAATTAAGAATTAATGTTAAAAACATAAGGTATGATCTATGATTGCATTAGACAATTGGAAGAGCCTTTGCATTTAACATAACAACATTTTTTAATTAACTTTTTTTTACTATTTTACACGATATGTGATAGATACAAGGACTCCAATTAAATGGTCACTGTAACTGATGGACCTGGCCTTAACACTAATACATTGTTTCATACCCCATCGAAGCATTCCAATTAAGACAACAGAATCGTAAAACTTAATTACTCGCCGTCATACCCGCGGCCGCCATATTGCTATGTTTTAAATGTTAACCATTCCTCAACCAATCAGCGACGCACGCGCTCGTAAAAATTACAACTGCCTAGAAAAGTACGGTAATGTGAAATTGTGATGATAGTTGTGTGTGTCTGGAGTTAGTGCGTTTTTGAAATGTGCTATCTGTGGGCGTTTTATGGGTTAGTTGTTATGTTTTAAACTTGGTGTTGAATGGCAGAAAAAGAGGTTGTTTATCTTTTTACCGGACATTCAGCTTTCTGCTAAAAGGGGCAGAGAAACTACAGATACCTTTCTCTGTCCCTCTTAGCAGAAAGTGTTTTAAAAAGGATATTTACACGCCCACAATTGATTTAAAGAAAATGAGAATAGATATCAATTGTCTTAAGAGATACACGAACCCGCTGCCAAATACCGCTCCTGTATGGGAGATATAGATCGATGCTTAAATTACGTGAAATTTGGCATGAACATTTACTTAACATACAGGGTGACCTTAGCCATTGGACAAACCCTGAATTTACACGTAGGGTTACTTCTTAGGAATGCTCTGACGTTAATATTTTTTAATTAGATCATAAGATAAAAAAATAAAATTTTCGAACAAAAGTTATTTGCAATTATCGACAATAAAAAGAAACACACTGTGTTAATCTTTGACAGTGTTTTTGACAATTTGTTCGAAATATTTGATACTGATGACATTTTTCAAAACTCAGAAGCTTATTACCTAGTGTCATAAATAAAAAAGATAATCAAAAAGGTCGAAGAAGATTCCATATTATTCTTTGAAGATATTAGCTAGTAACACATACAGGCTGCTCCAAAGTAAAAAATGGTAATTTGTTAATTTCTTCGAAACCGCTACACCGGTTGTTATGATACTTTGTACACTGGTTCTAAATACTCTAATGCATATGTACATTTCGGCTTTGTCCAATGGCTAGGGACACACTGTATATATATGTCTTGTAATAGTTTTCGTTGTTAAAAAATATTATTAGCAGTTCATCTTTGTATTTAAAAAATTCATGGCTTAGTTAAAAAAAAGAAACTTTTATTTAGATAACCATCCTCATCATCCATACATGTTTAGATAAAATTATTTTAAAACTTGTCACCGATATTATTGTTAGCCATATTAAACTTTCAATAAATATGAGTCATTTTGGTAATATGATACTGCTAAGACTTTTAAGCTGTATATCAGAAAAGATATAGTCAGTCACAATAAATACAAGTTTTGTTATGAAATAGTGCATAATTCTTGCCATTTACAATCTGTACTGCGGGCCAACATACCCACGATACGACGTCGTCTTACGTTGCGGCGTCGTGCAACGCTACGGCGTCGTATCACAGGGCCAACACACAAACCCACAATACGACGTCGTCTTACGTTGCGGTGTCGTGCAACGTTACGGCGTCATATCACAGGGCCAACACACATACCCACGATACGACGTCGTCTCACGTCTTGCAACGAGACGGCGTTGAATCGCGGGAACAACACACGTAGGTACCTACGATACGACGTCGTATCGTGGATATGTGTGTTGGCCCTGACGCAGTAGCACTGTACCGGGTGAGGCCTGTAACAGGAGCAATAAATTAAACTGTAGCTGTCCTCTAACCGACCAACATTTGTATAGCAACTTTTAAAAGTAACATGTGTTTTGATTTTTAGTACACTTTAAATTTATTCTCACGTACCTATTGCGAATTTTTCTACGTTAAAGCGTGACAAGCAACGTCAATTACAATAATGTTGGCGTACATTCAAGTCAATATTTTAGATAACATTCAAGTCAATATTTATTTTGTATTAAAAATAGGAAGTCTAAAGGATTCATAATTTTTGAAGGTGTTATACAAAAGTTTTATCTTTTGGGGAGGACAATATATGTTTTAATTATTTGCTCGTGTTACACGCCACTGGTGTACTTCTACAAACCGCAAAATTGATTACCCGTATCCCCCATAGAACAGCATTTGCCTGCGGTAGGTCGCCATGAAGATAACACACGTTGTATTTTATAACAAAATCTAGTTAAGTGTGTAAAGGTTAGGTTTTTGGGTTTTCGTAAATAACTTGAAAAAATCTTATATTACTTAAGTAATCTCCATTAAATGTTCAACGAAAGAGATTATGTACACTTTTTCGCTAGGATCCGCATAATGTACCCTACGGAACCGTACACTGCTGACCGTACTTACAGTATTATTAGCAGTGAGTGATCGTACTTTTTCCAGCATTTTTGGTGCAATGCTAGGGTTGTCAGTAGTGCCCAATATTGAATTGTTTGAGCCAAGAATCAAATAAAATCAGATATAAAATAAAATAGCGTATTAAACAAATCGGAAATACAGAAAATATTCTCAGAACATGTAAAGCCTAACCCAATATGCATAATGAAATGAAGGGTAATTTACTTATTAAGGGTATTAAGTGATGGAAATCCGTGGGCTACTCAATAAAATACCATATTAAAGATTCCAAAATGTATTGTGCATCCGCACAGGCAAACGATTACGAGAGAGTGACTTATTTACAAATGTGACATCTGTCTAGAAAACTTAAATTCTATACAACCAGAGTTTATACTGGTACATAAACAAACTCCATGCTTGTGCTTTACATACAAAAGCACATGCCATCATCATTGTTGTAAACTCCAACATTAAGGGGAATTTACTACGAGTATATGAGAAAATGTAACGAAGTTGCAATATTACTTTTATTTTCAGAAAATAAACAAGCTGGTTGCTGTTGTTCGACAGGGCAATCAAAATTACGAAAAGTAATCGTCAGCATACCCTCCGAAAAATTTAAGGAATTTTGGGTTACAGTAATAAATGTTATACACAATTATAATAACTGATTAGGTAAAAAAATTGTGATTCATTTTCAATGACAAGATAATATTACATAATGTTAAACGTCAATCATATTATACACGTCGACAACCCTAGGTCGCTGTCGTGTGTCATTTGACGTCATGGCACCAAGAATGCTGGAAAGAGTACGAACTGATTATTTGTATGATTATATTAATTACGTATACTTCTAAGTGCTTGTCCATATACACGTGTAAGTCTAGTCTAGGGCATAAGTTATCAAAGATTACATGGAAGGTCTTTAGGTCATATTGTGACTGGATTGTGGGACAGCACAGTACCGCATAATACGTCCCACTATGTAGCTTGCCATAAGGACGAGATTTGCTTGTATCTTTATACGAATAACCTGACAAGGCGTCCTTATGGCAAGCGACAAAGTGGGACGTTTTACCGATCGCGGTCATATATTATTTACCGAACCCCGCTATCAATGAGGTAATAAATTGAAAATCAGAGTTGACAAGAGTATTTCCAGTGGGAACCCTAAATTCACCGTTGGTGCCCAACTTCGCTCAAGTATGAAAATAATAAATATAATTTTACCAAGACGTAGATATCCATTGAATTCACAATAAAAAGAGCTGAGTAAAATAATTTTCACCCCACCAGCTTGTAAAGGCTGTTTTGATTGTTCAAAAACTGATAATAAAGTTGCATTTTATTCACAAGAGTGGCAAAGTAGCATCAAATTGCCAGTTTTGAGTTGTGTCCTTATGTTGGCTGGTAGAATTTAAATAAATATTTAATAACGTTGATTTGGTTATGATTTAGTTTTGTTAGTTGAAATAAATTAATTGTTTAAAAAACACTAGAAAAACACGCTTATGATACGATATTCCATCATGGAATGCTAGTGCCTATCTAGTATCTTCCGGCTTCGTCTTCAGACCTTGAAACCTAATCGTGGTCAAAGTTCATTACAAGAATTTTCTAACAAATCCAAACACAGCTATGATACGATGTTCCATCATGAAGTTCCAGTTCATATCTTCCGGCTCCATCATCAGATCAGTTCGACAGTACCATATTATTATATTGTCATCAGAACTACATACAGCTGCCAATTTTCATGACGCTACGATCCTTGGAAGATGGTTAAATTAGTTACCTTAGATTTCATTACGTAGTTACTCGTATATACAGGTCGACCTAATAAAAGCGTGTTAAAATGGAGTGTTTTCACTTGCTTGCTTAGCCTGGGGCTAGGTTGATCTAAGTAAGATTGTCCCTAAATATGTATTTATTTTAAGTAGTTATCTTTTAATAAAGCACATTTGACATTCAATATCAGTACAATTAATATGTTTCGATTTAATTGCAATATTGCTCTTTGCAACCCTGTTGACCGTAGATAAATTATATATCTCTGTTTACACAGATAGTTTCATTATAACTCATTGTAATCTCGCGGCCAGTTAAGTAGGTATAAAATATTAATTACGCGTGTTTGACTTATTCTTCAAGGCAAGAAAAGATAAGTTTAAGAATAGTATAGATATATAATTACAAAATTAGTCGATATTTTCTTCACAGCATTTAAAGTTTTGGGTTAAGAACACATACTGTCTAGGAATATATGATTTCATCTAGCAACATTATACGTCATTGACGTTCTGTCATTCACCGGATATCCAACCTTCAAAACTGCATTCAGTCATTTGCTAGATTGAAGAAATACCATTTGACAAAACGCTATCATGGCCGATACATCGTGCCTGCATTGAATTTTATTTTAAAGTCAAAATATCAATCCCTTTCGACTTCGGGCCTTGTGCAAATGTGCATGTTATTTTGTTGTGAGTGGACACTGACTTACTAGAATTAGTGAGAGAAAAGCCAAGTTTAGAGAAGATATAACGGGCCCGTTCAACGAGGGGAACGCAAGTAATTTTTATCTCACTGATCAAAGGTACTGTTCAAATCCTTTCCTAACCTAACACATACAGTACCGTTATTTTTAGTGGGTCTATCGCAGTCGCCTCTATTTTATGTAGATATAAAATCAAAACAATTATGGTATCCGCAATAGGCGTCGTCATTTTTAACCAATAATTAATCGACCAAAGTAATATATATAAAAAAAATTATTTTGTCAATCACCTGTTTTTGACAGCTACATGTCTGATTATTACTCACTATAGTTATGCCGTTCTCGATTACGTTCCCTGTTTTATATGGAGAACGTTCTCGAGAACTCTATTACTGACCATTAATTAGTAACAGGGGCAAGCTATGATGGCGCCATCTATGCAAAGCTTTGAAAGTGGCCAACCCCATTACGCATGCGTTGCAGTCTGTAATTTAACTCATTATTGTACAGAATACACAAAGGTACAAATATGGTACAGAATAGGCAATATAGAAGCAAGCTATTCCGTTAACGAGCTACAAGCTACATTTGAGTAGATGAGAATTGAAAATGAATAGTAGACAAGTACTGTAGACTACTGTTCAGTAGGTAAACTACAGAAATATCTATTAAAAAAACAATACAAGAGCGTCGCTGGCGTCACGCTAATCCGGTGATCTCGGTAATACGGACGGCCTTCGCGCGGGCGCACTGCTTCAAAATTGCCTGAAGAGAACGACTGTTCGTCCCGAAATTATATTTCGCCCGCCACTAAAATGCCGTGTTCTTAATAAGGTGCGGAATGAGAAGGAGAAGAGTGTTTCTTTAGTTTCATTATAGTAATATGTTAACACACAGGTACTGTAATTGTGTGTGTTTTAAGCTTCATAACATTTTTGCAACACGCCAATGAGTGACGTAAATGTTAAATGAAACAGTGGTCAACATAAAGAACATTGAGTAATAATATTTGATCTGAAAGGGAACTTTCTAAGTAGAAACTTTTATGAGAATTTTCTCATGAAAGTTTCCAGAAATTGCACTAGTTTTGAGAATATTCTGCAACTTGCTACTTACTGTACATAATATAAATCTTTCGCTTATTTACGAATTAAGTGATTTATTTAACTAAAGACTTTACAGATGATAATGCGGAAACCTGTTAGAACATATAAACCAAACAGGTTTTAAACCCAATGTTCCTTAGCTGGAAGCTATTTGTTTTTGTCTGTGGTTCTTTATTTTGTCAGTTTACAAACAAATGAATACACGTATCGTTTTGCTGTCTGCGACAATATAATGTTTTACTCTATTCAATCCTGGTAGAATTCCACTCCAAACCCAATAGGTTTTGGGCCCAGGATACGCGAATAATTAGTACGTAAATAGTTTTCGGCAAAAAGTTCAAAAATTAATTCGAAAATGTCGTATGAAAATTTGCCGACGACGACCTCGTCTTCCACGTCGAGTTCCGGGATCGCAGTCAATTTTGAAAAGCTCAGTGGCATAGCTAACTATGGAAACTGGAAGTTTTTGATGCGTATGTACTTGATTCACGAAAATCTATGGGATTGCATACAGGAAGAGTCTACCGGCGTTCCCAAGGTCAGCGATGAGCGTCAACAACAGAGAACGCTTGCAAAAATATGCCTGATGGTGCAGCCGTCATCGTTTTCACATGTACGTAACGCAAAGACTGGATACGAAGCTTGGAACAATTTGAAAAATGCCTACGAAGATAAAGGGCTATGTAGAAGACTAGGACTGCTACGTACTTTATTTGGATTGAAACTAGAGCAATTTAAGGATATGGAGGCGTATCTCTTGAAGATCACTGATTTAGATCAACAACTACGAGACATAAATTCTCCATTAGATGATGATTTCCTGTCAGTAATTATGTTAAGTGGTCTACCACCAGGCTATGATCCACTTATTATGGCATTGGAAAATTCTAACATTAAATTGTGCAGTGAAACAGTAAAAAGTAAATTACTACAAGAAAATTTACGACGAGACGATAAGACCGAAGAAAGTTCTATGTTTACAAACCGGGGTTCTAGTTCAATAAGTGTCAACAAATATCCATCGAAGGTTAAGTGCTTCATATGTAAGAAACCGAATCATTATGCGAAAAACTGTCCAAACAAAGCCAATAAAAGTGAGAAACGCAGTGAGAAGACTGAAAAAGCGTGGAACGGAACGTTGCTAACCGCTTTGGCAGTTGACGTTAAGTCAAACTCCTTTTACATTGACAGCGGCTCAACTTGTCATATGTCAAACGATAAAACGTTATTGCAAAATTATGTTTTGGAAACTCCGCGTTCAGTAACAGTGGCGAATAAAGAAAAGTTGCATAGTGAGGGACATGGAACCGTCGAATTGTTGTTAAAAGGACACAGTGAAACTACGAAAATAAGCGATGTTGTTTACGTGCCGGGATTGTCAACAAATCTTATTTCCGTTGGCAAGATGGTAGACAAAGGACTCGAAGTGCATTTTAAGAAGCAGAAATGCGATATTTATTGCGGCAAAGATGTAATTGCCAGTGCTACGAAGGTGAACGGCGTCTATGAACTGGACATGACGAGTCAACCGTCACATGGATACGAGCTAGCTGCGGCATGTCACTCTGAGGATTTGGGTGAGCCAGTACTTAAGGTTCTTTCAAGGGATCAAGAAGCTGCTAATCTGTGTGAAATGAAGTCATCCCAGGAGTTGTGGCATCGTAGACTTTCACATCTAAACAGACGGAGTATGGATTTACTAAAAAAAGGTATGGCTAGTGGAATTGATTACACTAATGATAAACATATTCCCTGCGTAGCATGTCTTGAAGGGAAACAAAGTCGATTACCATTCCCCAAAAGGTCTTATACCAGAGCTACTGAGAAACTTGGTCTGATTCATTCTGATTTAATGGGACCTATGCCAGTTTCATCATTCAGTGGTAGTAGATATCTCTTGACTTTCATTGATGATTATTCTAGAATGACTTTTGGATATTTTATTAAAAGTAAAGATGAAGTATTGTCTGTATTTAAAACCTTTAAGAGTTTTGTTGAGAATCAAACTGATTTGAAAATAAAAGCGATTCGTTCAGATAATGGCACTGAATATGTGAATAAACAGTTCCAGATGTTTCTGAAAGAGCACGGCATCCAGCATCAGACAACCATACCATATTGTGCAGCCCAGAATGGAGTCGCAGAACGCGCCAACCGCACGGTTATGCAGGCAGGACGCTGCATGCTGCAGGATGCTGGAATGGACCCGAGGTTTTGGGCCGAGGCATTGAATACAGCAATATACATTAAGAATAAGTCACCAAGTAAGGCGGTAAGAGGGACCACACCTGAAGAGCTATGGTCAGGTAATAAAGTCAATTTATCTAATTTGAGAGTATTTGGCTGTGTCGCCTATGCAATGATCCCTAGTGAAAAACGTAAGAAATTAGATGCAAAAAGCAAAATGTATGTATTTGTGGGATATTGCGATGGATCAAAAGGATATAGACTAATTGACCCTGAAAACCCGTCTAAATGTATTAAGTCTCGAGATGTACAGTTCTTTGAAGATAAAATGTATAAAGATATAAAACTGAATCAGCAAAATTCTACTACAGATGGCCAGTTACATTTAATTAGTGATGGCATAGATAATACTATTAGAAATGCAGATCCTTTAACTGCAGATCCTTTGTCAGCTGATCCTGTTGTGGAAGTATCTGAAGTATCTGAAACTGAACCAAGCACTTCTAGTTCCAGTTTTGTAGATGATCCTAATGATGTCACTTGGAATCCTGATATGACTACGGATCAAGGCTCTAGTGAGTATGAGGAAATGACAGACTCCGTTAATGCAGAGATTGCAATGACAGTTGCATGTCAAGGTGCTGAACCAAAGACAATTCATGAAGCGCTGTCAGGACATGATAAAGTACATTGGAAGGAAGCAATTGTGGATGAGTACAAGTCATTTGAAAAGAACAGAGCCTGGACATTGACAACATTACCTGCTGGAAAGAAAGCTGTAAATTGTTAAATGGGTTTTCAAAAAGAAACTTGGATTGGAAGATTTGCAACAGCCAAATTAACCATAGTAGAAGTAAACATATAGACATTCAACATCATTATGTGCGGCAAGTCGTAAGTGATAAAATTATTAACTTAGAATACTTGTCTACTGATCAAATGCCTGCGGATGTTTTGACAAAGCTTCTAGGCAAAGACAAACATTTTAATTGTGTTTCTAATCTTGATTTAAACTGTTCGGTTTAAGGGCAGGTGTTAGAACATATAAACCAAACAGGTTTTAAACCCAATGTTCCTTAGCTGGAAGCTATTTGTTTTTGTCTGTGGTTCTTTATTTTGTCAGTTTACAAACAAATGAATACACGTATCGTTTTGCTGTCTGCGACAATATAATGTTTTACTCTATTCAATCCTGGTAGAATTCCACTCCAAACCCAATAAAACCTCTCTAAATTGTTATTTAACTTAATGTTAAATATTAAGATGTTGCTATATGTGAGATCCTATAATTGGCTCTGTGTCACTATTTATGTTGTTATTAGCATAGTTAGAGCTGTTGGTTCTCCATGTAAAATAAATAAATAAAATAAAATTCGTTAATGGTCGTCCGGATTTGCGAGGTCCCACAGTAGTCGCTTTTATGCAAACTCGAATAGAATAATATATTATTACTTGCCTACTTGGTAGGTATCCTTTATACGAATAAACAAAAAAAAAAACTTGCCTCTTCTTGGATAAAAAATCTTTTTCTCAAAATTGCAATGATATGCTGACATTACTTACTTCAAATTAGGTCCGAAAATACTACGTATCCGGTGAGATGAGTGAAAATGATATGTAAAATGTAAAGGAATTTCATACAGCCTTACACACCTAGGCCTGTATGCCTTCTTTTGTTTTTAAACGTCAAATTGTGACACATCGTCTTTGCATTCAACCATCAAATAGTAGAAGATTCGTCATTTATTTTTAGCTGGGTAAACGTACGAATAAAACAAACTGACTACTATTTTCTTTTTCATTGCAAATTTGAGAAAAGTACTATACAAATCTCGGCGAGAAACGGGTCTGCCTCGCGGGGTCCATATCTACTTGGCCTACCCTTCGTTTCCCGGCCTCTAGAGTAATGCATTATTGGTATCTCATCTACTTATCTTAAACCTTTAAACGAGCAATTCTTGTATATATATATATATATATATATATATATATATATATATGTACATATATATATTAAAAAAAAAAAACAATATATATATATATATATATTATTCTGTGATCTCGGAAATGGCTCTAACGATTTCGCTGAAATTTGGTATATGGGGGTTTTGGGTTAGCCTTATGTTTGGGAAAACGCGTGTTTTCGAGTTTTCATGCGTTTTTCTTTCGACGCAGAATATGGTCGCTAATTTTGTGTTACCGGCGACTGTCCGTCTGGTCCAGCGGGTTATTGTATTGTATTGTATTGTATTGTATTGTATTCGGGCGATTTTTCCGCAACTCGACGACTTGCGCCTATTTTGCGTGATATGTTGGGGGTGGGCTAGTCCTGCCAGCCCAGCTCCTCGAGGAATCCTATCAAACCTTTGATGTTGAGTAGGACCTCGGGGAGGTCTCTCGGAGATCCGAGATGTTTAGCCCTGTATGGAGTCACTCCGCTGCATTCCAGCACCACGTGAGAGGCTGTTTCTTCTGTCTCCATGCAACCTCGGCACAGGGGACTGTCTGTGACACCTGTTGTGAAAAGATGTTTGTTAAATAGTCCATGACCTGTTATGACACTGGTTACCATACTCAGTCGGACCTTCCCTAGTTGCAGGAGCGCCCTTGTGAGTTTTCCGTTGATGCCAGGCATGGCTTCTTTTGCCTGTCTGCATCCAGTCTGGTTCAGCCAGTGTTCTGTGTGTAGTTTCCCTGTACGTGCCAGCAGCATTGAGCGTACCTTGCTAAATGGTATCGGAAGAATCGGTTCCGGACCAATCGCCCCCGCATACGATCCTTGCCTGGCGAGCTCGTCCGCAGCATCGTTACCTCGGGATCCACTGTGTCCCTTGATCCATTGTAGGGTGATCTTGTTATTATGACTTACCTCCATTAGTCGTTCGTGGCATTCGTGTATAAGTTTGGATGTAACTATATGGCTATTTAGAGCCATTAAGACTGCTCTACTGTCGGAGAGTATGCGGATGGAGGATCCTACTACCTTCCTTGCAGTGATGGCAGCCGCCGCGTTTATGATGCCCATGCACTCAGCTTGGAATACCGAGTTATGGGTCCAGCGGGTTAAGACGCAGACGGTTAGAAACGAGTGTTACGGGTTCGAATCTCACCCGGTGACTAACTTTTGTTTTTTTTTTTTATATATGTTCAAGTTTATATATATATTTTTTAATTTTTATTGTTTTAGACAAGTTTAATTTAGTAAAAAGATGTAGTTAAGATTATCACCTATACATATATTACAATAAATAGTTGTAACCGAGCAAAGCTCGGTCGCCCAGGTACTATGTATTGTGGTGCGGAATACAGTAGCTGTGTTTTTAACAGTTTCGTTGTTTTTAAAAGTTTAGCAAATATGTTTACAAACAGACAAACAGACAGGTGAGACGAAGTAACTTGCAACATGCAAATTTAAAATAGCAATCATGGACTTTGCTTTTACTGCTTAAAACTGGTACTGTAAAAACTTTATTATTTAACCTTTCTACATCCTTAGTATTGGCGTAAGGCTATAACATACAATGTAGGCTGCGTTCTCTTTCCCTCTTAACTAAACTGTGGAAGTGTGAAAGAGACGGCGAGATTTTACGACTTAGCAGCGAACGACTTTATGTTCCATTGATCGTTTTGCTGTGACTAATTTTATAATACCAGTCCTTATAGGCATTCTGAGAAACTATATTAATGTTATTTTATTACGTACTTAGATATAATAAGCCCGACTTTGTAATATGTATGTAGGTAATAGTACTTACGAACTTGATAAACAATAATACTCATTTCCTATTTTATAATTACATAGATATTTTGCTCTGGATATTACTATGATTGGATAGGAATGAACTTACTAGAAAAAATAACAGGCGTGATTCGAAATCACGGCATTCACGGCTCAGAACGCAGCTCACAAATTGAGCTTCCAAAACTTCGTGTACGAAAATATTTCTTTTACACACCTTATTTACAGTATAGTACAGCAGTGTACTCTATAGGCTACGGGTTTTTAAAGGGTCGGCAATGCGCATGTAAGACTCCGGGAGGTGTATACGTAATAAAATCGTGAAGTTTTATTATACACATACCTATTAGAACAAACACCAGACACCATTTAAATACGATGTTTAATATGGAATCACAAAATATGTCCAAAATATCCGAGGCGGTAAGCACCTAAAAACAGTCCGCCAGTTGCAAGCGACGCTGCGGGGGTAGGGACCGTCTTGAGGCGATGAATTTCGGTGCCGTCGTTTATTACAGAACAGAATAAAATATTTAAAATAAATCACAAAAATATAGCAGCGCCCTCTGAGTTTGTTAAATGTAAGAACAATTAAGTTAGCTTACGCTTTGTCTGCACCTAATTTGAAAGAACAAAGCGTGGAAGCGTGGAAGTGAATGAAAAAATCGAAAAAATAAAAAACGTTGTATGGAGGGGCCAAATTTTCTAAGTGCGGCAGCGAATTATTACGAAATTACTTTTTTAGTGGTAGACTTTACATTAAGCGGGTGCCCCGTAGAAAAATATAAATTCGACAAATAAGGACCACTCTCAGACATATTGCATATTGCTGACAGACTAACAGCCAAAGCCCTATTAGTAATAACAGAGTTCCGTTCCGTTCAGAACCTAAAAACGAAACCTCGTAATTATACATTATTTATTGTTGTTGCCAAAGTATAAAATTAATTACTTTAATAAAATCAACAGACGTTAATCGCGATTTCCTTAATTCCCATAAGTCACGCATGCTTTGCAATGCATGCAAATTATTAGGTGTTTCTAAAACTACTTAACTAACCATTTTAACATGGCGCAAAGGTGTCAGTCGGTATCAATAAGAGCGGATAGAAATCTCATTAAATGTATAGTAAAAAGATTTAATATGTGACCCATTTCGTACCTTGTCGCAGTGACAAGCCAAGCCCAAATAATAAAGAAATAAATATGAACTGTCTAGATTTTTTATAGGACATTAAGCTAAATTTACGTTCTTCGTACGTTACGTCGTATTTTTAGTCACTCGCGCGACATGTTTCGGAGATCCTAGTCTACATTTATAGGACAATGTTACAAAATACGACCTAGTCTCACAATAACTTCAATCAGTCTTGTGTTGTGGGTAGGTACTAGACGATGATATATATAATATATAGGTAATATAAATAATAATAAATAATAATAATAAATATTATAGGACATTATTACACAAATTGACTAAGTCCCACAGTAAGCTCAATAAAGCTTGTATTGAGGGTACTTAGACAACGATATATATAATATATAAATATTTATAAATACTTAAATACATAGAAAACACCCATGACTCAGGAACAAATATCCATGCTCATCACACGAATAAATGCCCTTACCAGGATTTGAACCCGGGACCATCAGCTTCGTAGGCAGGGTCACTACCCACTAGGCCAAACCGGTCGTCAATATATCTAAACCAAGTCACATAATGGCAGCATCGCAACTAAAAAGACGTTTTTAGTGAAATACGTTATTACGGAAACAAATTTTCAAAAGAATTGTCATTGTGTCATTAAACAAGACCGATTTTAGAAAACTCTGTATGACATTTTAGTCTCTAAATGCGGTCAAGAATACACCTTTAAAATATGTCGGGTTTTATCAGCCCACGGTGTATACGTAGAAAACATTCATACCTCAGGATCACATATTAATAGCTTTTTCCAGGATTCGAACCTGGGACTTCCTGCTTCGCAGGCATGGTCCATTGCCTTGACTAGGAGGATGCAAAATCTAGAGATACATCATATCTCTACAGTTAGCGTACAAGTATAATTGTTTTATTTATAGATACATACTTATTTATTCTTGCATAGTTATTCGATAATTAATTAATTTTGACGCGTATAAATAATTGCGATTTCGTTTTTTCGTATAACACACGTACGCTTTGCTATTCATGCATATTATTACCTGCCTCTAAAACATTATCATTTATTATTAATTAACGATTGGTGCATATAACATGGTGCAAAGGTTGTCTAATCAGTGGGCATTTCTATATAGAGTTGTATTTGAGATTGTGTTTGATATTGAGATTTTTGAATTGTTATATAACTTCCACTCAGACCCACGAGCTCTTTCAGTCCTAATACGATAAAAATGGTCCCCTAAATTTCATAAATTTTTTGTTGGTCGGTTTTGTTACGGTCATATTTAATAACTTTATTACCTTCCGTCATTATTTCTATCATTCGTAATTCCATCATTCCAATCATTATACTGTCAGTATTAGTAATGTAACTAATAGAAATGTCGAAAGCGAGATATTTTTTTGTATTTTTTTTCTCACTTGATGGCTTTGTCTATCGGAAGATTAGCGCTGGAAGTCGTTAGCAACATGATGAGATGAGGCCATTCTTTGGCAATTTATTTATTTCTACGTTTTTCTTAGCTACGAGTACCTATATTAATTGTCTTTTATGTGTGTTTACAATTACAAATATTTATATTTCTAAGATATTAAAACTAACTTCATTACTTGCCTACATTCCTACTTTCCAATCACGGCAATATGACTATTAAGTTCATTACTCATCATTCATGATAGTTAGTGTCTCGCCCGGAATAACTAGAAGGTTTTACTGAAAACATAAACCAAACCACCACCAAACCAAAAATTTGCGACTCATGCCACCCATTCGAAATAATTCTTGAAAGTGCTGACGGCTGTTGAAGTTATGTACGTTTAACCCCTCGAATGAGCTGAAGCTATAAAAAAATGATCGCGGCCCACCAGAGGTTAATAAGCCGCAACCTCCACACTTCTGTGGGATGTCCGATCTCATAATGTAACTGTATCATTGAATTCTTTACCCACCACGGAACAATGATGTTCCGGACATTTGGGAGGCGTGAGCGGAGCCGAAACCAACACGTAGAGTCTTTTGACACTTTAATGAGATGTAAGGGGTACACCAAGGGGATGCTTCCCTTGCCCGTGTACGGACGCACGCAGAGGCAGCACTCGTCAGGGTACAAGGACTATTGAAAGTTGATGGAATTAAAAATGAGCTAGGCTATTGAGTGAAAGCCTTGGACTAAATACTGGGCTATGGGATAAAGACACCGGACGCGCGCTTAATAAAACGGTATCCTATTTTATTTCAGGCAGACAGTGACTCGCCCCCACAAGAGGGGGGCTTACAAAAAGCGTAAGCATTGATATTTTATTATTACGTTGTCAATGAGATGATAACGATACTCCACACCAAATTGGTCGAAATGTCACGAGACGAACCGCGATAAAATTCGTTTAAATTGTTTTGTGTGACTGTCAGTGGACTTCAGTGGAAACTGTCATAAAATATATTTAAGTCATCTTAATAAATAGCGTACAAGACAAGGCGCAAAATCACACGTTTGTGATACGTAAAGATTGGCATCTTATCGCGGAATGTGCGTGCGGGCGCTTCGTCTTGAGGCTTTTAATTTAAAGCATCACTTACTTTGATTTATTTTATTTGTTTGAGAAATATATGCGACCAAATAAATCCTTTATACTGTTAGGTATAGGGTTCAATCACATGTTTCAGTATCAATCCGCATTTTATATCTGAGAAATCACTTATTAATATGAAGATGCGTATGCATCGGAAAGCTGAAAGCATAATTACGCATCTGCATAGTAACAAGCGATTTCTAATTTATAAGGTTCGAAGCTGATAGATGTGACCCATACATTTAAAGTTTACACCTACTTTCCTAAACGTTTTTACTTAAATATTTTAGGCGCCAGCCACATGTACCGTTCAGTTAAATGGACATGTAATTAATCAGTGCGGTGACCACCTCTCGTCCTGTGTCAAGCACAAGCTACGGTATAACAGAATTAGATGCACTGGATGTGCTCCGTGCCTAAATAGCAAAGTACAACATAGAACACCAATGATTGCCGCGGAATTATGTTGAGTGCTAATTTAGTGTCCAAATGTTTTTTATGTGTTTTATGTACTATGCTTTGGCGTTGAATAAGTGTATTTTATTTCTTCCTTTCATATTTATAAATTTTAAAAACCACGACAAAAGTGTACGTTGTGGCACGGGAAGGTTTCCGCAGCTCGACGATTGGTGCGCATTTGCGTGAAGGGTGGGGGGTAGGCTAGTCCAACCAGACCAAATCCTCAAGGTATCCTATCAAACCTGATGTTAAGTTCCTGCTCAACCTCAACCTCGGAGACCTCGAGATCTCTTAGAGATCCGAGATGTTTTTCCCTAAATGGAGCCACTCCGCTGCATTCGAACACCACATGAGAGATTGTCTCCTCTGTCTCTATGCACCCTCGACATAGGGGACTGTTTGTATCACCTGAATTAAAAACCAGCACTATCTAACGGGTTAAAAGCTATCTGTAGTAACAGTCACTGATGTATCACGAAATCTTTACCGAAAACAGCAAACACATTGACTTCCAAATTGGCTTGGAAATAATTGGGAACATTTATTCATGTACACAAACACACATCACGTCGGCGATAATGGCGTTGTACGGCTAATTACGTTTTATAGTAAACTAGCTTCTGTCTGCATAAATTGATTATGATGATTGATTTAAACTATCCTATGTCCTTTCCCGGGCCTCAAACTATCTCCATATACCAAATTTCATCTACGTCGATTCAGCGGTTTAAGCGTGAAGAGGTATCAGACAGACAGAGTTACTTTCACATTAAATTTATAATATTAATATGTAGTTCATCTGGAGTTACAGATGTCCATAGGTTACAGAGACTGCTTATCATCAGACGGGCTGTATTGGTTTTTTTGGTAAGGATCGACAGAGCTTGATAACTAACCTAACGCAACACATATCAGCACGGAAATGCTTGTCGCGCTTTTACCCATCGTGACATGCATCACTGACGCATGACACTTGTCAAAAGTGACAGCCACGGTGATAAAGCGATGGCCATATTCAGCCCTCAACAGGCCTAAGATGGATGGCGTTGTCCATGTGAGAAAATAAGTACCTATCACTTCTTAATATCGCGTAAGTGAAAAAGATAGTAATTCATTATGATGCTGACAGGTACGACCATTATACTTGTTTCCGTATTGGATAACAAAATAAGTACCTTGTCGCCACGCATTATTTGCAAACTAAGTGCTATCAACGTATTCTAGTGATTAATAGATGATGTGTAGAAAATGTGTTGTTTACGTTACGTAATTTATCATAGAGAAATAAGTACCTAAGCATAGAGCGCTCACCCCTTACATGAGTTTTCTTGCTTAATAGTATTAAGTTGTATGGGACGTATGGTAAAACGTATTATTAATAAGTTTAACAAAAACGTGTTAAAAACTTAATACTTATTAAGCTTAAATCTTATTCAAAATAAATGTTCGCAAAGCTCGGTTAAAACATATTATAAATAGGTTTTTACCTTTGGGCTTGTACATACATACATATAATCACGCCTATTTCCCGAAGGGGTAGGCAGAGACCACGGATTTCCACTTGCTACGATCCTGACATACCTCTTTCGCTTCCTTCACTTTCATGACATTCCTCATACACGCTCGTCGGTTTAGGGTGCTCTTGACCTGGCCTTTCTTCAGGATTTCCCCGATTTGATCAGAGAAAGTCCGCCGAGGTCTACCCCTTTCAGCTCCCTCTTCTACTTCTCCCTTATACACTCTCTTTGTTAACCTTCTTTCACTCATTCTTTCCACGTGTCCAAACCATCTCAACATACCTTTCTCAATTTTTGTCACTACATCTTCGTTCAGTCCACACTTTTCCCTTATCACACTGTTCCTAATTCTATCTTGTAATTTTACATCACACACACTTCTCAATGCTCTCATTTCCACTGCATTCACTTGACTCTGATGTTTCTTCTGCCATACCCAACTTTCGCTACCATACATAAGTGTAGGCACCAACACGCCTCTATGCACAGCCAACCGTGCTTTTTGCGACACCTTCTGGCTGCTCATAAAAGCGTTGAGTGCCCCATTCACACGATTTCCAGCATTCACTCTCCTTTCAATATCTTCATCATGTTTACCGTCCCTAGTGAACAAGGTTCCCAGATACACAAACTCTTTCACTTGTTCAACTCTTTCTTGACCAATCAAAACTTCACAGTTTGTCATACTTTCTCCCTTTTCAAATATACCATTACTTTCGTCTTGCTCACATTTATGGGCTTGTGCACAAATTAATTTTTGCACCCCCCTCCCCCTTGGTGATATTTGGTGAGGTTCTTAGAAAAAAAATGCTTTATTTCTATTAATGGTAAAATGCGCTGGTTCATTGATAGTAGTTTATTCATAGGAAACAAGAAGAAGAATGCACAAACAGAATGTAAAAAAGAACATAAACTAACAATAAAACAATAGAATTCAAAAATATAAAAAAGTATAAAAAGTAAACATCTTCTAAAAAGGTGCGTCGCCCACATTTCCCCCCTTTTTTATTAAAGGGGCAGCTTCACCAGCTTCCGCAGGGGCCGTCGCAAAATGCCTCCCAGGGTGTGCACATCCGCAACTCGTGTGATACCATCAGGGCCAGGGAAAACAGCTGTGATGCGTCCACGGGGCCAGGAACCTCTAGGAGTATTGCCGTCCGCAATGAGCACCAAGTCACCGACTGCAATCTGGGGAACCTCACCTCGACCACGTCTGGGTATTAGTGTTGGTAGGTACTCTTTCAACCAGCGGCGCCAAAAATGCTCTGACAATCTCACGGCCTTACGCCAGCTAGTTCGTGACAGAAGGTCCGTTTCTGACGATGTCACTAGTATTGGACGTCCCGAAGAAGAACCCAGCAGGAAATGCATAGGCGTCAGTGACTCTTCACTCTGAGGGTCCACAGAAACGTGAGTAAGCGGCCGGGAATTCACCAAGGCTTCCGCCTCAGCCAAAAGTGTACGTAGCACCTCGTCAGTTGGAGCTCGTTCTGTGAGAGTAACTTTGAGTGCAGTCTTCACACTCTTCACGAGCCTCTCCCAAGAGCCACCCATAAACGGCGCCGCCGGAGGGATGAATCGCCAGTTGATCCTTTGTGCAGCAGCGAACTGGGATGTAGCGTCGTCGTATAAGCGTCGAAGCTCTCGGCTAGCACCCACGAATGCAGTTCCATTATCTGACCACAGCTCTGATGGGGTTCCTCTTCGAGCGATGAATCGGCGGAGGCTCATAATCGCAGAGTCGGTTGATAGACTGTCTACAATTTCCAAATGGACTGCACGTACTACCAGGCAGGTGTAGAGGGCGACGTATCTCTTTTCGCGTCTTCGGCCAACGGAAACTTGTACTGGACCGAAGTAATCTAGCCCTGTGAATGTAAACGGCCGTTTGTGGTGTCCAAGGCGAGCTTCTGGTAAGTCTCCCGTCACGGGTTGAAACTGTTTGGCCCGGCGTATTCGGCAAAATAAGCAGTTGTAGGTAATGTTGCGGACGGTACTTCTCAGTGACAAAAGGTGATAATGTTGTCGCAGTTCATTCACAACAGTCTCTGTGTTGCCGTGGGCAGCCTTGCGATGGTAGTGCTCGACAAGCAGGCGCACAGCGGGATCTTTCCCATCAAGCACAATGGGGTTTTTCATTTCGTCCCGAACATGCGACGCAGCCCCTATACGGCCAGACAAACGCATAAGTCCGTCGTCTCTTATTGTCACCGATAGCTTTGATAAGCGGCTGGTACGTGGCAGAAGCTGGGCTGGATGGCTATCTAGACTGGCCATCTCGTCAGGAAATGTGGTTAGCTGGGACTGGCGTAGAATATGGAGCTCGGCTAGATGCAGATCTGTGGCGGACAGGCCCGCGGCAAAGTCGCGCATAGAGCGCGGGGCGGTGAACTGTTGCCACTGGTTGAACGGCTGAAACACAAAACTACACAAGCCCCCCTCCAAGCGGACTAAATTGTCTACACATAGACCCCTTCTAGTTAGGCAATAAATTCTAAGTAATGTCAAATACTTATGAGCTATGGCTGTTGCGCGTACCAGCCTCACCCAAGAACTAAACCGCTTAGGATCGGATGAGATTGGCTCGTGCCTTTTGACGTCACTAATGAGATGAACTAAATCGGGACGCGCTGCCTGTTTGCTCTCTTCTTCCATACCTGGATATTCAGGTGAACTAGGCTCACTAGGCCACTTTGAAGACAGCAAAAATTCAGGACCCGATATCCAACGTGATTCTGGGGATAACGTCACTCGCTTGATGCGGGTAGCATCATCCGCAACATTCAGTTGACTTGGCACCCATCGCCATTCTTTTACTTCAGTTATCTCCATAATCTCGGCTACTCTGTGTGAAACAAATGGCTTAAACAAGCGCGCCTCGCTTCGAAGCCAACCCAAAACAGTCATGGAATCACACCAGAATACGCGATTTACTGGCTTCAATCGGTGTGCTTCGCAAATCGTAGAAGCGAGACGGGCTGCGATCAACGCTCCTTGGAGCTCTAAGCGATTTATGGAAATTTGTTTCAAAGGAGCTACTCGAACTTTGCTACATATAAGTGCCAGCTTCACATCACCATTTTCTAAAACGAACCGCCAATATGCAACCGCAGCGAAAGCTGACTCACTTGCGTCACAAAACAAATGAAGCTCGCACTTATCAATCTGTAATTCGCTAAGGCAGTAGCAGCGTGGGATCTGTAAACCTGAAATTGCAAATAAATCCTCAAACCAGAGTCTCCATGCCGCACTGTCACTTTGCGACAACTCCTCGTCCCAATCGATACCCTTACGCCACGCATTTTGAAACATGATGCGACCCGTAATTACTACTGGCGCCAGGATACCGAGTGGGTCGAAAACCCGCATCACATGAGCCAAAACTTCACGCTTAGTGAGTTTATTTGGCAACGAATGTTCTCCCTTTATTCCAATATTAAAACCAATCGTATCGGAAACGGGTTGCCAAATAAGTCCGAGTGTTCGGACAGGCGCAGTGAGTCTACCAAGATCAACATCTACTTCATTGCTAACTACAGGGACTTCAGCCAAGCTCTCTTTTGGCAGCAGACGCAGCGCAGAGGGATTGTTTGACATCCAACCACGCATTTCGAAGCCAGCATGTTTATGGATGTTGGTGATCTCAGCAGCTAGTTTTGCGGCCTCATCAACAGAATTTAAGCTCACTATACAGTCATCCATATAATGATCAACCATGATGGCTCGAGCCGCGTCTGGAAAGCGCTCCTGCCATTCCACTGCGTTTTTGTTCTTTATATAAATGGCAGTGAAAGGGCTGGAAGCGGCACCAAAAATCATAGAAGACATACGGTATGTCATGATAAGGTCTTTGGGCGAGTCGCGCCACAAAAACCTCTGAGCGTCGCGATCCTCTGCTCGGATCTTCACTTGAGGAAACATCTCGCGAATATCACCGGTCAGGGCAATTTTTCCCTCCCTAAACCGAAATAAGATTCCGAGCAGGGGCTGCAACAAATCTGGACCGGTTAACAAAAATGAATTTAGAGAAACACCGTGACTTTTAGCAGCAGCATCGTGTACAACTCTTAATTTATTCGGTTTGTTTGGATTGGTTACGCCGAAATGTGGTAAAACCCAAACTGGCGAATTGGCGCTAGGCTCTTCCGTGCACAATTCAGCATAACCTTTCCGAAACATGTCGTGTATGTTTTCACGGTAACGCTCTGCATACTGAAAATCACGGGCCATCTTTTTCTCAAGGCTAAAAAACCTAGATAAGGCAAGCTTGCGACTATCGGGCACTGTTAAATTGTCCGACTTCCAAAGTAAACCGACCTCAAAATGTCCGTTAGGCAGGCGACGCGCAGTACGGTCAAGAATTTTGATAGCGCGATCATCATCAGCGCTGCGCGCTTCGCGTTTTGAAATGCCGATTGAGTCTAAACTATATTGCTCGCGAATTAACTGCTCTAAAACTGCACGATCACTGATATCCGCGACCGCAGACTCGCTAACTACTGCGTGGTTGACAGTTTCGGAGGGAGCGGTTTTACTGCAACCAAAAGCGAATAGAACCCAACCTAACGCGGTATTAATCGCGACCGGTTCTGCCCTAGTACCCTCGCGTACAGCCCTAGGAATAGTGAGGTGCCAATTGTCGAGACCGATTATAATCGTCGGCTGTATGTCGCCGTAACAAAACTCGTCCGCGATATCTGAAAGGTGAGAAAATTTAAGTACGCTCGACCTATCGGGAGTTTGAGTAGCGAGACCTAAACCCTTCATCGCCCGCGCTTTGCTAATCACGTGCGTATCTTTACCACGACGGCCTTTAATTTGGAAATCGACATACTGCACAGACGTATCTTTTCCTAACCCGCCGACACAGTCTAGCCTCATGCGCCTCTGGGGTCCACAGGCACCTATTTGCGCGGCGATATCTTGCTCAATAAACGAACCTGTGGCCCCATCGTCTAACATGGCGTACGTATTCACGGAACCTAACGGGCCGGACACGGTTACAGCTACGATCTTCAATAATGGGCGAGCAGGCAACGTCTGAGCTGAAGATCCCGCAGCAACCGATGTCGATGTATGGGTCAGGATTTCCTTTGAATCGACATCGTACAAAGCAGAGTCGCTCGTGACAGTAGGTGCTGCGGCATGGGCGGCCAGGGCTCGCGGTGCAGTGCCAGAAGTTCCCGCTACCGGCTCATCGTCATCTACTTCAACGTGCGCGGCTGCTGATCGCTCGTAATTTGGGTTGTGCAATAAGGCGTGGTGACGGAACGTACATCCGTCAACGTCACAAACTTTTTTCGCCTTACAGAAATTAAACCTATGCCAACCTACTTTAAGGCATCGGTGACAGACTCTTTTCTTTTTAATTAAATTCCATCTGTCATCGATCGACATTGACGCAAATTTGTCACATTTAATTAAATCATGCGGTTGTTGACATACGACGCATGATTTAATTTTAGTTGCAGTCGCCGATGAATTCAATTTAGCGCTATTTCGCGATGTTGAATTTGAATTTACAGATTGATTTTCAGCTGCGACATGCACATTATCCCTGGCCCGCCTACTATCTACCACTTGTGACGCAGTAGTCGGCTCAGAGATTACGCCAAAGCGAGACTGCAGGTCGACTTCGTTAGCGAGAAAATCTGCTAGATTTTCTAGCTTTGACAGACCGGCAGCCTCATAACGAACGGCGTAGTCTAGCCATTTAGCTCGCAACAGTGGAGATATTTTAGTAATTAAAGCCTGAAACAGTTCAGGCGAGGCCAGATATTCCGTATGACCCAATAAACGTATTATTTCGACACAGTTGCGAACTCGACTGGCAAACACGGCTAAATCCTTACCTTCAGCGCTCACGCGCGGCAATGCGCGCACCGCAGCCACTTCGTGCGCCACCACGATCTCGGGGCGACCAAAGCGCGCGTCAAGCGCACGCAGCACGACGCCGGGGTCGCGCGCAGACACCAGCAGCGCGGCGACTGCCTCGCGCGCCGCACCCGTCAGCGCCGTATTCAATCTTGACAGATTATTCGCAGCTGTGTAGGAACCTTGTGTGTTTTCAAAGGCTTTTTTCAAACTGAGCCAATCTAAATACGATTTGCCATCGAAACGGGGTAAAGGAACACGATTTATTGCGTGGCCAATGCCTTTATTAACACTTTCAACTAAAACACCCAGACTTTTAACCAACTGTGGAACTTGTCCGCTCTCGTGGCGCTCGAAAGGGGCCGCTGTCATTGCGGCACCATATTCGGGGCGCTCGGGAGGGGTCGCTGACATTGCAACACCACAGTCGCGGCGTACAGTCGCTGTCCGCGCAGGGGATGAGACATGCGCGCGAGGGGCTTTAGCTTCTATATTCCTGAAAAAATCATCATTAATTAATGTTTTTTCGTGATGAAAGGCAGCTTCTGACTTACGGAACCATTGGTCGATGTTTTGGCTGCTCTTAGAGCTATGACGACTCGCGTCTGCCTCGATGGCGGCGATTTCCGCTTTTAGCTCTAGGTCGGCGGTCACCCGTTCTAGATCGGCCAGCCGGCGTGCGTCCAGCTCGGCAGCTTGACGTTCAGCAGCTTCACGTTCGGCGGCCTCACGCTCACGGCGGCGGCGTATTTGTTGCGCCTCTAGCTCGGCGAGGCGACGCGCGTGCTGCGCCTCAGCCGCTAACCTTTTGGCCACCACCGTGGAGGAAGAACGTGACGATGTACTTACAGGGCGGGATTGTGAAGGCGCCAGTGGTGCGGTTGTCGAGTCGACAAGAGGGATTGAGGGCACGGTCGACGGCCCAGCCTCACTCTCCGCAATGGTCTTACCTCCGTTACCATTCTCCTTACCCATAGCTTTCACTGACCGTGTAACCACCATCTTGTGTTTCACTAAGTATACTATCACTTATTAAATCCTAGAAGGACCACAATATTAATGGTAAAATGCGCTGGTTCATTGATAGTAGTTTATTCATAGGAAACAAGAAGAAGAATGCACAAACAGAATGTAAAAAAGAACATAAACTAACAATAAAACAATAGAATTCAAAAATATAAAAAAGTATAAAAAGTAAACATCTTCTAAAAAGGTGCGTCGCCCACAATTTCCTTTTTCAAATGGTTACAAAATAAGAATCAAATAATTGTCTTGCTGGACCCGCATTGTACAGTTAAGGAATTTAATGTCAGTACCCGTACCGTATCGATATTTAATACCTTGATTGTATGAGGTCCGGTCGGCCGGAGTGTCACGGTGACATGGTACGAAATGGTACTGAAATTATTCTTTGACTGTTCGGTCTGTTGTCGCTGTCAGGTGACAATTCTTACATTGATGAAACAAAGATCAGGTAACGGACAGTAGCCTTACGTCACTGACATGACACTGACATATTCGCTAGCGTGTGCGTAACTTACTTTCTATGCATCTCACTCGTATTGACATATTACTGGTAGCCGTAAAGATATGTATATTTGTATATACAGATTCTAGATTTCCTAGATTTCGCATGTTTATTGCCACATCTAGAGCATGATGCTCAGGTGCACTCGTATATCTTCGTTCCGAGGGTTCGTTGTGTTAAATTGATGTGTGAAACAAATTTAATTTAATTAGGACTAAATGGAACATTGTAATGAAATATATGATTAGTGAGATTAGGACTCTTTTAGTAATAAAACATTTAAAGTAGCAACATATAATACTACTTATTGTTTGAACGCATTGACATATCGAAAAATCGCAACGTTTCGATCGCCTTCCTATGCCGCTTGTGTCGAATGATGGTCCCTATTATAGTTTCTTCAAGTCGCTTTTGGTTGGGCTTCATTTAAAAAAGTATGTTTTGTCGTATTTTTAATACTAGAATGTTACATTTCTATATAAATCTCTACTCAATATAAAAATTAACTGTCATAGCCGTCATGGGGACCATTATTCGACATATAGGTGTAAAAGAGTGAGATCGCTTGAGAAATTAAGTCTTTGTCTCTATCTATATTTAAACTTTCTCTGTTTAAAAATTAACTTTTTATTGATTTCGAATAACTATGATCGTAGCATCACCAATGTCACCATGTCATTAATATGAGCAGAGCTAACCACAACAAGATGTATAGTTTCCCGCTCACCTAACATTTGTGTGTTCTCAAACTTCTGAAACCGCATTAATAAACAAACTCCGCAACAGTTGTTCCTCTGTCTCGAACTTTTATCTGTGGTCTCAAACTTTTCACTGTATATTCCTGTCAGTTAAATTTGAACCATTCAGTCATAAACATACAGTCCTAATTCGCTTGGCATAAAAAGGTGTGAACACAGTGCAATTGGCTACAGAAGGTCGTTTGAAACGAAGACTGCAGTTAGTGCCAAATAAACTGTCTTTATATGTTGTATTGTTTAACAGTCTCAAATTAAAAGGACGTATGTGCTTTTATTCTCGTATAGAGATACGGCTTTTTCGTTCAGTACCGTGAAGTGTCTAACTAACTCATACGGAATAATGGCAACGTTTGAGGCGACGCATTTAAACCTATACGGATGGGAATTAATGATCGTAATAAACTCTTTGATGTCTTTATAACTGGGAGACTTATTTCAAATTTCAAACTATTATATGTACAGAGTGTATATTTTATACGGGCATATTTTGATAAATGATAATAACATTAAATTATATCCACTTGCAATCTGTGCGCGAGATCTGAGGATTTGGGCTTTGAAGAATTTGTTCTTTGGGCTTGGTCACCTATTTCACAGAAACAATCATGTGCGATTCCTTCATACAAACGTAGTCCGCATTTTCATCTCCGGATATCAACATTAAAGTTTTTTTTTGCATAACTTCATGCTCCAAACTTTTATAATAAAAAAAATTAAAAAAAAGTGAAACGAAAGGACATACCTATGATTAATGCTATGGATGAGTTGGCAGCTGTTTGGTTCATAATCACTGTTTTTTCAAGCCAGGCAATGTTAACCTCGTTTACGTTATTTACATTGCACTGATCTCATCTTCTTGTTTAATAGCTGTGCCCTGACAGTGTATTTCAAATCAAGTTTCCATATCTTCGAACCCATGTAACTTTTTAACCTCTTGATATAACATAAATCCTTATTTTTATTTGTGATACGGGACACCAACAGAATACGTACTTACATAGGATAAAGTGTTACAATGTTAAACGCTCGGCCCCGTCGAGTCTCTAGCCCGCACGCAAGATACGTATCTCAGTACGAAAAAAAAGACAAATTAGCGACTAACCAAACCCACCCGGGAGACCAATTACCACATAGCGGGCATATCAACGACAAATTTATTTTTAATTAAGATCATGCTAAATAATATATCTTTAAATGTTTTTATTTATTAATGCAAAAAAACTTGAACCACTTTTTACTCATCAGCTTTCATGTTTTTTCCCGTTCTGATTATAAAAATGAAAAGTTTAAGTATGTTTTTTTAATTATATGTGCGTGATATAGTGGACTCTATACCTTTCCAGATATATAAAAGCTGGGATAATATTCATAGCATCAGAATCAAATATATTAAATTATTCCATACGCACCATTTTTTCCTTTTAGGATCGATAGAGCTCGTGATTCTGAAATACCATAAAAATGCTGTAGTGTACAACTTAAATAATAATAATAGCCACGACCGAATAGAGTACCTCCACTTTCTGGGAAAGGAAGTCGGTTAATAAAATGGCCCATAGGAGGAACCCAAAAACCTGACCTACTGTAGTTCCAGCTGAGTACCAGTGTGACACGCACGAAAACAATCACGCTCGGACTCGTCGCCCCTCTGTCTTATTATTCTGTTGTAATTGTTTGTGGTCGGAGAAGCGTATTCGGATTGTATACACATTCTACTGATATGATATGCTTGCAGTAATATACAATGCTATTTGAAAATATAAAATAGTTTATTCTCGCGCAGTAAATTCCATGTTCTGTTTTTTATAAGACTGACAAAAAAAAAATGTATTGTTTTTTCCGTGTACAGTCGTCATCACATATATCGGAGAGGCCGGGGTTCTCAAAAATATCTGAACACACACACACGCACTAGTGCGTCAATTAGCACATTATGTAACTATGTCGAAAATTTAAAGGGTCATATGTACTGTAAAACGTTGTACGATACATATGCGAATAGGTAATTCGCAACTCGTGTCGATTTAAAACACTCCCTCCGGTTTTAATTTATCACCACTCGTTAAGAATTTTCTATTTTTCGCACTTGTATCGTAAATTAACTATTAAGTCTTACTTTCGTGGAGTAATTTAAGTCTGAACCGTATTTGCTATGTGAAATTTTACTACATAGGCGTCCTTTGTAGTAAATTTTACGACTATGTTAAACTAATATTCTACTATGTAGTAATATAGCGTAGGTAACAGTTATTGTCATGCAAATACAAAATATATAGGTATGAAATAAAAATTGCATGCAAGTTCTTGCTAGTCTTGGCCTCACTTTACAATCACTTATCGGTGTCGGAAGCAATTAAATTAATATGATATTAAAAGTAGCACATACAAAAAAAAACCATTCTAATTATTTTCCATTCGCCATGATTTTTTTGTATGTTATTGATACAATAAAAACTAGATTTACTTATAGGTTTTCCTTTTTTTTTTTCAAAATGTGAAATACAAAAAATCGCAAAAAAGCGAAACCTACGAGTATAAACCTAATATACTATGCTGAAGCGATCGACATCAAAATCAAAGCGATTTGTTAAGATTTAGTTAGTGGAATCCGTAAGTACCTTTATTTCGTTAGGATCGCAAAGTATTCTTTCCTCTTAAAATCAAATTTAATATACCATATTTAAACTCCGAATCGTCTCCCATTCCGTTTCCGAATGTCCCATTCGGGACGGGCAGGAAAAGTCCAGTAAAGGGTTCCAGCGGTTTTCGTGTCAGTCGATAATTGAGAGGCTGATGAGGCTTTTACGTTGATTGGAAATTTACGCCTCGCAGGCACGATTTAGTAACAAGTTGGAGCAATTAAAAATATGTATTGACCTTTATACAAATATACAGATGACAAAAAACAAAGTTAGATCTAATATTGTCTTCGGTCACCGCGATATAATCCAATCGGCCCAATTCGAAGAATGAGATACGATAACGATAATTTCTGGTTTAGATAAGTTCTCATTTAGATATCGTTTGTATGTCGTATAATTTGACAGAAGCAGCTCGATTCGGGCAACCAATATCACTTAGACGTTAGAAATATCGTAGATAGATCTTACTGGAATCACAGCGGAATGTTGACATGTCGTTTAGTTATCGATCTTTTAATCTCTCCAAGATCTTTCCAAGAACATAAACGTGGCTTAATCATTCTTCGAATCGGGTCGACTTTGTCGCCTTTTGTGATGGGGTTCGTTTGTGTCAAATCCAGTAGTAAGTAGTTCTTATTATTTGCAGACTTGTTGATGATGTTGGCACAATGAATAATTCAAGTTTGTGACCTCGAGCGCCGAACGCAACTTTGTCAAAAACCGTGAAAATTGCGTTTCTTTTTTAGATGTGGGCGATTATAACTCTAAAGGACTAGTTTCTGATATTACCCTCTCGGGGAGGTTTTAATGTAGACTAAATTTGTTACAGTATGAGACTAGAATTGTCTCTATAGACTTAATAGTTTCGGAGAAGCCTTTCAAAGAGAAAATACTATAAAAAACTAGTCCTTTAGGGTTATAATCGCCCAAATCTAAAATAACCCCAAATTTTTGCGATGATTGACAAAGTTGCGTAACTTGCGTTCGGCGCTCAAGGTCACAAACTTGGATTATTCGTTGGGTCAACATCATAAACAAAATATCTGCAAAAAATCAGAGCTACCGGATTTGACGCAAACGATACTGCATTAAAATTACTGTATATATGAAATAAAACTAATATTACTTATGATTGACCAGGCATTGATTATAGGCCAGGCAACGAATGCTCTAAAAAAGGTATAAGGGAAATGCTTGGAACACAATTTTTGACTTCGTAATTTTGTTTTGACTAGTTAGTGAACATATCAAAAGTCCCCGGCCATCGCCCTTGAGCCGGGGGAGAGAGGGGGGTTTGAAGGTCCCATTTTTCGGTTTTTCCATTATATCTTGGAAACTCTAAGTCTTAACTAAACAGATATAGTTAGTAAAATAAGAATAAAGTTTGATTCAGTTTACATCCCTCTTTACTATATTTACTGCACTATTATAACATTGATACCCTATTAAGAGTATTAAGTAATAAGCAACTTAATTCCCATGAGCCTTTAAATCGAGCATAAATAAGTTTTTGGCAAAAATTTCATTTTTTTACAAGCTTTTATCGCTGACTGTACTTTTCTTTCCACAGGCAACTAATACTCATCGAGCAAATTCTAAAAACCCCAAACACAATTAGGTTGCGTTGTTTTATCACAGAGTTCCTATGTCCACCTCTTGTCTCCATCATCAGATCAGCTCGATGGTACCATAATATTGCATTGTCACCATTGGCGTTCAAGAGCGTACTCCCATCTTAAAAGCCAGCAACGCGCTTTCAACCCCTCTAGCGTTGCGGATGTCCATGGGTGACGGTAATCGCTTACCATCAGGCATATAGCTACTCGTTTGTCTCCTATATAATAAAGAAAATAGAGATCAAATCTTCATTTTAGTATCTTGGGGGTAGTTGCTGTTTCATTTTAAAACACAATTCCTAAACAAGATTTATCCGGAAACTCTAATCTAGAATCTAGAACGTTTTACAGGCAGAAGCCATACGCAATAAAAGGGTTATGTAATAAAATCGGAAATTTTAAAACTACCATAAAGCCGCGATACAGGCACAACAGTAAAACCCCGTAAGTCCGATATCGCGAAAGCCGGGTATCAAAACTTTTATGGCGTCTTTTGTCTCGCTCGCTCTAACCCGGTTATAAAGAGATGACGATTCGCTGGAATTCATTGTTGGGTTTATAGTTCGACGGAGAATATTTTTATGCGTCTAGCGAATTGAATAGGTTTGCACATAATATATTTTGTTTAAGTAGTATTCTTCAATTATATGATAATGTTTAAAAATATTATGAGACTGTAGGCAAACTATCAATTAATTTCATTACACCTAACCGTTTAGCATGACTTGCATTGTCGCGTGCGACTCCATATGACATGCGCGTCTTCAAGTATGCAGCCGCGCGCGACCACGCAAGTCATGTCAAGCGGTTGTACTGATATGATGTCGCACTTATCTACGTAATAGCTTGATAATTAAGTGTTTGTCTCTTTCAATCGCGTGGTGTTATAGATCGACGCTTTATCGCGTACATATATATAACGAGAAGATGAATTATGCGTACTACCATACGTGAGTAAGTAATTAAACGTACTTGTGCCCTGTAACTCGCTTGAATGAAATACCGAACCTGAACCGAAGACACCATTAAGATAAAAACATAAAATTTCATATTTTTATCTTAATGGTGTCTTCGGTTACCACGGCGTATAATGAATTTAAAATACATCCCCGCGTTCGAACCTTTTAACATCGTTCGTGTTTTAAACGGGTAGTCAAAGGAAAAATTATATTCTCTGTCAAAATTACATTGTGTTAAACCACGCACATAAAAAATAATCATCACAAAATTAAGGCCAGTCACGCATGCGAATGGACTTATAAAGCTGATTAAACAACGCACTAAGTTTGTTATTACATTAAAAATGTCAAAACCGTTCAACGTTATGGCCTCGTGTCCTGTCTTGTTCCTTATCAGATGACAACTGGCCCGCAAGCTGGTGGCAGCGAAGTCATCCTCCCAGTTAAAATATGGATATTTTTTAATCTCAATACCGTCGGGCACCTTTCTGAGAATCTATAGACTTGCGTTTGGGAGGCTATTGACATTAAGAAATATTCAATTAAAAAGTATTTAAAATTCACTGTACGAGGTATAATCCGTTTGAATAATTTTTATTTTACTCAGACAAGGCACTACTTACTTTACTATTGACTAGTAGTAGTAAAACACTTCATTGTACAAAAATTAAAACAAAACAGGAAAAATTGGACAAGTGCGAGTCGGACTTGCACACCGAGGGTTCCGTACTTTTTAGTATTTGTTGTTATAGCGGCAATAGAAATACATCGTCTGTGAAAATTTCAACTGTCTAGCTATCATGGTTCATGAAATACAGCCTGGTGCCAGACGGGTAGACGGCCGGACGGAAAGCGGAGTCTTAGTAGGTCCCGTTTTAACCTTTGGGTACGGAACCCTAAAAAAACAAAGGCAAACTTATCCTATTAAGTGTTACCTATGTTACTAACCCCCATGGACCTAAGTCTGAAATACTAGATTTTTTTATTTTATTAAACATATTTGTTAACCAACTATCAAATTAAGCAATTATGATTAAGAATAATGTCATCAAAAGTTGGCCACTAAATATACATCATAATGTTAGATTTCTCGTCTAAATTCTACAGACTGATCTTAAAATAACCTCTATTATAGCTAGACAGGACACTCGCAAATCGAAGTAATTCCTTAATGCAACCGTCCAGCAAACCCATATCGTTAATTAAGTGCACTAAAAAGTTCACAATATTTCAAACTGCAGCGTCTAGGGTAATGAAAAATGCTTCTGTTGAAATTTACGTTCAGGAGCGAGAATCTCGTAAATATATTCCGGGCCATAAAAGTAAAACGGGCGTATTGGGTTATAGGGTTTTTACATTGGGCGTACCTAACTCGGTAGCGTACGATGCAATGCATTGGGACTTCGGAGCGGTGCTTGCAGTTGGATAGTCGAGCAGTTAGGTAAACCAGTCTAGCCAAGATGAAAACACCAACCAATCTAAACTTATAATGTATGGAAATAGAGACGTGACTTTTCGTAGTGTTTGTCATCCCGATACATTTTTCTTTTTGTTTGTCTTTTGTCGATGTAAGGGCCGGTACAGACGGACTGCAACTCGACTGTAACTTGTATGGGAACTGCATGCCGACTGCACTCCAACTGCAACGTCGACGTGCACGTCTGTACCGGCTCTAAGTACGATTGTCATCTTGACTAGATCCCCAGTATTAAGTAGAGTTGGTCAAAACTGGAGGACAGGTTCGAATCCCGTTATTTTGGTATTGAGTTAATTATGTTTTCTATGTATTTCATTCAGCGTTCAACTGCGTACGGAGAAAAAGTTAGAATAAATTGTATTATTATTATTAACTTATACGGGACAATGGGGGTAGTAATGGGTAGTAATGCAATTACATAATTAGTTTTACTGTTATGTCTGTAATGTTAGTTACATAGGTAAAAAAACTGGTTGCACAGAGATGATTGTGACCATTTCTCTATGTATTATACAGCAGTATCGATATACGGGACAGATACAAATACGGCCAATACGGGACGCGATCCTTCAATACGGTGACAGTCGCGTATATACGGGACGTATGGCAACCCTACCTATAGCCTATATCTTGTATAGACCCCCTGCAAGCTGAGCGATTACCTCGCATGCTCACGGTTAGCGTTTGGAATACGTTCAGTCCGATCGGTCCAATTAGGTAAGTGGTTAAGTTGCTTGTAAGAGATCGCTCTTTAGCGATATGTCCGTCTGTTAGTTTACCTTTAACTTTGTTTTTTACATCTTAATTTTTATTTTTATTGGGCAAAAAAGAGTCTTATACAGTTTTGTGTTGCTCCATTTCGTTTAATGTACACGCCATTTTTTTTTTTTGATTCGGTAAGTTATTTTTATTTCTAGTCAAAGTGACGAGCTCGATTCGGAGAAAAAACTAGTCCCTACTACTAATGCATGATTAAAAAAAGTAATGCATGATTCAAAATAACTTAAAAATACTTTCCTCATACGGTTTCTCTTGCCCTGAAAAAAAAAAAACAATCTTTCTTTTACAGGTAGGGACCTGACCTTAATCAAATTAAAAATGTATACAACTTTTTTTTTTATACTACGTCGGTGGCAAACAAGCATACGGCCCGCCTGATGGTAAGCAGTCTCCGTAGCCTATGTACGCCTGCAACTCCAGAGGAGTTACATGCGCGTTGCCGACCCTAAACTTGACCAAAATGACCCAAGTGTGCTGATCAGTGCAACATTGGATCCGTGGGTGGTACTAAAAGAACATGAAGTACAGTAGTCAAGTCGCGTATAGCCCAACCCGCCATGACCATATACAGAGTGAACAAGAAAACTCCATCAACCAACATCATTAGACAACCCTGGCCAACGTAATTTACGATATTTATAATTACAATACTATTTGAAGTGACATTGATGCAATTTCCTCAATGTGATTGGGGTCCACTTTTTTCCTAATCATGATTAATTGCAGGCTAGATTAATCCTGAACAATAACGAATGACATTGGGAAATTACTGATGGGTTGTTTATATACCGCCAGCTAATCTTCTTCTTCTCGTATGGTTTCGGACTTTCAGACTGTGCGGGACCAAAAGGTAGCGACATTTATCGCTAATAAAAACATATATCAATCTAATTTTCTTTTAATTGTTTTTCATCACGTTCATCATTATTTTATTTAAAAGGCACACTAAACAGACAACATTCATTATTTTTTTTAACAATATATAGAAAAGTAGGTATTATATCAGAATGCCATCCAAAATAAGCATGCACAGCGAGATAAAATTACAACGAGCAATAACTATCTTAAAATTATAAAAAAAAATATCCTAAACTACACTAAATTACAGAATAACATAAATAATGTTAACATGTTAATGCTTCATATTATTGTGAAGTATGATGGCTAGAACCCTAACACCCTGCGTCCTGAATACTGCCAGCCGTGAGTCGTGAGTCGAAAATGTCAATTTCTTTATTTTTGAATGATATGACCATTAATTCAACTGGGTTAAAAAACGGTCAATCGCGTAAATTCTCAATCGCGATTGATCTTTTCGGGGCTCCTTAACGATTGCACTTACACAAACTACAAGTTTCTGTTTGAACTAATGGCTGACTGGTAGAAACGCCTTACAGCAAAGGCAGCCAGTACTTTAAATGACATGAATGTTTTTAAGATACAAACTCCTAGGAATCCTATACAGTCTTAGATAAAATATTAATGCCCAGTGATTAAACAGAACATTTTAAATTCGAGAGTGAATAGACATCTTTTAGGTTAGCATGCTCCAACCTAGACTGCTTACCTATTTTCATGAATAAAACCTGTCAATGGTAATTGTTCTCATCAATTGTTGCAATGTTACTGCTGTAGCGTTGGCGCGGGGGCGATGTCTGTCAATCTCCTTGATGAATGACTGTTTGAACGTTCTAACCAGGACAGCAATATGGTAACCATATCAACGCAATTCATCATTGAAATTGACAATTACATCGCCTGCGTCAACGCTGTAGTACTGAAGTTGTAACTTTTACGATACACAAACATCCTGTAGCTTAACTACAATCGAATCGATCAGCTAGTCCGTCATTTTAATTAACATACGGCTACCACTGGTTGACACTGACATATTCGCTAGCGCGTGCGTAACTTACTTTTTATGCATCTCGCTCGTACTCGCTTATTAGTGCGAGCGAGATGTATAGAAAGTAAGTTACGCAGACGTTAGCGATCAATATGTCAGTTTGACACTGCTAAGGCAGTTGTGGTAAAGCTACTGTCACGACCGTTAAACGTAGATATTGTAAATTACTGGAGTTTTAAATTCATGGCTTCCCTTCAACCAAATACGATTTTATTGAGGCAGGTTTCTTTGGTAGTTTTAAGTTATCCGCGACCAAAAACAGTGAAATTTGCATCAAAACGTCGTAAATAAAGGTAACAAAATAAATACGCGAAAGACCCGGTTTAAATATGTTTTAATACAAGCCCTAAGCTCGCAGTCACCCTGTACCCAAGCTACCTTTCGATCAGTTAGTCCGGCACCCGTCTACGCACTTAAATTAAACTGCGTCAACGTCAGACCTTTAGACGTAGCCTCTCTTTAATCAAATATTCTTTCAATCACCTTTAAATATTCTTTGACCTCGATTGATTGAGCAACACAGGCCCCATTATCTCAGGCATCCTGTACCTAAGCTACCTATCGATCAGCTAGTCCGTCACCCGTCCTCGCACTTTAAACTGCGCCAACGTCAGACCGTTAACGCAGCCATTGTAAATTATACCTTAGATTCAGTCATGGCTTCCCTTTAATCAAATATTCTTTCAAACGGCTTTAAACAATCTTTGACCTCGATTGATAGAGCAACACAAGCCCCAATCTCTCAGACACCCTGTACCCAAGCTACCTATCGATCAGCTAGTTCGTCACCCGTCCTCGCACTTTAAACTGCGCCAACACCAGACCGTTAAACGTAGCCATTGGTAAATTATACCAGAGATTCAGTCATGGCTTCCCTTATTCTTCTTCCCAAATATTCTTTGATTGAGCAATACAAGCCCCAATCTCTCAGCATCCTGTACCCAAGCTACCTATCGATCAGCTAGTCCGTCACCCGTCCTCGCACTTTAATTAAACTGCGCCAACGTCAGACCGTTAAACGTAGACGGCCATTGTAAATTCCGCCGGAGTTTCAGTTTCATGGCTCCAACCGGAACCGGGCTTTTATGGGCTATTTCGGTTCAGACGTTTTGTTATAGCAATGCTTTTAAGGCACCGGTAAACATATGTGCTTTACGGTTTATGGAATATGCAGTAGTTAATGTTAGTTGGTCGTTCTTGCAGATGCGGCTTGATTTGTTATTGGGCGTTATCCCATATTTCAAATCGTAATTTATGGGTTAGTTGGAGTAAGCGTGGGAGCTTGGGAAATTATTGATGGTAAGATATAGATCTACCACTTATCTCAAGCGATTGGTAAAAAAGTTGCAGTCATTTTCTTATACAAATTAGCCGAGTTTTGGGACTAAAACTGGTTTATAATATTTAGTTTACTAGTTTAAACGATTTTGTGTCAATTGCAGTCGAGACTGCGGGACCCTCTGAAAGAGAGGCTAAGGCTTTTGTACAAGAACTTGGTCGTCGACTTAGGGATAGGGGCTGTGATCCACGCTCCGGGTCGTGTCTGGTGCACAACGTGGAAATGCTGCTTGCGTAATGATGGTCCTTTTTAAATGAAATGACTATGTATTGAAAATGACGAAGCCTGTTGCAGATAGCTTTATTGTTTGTGTGCAATGACGATGCCTGTTGCTGATTTATGGTTGTTCCCTCCTGATGAAGCCTGCGTTGCGGATATGAAATTGTAATTATTTTATAAATGCTTGATTTAGATTAAAATAAACTAAAGTTTATAGTATAAAATTCTTACTTACTTAACGTAATACGAACCCGCTTCATGCAACCAAGCCTTCAACTATTCCAAAGCTGACCATAATAACTTCTTACCAACGGTCTCAGTTAAACATTAGACCTATAGTATGAAAAAATACAAGAACCGGCGTGAAATGCTTTTTTTAGACATTTAACCTAGAATTCAGAAATATAATGCGGGTATATAGTCGGTTAGTTGGATAATTTTAAGTATTTGTTTATAATTTTATATCTATTATACAGGCTGTTTATTTAGTCACCTACAATAATTTACGGGGTGAATATATATAGTTCATACTGAACAACTTTTACTATGGGACCAACCCCGAAAACGCGAAAAAAATTGTCCCAAAGTAAAAGTTGCTCAGTATGAACTATATACCCTGTATATATCATCGTCTAGTATTCACATCACAGGTCTTCTTGAGCTTACTGTGGAGCTAGGTCGATTTGTATAAGATTGTTCCATAATATATATGTATCAGGGGCGGATAGTTCAAAGAACTCGATTCCCACCGGCTTGTCTAATTTCAGCCCGTTGAGTACTTTCACGATCGGCTCATGGAGAAAAGGAAAGCAAAGTTAGCTCCGGGTTCCCTACGAATATTTGTGACGCGCCGCCACTGATATGTATGTATATGCCAACGCGCCAACCAAGTCAGTAAGTCATATAGTCGCCGCCGTCAACTTAGTGTCGGGTGATCCAAATCCGCAGCTGCGCCAAAAACGACAGCGGAAGGCTTCCTTTTCACGGAGACGGAGATGACGTGCGGCAATCAGCCGGTTGGTTTAAGCCAGTCGTGGGCAAACTTTCTTCATGGGGGCCAGAGAGTTTAAGAAATTTATTAGCCTAGCCTGCGGGCCGTACTTTGCCCACCATTGGTTTAAGCTAACCAACCACGTTTTTGTATGTTACATTTTTGCTTGCAGTTATTATCAGGAGGCTCTTTAATTTTTAATAATAATAGAATTATCGTATTGGTCTAGCATGGTCAATACTGACAATACTTATAATAAACTTCAATATTTTACCGCAAAAAGTGCCCCAGTTGGAACCGCAAGCTTACTTCTGCAAAGTTATTTCTATAATGCTAAAAACGAAGTTATGTTAAGTGTTAAAGTAATGTGACTTTAAGGTAACTTTGTCACCCTTAATCCAACGCCACCCTGTATCTGAAAAACGGTTCCGTAGTGTAATCAAAACTTATTAATTACCTTGAACGGAACGTTTCACACTGAAGTCGTAAACAAGTTTTTCCCATAAAGTCTCACGGGACGTGCTAAGTCTAGCCTTTTACGCAGTACTAGATGGACCTAAGAACCTGTTTACAGTGCCAAAAGGATATGTTTTTCGTATATGTATCTACATGTGTAATTATTTAACACAACCTATTACAATATACCATTTTTATACACAGGATTATAATGGATGCGATGTTATTGTATTCGTCGCGATTCGCTACCGTACACTTATTAAACAATAGATTGTAAGGCAACTATGAAATACATAAACGCAGTTTTTCGCCGTTAAAATAGATTTTTTTCCTGTTTTCCATACTTCACCACGGCTTCTACTCAAGCATGCCATCACTACCAAATATTGTTAAAATAAGCATTTATTTACATAATATATAGGTTTTACAGTAACTGTACAAATACTAAACTAATAACTAGCTTAAACCTAAAATAAGCCCTTGAGGCCTTGTACCAAGGATGCTGGCGGCATTTCCTCGTTGTATCGCAATGCTGATACGTTGTGCGAGGAAGCCGCCAGCTTTTCGGTCCCCAGTTACGTCAACCAGACGCTTCGCGATTTCTGCAAAAAAACTATTGTTTAGTAATAAAGGCCGGTTTGTGCGTAGAGTACGACTGTCAGATTTTGATTGTAAGATTTAGATATTTTGAATGTAAGATTTTTTTTGTCAAAGCAAACTGTACTACTGATACCTCCAATAAAAACTTAGCCTATTATCAGTACAGTCTTTGTAACTTCTCACGAATTCGGTTACGCGGTAAACCTTTCTACACAAGAGATCACTTAGAAAAGGTCACTTTGTGTAGAAATTTCCGTGTTAAGTTACCTGTTTCCATAGCTCTCGAGTGGAGTAGAGACGAGCACAAAAGGAAGAAATGTTACCTCACGGGTTATGCAATAGTACTTAAGTATGTTAACATTGTTAACTATCGTTAAGGCCAGGTTCTTCGAAATATATTTTTGATTAATTGATAAGCTTTTTTTCGTTAGCCTAATTTAATGTCCCACTACTAGGCAAAGGCGTCCCCTCGTTTCCTCCACCCTGTTAATTCGACTCTGTTGTCTGTATTTTTCCACCAATTATGGTATAATGCTTCTGTTATAGTTTCCAAATCATTCTTAATTATTAAGTACATGGCCGGTATAGTAAAAGTTCGGTGAATTTTAAACCTTTTAATTTACCGACCTAAAGACATAAATACGATATAGTCAACAATCATCCTCAGTCCTTTTTGTACTGAGACTGACTCAAATAGCATAACACGTTCGTGCGTGTCCGTGAAAATACGGTGGTACAGGATTATTCACTACATCTGTAGCCACATTTCCAACTGATTCGACTACTTAACGTACTAACAGACCACTGAACAGAGTAAAAACCTGTGACCCTTTTGGCCGCAGCATTTTTTTTTGTTTCTTCGGGACGCCCTGGGGGTCTAGCCAAGATGACAATTGCGCTACGACAGTGAAACGCTATTGGTATTTGGTTGCTATCTCTGTAACTCTTCCATATTAGTACGATAGATAACGTTTTATTGTCGTAGCGCAAACGATTGAAATATTGGCTAAGCCCCCGGCGTCCATGGGATAATTAATTAAATTCAATTTATTTTTCAATAGACAACAATGGTCCATAATGGTTAGTAACAATCTGTTTAAGATGTATCTTTTTATGTTAATAATAAATAATAAAAAAAAGATAGTTAGTAGAACAAAAACAAAAAGCGAACAGTATAGCAAAAAACAACATGGGCGTAGGCAGGCAGAGGGGGGGAACTGCCCCCCCCTAGTTCACTGGCCGGCTACGCCCTTGAAAAACAATCACCTGGTAGCGGTCATGATACACTCAAAATGTCGCACAATAGGTGAGTCGTACCGGCCCGCTACAGTAGCCCGAATGAGGTTGAAGCTGGCCCGCACTCTGCAGAGCAACAAGGCAATTCTCTTCTAGGAATGTCTAGACTTACCCCTTATTCATAAAACTAAGCAAACCTTTGTCAAATTTCGTCCATTTCTAACATACACAAATGTCCAAATGACGGATAAAGACAAACGAGTAAGGGCTTGTCAGACAGACAAGCGTTTATGAATAACGCTTTTAGAGAGATATATTTTTTAACTGGAGAGAGAGCCTGGCCTTAATTCATAATTGATTTAGCAAAATAACATGTTTCACTTTCACCCTAACCTACTCCTAAAACGGCGATTTTCTAAGCGCTACATTACCTCTACATATACGGCCTGTATGGTAGTTAGTTTTGTGGTAGGTAGTTAGGTACGGTGATATCACGTAATGTTTGCAATTCATAATGAGAGACGTGCTTCGGCATCGCGTCCATTATATCTTTCACGCACGACTGAGACTAGTTAACAATTAAGACTGTCAATCACACGATCCCCTTCGATATTTAACTTGCAATGTTTGTACTTATGTATGTTATCCACTTGCCATTATTCGATTGAGCTAAAATTTCATAATTGATTTAGCAAAATAACATGTTTCACTTTCACCCTAACCTACTCCTAAAACGGCGATTTTCTAAGCGTTACATTACATATACGGCCTGTATGGTAGGTAGTTAGGTACGGTGATATCACGTCATTTTTGCAATTCATAATGAGAGGCGTGCTTCGGCATCGCGTCCATTATCTCTTTCACGCACGACTGAGACTAGTTAACAATTAAGACTGTCAAGCACACGATCCCCTTCGATATTTAACTTGCAATGTTTGTACTTATGTATGTTATCCACTTGCCATTATTCGATTGAGCTAAAATTTCACAATGCAATATTATGGTACCATCGAGCTCATCTGGTAATAGATACAGGTGGCCATATTAGCTCTGTGATAAAACAACGCAACCTAATTGTGTTTGGGTATGTGAGAATTGTCTCGATGAGTATTAGTTGCCTGTTGAAAGAAAAGTAGAGTAAGCGATAAAAGCTTGTACAAATTAAATTTTTTTTTTTGACAATTAATGTCAAGAAAAGAAACCAATATGAGCGATAATCGGCTCGTTTTTTTTGCTGTTGTTCAGTCCCTTGAGCCGGGGGGATGACAGTTATAAAGATAAAAAAAATACTGTTACAAGTGTTTCTCACAATTATAAAACAATAATTCAACATTTGTACTGAAATTGACAGTCTTCATCATTTACTAGTATACATATTCCCTCTATTCATGCCTGTTATACAGCTGTTAAGATAGTGTATTGTAAGTTGACCTCTATAATCAATGCAGTGGTATACCTTCTGAGGTCAGTTATTTTGGTCATTGTTTTGTAAATTGCTTGTTCCTGCCGTGTCACTTCATTTATTCAGAATGAGTAAGTTTTGCTTTTCACAAGAAAGTGCTCGCCTTTAGGTGCATTATTAGGTATGAGTAAATCAACACTCAAATATAAGTAAAACAACAATCAAGGTAAAGGTTGTAAACCTTAATATGCAGATGTCGCTAGTGGTGTTGTCACAGCTGCAATGGTTAAATTCGCGGTGGATGACGGATGGTCAGCTGGCGCAATCCAAAGATGTGGGTTCGAGTCCCACGTTGACCAGAGTTGATCTTTGTTGATTTTTACATTTGATTCACATCTGTATTATTATTATTATTTATCATAAGACACGGTACATAGGTATAACATTAAAATAGTACTGGCAAACTGCAAAGACATACAATTTATAGATGAGTAAATCAATTTAGAGTAAGGGACCGATTTTTTAATTTCGAGCGCTCGATTTCGTGTGGGTCCCTTCAATATATTTCCACTGCTAGGCATTTAAATTATACTAATACAATTGAAAACAAGTGGTCAAATACTACTAGATTCCCAATTTCTATTGGTCGTATTTCAAAAATACCAATTGGCCGTTTTGCACAGGTTTTCGAGTGACGAAATCGAGCGCTCGAAATTCAAAATTCGGTCCCCAGGTCGGCGACTTAGAGATGCCGCAGCCAACTGGTTAAATTAGCCAGCTAATAACTAAACTCCACTTTGCGTATAAAGGGAAATACTAAAATTAATATATTATTTATTGAATATCCTCTAAGCTTGGGCGAATGTAGGACGCAGTCCCTACACAACTAATGGCCAGCTTTCTTTTCTTATCGAACCGCATCCGGGTCGGTTTTTGGTTAGAGTTTTGACGCTTTTAAGAATTGGCTCGTGTTTAAACACGAAACGAAACATATTTTTTTCAGCAAATACTCGAAAAATCTGCTTCGACTTTTTAACACATTTCCTTAATTAAGCTGTCTGCATAAGAATCAGAGGCACAAGACGACACATCAAAGCTATTGAGTGCGAAGATTGAGGAGGAATGATACTTCGACTTCAACTTCAAAATGTATCCAGCAAACAGGCTTACAATTACAAGGGCACTTTTACACGTCAACATGGAATTTACATAGTTACAAGCAAAAACAAAAGCACATCAACAATTATAAAATACAATTAACTGAAAATATCAATGTAAACTAAAGTATTATTATTACTTAGAGTTAGATATTATAGTCTCTTAATGTTGAATTACAAAAAAAAACTAAAATATGTTATTAAATAAAACAAAAACAGAAAAAAAAATCTGAAATTATTTTTAGGTGCAAATGTCTCCAAGTGTCATATACTGAAAATCCCCCAAGGCCGCTCTCTTCTACTGCTCTTCACATCACCACTGAAGGCAGCAGTATTTTTAGAGAATTCCGTTAACTTCGGGGTATCGGTAAGTACGTTTAAGGAAACTAAATGACATAGTTAATTTTCAAAAAAAAAAATTTTTTTTTTTTTTTACTATTTTTTTTTAATAAAAAGTAACTAAATGTTGCATATAGCGTTGTTGTAACACGGGCATTACATTTAACTCAACCAAACAATTGAAAACTGTGACATATCAATGTCATTTCGAACATCGATCGTCCGAGATAGTACTTACGTTTAGTAGCAAATGTATGAACTCGCACAAAACACTAATCAATCAGTAAACAGGCCCTAAGGCAAGTGTACACGCTCGTAAGGGCCTTATAAGATAAAAATTAACGATTGATTATCTCCGAAATGGAGTTAATTAGAATATCGGTGTCTTTGAGAAAGTTACTTAATTTAAGCTCAGGAATGCACCCTCGAAATTAAAGCAAATCAAAAAAAACACGGTGTATATGTGTCTTAGGTTATCTGAATAAATTTAATTTGATTAACTTCCTAGTAAAAAACCTGCCTTGCAAACATGGTTTTCTATCCTTCATACTACGAGTATATACACTGATATTAGTTTATAAACGTATAGCAATAAATCTATGTCACTAGTTCAAAGTATAAACTAGAGACATTCCTGTAGATACATTAATTGATCGTAACTCAAGTAAATCGTACTGGCATGGAAATAAAAACCCTGATGGCTGACGCATTCTAAACATGTTCAGGTAATTATGACTTAAATACTTTAAATGAGTCAGTTGAGCCGTTTTATTTTTAATATATTGATATTGCTATATGGCGCCATTCATTAATTGCGTATTAAATTGCCAGTTTTTGACTATTTCTTTATTTAACCTTTATTGTACATAAGAAAACCTTATAGTACAATAGGCGGGCTATATGCCATGAGGCATTCTCTACCAGTCATCCATTAGGAAAATCAGAGAGAAAAATGTTGGAAACCTAAAGGAAATATGAAACTTTTCGTTTTTTAATTTTTACTTGAAAATAAACTATTTTTAAGAATTTTTGTTTTGTAGGTACTAAGTTTTTTTTTTTGGTTATATTCAATTTTTCTCTACATGGAAATCGTTCACTTACTTATCCTATATTCATGCGAGCATTATAAGTATAATCTTAATTTTGCGTATTTTTGTGATTTTGCGTTTATCATAACTATCCTCCTTGTAAGGAAAATAAGACTCCCTTTTGTTACTGTATTTTTGGAAATAAATAAATGATTGATTGGTTGACCATATTTTGAGAGTTGAATATGGTCATGGTACTAAACATTTTTGCCGTGGGCCCAATCACCAAGTAGAGAACTCGTCAAAATATATGAAATACAGCAGATTTTTTTTTTCGCGATTGACTTAGTCGAAGGTGTTCAGTACTAGTAATAATTATTGCCGATTCCGTAACGTATCACACTCTTTAGGGTTCCGTAGCCAAATGGCAAAAAACGGAACCCTTATGGGTCTGTCCGTCCGTATGTCACAGCCATTTTTTTCCGAAACTATAAGAACTAATGTATACTGTTGAAACTTGGTAAGTAGATGTATTATGTGAACCGCATTAAGGTTTTCACACAAAAATAGAAAAAAAAAACAATGAATTTTAGGTGGGGAACCCCTAGTTAGAACTGAAAATCAAAATTTTTTTTCTTCATCAAACCCATGACGTGTGGGGTATCTATGGATAGGTCTTCAAAAATTATATTGAGGTTACTAATTAGGAAACTTTTTTTTTATAAACTGAATAGTTTGCGCGAGAGACACTTCCAAAGTGGTAAAAATTCGGGAGAAGACGGTTTCCACTCAGTAAATCTTACCAATCACTTTGATTTTGATGTCTATCGCTTCAGCATAATATATTCAAGGTTTATACTGTTTATAGGTTGCGCTTTTTTGGGGTTTTTTTATTTGTTTTGAAAATTCTGAAAAAAAAGGAAAACATATAAACCTAGTTTTTCTTTATGTCAATAACATACTAAACAATCATGGAGAATGGAAAATGTTTAGAAGTGGAAAATAGTTTTCTCTGTTTGTATGAACGATCACGTGGTATATGTACTTCCCTTTTAAGGCACGGAACCCTAAAAATGTAAACAATCCGGCCTCTACTGAGTTACATAGCGATAGACAGTGATTAAACGTAATTTGCAGACTACGTTAATGAGTAGGTACATAACAGTATTGTGATAAGTATATGCATATACTCGTATGTGTGCCTAAGTGCGTCAGTGTGTGTCAGCTTCCAATATGGTGTATGAATGTAAAGTTTACTAAGTGGTTTCTTTAATTAATTAGCAATAATTAATTACGCGGTACATTGCATACGAGATAGAAGAACCTAACAAGATACAATTTTAATTTAATAATAAGATATTGTACATATTTACACAGAGTAAGTATAAGGTATCAAGAGAAATAAATCAAAGGAATCTTTTAGAAAATAGAATTAATTCTTAATTCACCATTTTTTTTTTAATTACACATTGCGTTTCATTTAAACATTTTAATTCAGCTGGAAGATGATTAAAGACCAGATTGGCTGTAATATAAGCGCTATAAGATCGATAAGAACAGACAATGTCAGATATGCAAGTATAATAAAAAAAAGTATGTACACGTTTTCCAATCATAGTAAAAGTCAAGAAATGCATACTAATAATTTAAACTCAACAACTGGCCATAGTAACCGGAAAATTCCACATGTAACCACCGGAATGATTACATACCCATACATACACATACATGCAACAATTAATGTGATGTCGGAAGTGCATCCACGTGGCGGGAGCGGCACGGCGATCTGAGTGAGCGAGATAGGTTGTGATCGGTTGGCGTACGCGCAGACGTTGGTCTCCTATGAATAAATACGTTAGGCGTGTTCACTTGACTGTCGGCCCGATTCGAAGAATGAAATACGATAACGATAAGTTCTGGTTTAGATAAGTTCTCATTTAGATATCGTTCGTATCTCGTATAAGTCAGAAGCTGCTCGATTCGGACAACCAATGTCACTTTGACGTTAAAAATATTGTAGATAGATCTTATTGGTATCAGAGCAGAATCGACATAAACGTCAATTTTACGTCAAGATCTTATACGTGTCTCAATCATTCTTCCAATCGGACCGTGTGTACCAGTAACGGCCGGTTAGCGATTATCACAAAATTGACGGTCTATGTCAAACCCCATACATTCTGTCAGGAATGTGACAGACGTCACTTAAACACAAATTATTTGCGCTTTAAAATGAAAATGCTCACCTACGGAATAGGTATGCCTGTAATTAATAGTACATTACTAGAGGCCGGGACGAAAGGGGTTGCCGGCCGAAGACATAAAGAAGACGAATATATAGGTCTGAGGCGGGCAACCCCATATTTCCCGCCAAGGTATGTATAGTGCTTTTCTCAAACATGCAATGAAATAATAATAACAATAAGATGATGATGATGATTGTTTCATGTCCTAATACTCCTAATGTGATAGGTTATTCAGTGCGTGGGGTATTGAAGGGGAACAAAAATGTGATTATTTTTGCGCTTAGGGCTGTATCTCCTAAAGCGTACGTCGTAGCGCAAAAATAATCTAATTTTCGTTACCCTTTGGGAAACCCTCAAATAATAATAATATAGCTAAAATATGTCTTCGGCCGGCAACCCTTTTCGTCCCGGCCTCAGGAGTAATGTACTATTTCAACACACTTGCTCAAAACGACATTTTTATGACACCGATTTTTGGCTCATAATCCTAGATATTAAACACGCGTGCTTTTTCAGTACATATAACACTCGTGCTCTTTCATTATATTATCCGACTGAGTTAAGAATTGACTGACTGCTAATAATTTGCATGGAAACGGAGCCTTCTTGATTTGGTCGACCAATACATTTTTTTTAACCAACTATTAGGTTGCAAATGTTAGTTCAAAGAGATTTTATCACAACAAACATAATTTATCGATTAAATTATCTCGTAAATTACATTAATGAATAAACATAACATGTTATCGATTTGATCTCCATCCGTCGAATAGAAATACGAAAATATTAGCTTTTTTTTTTTTTAATAGGCTGTTTGTCGATTTCGTTCATGCCTTTGCCTTGCGCGCATTGGAATCTTACGTAAAAAAAATCGCGCCCACAATATCACCTCGTGTGTAATTACCAACTTAGCACACTTGTATCATAATGTACTATTTATTACAGTACATATAGTGCTACATGTATCGCACGCGTTTGGGAATGAACAGTTTCCGTGCGTATGTCGAAACTTTAAAGAGCCATAAATGTACTGTAAAACGTTGTACGATACACGTGCGAATAGGTAATTCGCAACTCGTGTCGATTTAATACACTCCTTTCCGGTCGTGTTTTAATTTATCAGCACTCGTTGCGAATTTCCCATTTTCTGCACTTGTATCGTAATTTCACACCATATACGAAATAAAGCACCAGAAAAATATGACAAAAAAGACCGCAGTTATTTTAGGCATAATTTATATTTAATAAATTCGAAAAAAATATGAAGGGTAGGTAATTTGCCCGTGACGTCATTGTACTGTTCCATATAGATTCCACAGTGGCTACTTGTTTTGACTGTTCGAAAAAGGAAACTGATTAGTCAACTACCCTTTTCTCACAATCTGACAATACCGACGTTTGACAGCAAAATATCGTAAGAGTGACAATACCTACAATTTGTTTGTACAATGTACACGTATGTTTGTACTGGAGCCGTTAATCTCAACCATTTTAAAAATGCACCCCTTCAAAGTTTTATGGCGCCAAACACGACTGCACTTGGTTAATGTACCATTATCTGTCCATTTACCTATCGCACATTTAAAGAAAAAATATCTTCGATAGCATATGAATTAAGGCATAAATTTCAAGCATAAATGTTACAGAGAATTTTCCACAATTACTCGAGAATTAATAACTAAAAGAAAAATTTCCTTTTTTTTTTATTTTATCTTTTTTTTTTTGAAAACGAGGTTATTGACCTGTACTTTTTTTATTGTTAAATGATAGTACAGGATATCTACTAAAAGTTGACATCAAAATGATAGCGATAGTATAAACATTTCACAAGTTACACGAGTCAAAACAAGACCTTACGTATAGTTCCAATACTTGCGTGCCACCCGAATTATCATTTGGAACTAAACGACGCACCGATCTCCAATCATAGAAAAAGAAGTATCGTCTCGAGCCCGGACCGTTCTAGCATAGGGTCATCTTTTATGAGCAAAAAAAAACAATTATACATTCTCGAGTTGACTTCGACATTTTGAAGCTAAGCCAGAAATCTATTTTTTTCTATTTGCCACCTTTTTCTATCGACAATGGCTTGCCAGAGTATAATATCGATATACTCCGACAACGAATGATGTCTTTTTGTTATAATTCTTCCGTGCGCCTCGCTCGCGCTAGTACATGTACGGACAAATACGATCAAAATGCACGAATGATGACATCATTTAGATATCATTTTGATGACAAAATCAACGTTCGAATTGGCCTCGTTCGAGTATACGATTACTGTAATATGGCGTGCCCGCCGTGTGCCATTACATCAGTGTACAAGATCAGAGTTGATACTTTGTGTGATAATTATCAGCGAGGGCATAAATAATTCCCAGCCATTACGGCTCACAATAGATGATCTAATATAAACTTAGATAGCGCAACGGAGGCCCTTACGGCTATGAAGTCTTAAATTACTTACTTAAGGGGCCCACTGATTAACAGTCCGACGGCCGGTATCGGCCTGTCAGTTAAAACAACAACTGACAGGCCGATAGCATTCGGCGCATAGGCGGCGCTAGGCGTGGGCGACGTGGGCAATCCTCTACGGCCTCGCGATCGCGGTCCGAGGAGCCTCGCGCCTCAAATACGTACGTAGGTATTATTCGGACGCAACATAAAAACGTATTCGTTATTTCTTGCACCACCAGAGGGCCTCGCTAAATGCACCTTGCCCAGACCAAATTTTGGTCTTGCCCCGCCACTGGTCCAGCGGACTGTTAATCATGTCTCAATCACGTTAAAGGGGCCCTTACTGTGGCGTAGCGACCCGAAGTGGATCTTGGCCTCCGACACCAAAGACCGCCATGCTTCTCTGTCCAGTCGAAGGCGTCGAGTTCGCTAAGGTCTTTTTATTCTTCGTCTCTCCAACGGTACCAGACGGACGGACTTATGTACGGATGCGAAGCTTGGACACTAACACAAAAGGAATTGCGCGCGCTATTGGTAGCTGAGAGGAAGATCTAGTCTTAAATTATCTTTTGAACTGTTTATTTCCTTATACGTCTGTCTGTACATATGAAACACATCCAATTACCATAGAAATAATAAAAGAAATAAATATTAGGTATGTGACATTCTTATTAACAACGCAATTTCACCGTATTTCCTAAAAAAAAACTCCCACTAAGTTACGAAATTGTATGGTATTATAAACTCGATAGATTGTTTTTAGTCGTTTGTTTTGTCTCAAGTTAAGATATCATATTTATTCCACCCAGAATGACCAGCTTTTCAGACCAACCAAATATTCAAATTTAACGAAAAAAAATATTGACAACAAAATAAAATCAGTTCCTGTGGCTGTGCGAGCCGGACTATGTCCGTTCATTTCGAGTCTGCATTTCTGAGCTTAAAAGTAACTTTCTCAAAGAAACCGGTATTCAAATTAACTACATTTAGGAGATAATCAATAATTTATGTTTATCTGATAAGGCCCCTACGAGCGTGTGGATTTGTCTTGCCTGTTTACACATCGATTAGAGTTTAGTATGAGTAACATTTGCTATTAAACGCAAGTACTATCTCGGACGATCGATATTCGAAATGTCATAGTTGTAAATTGTTTGGTGGATTTAAATAATAATCTCCGTGTTACAATAACGCTATTAATAGTATTAATTACTTTTTACGAATAATTTAACAATGCCATTCGGTTTCCTTAAATGTACTTAGCCATACCCCGTGTATACGTGCATAGTACTGCCTCACACACCGCGCCAGTATGATAACTGCATAAAAGATAAGTGCATTGTACATTGTAGTGAGCTTACATAACATTAAACAACGACGATGCGCGCAATCAGCCGGCGGTCAAGGTCAGCGGCAGCACGTGCATGTTTGCAGCATTTGCGGAACGGCGTATGTCATTGGACATATGATTCAACAAATCAAATCAACACTTGCCAGGGACCCATTTCTCGATTAGTCTAATATTATTAGCGTGATGCCATGGTAACCCATACAATTTGACAGGGGCCCGTTTCTCGAACGGTATAAGTCTAATATTATTAGCGTGATGCCATGGTAACCCGTATGATTTGACAGTTCGTGGGCTAATATTAGGACCGATTTAGACGGCACGCGAACTCGCATGCGATTTTAGTTACAATGCGGACTATTGAGGTTACAACTAATTCGGCGACCGATCAAATACCTACCGCAATGTAATGAAACTCGCATGCGAGTTCTCGCACCGTGTAAATGAGCCCTTTATTAGACTAGTACCGTTCGAGAAATGGGCCCCTGTTCGTGGACTAAATAATATTAGTCTAATACCGTTCGAGGAATGGGCCTCAGGACAATTCTGATTTATCAAAGTAAAGATTCAAAATACAATGGAATGGAAGGTGTTTTATAGGCCTCTCTGGACGGTTAGGGATTAACGGCTCAACTGGAACAATGCTTATAAGATATCACAGCGATATGATACCGATCTGTCAGTGTCAAAAGTGACGTTTTTGGTTGACTTGATGTTATAAGTTAAGTTAAAATTATACAATCTCACCCGAAAGTTCAATAATCCCGTTTTATAAGTATTTTTAGAGGTATGTCAGGATGGTAGCTTCGTAGCAAGTGGAATTCCGTGGTACAGTCAGCGTCAAATACTTTGTAGCAGTCAAAGTGGCCAAATAGTTCGGTACACCATACTAAATATATGGTGTACCGAACTATTTGGCTACTTTGGTTGCTACAAAGTATTTGACGCTGACTGTACCTGCCTATACTCCTCCGAGAAATAGGCGTGATTATATGTTTGCATATGTATATTTTTTATACATTATGCTTATTAATATCCAAATACAACACTAGTTCTGTGTATTCGTACAGGTCTTTATGTAATTGATAGACACATTATCGTATTTCAATAGCAAAAGAGCCTATCTAAACAGGGCCGACGATATTTATAGGTCTCATCGTGCCTGGTCGATGCACTTTGCAGTCTCGTATGATATCGCGCTAGCGAATGTAGAGCATCTGTTGCACATGTAAATGTTATCAATAGTTATTATATTATAAGTCATTTGTGATATTTTTTGTACCTATTTGACTTGAATACTTTTCTATAATAAAGTAAATAAATAAATATTATAGGGACATTCTTACTCAAATTGACTAAGTCCCACGGTAAGCCAAGAAGGCTTGTGTTGTACTCAGACAACGATATATACAATATACAAATACTTAAATACGTAGAAAATATCCATGACTAAAGAACAAATATCCGCCGCGCGCGCGTCGTAAGCCGCCTCTTTGTCTGTAGTTTTAAAATAAATAATATGCGAGATTCAAACTTTTTTTGAGGTTGTAAAGGCCTTAATTAAGTCTTAATACGTCAATCTCATGAGCAATGTTGAGTTAATTGTGAGTCATTATGAGCAAGAAGCTTGTGTATAAAATAATTACCGGTAATTTTGAAAATTAACACATAATCACTACACCTTATAAAACAAAGTCCCACGCTGCGTCTGTCTGTTTGTATGTATGTTCGCGAAAAACTCAAAAACTATGATGATGTTTAGGTGTATAGTTTAATGATGACATTGTTAGCTTGGTTCTATTCTTTGAGCTCTATGCACAGGCACTGCATTATGAAGTGTCTACAAAGAGCATTAGGTCACACATGGATGCAATTTTACTTTTAAAATGATACGATTCGAGCAGCACAACTGAGTTGTATTCTATAGTTTGTCAAAGGGCTATCTCATTTCAAACATAGACAGAGGGAGTCATACTATCTTTGTCTTACACTAGTACTAGCATCCAAAAGAAAAGGATGAGTATAGTTTTTATTGTTCTTATTTACTGACAAATTGGTTTGACCAACTATACATCATTTTATGCAATAACAGCCCGGATACAACTCTAAAACTTATTATTTTCTTAGCCGATTTGAGTGTCCGACTGCTAGGCAAAGGCGTTGTGTTTCCTCCGGCCAATTATTAAGGAAGCTGTCCAGGTCATCCCGCCATCTCCGTCTGCAAAATTATTCATTGTAAATATTTTTAATTTACTGTACCCATTCGTCGTAACTATAGGCGCAACTGAAATAAGCCGTCGCGCTCCCATACTAAATTTGTATGGGAGCGCTTATGTGTGGTGATCTCGATTGTCTGATGTGCTCCGTCATTAAACTGGTTTACGGCAAACAATTTGCTTTTGAACGCAAAGAAAACCAAATGCATCAAATTTACGCTACCTAACGTCAAGCAGGTAAATAACAGCAAGATTAAAATAAAAGGTGATACGCTGGAATTTGAAGATCGAACTGTTTTCCTGGGAGTCACTTTAGACTCAAAACTGCAATGGCATGCACATATAGCCACTTTAGCCGGCAAACTTAGTTCAGCAGCCTATGCAGTGAGGAGAATCGGACAGCTAACAAACGTAGAGACGGCCAGGCTGGTATACTTTAGTTACTTCCATAGTGTTATGTCGTATGGAATTCTGTTGTGGGGAAAAGCGGCAGACATTCAGACAATATTTGTACTGCAAAAGCGAGCTGTACGTTCCATCTATGGACTGGGCGCTCGAATATCCCTAAGAGAGAAATTTAAAGATGCAAGCATTCTTACCGTTGCATCTCAATACATACTTGAGAATATTATGTATGTTCGGAAAAACATTAACGAATTCAAGCTTAACAGTGATATCCATAACTATAACACTAGAAACAAGCATAAACTTGCTGTGCCCGCCCACCGCCTCCGTAAGGTTAGTACGTCTTTCGTCGGGAACTGTACACGTTTTTATAACAAAGTTCCCACTGATATAGTGAATTTGCCTCTTAACAAATTTAAGTCACACGTTAAGAGCTCTTTGTTAAGTAAGGCGTATTATGCTGTGAATGATTTCATAGATGATAAGGATGCCTTTAAGCCAGTAGCTTGATCTTGATAGTATGATAAAAATGTCAGTAATAGTGTTTTCGTTTTCTTCCTGTGAAATAACCATACTAGCGTCCAGTAGAACTGACACAAGAGAACATCATGTTCTCGTTTGATTGTATTATTTTAGTTTTGGACACTTAGAGACCTTATACACCTCTAAGATTTTATTTTATTTTAAATTTTATTTTATTTTAAATTTCATTTTATTTTAATACCTATTTTAATGATTTGGACACTTAGAGACCTGTACATCTCTAAGTCAATTTAAATTTATAATTTAGTTTTATAGGTAGGCACTCCTTATGAATAATATGTAGTCGCGTTTATGTGGCGCTATGCCGTCTTTAATGTAACTTACAAGCACAAATGTTGTATCTCACATTTTTTTTAATTATATTTATATTAATACAACCCGGCAGCTTGAACATGTCATGCTCGCTTAAAAGTCTTTACTTACGGTGGCGTCGTTGATCGGGTCGCCACTTTCCCGAATGAAGGTTGAGGGAGGCGATGGCTGAGATACACGTCATACTCGTGAACGGGTGCTGTTTGTGGAGACCGGTCTGTTTAAGCTTACACGGGGTACAGGTTATGTTAAAGTATGTAACTTTACTTTTGAGTGACATTAACGTGAGACACTTCATTCGGTTCTTGTCTGTTTTAATTTTTTTGTCTTTTAATTATTTATATAAGAATTCAAGCCTTGGCGACCCTCTACATCTCCAAGGATAATTTAATATATATTTTTATATTTTATCTCTGACACTTAGAGACTTATACATCTCTAAAGAATTTTAGTATTTTATGGTTTTATTTTTTTATCATAGTTTTTTTTTGTGTAATTTGACATTTAGAGACAGTATACATCTCTAATAAAGTATTTATTATTTCATAGATTCGATATTTGTAATCGTTTTTTTTTTTTTTAATTTATTGTTTGTAAAAATGGACATGTAAAAGTGCCCCTGTGGCCTATTTGCTGAATAAATGTTTGATATTTGATATTTGTAGTTGAGGTAGTCTCTGCCCGTCACAGAAAACGAAGTGTCAGAACCGAACCCGCACCTTTCTAGCGCGAGGTAATCTTTATTGACCGAAGCGTTAGCGAAGGTGTACATTTTAACTCTGACAATTTTCTTTCGTATGTCCGGATGTTCTCCTCTACAGGTCGGAATTCTAAATTGAATCTGGTAAAATTTTGTAAGCAGATTCAATAGCTACATAGAATTATTCTGTCGTTTCGTTTTTTGGAAAATGTTCAAAATGCTCGAAATTTACATCATGGTCTATGGCACTTACGACCATTGTGAGTACGCTGTGAAAATGACTCAACAAAGTAAGTATTTTTTGTTTTGACATGTTTTAAGCTTAAGTTAGCGAGGTATACAGCTCACAGCCACTAGTATCTAATGTGCTACTGACAAGCTAAGGTCTCCCTTCCACTCGTCACGGCTGTGCCCTCGCCAGCTGTTGACTGGTATTAGAATACATTAATATGCATTACCAATAAAAACTGAACTCGCATACATAACTTATGTACTTGGTTGCATGAGTGAAAGAGCACACGCGAATCATAATTTGATATAACGCGAATTTAACAATCTTATTAACTAGTTTACAAAATATAATAAAACATCTTATTTCCTAGTTTTACTTATCTTATACTTTAAAAAACTATTATTATATAACAATGCTCAGTTTCAGACATCGGAGTCGAGATTGTCTTGCTTTCCAGCATAGGCCAGAAATATATAGCAATATATAACGATAAAGCAAAAGTAAAAAATGGAAATAATTCCAACCCCCCAAAGTTTCAAACAAAATTTTGTGAGGTGAATTTCATATTGAGCAACTGTTGCTACTGGACCGACCCTGGAATTCTTTTTTGATTCTTCCATAGAAAACAGAAATCTGATCAGCCTAAATGTAGAAACACCTAATATTTTTCGCGTTTTCGGGTTGATACCATAGAAAAATTTGCTATTCTTGAATGCCCAGGGGTGGCAGAATACCGGGCACAATACCTCGGTTCTCCGGGGTCTCTCCCAGAAGTCGTCGGCAACATCAAGGGTCTGCTAGGCTTCCTGGTAGAGTTGGGTTGGCAGGAGTAGTGCCGTCAACCCACCATCACGCAAAATAGGCGCGAATTGCGACGTCGAGTTGCGGAAACCAAGCCCGCGAATACGAATACGAATACGAATCGGGCGATCAGTTTTTCTGAACTGTCAAATTATTGTTCTATCTGACAGGCTGATATCGTCCGGCGCGGCGGCCTGTTAGTCAAACCGAATTTGACATGAGAGAGAAATGAGAATGATCAGAACGTTCTACTTATATTTTCTGAAATAAAATAAGCCTTTATTGCTGTTTCACACCATAATAATATAAGTATTATGTATCTTTATCTATAAACTATATTTCTATTACCTTTACACAAAATTTGTTTTATATTAAACTGTATATTTATATTTCTTAACTAAGTGAATTGGCAACCGGTTTTCGTCTCTTCCTTTTTACAGCTTGTCCTTTATATACACCTTCAACTTTTATTTATATATATAGGTATATATCACAACCTCATTCAAAATGATAGCAGTAGAGGTCAGCGCCACGCCGGCGCGCCGCCGCCGGGTCGTCAAAAAAGTTACACCGCACCGATTTCGAAATTTCAAAGTGCGTAAATTTTCAAGAACGTTTGTTGAAGGTTTTATATCTTCTTCTTCCTCGCGTTGTCCCGGCATTTGCCACGGCTCATGGGAGCCTGGAGTCCGCTTGACAACTAATCTCAAGATTTCGCTTAGGCACTAGGTTAGGTTGAAGGTTCTATATGGGTATAAAAATATTAAATTGGGTAATTACTAAAACTTATACTCGTAACTAAACTGTTCGTCAATCGTGTAAAAAACACGCGTTATATAATGTGTTTTCGAACTTATTCTTAAACTCGGCATCTGGAAGTGTCTTAATAGATGCGGAAATATTATTGAAAATTCTTATACATATATAGTATGCACTTTTCTTTCTTATTTTTAACTTTCATGGAGGTAGTGTTATTTGATATTGCCTGCGTGATCTATTCGTCAAATTATTAAATTATGGAAAAAGATCTAAATTTTGTTTTACAAATACAGCTGCCTCATATATGTACCTACAGCCATGGGTGGTAGCAGTATAAAAATTTTAAACTCAGTAAAAATAGATCGACATGGTTCTCTTCGAATTTTTCCATAAATCGTTCGTATATAAATTTTTTTGAGCTATAAATTCTCGATCTATTTCTACCGACTTCCCCATAGGAGGATACCGTATATTACTACGCACTCGATACAGGCATGGTATGTTATGATACATTAAGTGTCGTTTGACGTTTTCTTTAAACGTACGTCAATGCCGCCGGTGTAATTGACCTTCGAATGTCAACTTTACTCTGTCACTTTAGAATTTCCTCTATCCGATATTATTGCCCACGCCAAAGTGCATAATGTCATGAAATTATGTTATCGTACTAATAAATTGACATCATGTGTGCTTCGTATTTTGTCGCACATCTTTATCGCATTGGATTGTGCGACATAAACATGATTATTTGCTACTGCAACAAAGTATCGTATAATGCTGTGCTATTATTATTTAATTTTATGATTATGACTACTAGAATAGTAACATTCCTGATCATCAGAGCTGGCCGATCGCCGACTTAAACCCATCACAGACGGAGCGACAATACGAGTATACCGGCATATACCGTAAGATAGATACAGTTTCGTACGATATATCTTACGTACTATTTGCACGCATCTTAAGATACCTTGCTATATCGCTCGGTATATTACGATATATTTTGGTATATTTACACACACGGAAACTAGACTGTTTGCTAGGGCACACTCTAGCCAAAACCTTGAGGTTAAAGTTTAATCTATAGAATAAAAATACGAAAACCTGTCTTATTTTCATGTATTTTTAATTGTATATCAATAACTTGCTAGCAGTATTTTTTTATATCACGACGGTGGCAAACAAGCATACGGCCCGCCTGATGGTAAGCAGTCACCGCAGCCTATGGACGCCTGCAACTCCGAGGTGTTACATGCGCGTTGCCGACCCTTTAAAAACCTGTACACTCCTTTTTTGAAGAACCCCATACTGTAGACCCATAAGTATGTAGTATAATCATAATAATCAATTTTAAAAATATGATTAAAACGTGAAAACCCCCGCGACGGTCAAATCTTCGTTCGCATGTTTCGCGCGGCGCGCCGTAACTTTTGCATACTTTTAATTTCCTGGTCTTACGCCCCGTCTCAAAACATTCCACCATGAGCTCTTTACGATCGCTATAGGCAGTTGAGATTTAAGGTGAATGGCTACACACATAAAAAGCACGAATTGCAAAAAAATATTGAATGAACGAATGAATGAATGCGATTTAATTGTAAGACATTTATGCTAAATACGTAAATACCTTAAAGAAACTTTTTGCTCAATCTTGCAGTTTGTTTAATTTGCTATCTGGAAGAAAAATCTTGCTATTATTTTTATTCGACCGTAATGAGAATGGGATTCCAATTACGATGAGAACAACAGTACTTATACGGCGTGTATTTTTATATATATCCGCAATGTTAAACGAGATGTAGATTTTTTTGTATGTACAACTTATCAGAATCACGAGCTCTTTCGATCCTAATAAGAGAAAAAAGTATCTCAAAATTTCCATAAATTTTTTGTTCCTTCCATTCCGACACCGTCATACAAAGTCTATGAAACATGTTAACGAAACAGGAAAAATCTTGGGGCACTCTTTTTTCTTATTAGGATAGAAGAAGCTCATGATTGTGACTTGTGAGTAGAAATAACATAAAAAATCCCAAATCTATACAATTTAACAACTAAACAAAACAAAAAGTATAATTTAAAGTGTACACTGTACAACTTCAAATGAAACTGGGACTGGTACCGCCGCCGTGGCCGAGTAGAGGTCCAGGAGCCCATTTCTCGAACGGTATTAGTCTAATATTATTAATGGTAACCCATACAACTTGACAGGGGCCCATTTCTCGAACGGTATTGGTCCAATATTATTAGTGTGTCGCCATGGTAACCCATACGACTTGTCAGTTCGTGGACTACTAATATTAGTCTAATACCGTTCGAGAAATGGGCCCCAGTTCGTGGACTAATAATATTAGTCTATTAATACCGTTCGAGAAATGGGCCCCAGTTCGTGGACTAATAATATTAGTCTAATATCGTTCGAGAAATGGGCCCCAGTTCGTGGACTAATAATATTAGTCTAATATCGTTCGAGAAATGGGCCCCAGTTCGTGGGCTAATAATATTAGTCTAATACCGTTAGATAAATGGGCCCCTGGACGTTAGCCCCGTAAGCTGAAGACGCCGCAGCCGATTCGAATACCGCCTCCGCCACTAGAAGACTTGATTCATGATCACTTTTTCTCTAGTATATGACATCTATTTTAGTTGAATGAGTTTTGGAAAAAGGCGCGTGTGTGATAATCTAATAGGGTATCAAACGCCTTCATATAAAAATATAAAAAAGACCATATTGCACTACATTAAAAACTGTATTAACAATTAAATCGGACTATACATTTAAATTGTCCAATGAACTGTCGCCTGCGGTATTTTCGGACCGTTACGACCTTCAAACCTTCAAGAAAATAGCGTACTTCGATCCTGAACACCGGCAAAACTCTATGGTGTTTGAGTGTTAATAAAAATTGCACTATAGTGACGCTGATATATGTGTACAATGTTGGACAATTTTAACATTTTACCTATTGAATATAAGACAAATTTTAAACAAGATTACCTTAATTGAGGGCCTCGATAATTTGAATTTAAAAAAAGTAACCCCTGTTCGGACTCACGGAGCGTTCGGATTACAGTATGTTAGATATAAAACATAAGTGTTCTATAAAAAAATATATTTAATGAGACTTAAAAATTACAAACAACAGTGAAATTTATTAACAAAGTAACTTAACACTACATAATTGCGATGTGAACTGCGAAATAATTGTACAAACTCATCTAATTTAATCTGCCGGGTTCTATTTATTGACAACGCATAGGCCTTGTCCATCAAAGAAATGGGTTACTCGGCAGTTCGGATTACAGCGACGTTTGGATTAGCCTGTGTACGGATTATCGAGGCTTTACGGTACCTCTCAATCAACATGCAAACTATAAATTCAAATCCTTAGTAACATTTTTTTGTCAAATTCCTTAGAATCTACTTAATAATCAGGTGTAAAGAGTACAAGCACTGACTTTTTGCTGAAAATACATTAAGGTCCAAATTGTATCATTATCATTAAATCGTGAAGTGTTTTTAATGTTATATGAATAAATGCATGGTGATCTTTCACCTACTTTGTATTGTATAAAATAAATAGGTTAAGTTTCCGAGGGGACCGCATTTGCAAGTAAACGATTTCAATGTATCGCGAATGCATTATTTATTGTTAATTTATGCAGGTGTTACTAATGGGTGCACTAAAAATTTATCTACGCAGTATTTCTTGTTTTTATAGATTAAAGAATCGCCAGAACGATGTGCGTATTATTGCCAAGCAAATTATTACTGAGGGTACCGTCAAAAGGAGTGAAAAGGACGCAGGGGGGAATAGGGACAGAAAGAAGGGCAAGAAAAAAATACAATCACAAATTGTATTTCGGCTAATGAAAATAATAGTACTTATATTCTTTTGGTAATAGACACACTGGAAAGGCATTAAAGTTGTGATATATTTTCAAATAAGCAGCAGTTTAAACTGAATCTATAAAGAATGGTCGATATGTGATCTAAAACTTCCTAAAAAGTATGAGTTTTCCTTGTTTGTGACTGTGTACTACTGATAGTGAAAAATTGGTATGGAATTTAATTGTGAATCTATGAATCACATGATAAGTAAAAATAATTTTGGTTTGTTAGTAAAAATGTGAAACTATGGATCTATGAAATTTTTTGAAAAAGTTGTAGGTTTATAGGGACACAACGGGAGTGTATATGGACGCAACGGGGGTGTATAGGGACGCAACGGGGGTGTATAGGGACGAGTGAGGGGTGGAGCGGGACGCCTCTGGTAGTTAATAGGGACGCAATAAGTGGGAATAAGGACGCTAAAGGACGAAAAGGGATAGGCTTGACATAAACTGTTTTTAAACTTAGTTATTCTTTGTTTAGCGGTTTTGGTAGTAGGCCCTTACTTACAACAACTTAAATTAGGCGGAGTTCCTGTATTGGGATATATATAATTACATTAATTGTGTTAAATGTAGTATGTTTAGTTTTTATAGTTGCCCAATTTCACAGTAGATGTCGCTGATCTATCGGCTACTTCACGCTATTAAGATTTTTCTACAGCCCCTTATAAGGTAAATTTGGTTTCGGAATAAATGAGTATTAAGTTGTCAAGTGAAGTGTTTCATTACAAAAGGTAGGAAGTGCAGTGCAGTGTAGGGAGTGAACATTGGTCCTTCGGAACCTAGGATAATCGTGAGTACAGTGACAGTGGAAATGTGAAGTGTCAAAGACTTAGTCAATTTTCGCGGTAACACACACTTAGAATATTTCGTGTGAAAAAAGACATAGTGCAATTTCGAGTGAATTTAGGACTTAGAAAAAAACCGTCGAAAAAACACTTAGAATAATTTGTTTAAATTTTGGACTTAGTCGATTTTGTGAATTCTTGGACTTAGCGTAATTTCGGTTGAAAAAACACTTTGAAAAATTGTGTTCAAAAATAAACTTAGAATCAAATAGACTTTGAAATCTGTCATTCACTTAGCAAATTTTAAAACAATAATGGCTAACATAGCATCACAAGAAGAACTTTTTAGTCAGATTAAAAGACTTCACACTAATCACAAGAAAACTTCGTCAACGCGTTATACAGCAAGTTACTTGAAAATACGGATAGAGTCGCTTGAAGAATACTGGAATCAATTCCTTGCTGAACACCGAGAAATTCTTAAGTCTTCAGTAAGCGTCGAAGAGAAAAAGGAACTGAAAGCACTCTATAATGATGTTGAAGATTTCTATATGGAGTTCAAGACTAGTTTATTGGAACTGACGGAATCTGTCATAATACAAGAAGGTGCCTCACCTCAAGTGCCTCATGCATCTCAACCTCAAGTTGTCACAAAGAGTAAACTCCCACCGATAAACCTCCCTTCATTTTCCGGTGATTACCAAGAATGGATGCACTTCAAGGATTTGTTTATCTCTATGGTACACAATGAGCCAGGTCTGAGTGACATACACAAGCATCATTATTTGAGGTCAAGCTTGAAGGGTGAAGCAGAACAAGTAGTCCGTCATTTCGAACTCACAGCCGCAAATTATGGGAAGGCTTGGAACGCCTTAGTCTGCCGCTACAGCAATGATAGAGTGATAGCTAATACCATACTGAATCGCCTGCTCAATCAGAAGAAACTCACGTACGAATGCTCTAAAGGCCTCAAGGATCTTCTTGATACTACAAACCAGTGTCTCAGTAGTCTAGCAAATTTGCAGATTGATACAACTACTTGGGATTCGATAATCGTGCATATTGTGGTATCCAAGTTAGATAGTGAAACTCACAAAGCTTGGGAGCAATCGCTTGGTTCATCTATAGAGTTACCCACGTATAAGAAGCTCACATCATACTTAGAGGGACGATTCAGAGCGATGGAAATGGTACAGGCGACACAGAAGAAAGATAAGAAAGAGACCACATTTCAACCACCAGCTACTGCACCTAAAATAAAGAATGTGAGATCTTTCACCGCTGAAGTTGATACGGAATGCACATATTGCAAGAAAAGTCACTACATCTGCCACTGCACAGAATTTGCACAACTCAACATAGATCAACGCAAAGAATTTGTAAGAAACAACAACTTATGCTTCAATTGCCTTGTCAAAGGACATTCCATACGGAATTGTAGACAAGCCACAACATGTAGAACCTGTAATCGCAAACACCATACGCTTTTACACCACCAGAGTATAACTGCGAATACAGTCACTATGGAGAAACCCACAGAACCTGATGACACACAAACCAAGCAACTCACAAGTCTGAAGGTCTCACAAAGAGGAAAACAAGTGATATTAGCCACAGCACAGATATGCTTGAAAGATAGCAGTGGTTCTCTCGTACAACTCAGAGCCCTTATTGACCAAGGCTCACAAGGAACCTTCATTACGGAGTCTGCAGTGCAACTACTGCGACTGAAGAAGACTTTGCAGCCAGCTAATATCACAGGTCTCGAAGATCAAGCGTCATTGCCACGACACGTCGTTAACTTAGATATTTACTCACCGATAGACACTCACTATATAATGCAAGTTAACGCTCACGTACTCTCGAAGATAAATGGTTGGTTACCCTCAAAGGAGTTTGACATCTCACAATGGCCTGTCCTGTCCCAATTGCAACTAGCGGATCCTCACATGCAATCGCCGGGACCTATTGATGTTCTACTGGGCGCCGAGGTCTATGCATTTATTTTGCTAAACGGACTTCACAAATATAACGATGACAAGCTTATAGCACAAAACTCGAAACTCGGATGGTTTGTCTCCGGAGCGTCTAAATCACGAAGTGATCTGCCACCTCACAATATTGTAGCTCACCATGCACTCATCGAGGTAGATCAACTCCTACGCAAATTCTGGGAGACTGAAGAGTACAAGCCACATGAGAAACCGATAACACATCTTGAAAAACAATGTGAAGAGCACTATAAAGAAACCCACTATAGACAAGACGATGGACGATATGTCGTACAATTACCTTTTAAAGATGATCACGAAAATAACTTAGGCCACTCTCGACAGATCGCATTACAGAGACTAATGCACATGGAGAAAAGATTCGCAAAAAAGCCTAAATTTCAGAAGGATTATGCGGACTTCATCGATCAATATCAGAAGCTGAATCATCTAGAAGATGTAGACCCACAACATAAGCCAACTCACAAAGTCTATCATCTCCCCCACCACGCTGTGATAAGAGAATCCAGCAGCACAACAAAGCTTCGCGTGGTCTTTGATGGAACTGCACAGCCGTCAAATGGCTCATCTCTGAACGACGAGTTACTTATTGGACCATCACTATTACAAGACTTGCGAGATCTCATTGTTCGTTGGCGTACTCACAAGATTTGTCTGCTTGCTGACGTAAAGCAAATGTATCGCCAGATACTCGTCGCTAAAGAAGATGTTGACTATCAGCGCATACTGTGGCGCTCATCTCCACAAGATGAAATCGTCGAGAAACGTTTGTTAACTGTGACATATGGTACGTCATGTGCTCCGTTCCTCGCTATTCGCACATTGAAGCAGCTTGCACAAGACGAAAAAGAGCAATTCCCAGACTTAGTTGAAATTATAAGTAATGACTTTTATATGGATGACTTACTCACTGGTGCGAATGACGTGGAACAAGCAACTAAGTTACAGAGTCGTATCACACAAGCTATGGCAAAAGGGAAATTTGAAATGCACAAATGGGCATCCAACAGTCCTGACGTGTTGAAGAATATTCCTAGTTCGGAAAAAACTAATCAACCAAGTGTCGAGATTAAGCTTGATGATACCATCAAAGCTTTAGGTATCAAATGGAACTCACATCACGATGTCTTCGAACTTAAGGTAGATATTTCGGAACCCACAGAACGCTTCACCAAAACGTCAGTACTGTCGGACATAGCTAAATCATATGACCCTTTAGGTTTTTTAGGGCCTGTGATTATCACTGCAAAAATGTTTTTGCAAAAACTTTGGTTGAGTGGTATTGGTTGGACAGATGAACTTCCTCTCGAACTTGCCACAGAGTGGTCAAGCTACAGGGACCAGCTCTGTCACATGCCAATCTTGTATTTAGATCGTTGGGTTCACACACAATTTGACGGCAAGGAAAGAGTGGAAATTCACGGGTTCAGTGATGCCTCTTGTTTAGCGTACGCTGCTGTTGTTTACTTACGAGTTATCACGCCCCACGGAATTCACGTGTCACTTGTCATTGCTAAAACAAAAGTGGCACCAGTCAAACAAGTCTCCGTCCCACGATTGGAACTGTGTGGCGCGGTATTGCTCTCGAAGTTACTCAAAGATGTTCAGCACAGTCTTCGTTTGCCCGAAGAATCTGTATTTGCGTGGACAGATTCAATGATTGTCTTAGCGTGGCTTCGAAGAAACCCTAGCACTTGGAAAACGTACGTAGCTAATAGAGTCACTGAGATTGTTAATAATGTAAGTAGTGGCCGGTGGCACCACATAAAATCGGCAGAAAACCCTGCAGACGTTGCGTCGCGTGGCATTCGTCCCGATCTGTTTAAAGACTGCGAGTTGTGGTGGCGCGGACCAACTGTACTTCACCAAAAGAATGATTTTGATAACTGTCGCTCACTTTCTCTCGACATACCAACAACACAACTAGAAGCCAAAGAAAATTCGAAAGGAAATGATAGTAAGATAGTAGCACTTCAAGCTGGTGTATCGAATGAGAGTGATGATCGACTTACATATTTGGCTAGATACTCTACTCTGACAAAATTGATTCGCGTTACAGCATACTTATTGCGATTTGTAAAGCTGTGTAAAGCACATATTGATGTAAAAAATAATCAGATAGTTCCTGAGATTTTTCCTCAGCATCTTACAGTTACCGAATTGAGATATGCCACAAAAGTTTGCATTCGACTCTCTCAGGAGTTTTGGTTTCAGGAAGAGTTACAAATGCTGAGAAAAGGCCAAAGGCTTCCGAAATCTGATGTTTTGACCCCACTTGCCCCGTTTATAGACGAAAATGGCATTATTCGAGTTACTGGTCGCATACGTAATGCAAATGTTAATTTTGATACAAAGTCACCTGTCGTTCTAACCTCGAAATGTCACTTAGCTGTTTTGATTGTGAATGATGCTCATATTCATTGTTTGCACGGAGGTCCTCAACTGACTCTGAATGGAATTCGTTGCAAATACTGGATAATCGGTGCTAAAAATTTAGTTAGGAAAGTTGTTCATAAATGCATCCCTTGTTTCAAACAGTCTGCAACACCGATCAATCAATTGATGGGTCAGTTACCTGCGTGTCGTGTAACGCCAGATAAGCCCTTCCGTAAAAGTGGAGTGGATTTTGCTGGTCCAGTCCAGTTAAAATTGTACCCAGGTAGATGTCAACGTACATGTAAAGCCTACATTGCTTTGTTTGTTTGCACCGTGACCAAGGCCATTCATTTAGAACTTGTGAGTGACTTGTCCACGGCTGCTTTTATTGCCGCCTTTCGTCGTTTCACTTCTAGACGCGGTCATTGTAGTGATCTGTGGAGCGACTGTGGTACCAACTTCATCGGAGCGTCTAAAGAGCTTGACACCATGTTTAGGAATAGGAACTCAGAAGTAGTTGGAGAAATATCTGAGATTTTGGCAAATGACCAAACTACATGGCACTTTATTCCTCCTGGCTCACCACATTTTGGTGGACTCTGAGAAGCCGGCGTGAAGTCGATCAAGTCTCACCTTAAGCGTGTAATCGGACAAACTCTTCTCACGTTCGAAGAGTATTCTACACTGTTGACTCAAGTGGAGTCTTGTGTAAATTCTCGGCCACTAACTCCCATCAGTAATTCTATTGATGATGCTTCTCCAATTACACCGGGACATTTTCTTATAGGCGAAGCTCCTATCACTGTTCCGGAAGAAAGTCTCGCCACTGTGCCAGTATCCCGTTTGGATCGGTGGCAATTGCTCCAAAGGATGTTGCAATCGCTTTGGACTCGTTGGAGTTCTGAGTATTTAACAACACTACAAAACCGGTATAAATGGACCGTTACTAATCCTGATCCTGATATTGGAACAGTAGTTTTGGTCAAGGATGAAAGACTCCCTCCCGGAAAGTGGTTGTTAGGTCGTATAATAGATAAGCATCCTGGTAGAGATGGTTTAACACGAGTGGTTACGTTGAAATTAAAGAATGGTACTTTTCGAAGACCCATTGCTAAAATTTGCCCTCTACCTCTGGATCCTTAACTATCTGTTAAGAAGTTTAATGTGTTTTAGTTTTGAAGAATAGCTCTATTTGAGTTTCACTATGTAATTTAACCTTATTATTATTGATTCATGTTTTCACGTGCTGTTTACTTCACTATTCTTGGTTTGTTTTATTTACATGGATCTTTATGAAGGACAAGTCGTCCTTGGGGGCCGATAATGTTAAATGTAGTATGTTTAGTTTTTATAGTTGCCCAATTTCACAGTAGATGTCGCTGATCTATCGGCTACTTCACGCTATTAAGATTTTTCTACAGCCCCTTATAAGGTAAATTTGGTTTCGGAATAAATGAGTATTAAGTTGTCAAGTGAAGTGTTTCATTACAAAAGGTAGGAAGTGCAGTGCAGTGTAGGGAGTGAACAAATTGCTTTAATTATTCCGACTTCTGTAGGTACTTGATTTTTTTTTTACTACAGGTACGAACATACTTAGAGTCCTAGATAGTAAATACCTATCTAATAAAAAAAACTTTATTACAAATTGACAAAAGTAACAGATTTTACTTAATATAAATTCTATTTTACAATTATTACACAAATACATTTCGTCTTAGAATAAACTTTCAAGTGTGCTAAAATCAAAACACAAGTAAAAAAAAACATAAGAAACTTAATACTAGATTACAGGACGATATTATAACAATTACTAATTACACAATTAACAAAAAATTCAGGTCTTTACTACTATCCTAACCTAAATAACACCCTATACTAGAAATTCACCCCACGACCCCCCCGACGCAAAAGTACCCATGACACTCGCCGCGTTGCCACGTTGAACGGCTATGGATAATCTTTGCATCAGGAAGGTCCCTGAGCGAGGATCCAACCCTCTCTCTCGCATGCGTCTCCCCACTTCCTCGAAAAAGGCCTTGGCCTCGGCACACCAGCACCCGGCGGTTTCTACAGCAAGCGGGACAAATAAATAGTTCGCAAGGACCTCATATTTCTCCCGCTTGCGAACCGCAGCCAACTCGGCCGCTGCCCCTGCCATCCTCACCGTACGGCCAATATGCGACGCCGCGAAAGTGCTGACACACGTTGCGTCCCACACTAAACATTTCCCCTTCTCCCAAGGAACCAACGTCAACCCATCAGGTCTCTTCCCATCAGAGCGACTGAGGCCCGGAGGTTCCAGCACGCACGGGACGTTTGCAGAAACTAGCGCTCTCCGCACGATATCATTAAGCGCGTGGTGCCGCGGAAACCTCCCTGCACACCGACCACAACTCAACGCGTGATGACCGCTGCTCTCCACCCTAGTACCGCAGATGCAAGCGTGGGGTTCACACACTGCACAGCCCAGGCGAAGAGCAACTGCAATCCGCGTCGAGTCGTTGTCAAGCAGTGTACCCAAGTGCGGAGAGGGAAGCGCGTGAAGCCACGCTCCCGACTCCGGCTTCGACACTGCGAGCATCCTCGCCCTGTCTACACCCACCGCACACCCCACTAAGTTACCGAGCACCCGTTTAACCCCCACGTCATCCCACAGACGCTGACGATCCGGTCTCTCCGGCGCCGTTGCCTCAGGGTTGAGAGCCCGCCAAGCCTCCAAAGCTTCCGCGGCGAAAGGTATGGATACCTTGTCACCATCTGGAGATAAAATTTGAGTGACAAGGTCCACGACTCCCGCCGCCGACGCCAGAAATGCCGGCAAGCTAACGTCCCGTACGCGCCTCACGCCTAGCCCACCCGATCGAATGGGAAGGGAGGCCAGATCCCATTGATCCGCATTAAGGGAGACGTTCAACATTGACTCTACCGAATCCTTTAAAACGCTATCGAACGAGTCAATAAGCCTGGGGCATAGCCAGGTTGGCACAGTGCGCAAAAAGTAGGTGACTCTGGGAACGGCGAAACAGGACCTCAACAGAACCAGTGACACATGCGCAGAAATCTTTTTTAACTTATCCCCCGCGCTCAAAAGAAGCTGTCTTCTCACCTCGAAGGCCTCGGGGATAGCCTCCGAAAAAATGGGAGACCCCAAAAGATTAAAAGTCCGGGGTGACAACTCCTTGAGTCCAGGGAGCAAGTCGCTAAATAAACTGAAGGTAAGCTGAGACTCGACGCCACAGGGAAAAAACTCACATTTGCTAGAGTTTACCTCCAGCCCCAGGTCTCGAAATCGCGGAAGAAGGGCAAGCAAATCTTGTTGAACTTCCAGAGGCTTACCCCCGATAGTACCGTCATCCAGGTACCAGATGTTGAGTGGGGATTTCAGCCCGGAGACGGCTTTATGTATCGCGAGACTAAAAATCAGAGGGCCAAGAGGGTCCCCCTGCTGTGCCCCAACCTGCGAAAGAAGGAGGGATCCGTCATAAAAAAGATTAGAAGGAGAGGAATACACCTGGAAAAGAAAAGGGTAGAGAGATGGCACCTTCTCCCTTACTTCCGCCAACAAAACGTCGCGCTCGACGGAATTAAAGGCATTCTTAATGTCCAGCTTGACAACAATGCACCCCTCATTCCCTGGATCCGTAGTAAACGCCCTTGTTGCGTGGATAGCAGCCTCACAACCTAGCCTCGTACCAAATCCCAGCTGACAAGGACGAAGATAAGCGGCCATTTCTTCCCTGACTGACCTACACCCAATCTTAGCCGTTAGGCGACGAAACGTGCTACCTATTGCAATCGGCCTCAAACCGCCGTCTCTCTTCGAAAGCGCACACAAGGAGGCTCCATACACATAAGGGCAAACCGTAGAATTTAACCGACCAGCCAGCAAAAAACTGCACAACTTTGCCAAGCTTTCCAGCAAGCGCAACCCGTTATCGCCCGCTGACACCGAGGTAAGCTCCTTTAAATGAGCCGGGCGGATACCGTCTAAGCCGGCAGCAGAACAACTGTTGAACGAGCTGAGAGCGAGGGCCACATCCTCCGGCTTAACCGTCAAAGGCGCGAATGAACCATCCGGGTCCTGTGGAAATATCAACGGCCGAGACGGGGCCGGATGCTTCAACCGCAAGGCGTTAAGAGTCTCTGGGGTCGAAGGAGCCACCCCATCATCAGACATCAACACTCGAACTGCGCCTTTGAGGTCACCCTCAAACACTTTAGACTCAATGGTCTTAACGACCGAGAAAGATCTAAAGGCTCTAGGCTCCGCATCATTGACCACAGCGCCATCAAAAGCCCCTGCCGAGTCAATATTGCGCTTGACCTTGGTGGTAAGGTTGCCCGAGGCCGCCGCCTCAGGCGCCCTTAAAGCGGAATATGCGAACGATAATAGGGCAAACCACTCGTTAGTTCCATTCACACTAATGCAAGAATCTATAAGATCGCATAACTTCCCCGCTGCCAGACTCCGAGCACCCTTGGGGACATGACGCAAAACCCGGACTGATTGTTTTAGGGTAGCCAGGTCACTAAACCCTCCGGTTCTGGAGATGTCCGTCCGACTTGTCTCCGTTACCGACCGCGCCGGTTCTGAGGAACTTGTACGGGGTGAACCTTTGTGTTTATGCCCTATGTGCACTTTAAGCCCGTGCGGAGTGAAAGTTCTCGTTGAATTCGGGCAGTGGGGACACAAACATAACGGAGACGGATCACTCATAGCTGGTAATAAAAAATAAATACATTAACAAAAATTAACATAAAGAAAATTGTACTAATTTAACTATATACAAAATATATAATTATATAACCAAGTACCTACAAAGCATCGAAATTTCCACACGCAAAAACGTACAAAATTAAAAGAAAAACACAAATATTTAACAATTTAAAAGTAAATATGTAAGTGTGTATTTAGTAGTATGTCAAAAAAGTGCAATTCGATATCAATAAATTAGAAAAAAAAATACAATAATGTCATACATATTAAAAAAAAAAACAAAACACACACACACACACAATAAATTACCCTAATAATTGCACAACAAAAGAAAACATATCAAGGTGAATAATATGAAAATTCTAGCACAATTCCATTATGTCAAAAGTAACAAAAAAAAACATTCATACAAAAGAAAACCCGTTACAAGTAATTCATTAAATTAATATACACTATATATCAACATAAAAAAAAACCTACCAAAAAAAAAAAGAACTAAAGAAGCAGTTGGCACAGCTCTCAAACGCCACCTATGATGCAATGTACAAAATTGCACGCTGGCGCATTGTACGTTGTGTCGTAGTTCCCGCTTACAACTCCAAGCCTTTCAACTATCGAGCCATAAGCTAGTTACACTGTGACTAAACAATATGTATTTAAATAAACACAAAAAGTCGAAGCTGTCGGGGATCGAACTCCGGACGCTGGTGATGCATGGCGCCAAAAGTGTAACTTAACCCTCTAGGCCAATTCACAGTTACATCATGTGTCGAAATTTATCAACATATACACTGCTGCAATCGTATAAAAAAACCCGTTAGCTCAAAGAATTGCCCAGAGCAAAGTTTGAATCCACCCTCTTGCAAAAATAATAAAACCTATCTAATATACATTAATAGTGTATCTCATTTTTATATATTTTTTTCATTTTTATGGTTAAGTACCTACAACAATTACATTATCTTTTTTATTCATGTTTTAAGGTGGGTATAATATTTAGCGAGTTCGACTCGCACTTGGCCGGTATTTTTTCCTAAAATCTACTTATACCACTCAATATGTCATACGTAAGTAGGCAATCTTACGATAATGACATTCTCTCCCATCTGTTAATGTGCCATCACCGCAATATCAATATAAAATGTCTGCCGTTAATCGAAGAGACACCTCGCTGTAATTGTGTACATATTTTGCAAATATTTTAAGTGCTTCTTTATGTATGGGATAAAAGAAACCTCGAGGTGACATTGTGACTGCATAAAATAGTATTTTGCATCGATATTGGCGTTTGTGGACACTTGAGCCAGAGTACTGACGATGTGTCGTAAATTACATTTTTATGTATTGTATTAAACGAACTTTATTTATTAGTGTAACCATGCCTGGTCGGGACCAGGCCAAGTTTCCAGGCTAAGCGTTCCTTTAAGATTCATAGAGTCAGTGAAGTCAGGAGTGTCATATAAACGTCTTCGTTTCTTAGAAAGTCAAAGTTTGATGGACCAAAATGAATCCGACTAAATTACGTTCATTGTTTTTGATGTACCGGGTGTGGCTTTTAACTGGATCAATAAATTAAACTGCAGGCTGTACTTCTCAAACTGACCAACATTTGTCCAGCGACTTTTAAATATAACTTGTGTTTTGATTTTAAGTACACTACAAAGTTTATTTTATGACGCAATGTTTTGCGAATTTTTATGCCTAAGGCGTGACAAGTAACGTCTTTACAATTACAGTGATGTTAGCGTACATTAAAGACAATATTTATTATGTATAAAAACAGAACCCCTAGTGTAAATTTATTCGATAGCGAGACGTGACGTACGCATTTGCGTTAAGGCCGGCGCCCCACTGCAGCGCACGCTATGTACACGACCCACGTTCCTATACAAAATTTCGTGGGCTTGCCCACGGTTTGTATTAAAACGTGGGCCGTGGATGTAGCGTGCGCAGCAGTGGGGCGCCGGCCTAACCCTTTTCCAGGCCGCACCAATCTACAAGATTTTCCCAAAAAATCCAAATATATTCCAATGAATACAGCTTTGATGATTCATTTGAAGACAAGTAACATTTCCTGAAAGTGTAATCTAATTTGAACCTTAAATCGGAATGCTAAAGTTGAAGAATTTCAATGGCGCGTATATGGTCGATAAATCGTACTATGCCTCAAAATCCCATACCAAATTAATTAGACTTAACTCAAACGCGTATTAGGGGTACAGGAAGACTAAATTTTTTTTAAATTGTTACACAAAAGTTTTATCGTTATATTTAATGTACGTATCTAACCCGATTCAATTTCAGTATTTTACAATTATCGCACTTTTTTTTTTTTATATTCGCGTTAGACTCGTTAATGCCATTAAATATGTGTACAAAACGCGAGAGTTTACTGAGTACATATATGTTTTAATTATTTGCTCCAAATGAAGTTCTCTCACAATTCTCACAAAATTTCACAAACTATTGATAAATGCGATCTGTAGCGAACAGCCGGAAATACAAAAGCGTTTTTGCCCTCGTTGAAACAGAGACTCGCGCTTGCTCGGTCAATAAATATTACCTTAAGAGGATAGTGGACGACTGATTCTCCATACGAACTTAGTCCTCATTTTCATACCGGGATGTCCTGGATATTGAAATTAGGGAAAATATTTTAACAGTATTTATTGAATATTAACTATAGCTAATACGCTCCTCCATTTGAATTTTGAAATGTTACTTAGGAGCTTTTAAAAATTATATGGAATTCGTTTTTCGCCATTGACATAATTATATCCAAGAACGGGCCTTACGGGCAATAAGAATGAAGCCAGTACAGCGGTGTCAGTCTAACGCCACAACGCGATTGGTTGATGAGTTCGCATTACGCGCGCGATTGGTCGCGACTAGCTTCCTTAGACTGCACGGTTGACTCGAATTCGTGAGTGACACCGCTGAACTAGCACCATTCTGTAAGTCTATAAGGTCCGTCCTTAGATATATGTCATATCATATCATTTATTGAATGCCAACCATGGTATTACAACGTGTTCACATATAATAATAACATTATGAAGTACAGCATGGACCCTGATTGGGCGAGACAAATCTTAAAATATAACTTAACCTAGAACGGTCCAACCACAACTTCCACGCGCACCATGGTTTGAAGACTGCAATTTAAATCGTATGGACACAGCACTTGCTATGAGACTTCGAAGTGGACACATACCATTAAACAAATTTGCTTACATGATGCGTAAAGTTCCATCACCGAATTGTTCGGAGTGTGATGTAGAGGAAGACGTCTATCACATCTTAATGGAATGTGTTCGCAACGAATCAGTTCGCCGAGAGATTGAGGACGTTAACTTTTTTAGGATTGGTGGATGTAATTATATATTATCCCAGCCGCTGTCAGAGGCTGCAAACCTAATTTATAAGTTGGTAAATGTAGGCTTAAGTAGACGTTAAGATGTAGTACTTACAGAGCGACATCGTCACTCAGTGACAAAGCTCTTTCAATAAAGAAAAAAAAAAATAACTTAACCTAGAGAAAAAGTATAAAATTTTCGATAGGTATGTTTATCGCTCGTAAACTTTGATGAAAATGAAAAAATCGAAAAAACGTCAAATGACAGGGCATAGCTACGATCAATATATATTATATTTTGTAAAAATACGTCAATATCCAGGAAGGAAAATGGGGACTACGTTTAAATGGAGAAGTGGTCGTCTACTATCGTCTTAACTAACCAACGCCCAGTTTTTGCCTCCGACCGTAAAACGACGCGCGCGCATGCATGCCCCATAAACATCACTGCGTTTTTCCAGATCACTTTCTAGAATACTAACTGCATGAAACATACACAATTTAACCATATAATTCTTCGGCAATTGGGTCGTTTTTTCATCACCAATAAAGGTTTTGTCCCCGGCGTAATGAATTGTCTTGAATTGTCATTAATTAATTGTTTACTTTACGAGGTCTTTTTTAAGGCGATACAAGATATATATACGTGATTATACTCATTAGTGTAAGCAGCTTTTGTTGTGAGAACAACTCTGAAATCGAAAAAAAAAATCTGATGTCCCATAATAAAGTTCCTTTTTTTTCATTTATTTAACCTGGGAGTTTTAGCTTTACGCTAAAGATAAAGTTCCATTCGACACAATTGTATGGAGACCAAAATATTGTTTTATGATTTCAGAGTTGCTATTGCTACGCTTCGAGCGACTCTCAAGATGTTTAATAAGTCTTTGGCAAACATTTCATTTTTGGTACATACTTTTATCGCTGACTGTACTTTTCTTTCCACGGGCAACTCATATACTAATATCATCGACTCAGTTCTAACAACCCCAAACACAATTAACTTGCGTTGTTTTCTCCATCATCAGATCAGTTGATCAAGGAGTTCCTTGTCATCATAATTTTTCGTTGTAATACGATTTACATATGTTTGCTAAATTTCACCTCAATCGGAAATAGTGGTCTCGGCGCCGAATACAATTTCATACCTTTTGGCGTCGAGACCCTTGGCCCGTGGGGTCCAAGTGCCCTTAAACTCTTTAAGGACCTTTCAAAAAGATTAGCAGAAGTCACCGGCGACCGCAGAGCTGGCAGCTTCCTCGCTCAAAGAATTAGTCTTGCAATACAGCGAGGAAATGCTGCCAGTATCTACGGCACCATGCCGCAGGGGGATATTTTTTAGTATTTTATTTTAAGTTTAGTATTATTTATTTTTAGATTTAGGTTTTAAGTTTTATAGTGTATTCTACAAATTGTAATAAACCATTCTGTCATAAAAAAAAATCGGAAATCGGAAAGTGGGACATTAGCGTCAATGATTTGACCCACACTCATGCATATATGACAAGTTAAATAAAAGCTTATAAAAGTAAGTGTGGTCTAAGTTTTTCCAATAAAATTTTAGTACTAGCAACGGAATATGTATATAGTGGTGTGGCCTGTAACACGAGCAAATAATCAAAACATATATTGTACTCCTCAAACGATAAAACTTTTGTTGAACAACTTATAAAAATGATGAATCCTTTGCATGTGGGTGGGTTCGCATTCGTTCGCAGCAGCGCTCATCTCGACAAAATTGATTGACTAAATCTAATCCTTAATACAACGATGTAAGGTATACTATTGGTCCGTTACAGTACCTACACGTGTGTTCAGTGTCAAGGCCTCGCAACAAAGTTGCAGATTGTTGGCCCACTGAGCGAGTTATGCAATGTGGATCGATTTCTTCTTCATAAGCGTGTCGTGATTACGTCTTGATACGTGCGATTTTACTTTTAAAATGTTACACTGCATTACTTAGGGTATTTGCAATTAAATATCTCACCTAAACATTTAATGCTAATTGGCGGCCAAGTCTCCACTAGCTTCCACTGTAAAATAAGTTATTATAATCTCAGCAGAATCGAAGCTCCTAAGCCCTGACTTTTCTAACCCTGCACCTTGGCATTTCGCTTGGCCCTCTAGTTTCTCTTATCCTTGGTGGGATATTTCCTTAGTCGTTTCAGGACCTTTACGTCATCGGTTCTCATGTGTTCGCGGCAGCGCTTAGCTCGACACAATTAATTGACTAGTCCTTAACCCTCATCATCATCCTCCTATCCGTTTTCGACCACAGCGACTGCGTTCTATCACTGAGAGCGTCGCTGGTGCACTCTTAGGTGACTGATATAGCCAATTTCTGCAGGAAATGTGCGACCACACTCGCTGCAAGTCAGCACCCCTCCGACATAATTGTAAAGTATGGGCACAGGTGGTCTGGCCTTCAGCTCGTCGCACTTAGCATCGAGTTCTGTGCGCCGCCTAGCTTCAATATGCCTCCATCGTGGACCTACCTTAATAGCTCGACGACGTAAGGCCTATTACAGTGCCTACACTACAGGTTCAGTGTCAAGGCCTCGCAACAAAGTTGCAGATTGTTGGCCCTCTGAGCGAGTTATGCAATGGGAATCGATTTCTTCTTCATAAGCGTGTCTTGATTACGGTTTATAACGTGCGATTTTACTTGTAGAATGTTATCCCGCAAGCAACATTACTAAGTGTATTTTAAATTAAATATTATTAGTCTTTGTCATCATACACGTCATGTTAGGAAACAAAAGAAAGTATTTTATGTTTATTTTATTTTATTTTGTTAATAGAAACACTACGATATAAATTATAAACTGAAATTATTTCTTGCAATCTATGCACCATATTCAACGGTTACGCATTTCAGATGGTAATGGTGTGGTGGAAGTGATGACATCTGAAGAAGGAATAGCAAATACACAAGCATTATGTAAATTACTTCTACTTACAACTTAACACGTTCACGGACACAACACCAGTCTCGAAATTACCTGCTGTGGCACAGGTAAATCCCATAAAAGACGTTTTCCCATCTATGAACGGACTACCATGTTGCATTATCTATAAAAGTTCTGTCACATATTGACAGCTCAGTTTGTATACATTATGGAAGGTAGAAGCAAGGAACAGAATCTCCATATACCAAAAAATGTCCGACAAAAAACCATAAATAGGTGGCGCTATATACAATACCTAGAATACTTGAGAAAAAAATCTAATTATAGACAGCGCACTTCACTCCGTCAATAACGCCTAGGTTATTAGCTACTCTGGCGCTACTTTTGCACGGACACTTTTGCAACAGTTCTGCCTAAGGAGATTCTGTTACATTGAAGAGGCTCGTGATACGGCATCTCGTCTATAGCCGTAACGTCCTCGACCGTGTCGTGTCGCAGTAAACTAAATCCGTGTCATGAACACCAGCTAAAATAATTATATTGACTATAGTCTTAGAATTTATATTTAAAAATGTTATTATTATTCTAACCTTAAAAGCAAATATCAAATTTCCGGTTTTTGATACTTTCCTTATGTTTCTTTTGGTTATTTTGCAGGCGCGTGAATATTGTGCCGGAAAAGATACACAAGTTCACAATAAATAATAATCAGCAAATACCAATAATATAATATCCGCTCTCCAGGTCCTATAATATTTAAACTCCCTTACTTATCATCCCCTTATAATATTTGTTGCCATTACAAATATTACGAATGAACAAGAAGACATTTTAGTTCTTTAAATGATTATTATTCTTTTGCAATTCTTTATAAAACCTAATTTAAAACTTATATCATAATTATTAGAGATTATCTATAGTATTAATGTTTGTCGTTACACCGAATTACAGCTGTAGCTATTACGCAGCCTATTTTTTGCTTATACAGCTACTCTATGGCTCCAATAACGCGAAAAGCTGTGTAAGTTGGTATAAATTTATAAGTAGGTATACAGCCCTTATAAGTTTAAAAGAGGCCTTTTAAACTTATAAGGGCTATATAAGCGCTTATACAGATTTGTACAGCTTATAGTATACAAATAAACTTAAATACAGCTTTTATGCAGCTTGTAATGCTACCTGGGTAGACACGCCCACCGCCCACTAATTAATGACCATTTATATGGCTATTTAATTAAATGCAGTTGTCCACGAATGGTCAGCTAGTTGTCCACCGTTAGACCTTACTTCATTATAATAAGGCTGGTAATAATAATGATAACTGATTGACGTATTGCAATGCCCATTTAGTCACTACCCACTAGGCCAGACCGGTCGTCGTAATGGTGTCAATCGATTCGTTTATATGACGCGCGTGGCGTACACAATACCAATAATGAGACATTAAAGAAAAAGTTGGAGTATTTTTGCTATTTCACCGAATGTCCTATTCGTCTTTTATGTTTTCGGCGTGTCTAATAAAAGATACATACTGCAATTGAAATGACACATTAAAACTATTTGTTTCTCCAGTCATGGGTAGTAAAAGGGCGGCATCACTACATCTTATAAAACAAAGTCCCGCGCCGCGTCTGTCTGTGTGTATGTAGATATGTTCGCGATAAACTCCAAAACTGCTGAACGGATTTTCATGCAACTTTCACCAATCAATTGAATGATCCTTAAAGGAGGTGTATGTGTACAATTTGTTTGTGTAACCTGTGCGAAGCCGGGCCGGGTCGCTAGTTTGTTTTAAAACACATATTTTAATTAAGTGTTGTCAGTATTTAATAACTTACGTGAAATACTTATTTTTCAGGATTTGTCGTATACGTCTTATAATTTGTGCCACGTCACTTCCGTTATAGGGGTGTTTACTATAGGTTACATACGTTTAAAATTAAGTGGTTTTTTTTGCAAACGGTATTCAAGCTAAAGTTTTTTATACCGTTTGCTCGTAAATTGTATGAAACCTTTTCTATTCGTTTTATTGTACCGACATCGTAGTTCAGTTGTGTCACGGTTGATTGTAGCAATTATACCGTAATCGCCGTAAGAAAGATCAATTCCTATAACATTAAAAGATAATTAAGCTTGCAATTACACTGTCGCTTATTACATGTGTGTACCTACATATTACATGTATATACAGAGTGTGCAAATAAGAAGTATACATTTTGTTTTTAAATTTTAACTATACAGCGTATCTCTAGCTCTACTCTCTGGACATCAAACGAGAACCCGAGCAGAGTAGAAACTCTGCAAGCAATAATTTACCATATTAGAACATTCCTGAGAAGGATCTCAGGAATGTTCTAATATGGTAAATTATTTGATTAGATAAACAAAACAAATATATTAATTCGAATAAGTAGGAGCATACTGTATTAGTCGTTTACAATGACGATAAAATTAAAGTGACACTAGTGACATGACATATTCTTTAATTACCGTTTATCTACATACAGGCTGTTCCGAAGTATTAAATCGTAAATCATTAATTTCTCCGTTAATGCTGTGGCGTTTGCATTGATACTTAGGTTAGAAATACCCTAATCGACACGTCCTATTCATCTAGGTCTGGAGGCTAGAGACACGTTGTATTAAGTTCAAAGATTATTAAGTAATGTTTTAAAAATACATTATTCAGGGTTGGCAATTACATGCGGAATATAATGTTTGACATATGTCCACCTCTAACTTGTGTCGGGTAGGCGGTTTTAACTGTTGATATTTCATCAGCTTGTTGGCATAGACACGTAATTTTAGATAGCCCCACAGAAATAAGTCAGGAGCTGCAAAATTTGGGTGCCAATCAATCACTCTCGCTTTGTCCCGAAATTAATCGAGCAAACGTGTTTTAAACAACACAAACATTTGAAATTATCTTCCGTATACAATTACCAACCCTGAATAATATATTTATGAAAAAATATTCTCTACATTTTGCACATAATATAATGAAACATTAAAAAAAACAAAGTATTTCACTCATTTGCCCACCCATTTGTGTACCTGCAATAATATTCTGTTACACAACTCTCTTCTTCCTAGCGTTTATTGCGGCTTGTTGCCACGGCTCATGGGCGCCTGGGGTCCGCTTGGCAACTAATCACGAGAATTAGTGTAGGCAGTAGGCCCTAGTTTTTTACAAAAGCGACTGCCATCAGACCTTTCAATCTAGAGGGAAGGCCTTATTGTGTTTAGTCCGGTTTGCTCACGATGTTTTCCTTCACCGAAAAGCGACTGGTCAATTTCAAATGATATATCGTACATAAGTTCTGAAAACCCTTACCGCTAGGCTAGCAACGCTTGGCAATATGTTATACAACGAAAGCCGCAAAAATATCTGACACTATCTTATTTGCAGAACCATAAGAGCGTGTCACATACCTTTGCGGCCTTCTAAGAGTAACATATTCTTGCAGGTGATTGTACGTAGAGAATAAAGGACTTTGGAGCGGGATATCTGGAACTAGGGCTGCCATCCGTCCGGGTTTTCCCGGATTTGTCCTAGTTTGGAGGTCGTCCGGGGGCCGTCCGGGGGGGGGGGGGGGACCGGACACTTTTCATGTAAGGAAGCACATTAAAACTACATGTAAAATTAAAGGTCTTGTTTTTAAAAAATATTATTTTCGGAGTCGTCCGAGGAAAAAATGCGATTTACGCCAAATGTTCGGGTTTTTTTAAATCTTTGTCCGGGTTTGGCGAAATTCGAGATGGCAGCCCTATCTGGAACCAAAGAAATCCAAAACACTGCCCTTGAGCTCCATCATCCGAAATACGGAGATGATCGAAAAAGCTCTTGAATAGTCAAAAAGTTGATCGAGCGGACGATTGCACAAAAGATCCCAATGAGCCGAAGTGTACCCACAAGTGGCCCCCGGAAAAATAAGATAAGTTAAGATACATAAGTCAATTTTGAAACAGTTGACAGGACCATTAAGCAGGTCAACTAACTATTTCAGTAATGACCTATGTATCTTAACTTATCTTAATACTTATCTTATTTTTGTGTTAAAAATAATTAGTGTAATTTTATCAATCCGGCATAAAAATAAAAATCACATGTTTGGCACTTTCAGGTTATTTCATCTTACTATTTTTTACTAAAAATAGTCCTTTTTAACCGAATCCTTATAGAACGTAAACCTTTTTAGGGTTCCGTACCCAAAGGGTCAAACGGGACCCTATTACTGAGACTTCGCTGTCCGTCCGTCCGTCCGTCTGTCACCAGGCTATATCTCATGAACCGTGATAGCTAGACAGTTGAAATTTTCACAGATGATGTATTTCTGTTGCTGCTATAACAACAAATACTAAAAACAGAATAAAATAAATATTTAAGGGGGGGCTCCCATTTTTTTGCCGTTTTTATAAATAATGGTTCGGAACCCTTCGTGCGCGAGTCCGACTCGCACTTGCCTGGGTTTTTTTTATACAGATCCGTATGATCCGGATATACGGATCCGTAAAATTTTAATATCGGAAATATCTGGATCCCAAAACTAATCGGATCTTGCAAACCCTGGTATAGTTTCTATTTTCCTCCGTGAGCTTCTACGGATTATCGTCTTATCTATTGTTTAAAAACGGCAAAGGCGCGTGCCACTATGAAATAATGGTGAGGCCGCATAGGTAGCGTTTATTAAATTACTACTCTATTGAGCACGGAATAAGATTCATTATGAACTAATACAGAATTCTAACAGAATAGCTGTCTGATCTCTATTGGTGCATCTAAGGTAGGCGACTAAACGCTCTCAAACCAGCTTAACTTGTGACACTGCGATTCGAAACAAAGATACGTATTCGACCTCGCTTGCACTGGTAATGCGAGCGCACGGCTAGCTAGCGCCAAGGAAGCAATGTTATGTTTCTCGAAGAGCAGGTAAAAATCAGGGCCGGATTTTCACACAAATATATTTGGGTGGTTTTACGTTCTTTAATTTAAAGAGATAAAACATAACACTATTTAAATAGTAGGTACTTTAATATTTTTTCATAGTGGCACGCGCCTTTGCGGTTTTTAAACAATAGATAAGACGATAATCCGTAGAAGCTCACGGAGAAAAATAGAAACTATACTGACTTGTCAGCACAGCACATATACTTATACTTAATCGAAACGACAGCGGCCATTATCTGAGGTCCCTAGGTACTAAATTACAAATACCAACATTAGTCTCATGGCTAGTCAATCGAGACGCATTCGAATCGATTAAATGTTACATGTGTAGCGATCAAGTTGTTTTGCTAATATGGCGGCCGATTTACAAGTAAAATCAGCTCCTTTTTCTATCTATACGATAACGATTTAATTTATTTACTTTAACCCGGAAAAATGTGTTAGTCTCGGATTGATAGATAGAAATGGTCTATGCAGTGTGTAATTTAAGCATTGTGAATTTTTGAAAAAAAAATTGACTGGCAATGTATTTCGTACGTCATAGTCACTTGTGACTTAAATGCGTTAGAGAACGCGTCATTTAAGTCTAGTAATAGTACATTGTGTAACGAGGGGGGTAAGTGAAATTTTGGATACGAGGGTGGTAAATTAAAGACCCGAGTTTGCAATATTCTTACCCACCTAGTTACACACAATGTCTTTCATCACACTTGCGAAGAAAAAACTAAACTTCAAGCGAAGTAATTCTTAAATACGGTGACATATCAAACATTCGTCCGACATTTTGTAATTTCTTGACAGCTTAGGCATCGAAGGCACAGACCTACTCGGCATTCAGCCACGATTGAAAATTATGTAAAAGTATTTTAGACGGCTAATAAATTAATCAAATTAAATAATTTTAAACAGAAACAAAAATATTAAATTATAAACGTCAGTATTCTAAAAGTAAAACTCATTTATGCTGATTGGTTTGTATGAATAAGTGACATAATAAAAAAAAGCTATAACTCCCTAGGGATTTTTAGTCGGAAAACCAACAGCTTTAGTTAACTAAAACTAGGTTAACATAAATATGTGTCAGAGAAGCCAATTACAGGTTTCCACAGACAGGATACAAAGGTAGACATATTACACGCTAGCACAAAATTAAAGACAAAATTAAATTAAAATTAAATATATTATATAGCTTTTGTTACAATCCATAATTCCCGCGGGAACAATATAGGCCTTTGTCCTTCAGTACACCTGCATGAAATAAGGTCTTTCTTTTTCGAGCAAGTGTGATGAAATAATACTGTCCCATAACATTTTAAAATCCACAATGCCTTTAGCAAAGCAGATGGCAACGCAACGGGCACATACGCGCCACCTGTTAATAGGTACCTCTAAGTGTCACTTTCCAACAGCTTACAGAGCAAGAGTCATTGTTTGATTGGGTCATACACGTTTTATAGTATATGTATTAACTCGTTCGTGTCTTTCCTGTAGGCATCGTAGAGGGAAGCTAAAGCTAATTTATACGCTGCACAAGGGCACCTGTAATGACAGGTGGAATATATTTTTTCAGTAAGTAATTGAGAGTCAAATAAAAACGGGATATACATATACCTATAAAAAATATATTTGGGGATCTTACACGATCGACCTAGCCCCAAACTAAGCAAAGCTTCTAAAATGGGTCCTAGGCGACGATATACCGTCGTACCTATGTAGTAGAGTCGTTAATTTTTATTATATTTTCCACAAAAGTGACCAATTTCTAAAATGTGTTTGACTCGATTACATTACCTCGATTATCCGAACTAATCGGGACCGAGACTAGTTCGGATAAATCAAAAGTTCGGATAATCATGATATGGCTGGTTTGGGACGAGATCAAACAAAAATAACACCTTTTTACATAAAGCCAGTAAGTTTGCCTGTTGTAGATATCTCGCTGGGACAGACAACTATACTATTCTCTAAAAGCTTTATAAACAGAGATATGGGTCAAACACGTTATAGAAAAATGTCCCTTCTGTGGACAATAGGTACAATAAAAGTTAACGACCCGTGTACCGACATTTTACGTATATCATTTTACTCTAAAGTAACAAAACTTTCGTGAGACACAGACATATTAAATACACCATTACCAATTTGCTAATGCGTTACATTATAAGCTTTCAGTTGATACCTAAATTATCAGATTCGGGTATAGAATTACAAAGACTACTGGGTGCGGACGAAGAAATGCAAACTGATGCAATACTTTTGCACGCGAGTGTAAGTAGATATACTCGTAAACAGGTAATTTTAAGTCGAAAATCGCTCGACATGTTTCATGTCATGATTTTCGGATTAAAATACGTGAGTGACCTGTTTTAATATATTTAATTTGAGAAAGTACAGAAAAATGTATCCCGCCTTGAAGGGTGCAGCGTAAAACTCGGCTTTAGATTCCCTTGAGGGTCCCCAGCAAACGTAGTTTCGCTAGCTAGATTGCTATGAAACTTTGTACTTGCAATAGAATAAGGTATATCTAGTCCTGCGGTGGAAGCATAGTTCCATTTCTATCACTTGTCACTATACCCGTCACTTTCGAACTTACATACTTGTTAGAACGTGACAGGCATGGTGACAAATGATAAAGAGCCGACCATCTTAGCCCTACTGTAATTGATACCATAGTAAAAAAAATACAGCGAACTTAAGTTTTTCATACAAAACTTGTTTTTGAGCTATTTCTTTTTTTTATAAACTAAAGCTTTATAATAACAGGACTAGATATACCTTATGTCATTGTATGTGAAAAATTGCATTACAATCGAACACGTAGTTTTAAAATGTGAATGAAACTCCGTTTGTATGGGAAAGTCAAACATAGGGGCATAGCTATGGATATATACGTCAAATTACGTAAGAATATTTTCCATGATGTAAATATCCAAGGAGGAAAACGGGGACTACGGTTGTACGGCGAAGCGGCCGGCCGCGTCCCCTTTACTTTGCAATTTCTATCGCATGTATAACGGGGAGTCCTCCAAGGAAAGTTTCGGATTAAACCTGCCCTTTCCGCCATCGCTCTACGCGACAGCATTTCCATCCTCACCACTTCAATGCAGTCCTCAACTGTGCGTTTCTCCAGAAACTTCCTGTCTCGCACAGCTAAACTGTGGAATGAACTGCCACCTGCGCTATTTCCGGACCGATACGATATTCAAACCTTCAAGAAAAGAGCGTACTCCAATCTTAAAGTCCGGCAACCCACTTACAACCCCTCTGGGTGTCCATGGGCGACGGTAATAGCTGGCCGTTTGCCCTCGAGGCACAAAAAAGTAGGTAACTATTACTTATTCTGCGCCCGATCACTTGACTCGTCGGGAATACTTTCAGTACCTGTTGCAATGAACCACGTGTCGGGGCAACGCTCAGCAACATTGTTGCACAGCCTTGACTCGCTGGTAGTGAGTTACTGACCGACTCACGCTATCTATAATTAATTGGTGGTAATCACTTAAGGCTAGGTTCTTCCAGTGAAACTACCGGTCGGACTTGGAGACAGGCTATTTTTAGTAATAGTGACTATTTACCGGTAAAACCTGGGATAACCTGGATAAAGTGTCTAATAAAACTGTTTTCAAGTTTTTTTGTAACGTCAATGCGGTTAAATCGTGCATTACGTACGCAAGCGCGTATTTCAAGCAAGAGTACACTATTGTTAACTTTGCCGATAAGCAGTGATTGCGTTTAGTACCAGCAGTGAAAATCAAATCAAATCAGAAGTCATTTATTACAACAAACTCCCATAGATACATACCTTACAGACGAACATGTACGTACAATAATTAAAACTTTTGAAACTATAAACAATTTAGGCGTCACCTATTCTGGTGTAAAATTCGGCAGATTTCGCGGAACCGCCGAAATATCACACCAATCGGCCAGAAGTGCAACGGCGCAATTGCGGACTTGCGATAGTTCGCAAAAGCATCTGTGTTCTGTAGGTTACGTTGAAAAAATATACGCCCGTGTATGGTATTTACCGCAGATATTAAGAACGATTCTGAAGAATATTCACACTGTCCAAGTAAATTTACAGAACTAATGTTATTTAGTTCACTTATATAATTCTTATTTTACCTATTTTAGTATAATGAATCCTGTGTGGGTGTGTTTTAGTTATTTAAAGGTGGCCAGCCCTATTACTTGTGTTCGAAAAATACTTTTATTTTAAATCTCACAATAATGTGATTGTTATAACAAGTCAACTGTGTTTCTCCTTTAGTTTCATTTTATTTAAATCCTACAATCTCTCGAAGCATTATAACTTGTAGTTCGCCTCGAACAGAGACCTCGCGCTATATTTCTCTCTAACTCATTAACTTCAAAGCCGCTCATCCTATTGTATATTATTTTGGAAAAGAACTTAAAAGTTGTTTAACTAGGGTTGCTATTACAGTATTTCCCCTGACGTTTTAGGATTTTTCATCCTTTGTTAGGGGTGTGGGGAGCTTGCAGTGTCAGAATTTTTCATCCCTTGTGAGGGGTGAGGGCAGTTTGCTAGTGTCAGGATTTTTCAGCCCATTGTTAGGATTGTGCGGGGACTTCGTGAGTGTCAGGAATTTTCGTCCTTTGTTAGGGGTGAGTGGACTTCGCGAGTGTCAGGATTTTTCGTCCTTTGTTAGGGGTGAGGGGACTTCGCGAGTGTCAGGATTTGTCGTCCCTTGTTAGAGTTGCGCCGGGACTTCGCGAGTGTCAGGATTTTTAGAACCCTCAATTAACCCCTAGAACCTACTTAACAGTTTGGAGACAATCGTCATTGTATTTAGTCATGGTGCTAAATATAATTTTCACATGTTAGTTATTTCCGTATGATAACTGCCATCATAGCGCTATTCAGAATTATTTAGGATTGTGCGGGGAGTTCGCAAGTGTCAGGATTTTTCGTCCTTTTAAACCGTAAAATGTACGCAAGCTTACCTAACCAAGTTCGATCGGTTACTTAACAATTGCATCCGGTTTGTCTTTGGACTCCGAAACTACTACCATATCTCCGCTTATCGCAAAAAACTTAACTGGCTCCTTATTCGTGAACGTCGATCCTTGCGTATTCTCTGCACTTTCAATTTTATTTGATCCTTCAGCCCCTGATTACCTTCGTTCCAAATTCAAATTTGTTACTCCGCGCCCCGGCACCGATCTCCGAACCTCCCGTAGCCTTCAACTTATTGTCCCTCGACATCGTACAGGTTTCATGTCGAATTCCTTCAACATTCAGGCAATCCGGCTGTGGAATGATCTTCCTCTTTCTATGAGACAAGCCCAGAACAAATTCTCCTTCAAGCGCATGTTGCGCAAGCATCTGTTTGACAAGGTTCAAAGGTTGTACTCATGATGTTTCACAATGGGTATATATTTATGTATGTATGTATTTATTTATTTAATCTTTATTGCACAAAAGAAAACAATCTTATAGTACAAAAGGCGGACTTAATGCCACGAGGCATTCTCTACCAGTCAACCTTATGTATTTATATTTATGTATCATATTATTTATGTATGTATAATTTTATATAATTTTGTGATATTTTTTTTTGTCATTTTACTCTGTATTCTGACCCTGCACCAATTAGGATCTTTCCGTGTGGCTCATGGTTGACTGGTAGAGAATGCCTTCTGGCATTAAGTCCGTCATTTGTACTCTTCATGTATTGTGCAATAAAGTTTTAATAAATAAATAAAATGTAAACGTAAAACGTCAACGGGAGCCTCCCAATATCATAATTAAGCATGTTAGGCATTTTTTTTCCAAGCCCATTTTAGTGTCCCAGTTCTGGGCAAAGGCCTCCCCTCTCTGACTCCCGATCTAGCGCCTCTTCCGGACAGTTGTTGAGGAAGGTGTCTAAGATCGTCCCGCCATCTCTGACTCCCGATCTAGCGCCTCTTCCGGACAGTTGTTGAGGAAGGTGTCTAAGATCGTTCCGCCATCTCCGACTCCCGATCTAGCGCCTCTTCCGCACAGTTGTTGAGGAAGGTGTCTAAGATCGTTCCGCCATCTCAAACTCCCGATCTAGCGCCTCTTCCGGACAGTTGTTAGAGGAAGGTGTCTAAGATCGTCCCGCCATCTCCGACTCCCGATCTAGCGCCTCTTCCGCACAGTTGTTGAGGAAGGTGTCTAAGATCGTTCCGCCATCTCCGACTCCCGATCTAGCGCCTCTTCCGCACAGTTGTTGAGGAAGGTGTCTAAGATCGTTCCGCCATCTCCGACTCCCGATCTAGCGCCTCTTCCGCACAGTTGTTGAGGAAGGTGTTTAAGATCGTTCCGCCATCTCCGACTCCCGATCTAGCGCCTCTTCCGCACAGTTGTTGAGGAAGGTGTCTAAGATTGTGCCGCCATCTCCGACTCCCGATCTAGCGCCTCTTCCGGACAGTTGTTGAGGAAGGTGTCTAAGATTGTGCCGCCATCTCCGACTCCCGATCTAGCGCCTCTTCCGGACAGTTGTTGAGGAAGGTGTCTAAGATTGTTCCGCCATCTCCGACTCCCGATCTAGCGCCTCTTCCGGACAGTTGTTGAGGAAGGTGTCTAAGATCGTCCCGCTATCTCCGACTCCCGATCTAGCGCCTCTTCCGGACAGTTGTCAAGGAAGGCGTCTAAGGTCGTCCCGCCATCTCCAACTCCCGATCTAGCGCCTCTTCCGGACAGTTGTTGAGGAAGGTGTCTAAGATCGTCCCGCTATCTCCGACTCCCGATCTAGCGCCTCTTCCGGACAGTTGTTGAGGAAGGCGTCTAAGGTCGTCCCGCCATCTCCAACTCCCGATCTAGCGCCTCTTCCGGACAGTTGTTGAGGAAGGTGTCTAAGGTCGTCCCGCCATCTCCGTCTGGGCCTACCGCGTCCGCGACTTAAAATGTGGAAACTTTGGAATTTTAACACATTAATTATTTTAGAACAAAAAAGTCATTTATTGTCACAAAAAATAAATAACTAGTACATACAGCAAGCAGCAGCAAACATGATTGACAAATCGTTTTGACTGAGCAACTTGATTTGACTTAACAGTCAACCACCATATAAGCATTAATTACAGCACAGTAGCAATATATATACAGCTTTTGAGAATAGGATTATCTATGAAGGAGGCATTATCTATGAAAAGGGTATTGTCGATGGCGCTTACGCCGCACTGCGTCGCGCAGCATTGTATTTGTATCGGAGCATGCCATCGACAATAAGGTCCCTTTTCATAGATAACGTCACATTTAAGGAAGAAACATATTTCTTACTTTTTTATTTAAATTAAGCCCAATTAGAAGAGACATGATGTCATGTCATAAGGACTATCATTCGATGCAAGGAGTAGGTATAATTTTCATTTATTGCATATGACAGCGGCCAGGCAAGTCGGACTTTACATTTAACAGTCACAAATATAATGAAAAATATTGAAAAGCGCCATCTGAACCAAAAAACTCTTACTTAAAGCCTTACTGAGCTTACTGTCGGTCGGACTAAGTTGATTTGTGTAAAAATAATCCTATAATAATTGTTTCATTTTATTATTTATCTACAAAAATGATGAGTCACGTGGGGAAAGCGGTGTTGTATGGAGGTTATCCTTCTTGAATATTTACGAGTCCCTGGTTTTATTCAGTGCTTTGATTTAAATGTTTTCCCTTTAAGTATTTTCCGCTTTTAATAAATGAATTCAGATAACACTTCCTGCCTTTCGTATTCATGATTTCATGATTCGTAAACATGATTTATTTATGAGTTAGTATCTATTGTATCTCACTGCTGGGCAAAGGCTTCCCACTTTCTTCCACGCATCTTGTTGTATGTCAATTTTATGCCAATCATTCCGAAAGACGTCAAATTAACCCGGACCCGGGTGCTCCCTTAAACTACGTCCAAAAGAGAGGTAAGGGCATTGTAAATGTCATCTCGCTTTGTGTGGTAGGGCACAGCACAACGGACGTCACTTCAGATCTAGAGCAGAGCCAAACTGAGAAAGTACCTCCACCTTATAGAAAACCGCAGCCAAATAACACTAGACTCTGCCGGTGAGTAAGGTTGCCATAGCTCAACGAGGGTGCGGAGTGTTAGGGTTGGCAGCAAGCATGTAACTCCTCTAGAGAAAGAAATGAAGACTGCTTACCATCAGACGGGCCGTATGCTGGTTTGCCACCGACGTAGTATTAAAAAAAAGTTGTGCCGCCATCTCCGTGGAGGTCTGCCGTGACGCCTCACTATGTTTGGTGTCCGTTCGGTAGTTTTCTTGGCCCACAAGTCGTTTGGCATACGGCAGATGTCCCCATTTAAGCTTAGCGGTTGTGTAGCCTACGTTGGCTACTTTGGTTTTGGAGCGCAAGATGGAGTTTCTGATTCTGTCAGTCAGATTAACACCAAGAATATTGCGCTCAATCGCTCTCTGGCAAATCAAAGCAAACATAGATGAATTTAAAGTAACCGGGCCTTAATTGAACTATTATTGTGATTCCTATTGCAAACCAGGTAGAGTTACCTGCAATTATAAACTTCATAGTAATTACAGAAAAGTAAGAAACCTTGTTTTTTAACGTAAAAGGAAAACCAGTATACTTGTATATATATCCCGCCATAGCTAGTAAGCAACTACTAATACTAATATTCGTCTTGCAGACTTCTAAAATCCTATATTTATTTTCTTGAAGTTATTCATACTTAGTATCTACTCTAATAATAATAGAAACCCTCTAAGTCTATGCAATCTATAAGACCAAAGAGAATTTGAAATAGAGGTATATTGTCAAAGAAAACTGTAGACACTGCCATCTTGTGAGACTTGTCGTAGGGGCGCCTTGTTGAGTTACGCGTTCCGTTCGTTAATATTCCCTATTGGAATTCACTTATCATTATATGTAGAAAATTAGCCGAACGCGATCCGAAAGTGTTCCGAAATGTTTGTGAGCTCGGCAATTTTTTTCGCCGAATGCGAAGTTTCGGCCGAAACGTCATTTTTATACCGAAATAGAAACTTCGGTCGGACACTGCACGTAATCAATTTACTGTCCATATATATGACAAATAAGATGCCTATACAAGCTATTAATATATTGTACATAAATTGTAAGATAGAGCCCACACTGTTCTTATGATAACGAGAAGTCAACATTCTTCACAGACTGTCCGTTGTTCGATAATTAATTAGTACAGTAATTACAGTTGATAAAAACATTGTATTTAATTACTATACTAGTGGCTCTGTGAGCTGTCGACCTGGCGATAAGATTTACAAGCTTAAAATGTAAAAATAAAAAATACTTACTTCGTTGACTCTTCATTTATATATCACAGCGCACTCACAATGATCTTAAGTGCCATAGACACAAAATCAATAATAGTATTACCGTACAGATATGACAGAAAACCGAAGTTTGACAGCGATTCAGGGACGAATTATGCTGACGGTCTAATGTCGGACGCTATCTCTTTCGGCTCTAAATTAAGCCCAATTAGAAGAAACATGAAGGAACTGTCATAAGGACTATCATTCGATGCAAGGAGTAGGTATAATTGTATGACAGAAAACCGAAGTTTGACAGCGATTCAGGGACGAATTATGCTGACGGTCTAATGTCGGACGCTATCTCTTTCGGCTATCTAGGGTTGTCAAAAATCAAGTCATTATCTTCAACCACGTAAGTTTGTTTACCACTTAAAAGTGCCAGTATACACGGCCCGATTCGAACATTACGGGTCCCCAGCAAGCTCGGTTCTCTATACAAACGTAGTTACGCTCTCATATTGAAACGACTCCCTAGATTGCTCTAAAACTTTGTACTTACAATAGGATAAGGTATATCTAGTACTGTAATTAGTTTATGTAGCTTCAATTCAAGTTTTTCATATAAAACTTGTTTTTGCTCTATTTCGTTTGTTATATAAACTGGAGCTATATAATCTTATTACAGGACTAGATATACCTCATGTCATTATATATGCAAATAGGGTTGTTTCCAATTTTTTGAAACGCTTGTATTACGTTCTATATTAACTAAAAGTTGCTCTAAAATTCAGCTTTTATACTAAAAACGGCTTTAAATATGTTAAATTAACAAAATATATTTTGACATATGCTTTCGCGCCCAAAACGCTCTTTGAAAATTGTGTGACGTCACAGTTTACGGTTTGACACATAACTACATACACACGTAGAAGATACGAACTGTCAACTGACATTTGTCATTTGTTGTTTATCGCCTAACTGTCAACAGTGTCAATCCAAGAGTTGTGACGTCATCAGAATCTTCAAAGACGTTTCGAGTTTGGTAACGTGACGTGTGCCAAAAGATATTTTAAATTCAATATTTACAAAAATATGGTCAATACAGGTCCCCTAAAAGTAGTTTAACATGTTCTTATAATCCAAAATAATTTATTGGGATACAATTCTGCCCTAAGATTTGTAGATGGAAACGACCCTATTGTCATTACAATACAACACGTAGTTTTAAAATGAGAACGAAACTCCTTTTGTATGGGAAGGTGAAATTCGCCTGAGATTCCGTAGACTCTTAAGATATGTTAAACATTAGCTAAAGATACGATATGGATTAGATATGTCAGTGTCAAAAGTGACGTTTCTTCAAACAAAAACGTCTTTTTTGACACTGACATATCTAATACATATCGTATCTTTAGGAAATTATTGACGTATCTTAAAATTCGGGCTGACAGTTTCTATTATGCTAACCTAACCAATCTAGCGACAACAATAATAGACAATGTCTATAATTGTGTCTAATGATGAGCCCCATAAATCGGCTGGGCTGGCAGCAGCTTGCACAAAACGACTACGAACACACAGACAGACTAATTACATGCTGTCAATCGCTGTCAACTGATGTCAAACCACCCATTTAAGAGCTCGACCAATCATTAAAGAATTCTTACTTCAAAATCCTTAAAAGATTTATTGTAGAAGTTTAAAGACGGAACTGGAGTTTAGTTACAAACGGAGTTTTTATCTCATTTTAAAACTACGTGTTGAATTGAAATTAAACTTTGCACGTAGGTACGTAATGACATAAGTGATATTTATGCCTGTAATTCGTTTATATAGCTTATAAAACAAACGAAATAGAGCAAAAACAAGTTTTGTATGAAAAACTTAAATTGGCAGTATTTTTTTTTACTATCGTATCTGAAGCTACATACAATAATTACAGGCATAGATGTACCTTATCCTATTGTAAGATGTAAGTACAAACTTTCACAGCAATCAAGCTAGTCGTTTTAAAATGAGAACGTAACTACGTTTGTTTGTATGGAGAACCGAGTTTGCATGCGGACTCTTAAGGCGTTTGTCAAAACCACGTCAAAACTAACAAACCCTTGATAATCTTTTGTCCCTATCCATCATTTTAACATGTCTGTTTGATAGAAAGAGACAACATTTAAAAGAGCGTTTCTATAAACTATTTTCTAACTCTACAAAAAATCCGGGAAACATATTTGATAGGCCATACGAAATTTCACAAGAAATATTACATGAGATGTATTTTTGACGTTGACATGTAATATTTTAAAAATATTATCGTTAAATGAGTATGAGTATGAAACATATTTGTCCAAGCTGAAACAGATATACTTTGCACGCGCTTACGCTCGCGCGGTCAAAAAAGCAAGCTATAATAATGTCTGGAGTCGACTTATTTGTTTTATTGACTTATGTCATTATTTATGATGACACTGTGGCCATAATAAATCATAGTGTGCCTACATCACGTTAGCCGTGGCAAAAAGTCGGGACAACGCGAGAAAAATTATGAGTGATATTCTAAGTATTTTTTATTTTACCCTCGTATTTTTTTTCGTTCAGTAGGTTACTGTTCAATGTTCATACGTGTTCATGTAAAGTTAGGGTCCAATTGCAACAATGAGGACATTAATCATGCTAATTGCATATTGAATATCTTGTCAGTCTTTTAAAAGCTTGTCTTTGTATTAGTATGTACATATTTAAACTCTTTATTATAGGAACACAGCCCCTTGGATTAGTTTAACAGAATGATCCAGATCCGCAAGTGGCTCCGGTGTGTGAGCGAGACAGCGCTTTGCACGTAGGTATATAGCGATGTTTCGGTCGCACACCGGACAACCAGTGTCCAATGCTGTAAAAAATACAGATTACTCATTTAAGTAGGTACTTAATGTATTTAATATAGTACATTACGATACAAGTGCGAAAAATAGGAAATTCGAAACGAGTGGCGATAAATTAAAACACGACCGAAGGGAGTGTTTTAAATCGACACGAGTTGCGAATTACCTATTCGCACATGTATCGTACAACGTTTTACAGTACATATGGCCCTTTAAATGTTCGACACAGTAACGTAATATGCTACTTCTCGCACTAGTGCTATAAAGTAGCCCCATATGTACTGTAAATTATATTAATGGTTCCTAAGGAAAGCCGTCTTTTCTATACGTTGCATGGTAGTTTACGATATACAAGGTGCCCACGAGGAACCAGAGAGATTTTAACCACGGATTTCTGAGGCCAAAAGAAGAAAACAATGTTATATGAGTTTAGGTCAATTTCACAAACAAAAAAATGTTTTTACTTTTTTTCTATTTTTTTGTATCTATTTTTAGACAAAATGTAAACGCTATTTGTAAAACTGTAACTCAAAAAGAATGTGTTTTTTTTTTTGTAAAACCTATATTTTTGCAAAATGTTACTTGTCACTTTTTGACATCTATTAATAAGGATATTTGGACTAGGTGCCATAGTGGCAACATCGCCATCCAAAAGGCGTTTTGAAAAGTGGCTTTAATTCTGAAATTAGGCGAATTCCAAAAAGGTTTATTTAAGGACATTTTAGTTTTTAAATATGATCAGGAATATACTGTTAAAATCTCTCGCAATGATCACGGGCACCGTGTTTATTTTCACGCCTCTTGTTTTCTATTATTATTATGAGATAAATTCGCAAAATCACCTTTTTATTGATTTTTATTGCTGTCAGCTGTAAGTTTCAACTCCATAAACAAGAAATTTGTCAGTTCAGTTATTTTCTAATTTCTTAAAAAGTCTTGAATCCTTTAAAAACTACTTACTCATATCTATTATTTCTTTTGACGACCGGTTTGGCTTAATGGGTTAGTACGAAGCTGCTGGTCCCGGGTTCAAATCCTGGTAAGGGTATTTATTCGTGTGATGAGCATGGATATTTGTTCCTGAGACATGAGTGTTTTCTATGTATTTAAGTATTTATAAATATTTATATATTATATTTATCGTTGTCTAAGTACCCCCAACACAAGCCTTATTAAGCTTACTGGGGACTTAGTCAATTTGTGTAATAATGTTCTATAATATTATTTTATTTGTAATCTTTTGTTCGTAGAAACAGAGTCGATAATCCGTTGAACCTTCAAGATGATTCTAGTTCTAACGACTTTTTACTACTTAGTTTTGCCGTAAACCTTACAATTGCTTTGTTTTCTGAAACACGCTGTCAAGTTACAACTTCTCATTCATAAGCTCTACAAAAAATACTTCCATATTTATTTCTATACCTACGGAGGAATCTGTTATTTTTGATTAATTTTCGCATTCCATTCGTCTTTGTCATACTCATTGTTAAAAATGAGCTTGTGTCTTTCTCTTCTTCTTCGGTCTTCGGTGAGCAAGTGCACATTCCTCGCTTGCCCAGATACGACTCAAGGGCGTCTCACCACTTAGATGGTTGGCAGTCCCCACCTGTGCGTTTCTCCAGAAACTTCCTGCCTCGCACAGCTAAACTGTCGAATGAACTGTCGCCTGCGGTATTTTCGGACCGATACCACCTTCAAACCTTCAAGAAAAGAGCTTACTCTCACTTACAACCCCTCTGGTGTTGCAGATGTCCATGGGGGGCAATCACTTACCCTCAGGTGACCCTCTCGTTGGCCTTTTTTTATACTACGTCAGTGGCAAACAAGCATATGGCCTGCCTGATGGTAAGCAGTTTCCGTAGTCTATGTACGCCTGCAACTCCAGAGAAGTTACATGCGCGTTGCTGACCCTAAACCCGCCCCCCTCGTTGAGCTCCTCTGTCATAAAAAACAGGCAACTTGTACAATTTGTCACAATATAAGTGCTCCAATTTTGGAACGCTACGACGATTTACGAACACGCTCAATTTACGAACAAACGAACGGCACGCTTTCAAATGATATCCTATCTTGAGTTATAATAAATCATTAAAAGAAAAACGAAACACCAAAACAGGCAACACCGCCACCTACTAAGAAGCATATCACCAATCTTGAGGACATGTCTCTATAAATAATTAATTAATTAAAAGCTGTCAATGATATTTATAAAATGCAGCCAATTATGTTAAAAACGCGTGACATTCTTGCCTTATCGTACACAATTAAATATACATTATGTACGTAACATTAAGAAAGGACCTATAAATATGCAATGAATTAAAAATAAATCAATTAAAACAAGACGTATAGCATAAATGCGAGGAGATAAATAAATATTCATTCGGTGTCATAATTTTTTACAAATTTGTCCTCTAGAGATGCCATAATTAATTGGAACGTGATTGTGACCATTTATATACGTATTCTACAGCGGTATTGATACACGGGACAGAAACGGGGCGGGCAAAGATACGGGACGCGATATTTAAGTACGGTGACAGTCCCGTATGTACGGGACGTATGGCAACCCTATCTAGAGACCTATAAAAGGTTCAATTTAATTGCATTTTGAGTCTTTACTCTGGAAAATTAAAATTGCATTTGCATTGGCAAGTTTCACGAAGGAACTTGTAACGAACCGTTCGCCACAAAGCCGCTTGCATACAATTAAAATTACGCTCTCATTATAAAACGGCAAGTTGATATAACGTGAAACTTGGTATGAACGATTGAGTAAGATATCTATATTTACTATTAGTTGTTATTAGTAAAAATTGTGTTACAAATAGGTAATACAGATGATAGAAGAGCCGACTGCAAAATTTCGTACCGTCTTGATACCGCGATGAAATGCATAATGGTTTCCCATCATCTGATACCAACATGAAACCAATTCCAGTCCGTAGGTTTTAACCTATTAGGGTAATAGGGATATATATATGCTTGCCAATGCTTTTCCTACCGAAATACCTTGACAGACTAGATTAAGTAAGCAAGGTCACCAACGGTACCCCTAAATATTTATACCCATCTGGTATCACCATTAACCCAATTCCAGTAGATTTGAACCCTCATTTCAGGAATATATAAGTCTGCCAAGGCTTTTCCTGCCGAAACACCTTGACAGACGAGAATATGGTATCCCGAAATACCACCATGAAACCAATTCCAGTCAGTAGGTATGAACTTTCATTTCAGTGCATGCCTTATGGTTTCGTCTTGGCAACATTTTACATGAAAATGTTGTTTGTTCATTGGATCTTATCTAGCATAAACGTAAATAATAATAATAAGTAATTCCACTCAAACGTCAATCCATAGACCGGTATACTGTTCACTTTTTCTACAATAGTCCCAATGCCTGCTGAGACCAGTTCATGGGTGTCTATTGTTGCACCTGTGAATGGGTTCCAGCAGGCGTTCTACATAACATTAAAGCTCTCCAAAGAAGACCCTATAACACATATTGGCCTACGTATTGGATCTATAATCCCCACGCAAGCCTATTAAAAGACCGGGACTTATAGGCCCGTAAAATCCATAATAAATATTATGGAACAATGTTATTCAAATCGACACAGCACCACAGTAAGCTCAATAAGACTTGTGTTGTGGGTAATATACGACACACACAACGGGATAAGTTAAATAAAAGTTTGTAAAAACCTCGGCAGACAGTACATTCTACAGTCGAAGCGTTCGTGGTATAAAATTCTTCTTTATTGCAGAGTGCGTGAGCGTAGCCATTCAGGTTCTATTTAACTTCTATTAAGAAAAATCGGCAAGTGAATTTGAAATCACCGATGCAGGAAATATGGTTGAATTTTTGAAATTGAACGATGCGAAAAACTGCATCTCCGTTCAAATTGAAAGCGATTTGATCACATTAAATTAATTAGTAAGTATGGGTAGGACTATCTGCTTCTCTATCACTCTTGCATATTTGAACGATAGAGGTTGATAACGAAATTTCGATTTGTGCTGTGGTAAAAAGTAGCTGTAGGATTAAATCGGTACTTCAGTACTAATACTACAAATGCGAAATTAACTCGTTATGTCTGTCTGTCACACTTAAATATTATTACAATAAACTGTATTATTTATATTACAGAATATTTCATATCTTCTCGAAGCTGTAGGTGTAAAACCAATGGTATATTCAGATTGACAAGTGTATAATAAGATCTTATGCTGAAATTGAAGAAGAATGAATTTCACTCTCAAATCGCTGAACGGATTGAAATGAAATTAGGTGTACAGATTTAAGTCCCGGAAAAGGGCATAGGATAGTTTTTATCGCGGAAATCTACGCGGAAAATTCGCGGGCAGAAGCAATTATAGAATATTATTTTAAACTCGATACTAAAAACAACATCGCACAGACGTTTCGTTTCGCACAACTATCTAACTAAGGAAGCTATGACCATAAAATGCAGTATCGTATAGATCGCAACATTGTTGCAATGCTAATTTAATACTAACGCATCGATATCAAACTATATCTATTTTTATTGCACCCACACATGGCGAAACAGAGCATAGGATTGAGAACTTAACGCTATGATCTTATGACTCAATATTGGTTGTCTTAATAGGAGTAGGTTAGTATGTGTGAGTCGATACTGCGCGTGAGTCGATGTCAATGATTAGCCCTGCCAAGTCTAGTAACGTAAGTACCACGTGTGCCTGTCCACTTATAACTATAGCTCGAAGCGTCGCCACCTGTCAATTTTAGCATAGAAAACAAAACTATAAAATTAATGTGTTAACTACACATACATTCATGGGCTTATTCGCACAGTAAATTTCAAGTACAAATCGATTTTATAATGCCAGCGACGGCTAAAAAACACGAATAAAAAAAGTGTTGATGTTTAAATTTATTATGTTCCACATTACTTGACACGGTTATACCTCTAGGACAGTGGTGGGCAAACTATCTTCATGGGGGGCCAGAAAGTTAAAGAAATTTCAGAGAATGGCCAGAATTGCAGCAAAAATGTTTTATTATTATTTTGTGGGCCATATACTTATTATTTCGAACTTCGAATGACCGGCGACGGGCCAGATAAAATTCTTTCGCGAGCCGGATTTTGCCCACTGCTCTAAGATATTGATGGTCTGGTCGGAGTACAAGACCAGACCATCTTTGTTTTCAGATTGTCTTTCGTTTTCTTACGCAGACGGTTTTTTTACATACGATTTCATTTATAAGATTTATCAGATTTAATTTATTTTTAATTAAACAAAACATATAGTAGCTACTAAACGCACGCATATAAACCCGAAGATTGTCGAGAATTGTCAGTCATAAATACAATATAAACTCAAAATACCATTATTAACCAATATTAGTACTGTTTTTATTGTTTATGTAACTGTTTTTTGTTGCTTTATGTCCTGTTGTCCAGACGACATTGTGGTAGATTTTTTTTTTAAAGGAATATGTTACCAACATGCTTAGTATACAGCCCATTATGGAAAGAGCTCACAAATACCACAAACATGAATGGCAAACGTGCAAGGTGGAGTGTATGTGATGGTAGAACGCTATGAAGAGGTCGGCTGGCGGCAGTCTGCACCGTGCAGTCTACATGGCTTATGAAGTTATAACCGCACAAGAACGCACTTAGAAAAAAAGATATAAAATATAAAAGAAGATATATTAGTATATACTAATTATATTTAGTTGGCAAAGCAACAAAAGATATTGCCCGCCGCGCAAAAGTTGCGAGGGAAGATTTGGTGATCGCGCGGGTTTTAACATTTTACCTCAATAGCTCTGAAAGTATACTTCTGTATACATTTTGCTCTATCACTACCTATTTATTACTAAAATTATATTGCTGTGGTATGAAGGATAAATTTCGTGAATTATTTCTATGAAGGCAACTTTAACCTTTTAAGGTTTTGGTCAGAGCAAATAATATATGTATTCTACTAATATATATAATCTATATATAGTCTAGTTTCAGAGTAATTTTTTTCAAGGCATTTGCTTTCATAAAAACGTGAAACAATTCAATATAAAAACTACTATTTGTAAAAGTCATTTACTGTCGCGCAGATGACATGTCATGTCACTGTCATGTCGCTATTAGTCAGCTGTCAACGATGAACTTATTTACAAACGACATAATAGAAAATACAAGTGGAATTAAGTTAATAAGGCTCGACCACACCGTTGCTCAAAAACGGTGACGGTACGGAATCGGAGGGACGTGCCGTAGGTGTCATTATTTTAATACTATCGCATGCCCTCCACACCGCATCTCACAATTCGCTGACGGTGCGGAATCGCAGTGATGTAGAGTAGAGAGTAGAGAGCGTTTATTCGTGGCAAAATAAAAAAGAAAACAACGAGTAACATAACATAACATATAAGCCACGAAATGGTCCCGACTCAGCATGGTGCTAGCCTGGCTGGGATAGCGCTGGTCTTCCGTCGGGGCCATGACCGTGTACAGCACGAAGCGTAACATAATATTTACAATAAATATAAAAAAAAATTACACATAATTAGACACATTACGTACAAATTGGAAAGTAAAGAAGTAACTTTACACAACGAATTTATAGAATATACATTAAAAGAATCGTAACGATAAATCTCAAAATCGTGAACGCGACCAACTTTGCCATAAATGACAAAATTGTACGAATGAATTGCAAAAAATGATATGCATGAACGTCTTTTTGCGTATGCTATAGACATATGTATGAATAAAGTACAATACAATACATTTTACATGGTTAATTTTCGTAACACAAATGATTCAATTAACTTAAGACTAATCACAGCTTCTTAACTACGCTTAATTACGTACAATTTTTATGCAATTCACCCGTTTAGCATGCCGTCCAATCAAAATAGCAGTGAAGTTTACGGCACTTCACTGCTATTCCGCACCGTCAGCGTATTTTATAAGTAGCTGTGTGGAGGACATAAAAGTCGTGACGCCTACGGCACGTCATTGCGATTCCGTTACGGTACCGTATTTTGAGCAGCGGTGTAGCCGAACCTTTATCAGGTTATTTTTACCTCACACCTTCTTTAGCCTTCATCATTACAGTTTTTATTTCCATAAGAGCCGCTCTTAGGTGTTAATAAAGGTTATTAGGTAAACACTTAGCTAATTAGCGTTTTTATCGTAATTATTGTTGTATTTTCATTTGTTGTTAGGTTATTTCTACTCTACATTACATCACCGTACTTAATAAAGTGGGAATATGTAATAAAAAAATAACGTTATGATAAAATATTGAAAAAAATTACGGGTTTATTTTTTGCTTGCTTTTATGATATAGTTCCAGTATCTCTTTGATAAAATAGCATTTTTTTTGTTATTCTATACATTACGACATTTCATTTATTTATTTCTTTATTTGTAGTCCCTGGTATATTATACAAAGTGTAACAAAAATAGTCCGTTTAAGGCCATATTCGGTATCCTGTTCTGATTCGGAAAAAGTAGAATTCAGGATTTTTTTTTAAACTGTACCACGGAATAAATAATAGTACGTATAGCTCGTGTCATCCACGATGACGCGCAGATTTGTCAAATCTAACCTTTAATAACATGGCAATACGAGTCAATGCTACAGAAGGTTCACTGCATTACAAAATACCTGTTTAGGTATACCGAACGTGCTCAAACGTTGCCGATTGGAGATATTATGTATACTTGTGTGTTGTCAGCATTTTTTTGTTTTGTAACCATCTGCGATGCAGTGTTTACTTGCTTTAGACATATTTCTATGCGACACCAGATCAGGTGCAGACCGCGCGGTGCGGAGTATCATACGCCTGCAACTACTGTAGGTATTAGGTACTTCTCCTTATACATCTCTCGACGGACTGTCTGCGGACGTGTTAAAAGGGAAAATACACTGGTGACCATTTAAAAGAAGATTTCAAGCAAATATATAAAAAATAGTTATATAGGGTACTAGTAAAAAGGTCCATATTTGCATATGACTACATTTGCATACGATTACCCGTCAGGGCTTAACAAAACTGTATTAAATATCTAATGGTTAACCAATAGGTAATACGTCGCGTGGTAATAGGTCGTTAATAGTTAATTAATTGATTGGAAACTGCACGCATTTTGCATAATATCATCATTACCAAAGACGAGTTGATAATAAAGATTGGTAGCCCTGTCCCGCTGATGGCACTCTAAACTATTAATAATATTTTTTATGGATTTTATAATTTTTAAATGTTATATTAAACTTTTATGGGAATATGCGTATCGGAAAGTGGATTCGCGTATGAAGACATTATTTTAAAAAATCATAAATCCTTATCGCCATGTTCGTAAACATGCTATTAGCCTCAATTAGCTAATTAATGATGAATAGCTGATCAATAATTTATCCGTTGTATTAAAGTGGCATTTTGACGTATGTATTTGTAAGAAACATAAATCAAATAACTGCGACTTTTCAAATGTGAAATGCTTTATTTACGTAACAGATATATTATATACAGAAGTATTACTATTAATAACCAGCTTGAATCCAAAATAGGGACTAGAGGCACTGTACCAAGGATGCTGGCGGCATTTCCTCGTTGTATCGCAATGCTGATACGTTGTGCGAGGAAGCCGCCAGCTCTTCGGTCACCAGTTACGTCAACCAGACGCTTCGCAATGTCTGTGCCAGTTTCAACGCCAAATGGTACAAAATGGCACTTTCTAGCGAGGTTCTTACTAGTTATTATATTCATTCCGTTTATTGTGACTTGTACGAGTAAAGCGTCATAACTAAGTGGAAGGCCTGAGTGGACGCTAGAGTTGAGCGTGCAGCAGGGCGGGGCGTGCGGAGTGCATGTTAAACAAATGCAAACGTATAGGAGTGGCCTTAGTGCACGCTGTACAAATCACTTGTAAGCCCGACGCCACGCTGCACGCCCCGCCGAACGCTCCGCTTCGAGCGTCTACTCAGGCCTTACACTAAGGGGTTAGTCTGTTTCAATTAGAAATGAAAGTTGCGTCTAAGGGTCATTTTATGTAAATGAAATTGTATTAAGTTTGAATGTGTCTTTAAAAAATGTTAAAAGAAAATGTTAGATATTAGGTGAGGGGCATTTTTACATACTTAACAAGAATATTCGTCTTATCTATGAACAGTAATTGACAGCTTATTCACACGCGAGTTATGTATTTACAACACATTAAGGAGACGTTAATGAGTCCAATCAAACATAAGGCCAGTATACATTTCAAAATTGAACTTATTGAATTTGCTTCTGTATTCTCTGCTCTGTAGGTACTTCTCTACAATAATTGTGCAACGATAAAAAAAAAACAGGATTCGCAACAATTAAGGCTTCTTTATTCGTTTGTTTACGAATTCCCTTTATCCACATATAAGGAAGCCAGAGCGGCTGAGATCCATTTTATGTATGGCCAACATCATTTTCATGACCAATTTACGTCTTTAGCTCATAATTTACTATCCGCTTTTTGCCTATTTCATGGCTACACAGATGTGTGAACGGGACAGCGCTATGCATGCTGATAGCGATATCGCGCTCGCACACTGGAGAAATGTGAAGCCCGTTTACCGTGCCTAGCCTATTTGACATAATCTTCCAATTAGGATGGCACATTAGCAATATCGTCAAGTAAGGTTTGTTTGTGTGCGCATGTCATGTCTCTATACACACTATATACACACCGGTGTGGTCTAATTATGGCAACGTGGTATACCACGATCCACACACAAAAAACTGTGTGTGTGTGTGTGTGTTTCTTATGAGAAAAAACTGGATCCGGGTACGTCCTTAAACTACGTCCAAAAGAGAGGTATGGGCATTGTGAATGTCATCTCGATTTGTGTAGTACGGCACAGCACAACGGATGTCATTCCAGATCTAGAGCAGAGCCCAACTGGGGAAGTGCCTCCACCTTACACAAAACCGTAGCCAAATAACACTAGACCCTACTCATAATGTTGAGTTCCTGCCGAAGCTCAACGAGTGTGCGGAGTGTTAGGGTCGGCAACGCGCATGTAACTTCTCTGAAGTTGCAGGCGTACATAGGGTACGGAGATTGCTTACCATTGGCTAGCCGTATGCTTGTTTGCCATCGACGTAGTATTAAAAAAGTAACTTACTACTAAAATAATTATACAATACGTATAATAATAAATAATGAATAGTGAAGAAATTTTTCACCTTACGCCCATGTGATGGGAGCGAAATGGCCAAGCCATATATTTTACCTTAGGAGTAGAAGTTTGAGGTGAGTTAGAGGTTTGTAAAGTTAGGGCTTGTAGAGTTAGAAGCTTGGCTCTACAAGAGATCTGATATATTTTTGACAGTGCGAGCCTTATGGTCTCGTCTTGGCTACATTTTACATGAAAATGTTTTTGATGGGATAAGATAATAACTTGAATTTTGACAACCCTAAATGGCCGGAAGAGATAGTGCCATACACTTGAAAGGGACAGCATAATTCGTCCCTGAATCGCTGTCAAACTTCGGTTTTGTAGGAAGTGCCATTTCTGTACGGTAATACTATTATTTATTCTGTGGTCCTGGTAAGGCGACTGTTGTCCCTCGACAAAACCACAGCCACAGTATTTGTTCTTGTTGTTTTTGTTTTGTTTTGTTTTTGTTCTGTTTTGGGACAACCGTGCAATTATCATCATCACTTCACAAATATCACAATGGCAGCTGAATGGCACATTAATGCATTTGCGATTTATATTTTATGACTGATCTGCAATGCGACTGCAAATTGGTACTAATTGTGTTACCATAATTAATGAACTTAGCTATTATTGTGGCAATCTGCGAATATTATGTTATACTTAAATAAATTATTTACTTTGATAAAATTGATAGATCTAGATAGATATCATAATATAAGTTCATTAATAAGGTTACGGTTAGAAAGAAATTGTATGCATGATATAAAGTTAGAGTTAAACACTTTTTAAAGTTCAAAAAACACTCCCAAGTGAATTCGCTGCACACTGACGCTTGTAGCGTCGAGCGTAAAATATCGATTATTATAGTAGACTATATCCCACTTCCACCATTTCCAGCGAAATTTCGACCGACGCTGCAAACGGCAGTGCTCAACGTATATGACTGACAGTCGTAACAGTCATATCAAATTCAAACTCGAGGCCAATTCTTACGTTGTGACATCAACAAGATGTCATTTTGTTATCATTTGTTCGTGAGTTATGCATACTTAATACAAAATAACAAAATTACATTATTTAGATATCAAAATGTACATTCAAATTGGCTTCCTAGTTTTCCCAAGTCACGTGGAAGTGCTTGGTGGGCATGTAGGCAGGGTATTTGTTTTTTGTGTAGTTTTTATTTAAACCTGTCTTGTTCATTCCAGCCTCCTGGGTGGTGCACCAGTGGCGGCTGTACGAGCGCTCACTGTGCTCGCTGCTGGAGCTGCAAGCGCGCAAAGAGTCGTTTTGCTGCTCGCCGCGCTATGTGCTGTCGCGCGAGTACGCGCCGCACCTGCCCGTGCCGCTCATGCGCTCGCCGCCGCCAGCGCACTTGTAGCCCCACACCGCGCCGCGACAAGTATGTGCACATATTAGCTAAGTGTAAAGCCGCGGTAAGCGACAAATCAAGGCCGTTCATACACTTGGTCGAGTGCAATTAATGGCCTTGATTTGCCGCTCGCCGCCCCGCCAGTCGCGTGTATCTAGTCTGCGGCCTAAGGCCGTGGTAAGCGAGGTGTTCGACGCGCCTTGCATAGCGTCAAGCGTCAAAGTAATCTGTACAACCCTATATCAGGGATCGACTTTTTTATAAAGTCTCAAAATACACTATATTATACAGGATGCTTTTGTTATCACTGACCAAACTCTAAGGGGGTGAATATGTAGATCATACTGAACAACTTTTTCGATGGGGCCAATCCCAAAATCGCGAAAAAAAATCTGCTGATCTATAATATGGGATGATAATATGGGGTATATATTTATCAGGTTTGCTCATTGCTCAAAAGAAGTTAAAGTCAGTTTATTCAGAGCCTACTGTACTAGTTTTTACACAAGCAGCCTGTGGGCAGACTACACGTATAAACGGTACAATGCTCTGCGCGTTCAATATAATAATGCGTACAGGGTGCTGATGGGGTTGTCTAGATTCTGTAGCGCGTCAGGGATGTTCGCGGAAGCGCGGGTAGACTGCTTTTACACCACGATGCGCAAGCGAGCCACATCCCTGGTGCGCAGAGTACGGGCCAGCTCCAACAGCATCCTGACCATGCTTGCGGACAGGGTTGATGGCCTATATTTAAATAACTGCTGCATGACTCATGTGCGCAGGAATAAGTGAGTACCTAGGCGGATTTTCTTGAATCCGCTTATTTATTTATTTATAAGAAACTCAAATATAGTATATAGTTTGCTATAATTAAATACATATGTATATATTAACATTAGCATTAAGATAAAAATTGTCACTAACACATAATGATCCAAGTTGGTCGTGAATAAATAATTTATAAAATTAAAAATTAATTATAAAAAACATTGACTCTGATGCACCGAAATGTATGAGATGACAGAAAATTTTGTCGCGATTTCGGGGTTGGGTATTACATATAGTAAAAGTTGGTCAGTATGACCTACATATTTACCCCTCAGAGTTACAGTGATAACAAAAGCATCTGTGCAGGTTAGGTCAGTAACTCGTATATTTTTAAACACTCATTCTCAATAACTCGCGAGCCGCATGCGTATCTTTAGAGGTCCAATTGTGACTCTTCCAGACACTTAAAAGACGGTCCAAGGCCCTCACCTTGGTCAGGGCGCAATGAAATTTAGTGGCAAACCACACTATTACCAGTTAAAGCTACCTTGGTCGGAATCTTTTGTAACCCCGCCCGATTATATCTCCAGAATACACATAAATAGATTAATTGTATTATAAATGGGTGTGTTATTGTTCCAACAAGTAAACGTCTTATCTATTAATCAAATAGACTTATTGGTTAAGGCCCTTTCCTACTTATACCTGCAGTATGTAATATTTCTCATCCGGGGCGCGGCGTGTTCGGGGCAATTAGCTAAGTCAGGAAGGACCTGTTAATCGTCAGTAATTAGGTAATAATATATGGTTGGCTGCGGCACATAACAAGTAATAGTACCTGCCTATTTCATACAGAATTCAAAATGCCGGTGCATATATACAGGTTATATTTAGTCACCTGCAATAACTCACAGAGTGAATATATAGGTCATACTGAGCAGCTTTTACTATGGAACCAACCCCGGAATAGCCAAAATGTATGAATGGGCCACATTTTTTTTGCGATTGTTCGGTTGTTCAGTATGACCTATGTATTCACCCCGTAAATTATACTTCGTATCCAAATCCAAGACAACAAATATAATTTACTAGCAGCAGTACACGTTATCGTGCAGTCCAAGTCACACATTTTAGAGATTATAGTATTTAAAAAACAAGTTCGCGCTGTCCCTCTCACTCGCTACGCTGCGTTCCTGCTTCGACATCGCTCCTCCAGTACTCATTACATGTTTTTGTGTTAGTCCGAGTCACACGTATTTTCGCCAAAATAGTGTTCCTCTAAATATGTGTACCTAATTGTGTTTCGATTAATGTTTATTGTGCGCTGAATAAGAAGTATAGAATCAAAACATTATTTGAACTGCCGACCGCCGTACCCTCGAACGAAAAATTGATGTTTATTCAGCTCGGCAAGTCTAGTCTCGTTTGCCATACTTACATGGCAGTTAAACTTTCAATTTGAAATTGTAGGTATATTCGTTTAGCGTAATAAACTTATTACCTAAGAAATCAAGTAAGTAATTTTTACGTTCATACGAAATCACTTACTACAACTACCTTCTTTTTTGAATAAATAAATTACGGAAAAAATAAGTATGGGGCTACAAATAGATTACAATTTGAACTTTAAATAATTGTAATACGTACTATTATAGTATTATTTACTAATATAATATTATTTAGATTTCATTTTATGATTGCATAAAATGCAATGTTCACTCACAATTTTTTTTTTACGAGATGCTTTCGCGTACAGATTTAAATATACAAACCATATCTGAATAAAGTTAATATATACTAGGTAATCGTTTCACGAAAGCGGCTTTTACCATGTCCGATCTACCCTACCATACAATAAAACAGATAACAATGGTAATCCTTGCCGATTGGTAATAAGTGCCTATGAATGATAACAAAACGCGTCTTTATGCAAATGTACATACACAGTACCAACAAGTTTAATGAGCGTCTTATGAGGATACCTATAGGTATAAATATACAGGAGTAATGTCAATCAAGACACAATCTATATGGCATTGGAAGACTATTTAGTCTGACTGACAGTTTAAAGTGTTTAATGCCATTAATCGACGTATACAAACGGGACGTGCTATGCGTGCTCCGATACCGTGCGCCCCATGCCCCATATGAGGGCCATAGTGAATCTATCGTATGGATCATGACGGATTAGGTAGTAGGCTTTAATCGGACATCGCGGTATCGTCGAGTCTTGGGTCCAATCGATGTGGTCGCCTCCTAAATTTGATCATCAGTTAGTTACCCGCTTTGTTATTATTAGACAGCTTTGATTAACATAATATAATATAATTTTAAAATGAAATATATTATGGAAAGATATACTTGATTTGTGTAATATTATGGACTCCGTCTAATAATAATTCTCCTTTCCGTGAGTACTTAGAAGCTTAGGTTTACTGTGCAACAAGATATTCATCAAACAGAAAATCGGTATTAACTGTGTTGATTAAAGTTTTAATGTAATTTTATAATGCACATTAATTAATAGTTCAAAATTAAAACACATATTAAATAAATATTTTCTTATAAATGAGATGTCGACATGGTACTATATTTGCCCCGCTTTAATAGTGAAGAGGCTATCATTACTCCACAATCATTGTGTCGAGGGCTCCGCTTTCACAGCGTCGAGGTTATATTTGCCCCACTTTAATAGTGAAGAGGCTATCATTACTCCACAACCATTGTGTCGAGGGCTCCGCTTTCACAGCGTCGAAGCTATATTTGCCCCACTTTAATAGTGATGAGGCTATCATTACTCCACAATCATTGTGTCGAGGGCTCCGCTTTAACAGCGTTGAAGCTATATTTGCCCCACTTTAATAGTGATGAGGCTATCATTACTCCACAATCATTGTGTCGAGGGCTCCGCTTTCACAGCGTCGAAGCTATATTTGCCCCACTTTAATAGTGATGAGGCTATCATTACTCCACAATCATTGTGTCGAGGGCTCCGCTTTAACAGCGTTGAAGCTATATTTGCCCCACTTTAATAGTGATGAGGCTATCATTACTCCACAATCATTGTGTCGAGGGCTCCGCTTTAACAGCGTCGAAGCTATATTTGCCCCACTTTAATAGTGAAGAGGCTATCATTTCTCCACAATCATTGTGTCGAGGGCTCCGCTTTAACAGCGTTGAAGCTATATTTGCCCCACTTTAATAGTGATGAGGCTATCATTACTCCACAACCATTGTGTCGAGGGCTCCGCTTTAACAGCGTCGAAGCTATATTTGCCCCACTTTAATAGTGATGAGGCTATCATTACTCCATAATCACTGTGTCGAGGGCTCCGCTTTAACAGCGTTGAAGCTATATTTGCCCCACTTTAATAGTGATGAGGCTATCATTACTCCACAACCATTGTGTCGAGTGCTCCGCTTTCACAGCGTCGAAGCTATATTTGCCCCACTTTAATAGTGAAGAGGCTATCATTACTCCACAGTCATTGTGTCGAGGGCTCCGCTTTCACAGCGTTGAAGCCATATTTGCCCCACTTTAATAGTGAAGAGGCTATCATTACTCCACAATATTGTGTCGAGGGCTCCGCTTTCCCAGCGTCGAGGCTATATGTACCCCACTTTAATAGTGAGGAGGCTATCATTACTCCACAATCATTGTGTCGAGGGCTCTGCTGTCGTAGTGTTGAGGCTATGTTTGCCCCACGTCATAGTGAGGATGCTATCATTACTCCACAATAATTGTGTCAAGGGGTCCGCTGTCGCAGCTGTCGCAGTGACGAAGATATATGCCGCACTTTAAGTTATATGTACTCTACAATTCCACAATAATCGTATCGAGGCCTCCATTTCCGCAGCGTCGAGGCTATATGTGCTTCATTTTAAGTGTCGAGGTTATAATGCTTCGGTCATTTGGTTCTTTGGTTGCTTTGCTTCTTTTGGTCGCTTCGCTCTTCGGTCGCTTCGCACTTCGGTCGCTACGCTCTTCGGTCACTTCGCTCTTCGGTCTACAGTCGGTCATTATACATATCTCAAAATGATATCGTCAAAGATATATAACGTTGCTCTACTATAACAGTGTTGATGCCAATGTAATGATTGAAGACTTTAATAGTATTGGAAGTAGCTTTACGCATGTAAATATAAGGGACTAAAGAGCAAAAATATTTAAGGTTGAGCTAAAGTTTACAGGACTTGTAAAAATAATGAAATATAAAGGAGGTTCTTGTTACGCGGAGGTAATTTAATAGGTGTTAAAGCGGCCTAAAATACCTTAAACAAAATGTACGCAATGTCATTGCCCTTACAGACAAAGAAATGCTGTATGTAAACAACATATAGGAAAAAATATATCTGTAAACCCTTTAACCCAAATTTATGATTCGTACTCATATCACGCTGTTATATACTCCTAATAACTTCAAACGTCAGCTTTGATATGCTGTCAAGAATATACCATATCAACGAGCCTAATGTAATAAATCCGGTACAATTTACTTACGGATTCTCAGCTCCAAACTTCAGGGGAACATCGCCGCATCAAACAAGAGGTGAACCGCCGTTGATGCACTATCCCGCGACGCGAAATAAGTGCTGTAAATTGTGCAACCATGCAACTAGAGTTATGCTGCCACGTGTTGCAGTCGCTTGCGCTAAGTAGTTAGATTAATAATCGCAATAAAGGGTTGAAATCCTTTAACAATAACATTATTATTGTCTGAAATGTAAATGCTCGGGTTGTCATATTGCCTTGCTGTAAAAGAAAGCTTAAATAGTTTTCATTTTTCGTCGCAATGCACACTGTACAGTTTTATTGTAGGTAACGTTAAAAAATGTTACTCCTTAAAATGAAGTACAAGTTACAAGTCATGCCAGATATTTTGTTCACAAATATATCATAACTCAACACATAATCTACCTAAGTTCCTTGCCACTTGTTAGCGTAGTAGCCATCATCGTTCAGATACGCATAAGCAGATGAGATTAGCTATTTAGTTATAAATAATATCATATTACTATTTCTTGATCTGTGGTAATAACTAAAATTAGTCCATCTATATTTTCAAAGTGATAAGTTTCAAATACTTAATACCTACAGGATACTCTACTAGTAATTGTCCAGACTTAGTTTTAAAGTACTTACATATAGCCTTGATATTTATGGTAGCTTTACAATGAAGAAAATTCTCCTTTATCTACCTCACTCAAAGGCTATTTACCGAGGAAAGTATTGATTGCTGTATTCAAAATTAACTTTAAAGTGTCGTAACATAAAATTAGATTATATTTTAGGGTCAGTAACGCGCATGTAATATACCTCTGCAGTAGCGGGCATTCATAGGCTACGGTGATTGTTTACCATCAGGCAGGCCGTATGCTTGTTTGTCTCCGTTGTAATTACATCCAGAGAATGGTTGGTAAATTCTAAATTATACAAAATGGTTTGTTTATATGGTTACAGACAGAAAATGCCCATCTAAAACTTATTTAGAGCCAACTAAAGCTTGAAAACACATTTACACTTAATGGCGTCCTGGCTTGTAAATGACATAAAAATAGTTGTACCTTGTGAATATTAAGATATATACAACTTTATCAATATACTACAGTGAAATCAAAGAAAGTTTTATACTTTTTTAATATTAACGAAATGAAATACCAAGAGCAATTTCACTCCTTAATTTTATTATGCTATACATACATTTTACATTTATACTATGTGGATACATAAATAATTATTTAAATTGGATATAAATTAATAACTTCTAGGTGGTACGTTGTTCTCTTTAGTCAAAATCAATAATATCAGTATGTTCGTAACATACTGATTTGATATCGATATTTTATTTTATTTTCGCATTCAGGATTTGAATTTAAATACAAAGCTCTGAACATCTGCTAGTAAATTATATTTGTTGTCTTGGATTTGGATACGAAGTATAATTAATAATCAAACGAACTTACCTGTGAAGTTTGATTACAATTATGCGAGTATCCAAATCCAAGACAACAAAGACCCGCCCCCCATCCCCAAAAATGAAAATAAAATAGTCTCTGTTAATAACACAAAAATAACTCTGAAATAATGAGTACTGGAGGAGCGATGTCGAAGCAGGAACGCAGCGTAGCGAGTGAGAGGGACAGCGCGAACTTGTTTTTTAAATACTATAATCTCTAAAATGTGTGACTTGGACTGCACGATAACGTGTACTGCTGCTAGTAAATTATATTTGTTGTCTTGGATTTGGATACTCGCATAATTGTAATCAAACTTCACAGGTAAGTTCGTTTGATTATTAATTATTGCAGGTAACTAAATAAACAGCCTGTATGATTCAAGTCTACTTCAAGTAAATAATATCGATTTCTTCACACATGACACATAAATAATAATAATAATTCAGCCTATATACGTCCCACTGCTGGGCACAGGCCTCCTCTCATGTGCGAGAGGGCTCGGGCTATAGTCCCCACGCTAGCCCAATGCGGATTAGGGACTTCACATACACCTTTGAATTTCTTCGCAGATGTATGCAGGTTTCCTCACGATGTTTTCCTTCACCGAAAAGCTAGTGGTAAATATCAAATGATATTTCGTACATACACATGTTGAATGTTTTAAAATTAATTAATGAGAATGCAAACAGTCGCATAAACAAATGGATTTGTAGTACAATACAGTGTACTATAGTGAAAGTAGTTAAACGCAGCTAAGAAGTCAATCCTGACAGTTATAAATTGAGCCTTATATATATATGACACTAACGCTATCGGTTAAGAGCAATACCTAGCTGAACAACTTTTCAAATCTCGAATTTTTGTAGCTACGCAAAAAACTCAAAAATTGAGGTTTCCCTCTCGACTGTTTCCTCCTCCAAAACGCAACTAATTATTATGAAATTTTGGAAGCTGCAAGAGGAAGAAATAATCTATGCCACTATGTTTAGATTTTTTGGATATTTGTTGTCATATTTGTATACGGCGCCTTTATTTTGCAGTCAATTCAATTGAGCCGTTTTTGCGATTTTCGAGGCGCTGTACTTAAGTTTCTTCAAAATAAAATACTCCAAAAAACACTCCACAAAATACTCAACAGATATTGATGGTATTGATCTTATTTGAAAACATCATTGCTCTAGGTTAAAAATCCAGGGAGTAAACAGTCGAGAGCTTTTGTATGGAAAAATCCCAACTAGGTATTCCTCTTAAACGGTAGGTCTTAGTTTCGTAAACATAAGAGCCAATTCATAACTCTCAGGATTTGATTAGTGTGGTAGACCACACGAAATAACATACATACGAGTAGATAAGCGATAAATATGGTTTTCGTTTCTCGTGATCTGAAAGTTTTTCTGCACTAGAGCATTTTTGTTTCTAAGAACTTACGATTTTTTACAATAAGCAAATGAAAGTTTTTAATGGATTTGTTATACAATTTCAATACTGATATTTAAATCCCCATTCCATAAATAACGATACTTTTACCTAAATGGTTAATTGAAAGTACCCTTAAGAAATCCTATAAAAAATATACTCAGTCATGTTTTTAAAGTACTATACGACGATATGTATAATATATAGTTAATTATAAATAAGTACTTATATAACTACATAGAAAACTTCCATAACTCGGGAGGAAATATTTGTGATAAACACACAAATTAATGGCCTTACCAGGATTCGAACCCGGGATCTCCTGCTTCGTAAGCAGGGTCACTGCCCACTAGGCTAGGGGGGCGTCAATAATTCGCCAGTAATTTTGTTCTAAAATGTCCATAACCAGAAGTTTTAATTTAACAGCTTTTTAACGAGAGCTTCAAGCTACCACAACAGCTGATGGCTTATAAAACCACTATACGACCACTACTGAACATATTTGAAACGACGTAATTCCCTTTAAATAGTGTTTTGTGTTGAATTAAGAGTAAAAAGCCGATACACTATCTACAAGACACAGTTTGTCAATAATGCGCCAATAACTTTGTTTTAAAATGTCCACAAGCAGAAGTCTTCAATTTAACAGCTTTTTAACGAGGGTTTCAGGCCACACCACAGCTGATAGCTTATAAACCCACTATACGACCAATACTCAACATATTTGAAACTACTTAAATCCCTTAATAGTGTTTCTTGGGATAACGATGGTTATAAGAACATATATTATATTTGTATGTAAAAATTATTTGGGGCTGAATATTCCTTTCATGATCAAGGTCTTAATTTAGTTTAACAGTGACTTCCGGTAGCAGACTTTCAGGAACCGCTAGTAGCCTAGCCCGCGACTTTCAATTTGGAGGTCGCGGATTCAAACTCCTGCTCATACTACAACTTATGTCCGATATATGAAATGAATGATATTTTTTTAGTCGCTTTTCGGTGAAGAAAAACAACAAGGTTGGATCATTTGGAAAGTCAGTTCCTACGCCAATTATTGGGATAAGTTACCAAGCGTAATGCATGAGCATTGAGCCGTGGCGAAACGACGGGACAAACACGAGGAACATGATGAATATGATGATTTTCGCGACCCTCAGGCCCGGCTCCGAGCGGCACGTTCAAAATTAGGGATTGCAATCCGGTCCGGCGGATCCGGTAATCCGGCCGGATCCGGCACTTTTCAGGAGCTACCGGATCCGGTAAAAATCACCGGATCCGGACCGGATCCGGTAAAATAAAAAAACGCCTAAATACAGCACGCGTTGTGCGTTTTAGATGAGGAAAAGGCAACAGATACGAGGTATGAAGTTGAACAGAACAAAAAACGAATGAAAAAGATTAAATTTAGTAACATAAAAATATATTTATTATGACGATGACTGGGAACAGAAGAGGATTTCTTCTTCTTTCATGTTGGTGGCATGATATGACGATTACATAAATACTGTAATAGAAAGAAAAATTAAATGATGGAGATGCCATGGAAGGCATTTGTAATTTATGCTAAAGAGAAGGTTAATGTCGTGTCATAATGTTGTGATAGGAGATTAAAAGTAAACAAATGAGCAGGATTAAGTCAGCGGTACTCAACCGACTACAGTTGGACTCATCAATATGTGTGAATAAAGAATATATGATAATATTGATAATCTTTAGTTTTCTCCGATATATGTATATACACCGTGTTTTTTTTTATTTGCGTTAATTTCGAGGGTGCATTGCTGAGCTTAAATTAAGTAACTTTCTCAAAGACGCCGGTATTCTAATTAACTCCATTTCGGAGATAATCAATATTTTATTTTTATCTTATAAAGCCCTTACGAGTGTGTACACTTACCTTAGGGCCCGTTCACATATTGATTAGTGTTTAGTACGGGTTAATACATTTGCTAATAAACGTAAGTACTATCTCGGACGATCGATGTTCGAAATGACAATGACATGTCACAGTTTTCAATTGTTTGATTGAGATAAATGTAATGCCCGTGCAACAACAACGCTATATGTAACATTTAATTACTTTTTATGACAAAAAAATATTAAAAAAAATTTTTTTTTTGGAAAATTAACTATGTCATGCAGTTTCCTTAAACGGACTTACCAGTACCCCGAAGTTAACGCAATTCAATAAAAAACACGGTGTATATGATAAAATATAGATTCTTTTCTATTCAAATTTAAGAGAGAATCTTTTGTCTTTACAATTTCTTATGCAATTTCCTTCATCTCCTGGTACATGCTACTCTACGTCTAGCCAATTCTTTATTTGATCTATGTAACTTTTCTTAGGGAGTCCCTTTCCGCGATGGTTTTCAATGCTACATTCTATTATTTTTCGCAAGAAATCGTCGTGTCGTGTGTTGTTCCCTATAATTTGACCAATATACTTTTCTATAAATTAAAAAAAATGCAATTTTTTTAAGTCATACAGTCTACTACTTTTTCGGGAAAAAAATTAGAGCAAGATAATACTAGAGCGCATATAATATCATAATTGGTTAAAAGTAAAATATCTTCGTTAAAAGAAATAAATAATAATAAGCGTAGGAGTTGAAAATAGAGTTCCGGTTACTCTGGTTATAATATTGGCGGAAAATCGTTGAGCATTAGACTTTTTGTTTGCCGCGATATCTATTGTTGAGTAGCAGTACTGAGAGTTCCGCTACTCGATGTTAGATGTCGACTACGAAAATAATAAGCGTTTTGGTACCAAAACTGATGTGTGGAGTGAGCACTCTGTGTACTTCTTATTTCTCTATGCTAGAATGGATGTCAACGTTAGAGTTTGTGAGGAAAGAGAAGAGTCGTGGAATGTATGGGGCCCAATACTGGGGCTACAAAGAATTCAATCAAAGAACAGTTACGAAAACTTGTCCTTTCAAGGAGCTCCAATTCCCACCCCACATCCCATCATCAGCACGAAAATTTGAGCACTTTTGAATGGTTAAATATAATAAATTACCGATTACAAATTTTGTTTTTCAAGTGATATTGACATTGTGACACTTTTTACTACCAAGTTCAATTTTATTGTTAAGAAGTTATTTATTAACTTCAAATTATATATTTAGGAATACGTATTACGCAAAAAACTAGAAAAATATGTCATTTAATTAACTTTTATATCTCTATACCAAACCGGATCCGGTCCGGCCGGATCCGGCCGGACTACGGCCAAAATCCGGCCGGATCCGGCCGGATTGAAAACCAATCCGGTTTGCAATCCCTATTCAAAATGTATAGACTTGAATGAATCAGTTTTGGCCGCTTGCCGCGCTTCCCGCCGCCCCGCTAGCCGCGCCGCGCGCCCCATGAGTCCAGTCCGATAACATCATGATATCGTCACAGGTACAATTACTAGTATTGTTGACAATAAATAATATCGTATTTTGTTTTTTATGCGCACTTTAAATTTTTGTGATTTTATGCAATGTAAGTAATAAAAGTATAGTTGTAACGCTGCGGTAGCCGAGTGGATGTGGCGTCCGAGGTGGTGATGCGGGGAAGCGGGCCAGGAAGTAACGGCCAACTTGAAACGAACGGCTATATAGTATGTCCGTCGCCTACAGGTGCAATAAAGAATGCTTACTTATTTTATCATTTGGTTATTATTGCTTATTTATTTAGTTAACACAATGGAATCAATTTAAATTTAAAGCACTGAATTACATTTTCTTGTACAATTTATTTGCAATTCATCGTTGCTTCCCGCTAAATTATGCGTTGTACTGGCTTGTCCTTTAATAGTACATCACTGATAAGATACATAACAAAAATAAGACGAGCAAAAGCTTAACGGCCATTAATGAAATACCTAACCGTTGACGACTAAATTTATTACCTACCTTCCTCATTACACACACATCAGTTATTTTCTATAGTCCTGGAGGCTTATTCAGTTAGATATGTTGTTATCAACTTTATTTTTTATTATTATTGTTTTGTTAAATGTTAGATACCAACAATAAATATAACGAATTATAATAGTTTTTATTTTAATGGTATATTATATAACATGATTAAAACAAAGCTAATATAAGACTACTTAAGAATCCGCAACAAGCTGGGCCGGATTTCACCTTTCCATACCAACGGAGTTTCGTTCTCATTTTAAAACTACGCGTTGGATTGTAACGAAACTTTGCATAAACAATGACATGAAGTATATCTATGCCTGCAATTAGTTTATATAGCTCTAGCTTATAAAACAAACGAAATAGAGCAAAAACAAGTTTTGTATGAAAAACATTCACTAAACTTAATTTAACTATGGTTTCTGAAGCTACATAACTAGTCATAGATGTACCTTATCTCTGGATTGGAAGGTCAGATGGCAGTCGCTTTCGTAAAAACTGGTGCCTACGCCAAATCTTGGGATTAGTTGTCAAGCGGACCCCAGGCTCCCATGAGCCGTGGTAAAATGCCGGGACAACGCGAGGAAGAAGAAGAAGAGATATACCTTATCCTATTGGAAGTACAAAATTTCAGAACAATCTTGCGACGAAAACGACTACGTTTGTATGGAGAACCGAGCTTGTCACAGACTTACATTAAATCTAAAATGAAACTAAAATCATTCTAAAAATGGCCCCTGCGCCATATACCGTAGACGCTGGCAGCATTTCCTCGCTGGATTGTTAGGCTGATACGTTGTGCGAAGAACCTACCAGCTCTTCGATCTCCTGTGGCGTCTCCGAGTCTCTTCGACAGGTCTTTGAAGAGACTCAGAACGGTTATGGATATGAACCGTCAGCTATTCTTCCACGAAATATTGCACTATTTTTCGTATTTTTATTATAAACTGATCGGCGATTGGTCCTAGTCACACCTGATGGAAAGTGAAGACAGGGCCTAAGATAGAGCTCACCGGTTCAGTAGTAGCCTATTCACTCTTGCTTAAAGAGACCATGGTCATATTTATCACGGAATACAGATGGCGGGAGCGCATTCCATTCTTTAGCCGTCCGTACCAAAAACAAGGAGGCAAATCATTTCTTGCGAACAAATAGAACGTTTACCACGAACGGGTGTATTCGCCTTCCGCGCCTGGATGTCCGATGGTGGAAAGGGGAAGTTGTTGACAGCTGACAAATCATTTCCATAACCGTTTCATAACAAGATTATAAAATTCGAATCGCCCTCCTACACTATAGTGCGCCCCGGTGCCAATATTCTATTCTGAGCGATTTCCAAATAAACTGTGTATATTTTTGATACGACTTCATTTTAGTGTGAGGATATTTAGTAAGAGTCCTAATGAACCAAGTTTTATGTGTTATAAAAAAATACGACGTTTATTTTCCCCGTAAAATATCAAATTCAGCACGCAATGAAACTTCGTTTTTATGCAAAATGTCACATTATTTGACGCGACTTCTCTCAAATTTTAGAAAAAGTTGCAAAAATTAATACGCTGTAGCTTAATTTAATTTAGGCAAGACTCAATATTTAAATGTGCGAGTTTTGGCTTGGGTGTTCTCTACAAGTTCTCAAGTGATCGTCTTGATATTTTTTGAGCGGTTTCGATAATTATACAGAGTTTTATTATATGAATGCTTTTGGAAACTTTTCAAAATAGTGGAATTTGGACTCGCTACCTCTGCCATTAGGTACCTAGTTTAAAATCAACAGAAAGTTCATTGTATGGCGGTAAAAATGTTCATTTTTGCAAGAATGTATGAATGTCTGAATTGAAGCCCGAAGCCGAAGGCTTAATTAACACACAATGTTTTTCATCACACTTGTGAGGAAAAAGGGAAATGCTAACTAAATAAAAATCCGCCTAATTTAGTTCATACATTACAGCCCTAGGACGAAATGTAGGATTTAAGAACCACATCGCCTACCTGTAATAAAACCTTTTTCTAGTCAGTGCGATGAAAAATTGTTTTAAAGTAAACCGACCAAAACATTCGTTCCCGTAAGCTCGCTTCCAGGTCATAATGCAAGCAATAAAAACAACGCAATATATAGCTGTCTCGCACTTCCACGCCCATAAAGACGGGCGAGAAAGGGACGGTGCGCTTTAACGACGGCCACAAAACGTTTATTAACTACCCACTCGTAAATTACGTAGTCTTAGTGCAGTTTTAAGTTTTTTAACGATGTATCGATTTTGCTTACATAGCAGCGGAGCTTGTGGAAACTCGGTTTCCAAAGGCTTGCCCATCATGAAATAGAGCGGATATAATATAATAATGGGATCTTCCAGAGCCGCCGACATTACTTATTTTCTAATTTTTTGGGATGAGACATGAGAAAACAAGTATGGTCTGGCGGCTCTGGGATCTTGGACTAAAACAAAGTCTCGTTCCTTATTCTACTAGTGGTTCTGTGCTGTAGACCTCGCGAACCCCCAAGGCTCCGCCATTTTGAAAAAAATCTAAAAACTGTATCGACAAAAAAATTATATCCTGCTCACAAGCTTTCAAGAGAATCTGTTGGGAAGTGCGACCTGCAGAGGAGAACATCCGGACGAAAGCATTTTTGCCCAAGCTGAAACGGAGACCTTCACTAACGCTCGGTCAACAAGTCTTATTCTACAACTTGGCCTTACTGGGACTCCTCCGCTTTACTCAAAATGTTGTTTTTTCCGAAAAACTATTGTAAAACTTCCCTAAGATAAGAAGGTGAAGTCTCTAATTATCTTATTATCATGACTTAATGATAAGTTACCTCGATGACAATAAATTACATGTAATTGTAATTGCCAATGTCAGATTTTTATGACTGCTTAACATGCAATTTAAGACACGCAAAATACGCGCTATGATGGATGGACGAGTATTTTAAACTTTCGCGATTTGAACACAAACTAACTACAGTGAAATCAGCTTAAGCCAGGAAATTAGAAAGAAACAAAAGATGTAACTTGCGACAGAAATTCTGGCCACCGCGCGGGTTTTTTACTTCCTACTTTTTACCTCCCTATCCCTAACAAATTATACACCGTGTGTTTATTGAATTCCGTTAACTTCGGGGTAAGTTCGTTTAAGAAACTACATGGCATAGTTAATAAAAATATATATATTTTTAATATATTATATATATATTTTTTTTAAGTAAATAAATGTTGCATATAGCGTTGTTTTAACACGGGCATTACATTGAATTCAACCACAAAATTGAAAACTGTGAGACTGACATATCAATGTCATTTCGAACATCGATCATCCGAGATAGTACTTAGTTGCAAATGAATAAACTCATACTAAACACTAAACAATATGTACACAGGCCCTAAGGCAAGTGTATACGCTCGGGCATTATAAGATAAAAAAATTGATTGAAATTAACGGAAATAAAAAAAACACGGTGTATGTATGTTATTTTACTGCCACAGGTCTATATACAAGATTGCCTGTCAAATATAAAAAATGCGACTAAATTCGGAATGAAATCAAGTGTCATTGGAAGTATTGAATTCAGAAATAATAAATCAAATCGCGAAGCGTTTGATTGACGTAACTGGTGTCCGAAGAGCTGGCGGCTTCCTCGCACAACGTATCCTTGGTACAATGCCTCAAGGGCCTATTTTAGATTTAAGTTATTAATTTCGTAGTCACGGACTTAAATTGTTGAGCTATTTAGGGTTTACTTTACATTGGACATTTCATACCGTTAGTATTGGCAACCAAATTAGCTTGAACCCTAAGTGGATCATTAGTTGAAGTGTGTGACCGTACAGTTACTGTAGTACCTCTGTATAGGTATATCTATTCATCATCATTCGCTTGCCCTTATCCCATTCATTTGGGGTCGGCGCAGCATGTCTTTTTCTTCTATATCTTTCTGTCACCCGTCATCTCATCGTTAACTCGCGTTCGTTTCATGTCATCTCTCACACATTCCATCCACCACTTCCTGGGTTTTCCTCTCCCGTTCCATCCCTCCACATTCATTCGTAGTACCTTTCTCGTCATATGACTTTCATCCCCCCGCATCACATGCTCATACCACGCTAGGCGATTCGCTCTTACTTTTTATATTATGGGTGCGACTTTCAGGCTTCCTCTTATATACACATTCCATATTCTATTAATTCTTGTCACACCACACATCCATCTTAACATTCTCATTTCCGCTACGTGCAATCTCTTTTCATCCGTCACTTTTAGGGCCCAACACTCTGATCCATACATGACGAATGAAGACAGGTCTTATGGTCTGTCTTATAGGTATATATGTACTATGTAAATAAATGATATAAAGTCATATGTGATAGCGTAGAATAACTGCTTTTGTAAAAGTACTTATATTTATATTATGGATATATTGGATATATTCCAAGATAAATCACCCACTGTTATCTCTTGAATATAGCTTTTCGTATATTCCAGTCCGCTAACCTTATAATTTGATACATTCCTGCGGCCGCCAATGAATCTCGAATGTGATCACGTTTTTTCATTAGTACGAGGTGTGGTCAACATATTTCTGTCTGGAAAGATTTAGCGGCTTATAAAAAATAAATAAAATGCCATTTTAATACGCATTTTTTCGGTAATTTTGTATATAGTTGTCAAGCCATTTCTGTCAGTAGAAAAAAGAACAAATTAAAAAATGAAGGAGTAAATCAGTCCGACACCAAATAAACATTAGATGCTGTGTAATTAAGGCGACTCCTCTCCACCATTTTCCACCGTCAAACAATGGAGCAAGCAATTTAGGACGGGAGGAACCTTGGCCGGCCTGTTGAGGTACTCACCCAGGAAGTTCTGAGTGATCGAAGCCTTAAGACCAAAGAAATAGCGGCAAGAATTGGGCTTTCAATCACTTCAGTTATTAAAATTCTTCGTGAACATCTTCATAGGAATAAAGTCAGTGCTAGGCGGTTGCCCAAATTTATTTTAAGCTTGCACCAAAGAGTACGAAAAGCGTACGAAAAAGTTCGAATGCCTAAAAATATAGGGTAAGAGTTTTCTGGAGTCAATTGTTACTGAGGCCGAAACAATGGTTGTGTACGACGCTACTCCTTCTATTTCCTCGATCATCATCCCCTCCCTAAAAGAGAATCATGCTGAACAGCCGCCTCGTAAGACAAGGACAGACAGACAAGGTAACGCAAACAAATAAAAAGATAATGGCAACCATATTCGGAGATTGTCACAGAATACTGTTGATAGAGATCATCATCTCAGCCAAAAGACGTCCACTGCTGGACAAAGGCCTTGGAGATGATAGAGATAAAAGCACGTAATATCACGGTTACTGGCAGCTAACTATGCTACCCTTATAGAACAATTACGAGAGGCGATCAAGCAAAAACGTTGCGCTGAAGCGCTGGTGACCTAGCGGTAAGAGCGTGTGACTTGCAATCCGAAGGTCGCGAGTTCAAAACCCGGCTCGTATCAATGAGTTTTTCGGAATTTATGTACGAAATATCATTTGATATTTAGCAGTCGTTTTTCGGTTAAGAAATCATCGTGAAGAAACTGGACTAATCCCAATAAGGCCTAGTTTACTCTCTGGATTGGAAGAACAGATGGCAGTCGCTTTCGTAAAAACTAGCGCCTACGCCAATTCTTGGGATTAGTTGCCAAGCGGACCCCAGGCTTTCACGAGCCGTGGCATAATGCCGGGAAAGCGCGAGGAAGAAGAAGATCAAGCAAAAACGTTGGTGAAGACAGCAAAGGTGTGTGGCTTCTCCAGGACAATGCTGCCGTTCAGACTGCTTCAATTACCAAGGCTGCCGTTGCAAAGTGAGGCTTCGAGGAAATTCGCCACGCACCGTATAGTCCCGACCTGGCCCCTAGTGACTGCTATTTGTTTTCAAAACTTACAGACTTGGGTTTATAACGCACTGCGACTTATTTCTAGCGGTTTCAGAACCGCAAAAAGTGTAACACGACATGCTTCATAAGCGCACTTGCAAGACTGAAACCACTAGAAATTAGACTGAAACCGCAAGAAATTAATCGCAGTGCTTTCTAAGCCTTATGGAAGAAGATTTTCTTCAGAACCTTCAGAATACTTTTATAAGGGGATAGAAATTCTAATTCACACATTTCAATAGTGTGTTGATCTAGTGGGAGACTATATCGAAACTAAAAATATTTATGCATTTCAGAAAACATAAAAATATGTTTCTCCGTCAGGTCGGAAACTTTTGGACCGAACCTCGTAGTCTGCCTTTTTCGCACTCATGAATTGTTCATTTCCTATATGCGATGGCAATCCTTTAGCACACTTCAATGATCTTTAAGCGTAAGTGTCATTGTAGATTCGTGTTCAACAGTCGGGAACGAAACGCGCCTAAATAAGCAGACGACTTTTGTCTGATTATGATTATAGCTGAACACAGGTGATTTCGACATACAAAGTTCCTTTTCGGGCTGTCAACCGTTTTTGCAACCGCGATAACGATGTATGTTTACGACATTATAAACCAAATTCACACCATTAAAAATGCACATAAAAATGCAGGACTGGATCCCCATACGGATATGGCCGTTGAGCGACCTACCGCAAGCGAAGACACATTTCAAAAATGGAACGCGGTGCGAGACGGTCGTAAAATAAACCTCTGAGTGATGGGGCTGTTGGAGAGATATATTATCGATTTTTCGTTCAAGGTTGAGGCCAGGACGGTAAAGATTAACTGATTAAATATGGAGTTTTTTGCTAGTGTGTCGAGGCAACTTTGTGTACAATTTAAGTGAATTAATGGTGTTAAACAATTGTCAAGTGCGGGTGGCACTCGCTATGTGAGAGCTCTTTACTATTTTGTACCTTGGCCGGCTTTTGATATTTATTTATATGCAATTTATTTTCTTTTATAACCACGCCAAGTTTGGTTTATACGTTAAACCTTTATTGAGATAACAACACCATTTATTAATATGCGGTTAGATGAAGCAATTTTGTTATTCTCCATACAATTTTGACGATCCTTACTTATCTACTCTACCTACGCGGATATGGAAAAAGTCTTTAGAACTTTTAAGTGGTTAAAGAAATATGGAAATCTGAAATTAGGAAATCAATACCAATATACTAATTGAATTCAAATATATATATTAGTAACTCGCGTCTGCAACCAAATGCGTTTTTAGTTATTTCTATGCGAAAAGTTACGCGGAGGAAATCGAAAGCCGCCGTTGATGTTGTTAAATACTGATATGAAAAAAAAAATTAAATACTAAACGCGATTTTTTAAAATTCATAATTGACCTTATTTTACTTGTGTAAAAAAATTAAATTAGTAACAAAATAGTATTACTATAAAATATTTAATGTAGGGGCCTACGTACATCACGGCCTATAATTAAGTTGTTTCAATACATTATACATAATAATTTATCGACTAATTTTAGCCAAAGCTGCAGCAATATATCGAATACAACAATACCTGTCACATCACTGTTCGACGCGCCGCGACGTCTGCTGCTCGTAAAACTTTTCGCGCGTAAACGTCAAAATTGACACCACCCAACAGCTGCAGCGCTGTACAGCGCCTAGCCTCCATGAACCCGTCTAATAACAACGTTGATTTACAGCGGCTTAAATCTTGCAAAGGTCGACGACCGGCGAAATTAGATGCGCGGTTTGCTATTTTTTTTAATTTGGAACGATTTGATGTCATCATGTCAACTTTGCTGTTTTTTATGTGTTTTAAATGGTATAAACTTAATGTTTTGTTGATGTTTTAATTACTTTTTTTTATAACCTAGATTTATTTATTAAATGTTCTGTTTATCTGCTGTGAGTATAGGTATAGACTTGCGGTCACAATGCAAAACCAATATTGGCTATTTCATTTTGGCTAATCAGATAACGGTGTTTTGTGTGGGAGAGTTTGGGTAGAGACAACATTCTTTGCGCGATTTCGGGGCAGGATCCATAGTAAAAATTGCTCAGTCTGACCTATATTTTTACCTCGCTTCTTACCTGTTATTTATGAAAAATAAAAATGAATGGGAGAAGCTTGCGGCTCTTCATTCTTCATGTTTTAGGATCGAATTTAAAGTCATACTAATTATAATAAGAAAATAGTAAGGTACCTGCGCAAAAGATGGCCCATCGTATTTTTTTAAATGTTTAATATAAACTTGCAGTTTGCAGTTGTATCTACGGTACTAAGGAAAATTGACATAATATTTCACACTTATAAAAGTATGAAATTCTGTAAGTAGGCAAGCTTAAGAATCGGGTCTTTTTTGGTGCAGTATATGCAATAATATCTTGCATAAGGGCGCGAGCAACAAATTCTGACAAAATTTGTAGAGCCATAAAAGCATATGTAATGACCAGATCATATATTTGATCATTTCATGAAATGATTGGTTGGCTACATCATTAAAAAGTCAAATCTAACCTAACCATATCATGAAGAGGTCAATTATAAAATTACATTTCATGAAATGATCAAAATCTGTGACGTGGCTACGAGATAAATACCAATTTAAGGTAGAACTTTTATTTTATATGCTCGCTAATCTGTCCTTAACAAGTTATCCAAATTCATCCACATTTACGACTCCATCTCGCAGATAAATTATACTCGCTCAAATTTTATTACAATTAGCAAGAAAAGCTTCTCCAGGCTTGGTTGCTCAGATAAATTTAAATGCTCAGACAATATTTTATGGCTTATTTTAGGTACGTTTTACGAGCGAAGACGGGTCTGGGTGAACGTCTGGCTAGGTTTACGTCTGCGACTAGTGGTATTTCAAATATCGCAGGCTTAGGGCTTGTATTTACACGGTTTTAGTAGTTGTCGCATTGCTGTCGGGAACATCAGACATCTCGACAGACACACTTTACTTGTAAGATACAAGTAACTAATTATGATATTCTAAACATTATTACTGTTCACTCACTACACTGCACTGCACTTCCTACCTTTTTTCACACGAAATATTCTAAGTGTGTGTTACCGCGAAAATTGACTAAGTCTTTGACACTTCACATTTCCACTCAGTGTTGTCACATCTACCAACTTTTTGGTAGATCTACCTATTTTGCCTGCGTTCTACCTATCTACCTCCCTCTGCCTGAAATCTACCTATTTTTCAAAATGGTACAATCGTAAGCAATTCTCAATCATGTGACGGAACATTACTTAATTTCTACCGAATGTAGATTCGATTTAATGAAAAGTTGCCAAAGAAACAGATTATACAAGCAGGTTTATTACCTACAAACAATGGAAATCCTAACTTTTGATTCAATTTCTATTCTATTTATAAATAATTCAAAACATTTTATACACATTTTTAATCATAAAAAATTGAAATTCTATTGAGTGGTAGATCTACCTATTTTTCATTTTAAACTCCACCCATTTCTACCTATTTTTGCACCCTGTTCTACCATTTCGCCAAAATTGTATGTGACAACACTGTTTCCACTGTCACTGTACTCACGATTATCCGGTTCGAAGGACCAATGTTCACTCACTACACTGCACTGCACTTCCTACCTTTTGTAATGAAACACTTCACTTGACAACTTAATACTCATTTAATCCGAAACCAAATTTACCTTATAAGGGGCTGTAGAAAAATCTTAATAGCGTGAAGTAGCCGATAGATCAGCGACATCTACTGTGAAATTGGGCAACTATAAAAAACTAAACATACTACATTTAACAATTACCTTTCACGTTTATGATATCTACTCATATGGGCCCTGAATTGAACTACAAGCTGGGGTGGGGGTAACGCAAAATTGTAGTTATTATTGGTTTTTACAGGTTTTAATTCAGGGAAAATGCCATGAAAAAATTCACACGGAACTATAATTTTACCCTACACTTCTGACCCGAGAAGATTTAAATCGCCCCTCAATTGGAGGAGGGTATCCCAATAACCCAATATGGACATTATGGACCGGCAAGAAACTCGGCGGGACACATCTTTTCAAAACATTATATCTTATAATAAACAATACAATACAAATACTCTGTATTGCACACCTCAATACAGAAACACTACAAATAATACAACACATAAAGAAGCGGTAAACAACAGGCGGTCTTATCGCTAAAAAGCGATCTCTTCCAAACAACCTTACCTTACCTTACCTTATAATAAACATGCATTAAATAAGAAAAAATACAATTTAATTTACTATAGAACATACAGTAGCTACTTTTCTATATAGAAATTTAATTAAAAAATATATATGTATATCAAATCATACAAATACGTAGCTCTTTCAGAAAACATTCTTACAAAAGGAAAAGAAAAATAAAATTAATAAAGAAATGAGAATATACATTATATAAATCTGACTGATTGCTTACATCTCCAGATTTAATGTGTTTTTAACCATAGAGACTATACATCTCTATTGTATTGTAGTAATTATTTATTTTAAGATTATTATGTTGTATTTATAAATGTTGTTATGTATTTTTCATGTCACTATATGATGTTACTATAAATGTTGTATTGACTTGTAAAAGAGCCCTTGAGGCCTACTTGCAGAATATTTTTTTGAATTTTTAATACATACAATATTTGATGTGCCTTACCTGAGCTGTGTCACCTCACCTATACACATAATACAATGATTTTAATTGCTACTTGTTTTTACAGTTTCTGGTCAAATTTTACATTAAAAACCCAAAGCGTGATTTAAAGGTGTATTTCTGGTATGTTATTTGGAGTCCTGGGAGGAATGTAAAACTATGTTTTGCAAGCAAATAAAGCTGTGCTCCTTGCGTAGTTTGCGAAAAACTGCAAAATTTCGGACTTTTTTCAGTTTTGAACTATGGGTTTTTGTCATAACTTGCTTTGTAATGTTGAAAGTCAAGGATTAAAAAAATGGTTTAATTAATGGGATAAATATTAACGGCCTTCTAGCCTAGTCGGTACCTAATGACCCTGCCTGAGAAGCAGGACTTCCCCGGTTCAAATCCTGGTAAAAACATTTATTTGTGTGTTCATTACAGACTTTTGTTCCTGAGTTATGGATGTTTCTTTATGTATATGTTTATATATATATTATATATATCCACGTCTAGTACGCACAACAGAAGCCTTGTTGAGTTTACTCGTATTGTGGGGCTAGATCGATTTGTATAATATTTATATTTAAATTTTAATAAAAAAAGTTATGGCGAATTTAATTACCTTTTTTTTCAGTGCAATAAAGAGTCAGTAAGTCCTATAGTTCTGTTGTTATCGTAAAAAAAATGCTATAATGGGGAATGCAACTAGTGTATTGTTTAAGGTTTAAGACATTGTCAAAATCCGCACAAAAGCAGTACCACCGTCGAGAGCACAATCTACAGCTCGCTTTTACCGGCCTTCCCCGATAGCAGCAGAGCGCTGTTAGATATCAACCATTTTGAAATTGCGCGCGCCATCTTAAGCACGTCATAAATCTAGTAATGATACTCATATCAACAGGTTTGGCTTGTCTTCTGAACACACTTTTGGTCGTAGCTATACCTATTGTATTGTAGTCTTTGAACCAGGGCTATAACCGCGAAAATCGAAGTTCGTCAATCGCGGCCATTTTTCTCTCTCACTCTAATTACGTCTTAGTGAGAGTAATAGAGAAATATTCCCGCAATTTAGGTTTTCGCGGTAGGCGGTGATTTAATAAATTATGACGGTTTTGATTCGTATCAACCTTGACGATAGCTCACACTAATTGGTGCGGTGCCAGCGAAACGCACTGGAAGTCATTTATCAGATAAGTCTCGCGCATATAGGTGCCTTTGAAATCTACTGTGAGGTCTGTGAGGCGTCTCAATGATAGATGAAAACCAAAACATTTTTTTTTATGGAGGATAGGCAGAAGTTTGACCACGATCTCACCTGATGGTAAGTGATGATGCGGTCTACGGATTCATTTATAAATCAGAGTCGGTCTCCATTACCTACTTAAGGTATACGTTTGTGCTATAGACATGTCAGTAACTCAGTCTTATTACTATATTTTTTTTAATACTACGTCGGTGGCAAACAAGCATACGGCCCGCCTGATGGAGGCGGAGGAGGAGTTACATGCGCGTTGCCGACCCTAACCCCCTCCCACCCCTCGTTGAGCTCGGTGGTTGAAAAAAATATCCTGTATGTTGCTTTCCTATAGTATCGTTTTAGATATGAGGTATGAAGTAAAGCTGCAATAAACAATAAAGTTTCATACCTCGCTACACAATTTCCTGAAACGCGGGGGTAGGCAGTAAAAAGTGGGGGTGGCTCATACGAGAGATGAGGAACATTATGCACATGTAGTCGGTACTTACGTAGATATGTTGGTACAGTCATCAAATAGATAGTGACGACCAAAATGGCTAAATGGCAGTTATAAGCCCTTTCCGTAATAGGTCATCTACTTAGCATATCAACAGAAATTATTTATTTCGAATCTGGGGAATCCATATACATATGTAGTATTAGTTAGTACAACAAATCTTAAAATATATTAAGGTTAGTGACATACAATTTAAGACACATAATATAATACAACAAAAAAGTAGATCCAGATCCACCCATGAAACAAAGAAGAGAATGGGTACTTATGTACTTATTCAATGTCTTTGGCTTCTTGATTCGTCTGCCATACTAATAAAAGCTTTATGCCAGAGACCACAATAATGCCATTGCAGACACGCCACTCGTTAGACACAGCAAACACGTGCAATGCAAACAAGTGGGAAAAAAAAGTTTCCCTGTCTCTTAGCGTTTATCCCGGCGGATATTAACATATAGCTAAAAAGCGATTTGTTCCAGATAACTTAATTTATTGCAGTACCCATATTTTTACCGCACAGTTATCCACTAATTTTCGCTATATTAATTACCATAAACATTATATGGGGGTCACTCTGACACCCTGTATAGAATATAAACTGAAAAAGATGTTATATCATATCTTCTTCTTCTTTTCATCCTGTTTCCCCTGGTGGGGTGTATGGCTCGAACCATTTTCTTCCGCTGACTCCGGTCCTGGGCAGCTTGGGTAACCCACCCCATCCCCAATACACCCAAGTCCCAACTCTTGCTCCACGGAACGGCGCCAAGTAGATTTAGGGCGACCATATATCCGTTTTCCGGGAATCTTCCAGGTCAGTGCCACTTTGGATAGGTGGGTGTTGGATTTTCTGAGGATATGCCCAATCCAATGCCATTTGCGCGTTTGGATCTCCTTATGTACAGGTGCTTGGCCGGCTATTCTCCATAAGTGAGCGTTTGTGATCCAGTCAGGCCAAAATATACGCAGAATTTGCCTTAAGCATTCGTTCATAAACACTTGGAGTTTTGTCATGAGGTAAAGATAAAGATAGTTTATTATTCAAGTAGGCATATTACAATGCGCTTGTGAACGTCAAATGAAGCTACACCGGCTCTAACCCTACACCTCTGACCCGAGAAGATTTAAATCCCCCCTCAATTGGAGGAGGGTATCTTAATATAGACCGGCAAGAAACTCGGCGAGGTACGGTCGAGGAAATTGATTCTTTAGCAATTTGCGGTTCAAGTAAATTTTGTTGTACGTACTTATGCTAAGAGCTGTCCAATGTAAGGTGAACCGTAAACTGCTAAAGAATCAATTTCCTCGACTGTACATTATAAACACAGCATAAAAAAAAAAAATACAATTTAAACCAGGTTATTTCATCTCTCTATCAAACTCTCTAATGCCGGAGATCGGAATCGAACCGGCTTCTTCAGCTAACACGGCTAACCCTGTATACAAAATGTTTTACACCCGAAGGCAACAAAAGTATAGGTATATATAAAAGTCCATATAAGTGTGAAGGAATTTTCACTACATCTGCGTACACTTGACTCGTGACTAGAAGACAAAAGACACATAAAGTGCTTAGCAATCCCGTCCACGTAAATCCATAAAAACGTGATCTGTTAGATTTTGATATGCCAACTTCACAGATATCGTTCACTCCTTATCTGCCGTGCAATACATATCTTCTGACCATCTAATCTAATGGTCGCCAAGTAGCCCGCGAGCCGGTGCAGGTCCACGAAAAGAGCCTAATTCCGTACAATTTGTCCCACGAAAAGGGAGTGAAGGCTTGGCCCCGCTCCTGGGGTCAAAAAGTTTGGAGACCTCTGATTTGATCAACGCTGCTCTATTTTATATTAACAGTTATATATATTTTTAAATATGATTTATTATCAGGCAACGATGGCCCATAGATACATACCTTACAAACTAACATACTAGCTAAAAATCATTTTGTCCACACAGTTTTCTGTTGTGTCACCCACCAAGTGCTATTTATGTGTTATCGCCATTCCGCGCGCTTGAGGAAGGTCCAACGCGTGCCTCGCTGCTTCGTTGTTCCCAGTCGTGTGTGTGTAGAAATACATGTTCTTAATGAAGCACTTCTGATTTATCATTTCGATTCCCAACCCAGTCACCCTCTATCCTATATCTAACCTTAGCCACCATTCAGTAATCCAGTAATGCTTCATGCCAATGCCAGTACAGCCATACCAGATTACAAGCTTATCAACATCACACTGATGCTTGCGAGCATTAAATGTGAAGAACGCTTTGCACAACAAAATATATCATGTAACGCATTTCCCAAACTATGGGTCGGGAACGAAATTTGAGTGGGCTCTGAAACGTAAGACGACGTGCCAACCGATCGGGTTAACAGCCGGTACTAATAATATTTTAAATTATGCTCCCTATTTAAGACGGCTAAGCGGTGGGTCCCGAATTCGGCAGTTTATATTAGGTGGGTCGGTCAACTTTGGGAACCACACCATCTAAGTTGTTCTAACTCCATTCTCTTTGACCACTTTAAGCCATTCAGCAATCTGTCTTGTCCATCTCCCATTGTTCCGTCTCGCCAAGTGTGCTTTGCCACTTTAGTTGGGTGATATTTTACTTCGCCGACAATAACGTTTGACAATACAGTTACCACAAAATGTATTGCGCCATACAACGTCGTTTACTAAAGCTGTCAAAACATCTTTACTCTAGTTTACGCGTAGTTAGTCTATGGCACAATCAACAACGAAATATCTTTGACAAGACTTCAACTAAATAGCAGTGTGGAAATGCTCGTAAATTTTATCTTTCGCAGTGGATTGTACTTTAGTTTTAGGGGCTCGTAAAATACTGGGTATACCCCGTATACCTAAAAATCTACGTAAACGGCTGTCAGTCTCGCGTAGAGTAAATCTGTTTGTCTAAGGGCCTCTTTCACGACCGCTGTATCTTTCTTCTTTTCTGAAGGTATTTATCTACCAGTTAAGCTTATATGAAGATTGAGAAACGCCAACGATGACTTTATTCATCAGATAATTGGCAAGTGGCTTATTAAGGACTTAACTTGGACATTGTGAAGCAAGCCCTTAATGTATGGATTGATGTGCCGCAGAAAGGTCTCCAAAGATGCGAAATTTACGGATTGAAACCGTTCCCAATAAATTTCTGAGAAAATATTAAGGGGGAAGAATAGCTTTGCGATCCTAACGAAATAACGTTACTTTTTCTATTAAATTCTATTTCGCGAGAAAACGGTTTTCACTAACTAAATTTTAACAAATCACTTTTTTTATGTCGTTCGCTTCGGCATAATATATTCTAGGTATAAAGGTTTTACTTTTTTGCAAAAACAAAAATTGATTTGTGAATTTTGAAAAAAAAGCAACATCTATAAACCTAGTTTTTTTATTGTGTCAATAACATTCTAATAAATCATGGAGAATGGAAAATATTTAGAAGTGGAAAAACGTTTTCTCTTTTTGTATTGACGATTACTCGGTATATTTCCCTCTTAAGGACATCTTCCCCAACTTGCACATTTGTATGTATGACTCGTGTTAATAATTCATTCAAACTAGACATTCCGTCTAGGCCACGCCGTTGAGACGCGAAATATGATCATGAATGACGGGACGTTGGTCCGTCTCTTTCTTGTATTATCTTGAAAACGGCTGTGTTTTAGAGAAGAGAAGCAAAATGAATCTGAATTCACTCAAGTAACTATTAATTATCTCAACGTAACGAATTAAGTCAGTTTTTTGCGTAACGTATTTTCTTTCGTGCAATAAAGATGAAATACATTAATCTTAGCCATTGGACAAACCCTGAAATCCCACGTAGGGTTACTTCTCAGGAATGCTCTGACGTTAATATTTTTTAAATTAAAACAAAAGATAAAAAAATATTTTTTTCGAACATTATTTGCAATAATCGTCAAAAAAAAAAGGAACACACTGTGTTAATCTTTGGCAGTGTTTTTGACAATTTGTTCGAAATATTTGATAATGATGACATTTTTCAAAAGTCAGAAGCTTATTAGTGTCATAAATAAAAATAATAATATTAATAATCAAAAAGGTCGAAGAAGGTTCCATACTCGTACTTTAGGATATTACCTTAGGAGCTACTAACACATACAGGCTGCTCCTAAGTAAAATATGGTAATTTGTTGATTTCTTCGAAACCGCTACACCGGTTGTTATGATACTTTGTACACTGGTTCTAAATACCCTAATGCATATGTACATTTCTGCTTTGTCCAATGGCTAGGGACACACTGTAGATCCTAGAGTATGAAAAGTTGATAACGATCTCGCAAAACTTGCAGAATCGTATCGTATAAATCGGCTGTTTCAATTAAATCGTATATCGTGTGGCTCGGTGAAGTGGGATAATGTATTGAACGACATTCGATAACCATATATAGGCCAATTGACTGAGTAAGCTTTACGCGAGCGGAGCGTCTCCATTTCAGCTTGGGCAAAAATGCTTTTGTAGGTTTCGTAGTCTGTCCGGCTGGTTCCTACAGATCGCATAATTTCTCAAGCGATTCTCGTGATATTTTTGGTTTTTTTCATAGATTATTCTTTGCCGATACTGTTCTGTAAAGTTAGATAATGTAAAGACTGCTCACAAAGGCAGTAGTCTTAATCTTGTACTAAGTATCTTTTCTTTTGTACAATTAAACTCCTTTTCCAAAATTGAATAAATAAAAAAATTATTGGGGATAATCTTATACATTTGTATCGATCGTGTTGCTTGTACGGTCGAGGAAATTGATTCTTTAGCAATTTGCGGTTCAAGTAAATTTGGTTGTTCATACTTATGCTGTGAGCTTTCCAGTGTAAAGTGAACCACAACCTGCTAAAGAATCAATTTCCTCGACTGTACTTACTATGAGCGCTAGGTTACGATATACATACTTATATCTTGATAACTTCATAAAAACTTCAAGGGAGAGGACTTCCGCTCGGAGTTGTTTTTGGTGCAAAGGTTGTCCATAGCCATCCAGCATTGTTATGCTGCGAGCATTATGGGCACTTTTTCACCGGAAGCGACAAGGAAGCTTTGACTAGTTAGTTTCCCAGTTATCTTAAGCTTAAAAAGGGTATATATAAGGGCGAAATGAGATATAATAAGCTGGAAACTCGTACCTATATCATGCATGCTCGCATGGATCGTGTGCGCGTCGGAAATTATTCAAGGCCTAATGTCAAAGAAATAGTTTTTTCGCGAATATTAGTTTCTATAGATCCAATGTTGTTTTCATCTAACATATATTTATGCGATAGCCGTTTTCAAGATATAGAAATAACCCCTTTTTTCTGCATTATACATAGGTACTTCATGTAATTATTTAAATGGTGTGTCCTTTATAATATTTTCAAATAAGTTAGTTACTTACGATACAAGTGCGAAAAATAGGAAATTGGTAACGAGTGGCGATATATTAAAACACGACCGAAGGGAGAGTTTTAAATCGACACGAGTTGCAAATTACCTATTCGCACATGTATCGTACAACGTTTTACAGTACATATGGCTCTTTAAAGTTTCGATATATGCACGGAAAGTGCTCATTCCATAGATATAAGAAGTAAGGAGATTTATAACGAAGCATAATTTCAACGAGTCTCGCTGTCTCCAACTGTCCCCCACCACATCATTAAAGGCGTGGCCAGACAACCAACTCACGCGCTGTGATTGGCCAAACCGCGCGGTGTAGGAGCCTAGAGCGGCGGCACTAGAGTGAGGACAATTCGATAGAGCTATCGATATTTTACATGTTCTGAAAATGACCTAAGAGTTTTGACATTTTTGTTTTAAGTAATAATTGCCATAGACTTAATTGTAATTCCTTTAAATTTTAAGCTAAGAATTATAAGGTATATTAGTTGAGCCATAAGTTCTCTCACAAAGGTTTTTACTGATAAAATGTAATACAAAGCCTTTAATTAAAAAAAAACATGTACCATGATGCGAAAGCTTGTTTATGCTTAACTAATCAAATTGGTTTAAATTTTAGTCATTATTTGATGTAATGTTTGTTTAAATTGTTTACTTTCGGATTGTCGTTAGACACGAGCGCTTCATTAAAAAAATAGTTTCAGTTTATTATAGCATATTTCGTCACCAATTGAAAGCAATTCCAGCATGTTATATAGTAAGTATAATGCACCATTAAATAAGCTTTTATATCATATGTACGAATAATAAGGAAACAGTAATCATAATTATCAGTAAAAATCTTTCTGATAGAACTTTTGGATCGACTAAGTATACTATTATTTTAAACATATTTATATTCTATCTGTAACTGTAACTGGAAACATTTTTCTTGAAAATGATCCGAACAAATAACACTTTTCTCGCTCGTAAACCAGTCAGGGCCCTCTTCCTGTAGCATCTATCCATTTTTCGTTAATACTGGGATTTTTCGGAAAACTGAAAAAAATTGCAATCATGAACATATTTCTTTTTTGACTTACTGTAAACTGTACCTCTGTAAATTCCATTCACCACCGTTTCTTTTTCAATTGTTTACTCTAAATAATTGCATATTAATATTTTCAATTGTAGTATTGTTTTTTTTTTTTTTACTTGTAAACCGTATTATCCACCACAGGACAAGCTATGCCTAGTGTGGGGGCCAGCATAAATGTAATACTGTTATTATTTTATTTCTGAAATAAAACATTTGTACAATTGTACCTACTTAATTAAATCAGTTTATTTTTTGGCTTACCTTTTCGATTTTTAATCCAAATTAATAAGTATTAAATTAAACATTAGGTGCATATAAAATAATTGTAAAATTTTACTTGAAAAATAATTACTTTCGGAAGAAAGTAATTATTTTTAATGTGTGTATACACTATATCCAAACATTTTTATCGATAACGCTCAAAGATCAATTATATGCACGAGCACCACTCTACTTCGCGGCGTCATTGAAAGGAGCGGTTGGCGGTCGTACCAAGAAACAATAATGTCCCTGTGAATATCGTTAGCGGTTTAATGCATTGCGCCGTTGCTAAGGACACTACAAATAGTTTTCCATGCCAAAGCGTCAATGTAGAATGCATAGACAAATTGCCACGCGTTTGTATGACAACATGGTCTGACTCAGAAAAATCATATGTCACTGGATTTATTTGTTAAAATGTGTGGTTTTATTGACTAATACGTGAAAAAAATGTACTATGTAACTCCATGATCCTTATAGTTTTTGGATGCACTCCTATTTCGACACAAAATAACGCTATAATTCGGCATTTCAATAAAATTGACGCGCACATTGTTCAATGACAGCTAATTTGCTACTGTCTTATGGCGGGCCGGTATGGCCACGATGTGGCCATGTCGCGGCGACACGCGCCACGCCTCCGTCAGCCATCTAGTACTTTCTATGATCTGAGGCTCATTCCCGCACGCGTACGGGAAAGTAGCACCATATGTACTGTAAATAATATTTACTTCATAACATTACACGTATCTTAGCTTCATAAGCGCAAAACACGCGGAATCGTGTCGCATAAAGCGGCCGTTTCAATCGGAGATCGTGTGGTAGCCGATACAGTGGGATAATGTATTGAACGACATTCGATGACCATAATAGGACCAATGGGATGCTACAATGTTGCACGTGTGTGGTTTAAGGTGGAGGCGATGGCGGATTAAATATTGTAACCTTTCGCGTTGAATGATGGTCTCGACAGTTCCTTGTCTCTTTTGCTTGAGCTTAGTTAACCAACCAAAATCCCAAAATCGAGAAAATATTTTTTATTCTCCCATTTACCCCGTAAATTATTGCAGGAAACTTAATAAACGCCCTGTATCATACTTCTATAAGTGTGAATGGATTAAAATTATTATAAACGTATTATTAAATCGAATATGTTTCGATCCAATTTTAGAGGACCTTCATCAAGGATTTACTGGTCGAGCGTGCGACCAGTAAAGGCGGCGGTTTCATAGCGGGAAGTGTGAATGGGTTTAAGTTTTGAGTTGATGATTGCTAGTACCATAGACAAAACTGCAAGTTCATATCACACAACAAAGTAAAAAAACAATAATAACGAAAATAACGATGTACCTTCTTTGGCGCAGGTATTTTAACCTTACTGTATTAGCAAGGTGTTATGGTGCATGTTCAAGTTCAGTAGGGTTATGATGGTCGGCTCTTTATCAGTTGTCACCATGCCTGTCACGTTCTAACAAGTATGTAAGCGCGAAAGTGACGGGCATAGTGACAAGTGGTAAAAATGGAACCATGCTGCCACCGCAGCAGCAGTGGTTAGCAGAGGTTCTATGCTAGTTCAGTGAGGTTGGAATATGTAGGTCCCTCTGATGCCGGTTTCCCTCAGTCAAATGATCGCTTCATGATCTACGGTTTGACACGACATGTCAACCGATTGCAGTCGCGTGTACTGGATTGCATCTAATTATACCTACCACCGAAACAATTTGCCTCGTTTTGTATTGCAAACTGCTAAGGAAAACGTCTTTATTCCCTAGAGAATGTAAACTAGCAGGCGTATTCTGCTTGTAATAATAGGTTATGAATTTGATCTAGATTTGTTTGATTTGTCAGTGTCAAAAGTGACGTTTCTGGTTCAAGAAATGTATACAAAGAATGTGACGATTTTGCCGTTATTTTTTCAGCATGTTTTTTTCTTTTAATAACTAAATAAATGTGAAATAAACTTTTATCCAAAATGTCTCTTGTCAGAGTTCGTAGTTTAAATTTCAAACATCAATGGCGTGGCGGTGGTGTGCACGCGCAAACACGCAGGACTATGCCGTCTGTTAACGTTATGTCAATGAATTATCGTAACATTTTTGTCTAAACGTTTTATTTATATACTGTATACATTGTTGCATCTAGAATTATTCATTTTCTTATTATTATTTAGTAGTTGTATTGCTTTCTGTATTAGTTGTATTTATTTCGTGATATGGAAGATTAAACTGATGAGTTTGATGGATAGTTTTACTACATATTGTTTATTGTTTATTTATTCAGTTTACAATTGTACCTTAACAGCTAAAGCCACAGCGGCACAAATTGGGAGACAGTAATACTTATACATTGAGTACAAAAGTATCTACATAATCACATTATATAATACTACTTACAGGCATCTCTCGCTCTATCACTCTTTTACACTCAATCATCAGTCGTCCGATTGCACTCACAAACAAGTCACACTCCGGGTGTGCCTCGAGCACGGAGTTGAGTAGAGCGTGCGCGCGCGCGACCGGCGCCTGTGCGTGACATTGACATATAGCTGACCCGAAGATCATCGTTAGTTCACGACTCCTACAGAGGCTTTGCTCCACTTTGACTTGTTAGTGAGTTTGACTATAAATTCTCTGTATCTTTAGGTATTTTAATAGATGTGAACAAAATCTACATTCAAATGGCTACTTATATAAGCCAGTTGAGGGTAGATGAAAACATTACATGATCAAATAATGTAGGTTAAAGTCAGGTCGTTCAGTGACAAACTGTTGGTTTACTTTTATTTAGAGTATTGTGAGCTCTTAAGATTCTTAGAACTGCCATTTAGTGACACTTAGGTCAAGATTATCAGTACATTATATGCTCTATAACAATAGAATAAAAGCGTTTATTTGCAAGAATACGTAGATTAACAAACAAATCTTAAAATAAAATGGTTTCTCATGACTTGGGCCGTGTTCTGTTATGCCCAACAGGTGCAGGTCTTTGGCCTCACGTTGCTCCGCCAATAGCGCGAGATCGGGACTCTCGGGAATGACACCCTTTTATAACAAGCTAGTCTCTGCACGCGACTTTGTCTGCAAATATGTCGTTAAAGTAACGCAACCTGGAATAATAAATTTTGATCTAAATGCCTAAATTTCACTCATTAGTCATTACCGTTTAAGTATTGGTGGCGATTTGTATAAATACCGCTGGATATCAAGATGTTTTTATAAGATTTTTTACTTATAACTAGTAAATATGTTTATACAACACACATACATAAAAACTAAATATGTAATACCTCCCCAAAGCTACCCGCTTCTGGAATGCTCGCTAGGATGCTGGCAGCGATGCCCCTTTGCACTGCCAGGCTTAATCTTGCTCACCCTGTGGTCGCCCGAGACACCTATTAGTCTGACCGACATTTCCTTTATGAATTGTTCTGTGTCGGTCGACCATGGGCCCAGTGTTTCTATGGCAAGCGCCGCAAAATCGTATTGGTCTGTTAGCAACGCATATTTGCGGCGCTTTAGTGTCTGGGTCTAAGCTATAACCGCGAAATCGAAATTCATCAATTGCGGGCATTTTTCTCTGTCCCTCTAATTACATCTTAGTGAGAGTAAAAGAAATGTGAATTACGGTTTTCGCGGTCCGCGGCATTCCTGGGCTTCCGGGTCGATCAAATCTGCTGTCTCAGACATTTCGGCGAACCATATCCATGTTTTCTATGGAACAACATAGTTTTTTGGTGGTTTCGAGGTTGGTCCCATAGTAAAAGTTGTTCAGTATGACCTACTTAACATATTTACCCCTTTAGGCGTCTCCGCTATCTGGCGCGGTTGCACGGACCAAAGAGAATTAAGAAGACCAAGAGTGCGCATTCCATACAATGGTTTTGTTACCAAAAATACTATTATTTTCGTAGTCTACATCTAGCGTCAAGTAGCGGAACTCTCAGTACTGCTACTCGACAATACATGTCGTAGCAAACAAAAAGTCTAATGCTCAACGATGCTAATGTTATAACCAGAGTAAGCGTAGGAGTTGAAAATTGAGTTCTGGTTACTCTAGTTATAATATTAGCGGAAAATCGTTGAGCATTAGACTTTTTGTTTGCCGCGACATCTATTGTCGAGTAGCAGTACTGAGAGTTCCGCTACTTGACGATAGATGTAGACTACGGTATTCTCTTTGCACGGACGGAGCGGGTGAGCCGCTTAACGAAATTATTATGAACAACAGCAACGCTAACTGGCGCGGACACATGCGACGGATATTAAACAAAATTTAATATCTATCATAACAAGGTAAAAAATATAGGTACATCTCATATACAATTTAATGACAACAACAATTGCAATGAAAAAAAAAACCTGATTCAAAAACTATATTTCACTCGGTACGGAAACTTTATATTGTATAAATTCTTATCAGCTGTACGCGCGTATATAAAAGTCTAAACGCCTGTTCCCCTACCATGACTTTTCGTTTATCTATAGCGAATGCATCAACTCACTTGCAGCTCGCAATACCTGCATCTCGCTCGCACCAATCTTTCGTGTTTTTTTTTTAATACTTAAGATAACGTTTGCATGACAACTGCAGCTACACTACTGTTGCGGCGTCGTTGTTGCCGCCGCTGTCTGTCAATTTCTTTAATAAAATGAGTGACTTAATGAACGTCAACGTCATAATCGCGGCAGTAATGCGGCGGCGAACGTCAATTGTTCTATCAAGAAAATTGAAAGATACAGCGGTGGCAACAGCGACGCCGCAACAGTATTGCAGCTGCAGTTGACATCCGACGAACGTCACCTTGTTTAGCCATATTTAGGGAGATCAATACATTGGTCATGATACCCTTATTATGGGCCCCGATATCGCGAGAAAAATGTAGGCTCTTCCATAGAAAAATTGATATCTGAGGGCCTACCTTTGGAGGTTTCGATGTTGGGGCATCAAAAGATTAAAATTCGTTTGTTTGTAGGTATCATGTACCTACTTGACCATATATAAGGGCCGGTACAGACGGACTGCAACTCGACTGCAACTTGTATGGGAACTGCATGCCGACTGCACTCCAACTGCAACGTCGACGTGCAGTTCCCATACAAGTTGCAGTCCGTCTGTACCGGCCCTAAGACCAAAATGTACAAATGAACATGATTTCAATGGAGTTAATGATATGATATGATATGAAAAGTGTAATTCATCGAACGATTGAAAGATTAAAATTCGTCAGTCGAATATGCGAGAGCGATAGATCTGCACACAACGATTATCGATTTTTAGATGTTCGCGGTAGGATGTGCCAAAATGTATGAAACAGCCATTTTTTTTCGCATGCATTGTGGCATTGTGGGCATTTGGTCCGTCCAAGCTAATTATTCACTGACTTAACATTTCTAAGCACATTTGGAGTTTAATTACCAGTTTTAGTTCATAGAGTAATAATTATTTTACAATAAACAAAGTTATACACGAAATCACCCCCGGACCCAAAACCCCCGGGATTTTATGGTTCATATGGTCATTGATGTCATATTTTCATAGAAATTTGACATTCATGATGTCATTGCCACACTTCGTCATTGCAAATGCCACGCAGAGTTACCTTGGTTCGACTTTCTCGAATAGGTCCGCGTAAACTCGTGGTAAGGCTACCGCTCACGGCTATAAACCAGTCCCCACGTTTACGGCTAAAACTTTGATTGAATTGTTTCCTGATACATTACCTTTACACTCCAAAAGGTCGTATATCACACACTGCCTAATGACACTTACGACGTTTTAGTTTAGAAGTCTTACTGGTTTCTACGGACTTCGTTGTGATTTGTTTGGAAAGTTGGCTAAAGGACTGAATCGTCATATAAGTTCTATTCAGCAACAAATCCGGTTCCAGCAGTTCAGGGTTTTCCAGCTTAAGACTTAAGTCACACCGATTGCGATGCGCGCGGTGTGGTTTGGCCTTTAGCAAGCACGGAAAGAGGTAAACCATTTTTAGAAATTCAATTGGAAGTAGAGGTTCACGTATAAAATAATACAACCCTATTACGATGTGATTTACTGTACGTCGTATGTATACAGTGGAACCTCGATAACGCAATCCTAAGGCGAAACCCTCGTTAACACGAAACGAACTAATATTCCCTTCCCCAAAATCATCATAACTCAAATATTTAACCTCATTAATAATACGAAGTACTTAACCTTTTCACCGCCATTGACTTGATATAAAGTCAGTACATTTCGTGACCCACACCGTGTGGGCCACACACGCCGTGACTTCATATCAAGTCGTGGTTTTGGTCAGGTTTGTATGCGTGTAATTTCAATAATTCATGTGACATGGCGTTGATAACACTTTATTACTTCATTAACGTGGCGGCGAAAAGGTTAAACATCGATTCCCTTCACGGCTGTTCAGTACAATTTTTACCTCGAAAAATTAAATTTGATCTGTATAGCTCGAAAAAATAGACTTGACAGAAAAAATATACAGATTGTTTTATCATCTCTATATCTCAAACTTATAAACTAACAAACCTCTGTACCTCGAAGAAAATAATTAGACTACTTATATACGATTTTTTATTCGTTTTATCGCTGTAACCCAAAACCTTTTAAAGACGAACAAAAACATGTTCTTTGTAAGTTCAAAACGAAGACGACGAAAACTCGTTAACACGAACTTTTTGTCGTTTCTCTTGAGCTTCGTATCATCGAGGTTCTACATTACGATTCTTTTAAATTTTAATATCAATAAGTAGGTACATATCACTCGCCCCTGAATTTAAGTTTCTCTGTGCCACGCCGCCTGTTTACGAGTCTATCTGACGATCTTATGAGTCTAATTAACATATAAATGAATATGTTTACGTATTGCGAACCTTGAACCATAAAAACCCTGTGAGACTCGATCTTTAAAACATTGAAATATGGGGAATGACGACACTGCATCCGATTCGCACGTCGTTCCGATGTATGAACGAGACAACGCTATGCGCGTATTATTGCGACATCCCGCTCGCACGTCGCAGCGACGTGTGAAAACGGGTCATACACGTTATTTATTGTTCGCGAGGATTCCGAACGGGAGCTCAAAGGGCCTACCGCGAACACAGAAGTTCACAAATTGCGGGCATCTTTCTCTGTCACTCTAATAGCCTTTTAATTGGAGTAAAAGAGAAAGATGCCCGCAATTTGCGATCTTCGGTGTTCGCGGTAGGCCCTATGATGGCGATCTTCGTAGTCGAGCGAAATGCGACCAAAATTAGCGAGAGAGCATAGCATAATTAATGAGTCTTTTAAGTCCTAGTTGCGATTTTTCCATACAAAACGCTCTCGACTGTTTCCTCCCTGGATTTTTAACCTAGAGCAATGTTTTTTTCAAATAAGATCAATATCATCAATATTTGTTCCGCTTTGTTTTGCTTCTTTGGATTATATAATTTTGAAGAAACTTACACCGCCTCGAAAATCGCAAAAACGGCTGAATTGAATTGGCTGCACAAAAAGGCGCCATATAAAAATATGACAACAAATATCGAAAAAATCAAAACATCGGCATAGATTATTTCTTCCTCTTGCAGTTTCCAAAATTTCATAATAATTGGTTGCGTTTTGGAGAAGGAAACAGTCGAGAGCGCAACCTCGATTTATGAGTTTTTGCGTGGGAATTTTAGTCCGAGCAGTTGTCCTTATCGCACGCACGCACTCCCGCCCACCGCAGCGCGACAGAAACATAGCTTCAACAATTCGAGATTTGAAAAGTTGCTCAGCTAGGAATTGCTCTTAAAAGCGACACACGAACATTTTATGGCCCTTTATAAGCAAAGACAACGCCTTAAGGCGACGTGATGAAACTAATTGAGAAAAAAAAAATTAATAAAGGACCCTTCCGCTTAGACTTCCAGGTTCCAGGGCACGATGTTGTAGTCATATCAGTTAGCTAGTTAGCGAATAACAGCTATTAACTGATATAATTCAAATATAGGAATAATGTTGCTCCATGTCTTATAACCGATTTTGTAACAACTATATATTTCGCAAGTCCCATTTTTTTGAGTTTGTAAGTAGTGACGAAATACGGTACAATTATGCAAACATTTTCTTTAGTGTAGTTTCTTTTACCATCGTTTATCATACATATAAAATCAATTTATCAAGCAAGCTTTTAACATCTTCCACTAAATAATTGGGCAAGCGATTTATTTGCTTGAAGAGCCTGACCTTAATGGTTTTTTTGTCAAAAATGGCTCTGACTAATGACATGTGTCAATGTCAACTTGCATCATTGTAATGCATCTTTAAAAGGCAGTCATTTGTAATTCATTCAACATTTTGATTCGCCTCCGTGGGCTTTTTGCAAAGTTCGAATAAAGTGTATTTTTATCGAAAATGATGTATCGTATCATCCTTACAAATTTCAATCATTTACAATAATATTTTTAACATTGAAATATTTAACATACACATTTATTTCTAAAACATCGCTAACTATAATTCGGGGTCATCCAATAATTACATCACACGAATTTCACGAATTTTTGACCCCTCCCTCCTTGTCACACCTGGTCACATTTAGCAACAGCGTCCCCCCTGGTGTGACGTTAAATATCTGGCAATCTTGTTGTTATTAACATAATAAGCGATTCGAATGCAGTATTATTATTCTAATAAAAAACAATTGGTAATAATAGCAATTGAGACATTTTATGAAAATGTTCACGGAGAAAAGCTATATATCGTTGCAAAAACTAGTTATTTATCTGTACTGCTAATATAAAAAAATCATAATAATTTTTGTCTACTAGTGAAGTTAAGTGACGTCACAAAGCTGCCCACTCCCCCTCCCACATGTCACAACACGTCACATTTTCTGTACCCCCTCCCACCCCCTAAACGTGTGATGTAATTAATGGATGGCCCCCTCTAGAGTCAGACCAAGATAAGTTGGCAGCCTAGACAGTGCAAGTGTTATTTCTGTCTGACTCAAACTCTAATTTTTACCCGTCTTATTAATATTTTCATTTTCTGTATTTTATACAATCGTGATAACATTTCAGTTGAGGTCGTGTTTAGGCAACGAAGTTTGCTGAGTGGCTTAAGTAAGGTACGATAGTGTGAAGCTGAATTATATCACTATTGTATACAATCCAAATAAGTCATCAACGACTTTTTCATTAAAAAGAAGCTCGTTGTTGACGTCTCTTCTGTCCTTAGGTTTTGCCGCCTAGACCGCGGCGAGACGTGATTGGTCAAATAAATTGTAGTTCACTAAAGCGTTTCGTAATGCAGTCATTATAGTTGAATCGCAATTTTACCAGGCAACTTATTTGCAATGTGTCAATGTGAATATTATCTATTTATTTTTTCTTATTACAAATAAATAACAGATGAGTGTAGACATTGATGTACGTAATAGGGGTAGATGAGGTACCAGGCGCTCGATCGTGAGCCACAAAATATAGGTTCCGGGACCTATATTGAATTAGTCGTACGGGTGACGCTGAAGTGTCAACATTGTCATCAAATTCGAGAAAATATTGCCAAAGAATGCCGTGTTGCGCCTTTTTCCAGTGCTTCAATAGCTCCAAGCACAAAAACAAAGCTCACGGTATCACTTTTCATTCGTAAGTACTGTTATAACATTTGAAAACATATTTTTTTCTAAATAAAATTAAAAATTTCCTTGTTATTGAGTGAGCGCGACAGCTAAATAATGCATTACCCATGTGAGTAACACGTTTATCCGAGTGTCAAGTAGGCCTGCCCACTTCATGCATTGTAGAGTCAGCAATTTTTTTTATAAATAATGCAACTTTTTAAATCATGTGCTCCTATTCCTTGAAACTATAGAATGTAACCGGTTTTTATTTTAATATACGAATAACCGGTTGTTAACCAAAAATTCAGTTTTTCTGATAGTATTGTTAAAACAATATCTTGCATTAACTTGAAATCCAAATATCGGGAATAGTCCATCAAAAATTACTAAATAGTACTTGTACAACAATAGGAAAACTATGGACAACATTTTTAACGAGAGCTCGATTTACAATCTTAATATGCGAGTTATAGTGTAGTTTTAAGATGTATTTATATATGTTGAAAACTGTGTAAAAATATTTAGAACAGATATTAGATCAATCAAATTTAACCTTTTATCATAAACAAAAGAAATAAATAATAATCATCTCTATTTGTCAAGTAAAATGTATGACGACTGGTCTGGCCTAGTGGGCAGTGACCCTGCCTATAAAGCCGATGGTCCCGTCCCGGGTTCAAAGTTCTAATGATGGAATCCATGAAGAATTGAGGGAACACTTAAAGTCTTATAGGTACACATATAGTGATTTTTGTGGTTTTTGTTTACAAATTAAGCATTTTCATCCAAAAACTGGCAATTAGTGTAGTGGAACTGCTGATTATAAACAGAACGAAACTCCCTAACTACGTATTTACCGTTTGAGTATTTGTTTTAATTTGTCCTCTTTGTAGAGCAACTAAGGTGATGAAAATGAAAACGATGAAAATCAGAACGAATACTTTAAATTGAACATTCTAATGTAAGGGCACGCTGCCGTCTCAAATCGAGAAAAGTGGGACATTGCTAATTTCGCCTTCGATAGGGAATGATTAAAAAAAATATAACTTCAAAATCAGTATTAACGTTAAAAAAATGAAAACTATAATGTTTAGAGAAAAAACTTTCACTTATTTCTATTTTAAAACGAGCTGCAGCTGTGGAAATGCCTAGCGATTGAATTGTGAAAATTAAAAATGATGCTTGGTTTCGTTTTTGATACAATTTTTTTTTCTACATACATTATAATTTTCCTTTTTATACCGCCCTCTCCGCATATTTTTTTTAATTGTATAGATAAACTATCGGTTTTACATATAAAATACATACAGTTTTACATATTTTATTTGTGTTAGCGAAAAAAAAATTGTTTTCCATAAAATAAATAAAGTGCCTATTTATTTTAATTTCGTATATATTTTATAAATATTTGTTTCCTGACGCTACCTAATAAAGACCGCCGTTGAAGGCGCTTATTCCCATGACTTACAACTTGTCCAATATAAGTGAATCCGTATACGTATCGTAACTATGAATAAACAAGGTTCACACTTTTATATTGGTTATCTTGAGTCGTGCGCTCGGTGAACGATTGGAATATATAAATACCAGGAGTAACTACGAATTACCATTTACCAGTGATTACATTATCTCTTGTCAAGCGTACTTGTCTTTTCCGAAAAACCATCAGAAGTGAAACCTCGAGATCCCTATCAACTGAGATCATATCGTTATACTGGTTTTCTCGAGGCGACACGTTAGTTGAACATAGTGAATAGTCGACCAGGGTTTCAGAAGTAAAAAACGAGGGTCAATTTCATGCTTTAAAAATATGATAGTCAATCATTTGATATTAATCTCAGTGTAACTCGCTCGCTCAGATATTTGCTTGAAGTGAGAGACGGTCTAAGATTAGGTAATATCAAATCATTGTATTTTTTAAAAATCGAAATGACTTAATATCACTTTAAGACGACAATGTAAGAAGTATGTACGTCTCGCCTACACATTTGTATAATGTTATTAGTTTTTCTCTGTTGCACCTCGAGGAATACGCAAAATATAGGGGTCTCGCTTGCGCAGCACTGTTAACTATATTTGGTTATCCCTGTTGCTCGTTGTGCACATGTACATTATAATGGTGTGTAGTATTTGCAAATGAGTGGGTGCTGGACCAGATTTTAGTTTTGTCAACTATTAACGTCACATATCTACCCCTTTTACTTACATCAATGAGTGTAGATATTTCTTATATAACGTATCTCCTACTATATCATAAGTTAAGTAACTTTGTCTGTCTGTATGCTACATCTTCACGCTTAAACTGCTGAACCGATTTGGATGAAATTTTGAGATGGGGATAGTTTGAGACGCGGGGAAGGACATAGGATAGTCATTTTTCATTAATCAATCAGCCAGTATTTTAACCTAGCCTCCTTACTCCCGATGTTCTTCTAAAAGGACACAATCAAATCGAATTTTAAACTACCTATAATCGAAACAATGGTTCCAAATTCAAGTCTAAATAGGTTAGGACGTAAAATAACATCCAGAGGAGCTAATTATTTAAAGACAGTAGCATCGGCCAGTTACACCCTTTATTTTGCATGGAGCAGTTTACCAATTATGGATAAAAGCGGTCATTATCCTTGTCGTGACTTCTTTCTGCGTTCAAATTTTTGTAAACTTTATCCTTTGTATTAACTACAAAGTCGCGGTTAGGGTCGATGGCCTTTTGACAACCAGAGGTAAGAGGGAAAACTTCCAAAGTTACGAAATGTATACAAAGGAGACTTTTTGAAACTGATCATATTTTAATTCATTTATTTAACCTTTAATTGTATAGCATAAATTCAAAACCAGGCAATTAATTACATTGACATTGTTTAGGGTGGTGATCCAAGCATCTACGTTAGCTGTGTGATGCAGCAGATCCTCTGGTGGCCCCTGGAAGGAATAATTAATCTTGAAATGCGTTTAACCACCATTTTGGAGTCAACGGCCGGTAGTCTACGTGCTCCTTGTAAAGCCCAGCTATCGCTTTACAAGAGCTGATAAAATCACCGTACGCTGTCTTGTACTAACCGTACCAATTTAGTCGTATTTAAAGCTCCTAAGACCTCGATACTGGCGATATAGTCCCACTGGACTGAAGCCATAAGGTTAAAAGTGGAAAAATTACTGTCTTGGGTATGACTTGAACTCACGGCCTCTGGATCGATACTCCAGCGCTCTGCCATCTAAGCCACCAAGACCTCAGACATAGGCAGCAAATTTTCCACCATATGGGTCTAGGGGACCCTAGCGACATCTACCGTAAGAACGTTAGCCTTCTTGGACGGCTACCGGAGTTCCAAGTCATTTTGGAAATTCACCAGACTGGTCGCTAGGGTCCCCTAGACCCATATGGTGGAAAATTTGCTGCCTATGGCTGAGGTCTTGGTGGCTCAGATGGCAGAGCGCTGGAGTATCGATCCAGAGGCCGTGAGTTCAAGTCTCACAATACAAATCCTCTTCCTCTTTATTGCACAACCTCAGAATAAATGTACATGGAAACAGATATATGAAGGTAGTGGTAAACAACAGGCCGCCTTATCGCTACAGCGCGATCTCTTCCAAACAACCTTTAAGTAGTGGACAAATGAAACTCTAAATTAAATGCCATACATGGGTCCGGTGCCTTATGTTATGTTACAACTGATTATACGTCCGTATACTTCGTGTGTGATAAATTTTAAACCTTTAAATATAAAATACCAACGAAAATTCAACCTTAGCGCCCTATATTCAGGGTTCATATTAGATAGGCAGTTTGCTACACGGGTGCTGCCAGTTTTGTTTTTGTGCTATAAAGTGCTAAAGGGCTTGTTTTGCTATTTTTCCCACTGGCTGCTTTTACGAGTATTATTACTCTGGCTGGGATACTATTTTATGATATTTTTTAACAGCTGACAGGTGACATCGGAGAATTTTATACATTACAAAATATGTAAATTAACCTGTGCCATATTTGAAGCGCTGGTGGCCTAGGGATAAGAGCGTGCGACTTGCAATCCGGAGGTCGCAGGTTCAAACCCCGGCTCGTACCAATGAGTTTTGCAGAACTTATGTACGAAATGTTATTTGATATTTACCAGTTGCTTTTCGGTGAAGGAAAACATCGTGAGGAAACCGGACTAATCCCCACAAGGCCTAGTTTTACCCCCTGGGTTGGAAGGTTAGATGGCAGTCGCTTTCGTAAAATCTTGGGATTAGTTGTCAAGCGGACCCCAGGCTCCCATGAGCCGTGGCAATATGCCGGGACAACGCGGGGAAGAAGAAGACCCTTCGCCATATTTTGCGAGGAGAATTTAGGTCATACTGAGCATTTGTTTCCATGGGATAAAACCAAAAAAAAAAATAAATTGTAAGTCTTTTTTTTTAATGCATGTTAACATTATAAGATATGTTTCGCCAAATTTCTTGCCGGTCCCATATTGGGATACCCTCCTACAATTGAGGGGGGGTTTAGGTCTTCTCAGGTCAGAGGTGTAGGGTTAGAGCCGGTGTAGCTTTATTTAACTAATAAACTATCTTTATCTTTTTCTTTACGTTTTGGCTGATGTGTATGAATCCTCTAGTCGCCCAGACATCAAAACTTTCCAAGACAAATGCAATTTTGACATGTCAAAATAATAGAATTGAATAGAAGTACTTTTTATAGGCCGCTGGGCGACTAGAGCTTAAAGGTTACATTCCATTTGTGAATGCAATGGCGTTACTGTTGTAAAACAAATCGAGGTTTTCCCGAGGGTCTATAGTGTTCTTCAAAAAAGGAGTGTACAGGTTTTTAAAGGGTCGGCAACGCGCATGTAACACCTCTGGAGTTACAGGCATCCATATGCTGCGGTGACTGCTCACCATCAGGCGGGCCGTATGCTTGTTTGCCACCGTCGTGGTATAAAAAAATAATAATAGTAGTTATAGTCCCATTCTCCCAATATTAGGTGGATACAGAGTCAAATTGTCCTCAACTTTTATTTATTTATTACCTTCATAATTTATAATAATTTTATCATCATTTTTAATAATCTCATCAGGACCATGAAAAAACTAGGTACTTACATTTTATGTTTATGCGTACATGCAAGGTGATGTTATAAAAAGCTATTTTGGTTAATAAAATCGATTTGCGTTTTAAAATAAAACTTTTTAACAAAAAATAAAACCGACTTCAAATATTACCAAAAGCGCCATACATGTACCTATAACATTTGAAGAGTTCCCTCGATTTCTCCAAGATCCCATCATCAGACCCAGACTTGGTGCCAACGGGACCATCTCTGGGTTATACCTGTTCGATTTAAAAAAAAATTGAAAATCGGTTCACGATTCTCGGAGATATCGAGTTACATACAAAAAAATCTCCTTTTTTGAAGTCGGTTAAAAAGTTTCAATTGGTCAACATAACAATGAAATACTTATGTGTTTTTTATCTTTAATTAATAAGAGGTGATATAGCATCACGAATTTCCGATACCTATTTGATTAAACGCATTTCGAATATAAGTATTTCACAGTTCATGTTGTCGCAAAAGGTTTATGTTAGGACACACACAAATGAAATTTGGTTTAAAAGGAGTGCACAAGATTCTTAACCTTTTGAATGCCACGCCTATCGTACGCGGCGCGTAATCGTGAACCTTGTCGGTACGCATGAAGGTCGATATTGGGCTGTAGCCGCGCACGTCATATTTTTTTTTATACTACGTCGGTGGCAAACAAGCATACGGCCCGCCTGATGGTAAGCAGTCTCCGTAGCCTATGTACGCCTGCAACTCCAGAGGAGTTACATACGCGTTGCCGACCCTAAACCCGCCCCCCCTCGATGAGCTCTGGCAACCTTACTCACCGGCAGGAACACAACACTATGAATAGGGTCTAGTGTTATTTGGCTGCGGTTTTCTGTAAGGTGGAGGTACTTCCCCAGTTGGGCTCTGCTCTAGATCTGGAATGACATCCACTGGCTGTGCCCTACCACACAAAGTCAGATGACATTCACAATGCCCATACCTCTCTTTTGGACGTAGTTTAAGGACGTACCCGGGTCCATATGACGTCTTTGGCGGTCAAAAGGTTAAGGGTCGGCAACGCGCATATAACTGCTCTCCTCTTTCCATCGTGCATAGGAGCATAGGTGCTTTCGAACAACGTTATAACAAACTGTTTAACTTTAGAGACGAAAGTGAAGGACCCGCGCGAAAACGCATTTTCATATAAACGTGTATTTGTATTTGTAGTCCTCATCTGTAGTCAAATTAACATTATTGTTTTTTTTTGACACAATTTGTTGTTTATCGACCACGTCTCACTACGCTCAGTGCCTCTCGCCGCCGCCATTTAAACAAGCCAGTCCAAAAGCACTTAAACTCACACTTCGTCACAGAACAGGCAATAAACCAAATCCTAATACGTATTGAAAGGAAACATTGTACCGGCTTTACAGCCTGTTTTAATAGTACAGTAACACCCGTAACCATCTGTGATTGAAGATTTAAAAATGTATGGCACTATTATAAAAACGCTTAGAATGGATTAAAAGTTGTATTTTTACTACTTATAGATGAGCGCATCGGCATAAAACAGTTCCATGGACTGTTGAAAAAAAAGATTGACAGCTGTATGTTGTCGATGGCGGGAAGTGCAGAATTATGGTATGAGGTTATGACTATTGAAAAAGTTCCCACAGTTGTCTAAGCACTTAAAAACGCACTAACAACCCTGGTGTTGCAGGTGTCCATCGGCGGCGGTAATCGCTTACCATCAGGTGATCTATCTGCTCGTTTGCCTCGTATATCATAAAAAAAGTTATATTTATTTTAATAGCATCATTCTTCTATAAAAGTTAGTCAGCAGCAAGCTCGGTTCTCCATAGTTCTAAAACTATGTACTTTACAATAGAATAAGGTACTTAATCTATAGCTTTAATTAGTTCATGTAGCTTCAGATACCATTGTTTAAAAAGCGGCCAAGTGCGAGTCGGACTCGCCCATGGAGGGTTCCGTACCATTTATGACGTATTAAAAAAAAACTACTTACTAGATCTCGTTCAAACCAATTTTCGGTGGAAGTTTGCATGGTAATGTATATCATATATTTTTTTTTAGATTTTTCATTCTGTGATTTTAGAAGTTACAGGGGGGGGGGACACATTTTTTCACTTTGGAAGTGTCTCTCGCGCAAAGTATTCAGTTTAGAAAAAAATTATATTAGGAACCTAAATATCATTTTTGAAGACCTATCCATAGATAACCCACACGTATGGGTTTGACGAAAAAAGATTTTTTGAGTTTCAGTAAGTATGGGGAACCCCCAAAATTTATTGTTTTTTTTTCTATTTTTGTGTAAAAATTCTAATGCGGTTCATAGAATACATCTACTTACCAAGTTTGAATAGTATAGCTCTTATAGTTTCGGAAAAAAGTGGCGGTGACATAATCGGACAGACAGACGGACATGACGAATCTATAAGGGTTCCGTTTTTTGCCATTAGGCTACGGAACCCTTAAAATACAACGAATTGTAATTTTTCATACAAAACTTGTTTTTGCTTTATTTCGTTTTTTTTATAAGCTGGAACTATATAAACGGGCATAGATATAACTTATGTCATAGTATGTGCAAAGTTTCATTACAATCCAACACGTAGTTTTAAAATGAGAACGAAACTCCTTTTGTATGGGAAGGTGACATTCGGCCGAGCTTGCTGGGCGGACTCTTAATTTTCTTTTTCTGGGTTTTTGTTACTTAAATGTTTATTTATTTATTTATTTTAACTTATTGCGCAAAATATAAAAGAAATACAAATGGCGGACTTAATTTTATATTCCTAAATAAATAAATGTGCTGAACTTGCCAAAAAAATCAGCTCCTCCATATAAAAAATAACGTCGACGCGAGTAGTATACGTATCCGTTACTCTCAGAAGTGTCAAAATTGCTAATTTTTTATTTAATGCTCTACAGTTAATTATGCGTATAAATTAACATAAATTATTTTGTGTACTTTAAAGTGTTAGCGATATTTGGGTAGTGTTAGGAAGTACCTCCACTTTACAGAAAACTGCAGCCAAATAACACTAGCCCCTTCTCATTGTTGGTCCTGCCGGTGAGTAAGGTTGCCAGAACTCGAGGGGAGGGAGGGGCGTTAGGGTCGTCAACGCGCATGTAACTCTTCTGGAGTTGCAGGCGTACATAGGCTACGGAGACTGCTTACCATTAGGCGGGCCGTATACTTGTTTGCCACCGACGTAGTGTAAAAAAAATAGTTATATGCCTATAAGCAAAATAAATACAATACACCAGCAGCGGTATCATGGTCGCATTTTTATCACCTGTCATGCCATGCGTCCCTTTCGCACTTACATACTCGTTAGAACGTGACAGGCATGGTGACAAATGATAAAGAGCCCACCATATTAGCCCTACTGATTAAATTTAAAAACCTTACAGACATAAAAAACAGTTAAAAATAAGAAGAACAAAACAAACACGTATTTACTAAGATGATATGTAACTGGCCCCTATAAATATCTTTATAATTATTTTATGTTAACTGCATGGTTATGCTTTGGTTAAAAACCATAAAAGTAAATGTTGCGGACATTATACCCCATTCAAATAAGTTTGAGAATTGAGCAACTCGAAAATAGCTGCCAACAAGGGGCCGATTCTGAAAGCTGTGACTTGGAGTGGAATGAAAGAATGACATTAATATTATTTTTACCAAACTAGGTAGTAAAGAATCTCTTTATTCTTCGATAACAAATTCGAGCCGGACATGAGGGACGCGACAGCCAGGGCTGGCAACACCGCTGCCTACTGGGCATCCATTGTATAAAAAAAAGGAACCTCAATCCGAAAATAAGAAGAAAAATAACTAATGAGAAAGTTGAATTTTAACCACAAGAGTAGCAAAGTAATTTCATGAAAATTTTGGAGTTGTTTCCTCATATTGGTTGCTAGAACTTAATTTTAAGTGATGATTTTGAATAATAAATATTTAATAGCGTCCATTTTGATTTCATCTCTAATGGTTTAAGTATTGTCCTGGCGTTGGTGTAGTAAAAAATATTGTGTTTCACTCAATGAAAAAGTTTGTTTAACCTCAGTGCTTTGAAACCCTCGCAACGCTCAAGTTTCCAATTTTCGAACCACTCGTTACGCTCGTTGTTCAATTTTATAATCTTTCTCTTGCTCGGATATCAAAATTAGCACGAGGGGTTAAACAACAACCTTTCCCCCTCATAAAACTATTAAGTTATGCTTTCCATTAGTACTTAATTGATACAAAAGAAATTCTAGATTGGCCAATCCAACTTTTCTTTAAAAAAAAGTAACTATAGTCCGGTTTTTTTCAGATTAGAAATGTTATCAATTATAACCTTAAAAGTAGTGGTAACTTTTTCCCCGAAAATTAGATCTATGTACTGAATTATACTGTCGCTTACATTTTATTGTACCCCAATATTAGGTCTCATAGGAACCCCGTTTCGGTAGAAAATGTAAAGCACCACTAACTTTGGGATTGGAAAAATTATAATTAAAAAACAACTAGTTATTGACTTAGGATCACTTGCTCCATGCAGGGTTAACCACTCAGGTTAACCGTTAACCCAGGTTTAACTTGTACTGGTAAAGAGTTTAACCGGTTAACGGGTTAGTGGCTAACCCTGGATGGCGCAAGTGGCCCTTAGACAATATTTTTGACACAATTGCTGTCTTTAGCAATGAGTATGCTCGGTGTACCTCTACTTCTAAGCTTCATGAGCTGTACTGTGTTCTTTTATTGAAGTGTGCAATAAAGAAAACTGAATTATTATGCTTAAGGAAGAAGTGGGCTTTGTTATGAGACGATATTCAACCTTGTCATAATGGGAATAATTATGAAAATAAGATTGACTTGTTAATAATAATAATTTTCTTCAAAATTCTTGTTAAAATTAAAACAAATATAGTCATAGTTTTTCATTTGTTAGAATTATGGTACATTGTAGGTGGTGCTAGTGCATATAACTTGATAGTTCAACATAATTCACCACTATATTTTTTTTACACAATATACACATCTAGAAACATTGTAATACACACACATAGCACATCAAAATGCCAACTTAAAACCCGTTTAAATAAGTTCCATAGCGCTTAAACTTAAATAAAAAATTCTAATCAAGTGGTTCCTTACCCGAAAGCCACAAAACATATTGAAAAAGTTGTCCAATTCGTTCTAATAATGAATGTCAACGATACACCGTATTTTTAAGTGCTGTGACAATAGATCAAACGCAAAACCACCGAAAAATTAACGACAAAACTATAAAAACCACCCAATTCCGCCACCCGCGATTGCACATAAAAACGTGCGACATTTTTAACTGCTCGACATTTTGTGACCTGAGAATAACCCCCCGCAGCACGAGCCAAAAGAATTTCAACTGTATTCCAACTGAATTAAAGTTCAAATTAGGAATGACTGTAAATATTACTTATGACGTTATGAATGTCGACTTGATTTTGACAAGAGCGTTTACGACCGGACACACAAGAAATATGGCGACTGGTAGTCCCCCTCGTAAATATGAAACTAATAGTGTTGTATTATTGTAACATAATTATTAAAGAGTAAGCAAACGGGTTGAATTTATAAGATGACTTGTTTATCACAAAAAAAAATATGATACCTTTCTCGCTTCGATTGATGGTCCCTATTACAGGTCAGTCTCTTTTGCTTGACTTAATTAAAAAAAAAATTGAATAATTATGTTTTTATAGTACACTGTTAACCAAGGGTGGAAATGGTTACTTTTACCCGAGTTAAACACTATTTTTTCATTTCGACTAAGAGGAAAGGCAAACACAAGAAATGTAGGTTATGACTTGAATTGGTGCCATTTACATTTTGTTCGGTTTTTTTTTAAACAATAGACAATCCGATCTTTAATTAGGAATTGTCTGAAACGGCCTTAACTGTTATACGCCCCTTAAAAAAAGTGAAACGGAATGAATGAATGAATGAATGAATGCAATGTTATGATAATGTTTTAAACATTCATCGTTATTTATATTGATTTATTAACAAATATGTATGTTTATTTCATACATTTAAATATTAAATACTAGTAGTATAATTTTAACTAATGCAGTGCAATTAACAATTAATTTCGATAATACTTGGTCTGAAAATGCGAAAGCTAATACGTGAGCTTTTTATTGAATAATATGGCATATATGGCTGTTAGTCGTTGCTCGAAGTACAAATTAAAAAAAAATTACTTTCCACCATAGGGTGGGAAAAGCAATTTTCCATCCGATTATCAGTCTATGAAAGGTGAACATTCCGAATAGAAGAGATGAAACATAAATTAATGTACTAAACTTCAAAAAAGCTTCTACAGTTTACGTGGCAGTATATGGACCATACAAATACGCATAACTGAATAAATAAATTGGATAGGTAAATATACTACAACAACATAAATATACTGTGTTAATATGATATAATTATGTATTAACCTTAGTATTATAAGTTAATCATATAATGTAGATTAAGGTACTAACGCTGAAAATGAGTGCCTCATTTCGCCGTTAAACGGAAATTTGGCGAACCTAACATAGGTTTAAAATGTACCATACTTTTTTGAAAAAAAAAAAAAGAACAGTCATAGGAACTATCATTCGACGCGAGAGGTGGTATATGGGGATGAAAAACGGTGGTATCCTAAGAAAGTTAATGTTTTTAATATTATATTAATAATGTTCTATCTTTTTCTGCGACTTAGCTTGCATCAATTTGCATCCCTCCATTTATAAACGATTTTAGAGGTGAAATCCTCAAATTGCCCTTTAAAACATTGACTTTTATCAATAAATATCTTGTATCTTGAAAAAATGTTATTCTATATGTTCCAGTTTCTTGACACCCGCAGTTTTGCTGCATTATAATATAAGTAGCTTCATCAAATTAAAAAAAATTTAAGTAAGGTACCTGCACCAAAGAAGATAGCTTTTTTTAATTTGAACTAGCTAACTTAGACGCCACATTTGAACTCATTCACATTTATAAAAGTATGAACTTTTAAAGTGCGCAAGATTATGAACATAGCTTTCTTTGGTGTAAATACATTATTATAAATACTAAAATTATTTTCTTTCATTGATACTTCTATATAATCACATTTTTGTCACAATCACAACAAATAACCAGATGGGAAGATGACATCCAGTTTACTCTAGGGCCCCGCTGGACCAGAGTTGCTTTGGACAGGCAGCACTGGAAAGAATTGGAAGGCCTACATGACATTAAAGAATTGCCACTTAACTTTTTTAAATCTAGACTTAAAAAATGGCTAATACAAGAATGCTTCTATTCTATTATTATTATTATATATGCGCGCGCCGGTCTACCCACCCAGTTGCAAATGTGGAACAAATGTGGCTATCTATGACACTTAATCGCCGTAGTTTTATTGTAGGTACAGCATACCGTCCGAGTTGGGTAAATGTGGACTTATTTTTTGATTCCCTGACACAGTCAATAACTTACTTTTCCAAACATGACTATGTAATTTTACTTGGAGATTTTAATATCAATATGCTTGATACTGGTAATAGTAATGTTGCTAAACTCACAAGTTTTCTCAATTATCTAGGCATGAAACAAGTGGTGACGGAACCTACGCATTACTCAGTAGACAATGAAACCCTTATTGACGTTGTATGTACAAATGCTCCTGTTAGTGAAGTGTGCGTCTCTAACATAACGGGGTCTCTCGGCCACTGTATGGTAACAGCCACCGTGCCCATTAAAAAACCCAAAACAATCCCGAAATTAATCACGTATAGACCAATAAAAGATATTAATATTGAGGAGTTTGATAGGGATTTGCAGTCCATACATTGGGAATCCATATTGAATATCCATTCTGTCGAGTGTATGTTAGATAAATTTAATAAATTATTGATATCGTTGTTTGATAAGCACGCGCCAATAAAATCTTTAACAATAAGACAAAATCATAACTTACCCTGGATAACTAATACTATTAAGGTCATGATTGAGAAGCGCAATGAGGCTCATTTGAGATATAGGAAGTCCAGATCAGATAGCAGCAAAAAATACTACAACGACTTAAAAAAACTTGTTGTTAAGAGCATTTTTCATGAAAAACAAGCTTATTACAATACACAGATAAATTCTCAAAGTAATGATTCGAGGTCCCTATGGAAAAATCTTAAAAATACAGTATTATGTGACTCTAATAGCCGACAAGGTCTCTCTGATCGTTTTAATGATCCTAATACGATTAATGACCATTTTCTCAATGTTCCTGGTTGTGATAGGGTTTCGCTGTCTACAATAATGGACTTTGAATGTCACCGATTTGGAGATTCAATTTTCAGTCTAAAGCCAGTCGACGAGCAACAGGTTGGAAAATATATATTATCTGTTACAACTAATGCAGTTGGTGTTGACTCTATAAGTAGGGACATGGTTGTGCTTACATTACCTCGCACACTATCTGTCATCACAGCTATTATTAATAGGTCAATTCTTACCGGTGAGGTGCCAGCTATTTGGAAATCTGCTCTGGTTACTCCATTGCCTAAGGTGGATAATGCATACGAACTTAAAGACCTTAGACCAATAAGCATATTACCATTCTTATCTAAGTTACTAGAAAAAGCTGTTTACGATCAATTATACCAGTATGTAGAGGACACAAATATCCTGCCCCAAATGCAATCAGGCTTTCGAAAGGGAATGGGGACCATTACTGCTTTAATTGATGTCGTCGATAATGTTCTTTCTGAACAAGATTCTGGTAAAGGCACCTTTTTGGTACTTTTAGATTTTTCGCGCGCTTTTGACTGCATAAATATTACCTTGCTACTCTCAAAACTGAGTTACTATGGAGTAGACTTAAAGTCACTAGCTTGGTTCAGTAGTTACCTTGGTGAGCGAACGCAGTCTGTCAAACTATCAAAAGAAAATGGTACCTCATCGGTTTCTGACGCCAGATCTTCAACCCGGGGAGTCCCCCAGGGCTCTATACTTGGTCCATTGTTATTTATTATTTACAGTGCAGATATAATAAAAACGATTAAATACTGCAAATACCACTTATACGCAGATGATGTCCAACTGTACTTTTCAACCCGTCCTGGTAATATAGCCGAAGCAATTCACAAAATTAATGCGGATCTGGAAAGTATATCCACTTGGGCTGATAAAAATGGATTATTGCTGAACCCCCTTAAATCAAAGTTCATGATATTAGGTTCCAAGACACAAAGATCAAAAATGTTGGATCTTGACCCTAAAATAAGTATAAGAGGTTCATTCATAGAACGAGTGGAGGAGGCTAGAAACCTAGGGCTCGTGATTGACAGCCAGTTGCGGTTCGAAAAACATGTGAGAGAGTTGGTCAAGTCGTGCTTTTTTCGCCTGAAGGTCCTATATCAAATTCGAAACCTCTTAAGTGAGGAAGTACGTAAGATTTTATGCGAATCACTAGTTCTGTCCAAACTAAATTATGGAGACATAGTGTACGGGCCACGTCTACAAGAGAAAACGCGACGTCTTATACAGCGAGTTCAGAATGCCTGTTATCGTTTTTGTTATTCAGTCCCACCTAGGAGTCACATTACACCACATTTAAATAAAGCCTCAATACTTAATATGACGTCTCGCAGACACCTACACCTTGCAAGTCTTTTATTTGGTGTCCTGAATGACAAAAAACCGGAATATTTATATTCAAAAATACATATTTCCTCATTCCACAGACGACATGGTACTAGATCCACCAGGCGTTGTCTTTTAGAAACACATCCACACAAAACCGTCGCTTTTACGGGCTGCTTCAGGTATCTCGCAACCAAGTGCTGGAATAATATCCCTCCACCATTAAGATGCCTTAAAACAAAGCAATCGTTTAAGTCTCATTTTAAAAAGTACCTTTTAAATAAACAAATTACAGGAATACCGCACGGGTACTTGGTTGCAGATTACCGAATCTAGTCTGTATGTGTACAAACTCTTTATATTATTGTAGGCCGTTTTATACTCGACATCTGATATAATAAGGTACTATACACCAACACGCACCACACTTTTACATAATGCATACTACGACACGTATTATTATTTTATAGGCATGCTACTAAATATTTATGTATATATATGTTTTTTTTTTTGTTACATCGTGAATCGTTCGTGATCTGGGTTCTAGCAGAATTATCAGTGCTTCACCCGAAAGAGTGGAGCGTATTACTGAGCCAGAACCCTTTTGTTTTGCTGCAACGCACACAGCACACATTACCTTTTATTGATGCTTTTTGCTCTTCATTTAATTTTTATTTTGGTGTTGCTATTGTTTGTATTATTTTTTTGTATAGTTGTGTGTATTGTGGCAAGCGAATAAATGGTTTATCTATCTATCTATCTATCTATCTATTAATGATTATTTTTATTATTTAAGTTTTTATATAAACATTTCAATATTGACATTGTAAATATCTAGTTGTAGTATCTTAGATTATGTTTTATAGTATATGTTTTTTTTTTGTTCCTTATTGTTATATTATATTATTTTTTGTGTTATTTTGCATGCCAGTTGCTGGTAAAATGTGCGTTTCCTATGATTAATGTAAATAACTTATGTACCACATTTTATGCGGAATAAATGATTTGATTGATTGATTGATTGATACGCCGACAGGCACACCACACTAAGAGACAGTTTATAATAAGACAAGAGATTCATATGTGGATTAAAGGCTTATTTAATTTACTTTTAATCACATCTTAAAAGGTTTCATGGTTGATACCGTCCTAAGATCAGCACAAACGCCAAACATGTTTTCAAGCAAAAAACAGTTTTTAATTATGTCTCTAACACTTATTTCTAACTGGTCAATTCGAGTATTAGTTATTCGGCCTGATTCCGGTACGATACTGATCTGTCATTGTCAAAAGTGACGTATTTGGTTGAAAAAAATTGACGTTTGACTCAGACAGATCAATCATATCGGACACAGATCCAATAACTAAAACGCTAATTGGCCTGTATCTTCTATTATAAGTTCCCAGACGGGTTATCTTCCAAAATTAAATGGAGCTCCTTGACAGCCCTTCACATCTTGGTCCATAATACAAATTCAACTTTATATAAACGTATATAGAGCTTAAAACAGAAGAACAAGAGTGTTGCTTACGTCCTTTTTTTTCGCCAGTTTGAAACGTGAATGAATGTGACGCGCAGGTACTTGCAGATACCGATTTTATATGAATATCAATGGTACGTACACATATAATGAGTTTTTTTTTCTAAAGATAAGACGCTCAGCGCGAGGAATTTCGTTTATTGACCTGTTTATTAGCTTATACGCATAATTGATTGCTATGCTGTTAGTAGTTTTTGACGGCCGTCATCATGAGCGAGACAGGAATATAGTTACGCGCGAGCGATAGAGAAAAAAACTCAATGTACGGAATTCGTCGTGCTAAGCTTCTTTTCTTTACTCTGTAACCTGAAGTAATATTCGCACAATAAAGAAAGCTGCGTATAAATTCCTCACATGATTTTGAACTTTGTTTTAAAGTGACAGGGTTCAATTTTGCATAATCTCTGTCACCCTTATGCATAGAAAGGGTTAAAATAAAAATAAAAAAAATAACCCAAGTTTGCCATCCGTTCCCAACTTCCCCTGATATTTTTTTGAGAAAATCAAACAAAAACTTTTCTTATATGTAGAATCACGCGCATGATACAAGTTATAGTGGACTTATGAATTAATAGTTGTTAAGGCGAAGTTATGCACTAAAGGCGAATTAAGGGTACATATTTTTGCCAACCCTGATTTTCAACATTGATAACGGAGTATGAATAATAGGCAGAGCTGACCGATACTTGTTTCGCAGTTTTTTGTCAATCTAATTTTTGCATTATTTCCCTTCCCTCTTTGAGAAGAAATCTATTTCTTAAAGAAGATGAGAGATTAATTCATAATTTGTATGAGAGATCGAATGTTCTCGCCTATATTTCAGGGCTCCTCTATACGATGGCTCATCGTACGCCAGTCTAAGGGACGTAGCTATGCAGTGGAATGAGATAGCAATATCACTTGCTCCCTCTAACGCATAAATGCGTCCCTTGGACTGGCCTACGCTGGGCCATCTTGTAGAGGAGCCATTACATAACCGCATTTTCCTATTGACAAAATGGCTTGTTAGACTATATTTTAACATTTTTATAAAATGGTCGATAAGGCCCCATTGCCAAGACCAAATGCCGCAATGTAACGAAAACTACAAGTTCTTGAACCCTCTAAATTTCCTTTAAGCTCAAAAATCTTTCTGCCAGACGTTACAAGTATTTTATATTTTTTTGGGGACAATTTTATACAGATCGACCTAGCCCCAAACTACTATGGGTACTAGGCTACAATAAATTTACTATTATATAGAAAAATACATACTTAGAAAATAGAAAACACCCATGACTAGGAACTAATAACTGTGTTCATTACACAAGTATATGCCCTTACCGGGAGTCGAACCTGGGACCATCGGCCAAACCGGAAGTATAAAACAATATTTGAATTTATTTGTTTTTAATTATTATCCGTTTCAATAAACACCAGCAGAGAATAACGAACCAGTCATATATTTTTGCGCACTTAGTTGTACAGATATTATTGCAATTCATAACGCCGCGCTTACACTGTCGTCAGGCGGATGTGGGGATTGTGGGGAGCCAACACAAGCTTAAATCACAGAAAAGCGGTTAGGGCGCTTCCACATTGTCCCTCTTAAAATACGACCATTTTTTTATAATACAGGTTTCTCAATTATCTAGGCATGAAACAAGTGGTGACGGAACCTACGCATTACTCAGTAGACAATGAAACCCTTATTGACGTTGTATGTACAAATGCTCCTGTTAGTGAAGTGTGCGTCTCTAACATAACGGGGTCTCTCGGCCACTGTATGGTAACAGCCACCGTGCCCATTAAAAAACCCAAAACAATCCCGAAATTAATCACGTATAGACCAATAAAAGATATTAATATTGAGGAGTTTGATAGGGATTTGCAGTCCATACATTGGGAATCCATATTGAATATCCATTCTGTCGAGTGTATGTTAGATAAATTTAATAAATTATTGATATCGTTGTTTGATAAGCACGCGCCAATAAAATCTTTAACAATAAGACAAAATCATAACTTACCCTGGATAACTAATACTATTAAGGTCATGATTGAGAAGCGCAATGAGGCTCATTTGAGATATAGGAAGTCCAGATCAGATAGCAGCAAAAAATACTACAACGACTTAAAAAAACTTGTTGTTAAGAGCATTTTTCATGAAAAACAAGCTTATTACAATACACAGATAAATTCTCAAAGTAATGATTCGAGGTCCCTATGGAAAAATCTTAAAAATACAGTATTATGTGACTCTAATAGCCGACAAGGTCTCTCTGATCGTTTTAATGATCCTAATACGATTAATGACCATTTTCTCAATGTTCCTGGTTGTGATAGGGTTTCGCTGTCTACAATAATGGACTTTGAATGTCACCGATTTGGAGATTCAATTTTCAGTCTAAAGCCAGTCGACGAGCAACAGGTTGGAAAATATATATTATCTGTTACAACTAATGCAGTTGGTGTTGACTCTATAAGTAGGGACATGGTTGTGCTTACATTACCTCGCACACTATCTGTCATCACAGCTATTATTAATAGGTCAATTCTTACCGGTGAGGTGCCAGCTATTTGGAAATCTGCTCTGGTTACTCCATTGCCTAAGGTGGATAATGCATACGAACTTAAAGACCTTAGACCAATAAGCATATTACCATTCTTATCTAAGTTACTAGAAAAAGCTGTTTACGATCAATTATACCAGTATGTAGAGGACACAAATATCCTGCCCCAAATGCAATCAGGCTTTCGAAAGGGAATGGGGACCATTACTGCTTTAATTGATGTCGTCGATAATGTTCTTTCTGAACAAGATTCTGGTAAAGGCGCGCTTTTGACTGCATAAATATTACCTTGCTACTCTCAAAACTGAGTTACTATGGAGTAGACTTAAAGTCACTAGCTTGGTTCAGTAGTTACCTTGGTGAGCGAACGCAGTCTGTCAAACTATCAAAAGAAAATGGTACCTCATCGGTTTCTGACGCCAGATCTTCAACCCGGGGAGTCCCCCAGGGCTCTATACTTGGTCCATTGTTATTTATTATTTACAGTGCAGATATAATAAAAACGATTAAATACTGCAAATACCACTTATACGCAGATGATGTCCAACTGTACTTTTCAACCCGTCCTGGTAATATAGCCGAAGCAATTCACAAAATTAATGCGGATCTGGAAAGTATATCCACTTGGGCTGATAAAAATGGATTATTGCTGAACCCCCTTAAATCAAAGTTCATGATATTAGGTTCCAAGACACAAAGATCAAAAATGTTGGATCTTGACCCTAAAATAAGTATAAGAGGTTCATTCATAGAACGAGTGGAGGAGGCTAGAAACCTAGGGCTCGTGATTGACAGCCAGTTGCGGTTCGAAAAACATGTGAGAGAGTTGGTCAAGTCGTGCTTTTTTCGCCTGAAGGTCCTATATCAAATTCGAAACCTCTTAAGTGAGGAAGTACGTAAGATTTTATGCGAATCACTAGTTCTGTCCAAACTAAATTATGGAGACATAGTGTACGGGCCACGTCTACAAGAGAAAACGCGACGTCTTATACAGCGAGTTCAGAATGCCTGTTATCGTTTTTGTTATTCAGTCCCACCTAGGAGTCACATTACACCACATTTAAATAAAGCCTCAATACTTAATATGACGTCTCGCAGACACCTACACCTTGCAAGTCTTTTATTTGGTGTCCTGAATGACAAAAAACCGGAATATTTATATTCAAAAATACATATTTCCTCATTCCACAGACGACATGGTACTAGATCCACCAGGCGTTGTCTTTTAGAAACACATCCACACAAAACCGTCGCTTTTACGGGCTGCTTCAGGTATCTCGCAACCAAGTGCTGGAATAATATCCCTCCACCATTAAGATGCCTTAAAACAAAGCAATCGTTTAAGTCTCATTTTAAAAAGTACCTTTTAAATAAACAAATTACAGGAATACCGCACGGGTACTTGGTTGCAGATTACCGAATCTAGTCTGTATGTGTACAAACTCTTTATATTATTGTAGGCCGTTTTATACTCGACATCTGATATAATAAGGTACTATACACCAACACGCACCACACTTTTACATAATGCATACTACGACACGTATTATTATTTTATAGGCATGCTACTAAATATTTATGTATATATATGTTTTTTTTTTTGTTACATCGTGAATCGTTCGTGATCTGGGTTCTAGCAGAATTATCAGTGCTTCACCCGAAAGAGTGGAGCGTATTACTGAGCCAGAACCCTTTTGTTTTGCTGCAACGCACACAGCACACATTACCTTTTATTGATGCTTTTTGCTCTTCATTTAATTTTTATTTTGGTGTTGCTATTGTTTGTATTATTTTTTTGTATAGTTGTGTGTATTGTGGCAAGCGAATAAATGGTTTATCTATCTATCTATCTATCTATCTATTAATGATTATTTTTATTATTTAAGTTTTTATATAAACATTTCAATATTGACATTGTAAATATCTAGTTGTAGTATCTTAGATTATGTTTTATAGTATATGTTTTTTTTTTGTTCCTTATTGTTATATTATATTATTTTTTGTGTTATTTTGCATGCCAGTTGCTGGTAAAATGTGCGTTTCCTATGATTAATGTAAATAACTTATGTACCACATTTTATGCGGAATAAATGATTTGATTGATTGATTGATTGATACGCCGACAGGCACACCACACTAAGAGACAGTTTATAATAAGACAAGAGATTCATATGTGGATTAAAGGCTTATTTAATTTACTTTTAATCACATCTTAAAAGGTTTCATGGTTGATACCGTCCTAAGATCAGCACAAACGCCAAACATGTTTTCAAGCAAAAAACAGTTTTTAATTATGTCTCTAACACTTATTTCTAACTGGTCAATTCGAGTATTAGTTATTCGGCCTGATTCCGGTACGATACTGATCTGTCATTGTCAAAAGTGACGTATTTGGTTGAAAAAAATTGACGTTTGACTCAGACAGATCAATCATATCGGACACAGATCCAATAACTAAAACGCTAATTGGCCTGTATCTTCTATTATAAGTTCCCAGACGGGTTATCTTCCAAAATTAAATGGAGCTCCTTGACAGCCCTTCAAATCTTGGTCCATAATACAATTAAATACTCGTACACATTTATCGTAAATTCAACTTTATATCAACGTTTATATAGAGCTTAAAACAGAAGAACAAGAGTGTTGCTTACGTCCTTTTTTCGCCAGTTTGAAACGTTTTGCGTATTCAGAGAAGTAATATTTCAAGTTATTAGAAATACTCAAAAGAAGAGTCGTTAATGTTTACGAGCGTGTAAGCTTGAAATATAATTAACTGTGCCCTATATTAAAGTTAAGAGACGAATGGAAACATAAAAAGAATATTAGGGTTGTACAGGCAACTGCCTTAGTGCAAACCCACTTTATGAATGAAATCATAGGCGGACGACCAGTTTGGCCCAGTGGGTAGTGACCCTGCCTGCGAAGCCGATGGTCGCGGGTTCAAATCCTGGTAAGGGCATTTATTCGTGTGATGAGCATGGATATTTGTTCCTGAGTCATGGGTGTTTTCTATGTATTTAAATATTTATATATTATATATATCGTTGTCTAAGTACCCTCAACACAAGCCTTATTGAGCTTACTGTGGGACTTGGTCAATTTGTGTAATAATGTCCTATAATATTTATTTATTTATAATTAAATAAGTTTCAATATATTATTAGCGAAAAAATAACTAGTATTTGACCATGTGACCCAGAGACCAATTCTATAAGCTTTTAGGGTGGGTACAAACTAGCGTATTTTTTTCGCGTATACGGTTTCGGCGCTACGACCTTACACGCGTGTTACATATTCCTGGTTTTAAGAGGAAACACGACGGCCGATTTTCCATACAAACGTAGTCCCCATTTTCCTCAATGGATATTGAAATTTTGGAAAATATTATTACATAATTTGATGTATATTAACCATAGGTATGCCCCTACGTTTGACTTTTGGGATTTTTTTATTATTATAAAAATTAGGAGTGAAAAACAGATTTCATACAAAATTTTAAATGCTTCTAACTCCTACCCCATAGCTGTGGTTGATATACAACTAATTGTGTCAAAATATTTTCAGTAATGTTACCTTTCGCTACATTTGGCCTATACGCGTACGCTCGTATAAAACGCTCGTCTGTAACCGCCCTTATTTCCGATGGATACTTTTTCTATCTACTGGTACAGTCAGCATCAAAAGTAACGGATCAAACAAGGTATCAAAAGTTTCTACCATTTTGTAACAGCTTAACAAAATGTGATGGTTCTGTGTGTAGAATAATGAAGACTGTAAAGGAACTTTTGAACATACATTTTAGAGATTTATCTTTATTTGGAAAAGTTATCCGGAATATCAGATACTTTTGGCGCGTTGTTTCATCCGCTACTATTGATGCTGACTATACATACGATTCCCAATATTCCAAGAGCCAATCGACGTGATGATGATGTGACTTTGTTTGTTTCAACAAAGTTATAAAAGTTGTCAGTGAAATGAATGTGACGCGCAGATACTTGCAGATACCGATTTTATTTCAATAGCAATGGTACGTACCTACACATATAATGAGTTTTTTTTTCTAAAGATGAGACGCTCAGCGCGAGGAATTTCGTTTATTGACCTGTTTATTAGCTTATACGCATAATTGATTGCTATGCTGTTAGCAGTTTTTGACGGCCGTCATCATGAGCGAGACAGGAATATAGTTACGCGCGAGCGATAGAGAAAAAAACTCAATGTACGGAATTCGTCGTGCTAAGCTTCTTTTCTTTACTCTGTAACCTGAAGTAATATTCGCACAATAAAGAAAGCTGCGTATAAATTCCTCACATGATTTTGAACTTTGTTTCAAAGTGACAGGGTTCAATTTTGCATAATCTCTGTCACCCTTATGCATAGAAAGGGTTAAAATAAAAATGAAAAAAATAACCCAAGTTTGCCATCCGTTCCCAACTTCCCCTGATATTTTTTTGAGAAAATCAAACAAAAACTTTTCTTATATGTAGAATCACGCGCATGATACAAGTTATAGTGGACTTATGAATTAATAGTTGTTAAGGCGAAGTTATGCAAAAAAGGAATAATAGGCAGAGCTGACCGATACTTGTTTCGCAGTTTTTTGTCAATCTAATTTTTGCATTATTTCCCTTCCCTCTTTGAGAAGACATCTATTTCGAAGGCTGTTATAAGTTTAAAGAAGATGAGAGATTAATTCATAATTTGTATGAGAGATCGAATGTTCTCGCCTATATTTCAGGGCTCCTCTATACGATGGCCCATCGTACGCCAGTCTAAGGGACGTAGCTATGCAGTGGAATGAGATAGCAATATCACTTGCTCCCTCTAACGCATAAATGCGTCCCTTGGACTGGCCTACGCTGGGCCATCGTGTAGAGGAGCCATTACATAACCGCATTTTCCTATTGACAAAATGGCTTGTTAGACTATATTTTATCATTTTTATAAAATGTTCGATAAGGCCCCATTGCCAAGACCAAATGCCGCAATGTAACGAAAACTATAAGTTCTTGAACCGTCTAAATTGCCTTTAAGCTCAAAAATCTTTCTGCCAGACGTTACAAGTATTTTATATTTTTACTATGGGTACTAGGCAACAATAAATTTACTATTATATAGAAAAATACATACTTAGAAAATAGAAAACACCCATGACTAGGAACTAATAACTGTGTTCATTACACAAATATATGCCCTTACCCGGATTCGAACCTGGGACCATCGGCCAGACCGGAAGTATAAAACAATATTTGAATTTATTTGTTTTTAATTATTATCCGTTTCAATAAACACCAGCAGAGAATAACGAACCAGTCATATATTTTTGCGCACTTAGTTGTACAGATATTATTGCAATTCATAACGCCGCGCTTACACTGTCGTCAGGCGGATGTGGGGATTGTGGGGAGCCAACACAAGCTTAAATCACAGAAAAGCGGTTAGGGCGCTTCCACATTGTCCCTCTTAAAATACGACCATTTTTTTATAATACAGGTTTAAGGGTTCCGTATCCAAAGGGTAAAACGGGACCCTATTACTAAGACTCCGCTGTCCGTCCGTCTGTCACCAGGCTGTATCTCATGAACCGTGATAGCTAGACAATTGAAATTTTCACAGATGATGTATTTCTGTTGCCGCTATAACAACAAATACTAAAAGTACGGAACCCTCGGTAGGCGAGTCCGACAGGCACTTGTCCGGTTTTTAATGATATACTCGTAAAATGGGTCATATAGCCAAGGTACATGAGTAGTAAAATTTGAGACAAAAGTATATTTAGACAGTTATTGGGATAAACGGTTAACCCGCGCGGCGGCCATATCTTCCATCGCAAGTTTGGCGCGGCGTGCCTTATCTTTTTTTTATACTATGTCGGTGGCAATCAAGCATACGGCCGTCTGATGGTAAGCAGTCTCCGTAGCCTATATACGCCTGGAGCTCCAGAGGAGTTATATGCGCGTTGCCGACCCTAACACTCCGTACCCAACATTACTCACCGGCAAGAACACAATACTATGAGTAGGGTCTAGTGTTATTTGGCTGCGGTTTTCTGTAAGGTGGAGCTACTTCCCCAGTTGGGCTTTGCTCTAGATCTGCCACTACCACACAAAGCGTAGCTTTACTTCTAATTTCCTGTCTGTGTGCCATCTTACGACACATGTAAAGCGCACTTACATTGACGCTGACCAAATAAAAATACCAAAGTTACCTTTGAATTCCGCGACTGCTTATAATTGTGACGTTTTCAATCAACAGGTACCACAGTGTCGGTTGTCAGTAAGGTTGATTTCAAATTGAAGCTATAGGGAAATAGCGCCTTATTGATAACCGACAATAACCCTTTTGGATGGAAATGGCGCAGTTATATGCGCTAGACGTTAATGTCTTATTTACTTTAATTAATTGCAAACGTTCCAGACACGGGAATAAATGTTTATTCTGACACCAATGGGTAATTGTCTTACTCCTTCCTAGTCCTGAGTCATTACTATTACAGTATTAAACAGCATTCTCGTTTTATAAGCCAATATTTATGTTACATTTAATCCTGTGCATGCACCATTAGTTTTTATTAGCTGCTGGAGACACGACCCCTAAATTATTAAGCTACAAAGAGTTTTTATTTGTTGCGATATTTAATATTTATTTTCTCACTCCACTTCAGTACCCCTAGTGTAAATTTAGTCGATAACGAAACGTGACGTAGGTACGCGTTTGCGTTAAGTCTCATTTTGTATGGGTTTTTTAACAGCGCGCCAAGCGGGACGTTTTGGAAAGTCAAAAATCTCATACAAAATGACACTTAAAGCAAACGCGTACGTCACGTTTTGCTGTCGAAAATATTTACACTAGGGGTACAGAATTAGGATATGTAAGCGTATCATACATAACTTCGTTACGTTAAGGGTTATAAAGCTTATTTTTTAAATGAACCCTCACCCACATAATACGCCATTTCTATTGACCTTTGTAATAAAATAATTTCCTATTTGTACACTTGACTAACGGCCCGATTCGAAGAATTAAATACAATAACGATAAGTTCTGGTTTAGATAAGTTATCATTTAGATATCGTTTATATGTCGTATAATTGACAGAAGCAGCTCAATCGGGCAACCAATGTCATTTTGACGTTAGAAATGTCGCAGATAGATCTTATTGGGATCACAGCGGACACGTAAATTTTGACATGTCGTTTAGTTATCGATCTTAGACGTGTTTTAATCATTCTTCGAATAGGGCCGACTATCTGTTTACTGTTGGCCACAGTGGTGTTTATTATTTCATTTCTTTCCTGGCCGTATGCCGAATGGGCCTTTTATGCTTATACGTCAAACAGTAAACAAAATGGCGGACGATATCTGTAATTTTACTGTATTTAGCACTGATTTCCATTCTTTTTTCTTTGTAATAGTGATGACAAACATCGTGTGTAACATGGGAGACACACGACAACCACAACACGATGACGGGACATAGTAAACTCAAATCATAAAAATCCACTTTCACTCTCCTTCACTTTGCCCATACCTCCCTTATACTCGTAGCACAATGTAGTGTACTACTATTGAATATCGAAAAAAAAAATGCTTTATCGAGACAGAATTAAGTATTTAATTAAATTAAGAAAAAGGAGTGACCGTTTCGACGGAGCATTATCAACACAAAACTGCTCTCAGCCTCTGCTGCCTGCTGACTCTGCTGCTGCTGTCTGTTGGCAGCCGTCGCTGACAGGCTTGACGGTCCATTTATGGGACACTGGATGTCATTGCATGCACCAGTGTCCCATAACTGGGCTAAATGACGTACCTGAGTAAGATTTCGGTATTCATTACTGTTGACATTTTAAAATCCTAATGCTATTCATTTTTAATTATTATTTTTATTATATTTTAATTTGCTTTTATTTTAATGTATATAGTATGCCATTGTGTTTGTCTCATTGTGTTATGGGCAAGATAAGCCTGATATAAATGTTTTTTTTTTAACTTATCATAAATGTAATTTTCGCATAGAGCCACTTAAAAGGCGTGATCTACACTCAGCCTTACCACCCTTATGCGCAACATGCGCGATTGTTTAAGAAACAAACGCTTTGGTCCGGTCACGCGCGCGTGATTTTAAAGTAAACAGCGCGCGCGCCCGAACAAAAGAAATCTGTCATTGCTGTTCGGAGGCAACGGGAAACAGGGTAACATATATGACCTTAGATAATTATATGATTACAAAAAATAACGATATCTAATATTGATAATGGTTTTAAAATAGGTAAGTCGATTGAAACCGAAAACCGTACTGACTAAAATAACCGATGTGGTGTAACATCAGGTACATCTCAATTTTATTTTGTAGTAGAAGAACTGTGTTGCGAGACTTGTAGCAATTTACATGTAATGTTTTAAGTTTTTAAGGGATTTTTCTATCTTGATCCAATTCGACCTGTGATCACCTGTGATGACCTGATGACCATCGTTACATCGACAAATGACAAACGAAAAGAAAAAAATATTGGGATGACAGACGCTACGAAAAGTCTCGTCACTTTTTCCATACATTATTTAAAGTTTGGATTGGTGATTTCTATCAACAATTGACATCTTGGCTAGGCCCCCTGATTCGTCTCGTTCTACTCGTATCCTAATTTTCAGTATGCTTACGATACTTAGTGGTATTATTGTGGCTGCGGTAACCTAAAATGCTGAGGTACATAGTTACCAAGTTAGACTGCTCCTGATTCAAGCGGATGACGTTTCCCTAAGTCCTACGAAGGTGTCTTCTGTAACTTTTGATTTATCGTGTACCTAGTCGTTAATCGCTATCAAATATATGTATGTATGTATGTCATTTTATTGCACATAAACAGGATAACATAAAACAGACAAAACAAAACAAACAAATAAAAATGTTATGTGCAAAGGGGAACTTATCCCTAAAAGGGATCTCTTCCAGCTAACCTTTGACAAATATAATCATTTACTTGACCTTATCCCCATTTATTCCCATTATTTGTATTCACTTGGGGTCGCCTGTCATCTCATCATTCACTTCTGTTCCATTCATTTTTTTGGTTTCCATCAGAGAAACGTCTTTATGCTTCATTTGCAATAAGGACGTTTCTATCGCAATTGCTGTTGGAATTTCTGATAGAATAGTCCTTATTGCACATGAAGCATAAGGACCCTTATGTTGGAAAGCCTCATATCATCTCACACATTCCATCCACTTTTTCCTCGGTTTTCCTTACCTCTTACTTTCCTCCACATTCATTCGTAATACCTTTCTCGTCACATGACTTTCATTACACGTCCGTACCACGCCAGGCATCGGAGCGAACAAGAATATCTGAACATCACTGTATGTTCAAATTGTTCAGATTTTTTTGATCGCCCTATATGTATTTAAGAGCGGTGGTGGCCTAGTGGATATGACGTCCGACTTTCAATCCGGGGGTCGCGGATTCAAAACCTCGCTCGTACCAATGAGTTTTTCGGAACTTACGTACGGAATATCATTTGATATTCACCACTAGCTATTCGATGAAGGAAAGCATCGTGAGAAAACCTGCGTACATCCGCAAAGAAATTCAAAGGTGTATATGAAGTCCCCAACCCGCATTGAGCCAGCGTGGGGACTATAGCTGAAGCCCTCTCGAACATGAAAGGAGGCCTGAGGGCCTACCGCGAACTACTAACTACGTTCGACGTGTTGCCTCTCTATTGCACTTGTAAATTCGTAGCTAAGTGTGACAGGGAGGCAACACGTCGAACGTGGTTCGCGTTAGGCCCTCTGTTCCCAGCAGTGGGACGTATATAGGCTGGATTATTATTATTATTCCCTTTATTTATTTTTTCTCTTTCGTTAGGTTTTTTACAATATCTTATACCTTTAAACGAGCAATTCTTGTATATATATAAATATATATATTTCTGTGATCTCGGAAACGGCTCTAACGATTTCGCTGAAATTTGGTATATGGGGGTTTTTGGGGGTATACAATCTATCTAGATTAGTCTTATGTTTGGGAAAACGCGTGTTTTCGAGTTTTCATGCGTTTTTCTTCCGACGCAGAATATGGTCGCTAATTTCGTATTGCCGGCCACTGTCCGTCTGGTCCAGCGGGTTAAGACTTTAAGACGCGGACTGCTAAACGAGTGTTACGGGTTCGAATCTCGCCCGGTGACTAACTTTTGCTTTTTTTTGTATGTTCAAGTTTATATATAATTTTTTAATTTTTCTTGTTTTAGACAAGTTTAGTTTAGTAAAAAAATGTAGTTAAGATTATCACCTATAGACCACCATATTACAATAAATAGTTAAAACCGAGCAAAGCTCGGTCGCCCAGGTACTGTATATAAAAGTAAAATATAAAAACACTTACAAAACAATACTAAAGATATAAACACATTATAAAAAGCCTAACCTAGGGTGCCACCAGCAGCGGGGCAAGGCCCAAGCTGCCGGTGGTCAGGGCCGCAGGGAGAGGAACCGCCGGACTATCCGCGCCGTGTCCAAGATCACCGCCTTCTGCATCTGACCCTTGATCCAACCACCTAGCGAGAGGCTCTCAAGGTGTTGGTCGAGACTCTTCGCTATGAGACCGTTCGCTGAGACTGTTGAAATTATTATTATTATTATACGTATTTGAATAAGATTTTTTGAAGGCTACAGTAATCATAATTCTGGTCTCCGTAGTGAAGTCATCGAGCTAAATATATACTTGTTATGCAGCAATGTTAGCAATTTGTGCCCGACTCGTAAACGTAGGGTCAGCGGGATTTAGTGCCGCTCTCGACTGAAATGTCGTAAATTAAAGAGTTAGATGCACTACGCCTTAGTGGACTAGTGCTGTGGTGCTAATGCTATCGATAGTTCAGTTCGATAAGCTTTGGTAACCTGGCAGTGAGGCGTTCGAAATTCAAAGAGAAAGTGGCGGGTTTGAACTCTGGAACGCAAAAATGATTCTTGAGAACTACAATAAATACATAATGAAAACGAATAATAAAAACTAATTAGAAATTAAAACGTGCCTAAATTAAACCAAATATTTTATTTTAATTTATAATTGTAGGCACAGTAACAACATACAAATTACAAAAGAAAAAACACATAGTTACATCACATTAAACCAAAATGGACCCTGCGGAATAGTACCGAATACGCTGGCAGCATTTCCTCGCAGGATTGTTAGGCTGATACGTTGAGCGAGGAAGCTGCTCTCCTGGTGAGAGGGGGGGAGAACTTGGCCCTACCCACTAAACCCACTCCGGCGCTTCGCTCTCTTTGCCGTTTGCGAGAGCGCCATGGCATCGAGAACACTCCACCATAGCGCTCCCCGGCAGCCCCGGCTTGGCGCCAGGCCCTTCACGGAGGTTCGGTGGAGATGTGACGGGGCTAGTGTGTTTATACATTGCATCCCAAACCAGCGCTTTCGTAATAATTAACAGTTTGATTTATGAATGTTCTTACCGAGACAAGTGTCGATGTTGAATCAACAGGCGTGTGATGGATGGCTTTATTCGCGTGATGAAATAATTATCCCTTTTTAATACGCGATTAAAAGAGTCATTAAATGATTGGGTACAGCATGTGCCATTAATCATTATCACGCTCTCACGTTAAGTACGACCCGACCATCGTATCTGTAGTAGTGACGAAGAGGGCTGTCTTATTTAACAGTGATAAACTGTACGTTATATATCACCAAGATTTTTTATATACTATCGGCAGCGGCAGTCATTTTCAGGCATTAAGTACTTCATTTTAAAAACATTTAACGGCCATTCATAGAACGTCTGCGGTGTTATTGTCTAAAGATATTTTTAGAGACTTACTTAAATCATACATATTGCTTTTATCTGATCATTTAAATGTAATCCGTTAGACGTCTTACTTACCTCTTAAGGGTCATCTTTTCCACATAAACGGCCCGATTCGAAGAATGATTAAGACACGTTTAAGATCTTGAAAAAATCTTTAAAAGATCGATAACTAAACGACATGTCAAAATTGACGTTTATTTCGATTCCGCTGTGATCCCAATAAGATCTATCTACGATATTTCTAACGTCAAAGTGACATTGGTTTCCCGAATCGTGCTGCTTCCGTCAATTATACGACATACCTACAAACAATATTTGTAATGAGAACTTATCTAAACCAGAACTTATCGTTATCGTATCTCATTCTTCGAATCGAGCCGTTAGACATTAGAATGATATTTGTTATTAAGTTATCTTGCATTTCGCACGTACTTGTCCGTACATGTATTGGCGCGGGCGAGGCGCACGATAACTAAATAACATGATTCAAATATCAATCTGATGTCAGTGTACGTTCGAAATGGCCTGTTTAGCACTGCATGTACAGTTTTAACCTTAAGTAATTAATAATTATATACACGGGATTTCTGTCAAGTGTCAATATTGTCGATACTCGTTATCGTTATCGATATCAATAAATCTCTTTTACCTCTAATCTATAGCAGTTTATTAAGTGTACTAGTTTGAGCTGACTTGAAAGCGTTCATTCCGCTAGTAAAGATCTAAACAGTGGGTTTAGGAGGCGAATGTTTCGAGTTACGACTTCTGACTTACGTGGTGAGGGTCTTAAACAGAGCAAACTACCAGGTTTCTGAATTACTTTAAGTCAGCAGTACTTTACCTGGCTGTGCGAAATCAAAGAACGGATACAAATGCAAATGATAGTAATAAGTTTTTTGTCGAATAATTCATTTTTGAAATAAAGAAAGAAATAAAATACACTTATTTAACGCTACAATACATTGCATTTGGGATAAGAAAACGTGCAGAGATAAACAACATTGGACGCTAAAATAGGATCCCGACTCATAATGCCGCGGCAATCGGTGGCGCTGATTTTCAGTAGGGACCTGACTTATAACTATGTTAAAGGCGACACATACGCCAACGACACAGATAAACAGTCATAAATTAGGAACAAAAAAAATTCTACATACTAAAAAGTATACCAAAAATATTTTTACTTTACAAACATACCTATATAATTATAAAATTAGATGTAAGAAAAAAAAACGGTAACCTAAAAATTTTAACTACTTTTGATACAAGCTTTTATCGCTGACTGTTCTTTTCTTTCAACAGGCAATTAATGCTCATCGAGACAATCCTAACAAACCTAAACGCAATTAGTACACAGAGTTCCTGTGTCCATTATCAGATCAACTCGATGGTACTACCATAATTCTCACCAAACTTACATTATGTATGTGAACTTCGATCAATCGCTCAATAATGGAAAGTGGGTCTAATTTAGCTTATTGCAAGATTTGACCCGAACATACATACAAGCATTGCAAGTTATATAAAAGCATGTAAATATAAATAAATGTGTATAATTATACCTACTTCGTGGGTTCTTTAGGTTCTTAACCCAGATTGCATGAAAGTCTGGATCTGATGAATATCTGTACAATTCTAACCCATAGGGGAAGGTTGGGTTTTTCGTTTGGGATGCTTTTGTACTTACAGTACGCCATAAATGTATGTAGATTTAAGTTTATTAGATCATTGCGTGATTAAATCATCTGTTTAATTACTTGATTGCTTAATAATTAGTATGAATTATCTCAGATGATTTTTTCGGTATCTGTTAAACAAAAGGTATTGTTGCTTTTATGCAGTGGTAACACTGCTACTGTTCTATAGCTATAGCTTCGATATAAGTAACGGAAAAAAGCACGTTTAAAAATCAAATTTACCATTATATTATATGGTTAAAATTCTTGAAATAGCCCATTCGGAGATAACACGTTGTTGGACATACATAACAAACTAAACAAACACCTACACAATATGGGTAAGACAGACAGCCCCATGTACAGAGCGTGCATGTAAGAAGAGGAAACACATTCTTCTAGACTGTAAACAGGTAGAAGTATACAAGAACAAATACCTAGGGACTTCGTGCACACTAACGGAACGCATGACTCACTACTCACAACACCTCTTTGATCTAATAATATATGTCAGAAATAATATTGCTCAATTTTCTCGTGTAGATTGTCCGGGAAAACAACTGCGTAACACAGGTCGTCTCAGAACAGTTCCTCGTCGCTTGGTGCTTTCAAAGAGGAACCCACGAATAATCGGATCTACTTGTTTCGAGCACCTACCTGCCGAGACAAGAAACGAGCAATGCGACGAAATATTCAGACGTAAATTGAGAAACCTTTTGTTGGAAAACCCTCTGTACTCAGTAAATGAGTTCATGGAATTGACATTTTGATTCAGAAATTGTTTTATTCTTATTGTTTTTTATTGACATTGTTTTCTTTATCATACAGACGATCCTTATTGGGAGATACTATTTCATTGTTTTTTATATTTTTGTGTGTTGACAATTCTTATTGGGAGATATTATTTGTGTTCTTTTATTAATTTATCGTTTTTATTTTTATTGTTCTCGTATTTTCGTAAGTTTTGACATTGTACATTAATATTTTGGATTTTGTAAGTATTTACCTACTTACTGTTATTCTAATTGTATTGACAATCCTTATTGGACCTATAATTTTATTTCATTAGTATTGTTATTATTTTCTTTTTTTTTTTTTTTTGACGATCATGATATAAATTCTTATATTTTTGATATCAATGCAAATTTATTATGTAAATGTAATTGTCTTTCATGAAATAAATCATCTAATCTAATCTAAAAGAGGCAGTTAGCAACCTGAGAATATTGATAAGCTTTGTGGAGGAGCTGGGGTGGTTAGAATAGCACTACCTCGTTTCACGCAAAATAGGTACAATGGTTGTCGCTGTCGACTGGCGGAAAAAGCACTAGCACTAACTAACACGTTGTTATCTCCAAAAAATGACCACGTATTGTGGCTGATTGTTCTCTGAATGACCTGTCACATAAATTTGAACCTTAATGCTGTTACAATAGCTTTTTAAATGGCATGGTTGAGTCGGCACGTCTTGAAGACCGCTCTTAAAAGAAACAAAGACTTTTTGTTTAACAGATTCCCCCCGAAAACATCATCTGAGTTAATACATAATATCTGGGAGACTGAGCTGTGCTCGGAAAACATAAAAAATATCGAAAATGCGGGTTTTCCCAAAGATAAGACCTAGCTAGACTGATTTTTCGCCCTTGAAAACCCCCATATAGCAAGTTTCATCGAAATCGTTAGACCTGTTGCACAGATCTCCGAAATACATAAATAAATGTATATATATATACAAGAACTGCTCGTTTAAAGGTATAAGACTATATCTTGTCATTATTTTTACCGCAGTTACTTACGGACAAGACGTATTTTTGCAAATCTTCACTTAACACAGCATAATTTCCACCAGACATTTCGAGCATTGTGTTGCCTGGAGTACGCCTTTAAGCCACAACCTCGCCAACACTCGGTCGTAAAATATATCCAAGAACCCTGAAGAATAATGTGTTAACTATGTGCACGCCGCGTGTACTTACTACTGATGACTTCTGAGACGAGAAACAGTAAACGTTGTAAAATAAATAATTCGTTCAATTTCCATCGCTGCCGCCATTATACAGTAAGTATATAAATATAAATATTATAGGACATTATTACACAAATTCACGAAGTCTCCCAGTAAGCTCGTTAAGACTTGTGTTGTGGGTACTTAAACAACGATATTTATAAATACTTGACAACATAGGAAACACCCATGACTCAGGAACAACTATCTGTGCTAATCACACAAATAAATGCCCTTACCAGGATTTGAACCTGGGACCATCGGCTTTATAGGCAGGGTCACTAGTTCACTACCCACAAGGCCAGACCGGACGTATAACCTCTATAACTCGTAATTGACCTTAGAGCGTTTTCACATTGTCCAATCCGATATCGGATTTCGGATCGTACATCCGCGCAGTCAGGCCGCGGCGCTGTCTATAGCGACGCACACTATACTAAACATTATGCCTACACATACACACACAAACAAATAGAATCAGTCCGACAGCTGACGGGGGGCTCTGATATGATATGGCTGAAATTATCGGAAGGCGCCTACGAGAAAAACAGCTAAGTACATGAGAATGCTATATGGCATTAAGTGCGCTTTTTTGTGTCATATCGTTAAAGTCAAACACATTTATTGCAAACATATTACATACATAATATGGACCCTGCTGCAAAGGCGCAGCAATCTTATAGATAAATGACAAATTATTATAATAGTTTCAAAAAAATGATATTAGATCACATTTGCTAACTTCAAGAATAATATTTTTCGAAATTGTTGCTGTTGTTAAACATTGTTTAGTAATAATGATTTATTGGATGAATAAATACATATGGAAAACATATGTCTTATATTTGACTTCCAACCGACTTTCGGTATCGGATCGGGCAATATGAAAACGCTCTTACTTTGCATGGAGTTTTTCGACCCTTACCGCAGTGAACGTGTTAAGTAACTACATATATAATTTCGTACATAAAACACACAATATAAAATAAAGTAAAAACTAACTTTATTGGCGAATGGGGACGACGTTACGAGTACATGACCTCTTCTCCATACAAAACTCCAGACGGACAGATTTGCTTCTGCATCTATAATATTAGTAGGGATTACTAACACAAATGGTAACACTAGTGCCCGCCTGCATCTTTGTCCGCGTGGGTCTTTAAAAACTCCCAACCTCATTTTCACCCTTTAGGAGTTGAATTTTAAAAAACCTTTCATAGTGGAACTCAACGTTATAATATTTCGTTGTCCATTCGTATCAAAGCAACGGATCTATTTGATCGTATATAAATTAACACGGTATAAAATACCCTGTCTATTGTATTTAAATGGATACCAAAACGGAGTAATAGCATATATCCGAAGGAATAATATTTGCGTTTGCCTACAAGCCATTCATAGACTTTGCCTTTTATATGAGAACGACGGGACGTGTTAAGTGTCGCAAATGCATAAATTGAGCCCTTACTCTGCTCTAACTTTAAGACGTTGGTACAAAATATGAAAATATTGAAAAGAATAGAAGAAAATAGTGAATATAATACATATTAAGGCCTCGTAGCAGGGATCGCGTATATATATCATGTTTTTCAATTTTAATTTGTTGTAAGTTTTGCAGTGAAAAAAGTAATCGCTCAGTTCCTTCAAAAATATAACTGTACAGTTTTAGAAGTTATGTGCATAAATTGTTCTTGATTTTACTATCGATCGAAAGTCAAAAAATCGGGATTCGAAACGCTGCAGTCGCTAGAGAAAACCCTCAAGATTGCAAAATTTTCGGCAATCGTATTGTTACCTTAAAAAGCGGTACGATTTTTCAACTCCGCTCTCTGAACCTACGGCACCATAAGGATAGTTTACTTATCTCAAGCGTGGTAAAGAAGCGCGGTGATTTTCTACTACCTACATAAAGTTAGCTGATTTTTGGGATTAAAACTAGTTTAGGTATATATTTTTATTTAGTATAATACAAAACAGCTTCATGTAGCCAGTCCGTAGCTATAACTTTTTACCAACCTTAGTTAAATCGTAGACGTATAATTGCGGAGGACACACGTTTAGAACGCCTTATTGGTTTTTGTTCGTGTCATATGCGTGTGGGCGCGAAGCCTGCATTGTGAGCAGTCTTGCATGTTTTTTTCGTTGTTATTATCGCCATACTAATTAGACTTCTCGCGTCTGTTCTCAGCGACGTAATAAGTCATATAGTCACTTATTACTCTTCACTCTTGTTGTAAATGCCCTTTTTAAATAAAGACAACCATACTTTCAAGACGTTCCGTTTTGTGTTCCCGTTTTTGCTAATAAGCGTGCCGGTAATTTATAATGGAGTGTAACTGGTTTTATCTGATCAAATGAAAAGGTACTTTAATTCCAGGCTACAGTAATTCATTACCAATGCCTTTTTAAGGTGACGCATTGTTAAACAATAAATTCTAAAAATGCGGCGCTTGCTTGCTGGCTTGCTTTCTAAAACCCGAGCTCTTCCCGATACTTTGCGCGTAATGAATATTTCTGCGCTAGCTTACGAATAAGGTCGTATGCAGCGAAACGGGTTTTACGGTTTAAAGTAAAACAACAAGAATTAATCGAAAAATCACAACTACACAATTGAAGTCTGTGTTTAGACTAATCTACATAGAAAAATTTGAGGGTTGAATCGGTGCCATTTGCCTGTACAATGAAAATGTTTGTTTAAAAAGAGGCATCTTTGATACGATTTTCTCTGCTATCAAAGTGAACCAATCGTGTAGCGGAAACTACAGAGATAAAGTCGATGCCATGAATTACCAGTTCACCAAACAGTACTTTCATGAGTTTTGTAATTGCTGAGATAAATCAAGATTAAACATTGCGTCGTCTTAATGTCAACCGGCATTGGAAACTACGATATGCCATCGAATGGTTTCCAAAATTTCCACATAGGAAAAAATCAAACACTTCTCATATTTTTGTATAGGAATAGCTATTTTGCATTTCCAAAATGATAGTTTCCTTTGTTTGCTGTAAAATGTTCCTAAAATTTCCAAGAAATTTTTGGAAACTCTGCAAATTGCACGTCATCAGAATTATGTACGGCCAAGGAATTTTATTTCCATATCATTTCGCATTTTGTCAGTCTTCTCATAGTGACCATAATATGAGGTCCTGAGCGCCATTCATGCTGATATTGAAGGAATAACAACGGAAAAGATAAGTGGGGAAGGAGGAGATGAACGAACGGGATGGTCTTATTGAGTTTCCAAAAAAAAATTCGTTCGCTCTTACCGGTAAAGACAGAGAACGATTTGTTTTAGTTCGCGTTCAATTAATTAACCGGTTTTCAATTAACGAACCAATAAAACGGTTTGGAACGACATTAACAGGTATTCCAATACCGGTTCCGAGCCCTGGCTCCGTCTAGTTATTGAGGTGGTAGGTATATGCCCTCGGCTTACACTTGCACCTTTCATAATCCAGGTCTCGATCCATAAACGGAGCACTTAGTTCCCGGGTTTTACGAGTGTTCCCCGAATATGTTATAACTCAATAGTTGTTATTAGCTTTCGGGCAATCGGAGAACGATTCGGCTAACGCTTTTACGACGGTTCACTTGTTCCGGTCATGTTGATACTTGATGTAAAGAAAAATCCAATGAATTACATCGGGAAGGTTTGTGCTAAGGTTGAATAGTTCAATATACATATGTAAATAGATACAATTTGGCATACAGATGGGTTATAGTGGAGGTAGTTATGCATCACTCCCATATGTTCCTTGACTAATTCTAAGCATTTCTAGTCCGGAAAAAACTTTTCTTGTCCTGGTGGTTACTAGGGTAACTTTGGTATCATTTTCGTATAAATATAAATCGAAGACGTAGATACATTGCTGGTATTAGTGTTTTCAGTTTCATAGTAATTTTACAAGAAAAATGTAAAAAGGTGAAAATTTTGGTTGGAGATTTTTGCTTTGAAAACTTTTGTATTATAAATACTAGTTAGAATAAAACCACATAATAAGTAGCACAACCATATAGAAAAGAAACTTCCTACAAAACTGAGGTTTGACAGCGATTCAGGGACAAATCATGCGGTCGCTTTCTAATGTATGGCACTATCCCTTTCGGATGTTTAGGGCTGTTAAAATTTTAAGTCATTCTCTGTGCACGCAAAGGGACGTCAAGTTCTGCCGACCATAATAATTGCTCGGAACAATGCTGAGCCGAATGGAGCCTAGAATGCCCGAAAGGATCAGTTTCGCTCCCTGATAAGACATTGGATTATTGTCACAGAATCAATCCTCTAAAATAGTGAAATGGGTGATGGGTTAGGTGGATTGAAGGAGAGGTGTGAGATTAGGGCAAAGGGGGGCGACGTTAAACGGTATCTACGTCATCAAAATCGACAGACTAGTAATACTAGTATTTAATTTAATTTACAATCAGGTATCAGTATAAAAAGCTAACAGAGGCCTCGATAGAACTCTATTGTCATCGGCTGGCCTATTTTGAGCCAACCTACCTACCACATTTAGCAACCTAATTCGAAGAATTGGCTCCGACACAATAGGGTTGTTTCCAATTTTTTGAAACGCTTGTACGCCTTTAAATATGTTAAATTAACAAAATATGTTTTGACAGATGCTTTCGCGCCCAAAACGCTCTTTGAAAATTGTGTTACGTCACAGTTTATGGTTTGACATGTGTCAAACCATAAACTGTGTTGACGTACACACGTAGAAGATACGAACTGTCAACTGACATTTTTCATTTAATGTTTATCGTCTAACTGTCAACAGTGTCAATCCGAGAGTTGTGACGTCATCAGAATCTTCAATGACGTTTTGAGTTTGGTCACGTGACGCTGACGTGTGCCAAAATATATTTTATATTCAATATTTACAAAAATATGGTCATTACCGGTCCCCTAAAAGTAGTTTAACATGTTCTTATAATCCAAAAGAATTTATTGGGACAATTCTGCCCTAAGATTTGTAGATGGAAACAACCCTATTTTTAAGAAAGCGACCGCCGCCATTCCTTATATATTTAATAATTATTGCTCAAGATAATAAGTTTCTTATGGCTTTAGTATCCTTAATTCAGGTTCTACACACGAATATAAATGACAAACTAATTTGCCCATCGCCTAAGCCCATCAGTCGTAAAGTCCAAAATGATCATTTCAACTCGTAAATAACTTAATATATGCTTGGAAACGACAATTCGCTTTCCCGGAACGATTTTATGATGAGCCCTTTGACTACCCCATGTAGACTCCGCATTATAAAAATTTAACTCTACAGACAATTCGATCGTACATCGAACACTCAACATCAAAACGATATGGAGGATTTAACAACTGGAGTCTGGAGACGTCTTGTCTGTAATTTTATGTACAAAACAGTCTGCCGATTTTTGTTGAGTTTGCCGGGAGAGGGGCACGTCAAATGTATGGCTATTTATACGTGATGATAACTCCAAGGCCGATACGGCCACGGCGACTGCTATCGACTCCGTTGCTGTGCGCTCGCAAGTGGCTAACGTAGCCGATCTTGTTTGTAAAAGTTCGCGAACATTGCGGGCATGTGAGCACACCATTTATATAATTATATTGTATCGCCGCAGGTGACCTGGCTTTTATTTCGTCATGCTTGGCATCCAGCTCCAAGCGCCGCTGGGATTCAAATTCTGTTATCTTAGCATTTATCGCAGCCCGCCATTCTGTACGTGTGGCTGCCTGCTTCAGATAAATTACCAGTCCATACAATACATATGACCATTGGCCGAGGTTTTCGTCACAGGGGTAACCTCTTAACTCAGTTTCTTAAAATCCTCCAAGTCTAAATGATGTCAGTTGCATGTTCATTCCGCTCGGACTTATCCGTACATGTATTAGCGCGAGCGAGACAAGTGTACGTTCGAATTGGCCTCGAATTAGAATTAGTAATATTAACGAACAATTCTTGTCTAGTCGAATGTAGGTACTACTACACACAACACACAGAGACACAACTTAAAGCATCGGCAACGCGCATGTAACACCCCTAGAGTAGTTATCGTGACCGATTACTATCAAGCGAGCCGTGTGCTTCTTTGCCACCGACCTGGTATTTAAAAAAATTTCAAATTTATTTTTCATAATTGATGTCACAAAAAATATCTAAAAGGTTTCTATGACATCTTCCTTTTATCTTCTTTGGTTTAGAATTTTCCCTCGGTGTCTTATTAATAAAACACTGTATATATGTAATATTATGTTGATTTGTAATTTACATAAGTATATACATGAGTCTGTCTTTGACGAAGACGGACCTTAATTAGAAGGGCAGCTAAACGGCCCGATTCGAAGAATGATTACGACGTTCTTGGAAAGATCTTTAAAAGATCGATAACTAAACGACATGTCAAAATTGACATTTATTTCGATTCCGCTGTGATCCCAGTAAGATCTGTCGACATTGGTTGCCCCAATCGAGCTGCTTCTGTCAATTATATGACATACAAACGATATCTAAATTAGAACTTATCTAACCCAGAACTTCTCGTTACCGTATCTCATTCTTCGAATCAGGCCGCTAATTGGTTGTACCGCGAGTTATCTTACGTGATTCATGGTGAAGTGGTCTGTGGATCCACCTTAATTAAGTTTTTTACTTATTTATTTCAAGGTGACTTTGAAATTTTACAACAAAATTCATAATTTTAAATCAATTTGTGATTGTTAAAATTTTAATAGGACCCCTGATTCAAATAAATGCTAAGAAAAACATGATTGGACTAAATAAACATAGAATTAAAAACTAGTTCATGTATTGAACTTTACGAAACGTAAAATAACTTAATAAAATAGAAGTAAGTTTTTGGCAATAATATTATTTTTGGTACATGCTTTTATCGCTGACAGTACTTTTCTTTCCACCGGCAACTAATACTCATCGAGACAATTCTAACAACATCAAACACGATTAGTTTGCGTTATTTTATCACAGAGTTCCCATAACCACCTCCTGTCTCCATCATCAGGTCAGTTCCATGTCATGATAATATTGCATTGTCATCCGATTTACATGTGTTCAAAATTTCAGCAGAATCGGAAATCGGAAATTAGGTCAAATTTAGCTTCCAAGATTTGACGCACACAAACATACATAACAATAACCCTGATAATCTAGTTTTTTTTTTACCACCGAAATAGTATATTTCGGTGGCATACAAGCATACGGCCCGCCTGATGGTAAGCAGTCTCCGTAGCCTATGGACGCCTGCAACTCCAGAGGAGTTACATGTGCGTTGCCGACCCTAACACTCCGCACCCTCGTTGAGCTCTGGCAACCTTACTCACGAGTACCATGCAAGCGAAAGACTCTATAATAGATTCACGAGCGTAGCGTACAACCTGAAAAAATGTAATCTGTCTTCATCACTATTTCAGTCATGTTTTCTTAAAGTATTCTAACAATTAAGTTTAATTACCGCAATAAAACAACAAAAGAAATTTCAATAAAATAATACGGAAATAACGAACATCAATTGACCGTTCAATCGACAACTTCTTTTGTAAAAAAAAAAACTTTGTAAGTTACAACTATTGTCAACTATAGTAGAGATCGTTAAAAGTAGAATTATTTACTTTGCGTAACGATTGCGTAAATTTTTTAAGTTCACTGTTTTGATTGTATAATAAAATACTAAATATTTCAATTATTAATTATTACGAATGACGACTCGTAGGGTGTTTTGGAACAATGCGAAATATTCCGAACTTGTATTAGGCCCCGCACGTTGATATGACGTTCGAATATAAAAGTCCCTTGGATGTTCTTTTGTCTCACTCAGTGAGCAAAATGCGATTGTGCTCACTGTTTTTAAGCAGCAAATTACCCTTGTTCGAGCTGCTAACGTGAAAAAAATATTGCTTTGCCAATTCGCGACAAAATGTCGTAACGTAACTTTTTGTTTCGTTATTGTGTCGCGCATTGGCAAAGCATTTTATTTGATTTAATTAACATGGATTTCCGCAAGTAACGCATGATTTAATAAAATATTATTTATGGCATCTTCGAAGCCTCTTTATTATAATGTTCGTTGAATATTCATAAGCTTGCGTGGTTCCATAGCCCGTAAAGTGCCAATGACTCAATATTTGTAAATAATAAATACACATATCCTTTCGCGATGTTTTCGTTTCGCACGATACGAATTTGGGTGCCACTTCCTGGGTTGTAATTTCAATTAGTAATATGTTTATTGCGAGTTCATACATGAGTGTTGCTACTGTGGGCACTGTGCTTTTAGTGGCAAATGTATGAACATGTGATGTGATGTATGAATGTGATTTCAGGGTTAGTCCCATAGTAAAAGTTACCCAGTAAGACCTATATATTCAGCCCGTAAATAATTGCAGGTGACTAAATAAACACCCTGTAGAGATGGTGCTGTCATGTATAATAGTATTTTGTGCAACAGTTGTATAAGAAGGGTCAAAAAAGGCGAATGGCGGAGTTACAATGTGAGCCGGAGCCGAAGGCGTAGGCGAACATTGTAAAGGAATACGCCACGAGCATTTTTTGACCTACTTATACAACGTTGCATACAATACTTTTCCTACGAGTCAACAAAAATAAATCTTAATTTAGGTAAACAAAACAAAAGTATATAGCCAAGACGCGCGAGCGAGATGCCTTGTGGCGAGCCGGTCAGCGGCACCTTCTCGTAAGTCTCGTAACTCATGAGGCCCTGGTACTTGCTACTTGCTAAATTAAATTTTTGGACAGTTTTTTCTCGATTTTGGCCACCGTAGCCTATGGAGACTAACAAGCAACGCTAAGCGGTCTTCGTAGTCTATGGGTGTTGCTATATTACGGGTGTAACATGCGTGTTTCTGACTTATGAAGTAATTGTTTTTACTATGCAACCAAATGAATATTTTGTAAGTTGGCAGCAATGCACTTAGTGTAAAACTGTATTCGTTTTGATTTTGTTAGGTTGGTAGCCATTATTCGCAGTAACGTTATAGCGATTAAAAGCACAAGTGCTGTTATGAGGAATAGACAATATAGACTTTTCTTGAAACCTTTTATGTAGGTATGTTCTTATATTCGTGTTAATGAATGCATAAATGACAGATAACAGTAGAGGAGTAGGAAAATATTATAACTTAATAGAAAGTCAATAATGATCTCGCCTTGAAATAAAACAAGTCTGATGTATCTCTAAGTCTCTTTTCACAACATTCTACCGTATAATAGCCACTTACAACACTCCTGATTATTGATATTCATCCAATAATACCAAATAGCATTAAGTGCACAAATATTTCCATTCAATTCCGAACTCAAAGCCTTGCAGATACGTCTCAAATTGCAACGTACTTTGTTTTAAGTATGTTCGTTTATTTTTGAACGTACAATGTGTTATTATTAAACATAAGTTAGCAGATATTTGAGAAACATCGTCTAATGTTACTATAGAAGTGGAAACATGGATATCGTGAGGGACATTGTATAACAAACGGGTGTTATTGTAAATTTTACCATAGAATGAAAACTATTTCATGAGCTGCAGACGGTCCACTCTAACAAAACAGATTTGACAGCTGAACGTACTTTCAATATACATATTATTAAACGTTTTGATTATAACCAGTAAATTACTTAGATACATATATTACATATGTCAGTAAACAACAGGGGCCCATTTCTCGAACGGTATTAGACTGATATTATTAGTCCACGAACTGTCAAGTTGTATGGGTTACCATGGCAACACACTAATAGACTTATAACGTTCGAGAAATGGGCCCCAGATGTAACTAAACCAAAGAATACAATAAAAATGTTAATCTGCTTGCCTCTAAGGTTGGAGCATTCTTTAGTTAAGAAAAAAATTGTTGCATATTGCATATAAATACTTTTATGAAAAGAAGAAATTGAATCGAATTAAAGCAAGAAATATTACTTTGCTAATCCGCGAGAAAATAACGTGTTAGTCAATCAGTGCTAACCCGTTATACTTACTTGCGTACTTTTACATGCAATTAATGTTCCCACCCTCCCACCGCAAAAATAAATACGCAAATAAATATAACAACCTACCACCAAAAGTACAAAACTCGACACGTGTTTCGCCTCTCTACGAGGCATCCTCAGGAGATGCTGGAGATGTTGACGGTCTGACACCCGGCAACTGACCCAGTTCACGGCACTGACTTCCCGGGTGGGAACATTAATTGCATGTAAAAATACCCAAGTAAGTATAACGGGTAGCACTGATTGACTAACACGTTATTTTCTCGCGGATTAGCAAAGTAATATTTTTTGCTTTAATTAGCATGGATTTCCGCAAAGTAACGCCTGATTCTATTAATTATTTGAAACTGAATCGCCCAAAATAATTCCTTAGTAAAAGGTGTAGAATGTAAGTACCGCGGGAATACGCCGTTTGCTTGTACGGTCTAGGAATTTAATTTCAGTACCATTTCGTACCTCATCACAGGCCACAGTGACAATAGTATGAGGTCTCTAGCGACTTTCATATTGATTGTCACTGTGACAAGGTGCGAAATGATACGAAAACTAAATTCTTTGACAGTACCTATTATAGTGTCTCATGTGTAGTTTCGTTCGAATATAAAGGTAGGTGCCATGTCGCTGACCCAATATTACAGGGTTCTATGTTACATTTTCAAGATAGTTGAAATCTCGATGTCATTATGGCAATAGGCGTCTCCAGAACTTTCTCCCAGTTCACACCAAGCTGACTCTTGCGCGATCCCTCTTGATGCCACTTTTAGACTACGGTGACATTGCGTTCTTGAACCTGAGAGAGGAACTTCTTGATAAGCTAGAGCGGCTCCAAAATGTATGCATCCGATATATTTTTGGATTGCCGAAGTATGACCACATCTCCAACTTCCGTTCTCAGCTCGGTTGGCTTCCGATCCGTCGACGCAGAGACGTACACATCTTGACATTACTTTTCAACGTCCTGTTTAATCCGACCTCCCCTCCATATCTTTCTGAAAGATTTGCATACCTGGCGGATGGTAGTGGTCATCGCTTCAGATCGAGTGCGAACCTGACTCTCTCTGTACCATGTAACAAGACCAGGTTATATTCTAAGTCCTTCACAGTGCGTGCTTTACAGTTGTGGAATAATAAATAAATAAATAAATATTATAGGACATTATTACACAAATTGACTAAGTCCCACAGTAAGCTCAATAAGGCTTGTGTTGAGGGTACTTAGACAACGATATATATAATATATAAATATTTATAAATACTTAAATACATAGAAAACACCCATGACTCAGGAACAAATATCCGTGCTCATCACACGAATAAATGCCCTTACCAGGATTTGAACCCGGGACCATCAGCTTCGTAGGCAGGGTCACTACCCACTAGGCCAAACTGGTCGGTCTATAGGAATAATGTATATATTTATTATATCTATTGATATTAATTATGTATATGTAATATTATTATATAGGCTATATGTTTCAATTATTTACTCATGTAATGAATGATTGAACCATAGTTTACTTTTTTGTACATAGTGTTCGTTTTTCTTTCATGTTTTACTTTTGACTCTCAATTGCTCAGAGGTTGACTGGAAGAGATCCCTTATAGGGATAAGTTCGCCTACATTATTATTTTTTCCTTTTATTGTATTTTTACCTGTCCCTTATGTACAATAAAGTGTTTACATACATATATACATACAATGTTCAAATTTCAGTTCGATAAAGTGAACCAGCGATGTTCCGACACGCATACTTGGCCTTTTTTGAGGTCCGCACAAAACTGTTCGCGGAGCTCGTATGAGATATAATCAGTTCGGTTTTACAAATCGGTTAAATGCAGGTAGGTACCTACAGTACAGTGTGTAACTAACTGCTTTGAAATATGAAGGTAGGTATCATGTTCCAACACGCACTTGGCCTTTTTTATTTCAATTCCTCTAAGTGTATAACTTCGATCATGAAAACTTGAAAAAATACGCGGCTAGTTGCATTCGACGCATAAATTTTTACGTCCAAGTTTACGACAAAAGTTTCACTGTAAAGCTCACTTCACATTGTATAACTAATAACAATGCAGAAGCTCGTAAAGCTGCTCTTAAAGCTCTGGACTTCGGCGCGCTCGTAAAAATGGCAATTTTTAAGGAAACTCACTAAAATAAGCATTAACCGTAATGGGAACTTTAGTAATTTAATATCGACGAGTTAAAAGTCCCGGACTAGTTTAAAACTACGTGTTTAATTCGAGACCTTCTGACAGTCAGCTGCATTAGTCTCTGATATGACAATGCGCCAAGAGTATCTGCCACATAAATAGTTTTACAAATACTCTATACATATAGCATATATTTTTAACATAACCGCTAAATGGAACGAACGAGACACAGGTTGTAAGTATGTAACGATTTAGAAAGAAAAAAAAATATAGGGAGCGGTGGGCATGACGAGTAAGATCCTTATCACACTGCTCCGCACGTCGGAACGACGCGTTATTTTAACTTTGTACTGTAGAATCTTGTGTAATATGCAAAAACCGCACGGTATAATACATTGGCTGGCCTCTCCCTGCGAAGGTGCAAAACGCACGACGGTTCGTGCTTTCGGACGAAGATGCGGTGTGTACCGCAGGATATGCCACACTGAGCTCCGTACTATTGTACGGATTTTTGTACGTAGACGCAATTCGTCGCGCATCACAGCTTCGGACAAAGCTTCGGACAAAGATACGGAGAAAACCGCACCATCGTACCGGGTCGCCGCACGCGAATTCGTCGCTTCGCACACAGCATGTGACAGAGCGATTAGACGGCAGCGGAGGAGAAATATATTTTTATTTAAAAATGCGAGGCTTTATCTAAAAACCCACAACCTAAAAGGCCAATCTTAAGTATGACGTGACGTGCGTCTCGGGCCACAATGCTGTAATAAAAATTAAAATTGTCGGCGTGTTTAATAAAACGCCCGCAGCACACGCTTCACAGCATATTATCACGAGCATACTAAAAATATTTAAACATATCTGAGAAAAAGCGGTTCAAAATAAAAACCTGCCATATCAGTATTTCTTTGCCTACCCATTGTTTCTTGGTGTCAACATTATCAACTGAGTTGACTGTTTGAGTTGAGTTGTTGTTGTTGTTAGTTGTTTGTTGTTAGTAGGTGCAACAAAATAGTATTCTGATATATCTGTGGTAATTTTTTTTTTTTTTTTTTATACTACGTCGGTGGCAATCAAGCATACGGCCCGCCTGATGGTAAGCAGTCTCCGTAGCCTATGTACGCCTGCAACTCCAGTTACATGCGCGTTGCCGACCCTAAACCCCCCCCCGTTGAGCTCTTTTTTTTTTTTTTTTTTAAATAATAAAATCTTTATTTACTTGAAACCTAATACAAAATGTGAGGCTTACATTAAATTACAAAATAAACTTATTTTAGGTTTGTAACAGTTCCATTTGGATTGAGCCTCTGTTTCCTGAACTAGGACAAAGCCTGTGACTCAGGATTCAGCGATTCCTCCGGAGAACGCAAACGCGTACGTCACGTTACGCCATCGAATAAATTTACACTAGGGGTACTGTAGGTGAGAATATGGTATTTTTTCGAACTGTCAAAACGATTTTCCACTACGGAATCTATATGAAATACTAGCAAATGACGCCACGGTCAAGTTACCTACTCTTTTTAGTTTTATACGATTTATAAAATAGAAATTGTGTTTAAAAATACGTAACTGCTGTCTACGTTTCTCCATTAATGTTCTGGTCCTTTATTTAGTGCATGGTGTGAAATCATTTCTTTTTTCTACTCGTCAACTGTAATGGTTGAATTATGATTTCGTATACCAAACTATAATTGCGTACTTTTCATGTATGGGCTCCCAATTCAACTATAATATTCATTTCGATACGCTGTAGTCAACTATAAAACAAATTGACCAATCACGTGCCGCCGTGCTCCCATATAAAAGACTAAACGGACGCGGGGCTGGACTAAATAATCACTCGTGTATGTCTTTTGTTCTACATTGTTGTGTACTGAGATACTTACTACATTTCATTAATTAATGTAATATTTTAGATGACTCGTAGAAAAAGTATTGTACTTATACAATAGTTATATAATCAAACATTTCAATCTCGTACCTTACTTAGGCAACTCTGCAAGCGTCGTTGCCTACTATTAAATAAAGAAACATCCCTATTGAATATTTGGCCCGGTAAGGTGTATGAGAGCCCGTTCACACAGGGTTTCCGTTTTACTGTTCCGTTTTATCGTATACGTTTTTATTCATTGATGGCGTATACTGAATACTGTGTTATATGTGAAGTCGCTCATACAACTCCATACTCCACAATGAATAAAAACGTATACGATAAAACGGAAACCCTGTGTGAACGGGCTCTAATAAGGGTCCTAACCAAATTATCAGTAAACTTTTTGTGTTTTTCTCGAGAATAATATTTCTGCTCTATACGGCACGACCGAGTTAATAAAAATGTATTGATTTAAATACTAACAGTAAATAAACACTTATCTTCATTTACAGGAGTTATTTATTACAACTTGTTGTGCGTAACACTAGAATGTAAGCGTACCGGTTCCAGATGCCACGGGGCGCGGGGCGTCGCGCACAGTCAGGGAACCCCAGTTTTACCGTTTTTAGGGTTCCGTACCGCAAAAGGACACAATGGAACCCTTATAGGATCAGTCGTGTGTCTGTATGTCACAGTTAAATATGTCCGTAAAAAAGTTGACAAATATTTTTTTAATTATTTTAAAATGAATAAAGTTATTTAACACATTCACTGCCGGGAACCCACCTGGTGGGCGCTCGTGAACTTTTTTTTTTTTGAACTTTTTTTCGGCGGGTTGTTTTGTACGCAGCTATAGCCCGCCGTTTTTTGTCTGGCAGTGAATGTGTTAAGAAAAAAAATGTCATTCCCTCCCGTCCTTTATTTCCGAATATCTAAAATTTTGAAAAGAAGAACAGAAAATAGTTCTCTGTCTTTAGATTACAAAAAAAGGCCTACGGTCAAGCGTGACTCAGACTTAAAAAAACGTGAGAAGTACGGAACCCTTGGGGCGCAAGACCGACTCGCGCTAGGCCGGTATTTTCTGTTTCTTGCACTGTACTCTAAAAACCTTTGTACACGACATGACATAATGACAGAAAACATGAATAAATTACAATAAAATATAAATAAAGGTCCTTATCGCGATGCTTTACAGAATTTATAAATTAAAGCGCTTTACAGTTTAAAAAAATGGAATTTATAAAATAACAACCTAAATAGGCCTTTATCGGTTGTTAAATCTAATTAAATACACATCTCGCATACGAATAGCAAGAAGAACCCACTTCACTACATTTAAAATACTACTCGATTTAAAATTCCATCGAATTTACACAGTCGTGAGTCATACGTTGGTTCGTGTCATACACGTAGACGCGCAGATTTACCAAATCTAACCTTTAATAATATGACAATACGAGTGAAGGCACGCGTCGTCGTGAATGACACGATTTAAGCTGATTACAAGCTTTTATTTCACTTTAACTATTAGTATGTGTGTAGTTTTGTTACTAGAATAGAATATTTTTTATTCGTAAACACAAACAAGACACATTACATTATATAATATAACTAAAACAAAGAAAGTATAAAGTGCCACGAAATGGTCTCATCTCAGCATGTTGCTGGTGGCTTCCAGCGCTGTACTTCCGATGAGACCATCAAGTGAGAAATATCACGAAAGGTAACAGACAAGAAGGAGAAAGACATAAAATAATATAAATTGAAAAATATTTAAGTAATAGATAACGACTAAATTAAGTAAAGATTATTTATTATCGTAAACATAACACTGTATCGGTCCGGTCCAACCATACCTTGGCTGAACATTACAGTTGCATACGCAACAAGCGCCGACGGTAGCTACACGAACTAAAAGGCAATGACAGACCAGACCAATATCGAGCGTCCATTAAATCAATTTTACAAGATGAAGATTTTTTAGAAATGTGGGTCAAATCTTGGAAGCTTAATTTGGCCCACTTCCCGATTTCCGATTGAGCTAAAATTTTGCAAACATATGCAAATCGAATGAAAATGCAATATTATGATGACATGGAGCTCATTTGATGATGGAGGCAGGAGGTGGCCATGGGCCAATTGTGTAAAGTTTTTGCATGCTAGTATTATTATTATTATATACATATAGCAGAATAAGCAACAAATTGTCACCTGTGGACACGAAATACGTACTTATTCTATGCAAATAAAGTTATTCTATTCTATGGGAACTCTGTTTATAAAACAAACAAAATAGAGCAAAAACAGGTTTTGTATGTAAAACTTAAATTCGTTGTATTCTTTTTACTATGGTATATGTATTTTTTTAGCTACATAAACGTATTACAGGACTAGATATGCCTTATCCTATTGTAACTACAAAGTTTAGGAGCAATCTAGGTAGTCGTTTTAAAATGAGAGCGTAACTATGTTTCTATGGAGACCCTTGCTGGGGACCCTTAAATGACTACTATTACAAGTCTACCACTTAAGAGGGAAGAATGCGATCCTAGCGAAATAACGGTACTTTTTCTATGAAATTCCATTTCGGGAGAAAACGTTTTCTACTAACTAAATCTCAACAAATCACTTTGATTTTGATGTCGATCGCTTCAGCATAATATATTCTAGGTTTCTGGTTTCACTTTGAAAAAAAATCTATTTTTTTGTATTGCAAGTAAAAAAAAAAGAAAACCTATAAACCTAGTTTATCATTGTGTCAATAACATACTAAAAATCATGGAGACTAAAATATTTAGTTAGTGGAAAAACATTTTCTCTTTTTTTACAGACGATCACGTGGTATAGTTCCCTCTTAACCGCGGCAGTTGGAAAGAAGTTATTATACTTAACCACGGACTGCTGGAAGGCTTAGTTGCGTGCTGATTTGTATTATGTTAAGTACAAACTAAACATTTACTCAGAAAACTGAGCTACCTTCTACTAGACACGGCACAATTACTTTACAAACTGCTGAGCTAAAGTAAGGATACCAAGCATGAAGAATTCCGTTCAATTCTAATCAACGTTTGGGCAACACTGGTCACTACCGACTATATAAGATAGGAGATCGTTACAAAATTAAAATAAAATATCGTTTTTGTGATATATTGGGTAAACATACCTATAATGAATTTTGACGACCAGTTTGGCCTAGTGGGTAGTGACCCTGCCTACGAAGCCGATGGTCCCGGGTTCAAATCCTGGTAAGGGCATTTATTCTGTGGGACTTAGTCAATTTGTGTAATAATGTCCTATAATATTTATTTATTTATTTAATGGCTCGATACATTCTCCGATTGTTATGGAATAAGGACCTCCCGGCCGCCGTGTTGCGGCTGTTGCGAGAGCAAAGACCAGGGCCAGATTTGGGACCATAACATTTAAGAGGAAAGGGGGCGAAACTAAGCACGTGACGAGACTGCGTCTCCATACGAAAGCTTCCCCATTTTCCGCTCTGGATATTAATGTAAATAAATAAATAATAATATTTGGGGACAGTCTTACACAGATCTACCTAGCCCCAAATTAAGCAAAGCTTGTACTATGGGTACTAGGCAACGATAAATATATACTTATATACATAGAAAACACCCATGACTGAGGAACAAATATGTGTCTTTCATCACACAAATAAATTCCCGTACCAGGATTCGAACCCGGGCTCATCGGCTTCATATAGGCATGGTCCCTACCCACTAGGCCATGGTCGGCCGGATATTAACATTTTGGAATATATTTTAAAGCAATTTGACGTATTTCCAGTTAACGTGAAGGACACACGAAACGCGAAGGATCGCGGCCGCGAAGCATTTCTTTTCATTCATCTAAACATGACGACCGGTTTGGCCTAGTGGGTAGTGACCCTGGCTACGAAGCTGATGGTCCCGGGTTCAAATCGTGGTAAGGGCATTTATTCGTGTGATGAGCATGGATATTTGTTCCTGAGTTATGGGTGTTTTCTATGTATTTAAGTATTTATAAATATTTATTTATTATATATATCGTTGTCTAAGTACCCTCAACACAAGCCTTATTGAGCTTACTGTGGGACTTAGTCAATTTGTGTAATAATGTCCTATAATATTTATTTATTTATTTTATTTTATTTTAAACATGCCTCAGAGGCATAGAGTCTATCGCGCGACGCAAGAGCGACAGAGGCAGATAACGATGGCGGTAGACCCTCAGGCCGTGTATGATAGACGTAGAAATTAACCTTATAAGGCAGGTGATAATATCCAGGTATAGATGCAGCAGCCTGTGGGTTTCTTGCTAAGTATAACGAATACTGACAGATACAGTTTTGGTATTAATAGGATAGAAATCAACCTTACGAGGCAGGTGACACTATCCAGATATAGGTGCAACGGTCTGTTAAGTTTTTGACATGTATAACGTTTACTGATTCATTTTCTGTACCATAGCGTCATTATACTTTAGAAAAAAATAGAATTTTTACATTGTTATTGCGTAGTAATTTGAATTTTGACATAAATTTCACATAAATTCATTACACGGCTATAAACAAAAGCTCTAAACGTAATAAACTAACATTTTATTGCCTTTTGCAATTAATGAGTATAAATTAACGTAATTTAACCTTTAAGTTCCTAGTTGTTAAAGACCAGTGCCGAACTGTGAATCAACTTTATTAATAAATAATAAAAATATCGGTACGTTTTGACGCTTGAAGAGTAATTAAATCGGACCAAAAAGTTCAAACTATGTACCTAGCACAAGCGGTAAATTATTTATGATTTACGAGTATACATTATTTTTAAAAGACTAAAAATGCAAATGCCCTTAGCACTTGCTGACTTCGTCACATATTTCATATGAGACATTTATTTATTTTCATGTATTTACAGTTACAAGTTTTTTTTTACAAAATATATATATACAGAGGTATTACTATAACTAGCTTAAATTTAAAATAGGCCCTTGAGGCATTGTACCAAGGGTGCTGGCGGCATTTCCTCCTTTTTATATAATATTTTTTAAATATACACCGTATATTGTATGGAAATGACAGATGATTGAATTAACGGTTCCTTGTAAACGGTTATATTATATTTAATCACAACACAAGGAGCCTGGTGAATTGAAGACCCCAATCGAAACTTAAATGTACGAAAATGATCACGCCACATTTTCTTTACATCTGTCAATACACAAATGAATACCTTTCTATTGGCATATGTCGGTAAGATGGTAATCTTCCCGAAGCTACCGTAGCAAACTTGGCACCTGTCAAATCCTTTTACTAACCTATAATCTAAGGTATGTTACCCTCAAACCGGATTATAACGTGTCACCGTACAGGAACTGTCGATTTAAAATAATGACGGCCGAGTCCGTCCCCCGCGACTGGTTTGCAACTTTGTTGCAGCAGTTAATTGTTTACTTTTTATTTTGCGCGCGATCCGGTCTGGTGTGGGGTTGTCGGACATTGGCCTACTGCGCGATACGGATTGTCTGATAGCGGATAGGTAGCTTAGGGTTCATCCTTTTAAGGTGCAGTCGTTTCAGAAAACGGAGTTTTAAAAAAAAATTATAGAGCTTTTGTGGATCACAATACGGCTGCCGTAAATTTGACTAGCAATCTTGAGGATTTGGAGGATTCGAATCAATCAAGTTTTTGACTTTCTCTCGATAAAAAAGTCACGAACATAGGTCTAAAATGCAATTTAAAAATTTGTAACAAATTATGCACAAAACCTAAAAATATGAAAATTGCTTCTAGACATCGACAATAGGTAATTATCATGTTTGAGGGAACTTATCGATTAATTTCTTTTTATTATTTAAACGTACAGAAAATTAATAAAAGACATATCCGCATGCAAAATGTATACTTACGGTTATAAGTATAGATTTGAATACAAGAAATTAATACGTATGGTTAATTGCTAGAGAGTACATTCAGTTAAATGAAACATTTTTTACGCCCGAGCGAAGTCTTCTTCCTCGCGTTGTCCCGGCATTTGCCACGGCTCATGGGAGCCTGGGGTCCGCTTGACAACTAATCCCAAGATTTGGCGTAGGCACTAGTTTTTACGAAAGCGACTGCCATCAGACCTTCCAACCCAGAGGATAAACTAGGCCTTGTTGGGATTAGTCCGGTTTCCTCACGATGTTTTCCTTCACCGAAAAGCGACTGGTAAATATCAAATGATATTTCGTACATAAGTTCCGAAAAACTCATTGGTACGAGCCGGGGTTTGAACCCGCGACCTCCGGATTGCAAGTCGCACGCTCTTACCGCTAGGCCACCAGCGCTTAGACTACGCGCTTAGGGTGGGGTCTTAAAAAAACTACTGCATTTTTCATGTCCATAACCAAACTGAAATAGATGTCATATACTTAAAAAAAGTGACATACCCCTACATACACCCATACAGACACATACACCTCCATACACACACACATACCCCTTCAGTGACGGAGGCACCACTCCCAGCCACTCCTCTCCTGGAGGGCCTCTGCCTTTGGAGGGCTTTGTCTCTTTCGCTTTAGTATATGACATCTATTTCAGTTTATAATGTATATATAATAGTGTGACTACTTAAAAACACGAATCAAAATATTTAGTAAAAACTTTCCAAAGTTGTGTTACGAACCCTTTCAGATACACAAAGATAAGGCAAGAGTCAATCCACAATGACATCACTACATTGCAAATTGCTCGGTAAAAAATATGACTGAACTAGGGTGTGTGCGTGCCACTGGACGAACTAAGAGGAACTGATGACTATTGTTATACCTTATCGTATCGTAATAAGGTATACGATTAGTCTAATAATTACTGATGGTACAACAGCAACACTCTTCACTGACCTAAGGTGAACCTTAAGTGTTTGCAATAAGGTGCACCTATTATTAGCTAACAGTGTTAAAGATGGTACACCGTAACCATTATCCGAACATTTAGGAATCCGAGTTCGACGTTTAATTAAATCTTGAACGCAACGACTGTTCGTCGCTACCTATATATGTCAAACTTTGTAGAATCCGTCTACTAAAGTATAGGTGGCATTATAAATGTCATGTTTTCATAGAAATTGGTCATTAATCATGACATTGCCACACTTTATCGTTGCAAATTCCATGCAGAGTTAAATTAATATTGATAATTACTCCTGTATAATCTTCATGAAAAATATATTATACGTCAACGGGAGCATAGAGCTTCCCTTCCCTCAATTATTCCTTCAAATCTGTTTTAAAATTTAAAATCCCGGACTTGTTTTTACTACGTCCAAAAGAGAGGTATGGGCAATGTGAATGTCATCTCGCCTTGTGTGGTAGGGCACAGCACAGCAGATGTCATTCCAGATCTAGAGCAGAGTCCAACTGGGGAAGCACCTCCACCTTACAAAAAACCGCAGCCAAATAACACTTGACCCTACTCATAGTGTTGTGTTCCTGCCGGTGAGTAAGGTTGCCAGAGCTCAACGAGGGGGGTGGGGTTAGGGTCGGCAACGCGCATGTAACTCCTCTGGAGTTGCAGGTGTACATAGGCTACGGAGACTGCTTACCATCAGGCAGGCCGTATGCTAGTTTGCCACCGACGTCGTATAAAAAAAAAACGTTTTATTTATCAAAGACCATTATCGAATGCCAGACGCAGAATTCTCAGTTTTCAAATGTAATAATATAATTACCTCACCTTTCTTGGATCTTCGAAGTCAGTGCGTGACCGCGTCTTGAGTGAGACGTCGCGGCGAGATAATTATCTCAAGTAGCTTGACAGGCGAAGATAAGTGTAAAAGTGAGTGAGTAATTGTTCATATACTCGTGGCTCTATATTCGTTATCTTGTTGCTATCATGTAAGGGATATTCTTACTGTTGTTATATTTTTGTATCCATTTTAATAATATTTATATTATGTAGAAATAGTTTAATATAAAAATAATTTGTTTTACAAGGGGGCAAAGTTGTTGTTTAACTCTTCGTGCTAATATACCCGAGCAAGCGAAAGATTCAAAAATTGAACCATGAGCGTAGCGAGTGATTCGAGAATGGAATCTTCAGCGTAGGGTTGAACAAACTTTACCACCTAGTGAAACTAAATTTTTCACCACACTAACGTGAGCAAAATAGTAACTATAAAACATTACAAATCAAATCCAAATGAACGCTATTAAATATTTAACATTCAATATCATCACTTTAAAGTTAATCCACCAGCCAAAATGAGGACTCAACTCGAAAGTTACATTTAATTACTTCGTCACTTTTGTGGATAAAATGCAACTTTCTCATCAGTTTTTGATGTATCCAGAGAGGCTATACCAGCTGGTGTGGTAAAATTATCTAATTGGGCGTTAATCACCAGGTAAGTAGGTACAGTCAACCAATTTGAATCCTAGGCCACTATAGAACCTTGTCGCCTTAACTACTCACTACATGACATGCATCACTCAATAAGCACTGTCGTAGAAGTCATTATGACATGGTTTTATAGTGGCCTAGGATTCAAATTGTTTTTTTTTTTATTTTATACTACGTCGGTGGCAAACAAGCATACGGCCCGCCTGATGGTAAGCAGTCTCCGTAGCCTATGTACGCCTGTAACTCCAGAGGAGTTACATGCGCGTTGCCGACCCTAACCCCCTCCCACCCCTCGTTGAACTCTGGCAACCTTACTCACCGGCAGGAACACAACACTATGAGTAGGGTCTAGTGTTATTTGGCTGCTGTTTTCTGTAAGGTGGAGGTACTTCCCCAGTTGGGCTCTGCTCTAGATCTGGAATGACATCCACTGGCTGTGCCCTACCACACAAAGCGAGATGACATTCACAATGCCCATACCTCTCTTATGGACGTAGTTTAAGGACGTACCCGGGTCCAAAAACGTTCTCATGGTTGACCGTACCTTATAAAACATTTCGCCACAGTTCAGTTTTGAATCTATTTCGCCTTAAAATGATTAGTTATACAATTATTGTATCCACTAGTGCCTCTGTGAGCTGTAGACCTAGCGAACCCCCGCGGCTCCGCTATTTTATTAAATTTCCAAAAAAAGAGAAAATTACCCGTACCTTAAACGCATAGTACTGTACCTTATTATACTATTATCGAGTCTGCTCACGAAATTTCACGAGTTGAGAAATGCTATATAAAAATGAGAACAGCCGAACATTACGTAGGTGGGTATAGTAACGGCCAGTATTGGCCGAACGTTAATTAGAATTGACCATATTGAAAATTAACCATTACAAATTGAACCGTAAACCGTAACGGACGGTTACAGTTTACGGTACACTGGTAATGGCACCAATTATGAGACATTTAACAGAAAATTTGGAGTAGATATTTTAGATATTTCACCGATACCTGTACGTCCCGGGCAAGCTCGCCGGCCGAATTTCACCTTCCCATACAAACGGAGTTACGTTCTCATTTTTAAAACTACGTGTTGGATTGTAATGAAACTTTGCACATACAATGAAATGAGGTATATCTATATATATAGTTCTATAATTAGTTTGTATAGCACCAGTTTATAAAACAAACGGAATAGAGCAAATACAAGTGGTATGAAAAAATTAAATTCGCTGTATTTTTAACTATGGTATCTGAAGCTACATAAACTAATTACCGGCATAGATCTATATATCTTATCCTAGTACAAAGTTTCAGAGCAATCTAGCTATTCGTTTCAAAATGAGAGCGTAACTACGTTTGTATGGAGAGCCTAGCTTGATGGGAACTCTTAACCCATTATGACATTACATACTTAATTATTTTATTATCTATTGCTGGCACTGTACACTGAAAAATTGACTTATTGTTTATTCTATTTTAGTTTAATTTAAGTTAATTTAGTTTAGTAATTAAGTTAATTTAAGGTAGTCTTATGTAGTACAAATTTTATGTATTATAAGGACCCATTTGCATGCTGACAAAAACGGCTTAAAAGGCTAAGACATGTAACTTTTGTAACACCTTTTATGTAAACCCTTTTTATGTGTAAATAAATGATTATGAATTAATAATTCAGCCTATATACGGCGAGAGGGCTCGGGCTATAGTCCAAACGCTAGCCCAATGCGGATTGGGGAATTTCTTCGCAGATGTATGCAGGTTTCCTCACGTTTGACGACCGGTTTGGCCTAGTGGGTAGTGACCCTGCCTACGAAGCTGATGGTCCCGGGTTCAAATCCTGGTAAGGGCATTTATTCGTGTGATGAGCATGGATATTTGTTCCTGAGTCATGGGTGTTTTCTATGTATTTAAGTATTTATAAATATTTATATTATATATATATCATTGTCTAAGTACCCTCAACACAAGCCTTATTGAGCTTACTGTGGGACTTAGTCAATTTGTGTAATAATGTCCTATAATATTTATTTATTTATTTATTTATTTATGTTTTCCTTCACCGAAAAGCTAGTGGTAAATAAGTAGTGCCTTTAAATACTTTACAGGATTTGCATCTCCTTATAGGTGCCTCATCCTTTACTATACTTACTCGTACGAAAGCATTTTTGCCCAAGCTGTTTTGCCAAAGCGTACACCTGGAGCTCAATTCAAAGTCGTATTAAAATAAGATCAGAACCGTAATTGTAAAATCAGAATCGGTTTCCTGTTGGACTATACTTGCCGCGGTGTCAATTGGGGAGTCAACAGGGGGCCTAGCCAAGAAAATCGCTGATAGAAAACGACAATCCCAAATTAAATACGACGAATTTGACGACCGGTCTGGCCTAGTGGGTATGTATGCCCTACCTAAGAAGCCGATGGGCCCGGGATCGGCGGGATCGAATCCCGGTGAATGCATTTATTTGAGTGATGAACAAAGACATTGGTTCCTAAGTCATTGATGTTTTCTATGTATATAAGTATGTATTTATCTATATACGTATGTATATCGTCGCTTAATACCTATAGTACAAGTTTTTCTTAGTTTATTGATATTTATTGATTTAATAATGTATTGAAATAGTCACGTGTCTTTTCATAGCATCTCAAATCTGTCATCCCTATACATATTTTCTTTTCGTTTGTCGTTTGTCGACGTATGTCACCTTGATGGGGGCCGATGGGGGCCTACCCCCAGCTACCGTACCGTCCGTACCTTTTATGCGTAATACTATCTGCACTACTGTTGCGAGTCCCGCTCAATAAGACCGTGGAAGTGCGAATGAGATAACATGATTTACAACCTATTGCAGCAACCTATACGATAGTAATCTTAAAATAATTAAAACAACGTAAATAAGCTCTGTACTTCATTATGAATATTAATCGAACCTTTTTTAAACCAGTACCTTGCTATGTCCCTGACCCTATTGGAGCGCAGATGTTAAATTTATACCATTCTTCCTATCTTTTATATTATCCGTTATTCATTTATTCCATTGTTATCATGTTCATCAGTACATAAATTTCTTATATTTCAGTTTTAGTCAGTACATCATTCATACCCTGCTAGGACATATAATAAAGGACATGTTACTTAAGATTCCCCGGCAAGCTTGGCCGAAGGGCCTTGGGAAGGTTAAACCCATACACACGGAGTTTCGTTCTCATTTTGAAACTACGTGTTGCATTGGCATGAAACTTTGCATATACAATGACATGAGATATATCTAGGCCTGTAATTAGTTTATAGCTCCAGCTTATAAAACAAACAAAATAAAGCAAAAACCAGTTTTATATGAACTTAAATTCGCTGTAAGCTTTTAACTAGTGTATCTGAAGCTACATTAAGTAATTACAGGACTAGATATACCTTATCCTATTGTAAGTACAAAGTTTCAGAGCAATCTAGCTAGTCGTTTTAAAATGAGAGAATTTGTATGGAGAACGAGCTTGCTGGGGACCCTTAAGCCTTTATAAGGCAGAGGGAATCTGAATCCCACATGATTTTCAACTTTATTTCAAAGACTTAGGGTTCAATTTTACATAATTCCTGACACCCTTATGCCTTATAATGGGTTAATAATAATAACAAAATTAAAATTATCATACTATAGACAGGCTCTCCTAACTCTGTATCGTGTTTGATATGACAGAGTGTGCAAGTATAATTTCATACAAGCTTGAGGTTTATCGAATTCAAACTGTCGTGAGACATACTAACATCAAACTCAGTTTACGGTTTACACTCACGTGTTTTAGTCACTCGCTCGGCATGTTTCGGAGAACCTAGCACCACACCACTATGCCCGCCTACTACGACAGCGCAAGACCTCCCCCAACCGGTTCTCTCAGCGCGCTACTGATGCTGCTCGCTCTGTTAGTGCTTGAGAAAGGAGACCTAGGCTCTTCTAAACATGTCGCGTGAGTGACTAAAAATGGTGCAGAGCTTAGCCTGACTTGGGATAATGAAAGTAGAAACTAGAAAATGACGGCATATTAAAAAAATAGCATATCGTAACACCGCAATCAATAATGCACAAAAATTATCATTAATAAAGATTACCGAAGTGGCGAAGCTGATATTTTTGTTTTCACTATCTAGAACTATATAAACGATACCAGGTATACCGGGAACCGGGATAGACTGCCGGTAAAAACTTTAAGTCCATTTCGGTAAAAATAAGTATTCTTCAGCGCCGATGTCGACATTTGTTTCTAGTTAGAAAAAACACCTCCGGGAACAGTAACAGATCAGTTGATCTGTTACTGTTTCCGGAGGTGTTTTTGATTAGTCGACCGCAATTCTCGAACATCACTAAACAGCTCGTTCCATAATATCAGTGTTGACCGAACGTTAATTAGAATTGACAGTTGTCCATTACAAATTGAACGGTTCAATTTGTAATGGTTAATGGTCAATTCTAATTAACGTTCGACCAACACTGCGTAATATCGTACAGATATAACAGGTTGGAATACTTGGAATCACATGAAGGCCCAGCGGCGCCGGTGTGGATACTTTGATTACGCATGACGCGTGCGTGATCATGACTGCCTAGAACTGAGAAGCTGAAAAGCTTTAGGCTGTTTATAATATTATAGCGTCATACAACACAACCTCCATACATCACCGCGTTCCTCGCCTGCCTTTTACTATTTGTGGCTTTCCATCAGAGAAGGGTCCTTATGCTTCATCTGCAATAAGGACGTTTCTATCAGAAATACTGCTGGAATTTCAGATGGAAGTGGCCTTATTGCAATTCATAAGGAAATGGAAAGCCACATTTTAGCATTTTAGCTAAAATCAGTCGGCTGTTATTTATGACTTTTAAACGTAAAATCCGATATTCCTGGCCGCTCGCTGCCATATGCACAATTTTAGGCATAAGTATTTACATTTAATGACGCTTTTTTAGAATTTTAAAATCTTAGAACTAGGGACAGACAAAGGCATCTGTGTCGTCGAAAAGTTCCCAACATTGCAAAATTTCCACATGGAAAAATGTTGGGAAAATTCTTAATTGTTTATATTAATCTAAATTTTCCATTTCCAAAGTGAGAGTTTCCTGGGAAATATTCCTGAAATTTCCAAGAACATTTTCAACATTATCGTAACTTTCCTCAACATGAACATTGGACATTTGTAACCGCGACTGTTTTTAATGGGCATTTAGATTTAGACGATGGATGTTTTTAACCAATTTTATTTTTATTTTCAGACGGCGCACGAGCCCACTGAGCCATCTACTTCGGCCAAACCCGAGTAGGCCCGAGGCCGACCCGAGGCCGACCCGAGCCCGACCCGAGAGGACCCGAGTGGGCTATTCCGGACTTTACCTAGTTTTATATGTGCTATACGTGTTACAACACGCATATTTGTATATTATCACGGACATTAAGTTGGAGAGTGGTTACCTTATCTTGTTAACCCGGTCCTTGAAGTAATTATTCCCAGATATATTAAGAAAACCAGTGAATACTTTGCCTGATGTATAATGAACAGTTGTTAAGCAACCATGAGAATTATGGTATTTCTTGTGGACATGTTGCAGCTAGAAATTTCATATCATCGGTAATAAAATTTAACCACACTGTGGTTTGGCGGAAAACCACATTGTTTGTAATATTGAATAAACATAAAAAAGGAAGTAACTATAAGATCATTTTCACAATGTCTGATCCCATATCGGGTGTAGGTATCCACAATATCGGGACGCGGGGTGTACTTGGCGCGCTGCTTCAGCGGTCACGCACAGAACAGCAAACATTATACACACATATATACGCACACAAACAAAAAATATCGGTCCGACATTTTTAATTTTGACGACATTATTAATGAGCAATAAAGATATTTTTAAATCGTGGCAACACTGAATGGGCCCTACGGAAGACCAGCGCTGGCTTCATGCTGAGTTGGGTCAATTTCGTGATCCGCACTTAATGTTATGTTCTACTGTTTTTGTTGCCTGTACATGTTCGTATGTGTTAATAGTGACTGTCACGAATAAATGTATTTTATCTTATCTTTAAAATGAATAAGTTAATACAGAAAACCACATTATATGTCATACATTTTACTTGCATCCGATATAGGATTGTACAATGTGAAAACGCTCTTAATGGTGCGGTAAAGTACGGCCCAGAAAACAATTTTACGCCGAGCCGAAGGCTAGATACCCGGTTTTGAAACTATAAGGCACCGTCATGACTGTAATTGTAATTATTAACAAAACGCCCTTTAGAAAAGATCAATGTTAATAGTGATTGCTTAATGGCCTGGTCCAGTGGCGGGGCAAGACCAAAATTTTATGTGGGCAAGGTACATTAAGCGAGGCCCTCTGGTGGCGTAAGAAATAACGAACATTTTTACGTGTGTCCGAGATATAAGTACTTATTTGAGGCGCGAGGCCCCTCGGACTGCGAGGCCGTAGGCGGTGGCCCACGTCGCCGACGCCGAACGCCGCCTCTGGCTTGGTCTCCAGAATGTATAAAATAAACAAGCGCAGTTTTAGAAAATATTTTCTGCATCATTCATTTTAAAAATATTTAAGAACATGATATAAGTACCAACCACAGTGTGGGGATACTGTATTATCATCGATTGTATGAACTATTCAATGGTCACCTTTCCAAGTCGGCGAAAACTACGCGATTGCGAGTAAAGAGAACATTAATACCATGTTTAATTTGCAATAGTTTTTTTTTTACAGCAACACAATGTCGAGACACCTGTCATACTTACATAAACTACGTGTAAAAGCATAAATGAATCATAATGGGTGATTCCCGTTTCTTATTCGTAAATACGAGTATAATATAGGTATTTGTATTTATGTTATAGCAACCGCAAAAGGTTCCTTTTGGGCATCCGCTAGCACGCGCGTGTGTACGGAGCGGGCGAGTGGGTTAACGAAAAATAGTATGAGCGCCGCTGACGCGGACGCATGCGGTTTTTACGTCTACAATTTCACCCGCGCGCGCGCCCGCGCTGGCTAACGTTCTTTGACATGGAAACCGATGTTTTTCACGAAAGTTATTCACGAGTTAGAAACGGGAATCTGGTTTTGGGGAGTAAGTGTTGAATTTGTGTTATGTTTGTCACATTATTTTAGGTCTTAATACCATACCAATCAAAAATTTCTTCCAAATGTTTAGTTCTTATAGATTTATCGGGAATGGCCAAATATCTTTTGTTGTTTACAAACGAAAAGTAACTTAACTACATATTTATTTTGACAATCTATATCTAAACCATACACCTTAGTTTATGTACCTAATATTTCATTTAAAATGCATTGTTTTATCAAAAATAGGTACAAAACATTCAATAAATTCCACTGGCCTAAGTACACAAAAGGTTACATATATCACATACAAATAAGAAGCCTGAAAATATTACACTCCGTTTTTGGACAGTCGTATAAAAATACGTAAAATGTACATATTTCCACCACATTATTAGTTTGTATAAAAGAAGAAACTTTAAAAACCGTACACTGAAAATAATAATTGGCCAAACTCATTGTTAATAAAGAAATCAATTTCTCTTGAAAACTAATTCTGTACCTAACAGGTACCGTACCACATAGTTCGCAAGTTAGTTGTGTAAGTAGTAACAATAGTTATTTGTTTTACAAGGGGCAAAGTTGTTGTTTGACCGCTCGTGCCAATATTGATACCCGAGCAAGCGAAAGATTCCAAAATTGAACCACGAGCCTAGCGAGTGGTTCGAAAAGTGAAATTTTGATCGTTGCGAGGGTTTGAAGGCACGAAGGTTAAACAAATTTTTCCATCAAGTGAAACACTACATTTTTCACCACACCAATGTGACGAAAATACTAACCGTAAAATATCGAACAAAATCAAATCCAAATAAACGTTATTCATCAATCAAAATCATCCAAGCCAACAAGGAAACAACTTAAAATTTGCATCAGATTACTTTGCCTCACATGTGGCTAAAACGCAACTTTCTCATCAGTTTTTGAACAATCAAGAGAGCCTTTACCAGCTGGTGTGGTGTAAAATATTTTGTTACTTTTATGCAAACATTTCTCTCAGCGTAGTTTGAAAGATGTACCGGAACATAGATAGTACTCCAGCCAAGAACCGTTAAGCAATTAATATAGCTATTCCACACCCCTAATGTAATATATAAAGCATGAAATAGGGGTTGGAACGGGCGGGACCCAACACGCTCCTCCCACTTGTAGTCCGCATAAATGTAGTGCCAACAGCATCCAGCTCGATTTTAGAATAGCCATTTATGATACTTACATTTTTTTTTGATAAACATGTTATAGAAATAACTTTGTCTCTACGGAAAAGCAGTGCGACCGAAGGAGAAGTCTAAGCAAAACCACATCTGAAAATGAAATAGCTCCTACTATTTACGATACACGCGCGGAAAGTAGGAAATTCGCAACAAGTGGCGATAAATTAAAACACGACCGAAGGGAGAAAGATATACGAAGTTAAACTAAATAAAAGCATGTAAAAATGGTTAAGAGACCGATATCTACTATATATTAGCCATATTTGTCTGAAAGCTGTTCTGATGGTTATCAGAGTATGGGGCCAAATGTCCATGATTTCTCAGAAACCCTACTTTTCAAGCATACGAGTACTTGGGGGGTCAAAACGGTAGCCTTTAAGGTCTATCATTACCCAGTTGATTTATTGATCGAGTTTGATTACATACGTGAAAACGATCCGAAAACTAAGTGGGTACAATACAAGACATTTACAGGTTGAGCTAAAAATACGTTGACAAATATTTTTTTACTAACGCAATTAGTGTACGAAAGCGAAACGATAGGGATCCCTTTTGCACACTAAAATTATCTTTTCACCACACCAACAGGTAAAGGCCCTCTTGATTGTTCTAAAACGAATGAGAAAGTTGCATTTTATCCACATGTGGAGCAAAGTAATCAGATGCAAATTTTGAATTGTTTCCTTATGTTAGCTAGTAGAATTGACTTTTAAATGATGATTTTGAATGATTATTTATTTACTACGTTCTTTTGGATTTAATTTCATTTGAATTTTTTGGTATTTCATAGTTTGTAGTTTCCTCGTGTTGGTGTGGTGAAAAAATTTGTTTCACTCGGAGGCAAAGTTTGTTTAACCCTCGTGCATTGAAACCCTCGCAACGCTCAAGAATCTTTCGCTTGCTCGGGTATCAATATTAGCACGAGCGGTTAAACAACAACTTTGCCCCCTTGTAAAACAAATAACTATTAAACGTCACTAAACATGTCACAAACAGAAACCCAAGTCTAAAAATAAACTACACAATACGAGTTATTCTCACTAGTTACCACTACCACCAACTGGTGGGAATAACCGAAAATACCAACAGAATAGATGATGGTATTAAGAATCCGCAGTAAGCTCTGCCGAACTTCACCTTCCCATACAAACGGAGTTTCGTTCTCATTTTATAACCACGTGTTGCATTCCAATGAAACTTTACACATATCTATGCCTGTAATTAGTTTATATAGCTCCAGCTTACAAAATAGAGCAATAACAAGTTTTGTATAAAAACTTAAATACGCTGTATTTTTTTACTATGGTGTCTGAAGCTACATTAACTAATTACAGACATAGATATAGCTTATTCTATTGTGTATTTAAGTACAAAGTTTCATATCAATCTAGCTAGTCGTTTTAAAATGAGAGCGTAACTACGCTTGTATGGAGAACCGAGTTGACTGCGGAATCTTTAATATATATTTTTAACAGGTTCTGGGAAAGAAAATACTACTAGTAAATGCCGCAAATCATTCCATCCAGTGTCGTCCGTTTTGTAGTGTCTTAAGAAACACACTTTTTTGCCTCCCGCTTTACCTTTGGCGTGTATTGATGTTTATTTTTAACCGACTTCCAAAAAAGGAGACTCAGTTCGACTTTTTCATGGTACCGCTTGAGATCTTCTTTTATTCGCAGATTACAAAGTTTTTAAATCTTAATTTTTTTAGTATATGACTGGAAAACGTAAAATTATAAGAGTTAAATATAGCTTCGAAACCGTGTTCCTAACTTAGGGGATCCTAGGGAAATTAGAGCCTATTAAGGAATGTAATCCGTCTACAGCGAGACAATTATTTTGTATAAGTTTGATGGGTATGTTGGTAATGCCTTTTTTATATTTTTTATACATATTATAAATTAATTAAGATGTTTATAAATTATGACAGGCCTTAAACCAAGTTTTTTTTTCAGTTTAATTATCAGGATAACTGAATATTTATTGTACATTTTTAGATTGGTGTGGTACAATGCTTAGGTACATAGCGAAACTGTGAAATGTGAATCGTTATTGTCGTTATCGTGTCCAACGTTATTGAAAATATGTAAGTTATATATATATGATCTCTAATTGATAATTATTTGTTTTTTAAATGTACCTAATACTGTATGTAAGAAATTTTTTAAAGATATTTTAGTAGTTATTATTTTCATAGAAGTAGGTGACTAGTCAAAATTTGGGCTATAAACCATATATTATGTTGTCAATCAGTTGCGACTGGAACTAGAAGCACAAAACATTTACATATATTTTTATATTGTACACACATTAAGAATACAACAGTTTTCAATAACGACTACCACTATCTGTATTTGCTTTAGGCCAGAATTACATTTGTAAGTTTTACTTACATAAACATAGATTTTATTATATGCTGCAGTGGCAGCATGGTTTCATTTTTATCACTTGTCACTATGCCCGTCACTTTCGCGCTTACATACCTGTTAGAACGTGACAGGCATGGTGACAAATGATAAAGAGCCGACCATCTTAGCCCTACTGATATACAGAATTTAAGAGGAGTAAACTGATAGCAGCAGCATTTACATTTTTCATTCAGGCATATTTATGTTAAAATACCATTTAGAATGCCACGAAAATAAAAGTTACTTTAAGTGATAAAATATAAAATGTATGAGTAAACGGTAATTTCAATTCGGTAATTTCACGAAAAATACGTCCACCACGGCCACGGTCAGATTTCTCCTTCTAATTCTGTAAATGATATTATGTATTTATTGAGATAGCATTCGAAAAACCTTAATTCGTTATCTACGTCTCGAATATAGATATATAGTTGCGTTATTAGTTACGTAAAATTTACAAGTGTAGTTTCGGCCTGTAACGTACCCAAAAAACCGGCCAGTGAATGTATGAAGCTACCGTCCAGTATATACTTTTCATTTAACTGAATCGTTGTAAAAAATATATCTAACTACTTAATTTACCGTATACACGAAAATTTGATAACAACCACAGTATTGTCATAACGATAGAATTAAGTCAAAATATGGAGGAGTAAATTACTAAAGATTATTATGTACTTTTTTTAATTGCTTAATTCGTAAGTCGAATCATTACGGGATAGCGCATCTTAGTTTTTATAACACTATTATTAGGCTATTCTCGTAATAATTTACTCCTCTCAATAAGAGCTTACATACATAAGAATGCCAACCGGAATTGTCGGTCATTCATAATGTAATGCTATATGCAATGAAGATGAATAGCTGGCTACACACACATTTAGAAAAAGTATGGAGATAAGAGTTCTTAATTTAAAATGGCACTGACGGTTATAAGTTACGAGTGAGTGTGCCTGAAATCGTCTAAAGCACCGCGGAACTATGTGATGCTATATTTTCATCGCTCTGACATCATCGAATGCCTGGTAACTCAAATTGACCCAAGCAGTGTTTGGTAATTACTTATTAAACTTTGCTTGGTTTCCGCCATAGTAATATGAGAAACAAAGATCATCTCTCCCGACAGTCCAACTTTCCCAGTTATCCCTTGGATCTTTTAAAAATAGAACTTTGACTGCCTATTTCGGCAGTTGAGATGTATTTAACATTTATTATGACATTAATTTACCTACTATCAATATGTAAATATCGTGTACATAACTATATGTAGTATTTATAGGTGACATAGTTGGGACTATGTGTTTAATTATTGGTAAGGACTGAAGCGTAGATTTACCCATTTTTAGTTTTAGTACTGTAAAGAACAGAATCCTAATAACTTATAAGATTTTCGGTAGATATAGGTTATGTACATAGTTATACAGGTGGAAAAGTTAGGGCGGGAATATTTTAAATGCTTAAGAAATTAAAAAAAGTTCTTTTTTATTTTAAAAAGGCATTTAGGGTAGTTCTCTATCGTCGAATTTATTTCTTTATCATTAATAGATTTCCACCTTGTATCCAACTATTTGTTCGTTTTAGTGCACTGAATGGTTATTTTGACATTTTGACGGTTTATATGGTTACTTTTCACAAAAGTAAAAAAAGAAGTAAAGATGGTTGCTTGCGCCGGTCAATTCCACACAAAATCTGAAATTATCACAAATCATTATCTGAAATTTCGCATTTTTACTAAATGTTTTTATGTTATTACTGTCTTATTTTGTTAATCACTTTAACTTATTTGCACCAACACTAAAAATAATGAATATAGTTCTGCCAAATAATCTGTTAGTAGAAAAGGCACGAAAATAAAATATCAAGTTTGCGCCTTTTCTTACTTACACTAAATCTCAAAAAAAGAATAATTCCATATAATTCATTTCTAAATAACATAAATAAACATGACGCAGACTTGGACACGCCAAAGTCCATTAAGCTCTAAGATAAAGTTAAAGCTTTTTGACATTGTGTTCGCTCTTTACTTGTAGCGCGTTTGCCGCCTAACCGGGTTATCATACTGGCGAGCGAGCATGACAGCGTTACCTACATACATACCGCTGTCCCGCTCGCACACCGGAGCGGTATGCGGTTCCGCCCCCAATATTCTATCACTAGCCACTGACAAATGTATGAAGAATTGGTGACCAATTTTTCAAAAATGTTTTTAATTTGTCAACTTTTCTGTGAAGTTCTCATTCGAAGTCAACAAAGACATGTTAAACTGTAATATTTTTTATTTAAGACATTTAATGACTAATCCGGCCAAATACAGTGGCGTCACAAATATTGTGATATTTATCCTAATATAAAAAAATCTCCTTTGTCCAATTCGTCAGTCCATTAGGGTTTTAAAAACTAATTTTACGCTAACTTTAATACCTAAAAGCCAAAGTTTCTAGTAGCGCTTTCCTTTATGGAGTATTTTGTAAAAAAAAATCGTCCGATAGATCGAACGTATTCGTCCTAAAATTACATTTTAATCTTCTTACCTGTAAATTTAACTAGTATAGTAATCTTAGCATGTAATTCAATTTTAAGCGAAAGTCCATCACAGTAGATTATGTAATTTAATTTCTATTATATGTGTAAGTTAGTTTTAAGTGTTTCAGAGACGACAGCGACATCTATTTAAGAGAGAACATAACATTTTGTACATTAACTACCTATTCCGTAGCTAACGAGACTTTCTTTTCAATATGTGCAATAGTTCCTCTATCCATTCATTCACTGTATTACGCGTACATGAGTATGCGAATAGAAACGGAAGTCTCTTTCTAACATATAATGCTGTTATAGTCTGGCCAGCGTGTCGCGTCACAAGCAATTTTTATCAAAATAAAAAAACTTCTACATATTTATGTGGCAACATTTTTGCCTAGGTGTCAAATGAGCTGTCAGGGGGCCTACCGCAAAAACTGAAATTCGCAAATTGCGGGGATTTTTCTCTTTTGAACTAAGACGTAATTAGAGTGACAGAAAAATGCTCGCTATTATTATAGCCCAGGTTCAAGTGGTCATTTCATTTTATAGTAATTTTATTGCCAAGAAAGTCTTTTTTGGTTTATCGTGTTTTTCGTGACATGACTCTTGCCAAAGTCTAGAACGAGATTAGAGTAGAACCAAGCTAACTGCATAGGATTTGACAAAGTGTGAAAGTGCCACTGTCAGCATTACACGTCAAAGTCCTATGAAAATACGAAGTTTTATAGTGGATTTATCACACTTTGTTTTTCAGCCTGTGAAGAGTAGGTAGCTAAAACGCTTCACACACCTTACTTAATTCTGTAACTGACGACAAAGATGCAGCTATACATTAGACGTACTACTCGTACGTGTAGCTGCATCCCTGCCGTAAGTTACTGAATTAATAATAATAATAAATCTTTGCTTTAAACCTTACATTTTATATACAATTCATGAACAATAAGAAACAGGTGTATAAGGTTTGTAACATATCAGGTTTTAGGTTTGAGCCTCTGCCTCTCGAACTAGGTCAAAGCCTATGACTCTGGATACAGTGATTCCTCCTAGGTGTGCTCTCGATTTGGTAACAATGGTATAAATCAAATGACAAAAAACTAATATAAAAAAAGAGAAGTAAGCCAACTACTAACAGATATGTGTAAGTATGTGTGTACGACTAGGTCAGTACCTACTTGCGCATGTTCGCAAGTTCATTAAATAAGGTGTGTGAAGTGCTTTAAATGGACTCATTTAATGATTTATAAAATAGCCCCTAAAACTATGTGAGGCAGCGGAGCGGTGCGTGGTAGCGTTCCCATTGGTGCGCGCGTTCCTATTAGCGTTCTTATTGGTGGATTGTTTCATCGCACAACGCTCTGAGGCTCTACCGCGAAAAACGGAATTCCTTTATCTGCCTCTCTATCACTCTTGCATATTCTAGTGCTAGAGAGGCAGATAAAGAAATTTCGAGTTTCATTTTTCCCGGTAGGCCCTCTGGCACCTCGCTACACTCTAGGGGAAACCTGGCCCTAAATGTGCATAGTTCAAAGGGTCTACCGCGAAAATCGAGATTTCGTTATTTGCCTCTCTGTCGCTCGAATACTTATGCAAGAGTGATAGAGATAACGAAATTTCCATTTCCGCGGTAGACCCTTAGGATTTAGTTCGTCTTTAATTTAATATACTTATTCCTTTACGTAACGAAAAATAAACATCATTATTATATTTGTTTTAATTCTTAAGTTTCATAACACGATTAAATCAATTACAGTGCAGACGAATTTAATTCTTAACTGTGTAGATTTTCTTCCTAGCCAGTTGGCCGTGATAAACCGAGCGAAATAAGTGTAGTAAAATTTGTACTGAGGGGCTACCGCGAAAACCGAAATTCGCAAATTGCGGTAATCTTTTTCATTTACTCCAATGAAGGCGTAATTAGAGTGACCGAAAAATGCTCGCAATTGACGAACTTCGATTCTTGCGGTAGGCCCCCTGGAGCGCTTGTGTGGCGACCTCGATTGTCTTATGTACTCTATCTAGCAATTTGCCAGTTGGGCAAATTAAGTGTTAAAAAGAGATGGGTGTTTTTCTAGTGACATTGCTGCCTGGCTAGACTATACCAGCGCTGCCATCTCTTTATGAGAACATTCATCAATATTTCATCAGTTGACAACAAGAATTCACTAAAACCTAGAGACCCTAAGCACGAAGAATTTCGCCTGTTATAGTGCTCCCCACATTGGCTGTTATACAATGTTATATAACATCGTGTGACAGGGACAACATAATAAATTACTATAAATACTATCATGATGTCTTTGTTACACGATGATGTAATTTTATAACAACCAATGTGGGAATCTCAATCGCACGCGCATAATATGTAATGTTAGTTTGAAGGTATTTATTTATGGGCCACTAGTTGCTTGAAATAAAGATTTTAAATTCATAATTATATTGCTGCCCCGCTCGCACAGTGCATGAACAGTATTATAATTACACGCGTGCGATAGAGAGAGTGAGACCGACGCAGGCTGCGGGATGCAGCGCTCCGCCCGTTTTAACAAATTTAATAGTGAATTTTAGTTGTCAATCGGCGATGGTTTTTTACATTGTAACATACACATTTCTTTTTTTTAATAAATAGCATAGCCAATCTGATATTATTGCTAAGTATGTAGCATAATTTATAGGGTAAATGTGACCAGCATCGTACCTATCTCAAGTAACCAACAAATCTAGTTGTACGAAGTTTCATTCTGGTAAATTGTATTAGGTACAAAGAATGTGAAAATTATATTTAAAATGTTTTCTCTTATTCAATAAAACGATTTTTTCGTTTATGCCCGTCTTTTACTTCAATACACGCTGCCACTGCAAACTGGATAAGGTGGGGTAATTTCGTATGTCGGATTATTACGAAAATCAGATGAGAATCAACTCAAAATGTCATCATAACAAGAGTCCCTTTTCGGGTGTATTCCCATCTGCGCCCGCCCCACGTCACGCTCACCACCGTCACGCAGATTTGTATGTAGCGCCTATTCCTATCTGTGCCCGGCGGGGACAAATGGGAATACAACCCTTATCGGACTTATCCGACGGTTTTTGACATTCAGAATCCCAATATACCTTATCGATTTTTTATTTTTTTTACACGCTGAAAAAATGTTAATTTACAGTTACTTGAAATTCATATTTTTCTAACTTGGAGCTGTAGCTGATATAATGAAACACATTTTATTACTTAATTTCTTACATTTATTTAATGTTTCAGTAATATTATAAACGGTATTATAAGTGTACATACAATTTTTGTACAAAATATTCTAAAATAACTAAAGTTATTTGTCACCATTGGTACATTACATAAACATACAAAATTGAAAGCATTATATGCTTAAAAAGATCATTCAAAGTGCATTTTACCTATATTGCCTTTCTCGCAGATCTGATGCGGGTTGGAGACTTCATCTCAAATTGACACGTACACGAACATTTTGCAATAAGAACAATTCATTAGTCAACGATAAAAAAAGGCTTGTTCCACTAAAGTACATACACCAAAAATATTATACAGTAAATAAATTATTAAAGAATCCAAATCAGTATGAATTGGATTTTTTTCATTTATACGTAAGGTAAACGTCCTAGTTTTCGACTTGAATATGTCCAATAGATGACACCCTGATGTCACCTAGTTCTTAATCAGTTCAATGAAATTTAAATCGTATTAAAATGCAACAGAGTTGAATTTGTTTTGTATCGTTCAATTTGCAAACAAAACTACCCTATTTCTTACACTACAGATTTTTCATTTGTATGGCTGAACTTAGGTAAAAAGGGTACAAGACTTTAGTAGAACTAGCCACAACACAACATTAAGTTATAAACTAACATACCATCTTGCTTTCGGTATTTACAACAGGTAAAAACTGTAAACATATGTATAAGTTAAGGCCACAGTAGTACCTGGTTAATATTAAAATACATTTCAGAATTGGTTTTAATACGCAAATTATGTTAATAAATTTAGGCACTGCTTAACCCTTTACACGTTCTTTATAAACGAAAACGTCACTTACACGCCAACATCACGGGCGAAAGCGAGCTAATGTAAACCTTACTTGAAAGTGTGAAGGTTAATTTGACAGCGTACGCCATAACACGTATGTGTTCATAACGCTGTGGGCACGACTTATGACCTTTGGGTGTTCTTGGCGTACAAAAGGTTACCTATTTAACCTTTTAACCGCTTAGGATTTTTCATCGTGCCGTCGCCGCCGGTACGAAGTTACACGAAGTTTTGTCTTGCGGCGAAATGAGCTGGATATTGTATGTCTTCTATATCAGACTACAGTGGTTAAAAGGTTAACCATAATGGCATTTTTATTCCACAGGCGTAGTCACAAATATGACATAGAGAAAAGCATAATAAAATGTGTAATATACACATAAATATGCTATTGAGGCACTGATCGACTTATTTATTATATTAATTAGATTAAGGCCAGCATTCAGACAATTTTCGTTTTACTGATTCGTTAAATGGCACTTTGTGAAAGACATTGTTGAATATTTGTTACATTATAAATATTAAAGTATACATACATGACAATATAAAGGCATATCATTTAAACATTTGCATAAATTATAAATTACATCTATTAAAAGCTCTTATCCATCGCATTTCAACTTAAAACTAAAATTTAATTACATACTGACGTAATGAATATATGCTTCAATATTATTTGGCATTTACAAGAAAGCTATATTTTTATTGGAAGCACTAAAAACAAGATCTAAATATATGATTCAATTAGTTAATTTACTACAAAAATACATTCTTATACACATTTATAATACGATGTAGTGTGTGGGTGTGGCGTAGCACACACACTATACCTCCCCCCTTCAAGAAAAAAGATTAGTAGTATAAACGCTTTTTTTCTGTAAGTGGGGAGGTGTAGTATGTGGGTGAGGCGCAGCACACACACTACAACGAAACAGTAACATAAATAAAAATAAATATAACCATCGATCGTGTATGTCAAGAGGCTAAAAAAAGCGAAGTTTAAAGTTATAAATATTCGTGCGATTTACGTAATTTTTATAGTATCATCATATGCGGACTTTGCAACACTATATCGCCATATCTTTGCCGAAAAAGTTAGGAGATACGTCAGCGTACCCTCGTCTGTTATTTATTTGTTATAAGAAATAAATGATAGATAATATTCACATTGACACATTGCAAATAGGTTGCTTAGTTAATTTGCGTCGGGCAGTAAAAAAAAACATATTTTTGTTATTTAATCGTATATTATGTCAAATGAAGGCTTATTTTATACATAATCTAACTGTAATAAGTTGCCTTATCAAAAAGTTGGTCCAGTTCATGATTGCCCAGTTTTTAGATACAAAAAAAAATTGGTTAATTTTATCACAAATGAATAACAGATGAGGGGACATATTTCTTATATCTTATACCAAGAGCACCAATCTCAATTTTTTTAACTACGTCATGTAACATAATACTTTTAACCGTCATTCGTCACTGTCATAGACATGACTCGAGGTGAATAAAACCGTAAAAATGGCGGACACTTCGGATCGCTATTAATTAAAAATTAATTCAATATCAAACATTAATTGACTGTATTAGATGTGTAGTCTAAAACAAAGTCGTGCTTTCAATGATGCAGATGGCGCTGTATGGCTCCTACATTATGCGTCACTCTGTAAGGCTATGATGGTCGGCTCTTTATCATTTGTCACCATGCCTGTCACGTTCTAACAAGTATGTAAGCGTGAAAGTGACGGGCATAGTGACAAGTGATAAAAATGGAACCATGATGCCACCGCAGGTTGCCAAAAGTTGACGTTTAACTTACAGGTCGATTCGCAAGAGCTGGCACGAATGGAATGAGTGAATGAAATTATCTATGTGAATTTAACATCAAACAATAAAATGATGGCTCAGACTATATACCGATACAGGGGGCCTACCGCGAAAATTCGAAAAGTGCGGGGATCTTTCTCTTTTACTCTCAGTAAAACGTAATCTCAGTAGTGACAAAGACTCAATTGACGAACTTCGATTTTCGCGGTAGGCCCCCAGATGTCACTCATACAGTGAAAGTTTCGTTCATTCCATTCGTGCCAGCTTTCGTGAATCAACCTGTAAGTTACCACAAAACATACACGACATACTTGGTACACGATTTTTTCATCTTATATAATCATTAAGTTGAATATTCAATTTTGACTGTAGTTTTTGTTTTAATATAAACAAATCAGTTTACGTCCAACCTCCAGTGAGCTTATGGAAGAGTTCCTCGTCGAGGGTCTGGTTGGCGTCCTTGGAGCGCATGGACAGGAAGATGTAGCCGCCGATGAACTCGTGCACCACCTTGCAGTCGGCGGACTGCACGGAGAAGATGATGTTGCCTTCCTCGAATTGTACCATCATGTGTTTTATCTCCCAATTCACGTTCCATGCCTGGAAGCAAAAAAGATTAGCCCTTTGACAGTCCAGATTAAAAATAAATACACGATTCAAACCTCATCGTCATCGCCTCCTTAAAGTCCACAAAAATTGCATAAGAAAAAATAAGAAATGATTTGGTAGGGTGGTAATTTTTGCCATATCATATTTAAGTAAGGGTTAATGATCAAAATGGGACAGTCAACTTTTCTTGAGCCGCAGAGACGCATTAGCTCGGGGATCACTCTTTAAAATGGGGTTAGCACCTGACAAAGGTTTTTATAGATGGCGCGTTTTCTCTGTTTCTTGTTTTATTCTGTGGGGTTTTAAGGGCATCCAGGCAGTGGGGCGACATTCCTCCTTTCGGCTTATCCCGCCACCATTCGGCTTAGCATTGCTCCAAGCAATTATTAGGGTGGGCACAACTTAACGTCCACGACCACAGATAAGATAATGGCCGAAAGGGATAGTTCCATACATTAGAAAGGGGACAGCATAATTCGTCCCTGAATCACTGTCAAACTTCGGTTTTGTAGGAAGTGTCATTTCTGTACGGTAATACTATTATTTATTCTGTGATCCAGGCTGTACAATAAATGTATAAAAAAATATAATTTAACACAATTCGTAGGATTGACAGGTGGTATTCATCATCATTATGGTATTGGATCGAGCCTCATGATGCGATTATTCGCAATGACTTGAAGCGAACTACCAATAGGGTTTAACCTTATGCCCGCCTGCCACTGCGAGCGGAACGGGCTCCGTACGGAGTCCGTTTAACTAGCAATGGCGAACTGCATATCTCTGCTTCCACTGAATAAGAGTGAGCGAAGCGGACTAAACGAGTTCAAAGAGTCACAAAAGAGTTCGAAGAGTCGAGCGGAATCCGCATGGAGTCCGCTCGACTAGCAACACTGATTTTCATACAAGTACATCCACCGCGTGCGAGTAAGCGGAGCGGACTGAGCGAGTTAAAATGGGTCCGCTGCGTCATGGCGTCGCGCGCTAGTTTTGAACGGACTCCGCTCAGACCCCCGCCCCCTACAACCACCCCTACCCCTTCACGGTCTAGTACTCGCCGGAACCTTGCGGACCATGGAGTTATTTATTGAAGCTGTTCGTGCGTATCCTTGTTTATGGAATGTTAATGACAAGGATTATCGCCGAGGGGATAAAAAAAGATGTCAAGCCACTTTAAATTTGCTTGATAATGAGAATGTTATTTATAATGCGAAGAACATGAACCCGCCAAATTGCCCAGAACTTCGCCCGATTGAAAGGTATTGGGTCAACATCAAGCGATACCTTCTCAAGAAAGGTGCAGTACTTGTTTCTGCGACGGTTCGTCTGATACTGGCTGCCAGGTTACTCCGCAAAGTCCGCTTCTAATGGAAGCTCACAAACTCGCTCATCTGACCCAGCCTCAATTTCCAGCCTCGCTCGCTCCGCAAGATCCGCTGGCAGTGGAAGGCAAATGCTGAAACTCTTTTTTAGTGGAAGTGCACAGCTAATTTCCTCCGGTCCGCTCAGTTCGCTAGCTCCGTTTCCCTTTTTTAGTGGAAAGCCCGCATTAAGCAGGTTCTGCCAGGTCTTGATGTAATGCAGAAGTAAATAAAGTCGTCTTACCTTCATAGTGCTATACCGCCAGGTCTTCAGATGGTCTCCTGTGCTGGGGTCGAGCCTCATGATGCGATTGTTCGCAATGCTGATGACTTCGTCCTTCCTGTGGCCCATGAAGCGAACCACGAACAGGGTTTGGCCGTAGTCGGGCAGGTTCTGCCAGGTCTTGATGTACTGGAGCTTGGCTTCGAGCAGCGGGAGGTCTTTCACGTTCGCGTGGCTTTCCAGGACGCGTTGGGTAAACTGGGAAAAGATTATGTGGTTAAGGGTCATATTGGTCGGACAAACAGACTTTTTTTGTTGAGGCTTAAGAGTACATTAATAGTAAGTATTAATTCTTTGGCCAAGTGGGTAGTGAAGATATAATATGAAACCGATGGTCCCGGGTTCGAATCCCGGTAAGGGCATTTTTTGTGTGATTCACAGATATTTGTTCCTGAGTCACGAATGTTTTCTATGTATTTAAGTATTTATAAATGTGTATACTATACACGGTGTTTTTATAATTCCGTTAACTTCAGGGTATGGGTAAGTTAGTTTAAGGAAATTATAGGGATTTTTTTTTTGATTTTTTTTTTTAAGTAAAAAGTATTTTAACGTAAGTGTTGTAACACGGGCATTATACCCCAACCCAACCAAACAATTGAAAACTGTGACATATCAATGTCATTTCGAACATCGATCGTCCGAAATAGTTCGTACGTTTAGTAGCAATTTTCATTAAATGTGGAACATTTTGTGGGGCCACAGCAGTCGGTTGTGATTTCTGCAAGCGCATTACGCACGCCCGTTGGCCGCTTCGGGGGCGAAGTTAACCTACCGAAGTGTACATACCTTCCCTTTAAGTCTCCTCAAGACCCTGGGAGCGACATAGTTCTCCGGCTGCAGCTGGTCCAAGTGCGGCACGTTGTGCTGCGCGACGGCCGCGGGCTGGGGTGTCTGCAGGCGCAGCAGCGCGCGCACGTTGGCGGCCTCGGGGGCGAAGTTAACCTACCGAAGTGTACATACCTTCCCTTTAAGTCTCCTCAAGACCCTGGGAGCGACATAGTTCTCCGGCTGCAGCTGGTCCAAGTGCGGCACGTTGTGCTGCGCGACGGCCGCGGGCTGGGGTGTCTGCAGGCGCAGCAGCGCGCGCACGTTGGCGGCCTCGGGGGCGAAGTTAACCTACCGAAGTGTACATACCTTCCCTTTAAGTCTCCTCAAGACCCTGGGAGCGACATAGTTCTCCGGCTGCAGCTGGTCCAAGTGCGGCACGTTGTGCTGCGCGACGGCCGCGGGCTGGGGTGTCTGCAGGCGCAGCAGCGCGCGCACGTTGGCGGCCTCGGGGGCGAAGTTAACCTACCGAAGTGTACATACCTTCCCTTTAAGTCTCCTCAAGACCCTGGGAGCGACATAGTTCTCCGGCTGCAGCTGGTCCAAGTGCGGCACGTTGTGCTGCGCGACGGCCGCGGGCTGGGGTGTCTGCAGGCGCAGCAGCGCGCGCACGTTGGCGGCCTCGGGGGCGAAGTTAACCTACCGAAGTGTACATACCTTCCCTTTAAGTCTCCTCAAGACCCTGGGAGCGACATAGTTCTCCGGCTGCAGCTGGTCCAAGTGCGGCACGTTGTGCTGCGCGACGGCCGCGGGCTGGGGTGTCTGCAGGCGCAGCAGCGCGCGCACGTTGGCGGCCTCGGGGGCGAAGTTAACCTACCGAAGTGTACATACCTTCCCTTTAAGTCTCCTCAAGACCCTGGGAGCGACATAGTTCTCCGGCTGCAGCTGGTCCAAGTGCGGCACGTTGTGCTGCGCGACGGCCGCGGGCTGGGGTGTCTGCAGGCGCAGCAGCGCGCGCACGTTGGCGGCCTCGGGGGCGAAGTTAACCTACCGAAGTGTACATACCTTCCCTTTAAGTCTCCTCAAGACCCTGGGAGCGACATAGTTCTCCGGCTGCAGCTGGTCCAAGTGCGGCACGTTGTGCTGCGCGACGGCCGCGGGCTGGGGTGTCTGCAGGCGCAGCAGCGCGCGCACGTTGGCGGCCTCGGGGGCGAAGTTAACCTACCGAAGTGTACATACCTTCCCTTTAAGTCTCCTCAAGACCCTGGGAGCGACATAGTTCTCCGGCTGCAGCTGGTCCAAGTGCGGCACGTTGTGCTGCGCGACGGCCGCGGGCTGGGGTGTCTGCAGGCGCAGCAGCGCGCGCACGTTGGCGGCCTCGGGGGCGAAGTTAACCTACCGAAGTGTACATACCTTCCCTTTAAGTCTCCTCAAGACCCTGGGAGCGACATAGTTCTCCGGCTGCAGCTGGTCCAAGTGCGGCACGTTGTGCTGCGCGACGGCCGCGGGCTGGGGTGTCTGCAGGCGCAGCAGCGCGCGCACGTTGGCGGCCTCGGGGGCGAAGTTAGCCTACCCAAGTGTACATACCTTCCCTTTAAGTCTCCTCAAGACCCTGGGAGCGACATAGTTCTCCGGCTGCAGCTGGTCCAAGTGCGGCACGTTGTGCTGCGCGACGGCCGCGGGCTGGGGTGTCTGCAGGCGCAGCAGCGCGCGCACGTTGGCGGCCTCGGGGGCGAAGTTAGCCTACCGAAGTGTACATACCTTCCCTTTAAGTCTCCTCAAGACCCTGGGAGCGACATAGTTCTCCGGCTGCAGCTGGTCCAAGTGCGGCACGTTGTGCTGCGCGACGGCCGCGGGCTGGGGTGTCTGCAGGCGCAGCAGCGCGCGCACGTTGGCGGCCTCGGGGGCGAAGTTAGCCTACCCAAGTGTACATACCTTCCCTTTAAGTCTCCTCAAGACCCTGGGAGCGACATAGTTCTCCGGCTGCAGCTGGTCCAAGTGCGGCACGTTGTGCTGCGCGACGGCCGCGGGCTGGGGTGTCTGCAGGCGCAGCAGCGCGCGCACGTTGGCGGCCTCGGGGGCGAAGTTAGCCTACCCAAGTGTACATACCTTCCCTTTAAGTCTCCTCAAGACCCTGGGAGCGACATAGTTCTCCGGCTGCAGCTGGTCCAAGTGCGGCACGTTGTGCTGCGCGACGGCCGCGGGCTGGGGTGTCTGCAGGCGCAGCAGCGCGCGCACGTTGGCGGCCTCGGGGGCGAAGTTAGCCTACCCAAGTGTACATACCTTCCCTTTAAGTCTCCTCAAGACCCTGGGAGCGACATAGTTCTCCGGCTGCAGCTGGTCCAAGTGCGGCACGTTGTGCTGCGCGACGGCCGCGGGCTGGGGTGTCTGCAGGCGCAGCAGCGCGCGCACGTTGGCGGCCTCGGGGGCGAAGTTAGCCTACCCAAGTGTACATACCTTCCCTTTAAGTCTCCTCAAGACCCTGGGAGCGACATAGTTCTCCGGCTGCAGCTGGTCCAAGTGCGGCACGTTGTGCTGCGCGACGGCCGCGGGCTGGGGTGTCTGCAGGCGCAGCAGCGCGCGCACGTTGGCGGCCTCGGGGGCGAAGTTAGCCTACCCAAGTGTACATACCTTCCCTTTAAGTCTCCTCAAGACCCTGGGAGCGACATAGTTCTCCGGCTGCAGCTGGTCCAAGTGCGGCACGTTGTGCTGCGCGACGGCCGCGGGCTGGGGTGTCTGCAGGCGCAGCAGCGCGCGCACGTTGGCGGCCTCGGGGGCGAAGTTAGCCTACCCAAGTGTACATACCTTCCCTTTAAGTCTCCTCAAGACCCTGGGAGCGACATAGTTCTCCGGCTGCAGCTGGTCCAAGTGCGGCACGTTGTGCTGCGCGACGGCCGCGGGCTGGGGTGTCTGCAGGCGCAGCAGCGCGCGCACGTTGGCGGCCTCGGGGGCGAAGTTAACCTACCGAAGTGTACATACCTTCCCTTTAAGTCTCCTCAAGACCCTGGGAGCGACATAGTTCTCCGGCTGCAGCTGGTCCAAGTGCGGCACGTTGTGCTGCGCGACGGCCGCGGGCTGGGGTGTCTGCAGGCGCAGCAGCGCGCGCACGTTGGCGGCCTCGGGGGCGAAGTTAACCTACCGAAGTGTACATACCTTCCCTTTAAGTCTCCTCAAGACCCTGGGAGCGACATAGTTCTCCGGCTGCAGCTGGTCCAAGTGCGGCACGTTGTGCTGCGCGACGGCCGCGGGCTGGGGTGTCTGCAGGCGCAGCAGCGCGCGCACGTTGGCGGCCTCGGGGGCGAAGTTAACCTACCGAAGTGTACATACCTTCCCTTTAAGTCTCCTCAAGACCCTGGGAGCGACATAGTTCTCCGGCTGCAGCTGGTCCAAGTGCGGCACGTTGTGCTGCGCGACGGCCGCGGGCTGGGGTGTCTGCAGGCGCAGCAGCGCGCGCACGTTGGCGGCCTCGGGGGCGAAGTTAACCTACCGAAGTGTACATACCTTCCCTTTAAGTCTCCTCAAGACCCTGGGAGCGACATAGTTCTCCGGCTGCAGCTGGTCCAAGTGCGGCACGTTGTGCTGCGCGACGGCCGCGGGCTGGGGTGTCTGCAGGCGCAGCAGCGCGCGCACGTTGGCGGCCTCGGGGGCGAAGTTAACCTACCGAAGTGTACATACCTTCCCTTTAAGTCTCCTCAAGACCCTGGGAGCGACATAGTTCTCCGGCTGCAGCTGGTCCAAGTGCGGCACGTTGTGCTGCGCGACGGCCGCGGGCTGGGGTGTCTGCAGGCGCAGCAGCGCGCGCACGTTGGCGGCCTCGGGGGCGAAGTTAGCCTACTGCCGTGTACATACCTTCCCTTTAAGTCTCCTCAAGACCCTGGGAGCGACATAGTTCTCCGGCTGCAGCTGGTCCAAGTGCGGCACGTTGTGCTGCGCGACGGCCGCGGGCTGGGGTGTCTGCAGGCGCAGCAGCGCGCGCACGTTGGCGGCCTCGGGGGCGAAGTTAACCTACCGAAGTGTACATACCTTCCCTTTAAGTCTCCTCAAGACCCTGGGAGCGACATAGTTCTCCGGCTGCAGCTGGTCCAAGTGCGGCACGTTGTGCTGCGCGACGGCCGCGGGCTGGGGTGTCTGCAGGCGCAGCAGCGCGCGCACGTTGGCGGCCTCGGGGGCGAAGTTAACCTACCGAAGTGTACATACCTTCCCTTTAAGTCTCCTCAAGACCCTGGGAGCGACATAGTTCTCCGGCTGCAGCTGGTCCAAGTGCGGCACGTTGTGCTGCGCGACGGCCGCGGGCTGGGGTGTCTGCAGGCGCAGCAGCGCGCGCACGTTGGCGGCCTCGGGGGCGAAGTTAACCTACCGAAGTGTACATACCTTCCCTTTAAGTCTCCTCAAGACCCTGGGAGCGACATAGTTCTCCGGCTGCAGCTGGTCCAAGTGCGGCACGTTGTGCTGCGCGACGGCCGCGGGCTGGGGTGTCTGCAGGCGCAGCAGCGCGCGCACGTTGGCGGCCTCGGGGGCGAAGTTAGCCTACTGCCGTGTACATACCTTCCCTTTAAGTCTCCTCAAGACCCTGGGAGCGACATAGTTCTCCGGCTGCAGCTGGTCCAAGTGCGGCACGTTGTGCTGCGCGACGGCCGCGGGCTGGGGTGTCTGCAGGCGCAGCAGCGCGCGCACGTTGGCGGCCTCGGCCGCGAAGCCCGCGTCGGCCAGCGAGCGCCCGCGCGCGCCCAGGCGGCACGCCGCCACCCACTCCGCGTACTGCTCCTCCTGGACGCGATACCATATTCTGTTATATTTTACTTTACTACTGGGTATTTGACACATTAAGTATTATAACAAAATTTAGCTAAATGGATAGAAAATGAGCCATCCATTATAAAAAAAGTGGAATTAAAAAAGACATCTTGAGATTATAAAAAAAATAAAAGGCTCCAAAAAAAATATTTTTTTTTTACTTTAAAAAAAATGGTACTATTCGATTCCTTACATTTTATTGAAAAATAAATTGTACGACAACTTTAAACATAAACGCAATATTTCAGAGTCAAAATAGCAATTTTCTTGATGTTTTATATATTTGGGACAGACTAATGAAATGTGACGTCACATTAAATAAATAAATAAATAAATAAATATTACAGTACATATGGTGCTACTTTTCCGCACTAGTGCGTAAAGTAGCACATTATGTAACTATGTCGAAACTTTAAAGAGCCATATGTACTGTAAAACGTTGTACGATACATGTGCGAATAGGTAATTCGCAACTCGTGTGGATTTAAAACACTCCCTTCGGTCGTGTTTTAATTTATCGCCACTCGTTTCGAATTTCCTATTTTTCGCACTTGTATCGTAATGTACTATTATAGTACATTATTACACAAATTGACTAAGTTCCACAGTAAGCTCAATAAGGCTCGTGTTGAGGGTACTTAGACAACGATATATATAATATATAAATACTTAAATACATAGAAAACACCCATGACTCAGGAACAAATATCCATGCTCATCACACGAATAAATGCCCCTACCAGGATTTGAACCCGGGACCATCGGCTTCATAGGCAGAGTCACTACCCACGAGGCCAGACCGGTCGTCACGTCACATTACAATATCATTTTGTTAAGTGTTTCAATCGTCGAGTGCGAGCGTCAGACTTTAACTCTCCTTTCTAACCTTTGTGTTGCTTAAATGCCATGAGTCCTATATAGACATTTGATCCTCAGGATAATCAAGATCGATTGACATTATGTATTTACAAATATCTGTCAAGTAAGTAACCAAGTTTATTAACTAATTTTCCTAAATATAATAAAAACATCTCCCTATCAATTGTCTAATTTGTCTACACATTTTTTTTTTTAATTTTTTTTCGGAAATAAAGTCTTTGACCTGTTCTTTTTTTATTGGTTAATGATAGCACAGAATATCAGCTAAAAATTTACATCAAAATGATAGCGCTAATGATTTCACAAGTTACGCGAGTCCAATCAAGACCTTCTGTAATGTGCGTCGAACTAAGTAAGTCGCTTAGTTCCAAATGATAATTCCGGCGGCGGGCAAGTATTACTTAGAACTAAGTTGACGCCCTTTGTGTTTTTTTACTCTAAATAACCATTCTCAGACCGTAGGTAGTTAGTAGGGTAGGTAGTAGAGTACACGCTAGGGGAGACCCTCCATAGATCTACGACTTACGTTTTCGCACCGTAGCCAGATCTCGTTCATGGCGTCTTCCGAAGGCACCTCCAGTTTGATGCTGTAGCGATTGGACGCAGGATGCGCGTCTGGAGTCACCTGGAAATAATATATCACATATGTGATGTGTGTGTGTGTTTCTATATAGAAAGATTTTAAGTCAGATCTTACCACACATATATTGCTGTCTCACAAGCGATTTTGAAAAATCTCCTAGTAGCCAACTTCACTGACAACTCGCGGTGCGTTTAAAAACCGGATGAGTGCAAGTCGGACTCTCCTACCGAGGGTTCTGTACTTTTTAGTATTTGTTGTTGGGTAGCCAAGAACCTCACCAAATATCACCAAGGGGGACGGGGGAGTAAAAAAGTATCCGAAAAAACCTCGCGTGATTAGTGCACAAGCCCTTACATTAACGCTACTAACTCGAGGTGAGTTGAACCAGCCGAGCTACTGCGAAAATTCGCAAATTGCGGGGATCTTCCTTTTTTACTCTCAGTAGGACGTAATTAGAGTGACAGAGAAAAATTGCCGCAATTGACGAAGTTCGATTTTCGCGGGAGGCCCCCGGTACCGACCTCCGCGCCGCGCAGCTCGCCGCAGTAGCCGGGCGCGTCGCCGCGCGCCGCCGCCTCGCGCGACGCGTGCACGCGCAGCACGCCGTCGCGGCACGACACCCAGCCGCGCTTGTACGCCTTCAGGGTGAACCGCTTCGGCCTGCCACCCACAAAATATTCTGTGTTATGTTTCATAAAAACAATCCGTCAAAATGAATAGGTATAGGTAGGTACGAACTTAACAGAAAAAACATATGCACTTTTATAAATGCCGTTCTACTTTCTCACCATCTGTAAACTTCACAACGTTTAACCAAAGAGAATTTGAAATAGAGGTAGGTTGTTAAAGAAAATTTTGTAGCCACAGTAAATTTACTGCCAAAATAAAATATAATACAATATATGAATCATGTTTTCGTTGTGCACAATAAAGAATATTATTATGAATATCAAAAAATGGCGCCATCTTACCGGGCATAACCCAAAGAACGTGCGCCGTGCGCGTTGGAGGGTCTGCCATCTTGTGGCCTGAATCGGAACCATAAGCATGTATTTACACGTCACGTGTTTTCTTGTGCATAGTAGGTTCTGCCATCTTGTGGGCTACATCGAAACAATAAACATCACATTTACGCCTCGCGTCAAAAATCTGACGGCTCCTGTGCTGCCTCATACAGTTCATGTACGCTCCCTATACCTTTGGCCTTCGATCTGTTAGATGGCCCCACTTTTTGATATTTAAATTTTTTTTACACGTATCGGTAAAAGAAGTCAAATGGCGTTTTAAAAGTTTTGATCATATGTTGAAAGATGGCAGTAAATTTACTATGGCTTCGAAGTTTTTTTTAACAATTCACCTCTATTTCAAATTTCGTTTGATTTAACATAGGTACTCGCAAATACTTAGCAATTTCCATGTCACTTCTAATTATATTATGAATAATTTATAAAGTTCAAACATAGTTTAGAGACATAGTGAGTTAAATATATAAAAAATGATTTTTATTGTCAAAATGAACTCAGAGTGACGTCCTCTGGCTCCTTTAGGATGAAAACCAGGCAAGCGTAAAAATAAGTAAGACGAAAATATGTGAAAATATTTTGTTCTCTAATGAATAAATTATAGTAAGATAAACATCGCATACAAAAATATATTTGACATAAAATACAAAATTAATAACTAATTATGAGTATAAAAAATACCAAAAATAAATAAATACCAAAAATACCAATAATAATACCAAAAGGAAATGTCAAATTTATTTCACAACAAACTACATAACAGAGAAACGTTAAACAGAATATACATTTATAATTAATATTATTAATAATTATATGTCATTAGTATGGATTATCATACAAAAATAAATAAAATAATTAGTTTGCAAACTAAGTCGTTAAATTTTCTACGCAAAAAACAATCTATCGATTGACTTTCGCGATCTTATGTTTTTTTAGTGCTGCTAATTTACATTTTTAAACCGTTTTATGTACAAGATCAAATATTCGTGTAAAAAAAGTACCTACATAAAAAAAACTTAAGAAATAATTAATGAAAACAGACTTGAAAGTATATTTTTATACCAGTATTTCACAGACATAGCTATGTCCGAGTCGGGAGAAAAATACAGTTTTTTACACTAATATTATTATTGTGTTAGTTTTTGAACATATAACGGCTTTAAGACAACATACGGGGTGGTAGATTAAAAATGTCTTACGCAACAACACAGAATTCGTTGTGACACTTGCTTTGGTCGCACGATGACGGCAGATGAAAGAAGAAATCATGATATTAAATGTATGAATATGAAGATATGGCTATTAAAATTACATAGTAGGTAATACAATATAGTTTACACATAATATATTAACCTTTTGACCGCCAAAGACGTCATATGACGCGCGCGGCTACAGCCCAATATCAACTTTCATGCGTACCGACAAGGTTCACGATTACGCGCCGCGTGCGATAGGCGTGGCGTTCAAAAGGTTAAAATGAATACATATTCAGAAAAAAAATGTAAGAAGAGTATGAAAAGATAAGAAAGCACTTTTAGAATAAAAGTTATCAGTAATTTTCAGAAAATGATATATACATATCTGTGGTATCACAAGTTCAATGTTGAAAAGTGTGTTGGTATTTAGATGCTACCGCCGACATAATTTCCACAGATGGCTGACATATCTGAAGATTTTTTTGCATATAATTAAAATTGGTCAAAAGTCGGCAACGGCGATCGTAAATAATTGTATATTCAATATCTAGAGGAAAATGGTGCTACGTTTGTATGGAGAAGCAGTCGTCCACTATCCTCTGAATTAAGATCACTCACCCCATGTATTTTTAGATGTCCAGCGAGTTCAGGAACCTGCATAATGTCAGGTCTGAACGGAGGGCCGCCTTTTGACTGAGTTTCTAGCTCGTTGAGCGTGTCTATGTCATACGGCGCGTCGTCGGACGTCACATATCTCTGTAAGTTCCTCAAGCTGACTCACCTCAAGTACTTAAGATGTCCAACGAGTTTAGGAACCTGCATGATGTCCGGTCTGAGCAGCGGGCCGCTTTCTGAGTTTCTAGCTAGTTGAGCGCTTCTATGTCATCTGCCGCTGCGTTGGATGTGTGTAATTTATGTCCTCATGTAAATTCTGTAAGTTACCTCATGTACTTGAGAACTCGGGGACATGCATAACGTCTAGTCTCACTGGCCTCCTTCTAGTTGAGTTTCTATCTCGTTGAGCACGGCGTCGACGACACCCGGCGCAGCGTTGAGCGTCACATATCCGTGTATATTCCTTAAGTTGACTCACCTCATGTATTTAAGATGTCCAGCGAGTTCAGGGACCTGCATGATGTCAGGTCTGACCGGAGGGCCGCCTTCTAACTGTGTTTCTAGTTCGTTGAGCGCAGCGTCGATGTCGTCGGGCGCGGCGTTGGACGTGTGTCCGTCGGCGGCGTCGACGCTGCCGCCGGCGAGCGTCTGCAGCTCGATTTGAAGCTGGGGATGACGAAGGGAAATTTATTAGAGCGCCATGACATCTGATATTCCTATGTTTTTTAACCTGAAATTTCACCTTTATCCTACTATCTGGAAGATTTCACAACTGAAGACTCCTTGTCTGTAATTTTCTGTACAAAACAGTCTGCTGATTTTTGCGGGGAAGGGGCACGTCAAATGTATGGCCTTAGGTTATGTACAAATAACCATGTCAGATAAACGTCAGTCCATACAATACATATGACCATTGGCCGAAGTTTTCGACAGAGGGGTAAGCCTTAAAGGCGACTCTGTCTCTGGCGATCTGTTATTTATAACCTGTATTGTTATAGGTTGAAAAACACTGATTTATTTCATACTAAATGCATTTTTTCATGTCAAAGCATTGGCATATTAGAGCGCGCGATGACGTGCGTGTATTAGCGCATGTGGCAACCAACCGGCTGGCTTCTGTACCGCCGGCGGGACAAGATTCGTAGGCATAAATCCGAGCTCGCGCGGACAGTTCCATAGGCATGCTCATACCTACATAACGAGGCACGATACATAATTATACTAACGTCATGTTATAAAATATCTTATTCTTCATCAAAGAATTTCTTACCTGTAGAGCGGCGAACAGCAGCATCTCCTCCTCAGTGCAGTGCACTTCCTGGTTCAGTATCTGCCAGCGCGCCTGCTGGTACAGCTGGTTGAGGCGCGGCGCGTCCTGGGCGCGCGCGGTCAGGTCGAAGAACGAGTAAAACTTGAAGCGCAGCTGCAGGGTGTCCCATTCTCGTATGCACTGCTCCATGATGGAGAGAGAGGAGTCTAGCCAGCTAAAACAGAACATTTCAAATCAATATTTGCACTCGTAATGTTTAAGTATTTAAAAAAATGCGTTGGCAAAAGGGGATTTTGAAGCAGTGATATAATAAATATAGATAAGACATACTGCAACATAACAAGCGAAAAAAAGGTTCCAACACCATGGCAGCCCTCACTCACAATATGTTTATTGTTTACATACAAACAGCAAAATTCTTAACTGTCCATCGGTGGCGTCGGTACACCTTATGCCTTTTGTAATAAGATCAAACGATGGACAGTTAACAGTGTGGGCGATGGTACACCTACATACGCAATAGGCGTAATAAAGACGGCATAATTAAAAGAGTACCTAAGTAAAACAGAAACGACTAGTGTTTGTCACTTGCGCTCTCATAGTTAAGTTAAAGTCCAACGACTAAGAGCAAACTATACAATCGTCACAAATTAAGTGCTTCAATTTTGGAGCGCGTAAAACCTATCTATAATAACATTGCTATGCTGTGAAAACTAGACTAATTCATAAGTTATATTAGTTATAAATTTAATTTATTTCTTAGTACAACGAATATAATAGGCATGATTTTGACATTAGACTTTGTTTTGCCCTAAGGAAAACCGCAAGGATACAGACACATTATCTGTAATGCAACAAAAACATAACTATGACGTACTTTAACATTCATTTTATAAAGAAATACATTGAAGTTGCAAAGGGAGGGAGGGGAGGGGAGGGTTATGGCAGTGTTTTTCACGTTTTGCATGAGTAAAGTTTTTCCGACTCCATCTTAGGCATAAAAAATCGCAACTTCTTGCCCTTCGCTGTGACTGTGTCACCGGTACTTTTTCCCTTTTTTTAAATCTGCTTTGAAAGCCCCTCGACCCCCTTATGGGGCTTCATGAGCCCACTAGCGGTTGCGAAATACAAAAAATTATAAACGCGAAAGCAACTCTGTCTGTCTTCTGTCTGTTACGTGTTCACGCTTAAACCGCTGAACCAATTTAGATGAAATTTGGTATTCAGATAGTTTAAGGCCCGGGGAAGGGCATAGGATAGTGTTTACTGTTTGTCAATCATCATCATTCCACGTAGACGAAGCTGCGGGCAGAAGCTAGTAGTAAAATAAAAGAGCAATTGATTCTACGTACGTACATTGTATTTTCCTTAAATTGATGGAAATATACGCATTTAATAATAAATGACGTCTCAAAATTATATGCGCGTCAATAAAATGAGAATAATACTGATCGAGGAGGAAAACTATTTGTGAAGACATGAAAAGAATTGAACTTTTTGTTTTGGTCATTATAATACATACTTTGCAGACTTTGGTATTATTTAACACCCAGTGTCATTTTTGCAGTTATATCTTTCGATTAAACTAATCAAGCTTAAACCCGTCGGAATCAACCATTTACCATCAAAAACTTTAGCTAAAGTCTGTTCGAGAAGTTCGAATAGCCTTACCCAACATTCATCCTAGCTCGTTCAACCAGTGTCTTATGCGTCAGCAGTGACTCTCTCGACTGACTATCGGGCTCTAAAGGCGAGTCAGCCAATGACAAGACAGCAAAGGCACCAATGGCGTCGAGCAAGGCTCAATAATGAAACCATAGTTAATGTTACTTGTGTCCTTACCCAACGTTCACCCTAGCTCGTTCATCCAGTGTCTTCGGCGTCAGCAGTGGCTTCCTCGATTGACTGTCTGGCTCTAAAGGCGAGTCAGCCAATGACAAGTCAGCAAAAGCATCAATGGTGTCGAGCGAGGCTCACTAGTGAAACCATAGTTAATGTTACTTGTGTCCTTACCCAACGTTCATCCTAGCTCGTTCTACCAGTGTCTTAGGCGTCAGCAGTGACTCCCTCGATTGACTGTCTGGCTCTAAAGGCGAGTCAGCCAATGACAAGTCAGCCAGGGCATCAATGGCGTCGAGCGAGGCGGCGCGCGGCGGCGTCCCGCAGTAGCCGCCGTCGCTTGAACCGTCGCTCTGTGTGCTGTAGATGTGGGTGCCGTAGCGCCTGAGGGTGCCATTCTGGAAGTTGAAAAAAATGGTTGTTCAAAAATGTCGACAGCAGAAAATTTTCAAATCAACTCGTGCGAATTTTCTTCCGTTGAAAATAGCTTCGATGATGAAGTGGGAATAGATAACCGAAATGGACAATCCAAGAAAATTGAATCGAGATATCTTAGAAGTGCAAGTGGACATATATAGGATTTTGTATGTGTTTATTGTCTGACTGTCTGAACGTCAACTTCAACTGACTAAATTGACTTTGGAGTCCAAACACCCTAAAATGCTCCGCAACTGTTCGTCGTGTAGTAGTGTCAAAGCTGATCAGCAAACCAAGCGAATTTGGTGTCTACAAATCTGCGATCAGAGCCATTTTGTGGTATAGGTGTGAAGTTTGGACTCTTGACTCAAATGGAAGAGAGCAAGTTCTTAGTGACAGGGAAAATCTGGTGGAAAATTCCGATTCCAATCAAGCATGAGGGGAAAGATATGCCAGAATCATATTAAATGGAAATCCGTGAAATCTGTCTACCGGGAAATAGGCGTGATTACATATATGTATGGAAAAAAGCGTGTAGCTGAACTGCGACCTCGGTGGTGGAGGCGTAGCCGGACACCCGCTATACTTGTCTAAGCTGGTAGACGATCCTCTGGTAGCGGCGATAAACGTGTTTGTATCCGGAGTTGCCTAAGGCCGAAATCCCTTGACCTCTGCCGCTCTCCAGAAATTAGGCGTAATAATACCTCTATATAGTATGTAAGATTGGTACTCAAAGTTCTCACCGATGCAACTGGCGTAGCTGACTGTGACCTCGGCGGTGGAGGCGTCGCCGGACACCCGTTAGACCTGTCCAAGCTGTTCGACGATCCTCTGGTAGCGGCGATGAACGTGTTTGTATCCGGAGGTGCCGACGGCCGGAGTCGCTTCGCCTCTTTCAGGTTCTGGTAGTTCTGTTTGAGGTGGGACTGCTCCAGTGGATAGCAGAGAGATAATTCTTCTGGGTGCCGGATACCTGAAAAACATTTGTGGATGATAATGATGTGCCTGTGTTCGTCGTGCAACGAGATGGTCTGGCGAATTCCGCACAACCCTGAACACCAAGTTGCACGTGGTTGCAAGACCAGAGTTTAAGCCGCGACAAGGGTAAGGAGAGCTGTCAAGCTTCAATTGGGTGTTAACCTTTCGAGACACAAAATATGTCGTTTTACTTTTGATTTTGGGACTCTATGTTATTCTTAAAAGTTCAGAGTAGCTTACAGAATATGAAAAAAAAACGCAGAGTGTCAGCAGGTTAAGTTGTTTGAGATATGTAGGGCTACAGGACAAAGACTTAGGTTTTAATCAGCACTCGTTATTGCTATGAGAAATCTTACGGTATAGTAATTCCAAATGGGTCATGTATGTTATGACAATTATGACAAGGGTTATGTTGCAACAGATGCCACAGGAGCTTCTAAATTTTGGTCGTGTTTTCATCTATACTCATCAAGACTTGCAATGTTAAACTATCGCACAAGTCAGGCAGCTGGATTCTCAGTATATGTAGATTAAAGGCACTCTCATTGGTACTCACCTAGACTCTTGCAAAGTTGTACCACTGCGCTGAACGTGTCAATAGAGAAGTCTATCTTGCAGTCAATATATCTTAGATCCGGCAGTTGGATCCTCAACGGTTTGTGCATAGGTGTGAAGTGCAAGCATGCGTCGGCGTGAACACCGCACTGGTCGAGGGTCTGACGGGGTTTGGAGAGCCATTTATTGCGGGTTGGCCACCAGAGGGCGTGGTCGGACCAATCTTTCTTGAACTCTGGAAAGACGAAAGGAAAACGTTAAATGTTACACTGGAAAGGTTCGTGATACTCTTATTTGTCATGTTTTCATTGAAAACGTTAGAGGAATTTAACACGATATCAAGAGACACAACTAGATAATGTAAGACGTATTTTAAGCTGCCTACATCACAAACAGTAGCCCGGGATCTTAACCTAGCGACAACGATTTTGTCCTAGGTGTTCTTTTGATCCAGAACTAAGTGCTTGTTGACGTCTGGTACAAACTAAATAATTATTCAATATTTCTGTGTAGCGCACCATGTTTACTTTCGATGATCAAGGCCTTGTTGTTATTACCGTCCAAAGCTGTTACAAGTTGTTACATAGTATATCATTTATCAATTTACACATGTAAATGAAATCATATCCTGCTGAGTCAATGCGAAGCATATTATCGTTTATCCTAATCTAACTTATATTTATACTTGTTTTATCCTGCGAACTTGAAAGACATGTTAATCGCACTTCTATTGAAAGTAAATCATTCACATTTCTCGTAAAGATATCTCTTAATACATTTATTGTTCCTTATAAACTTTCTCGCTTATCATTAGTGGAATATAATAAAACACATGTTAATCGACGTAATATCCGACCCAACAAATCGTCAAAACAATAAAAAAAAAGAACTTATCACAATAAGAAAAGCACGAAACTTCCATCCTTCTTCGCTAAGTCATCTCGCGATCAGTAACCCCATGACGTCATACTATGTAGCTCTTCTTCTCTCGTGTCGAGGTTCCCCTAAACAGTGGATGCCCAGAAAGCAGCGGTACTGACAGCCCGGACCGTGGCATCTCTCAGGTCAGATTCAGAGCACGAGTGCGGGCACGCGGGGCAATTCAGCAGGTGCGCCATGGTTTGTGGTGCAGTGTCGCAAGCACATTGAATAGAGTGGCCACGAAGCAGTCCCCATTCGACCATGCTCTGTTTACAACGGCCAACCTGAGACCTGAGCCTGTTCATCGCCTTCCAGATGGGCCATGGTTCTTTGTGGCCGGGTGGTAAATGCTCCGACACTGGCACATATATGTCTGGTGGTGGGCACCGCCTCCGCCAAAGTGAGCAGCGAGCATCGGGGTGTTCGCCCACCAGAGGGTTGGTACACCTGGTAAAACTTTTGCGGCTTTTAAGGCGGACGGGTGGCAGGTTATGGCCGTGCAGCGGGTGGCGTGGGTCAGTCTGTTGTTTTCGCATTTCGCTAGCACAAGCCACCTCTCTGCGGATGTCTGGAGGGGCCACACCCGCAAGCGGGTATAACCTGTTAAGCGGGGTCGGCTTGAGGCATCCAGTTATAGTACGACAGGTATCGTTGAGTGCGGCTGTTACAAGGCCCGCGTGTGCAGATCGATGCCAGACTGGACAGGCAAACTCACCTACTGAAAAACATAGTGCCAGTCCAGTAGTACGCATAGTATGTGCAGTCGCTCCCCAACTGGTCGATGTAAGTCTCCGCAGCAGGTTATTACGCGCGCTGACTTTCATACGGGTGTTGGCGCAATGGGTCTTAAAAGTCAGTGCCCTATCTAGCGTGATTCCTAGGTATCGTGGGTAGGGGCAATGTTCAATCACCTCTCCGTCCCACATCACGCATAGGGGCCTGTGCGCTTGTTGGTTTCGCAGATGGAATGCACAGGTCTGCGTTTTGCTGGGATTCGGCTGAAGGCAATTTGCCTTATAGTACGTCCCGAGATGTTCTAGCGCCTCAGACAAGGTTTCTTCGACTCTCTCAAACGAGTGGCACTGTGCTGCTAAGGCCAGATCGTCCGCGTATAGAAACCGTTCCGTTCCTGGTGGGCAGGGTTGGTCGTTTGTGTAGATGTTAAAAAGGGTCGGAGCTAGTACGCTTCCCTGTGGGAGACCATTTTTTTGTCGACGCCAGCGGCTCTTGTACTATGTAGCTGGTATACATTGATCCGTTATGAAGAGAGATCCCGGTTTTTTGTTAGAGTTCAAGTAACGTTGGTCGTCTTGGATATGCTCTTATGCTTAAAAGGTAATTTCTTGCTAAGTAATTATTGGCGGATAAGCCTTTTTTGCTGTGGATGGGATAGTCGTGAGCTTCCGTTGGTTCATGACTCACGTGCCTTGAGGGTTTACTGTCTGTAGTGACATAAGGGCTTAAGTGGAAGTGAGATTGTGATCCGTCTACACACAATTTTTGATTTGATTTGATCTTGATTATTGACTGTTTTGTGGTCTAAAATTTTACCTATTTCAATGATTTTTCATATGTATGAACAATATTGAAGACTTACTAAATATGTCACTGTATTACAATTATGTATGTAATAACTTTCCAAAAGAAACTTTCAAAAGAATATCCAAGATTTACTCTAGTAATTCTGTTTGTCTGGTTATTCCAAAATTTATGGAATTATGGCAGATGTTCGAAAGTATATTTTGCAAGATTTATAGATTTAATATACTCGTACGCTGTATTATATTTTATTTTACTAGTACGAAATAATGCAAATATTTCAAGTTTAATTCTGAAGTTTACAGAAAAAAACTGGCAACTTTTGTATGGACCGACCGCCATCAAACATAGGACTTTCTGGATTCAATAGACCAATCGAACGGTAACATCTAATTACTTACACCATCGTAGTATGACTCACCGGAAAAAATCTGACTCTGCAACTAGTTCCGTTTTTATCTGCGATCGCAAAAGGTTTTTTTTTTAACAAAATGACTAATGATAGCGAATATAATGTATGCGGAAACCTCTTTCCTTTTTACTTATGATAGAATGGAGACGGTGTAGTCGGTGTACGCGATTACGATATGAGTACGGCTACCACCAGTTTGACACTATAATTTTAATACAGTATAGGCGCTATAAATACAGTAGGCACTTGGTAATCCGGCAATTAGCGTCGTAGATGGCCGGCTTTATAATCCAGCAGTTTAATGCAGCAGCCGAATGCTAAAGCGGTTGCATTCGGTAGTGCAACGTTTTCGTGCTTTTATTTCCTATACAAATCCACTAATCTGGAACTGCCGTCAAACAATCCGGCAAAAGAGGAAAAATCGGGTGCCGGATCACAGAGCGCCTACTGTAGTTGTCTGCAAAGATTGTGTTATACATAGTAAAAAAGTACCTATACGTTTTGACAAGTAAGGCTATATTTTAAAATCTTGTTAGTAACCTTCCCAGAAATCCCAAGTAGCCCTAAAATCATGTCAACGCACTCGAAACGTGTGACACAGCCATAAAATATGTAAAAGTTTAATGGTTGCTGCTATAGCCGTCATTTCTTGGCGACAAACAAACGGACATAAAATTGATGATGTTAAGTGACTAGCGTAATACAACTTAGGGTACGTTCATGTTAATTTAATAGAGATGGTCAAATTGTCACTGCAGCAGATAAGTTAAAATAAATGAAACTGACATTCAATCTGGAGGTCGCGGGTTCAAACCCTGGCTCGTACCAATGAGTTTTGTATTATGTACGATATATCATTATGATGTTTACCAGCCACTTTTCGGTGAAGGAAAACATCGTGTGGAAACCGGACTAATCCCAATAAAAGTTTCCCCACTGGGTTGGGAGGTCAGATGGCAGTCGCTTTCGTAAAAACTAGTGCTACGCAAATTCTTGGGATTAAAAAATCCCAAGAAAGCAACTGGAACTGTCAAGCGAACCCCACAAGCTAACACGAGTCGTGGCAAAAAGCCGGGACAACACCAGGAAGATGATGATGACCCGTTTTCATGGCTTTAAAAGTGCCAATGCTAAGCAATGAGAATTGGTCAAGTGTTTTACTTGCAACTAAACCGGGTCCAGACGGGTATATCGTGAAATGTAAGATTACGTCTAATATAACGTCAATGTGTGGACGGCACTGCGAGCGCCTTTGTGTTCGCGATAAAAACTGACAGCCGATGGATCCGGCACGAGCGTTACGTGTAATGCTCGTAGTGCTATCCACACGCAGAATTCCTGTTACATTATACGATGGATGGAGTGCGTAAGGATTTCACCGCGAACGTGCAACAAATTTTCAACGAATTTCCTTATATTTTTTTCGAAATTCCCAGTGTCTCAGTACGCACCCAATTCGTTGCGCGCTCGCGGTGACAACTCTCCCGCAAATCGACAGTGTGTTAAGGCTCTTATAGTCAACTTTGGCTCCGGCAATCTACGCATGTAAATATTGTGTGGCTGCCATACAGTATGCACAAACTTGCACACATTGTGTACATGCAAGATGAAGCGTGGCACCTTAAAGAAAACAACCCTTATTGCAGGTTGCATCACCAATTCACCAACATAATTACGCAGATGATTTCAATTTTCAATGTCATTCCGTCATTACTGCACTTCTGAAAACATCTTCGTCCCGTGACGTCATCGATTCGAGTTTCCTCAAGCGAATGACTCACGGACAAAACGAAGCTTCAGTAATAATTCAGAGTACTCGTTACAAAATGATTGCACGTGTGTATACGAATTCGAACATTACTGCAGTGAGTTAAGTTTCAAGACGCATGAACGCGATTGTACAGATATTTAGGCAATAAATTTATTGTGGCATTTTAAATCTGAAGAAAATGGATATAAGTAGCTGGTATAATAGGCTTGTCTTTTTAAATTAAGATAGATAGATATCGATCGAGCGATATCGATTAGCTTTGGAAATGAAACTTAAACATTAAGTCCAAAGCCTGAGTGGACGCTTGATTTGGGCGTGCAGCGGGGCGGGGCGTGCGGCGTGCATGTTAAACAAATGAAAACGTATAGGAGCGGCCTCAGTGCACGCATGCGGTGAATTGAGTCACTTATGAGCCCGACGCCACGCTGCACGCCCCGCCGAACGCTTCGCTTCGAGCGTCCACTCAGGCCTTACACTAGTCAAAAGCTGTAAGTACAAAAGTTACTTATGATATTGGTAAGCCACCCCGTCAGCAAAAGAATGGACTGTATGAGTGTAAATGAAATACATACTTAAGTGAAATTCCATGTATTGTATCGTTTTTGAGCCCAGAGAAATGTATGGGCCTTAGCCATCGCTACATTCTTATTACCCAATGTCATTGTAAAAAGTATACGTTCAACATATAAGGTAAACTGTTTAGATCTTTATGGCAGTGAGTATACCCACCCATTTAAGCAATGATCAATATCTACCTAATCATCATTCTCGGTTAGATCTATTGGACATAAACAGACTTATGTGAACCCATAACACTAAATTCGTCTAGAATCCTTGCTACAAAAACAAGGAACCAGCATTACACACAAGCTCAAATCTATCTGCATAATGTATTCGTCATTACCTCAAACAGCGTAGCGGTAACAATGTCCGCATTCCTTATTTGAAACGACACCCTTTACGTACAAAAAACTAGTCACATACGTCTTTTTAATTTTGAGACGGAGACCGGCGTTCGCGCACACTGACCATATTTGTTTCGATACCCGATAGACGCGTTTGGTCCGGCTGACACGGATTAAGAGGAATTCCTAGTGGTGATTTTTCCATACAAACGCTCTCGACTGTTTCCTCCCTGGATTTTTAACCTAGAGCAATGATTTTTTCAAATAAGATCAATATCATCAATATCTGTGCCGCTATGTTTTGCTTTTTTGGATTATTTTATTTTGAAGAAATTTACAGCGCCTCGAAAATCGCAAAAACGGCTCAATTGAATTGGCTGTAAAAAAAGGCACAGCATACAAATATGACAACAAATATCCAAAAAATCAAAACATAGCGGCATAGATTATTTCTTCTTCTAGCAATTTCCAAAATTTCATAATGATTGGTTGCGTTTTGGAGGAGGAAACAGTCGAGAGCGAAACCTCGATTTTTGAGTTTTTTGCGAGTGAATTTCGGTCCGAGCTGCAGTTGTCCTTATCGCACGAATTGGAGGCGGAGACAGTTTCTAAATATACGTACACAGAAGGAATAGTGATGGGCATAACATCCTTATTAGGGATTGCAGAACCGGTACTGTTTTAAAGAACCGGGATTTCCCGGTACTTTCGGAACTGGTCTAATTATTTCATTATTTTAAATAAAACGACAGCATTTTGCGATTTGACCACCTCTCGTATTATAATTAAATAATCACATTTTCTTTTACTACGTAGTTTTAGAAATATAGTATTTTACATTGCTCACACTTGTGCGTCACAAGTAAAAGATAAGTAACTACTTTGATATTTGCCACTAGATAGCAAATTTAATGAAATTACATTGACGAGGGGATTTATATATAAGTATCGCAGTCGTATTGTATAATCCGCCGTATTACATTACGGCTAGCCCATATCAAAATAAGGGCCTTTTTGAAATGCGGCGGTTCAACGATTAAGGTATGTTGGGTAAATACCGGATGCGGGTGAAGAACGCAGGACATTCATTTCTCCCTAATTTGGCTTTATTTTTTAATGTTGGCAACATTATGTAAGACGCCATTTAATTGCGCCACGACTGCCAGTGTTCCCGCGTCTCTCAGGGAGTCGGGCTTGTGCTATGCGCAATCACAGAGAGCAAGGTAAATTTCGCGAATTCTTCCTTCTATCCGATCTACGCCCTGTAATTTATTTTGCGTATTGTGATGAAACTGTGTTTGTTTTTGTAATTGTGTTAACAGATCTAGCACTGCTGTTAACCGATATCCGATCTTGACCCTTTCAGGTAAAGATCGGAAAGAAACAATCCGAACTTTACCTATTTAAAAAACATCAGTAATTGTCAAATTTTCTTCAATTTACCTACTGACCTACTTAATTATCACATTTATTGTTTTCTTGATCACACTTTCGTACCATTATTTTTATCCAGTACCACTACCAGCGCGACGGTTACTGACAATGTAATTTTTTTAATTTCCGCAACCCAAAGGATGCCTGGAAGAGATCGCTTTTTAGCGATAAGACCGCAAGTTGTTTATCTGTGCTTATGTATATGTTTTCTTTTATTGAGGTGTGCAATAAAGAGTATTTATATTGTATAGGGATGATGATACATGTTGAATTTTATAACAAAATCGAGTAAAATAGATAGCAAATGAGCAATTTTTCGCAATAAAGTATCTACACATACGGATGCATATGTAGACGTGCACGCATACATACATAGCTAGTTTCGGATACAAAATAGAGATAGGGCTTCGAAATTAGTTTCCTTGAAATGCTTCAAGAGGGCTCTCTTTTTCTATATATTTACTTTACTCTTTACATACGATCCTTACATTTTATTAAAAAAAAGATTGTATATCAACACTATATATATATATATATATATATATATATGTATATATATATATATATATATATATATATATATACATAATTGCAAAATTAAACCAACAAAATCGCAATTTTACTTATTTTTCATACTTCAAGATGGGCTCTCAGGGACCTTGACGTTTTTAAAGAACTACTTAGTCTGTTTGATTTCTAAGTTTGATCCTTATTTCTTTGGCGACCTTCATTAAAAATGACTGGGCACGATTATTTTTTATTTTGATTTTTGTCCCTCCTACTTAAGTACTTAATATCTTCCAGTACATTCCATACAATAAACAATACATTTACACTTTCACTAAACCTCTACAGTTCACGAGATCTAAAATTGTCAAAACTTCGAAACCTATCTATTATTTTAGTGGTTTTTCTTATTTTATTAGTTCGGGTAAACCTTACAATAAGAGGTTTCTTAGCACATTGTTTACTTATCAAATTGCCTTATGACATAGGTATCAAAGTTTGAGAGCCACAATTTTACCAATTTTTTTATCAGGGTTAAGATCGGATACAAAAGGGTAGACACCGGACCTATTTCTTTGTGATACCTTATTCTCTTTCCATTAGAAGCAACTTTTTTTCACCATCCGATGTTCTCCCTTGATGGCAAATCGTTACCCTAAAAAAAAGTATGTCTCATCTTTACACAGGTACAAAACTAAAACCCTTCTATATTGAAGATTACCAAAATACAGGCCGAATCTACGGTTATTATTTAACGATTCGCTCCGTACTTCAAGAATCTGTCACGTGCTGAGATCTCGAAAAAACATTTTTCACAAGTTCTCTCAATTGGTCCCAAAATTGTCCGGCATTATCCCAACATACTTTACCCAGATTGTCATTGCGATAAGTTCTTCAATAAGGCGGCCCAAGTTTAGCACCATCGTACTACAAGTTAAATAGATTGTAGTTTAACCATAGGTATATTTATATCTACTTACAAAATTTCACAACACACCATGATCAATCCCAACTTACTGATACGGATAGGTACAGTCAAGTGTAAAAATATGGGTGTACACATCTTACTCAAAAATATGTCCCATAGTATCTTATTCCAGTGTAATAAGAGCGTAGTACCATATTTATGAGATATTTTTGCACTTGACTGTAGGACGACGACCGAAGCAGGAACATAATTTTTTTTTGGAACGTCGGGCAGCGCAGAATAAATTCCGTCTGGCTCGCGGGCGATGTCGACGGAACGGCGCGCAATGAGCGAGCGCACGAGTCTCGCATCTGTGTGCGCGCACACACACTTAGATAGCTCCGGCTCCCACCCACCGCAGCGCGACAGAAACATAGCTTCAAAAATTCGAGATTTGAAAAGTTGCTCAGCTAGGAATTGCTCTTAAATAATGCAGTAGACAGATACGCCAGTCATGTTGTTAATGACGCTCAGTCGTCCAAGATACACTTGTTTTGGCACGGAACTAAATGGATGTTATTTGTTACATTCACCTATATTATACTTAGTTTTGATATAAGCATAAACATGATTATCTAATCATGCCATGCATGTTTCTAATTCATGCCATTGAATATCTATAAAGTCCCGGATAGACGTGCGAGTAAGTTCGCGAACTTACGGCTCGACGACCTTTTTCGCTCGTGTGTCAGCCTAAGTACGTGTACTTTACAAGCAAAAAAAGTCGTCAAGCCATAAGTTCGCAAACTTACTCGCCCGTCTATCACCCACTTTATAGATATTCAATGGCATGCATTCGAAACAACATATTGTACGCCAAACACTGGCTGATTGTGACGCTTTTTATGTAAGGTATGATCATTTTTAATTCTCACTTTTGTACAATAAATCATTTGTATTTGTATAAATAATAGGAGGATATTATGGCTATTTAGTGTCAATAATTACAAATGAAAAATTAAAGTGGATTATAAGTTTTTTGAATGACATTTTTATACTTATTTTTATTCTCTTTTTTTGTCGTCGCTTCTCTTTCTTCTATTAATTTGAATGTATGTATAACATTAATAAGTTACTATTGAATTTATAATGCTGATATTGAAAACGAGCTGGTGATGTACAAGACGAACGAAAATGTTATTTCATTACTGAAATTCACCAATAATACCCCTCCAGTCGACTCTGTCGTTTGCCTTTTCCCTTAACTTCGTGTATCTTCAACATCCAAGTCATTTTTTCCTGTCTGGTCACCCTGTGCACCCTATCCTGCACCATCCGTTGTGCCCAATCTTCCATTACCCGATATATGCTTTGAGTCCAATGCGATTCAGATTCAATCGAAGCGCCAATAGTAAAAGGAACTTCGTTCCATCCAACTAGGTACCTACCTCACAAGTCTTAAGATATTTCTCGTGACGTATCTGCTACAGTATTGTTGAATCCGCGTCACCAGCTCAACAGAAAAACGTCCACAACTACATATGAGATGAGTAACATAGTACGTTCTGCAGTAGTTCTGTGTTCAGAGATTTTGCCACACGGATCACGTATGGCAGTTTCTTGTTCGCGACTCGAAAACTCCTTAGTTGGAAGCTTAGTTTTATCATGTAAATGAGAAAACGGGATGTGTTTACATTTAGAAGCGTGTTCCTAATAGTATTAGATAAGGACTAGCACACCAAGAGTACGTTAACTTCTGTGTAGTTGAAGGTGCCTTTTCAATAATATATGTCCGTCTAGTGGCTCTGTGAGCTGTAGACCTCGCCGCGAGCACGATTTAAAGCTGTAAAAATGGATGGCTCCGCCATTTTGAAAAAATTGCAAGAACTGAATCGACCAAAAAATATATATTTACTCATGCAGAACCTGCTCACAAAATTTCACGAAAATCGGTTGAGAATTGCGAGTTGCCTGAAGGCGAGAATATATGGACATATATGATTGACCAACCAAATTTCTATTTTCCAACCAAAAAACGACCTTGAGATTTGATATTTTCACTTACATATTGAAATTAGTTACTCTGGTTTCGTAATAAGACGCCGAAAGGTGTAATAATGTTTCAACATAATTGGACTCATTTTACTCGTATCTAAGCCCACAAGCTGTGTAAGCAGTGTTGTAACACACGTTTCATTCTAAAGGGCGTAGCAGTCGACTATAACACACATCTAGGGTAAGTTATTTTTTTAATTGTTTCAAAACTTGCATAAAGAGAAACAAAAGTCCAGAAATGTCGCTTAATAACTTGATACACAGTTCCATATTTACGAGATCCTTATGACTTTAAAATATTTACAAACGCTAACATCAAAGCTGTCATAAGTACAAAATCAGTTCCGGACGATTGAGTAATAGAATAAATTATAATAATTAGAACTAGCAATGTGTTCCATTCGGACAGGTGGTAATACTATAACTGTCTAAAATAACATTAAGTCACGGCTCAGATAGCGACGGGATGCAACCGGGTGTAGACAACTGATTAAGTTGTTTTTAATGCTGGGTGGAGATATGTGATAGCCGACGCAGCGAGTGGAACACGCGGTTAAGACGCGATTAAACGTGTTTGCCTATGATTCTTGTCGTGTTTTTAATTCGAATATTGTTATTACATAAACGTTGTAACAGATAAAAACTCAAGAAGGTCGTAATAATATTGACACCATAAATGCTAGAAACAATTAAAACGGCGTTTTAAAATGCCTTTTTCTAGAAATTGGTGTGGGTGGAACTAACAGAGTAATTTAATTAAAAGGTTAAAACAAACCACCGTGAAAAGTATAATAATTGTTGGCTTACTCAAAAATATGTCCCATAGCATCTTATTCCAGTGTAATAAGAGGGTAGTACCATATTTATGAGACGATTCTCTCGATACATATTTTTGCAGCTGACTGTACTTGACATTGACATTATATACAATGCTGAAAGATAAGAGCATGTAGGTTGGTATCATCGTAAATGTATTAGACATTCACATGCAACCTTTTTCGAACCATATCCGAACGTTACGCTCGCCTGTCTATACTCAGCTTAACTGCAACGAACAAGAAATCGACCGATTATCGTGTCGTACCAGGGTTACAAGTAGCAATTGTAGATAAAACTGTTTATATAGCTCAAATATTTATAGAACTGATAAATCCATGTCATGAAATTTGTTTTAATATTAATCGTCTTCGATATAGCATCGTAATATTCGTTACAGTATCTGTCATAATTCAATGAATATATTAACTGGCTCTGTTCTGATTAATTATAAATGTAGGCCATCTGGTGGATTTATTGCTCGACCTGGCTCGCAAATTGATCTGTGGTTGCGCTCATCAGCATCAGCGCTTTCAAATGGGATGGACTGTTGCAAATTAAACGAAAATGGAAATTAATCAGATAATGTAACATCAAAGGATTTTATTTAAGCTCAAAATAGATAACTAAAGCCCGAAATATGCGTCGAGATCTGATATGAAATGTAAGACTAACAAATTAAAAGAAATGCGAAAAACTAGAAGTCACCCCACGCTACATTTGATATTATAACTGACATCATTAGTTCTGCAATGCATCGCTAGAGAAGAGTTTTTGGTAGAACATACAACCCACAAAAAAAAACTAATATTTCCTATCTCAATAAAGATGTTTAAAGAGTACGAAGAGCTCAAACGAACCATGATCATAATAAATAACATTGCACACATCGTTGAGCGCGTCAATCAAAATCGTATACTCATCAACAGAACTGGAGCAACATTGCGTATGTTGACCCCAAGCAAGGGAATTGGTTAAATTGTTTTTAGTGCTGAGGGACACGCAATGACCCAGTTAAAACTGAACCTAGAGCAACAGGAAACGTTGAAGCTACACTGTCCCCTAAGATCGTAAATGCTGTAATTGGGCCGTTAAGTTTTACCGATAACGGTCACAACTGACGATAAATCGGATCAATGTCAAATGCATAATGATTAAACGTCATTTACAACTTGTAAGAAACTTATACCATTTTTTACTATAGCTGTCAAAATTCAGTTAAGATTTAAACCTTTTAACAGTGCTTAAACTTAGAAAACTCCTAATTTGTGTGTGTCGATTCTGACAAAATAACGTTTAAAACGCCTGGATTACGAGTTTAAAGACCAATCTTTCAAAATAAATTATTTGATATTTTTTAATAGTAGGGAACATCACGTAGTCACAGTTTGCCTATGGCCCGGCGAGTAGCATAGTTTACATAAACAGTATGCATGGTAAATATAAAACAGGCAAGGTAATTAAACTAACCGTTATCTTTAGTAATAGTAAATAAATCTCCAAGAGGGGACTCGTAAAACAAACAGGGGCAAATAAGCAGACGCGTTCAACTATCGCAATATTTACTTTAACAAGTTCTAGTTCTCCGCAATAATTTACTATCGTATACTGTTTAACATTAAATCAATATAAGTTATTGAAATGTAGAAAGCCATCTATTCATCAGATAAAGACCGCTATGATCTATGTAGGTCAATCAGTAGGAACAGTAGTGGACGAAAGGGCATACCCTGCGGCACACCTTTGATCTCGCGTATACACAAGCCGAGATCCGCTTTCAGATTACGATAGCAACCATATTCATCTCACGCCTAATGATACGCTTATTTTAAATGCTAGTCAGAATATGAACCTTAAAGAGTTGTGCATTAAGTTCATAGTTCACACAGTCGAAAGCTTTCTTCGGGTCCAAATCTGAAGTTGCTTCCGTTATTTGTTTACTACAGACCGCTACTGTTGGTTAATGTATGAAGCGTGCGCCTCTGTTTGATGCATATTAATAGCAAGCCTGGTCTCCTGGGTAAACATGTGTTACATGTGTCGTGGTCGCAGGTGGTGTATTTAAAACTACTGTTTTGACAATTATTACATCATAAATCAGGGACAGCAGGACTTGAGGTTTAATCGGAGGGTCGTTAAATAAATTTCGGGTTAAACGACTTCTTGGAAACGTCTGATCATAATGGGCTTAATGGTGTCCGAGTCGTAAACTACGTGTTGCCATCACGATCCATGGTAGGACGATTTCAATTATAATAAATCACATATGGCTTTAAATTATGCACTTAAGTGCCTCTGTAACCATCAAGTCAGATACAGTTATACTCGTTAGTTAAAAGCATGAAATTTATCGTCAGTGCGAAGGTTCGCTAAAAGTGCTGTCATCCTGATCCATTAATGATTTGATATCATTAATGATCTGATAGATTAAGCACGCCAATCACAACTCGATAAGCGTTATTCTAATCTGTTCATGTCATGGCTGATGATTTTATCACAGCTGGCGTGACATCTAAATTAATGACATAAGAACGAAGATAACGATTAGAGAATAAATAGGATTGATCGATATTTAATTAAAATGTAGGTAATTACACAAATCATACATGCAAACTGTAAGCACAACTTATTAATTTATAGTAGTTAAGATTTAAAGGTATAACTGTATAGCAGGTTTTTTACTCGATTATCGAACCCTAAGGTTACGGTTTTAGCGTTTGCTAATGACGATTGTGTCATGTTGCATCAGGTATTAGCATTACAAGTATGTATCTGTTTGACACTTTATACACTGCGGGTAGGTTATATTATTACCACTAAGTGTTAGAACAGGAATAAAATATATAACCTATTATTTAACCTGCCTAATACCTATGTATTAGGTAGGTTAAGAGAACATATAAAACGAAAAGAGGTTTGTTTATTAATTATTACATCTTAACCGTATTTTAAGTGTTCATTCTATCGATTGATATCAGAAACTGGCAAATTTATACACGATCATATAATAGGCCAGCCATTGCAGATTATTTAACAGTGATGAGTATCAAGTAGTGACACAAGCGTATCAGCGTAGGCGCAGGCGACGCCCACCGCTTCCGTCGCCCGCGCAACACCTGATCGAAGTGAGCCGATGTTAGGCAATCGCAGGCTGAGCAAATTATACCGCAAATAATAAAGGTAGTTAGAAATAATAGGGTTCAAAGGAATGATTCTGAAGAAGTTTGTGCAGTAAAATCGAGAGCTGTAGGTGTAGCTATCATTGTCCTGACTGGCTTATAATCAATTCACAGCCAAAACTTCTGAATCGTTTTATAGGAGGATACTTGTCATGTAACCAACCAAAGAAGGGATTTTGTAACATTTAACCTCTAAGGGGTTCCACACACATTCCTCGCGAATTATATATAAAATCAATACGAAAGATCCAGAACTGTAGAACAAGGCATTTATAAAATAGTAAAGCTCTGGAAACAACTACATCTGATCAAGACGCAATAGCTGCAAATGCGAAATGATGCCACCGATAATATAATTAGAACGGAAAATAGATAAAAGAGGTTGTAAATTAGTTCAATTTAGGGTGGCGGAATGAGTCAGTGGCGCTAAATGTGAAAGCGATAAAGTCGATAGTAAAAATAGACGGAAGAGCTAAATCGAAATTCTTGAATGCATTGCCTGTTGGAATCAGATTTCAAAGAGTTTGTGCATTTGGATGCCTTCACAACACCAATCACTACACTTCATGATAGTAGCCTCTCGAGAGACTGTTGTGTGGCTTGAAACCGGTGGTAGTTTTTGACATTCATAAGTGCATTGTAATGTGTAGGCAACAATTGAACAATAAATCTTTGTTTTATTCTATATCATCATAATGTTTATATTAAAAAACTGACCGATGATGTAGATATGCTGCAACTGTACCCAAAAAACTTAATGCAGACTATTCAGTGTTCAACCAATCATAACTCCCCGCTCTTGTTTATTAGGTGTCATACAGTTAACCTATAAAACTATAAATTGATTTCCTATTGACATATCTATCAGACACAATTAATTGTACAAACGATTTTAAAATAATATAACATCATACATTACAAATTGTACATAGGACTTTACTATAGTGGCAAATGCGTAGCTTCCTGCCTTTATAATGGCAAGCGTAATCAATCCGGTTCGAAGAAAGGTTTGATTGATTGACGAAACAACCGACGTGGGTGTACACAAAGCCAGAGTTAAAATTTAATGCGTTCCATTTTACTATTCTTGTTCTAATGCGTTGTTTCGTCACCGTCTGTAACGGGTCTCGTAAATACGACTATTTGGACGGTCGTCTTGCGGTTTTATATTTTCCTTATTGAAAATGTATTTAGTACAACGAATTGTATTTGTATTCCACTATTTTGACCTTGGGTTATAGTAGTGCATCGTCCAACGAAAACAGTGTCAATAATATATCTAATACAATTTAATACAAATGTGATTTTTTAATAAGCGTCATTTATCTAAAACACTTAAATATTGACCTTTAAAATAGCGAAGGCTAAACATAACTACAAATAAAAATTGACATATTTCATTTCACACTGTGTCTCTCTACTTTGACAATGATAACAGTAATAATTCAAAGATGTAAATGCCAAAGTAACAAACGGATTTCATAATTCAATGTTTAATATTCTTTTAAATTAAATGTGTACTAGCAATCTACAATCAAACAATTCAGGCTCAACATTGCCAATATTATTTATATAAAGGCCAGCAAGATCTAATTTATGACGTCTAATATTAAGCTATTATGCATTCATAAGTGGTATTGCTATTATAATTAGGTGTTACTTAACTCGGCAACCGAGGCACATGCGAGGTACGTCAATCATCCTCATTATATTGAAATCACGTGGCGGTTATAGCTGCAACATTATATTTTATATTACTCATTGTTTTTAGATAAGCCCTTAGTCATCAGCTTCCACTATGATCCATCGCTTCAATGATCATTAAAACAGGCAATATATTCCTTATAAGGCAATAAGCTGCGATTTCCGTCATGAAGGCTAACTTGTCTATTTATACGGTAGCTTACCGTGCTTCGTTAGGGACATTAAGGAAATAAATAAACCTATCGTCAAATGATGCAATTGGAATTCCGCTGTCGGCAGCTGCTTCTAATAGTTTGAGATCAAAGAATTCCGGTCACGTTGACAAGCGTTCATAAATGAATTAGAACTAGTCGGATGGTAAATTCAAATCAGCCAATACAATTAGGTGCGGCAGTGCTTCCATCTGGAGCCGATGTTACTGGAGAATTCGGAAATAGACGTGGGTTTGGCGGTATTTAGAGCGTAGGCGACAATAATATTGGTAGAAATATGCACAGTCGGACAGTTTCGATCGCACAAGTAGTCCGCCGCAACGAAACGAGATAAACATGATATTGGTAAAGCAGTAAATGACAAATCGGAAAGCGACAGCAATAAAATGCAACACAATCGAACGGTAATCATGGTACAAATAAATTTAACTTATCTCAGAACGCATCGAAGTAATGATCAAAGGAAATTCGAGTTTAAAGTGATGCCGTCTGGGTTGAAAAACGTTCCGGCACGCTTTGATATGATCGCACTACTTATCCGAGACAGTGTATAAATATGGAGTTTTATGGCTGTGACTTCAAGACCGATTGTCCACTGAATGCCGTTTGTGAAGGTTGTGTGACGACGTAGCGGCGCAGATACAACTTTATACAGAGACTCTGAGACTGCGATCGGTTTAATCGCTGCTAGCGGCCTATTTCGACTACGGGTTATGCGATCCGGTTCGGCCCACGATCATTCCAATTACGATCATGCCAAATTGATCAATAAATTGAACGGCAAAGTGGAATGGTTTGTAGCTTTAACAGAATTCGATAACATAGTTTAACGCATTATCGAAGTTTATATTAAAATACAGTTGCATTATCAACAAGTGATTATGGAATTATATAATAAGTTAATAACAATCATTTTACTAAAACAAAAGAACACGTGTAGAATGAATGTTGAAAGGCTAGGAATTATTTTAGTCACTCGTTACGCTGACAAGTCATCTGAAATAACAGGAAGTTTGTCATTATGGTAGCTTTGCATACCTTTGAACTGCCGAAACGACCCTCAGACTGCGTAACACTAATGTGTAACGCAAACACGAAATGTAAACATTAAAGCGATGTTAGGAAACGTTACGATGTCAACGTTTCTACGACATCTGTGCAATTGTCTGAATATTTTAGAACTAGGTTTCAATGATAAACATACGAATAATTTCATGTAGCTGCAGAAACTGTCTATCATCGGCTCGTCAAGCGTGTTCACGGGTTTTAAAATTAGCATGTAATTTTAGGTCAAAAACTTCAGGAACATCTCTAGTTAATGGTATAAATTAATGTTCCATATTCTTTATGTTCATAGCTATGGTCGGTAGGCTTGTACGCCATAACCCAAACTAATATTTTAGACATCTACTAGAAATAAAAGAAACCTAGTTTATACACCACTAAAATCCAAGGGTATTTTTTTATTTTAATTACACTTTTAGATTCAATGTAATAAAACAAAGAGACAAACGATAATCAACAAAATGGCGGCATCGACTTAAACGTCTGTAGGACGTACGACACGGCATTGGCAACAATAGTCATTCATTGAAAAGATTCATTGAATGGCGGGTCGTAGTAGGCGTACCCCGATCAACATCTAAGATTAGATAATGTTTTACTACAAGCTACTTGACCGCCTTGAGGATTTTACTATCTACTGTATGTTATGTACTGTTTCTTCAACAATTTTGGTAAAATGTAAACTTCTACATTCTCGTTCTCTTTTCTCCATTGTTCTGTGTTAAAAGGACTAAGAAGTAAAAACTTCTAAAAGTTAAAATTTCTGGGTCCCAAGATACAGGCTCAGCCTAGTTTGGGACACACAGGACAGCATTTGTGCAACTTTTATTATGTATTATTTTATGATAATAAATTATTCTTAATTAAAAAAAAAAAGATAAAATACCTCTAGCTCTTGCCATTTAACTATATGTTGCATTATGTACTGTTTCTTCAACAATTTTGGTCAATGTTAACTGCCACGTATAATGTTTTTTTAACGATTCGAGTACCTAAATATTAGGACGTTTGGTTATTAATGTTAAGTTATACATTCCTCTTTTCATTCTTCTGTATTAACTTCTGTCAAAACTTAGAAGGTAAAATACCCATATCTCTTGCAATTTATAGAGCAGTGGCAGAATTACACCTGTAGGTATGTGTAATAAAAAGATGAAGATGAAAAAACTACATTTTAAATGACAGTGTCATGTTCATAAACGACATATTATTATTGTTGTGTGCGTCGCCGCTCTCTAAATTTCGAGACTATCATCTCAATAATATCATTTTTAACTCAAAATATCAGATTTAGAAACACAAATTCAACGCTCCCATCATTCGATTAAATTGTTACTACAGCATTAAATCGTAGCATATCCAATCCAATGCGTGATTTCAAGCGTGAACTGATTGCTTCATACTTTTCATACAACAGACAAACCACATGATAAAGAAAAAGATTCGTTTTACCTTAGTATACCCTCTTAAAACTCTTAATACTTAGAAAAATTTAAATGTGAAGTGTCTTTGTAAGTTTTAGATATGCTTCGATAGTTCCAGTTTTAATACATCTAAATGTCACAAAAATGTCGCGTTACTTAAAGTTATAAAATAAACTCGTATTTTAGAACTTTACAAAATTAATGTTGTGTTTATCATGTGTGTTATTGTGTTTTTAATTAATTATGACGTTTCATGTTAACGGTCGGATGCAATCAAAACTAAACTTAATTACTTAATGGCTGTAGCAATTAAGTTTATTAACCATTTTACGCTTATCAACGAAGTCCAATTCAACATGCATGTTGGCCGCTTCTATTTTATTTTATTTTTTTATACCATACTGTGATACTGTCTGATAATAATAGGGCATGCACATTAATAGATGCTTGCAACTCCAAGGGAATCTGATGCTCGTGGCCAACTTTTTATAATTTAATTAATTTAGTAGCTTTGCCTGCCCTGGCAAATGGTAGTAAGATCAATTTGGTAGTTTCGTTTGTTTCTTTTGCATTTATAACAGTAGTGTGATATTGATATCTTAGTCCGCAGCAAGCTCGGTTCTCCATACATATATATGCCTGTAATTGGTACATCTATGCCTGTAATTCGTTTATGTAGCTTAAAATGCCATAGTTAAAAAAATACAGCGAATTTCAATTTTTCATACAAAACTTTGTTTTGCTATATTACGTTTGTTTTATAAACTGGAGCTATATAAACTAATTACAGGCATAGATATACTTCATATAATTGTATGTGAAAAGTTTCATTACAATCCAACGCGTAGTTTTAAAATGAGAACGAAACTCCGTTTGTATGGGAAGGCGAAATTCGGCCGAGCTTGCTGCGGACTCTTAACCATTAAAAAACCTTTCACAACATGAGGAATTATTATTATTAAAACAAAAAACCCAACTCCTTACATATATTTTGAAATAGTCTTTTCATTAGCTTTCATTTGATACCGATATTGCTATGGTAAGGCCCGCCCCACTTTTTATTTCCGGCGCCAATTTTTTTTTTGCCATCACTACCACAATTCTGACGAATTCAACGACACCTTATATGTCAAAAACCTTCCAGCCGTTTGGACTGTAGAGCATGCCAAAGAAATGGACATACATACACACATATGCTCAAAAAACATTACCCTCCTGATGCAGTCGGGTAAAAAACATTACCCTCCTAATGCAGTCGGGTAAAAAACATTACCCTCCTAATGCAGTCGGGTAAAAACTGCTAAGGATCAACAAATAACTTCCTTAACTCTGGCAACCTTACTCACCGCCACACTACAAAGTCGCAACATTATTCTTGTCAGCTCACCTTTACCTAAAACAGAAAAAGAAAGGTTAGAAACCATCAATTACAAACAATCTTACATGGTCAAAGATAACATATCTGTTTCTAGTGTCATCCACGATTAGCATATTGCTTTTGCTAGTGGGCGAGCAGTGAAAGTGGTATTAATGGTCACACTGTTGCCTTGTCATGGCGAACTATGATCGCGTGTTTTATACTAAGAACGATTTCACATTAAGATAATGTGAAATATATCTATCGGACAAAGAAGCAAAATATAAAACCTTTTCACTTTTCATGCTCGTAAAATTGACATTTAAGTCACGTAAAATCATTTATTACGACCCTTATTAACTTAGCAATAAAGTTCAAAATCTGCCAGCCCTGCCGGAGCGCCCCGACCGGTGCGCTCCCAACCGGAGCGTCCCGCGCCCCGACCGGCCCGAGTACAATTTTCTGTAGTCTTGAACAAATACGGTAAAATAACTATTTTGTACTTTATTTGTCCCTTTAAAATTTGTGTCAAAAAGAAAGCATTCATGCAAAAATAAAAGGTCATGGGGCATGGGGCACTCTTTAACAGCTGGATTTTCCAAGAGTTATTCGACATGCGATATCGGATCGGACAATGTAAAAACGCTCTAACAGTAACAGCTACTGATAATGGGCGTTTCTATACTGTATCGTGACACAATTTTCTTTTTTTTTTACAATGTTAAGGATAATTTTTTAAATTGTCACAAATGTCAAAAATTACATTTCATATAGTAAAAGAAAATGTCGTGAACGATAAAATCTTGCTATGATAAACTATAAAACGACGATACGATAGAGGATAAAGTGTAAAAGCGCCCAATCGGTGGACCCTATGTCTTTGCAAAAAGGTTTAAGAATTGTCAGTCAATCGACGATGGTACATACTCGTAGAAACGGTTGGTTTTCTAACAAAAATGTATTGGATTTCATTTTCTTAGACCAGATGATTTGTATGTAATGCGTTTTAAATTGTACACATATAGAAGGGTATTCGCTACGTTTTTACCTATTATGTAGTGTTCCATTTATTTTAGTAATACTACTTAAAATTCCAAATTAACTACATTAATAAATAGTTACGCTGTAGCCAATAACAACTGCTTCCGTTGTGGGAAGGCTAAGGAAATAATAACCATAACAAGGAAGGATAATGTTTGGTGAAATTATTAAAATGGAGACGAGGTCAGGCATTACGTAATTTTTGTTTAAGGTTAAAACGTGAAAAATTACATGTCGAATATGGTGGGGAATGACTTTACTAAAAGCGTTATTCATTAACACCATTAAACTTGTAGGAACACTAAATTGTCGGGAAATATACGTTGAGTTACAACATATGGAAACTATAGATAGGAAAGGAAAGGAGCCTTGTAAAAAACGTTGACAATAGTATAGAGAACACTTTTTTTGCAATATGGCGATTAAATAACGATTAAAGACCGAAGTAATAAAAAAAGAAAAGGAAAGACTATCTAAAGATTATAGAAGAAAAAAAGACGGAACAGAGTGAACCTAAAAGGAACTTACGTATTAGACCATATGAAAGTAAACATCATAATCAAACTGTCAACATACATTTCATGCAATAAATAATTGCATGAAATGAAAGATTGGAGATTGCTCCATTGACAAGAGTCCAGCTCTTAAATAGTTAACGATGAGGCAGATACCCGTGACCGTGACTATTTATTATTTGAACCAATTAACGGTCAAGATTTAAAAAAACACGCATCAAGCCATATTGCCTCCTTAAAGTCCAAAAAATTCTGCTGGTGTAGGGTCACTTTTGCCATATAACATTTAAAGTTGCCCTATAAAAAGTTAAAGGCTACTCAGAATTCTCTTCAAGCAAATAGGTGCGGGAGGTTTGGCATAAGTAGTTTAAAAGCTACGTACAAATACGTATATTTGGAATACAAACTAGCAGACGTCTAGACGCGTAAATTTCATATCAAACGGCCAAAGCAAGACCTCGTTAACGTTTTACACCAATCAAGAGCATACAGTTCTAGCAATAAGCGGCATATTGGCGTGAAAAGTAAAATGGACTTGAGACATTTTAGGTCTCGGAGAGAGAATTATGCAAATAGCAACGCCATAAGTGCATAGGTTTTGTATGTTGTTTAAAACAGTTTAAATTTGGAAGTATAATAAACGATCGTAGAACAATTAGCGAGCCGCTATCTGTTCTGGCTATTAGCAATGTCTGGCTAAATAATTACTAGTGAAACTTCGTGCCCTACATGTGCCTAAATGAAGCAAAGGTTGGAGTTGTGTTTTTAAATCAGATTTATGAAGCCAAAGGAAATTTGTCTAAAAAAATCTAAGTGAGCCACACGCGCTGATCAGTCCCCGTACCACGAGTCACTGACAGTGTCAAAACTGACATATACGCTATCCAGAGCGTAATTTACTGTCTATACATCTCGCTCGCACTTATATACGACTACGAGCGAGATGCATAGAAAGTAAGTTACCTTCTCGATAGCGTTTATATCCCTGCCGAACTGGTGGTAGCCAGTGTACACCGTGTCTAGAAATTAGAGCGAGTAGAAGTGTTTTACATACAAAACTTCAGGGCGCGGCTTTTAGGGCGCCGGGTTCGTGCCCTCGGGTATGTAATTTAATTTGTACTTACTACATACCCAGTTGCAACTTATAGTGAAGTGACCCAGGTCTTTTTGGGTTGCAGATGAGTACAACACTATAGGTATTGTGTAACCTGACACGAAAGTTAATAAGAAATCTCTGCTAAGCAAATGTTTGCCAGACGATGAATGCAATCAATATCACAAACATCTATACAATTGTGTCCCTTATCTCGTTGGATTAAGACAAGCGAATGTATACATGTTTATGACTGATGCTAGAAAGCAGCGAAGATAAAGCTATCTAATCTGTTCTATACACGTCGACGGCATTCTTTCTCACGACTGGAAATAAGGAGCATTTGCAGTAAAAGCTGTTTTACAGTGTCGCATACCTAACTCTTTTTTAATGCTTGTATAAAATATAGTATATTTTTGAAAATCTCAGATTTAAACCCCATTTAAGTCCAGTAAGTTTTATCCTGCGCCTGCACCTGATCATGCGTTAATATTATGAGTACGTAGGTATATTAGTAGGTATAATCGTTGTCAAGACCACAGATCTAGAATAGATAAACGATAATAAAAACGAATACATATATTGATTAAAGATAGATAGATAGATAAAGGTTAAAGTATTGTGTATTCATCGATATTATTCAGTTAATTATTAAAGACTGATTTACTATTACCGGAAGACGGTACTATACCTTATCGCTTTGCTTTCCTTGTGAATAATAGTAGTAAACATTTTTATGATTATATAATACTGATGATATAAAACACTCAGTTTTAATATTAAAACAAGAACACGTCTAAAACAAAATCGATTAGAAATACCGTATAAGTAGTAGCTATCTTTTGCAACTGATTGCGTGAAAGGAATTTACAACAGAACGATTCGAGCATTAAGGCAGCTTATAAACACTGAATACATGAACAAATATGTTAATATTTAATATATTAACTACTAGCGACCCACCTAGCCTTAACCTTAACAAATTATACGCCTAAACCTTCCTCAAGAATCACTATCAAGTAAAAGGCGCATGAAAATCCGTTCAGTGTTTTTGAGTTTATCGCGAACATGTAGATATACCTACAGACACAGAGGCGGAGGTGGACTTTGTTGTAGGCAATTCTAAGAAGATGTACCAAAGCTACATAGTACCTATAGGCATTTCTAGGAACCCTTAGTAACCAAAATTGGCAACAACTAAGCACTGGGTCATCATCCACTTAGCACGTCCCGCCATCTTCGCCAATCAAGTCGTTAACCTCTGACTGTGTTCCTCACAAAATCTTTACTCATAAGAACCAGCTTACATAGACCTTCGGATTCTAAACAAACGTGCGCAATGCGGGCTAAAATGCCGGTCCGCTGTCAGACAAGTACTGGGTGTTTTAACAGTTACTCAGTTTAAATATAGTCACAAAACGCAGTTTGTCCAAACAACTTTGCACGTTTGATCAACCAAATTAAAAGTTCCATTCATATAAAACGTCTATATACATCTCGTTTGCACTAATAAGCAAGTAACGTTAGTGAATATGTCAATGTCAAAACTGGTGGTAGCGGTACTGTTGTAATTACCTGAAATTAGACATACCTAACTACTTTTTGCTTCCACCAGTACCCCTAGTGTAAATATTTTCGACAGCGAAACGTGACGTACGCGTTTGCGTTAAGTCTCATTTTGTATGGGTTTTTAAACAGCGCGCCAAGCGGGACGTTTTGGAAAGTCAAAAATCTCATACAAAATGACACTTAACGCAAACGCGTAAGTCACGTTTCGCTGTCGAAAATATTTACACTAGGGGTACAGATGTCGATTGCGTTTTCGGCTCCCATCATAATTGTTTAAATTTTTCCACGTGAAGGTTTTTTGAGATCTAAATTTAGGTATCACAATCAGGCCGAAAATGGGACTGGTCGACCCCAATCGATCGATACACAAATAGACCCCAAATTATCGGATGAAATACTTCTACTCGTAACTTATCAAAAATGACGCATGCACAGTGAGCTGCGAAATTGCATGGAGAAATTATGAATGAGTTCATTCATAAAGTTGCCATGCGCTTTTAAGACTGATGGTACAATTAAAATTTTTGGAGCCAGAAACGTCACTGTTGACAGTCGACTTGATCCATAACATTTCAGAAACACAAAACAATAAATCGAATAGGGCTCTTGGTTCCTTCCCGTACGTATGTGTTGGTACGTTGGTAGGTACGTACAGCCCCTGTTAATTAACTACTACATTAATGTAGAGTTCAAACGGACACAAAAGATAATGCATGCTGACGTCACAGCAGGACATATAAATAGCGAGGAATATGGCGCTGATATCTGCCATAGTCATCCACTCCTGCGCAAGCTAATGAAACAAGCGCCGGGAAAACAAATTTTTCAAGTTTTTTTTTTTTTTTAAACTGCAACTGCATGGCCTTTGTTAATGTAGAGTTGTTATGTGTCAAGTAACCAATTATAAGTATAATTGGTGCGAGCTAGATGTGCTGCAAGTAGGGTTGCCAACCTTAGTGCACAGATTTGCGGTACATTTGCGATCAAATTGCGGGATCTGGGTATAAAATGCGGCACTCCTTCACCCGGTCTAACTGGGTAAAGTATATTGATCGTCAACTTATTGAAAGGCATGCAAAATTAAACCAATTTTACTTTCTTATTGCACATTAAAATATAACTTTTACAACAAATATTAAAAATACATTGTTCTTACAATACTCAAATTTACAACTGAACGTTTAAGTGCTTATAATCTGGTCTACTTTAGGGCTCCAGAAACGGGACGTACCGCATATAGCGGGACGGTTGGCAACCCTAGCTGCAAGTGATAAGTGACATCAATAATAGATTTAAAACATGAATTGAATATCGTTTTTATTCCCAAGATGTAATAAGTTAAATGATACACACATACTGTTAAATCATACACTCGATATGTGTGGATTCTAAAATAGAGTTTAAAGGACTAAAAGTGTAAACAAACTAATTCTACTTTATTATTATTAGTTATGTAATGACGCATTATTTTAGAACGATGTTTCTATGCAAGTTTAACTCTTCCCGCATTTTTCTATTGAAAAATCTGTCGATTACACATTTTTCGTCAGGAAATATAAAAACATATTTATGCTGCGTCAAGTGCTAACCAAAGCTAGTCATAACTCATAACTTATCATTCGACATGTTGCCTCCCTGTCACTTGCCACTTACGTACGAATCTACAAGTGCGACAAAGAGGCAACACGTCGAACGTTCGCGGTAGGCCCCCTGTTCAGATGAAATATAGCGTTTCCCAGTGACATCGCTTACATAAACACTAGCAATTAACATGTCAGCCTGGCTCTCTCTCTGTAAGTGATATTTCTAGTTTGCATAATTACAGATAGGGCTTTAAAGGGATTGCTTCGAATTGATTGGATAGAAATTGTGAAACAGACCTTTATTCATGTAGTTGGCGTATTTATTTCTCTTAGATTTCTCGCGTTTTTTACGCGAAACAAATCGTCATTTACAGAAAAAATGGTGAAAGGGGATGAGTTAATTATTTTTATTACCTATACATACATGTAAAATGCAGGTTATCGTTCTTTCGTTCAAGTATTATTACTAATTTAATGCATTAAAGTATTTGCTACTTAAAGGATGCGGCAGGAAAATAAACATATTCCCGAGCCAGTATTTTGAGAATTACTGTTTAAAGGAAATATGTACACATACAAAAACTACATACTTGGTTGGTAGAGAATACCTTAAGCATCAAGTCCGCCTTTTAATTAAAATAGTACATTACGATACAAGTGCGAAAAATAGGAAATTCGAAACGAGTGGCGATAAATTAAAACACGACCGAAGGGAGTGTTTTAAATCGACACGGGTTGCGAATTACCTATTCGCACATGTATCGTACAACGTTTTACAGTACATATGGCCCTTTAAATGTTCGACACAGTAACGTAATATGCTACTTCTCGCACTAGTGCTATAAAGTAGCCCCATATGTACTGTAAAAAATATTTTATTCAAGGTATTTGGCTCATATATACAAAACATTACAAAATTCATAATTAAAATTACTAATTTACCATACGATTTTGTACGATAAGATTTTCTTTGTATAAAATACTTGTCAAAAAGTCCCATTTGCCTCCAAAAACTAGAATATCTCAAGTGTAAACTGCGATCACGAGATGCAAATTTTCCTGACCGCTGTCTCCTTTTAGAACTGTGGGAAACACGCTCCTATAATTTACCATGTACCACGCGAAAGCTAAAAGTCACGAAGATTCAAAGAACGCTAAAGAAACGTACAAACACGTTATTAACACTTGGATAATCTGAAGGCGCTTTCATATGTATTTTTCTTATAATCTCTGAGTGCTATCTCAGTTTTAAAATATGTGTTTTTCACATCAAGATGGTTTTGAAAGCAGGCGCGGCTCATTCCGCCGCATTTAGTACAATACGTGACGTCGCGTCCGAAATACCTAATACTATGTAGTACCTACAAATTACCTCCAATAAAATTTAAATTTCAATCAATTTTACATTTACATAAGAGAGAGATAGCACTAGAGCAAGTACTAAAAGTAATATACATTTTATTTTTCTTTTAACGACGTAACAACCAAATTCAGTAGCTAATCGTCAAAATTAGGCGAGAGAAACTTACTACTTTAATAGATCATGACCGTTACAAGTACCCCTAGTGTAAGTTTGATCGACATCATAACGTGACGAACGCGTTTGCGTTAAGTCTCATTTTGTATAGGATTTTGAGTTTCCAAAACGTCCCGCTTGGCGGCTCTTTCGAAATCCAATACAAAATGAGACTAAACGCAAACGCGTACGTCACGTTTGGAAATCGAATTTATTTACACTAGGGGTAAAGGTCTGTCATCTTGATGTTTACTAAATCAAATACTTAAAATTCACGTTTAATTCAATCCATATTATAGTAAGACGGCGCTTGATTGTCCTTATGATTCTGGGTAGGAAAAAACCGGCCAAGTGCGAGTCGGACTCGCGCACGAAGGGTTCCGTACCATTACCTATAAAAACAGCAAAAAAATTACGTTTGTTGTATGGGAGGCCCCTTAAATATTTATTTTATTCTGTTTTGTTTAGTATTTGTTGTTATAGCGGCAACAGAAATACATCATCTGTGAAAATTTCAACTGTCTAACTGTCACGGTTCATGAGATACAGCCTGGTGACAGACGGACGGACGGACGGACAGCGGAGTCTTAGTAACAGGGTCCCGTTTTACCCTTTGGGTACGGAACCCTAAAAATGCAAAATGAGGATCAAAAGTTAAGGGCGAATTAAAAGGTTAAACAGGGGGTGTTGCGGCCCCCTGCATTACCTACACACACTCTTTGTCGGATTTTATATGTTTTTCATATGAAAATGGTATTAAAACCGAGAATTTCTTAGAATAGCCGATGAGTTCATGCGTAAGTTCCGAACGGGATCCGCAGACCGTGACCCAGATTGTGTTTATTTGTGGCCTCAAATCGCAACGGACTAACCATGCATAACATAATCGCTACAATAATAACATACATTGTAATTTGTGGTTTGTATTGTAGGGAAAACCAGCAGAACTAGCAAGAAAAGCTAAAATTTTGCTAATAGTACCAGAAAGTTCGATTATTTACGATGGCATTGAATAATATGCCAGACTGGCCCGAGGACGAGGACATTTTTAACACAACATAACGCTTGCAAACAAAATAGTACAATTCACCTGATAGTAAAATTATATCCTGGGCTTATTAAAGTTCAGAAGTGACACATGTGCATTGCCGCCTTTATAACAATATGTACGAAAATATACTTTCACCGTCTACAACTTTCCTCAATGTGGACACAAATCCTCGGCAGCTTTTAAATGTGCAGCATGTTTTCATACATTTTACTTCTGCTTATATGATTCCCCGATCAATAGGCGATCTTTGGTTGGTTCCTTCAGAATCTTACGAAAGTTTAAAAGGGTTCACTTGTTACACAAAAAATAAACTCTAATCAAAACTAATTGCACTGTAATTCAACCTTCCATTCGGTCGTGTTGTGAAACTCTAAACCATCACAATTAGTGTTAACAGTTCATTAAAGTCAATGTCATCGAATTAAACAGTATGACAGTTTTTAACAGCAATTTAAATAGTACCGGATCGCGTCATAGTTACATCATCAACTGTTTATTTTGCCTTAAGAACGTGTTCGAAACATTGTCCACCTTGAGAATAATCATGATTGTAATCATCTTTATACATAGATTCTATATTTGCAAGATGATTCCAGTTTACCTCCTGTGACCCAATACGCGCAACAGCTATTGAAAGAACAGTTTGAATTTAGAATGTATTCCGCGAGAATAAGGTAAACAATTGAATGTTTTCTAACGGCTGTGACTGCTGCTATGCATGGTAGAGCAATTCTGCGAGATTGTTTTGATTCTTTATTTGATTTGTTATCTAGTATCTATAGATCGTGTCATTCACGAAGACGCGTGCCAAGACTCGTATTGTCATGTTATTAAAGATTAGATTTGACAAATCTGCGCGTCATCGTGAATGACACGAACTACTTATATGTACCGTTTTAGTTAAAGTTATACACTAAATTTTTTTTAAATCGAGCTCATTGGATATAATAGAATAGACAAAAAGTACGAAAGTGACCGTCAAGGGAAGTCTGTATTCAGCAGTGAGACCTACTATATTAGTAGGCTAATTAAAAGTATGAAAATCATATGGAAATTTCTACTCAACTATCTTCATGCAGACCTTGCGGCTGAAGAAGTTGCCTTTCATTTCATTCCGCTTTTCTCCCATTGTCGTTAAGCTTGATCAAATGACATCAATAATCTTTTAGATGGGCCAATTTTGAACTAAACTTACTCCTTAGTAATATGGCGAAAAATGTAAACATCTCTGACGTCGACTGTACATGGCCTACAAACTGACACGTTTTATGCTTAGGTAGCAGTGTTACATCGAAGAAACCCTTTCAGCTGTTCAGGATATTAAACGTCAAATCTATCGTTAACCCGTTAAAAGCATGGGGTTTTTCTCCTACTTCATGAATGCCATGCCATGATTGATGTGTTTTCACTATAGATGCGTATCTATCGATCTATGGGCGTTGCAGGCTTCGTGCAGAGCTAAAACGCGAGTTACAAGCAAATTCATTAATCATTGATAGTTGCAAAGGGCTGTCGCCTGTTGCCGACACCGGAAAGTTGTAAACCCCGGACAATACAAGTAAAACGGCACATTTACGTCTGGTACCTAACGGCCTTAGTTTTAAGTATTTTTGTTTTTTAAAACCTGCTCATAATATATCACTGATCAGTGCTGCAGTATCACTCAGTTTTCGGGCCCTTGTTTCTCGATTGCTCAGAGCAGTAATTGAGCCACAGTGTTGAAGCACAAAGGGTCTTAAAACTAGGGCCCGCGAAAATACTAAATTCCAGACAATCCGGCCTAAATCAAAGCAGGAAAAGACCCGGCCGTGACCGCTGGGTCGAAAAGTTTGGAAACGCCTGATCTAGAGTGTAGAGAAAGATATGTAACATTCCGCTGTTAGACACCGATTTTGTTAGATTAGCCAGTGAGAAATCTGTATCTCTTTACTATTTTGTGTCCTGGCGCAGATTTAAACCCGGACGCTATTGAAACCCCTATCGAAACGCTATAGTTAAAGAGGAGGAAGCTTGAATATAATGAGAAGTAAAAATATCGTTGCTTAGAAATCTGCGCCAATGGTTTAAAAAAGCACACGATCATTTTTAGAGCTGCTGTGTCGAAGGTTCAGATTGCTATGATGATAGCAAGAAAATTTAAACCCCCGTTCGGACACTCCTCGGACACAAAAGTGGGACAAATCCGAACAACCCGGACAGATGGCAGCCCTATACGGGCATTGCGACCTATAAGTTCAATTGACACTTTAATTCCGCTCCATTGACGTACGGTTGGAACGGGAATCGAAATGTGGTGACCATATTTGACATATTTAAAGACATTTTGATACAATGAAAGGGGAGGAGAATTATAGTTGTTTCGACTTTCAATGACGGTCTCGACGGTCAACGAAAAATAGTACGAGCAACGCTAACTGGCGCGGACGCGTGCGTAGGATTTTACCCACGATCGTACCCATATTTACAAATTGACATAATATTGATATTGATCCCGAACGCGACCGGCGCCACGTTCCCGCGTGCTGCGCGCGCGCCGGCGGATACGCGGCCAGTAAAAATAGCCAGTAGTTCTATTTCTGGACCACGCCGGCGCCCGCCGATGACGGAGGGGATACTGCTCGAGTGTATTAATCATCTTTGACTTTAAACAAGTCTGTCAAAAAATATTAGTCAAAACGAACGACCAAGCTAAAGCTTTGCAATGTCAGTGTGTGAAAGTATCATAAACATCAAATTCGTATAACAATATGACGTTGAACAACAAACGGTGTATGATTTTGTCCCGGTAGCCGTCGAGACGCCGGGGCCTTGGTGTGCCGAGGCCAAAACCTTTGATCAAGGAATTCAAGGACACAGAGCGACGGTTGAAAGGACGGCTGCGACCATCTCTCTGGTTCTTTCCTGGTCCAACAAATATCACTGGCCATTCAGCGAGGGAATTGCGTCAGTATTTTTGGCACATCTGGTCCGGGTGAATACCAGAGTGGGGGGTAAATTAATTTGTATTTATGTTTTGTATAGGTGTACTTAGGTAGGCCGTTGTCGAAACCAGTTGTGGATTTATATTTCATAGGTACATATTTTAACGAAGCGTGTTGCGGGTGTCTTTTGCTGGATTATATTGACGAATCCTGCATCCTTTGAGGATTTTGCCAAAGAACAAACCAAAAGGGCAATGGGGTTTCTTAACGGGTTTTTTTTTTACTTATTCTTAGTCACAATACGATACCGATTATACTCTTAAAACTAGTTTTGAAGGAATAGTATTGTAAGAATAATTTTGCAAATTAATTCAAAGGTTTATTTGAGGGACATTAAACTAGAGTGGGGAATCCCAAATCCCTTTTGTATATGAGAAGCCCAGCATTGGCACGTATACAAGTTGAGAAGACATAATAAGTTTTGAAGTGTGCTGTCATCTCACTTCAACACATACGTGACTTCTAGCCGTTTTGGCCACATTAATATTTAAACAAGGTCGCTCACAGTAGACCATACAAAATGTACAAATATTTGCCTCCTAACTTACAAAGTCCACACTCATGAGTATGTTGTATCATTTTCTAAAACAGCCTAAGTATATACAGGTTTGAGCGTGACTTAAGACCTTTTAGGAGAGTTGTAGTTTCGGCGTGGGAACTACTGAATAATATGAGGAAGTGTAAGTACGAAAAAAGTAGCCTAGAACGAGGCGGGCGGTAAATGGTTCCGTATGGTTCCGTACTTAGCTTTTTCGAGAACGCAAAATGAGAAAATATGAAAAATGTGGTACAGTTTTAGAAACCAATTTTCCACATACTAACCTATACCTACATTTATTGAAACTTAAAGAGACGTCTTTAGTGACGATTTACCATTTCATATTTTTATACAGACTAAATTTTAAGTTTCGTTTAGAGTTCGTCTAAACTAACCTTGCACTGAACTTGCATCCGTAAACTGTGGATATATCCTATTTTCATAGCAATTTCACATTTATAGCACTTCCCCACTCTGTCGCTTGCCAAATCGATGCAAACTTCCAAAGTTAGCCTGCTCTGAGAGTCAGGCTGATCAACCTTTTAGTGACTGTAGTTTTTATAAAATGAAATTTTGTAAAAGACGTGGAAGCAAGGAAATTAATCCTAAAATTCTTAAAATGTCAACGTATTTTTGGTCTGGCGTCCGCGTCCGGCAAAAGACAATGCATTCCCTTGCTGGACGCACAACCGTCGACATCTCCAGCACCTTCTGATGATGCCTCGTAGAGAGGCGAAACACGTGTCGAGTTTTGTCATTTTTTTGGTCGCAAGTATAACAGGGGAGCACTGATTAACTAGCATGTAATTTTTTTGCGGATTAGCAAAAATATATATTTGTTATTATTAATATGGACTCCCGCAAAAAGTAACGCCTAATTCTATTAATTACCTCCCTGTGATGACACCTTTATACAACTATAGCAGCAATTGAACTCCAATAGCGTTGCATAACGCTCACATTCCATCATTTAGTCCATTTGTGAACCGGGACGAAGGAAGCGGTTCCCAGAGAACATTTAGCATGTCTCTGAGTCGTCAGACTACTTTCGATTTCGACGAACTGGTATATTTGTGTAAGTAATTCAGATGGTGAGAGTGCTTGTAAATGTCATTTACTTTGTAAAGAATAAGACCCGATAGGACTGATAGACAGAGGAAAGCCTAAAACTACGTACCTATCTCAGCCAAGTGATAAAGAATGCGTCGCATGAGGAAATCAAAAAAGTGGCCCATGAAAGAAAGGACTGGCGATTACTTCAACGACAAGAGCAGAGCTCTTAAGTTACAATGATGATGATGAAGACTGAAGGTACAAAACAACTCCTAACTTTGGGACCGTGGTGCGCAAACGCACATAAACTAATTAGACAGCTTTAAAAAAAACACTGAGGTCACCGGGGACCGTTCGGATGTCTTTCCTTTGACCCCAGGTTTTTTTAAATTTACCAAGTCGATGGTAGACAAGCCTACAGCCCGCCTGATGGTAGTCAGTTCCTTTAGCATATGGACGCTTGTATTCAGTGTGACATGTGCATTGTTGACCATTTAAAAACCAAATTTACACTCTTTTCGAACCCCACAATCTCTCTTTGAAACCTCAGCAAGGAATTTATACTACAAACACTACATTAATTCATTCCATTTCTTCAATAAACTAGACAGTCAAATAAAGTGTGTCTAAATTTGTATTAACCCTAACACCATATCCACAAGGATATGCAAGTATGAAGGGATTTCAAGGCCGAAGGTTAATTCCATAACAAGCGTTAATGGATTCCATACGGGTGGTCTCACTACTATATCTTGACCCCCAGAGTGACTATGCCAAACCAAACTAATCAAACTTATCCTTCACACTTACGCGGTTCTTAGCAAGTGTGAGAGAGATAGTGTTATGATCAGGGACTGAAAAGGTACCCTTAAAAGCGGTTTTGACCGGTCTTTTTAAAGGGTACCCGACCGTTAAACTAGCATTTCGGTACCGATATCAACGCTTTGGGTATCCAAATAAGCTTCCGACCAAACGGTACCGTTAAATAAAAGTACCTTTAAAACCATTTTGAAACGGTACCCGACCGTTGAAATAGCATTACGGAAGCGGTATCAATACTTTAGGTATCCAAACAAGCTTCCGTTCAAACGGTACCCTTAGACTTTAAAACAATTTTGAAAGGGTACCCGACCGTTAAAATAGCATTCCGGAAGCGATATCAATACTTTGGGTATCCAAACAAGCTTCCGTCCAAACGTTACCCTTAAGTACAAGTATCTTGCCACGCGATCGGATACCCCAATACAAACCGGTCACTCAATTTGAATGATCGTCCGCCATCTTGGATTTGGGCATTTAAGCTCAGATTCAGATGTAAATCGATATCTGAGGATCCCAGAGGACCTTTATTATGATTCTGAGGTCAAATTTTTAGAAAACGCACGCCATTTTTGATTTCGGCATTTAAGCTCAGATTGAGATGAAAATCGATATCTGAGGATCCCAGAGGACCTTTATTATGATTCCGAGGTCAAATTTTTAGAAAACGCACGCAATTTTTGATTTCGGCATTTAAGCTCAGATTGAGATGAAAATCGATATCTGAGGATCCCAGAGGACCTTTATTATGATTCTGAGGTCAAATTTTTAGAAAACGCACGCCATTTTAAATTTCGGCTTTTAAGCTCAGATTGAGATGAAAATCGATATCTGAGGATCCCAGAGGACCTTTATTATGATTCCGAGGTCAATTTTTTAGAAAACGCACGCCATTTTTGATTTCGGCATTTAAGCTCAGATTGAGATGAAAATCGATATCTGAGGATCCCAGAGGACCTTTATTATGATTCTGAGGTCAAATTTTTAGAAAACGCACGCCATTTTTGTTTTCGGCATTTAAGCTCAGATTGAGATGAAAATCGATATCTGAGGATTCCAGAGGACCTTTATTATGATTCTGAGGTCAAATTTTTAGAAAACGCACGCCATTTTTGTTTTCGGCATTTAAGCTCAGATTGAGATGAAAATCGATATCTGAGGATCCCAGAGGACCTTTATTATGATTCCGAGGTCAAATTTTTAGAAAACGCACGCAATTTTTGATTTTGGCATTTAAGCTCAGATTGAGATGAAAATCGATATCTGAGGATCCCAGAGGACCTTTATTATGATTCTGAGGTCAAATTTTTAGAAAACGCACGCCATTTTTGATTTCGGCATTTAAGCTCAGATTGAGATGAAAATCGATATCTGAGGATCCCAGAGGACCTTTATTATGATTCTGAGGTCAAATTTTTAGAAAACGCACGCCATTTTTGATTTCGGCATTTAAGTTCAGATTGAGATGAAAATCGATATCTGAGGATCCCAGAGGACCTTTATAATGATTCCGAGGTCAAATTTTTAGAAAACGCACGCCATTTTGAATTTCGGCATTTAAGCTAAGATTGAGATGAAAATCGATATCTGAGGATCCCAGAGGACCTTTATAATGATTCCGAGGTCAAATTTTTAGAAAACGCACGCCATTTTAAATTTCGGCATTTAAGCTCAGATTGAGATGAAAATTGATATCTGAGGATCCCAGAGGACCTTTATTATGATTCTGTGGTCAAATTTTTAGAAAACGCACGCCATTTTTGATTTCGGCATTTAAGTTCAGATTGAGATGAAAATCGATATCTGAGGATCCCAGAGGACCTTTATTATGATTCTGAGGTCAAATTTTTAGAAAATGCACGCCATTTTTGTTTTCGGCATTTAAGCTCAGATTGAGATGAAAATCGATATCTGAGGATCTCAGAGGACCTTTATTATGATTCCGAGGTCAAATTTTTAGAAAACGCACGCCATTTTAAATTTCGGCATTTAAGCTCAGATTGAGATGAAAATCGATATCTGAGGATCCCAGAGGACCTTTATTATGATTGCGAGGTCAAATTTTTAGAAAACGCACGCCATTTTAAATTTCGCCATTTAAGCTCGGATTGAGATGAAAATCGATATCTGAGGATCCCAGAGGACCTTTATTATGATTCTGAGGTCAAATTTTTAGAAAACGTACGCCATTTTTGTTTTCGGCATTTAAGCTCAGATTGAGATGAAAATCGATATCTGAGGATCCCAGTGGACCTTTATTATGATTCCGAGGTCAAATTTTAAGAAAACGCACGCCATTTTTGTTTTCGGCATTTAAGCTCAGATTGAGATGAAAATCGATATCTGAGGATCCCAGAGGACCTTTATTATGATTCCGAGGTCAAATTTTTAGAAAACGCACGCCATTTTTGATTTCGGCATTTAAGCTCAGATTGAGATGAAAATCGATATCTGAGGATCCCAGAGGACCTTTATTATGATTCCGAGGTCAAATTTTTAGAAAAAGCACGCCATTTTTGATTTCGGCATTTAAGCTCAGATTGAGATGAAAATCGATATCTGAGGATCCCAGAGGACCTTTATTATGATTCCGAGGTCAAATTTTTAGAAAACGCACGCCATTTTAAATTTCGGCATTTAAGCTCAGATTGAGATGAAAATCGATATCTGAGGATCCCAGAGGACCTTTATAATGATTCTGAGGTCAAATTTTTAGAAAACGCACGCCAGTTTTGATTTCGGCATTTAAGCTCAGATTGAGATGAAAATCGATATCTGAGGATCCCAGAGGACCTTTATTATGATTCTGAGGTCAAATTTTTAGAAAACGCACGCCATTTTTGTTTTCGGCATTTAAGCTCAGATTGAGATGAAAATCGATATCTGAGGATCCCAGAGGACCTTTATTATGATTCCGAGGTCAAATTTTTAGAAAACGCACGCCATTTTAAATTTCGGCATTTAAGCTCAGATTGAGATGAAAATCGATATCTGAGGATCCCAGAGGACCTTTATAATGATTCTGAGGTCAAATTTTTAGAAAACGCACGCCAGTTTTGATTTCGGCATTTAAGCTCAGATTGAGATGAAAATCGATATCTGAGGATCCCAGAGGACCTTTATTATGATTCTGAGGTCAAATTTTTAGAAAACGCACGCCATTTTTGTTTTCGGCATTTAAGCTCAGATTGAGATGAAAATCGATATCTGAGGATCCCAGAGGACCTTTATTATGATTCCGAGGTCAAATTTTTAGAAAACGCACGCCATTTTTGATTTCGGCATTTAAGCTCAGATTGAGATGAAAATCGATATCTGAGGATCCCAGAGGACCTTTATTATGATTCCGAGGTCAAATTTTTAGAAAACGCACGCCATTTTTGATTTCGGCATTCAAGCTCAGATTGAGATGAAAATTGATATCTGAGGATCCCAGAGGACCTTTATTATGATTCCGAGGTCAAATTTTTAGAAAACGCACGCCATTTTAAATTTCGGCATTTAAGCTCAGATTGAGATGAAAATCGATATCTGAGGATCCCAGAGGACCTTTATAATGATTCTGAGGTCAAATTTTTAGAAAACGCACGCCAGTTTTGATTTCGGCATTTAAGCTCAGATTGAGATGAAAATCGATATCTGAGGATCCCAGAGGACCTTTATTATGATTCTGAGGTCAAATTTTTAGAAAACGCACGCCATTTTAAATTTTGGCATTTAAGCTCAGATTGAGATGAAAATCGATATCTGAGGATCCCAGAGGACCTTTATTATGATTCCGAGGTCAAATTTTTAGAAAACGCACGCCATTTTTGATTTCGGCATTTAAGCTCAGATTGAGATGAAAATCGATATCTGAGGATCCCAGAGGACCTTTATTATGATTCCGAGGTCAAATTTTTAGAAAACGCACGCCTTTTTTGTTTTCGGCATTTAAGCTCAGATTGAGATGAAAATCGATATCTGAGGATCCCAGAGGACCTTTATAATGATTCCGAGGTCAAATTTTTAGAAAACGCACGCCATTTTAAATTTCGGCATTTAAGCTCAGATTGAGATGAAAATCGATATCTGAGGATCCCAAAGGACCTTTATTATGATTCTGAGGTCAAATTTTTAGAAAACGCACGCCATTTTTGATTTCGGCATTTAAGTTCAGATTGAGATGAAAATCGATATCTGAGGATCCCAGAGGACCTTTATTATGATTCTGAGGTCAAATTTTTAGAAAACGCACGCCATTTTTGTTTTCGGCATTTAAGCTCAGATTGAGATGAAAATCGATATCTGAGGATCCCAGAGGACCTTTATTATGATTCCGAGGTCAAATTTTTAGAAAACGCACGCCATTTTAAATTTCGGCATTTAAACTCAGATTGAGATGAAAATCGATATCTGAGGATCCCAGAGGACCTTTATTATGATTGCGAGGTCAAATTTTTAGAAAACGCACGCCATTTTAAATTTCGGCATTTAAGCTCAGATTGAGATGAAAATCGATATCTGAGGATCCCAGAGGACCTTTATTATGATTCTGAGGTCAAATTTTTAGAAAACGCACGCCAGTTTTGATTTCGGCATTTAAGCTCAGATTGAGATGAAAATCGATATCTGAGGATCCCAGAGGACCTATTTTATGAATATAACATAACTTACTTTTACTTTTCACTTTATCTAAATCCACGAATTCCAGGGTGAATGTCTTGCACTCGCGTTTCAACTCTGGCCTTGTCGGTGTCAGTCTTACTCATGGGGCGACACTTAGAAATGTAGTTAACATTAGTTAAGATGGAGGCGATTTATATTAATTGAATCGAGACATCTCTAACTTTTGCTTAAAGTCCACTTCCGATTATGCAAACTACGCCACCAGATGTCACTATAAAATTGATACAATTTAAATATGGAAGTCGGACGTAAGGAATACAATCTCCATGTACCTACCAAAAAATGACCGTCCGTCCGTCTCTAGTTAGGTGACAAAACGGCGCACGGTGGGCTGAAAATCGGCCTTCATAGAAATAGAAACCGAAGTCTTAAATTTGAACTTTTTTTATTGGAATAGCTTTTGTTGGGTTTTATTATGTCCCAAAATTAATCTATCGTAAGTAGCGTCTAAGAATATATTATTGAAAAATAAAAAATAAAAACTACATTAAAATATATCTTAAACAAAACTACATAAAGATAAAAAGGAAAAAGATTCAAAACTAAAACTACAACTAAAGTTATAAGTAAAAAATTGGCTCCAGCTCGGTGCCTTGTGGCAAGGTGCCTAGAAGGCTGGACAGCAATAATGCCAATGCGTTGTGCGAGGTAAGAGCCAGCCCTCTTGTCACCCGTTGCCTACACGAGGCGCTTCGAAAGCTCTTTAAAAATGTTGTGAGCGCCAGGTCCCCACGGGCCAAGGGTTTCCACCCCAAAAGGCTCAAACATATAGCTCAAATCTTAGCTAATTTGGTTGGAAAAATAATTAGTTATATTTTTTTTTTCAAAATCTTTGTATGGCGCGTATCAGAAAAATCGAGTTTTCTCCGAAAATAAAATTTAACCGTAATATCCTGACAGATGATTTTAAAACCAATTATTCTTGATTTTTCCACATAATTAGAATTTTCCTACGGGGTGCACTTTGTTTTAAATCGTTTTTTTTTTTAATACGGTTATATTCGTTATTTTGACTACAAAAAATGAATTTGAGTTTGATCGAACCAATAACTTACGCGTAGTGAATGATGGATGTAATGGTTTTATTTTCAATTTTCTACTTGTAACTCTTGTGTGTTTATTATTTATCTACTTAATTAAAACAATGAGCAAAAGTTATTTCAGCATGAAAAAATAAGTTTTTTTATTTTTTATTAAATAAGTGCATACGGTAGAAAAGTTCGCGTTATGTCAAAATATCCTTAATAATTGGTACAAGGTCGGTACATCTGCAAGGATATTACGGTATACATTAAATTTTTGAAAAAAAAAAACCGTTTTACTCGTACGCTCCATACATTTGGTTAAAACAAAAATTCACTACGCGTAGATTATTGGTTCGATAAAACTCAACTTAATTTTTTGTAGTCAAAGTAACAAGTATAACCGTATTACAATAAAAAAATACAAAAAAAAATTAAAAATTACATCGATTTAAAAAAAAAGTGCACCCCGTAGGAAAATTCTAATTATATGGAAAAATCAAGAATAATTGGTTTTAAAATCATCTGTCAGGATATTACGGTTAAATTTTATTTTCGGAGAAAACTCGATTTTTCTGATACGCGCCATACAAAGATTTTGAAAAAAAAAATATAATTAATTATTTTTCCAACCAAATTAGCTAAGATTAATTTTTGGACATAATAAAACCCAACAAAAGCTATTCCAATAAAAAAAATTCAAAATTAATACTTCGGTTTCTATTTCTATGAAGGCCGATTTTCAGCCCACAGTGCGGCCGCCATCTTGGATTTCAAAATGGTCATCATTTTCGAAATCTGCACTCCCTAAAACCTATGAAACGATATTCATGACGACTTTTATGACAGTGCACGGCCGCCATCTTGGATTCCAAAATGGTCATCATTTTCGAAATCTGCACTCCCTAAAACCTATAAAACGATATCCATGACGACTTTTATGACAGAATGCACGGCCGCCATCTTGGATTCCAAAATGGTCATCATTTTCGAAATCTGCACTCCCTAAAACCTATAAAACGATATCCATGACGACTTTTATGACAGAGTGCACGGCCGCCATCTTGGATTGCAAAATGGTCATCATTTTCGAAATCTGCACTCCCTAAAACCTATAAAACGATATCCATGACGACTTTTATGACAGAGTGCACGGCCGCCATCTTGGATTCCAAAATGGTCATCATTTTCGAAATCTGCACTCCCTAAAACCTATAAAACGATATCCATGACGACTTTTATGACAGAATGCACGGCCGCCATCTTGGATTCCAAAATGGTCATCAATTTCGAAATCTGCACTCCCTAAAACCTATAAAACGATATCCATGACGACTTTTATGACAGATTGCACGGCCGCCATCTTGGATTGCAAAATGGTCATCATTTTCGAAATCTGCACTCCCTAAAACCTATAAAATGATATCCATGACGACTTTTATGACAGAGTGCACGGCCGCCATCTTGGATTCCAAAATGGTCATCATTTTCGAAATCTGCACTCCCTAAAACCTATAAAACGACATCCATGACGACTTTTATGACAGAATGCACGGCCGCCATCTTGGATTCCAAAATGGTCATCATTTTCGAAATCTGCACTCCCTAAAACCTATAAAACGATATCCATGACGACTTTTATGACAGATTGCACGGCCGCCATCTTGGATTGCAAAATGGTCATCATTTTCGAAATCTGCACTCCCTAAAACCTATAAAACGATATCCATGACGACTTTTATGACAGAGTGCACGGCCGCCATCTTGGATTCCAAAATGGTCATCATTTTCGAAATCTGCACTCCCTAAAACCTATAAAATGATATCCATGACGACTTTTATGACAGAGTGCACGGCCGCCATCTTGGATTCCAAAATGGTCATCATTTTCGAAATTTGCACTCCCTAAAACCTATAAAACGATATCCATGACGACTTTTATGACAGAATGCACGGCCGCCATCTTGGATTCCTAAATGGTCATCATTTTCGAAATCTGCACTCCCTAAAACCTATAAAACGATATCCATGACGACTTTTATGACAGAGTGCACGGCCGCCATCTTGGATTCCAAAATGGTGATCAATTTCGAAATCTGCACTCTCTAAAACCTATAAAACGATATCCATGACGACTTTTATGACAGAGTGCACGGCCGCCATCTTGGATTCCAAAATGGTCATCATTTTCGAAATCTGCACTCCCTAAAACTTATAAAACGATATCCATGACGACTTTTATGACAGAATGCACGGCCGCCATCTTGGATTCCAAAATGGTCATCATTTTCGAAATCTGCACTCCCTAAAACTTATAAAACGATATCCATGACGACTTTTATGACAGAATGCACGGCCGCCATCTTGGATTCCAAAATGGTCATCATTTTCGAAATTTGCACTCCCTAAAACCTATAAAACGATATCCATGACGACTTTTATGACAGAATGCACGGCCGCCATCTTGGATTCCAAAATGGTCATCAATTTCGAAATCTGCATTCCCTAATACCTATAAAACGATATCCATGACGAATTTAATGACATAGTGCACGGCCGCCATCTTGGATTCCAAAATGGTCACCATTTTCGAAGTCTGCACTCCCTAAAACTTACAAAACGATATCCATGACGACTTTTATGACGAGTGCACAGCCGCCATCTTGGATTCCAAAGTAGAAGTCTACTTGAAACGGTACCGTACGGTACCCTTTCAACTGTAGCGGTACCGTTTGAAAAATGTACCTATTACATTTTATTTATTCGGGTACCGTTACAGTTGTATAGCTTTTCAATTGATACCCTTAGTTTAGGTATCGGTCTTGTGCGATTTTATTCGGGTACCGTTAGCTTTGGATACCTATTCAATTGATACCCTTTGTGTAGGTATCGGTCGTTTGCGATTTTATTCGGGTACCGTTACAGTTCTATAGCTTTTCAATTGATACCCTTAGTTTAGGTATCGGTCTTGTGCGATTTTATTTGGGTACCGTTAGCTTTGGATACCTATTCAATTGATACCCTTATCTTAGGTATCGGTCTTTTGCGATTTTATTCGGGTACCCTTAGCTTTGGATACCTATTCAATTGATACCTTTATTTTAGGTTACCGGTCTTTTGCGGTTTTTCAGTCCCTGGTTATGATCGGTCCTCAGTTTGGTTTGGGGTTCCTGTATGAAATGAGGATTCGGAGGCCATTTTGAAATGGTAGGTTTGGTGCTTCACAAAGCGCTTCTTCTGATTAGGAGCGTGACTGGCAATTTAGTGTTGCGGTACTTTTAGTCGAATTAAACCAGTTGATTCTGGTAAAAGCTAAAATTGATAAGGACTTTTAAGTGGAAAGAAGGCGACCGACGAAGATTTGTACGGAGAAGCGACCGTCCACTTTCCTCTTAAGGTTACATTCTGATTGCAACTTCAGTGAAGAAGGGGCGACAGATTCCTTGAAAGAATGAGTAACGAACGGATTGAACATTCTAATCGAGACAGAAATGCAGCAACGACAGCAACGCAATTTATCAAGGATACTAACAGTAACCCTTATCCCGCTGCTGCGGTAACAATCCGAATATGACCTTTAGGAAGCAACAAAGACGACCGACATATGGAGCTTATTCCTAAAATAATGATTAAAAAAAAACAAGCTAAAGAGTAATTCAGCCACACTACAGAGTACTGACAAATTATATCGTACTATCATCAACACGCTTGTAGACCTTATATGACTACAATAAGGTCTAAAATGATTGTGCCGACCATCCATACAAAGTTCCTTGACCTGTCCTTTGCCGACCCTTACACTGCTCAAAGCCAGAAGGGCTTAACCGACAAGAATTTTCACTAAAATCAACCCTTTTGACTTTCGCACATGTGAATTCTTATAGCTTACAGAGTCTAATCAGTGGAACGAAAAACGAAGCCATCCTAACTGGGACTGCTTATAAGATGTGACATTTCTTCCACCAAAAACGTCACTTTTGAGAATGACAGCCTTCACAAGAATTGTTCGAATTGGGCCGCTACGCCTAGACATGTAAAAATCTAGTGCTTACGAGCCTGCAAGAGAAGGAAGCTAAAATGAGAAAGTAGTGTAGGTAGTTCTTCACCTCTCAGTGAGCATAAGAGAGCGGGGTGAATTAAAACAGGGGTACAGTTGAAACAACGTCAATTTTACGGTATTTATAATCGTATTGAGACAATGAAGCATATTGAGGAACTGGTGGACGCTAAACGTCGTTTTTTCCAGCTCGAGAAAAATACCAGATGTCTCAAAAATAACGTTGTTTCAATCTACCTCTATTTAACTCACAAACTTAATAACTCCCATTTTCAACAACGCGGGTCAAAATAGAGCGTTTTTGTAACATTTTTTAATGACACCTATTTATGACGAAGTGCTTCGTTCGACATTATGATGTTATTTTTGGTTGTCCAGTATGTAAAGAACTTAGACCAAAATGTGTGATAAGAAATCAGTACCCCTAGTGTAAATAAATTCGATTTCCAAACGTGACGTACGCGTTTGCGTTTAGTCTCATTTTGTATTGGATTTCGAAAGAGCGCGCCAAGCGGGACGTTTTGGAACCTCAAAATCCTATACAAAATGAGACTTAACGCAAACGCGTTCGTCACGTTATGATTTCGATCAAAGTTACACTAGGGGTACAGGCGATTGAAACACCCGTGAAGTTTACCCTCGACTCACTTGAGTTCGATAAGCTGTTTTAATAACAGTCTGATGGCCCGCATATCGTCTTAACCTTTTATTTTAATCACTCCCATTAAAAAATCAACCTCAACACGTACAAAGTAAAGTACACTTTTGAAAACACCCGCGCGGGATACGACGTTGCAATAGTAATCATTGTTACAAATTCCAAAACGGGCATAAAGCGGTCTCCTTTCGCGAACCATTTAAATTTAGAACCTAAGTATGCGCCAGGTCAAGTAAGGGGGCAAAACTCAGTTTACAAATAAACACGACAGACGTGCTAGCATGAGTGGCGTTCTCGCGCGCGACTCCATACATCTAGCGCGACTTCAAGTACGGACTCAGTTGTACCTAAGTTTATATCATTTTATTTTAGGTACATACAAGCTTATGTCGCCGACTTAGGCTCTACTGCAATCAAATTAACTTTCAACATAGTAAACAAGCAAAAAAATTTAAAAAAAAAAGTTTCCCTGAAACTCCGCAATCGTCAACACTGAGTATAATTTTATTACAAAACATTTTCACTAAAACTGTTCCATTCTTTCACCATCACATTGTATAAAGTTATTTATAATTTTATCTTCAGAATTCAACGGCGGCCATAACCGTTATAAGCGGATTACGAAGTAATCGTTAATACATCAATAGCCTGCTCTAAATTCTGCTGAAGTAGTCAGTTGGGCAACCGACATTCCATAGAATTCGATCAGTACTACATAAATCTATAAAAAACGCCGCTAGGTCGCTACCATTTACAAAGTCTACAATTCAAATAAAGGGCGTTATTCATAAACGCGCTACATCCCTCAATTGGCTTTTAATCGTTTGTCTTAATCTGTTATTTTGGGGTAAGTAAGAGATTTATTGGGGCTTGTAAAGTTTTTTATGAATAAGGGGGAAAGTTTATATATAACAATGAACCTAAGGGTCTACCGCGAACAACGAAATTTCGTTATCTGGCTGTCAATCGCTCAAATATGCCCTCTGACGATGATTAAAATACTAGATAGATAGATAAATAATTTATTGCCATAACAAAGTTGAGACGTGGAGAGGATGGAACCTGGAGACTCCGCAGGAACCAGCAAGTAAGTAACAAAGTTTTAAATTAGAATAGGACATAACATAACATAAGGACATAGATACTTATATTTTAAAACACTACAAGAATCTACGTTACAGGTTAAAATAGTTAAGAAATAACCGGAACAAGGTGTTAATAACTTCAGCTATAATATCAATGTGCGTATTTCCTTGCATGAAACGGACGAATAACATGAAGTAAGAAACTTATCAGTCCTAAAGGTATTCATATTGCATAAGTAATAATTAAATAGGTAATTATGCTACAATAATATCGTTATACTAACCAAAATTCCCAATACCTTTGTCAATGTGGTAATGACTTCATAACAATAGTACATTATAATGCGTAACATCAACATTGACTAATTCGAAAAGAATTTATGACAAACTGTATTTTACAGTGTGGTATTGAGGATAAGACCGGTACAGAAAGACATGCATCAATGTCTGTACCTTGTCTGGTTAGTTGGTTACTCATACTAGTGATTTGAGGCGCCGTGAGTTCAGGGGACCAATCGCGAAAACCGAAATTTGTCAATTGCGGGCATTTTTCTCTGTGACTCTAATTACGTCTTAGTAAGAGTAAAAGAGGAAGATCCCCGCAATTTGCGGATTTCGGTTTTCGCGGTAAGCCCCCAGGTTCAGAGGGCCTACCACGACGGCGTGTTGCGTCTCTGTACCACTTGTGAATTCGTACGTAAGTGTGACAGGGAGGTAACACGTCGAACGTGATGCGTAGTAGGCCCTCTGGTCCTTCTCCGAACAGTCCGAAGTTCGGACTGTTGCGTTCGGACTCCGAACGCAGCTCGCTATGTGTAGCGGACGGCCGTGCGTACTACCGTAACGGACGGTTTACGGTTCAATTCGTAATAGTTAATTTTTAATATATTCAATTCTAATTAACGTTCGGCCAACTGCGTACCCGGAATCGCGGCTATCATTGTTATTTAATGTTATTTTTAGTTAGTTTTAACAAAAAAAGTAATCGATGAGTTCGATCAAAAATAATTTTCATGTCAATAGCTTTTGTGCAAATTAGTAAAAATATAATGGTGCGACTTAGTTTAGACCTATGTTCGTGATTTTTTTCTATCGATCGAAAATTGTTTAATCAGGTCTCGAAACGATGAAGTTGGTAATAGAGAAAGGCCTCAAGATTGCTATTCCTGCCGAAAAAGTCAAAATCAATGTTGTTGGCTTTAGTCTAAATAGTTCTGCAGCTGCCATTAAGCGTTGTCTTATCACCAAGTCTCATTCGTGTAGTGTTGAGTTGCTCACTCGTGAGGCACCTCATTTGTACCACTCACTTTGTTAAATTGTCGCAGAACTTCACACCGCATAAATGTCATACATCACTCCTCAATTAATTTTACTCATTTACTCGCGCGCATCACACACAGCTCTTACCACTCAAACACTTCAAATTTAAAAAAAAACTCTCAGCCTTTCAAACTCACTCGCGTTCCTCACAACTCGCAAGAGTCGCGAGGCGCTCGGTGCTCGCCGACATTCAAATGAAGAAATGAGTCATTGACGTCATCGTATTCATCGCTCATACTATCAACTGCCCAACTACAAACCTTATTGCAAGGACAAAAGGTCCACCGAGAAATGCGTTGTGTTTGTACCATTCACTCGCCTCACTGTGACATCCTCTCAAAAATCCTTTCAAAATGAAACAATGAATTGGATTTACCGAAAGAGGGAGTGAGACAGACACGCGCCGTGCTTCAATAACACCTCATCGAAAATACGTTAAAAATGAAACACGAAAGAAAACAAGCGTAAGCGTCCGCAAGCTTACATACATATTACGCCATTTTGATCCTAGCATTGCTAAGTTACTTGTCAAAAGCGAAAAATCTAAGTCATCAAAGAACCTACCGAAGAAAGTTTTTTTTCTCTGTCGCACTTGTAATTTCATACGTAAGTGCGACAGCAAAGCAAAACTTCGTGGTTCGCGGTAGGCCTCCATATTTGTTAGCTATTATTGTACTAACGCGCATACCAGTATAACCTGACCTCAAGACTCATATTGCTGGTGTCATGTATAATCTGAATCAATTAGACTGGACAGTGAAATGGTTACTTGATAAGCGATTGAAATGCCAACCAAGTCTCACTGGGCATTTACGAAGCTTGCTTAAAAACAGTTATCGTTTAAGAGACCAAAATATTATTTAAATTATTGAAATATAATATAGTGGCGTACACAAAATATGATAATTTACATTAGTTTATTAATAAAAAAAGTAAATATAATTTGTATAGGTGAAATAAACATGTACATTTTAACGATTTGAATTTGTAATACTTTTTGTTAACGTGCTTCGTAAACTATTTCGATCATTTATGATTTTGACATATTTATAATACGAGAAACTCGAAAAAGTTGTTCGTAATCTTTAGTTGTGTTTTATAAATAGTGATCAGTGACCATTCTTATAATTATGCCAAAATAACAATATATTAACATTGTTTTCGCGATAAAATATACCTGTGGGTCTTTCGTTGTGTCTTTTGCATACAAAAATCAAGTGTATATTACACGCCGGTGGCATTACCGCGCGAACGTTATTGAGGCTTTCGTTTGTTATCATATTACAATGATATTATTACTGATAAATTATGAGGTGGTAAGTTAGTAATTTCTATATAATAATGGTATAAAAAATATTGGATTTGTTCTCCTTAGTTTGTTAATTGTTTGTTTGGTAGTTTATGGTTAGTATTTATTTCAATATATGAATGTTAAACTTAAAATGATATCAAGTAGCAAAAATTGATACTGAACAATCTAACAATAAAAATAATGAACTGCTAAATTAGAACAAGTTTCATAAAAGCATCAAATTAAGTTGCAATAGGATGTATGTACTTTAACTCCTTAGTTTGATTCTTAAATGTATGTCTTCTGTTGTTAAAGTTCTGTTTTAAACCTCCAGAATTGCACTCCAATTAAATATTTAAAAGGAAGTTTAGCAATGCCTAAATATGTATTTACATTAAATATGGTTTGCTGCCGTTGGAGTTGATGGAATAGTCGATGCTGCAAAACTGCTAGTACCTCTCCTCATTTGAAGTAAGACATTGTAACACCTCATTTTAGAGAATGAGGTACTCATACAAACTCATTTTAAATTGATGTCCTACCCATCACTACATTCGTGACCAGTAAAAAAAAATTAATGTTTACTACAAATAAAGACAATAATATATATGTACCCCAACGAAGAGGTTATGAACAAAGTCGTTTAATGGGTCAGCAAATAGGAGCGGCGACACACCCAGACCTTGAACTGTTGTACTGAATATGTTTACACGAAATAATGTTGTTTGTGAAAAAAGGTTTGGCACAGCTGTCTGGGGAATGTTGTGTATATTTTAACCTTGAGACTAGATTTTCTTGTTTTTTTTTTTAATATATTATCGCGCTACGTTCTCATTTTAAATTAAGCTAGAAAAGATAGGACAGTGAGAAATGGGCAATTTTTCGAACTTCATTTGTTTTAACGTTTTATTTTCCATTGAGGCGGAGATCAGCGGAGCGGAGCAGAAAAGAGATATGGATTATTATACCTATTCGAATTTCGAAAACATCAAATAGGTATCTACTTCATAAAACAAGGACCTAAATATCAGGCTATCATCTATGTTAAGGCGCGGTGTATAGTAAAATGCGCTATTTTTAAATCGATATTTACAGACTTGTACAAGAATTTCATCGATTATTTTCTAGTATGTATAACTTCAGTCTTTGAACTAGCCGTATGCTTGTCAGAAACACGATGGCTCATCTTTTTCTCGATAGATTATTGCTTTGAAAATATGCTTAAAACTGTATTTCTTTCGATATTTTAGAAGTACTATGACGAATATCAATATGAAATTTACATCATTCGATAGCTTTTAAGTAACTCTAACATTTAGCTTGTCATTTTATCGATGCGTTAAATTTTTCATTCATAATTATGAATTCAACGTTTTGTCTACTAAACGTTACCCTGCGCGGCAATACCGTCAGTACGCCAGTACGCCCGTGACCACTGTCAGCGTCGGACCTGTGCTAGTTTAGCGGACCTTACATAAAATGCATAATCACACTATAAATACACAAATATGTTATACACACAATGTTTTCATCATTCTTACGAAGAAAAAACTAAATTTTAAGCTACTTGATTCTTAAATACGGTGACATTTCAGACATCCGTCCGTCATATTATCTTTTTGACAAGTTTTACACACCGGTCCGGTCCGGCATACAACCACGATTAACCAAATGATGAAATGGTGCCTTGCACCCGAGTTAAACACTCTACTTTTCATTTTTAATACGAGGAAAGTAAAATACATGTACATTTTAAAAAACACGGCTAAGTATAAAATTCAGTAGTACTTATTTCGAGAGGGGTACTATTAATTATCAATTTAGGTAAATTATAATTATTTATGGGATAGGGAGTTAATTATTGAATGGAAATTGTATATCAAATCCATTTACAACCATTAGGAGTGCTTATCGTAAAAAAAAGAAACAAACGTACTAAGAAAGTACAGTGCTCTAGACTCTCTCTAGAGTAGAACCTTTTCTGCACTCTGTTGAGAACAACAACGACCCCCTTTCAGAGCATGAGAAATAAAAAAATTTTTTTAAATGGTTATTACAGTAATAATCAAATTGAATACCTATTTTTAAACGTAAACAAATAAAAATAATCCGCTTGTTTAATTTATATAAGTCATGATATTGGAACATCTTCAATACTTAACACATACAGGACGCAGGAGATATACTGGATTTAAATATGTGGGATTTAAATAGTGCTTAGTGAAAGGTACCATTTCACGACTTTTAGTTTCCGAGTTACATGCGTTTTTGTGGTAGTGCTCAAATGGCTGTAATAGTTTATGTTATAAGTGCTGAATTGTATTGGTATTTCTGGTTTATTAACTTTCATATGATATACACTTAAGAATTTATTTACAACATTTATCAATTATTTTATTTTGTAACGTTTGCAGGAGCGATATTTACCCTTCAAATCCCATTCAAAATTTTGCAAGTACTAGGTTCGTAATTCGTATATATTTGTACCTCTCGCAAATATTTTTATTTCACTGGTTAATTATTCTGTAAATTCAAAAAAGTCACTAAATTCCATTTATGATAATGTTAAACATAAAATCCTTTGTAAAAGTTTGGTATAATTATATGGGTTTGAATACTTTTATACCATGGTATTTCTATTTTGTATGAAATGAAAACTGGTGACATTTTATTTCTTTTTTCAAGTATAAATTTTGATGACGGTCTGCCGCCAATTTCAGGTCTCAGCCAATTTTACCTTCTTCTTTAAAACCTTGGACCTTGTTATGTCTAATATTCCTCATTTTCCTGCCAATACAGCTAGGCGAACAATTATGTACTAAGTTATTTCAGCAGATTGGAGATATTTTTCATCTGGTAAATCTCTCAAAGAAAGCAGAGATTTTGATGCCTACACAAAAATACAATAGAATGACCTTTAACGCGTTGCTCCTTGCACCGCGCGCGCAGCAGCACAAACGATAGGGTTGCCTAAGCTATCCTTAGAAATGAAATTTGGCAAAAAAAAACATTATTGGTACAAGTTTTTATCATTGACTGTACTTCTTCTACGGGCAAATAATACTCATCGAGACAATTCTAACAACCTCAAACGCAATTAAGTTATGTTGTTTTTATGTGTGCCTAATGTTCCTATGGCCACCTCCTGTCTAAATCATCAGATCAGCTCGATGGTACCATAATATTCCATTGTCACCCTCCTTACAATTTACATATGTATGCAGATTTTCAACTTCATCGGAAACCTCAGTGGGTCAAATATACTTGCAAGATTTGATTAGAGACAGAGTAAACAGACAACAGACTGCTTGTGTATGAGACATTAATTAATGTCAGTCAGTTATACTCATCACTATATAACTTCGAAGTAGAAGTGTGTTTTTGGCCATTATAAACTTTAAATAATATATAATAATAGCAATTTTCTCGACTTTTGCATTTAAAGTTAAAGTAAAAAATAGTCGTTACAGTTACAGTCGTGGTTCGTTTATGTGAAAATAGCAAATTTTATCTACTTTTTTGGAGCTACATATGCTTATGTTTTGAGTTATCTCAATAACTGCAAAAAAAAACGGGTTTCACTCCGGGAGTGCCGGCAGAAGTGAAAACTTGAATATTAACGTTGTGCATTTTTGATATTTGGGAATGGTTAGGGAATAATTTTGCATGAATTGCTTTAATTATCAGTATAAAAGTACTATCATTTATGTGTAAAATACAATATTCATTTATGACGCTATCGTACACAAACATGGCAATTTATATTAAATTAAAAATTTTACTACTGGCTTCAATGACATTGTAACAGTTTTTCGATCAGGTCACGTGTCCGTCTTACGAATTTTCAATCTGTCGGTCACCTGACCTGTCGCGAGCTTAACATTTTTTCCTCATCACAAAAAGTGCACAGCGCCGCTAAAGAAGTTTTCACTTCAAAAAAGCTACCTTTCCACGTTCACTTCCACAAATTACTTAGCTTTGCTAGTATTCTTCCTTTTCTTTCACTACTTGCCCGAAATTGATATCTATTGCGTTTTTAAGGTCAACTAAGTTTTGAATAGGTATCTATATATGATAAATAAATAAATAAATATTCTTTATTGTACACCACATATTGAAAAGGAGAATACAAAGAGAAAACAAATTACAATTAGGTAACAATAGGCGGTCTTATCGCTACAAAGCGATCTTTTCCAGACAACCTTTGGGTAGCAGGAAACAATAACTTACAACAATGAACGGGCAGTGCCAATATGAGATTACGTAGATATTAGAACAGTATCACATATCACGCATAAAAGCAGACAGATATGATTTAAAGCAGATAGTTGTAACTTTTATCTGAATTAGCAAGTACTATCTTTTCGCCACACAATTATTTGGTATCATTTTACTAGGTTCTCAGTTTGCCGCGGTTTACTCTAGTATTGTATGTAACTATCTATTTTTTAATTTCATTGAGTATAAATCATAATCAATTTAAATTTCCGGAAAAGATCCCAGAACTATCAAACCAGAATACGGGTGGCGTCAGAATAAGGACGTAAGCGTGCTGCGGGCGCGGTGCGCGGGGCGCCCGCCTGCCTGTTCTTCCACTTCGTCTGCTTCACCCCCTCAAAAACCTAAAATCCGTCTATAAGAGCGCCTTAAACTTTTATTATAGTAGTACGAAAAGGTTCAACCTTCGCCTATTCTCAAAATTCATCGTCGGTCAGTTCTATTTTCAAAATTCATCTCCGCTCACCTGGCTAACGGTTTTCCTTTGGCAAAACATCAACAGTAACCTCGACGAAGCGTATACGCGTCGATACGTGCGTGAGACGTGTTCCAATTTTAAAAATTAGATACAAGTCTCATACTAATCTCAGCGCATCTCGTTTGCACCCGTATACCTGTCAATTAAAGCAAGCAGGATGCAGTGATATGTGTTTAGTGTTTTTAAAATCGGAATACGCCTGCTGTGTTTCTAGCGCGGCTACCCCGAATGAAGTCAGAGGATTATAAATAGAAGCTGAATTGGAACGGGAATATAGTTTTCATAGCACCATATAGATTTATGGGGTTTAAAATAAACAAAGGAATGGAACGGAGGAGAAAAAAGAATTCATTGCTAATAGTGTTGGTATGAGAATGTTTGTGCAATAAATATTAAAATAATAGGTATGGCTAAATGTGAAAAAGCACTCTTTAACTAATTTAACGCAACTACACGGGAAAAACTTAGTTGATAAACTTGAGTTCAAGGATATTGTTATCGTTAATTAAGGAAAACCTTGAAATTCTAATTAAATGTTCCGATAAGCTTTATCAATTGTCTTAGTTTATTTTATACGTTTGCATGTTATATCTGCGTTGCAATATCTATAAGTTTTACAGAAGGTTATTAGAGCCGATGCTAAAATTGAACATGAATAATGTCTTAAAGATTTAAAAATACATATGCATTATAGCATGCATATTTATTGCTGTCAACAATTCTTAAAACTATGTGGTATTCAAAGGTATATCTGACAGTCCATATCAAAAGGGACCTTGTGGTGGTCGTACGTACGTCGTACTACGCGGCGTAAACGCCGACCGCCATAAGGTCCCATTTGATGTGGACTGTCACATATGTCACGCACAGTGCCGGATTAAGATATTTTGATGCCCTAAGCATTTCTAGACCATGGTGCCCCCTCATCAAGATTACATCGAATTTTCTTGGTAAATTGAGTGACTTTTATTGCCGCATTACTGTTGAGAATTTAATTTTCAATCCGTTATATCATTTTATCACGAAAATTGACAGTGCTGCAACGTTGCAGTAATGTTGCAACAGTAGGTACGAGTAATACTGCTGCAGTCACCATGATGAATGTCACCTTTATCAAAGCTGACCTAAACGAAATGACCGAAATTACCTATCTATCATTGTGTGCTTTATACTATGCGATTAAAATTAAAACCTGCTTTGGTTCACAAGGTTCTCGTAGCGTAACATGACTTATTCACCTGCCCAAGAGTAACCCGATAGTTTTTAACAGTGTATTTTGATTATAATTAGAGCAGACTTTGGAATAAACAATGGTCAAGTGTAAGCAAATTCGAAGACCGTGCTTCGCATAAGGCCGGAGGCCGATCTTACGCAAGTGTAAGCGAAGACGCAGGACGTAGGCCGTGCTTTGTACAGGGGTTTTGCAACCTCAAGAGCTTTCCTGCGAAGCTTATTCATGTGAGGGCAAAGGCCGAGCTTCAGTGGGGGCTTAGCTCTGACAAGTTTTAAGGAATTAATTCTCAGCAAGCTGGAAATCGTTTTCCTACTTCCCTTTGGTCCTAATTGCGTGTAATCCGAGTTTGCTCCATCCCAAGAGGTGTACCTTCAGGAGGTGTACCTATCGAGTGGTTTGGCAATCCAAGGAAAAAATATCTCCTAAGGATCTCTTAGCAACAACAACAAATCGTTCTTGAAGAAATTTTTGAGATAAAAATGTACGCACACCTGGGATTGAGTAAACTCGGATTACACGTATTTAGGACCAAATGAAAGTATTAAAACGATTTCCAGCTTGCTGGGAATTAGTTCCTCAACACGCTATTTTTTGATCTAATTTGATTGACCTAAGTCGTGAAAGTTTAAATCAGTGTTTTTAAAGGCAAAGTCTAAGGTTTAGCTTTTTATAAGGCTGACGCGGAGCGTTCAATCGGCGCGTGTGAATGAGGCCAAAGGTCGAGCTGGAAGAAAGCAGAGTTGGAATGGCTGAACGTCCGGAGCGTGTTCATACAATACAACCAGTGGTGAAGTGTGAGCAAGGCAGAAGGCCCAGCTGCGAGAGAAGAAAGCTTGGAATTGGATCTATGGGCAAGTGAAAATGAGGCAGAAGATCGACTTTTGCATAAAGTATAAGGCCTACTAGCCTAGCGTCGCATAAGACCTAACGCCGAACTGCAAAAGAGTGGCTTCAAAACAAACATATCACGGTTCTCCTACTACTCGGCCTTTGGCTTAACTCGAAAGCACGACTTGATAAGATGCTTTTGGTTTTCGGAATTCGCGGGGCCCTTTATTTTGACAATTAGGTCGTAGGATCGCGGCTCTGCAGCAACTCGGCCTAGCTGACAAATCTGGCGTGCAAGAGAGCAGAGTTCGCTACAATATCGGTAATCTACGTCGAAAAAATCGGCTGGCCATGGTAAGATATTTGGCCATGAGCTTGGCCAAAAGCTTGGTTTTTGGCCACAAGGCCCTCCGCGTAAGGTCAAAGCGAAGGCCTACGTTGGAGACGTACTTAAGTGTCCTCACTCTCTTACTTTTATGACCCTTCGTTATTAGATGGGTACTTGCACACGTATCATGAAGTTTTGTGTACATACTCCACTACGACTACGATGCTGATGCAACCTGCACGTTTTTTTTTCCTCCGATTTTGGTGCCCCCCCTAGACGTGGTGCCCTAAGCAAGTGCTTATTTTGCTTAAGGGTTAATCCGGCACTGGTCACGCATCACGCACATTCATTCCTATCTGTCATTCTTTATGTAAAGTCCATTTCCTTTCATTTTCGGGCTAGCTTGCTTATTGAAAGCTTGATGTTTATCGACATGTTAGTTATTTAATACGCTATCATGTTATGTATTGATTGTTCTTCGTTATAGTTCTATTTCTCGATTAACACACAAGACTACAATACAGTATGTTTCCTCGTTATGACATATTTAGCGTGGAATGCATTTAAAAACCTCACTGGAATCACCTTGTAAGGCCCATCTGACGTCAGATGACTGGTCGGCAAAACCGGTCCGAATCATACTCACGTCGCGATATGGAGTCATCCGCAATCTTGAATCACTGAGTACTGCGGTCTTGTGGTCGTGCCATGGACAATGCTGCCCTCCTAAGCTAAATGGCAGCATCTCAAAAGCAAATGATGTTGAAAATGGAACGTACGGATGAAGTATTTAAGGCACATGTTTGCATTGAATTTACATTTGAGATACCGCTTTGGCTTAGTAACCAATACGCGTATTTGACCAGTAGTGAGCCGTATTACAAAGAGATAAGGTGTAATGATGGTCAATTAGTATTAATGTTATAGAATAGGCACATGTACGAGTATGCATTTCCATAAGTGTTACATATTTACACGTGGGCATAGGGGCATACGTTATCAGTTACGTAAAAAACGCATGAAAACTGGTCATTTTGTTTAGAACTTTATTGCTCTTGAGTGTAGTTTTGTGCAAGCCGGGTTAGAAAGTTTCACGTCACGTCATAATATTGTATTTTATGCAATGTGAAATATTTGAGCCTATTACTTCAATATTTTAATAAATAGTTCTATAAAATCTTCGATACCTTATAATTTTCAAACGCGTGCATACATCTTCTTTTTTAATTTAAGAGCAGGGCTCTTGTCGGTGCAGCTTGACGAATACATATTTAAATCATTATTAATTTGTAATATAACAAAACGCCAACCCTCGATAACTCAAAATATATTCTTTAAAGCGACTATCATAAACCTAGACTGCATTTACAAGTCATAATGATGCAACGACACATTAGCCCCGGGTCTATCATTAATAGCAATAACCGTTCAGCCCCCAACGCTTCATAAGTATACCTATTACTTAACGTTTCGACACATTACGAGATGGGATCATTGAACGATCACCAAAGAATATCCCAACTGTTTTATTTTCAATAATAAAAAAAACACTATATGACAGCAGCCACTCCCATAAAGATATCCATAGGAGCATAAGGTGAATTCATAAGTGCTGGCGCAAGATTTGTGCTGAAATGTCAACATTTTCATATAAAAACAACGCCAGCTTTCTTGAAACGACTTATATGATCACGCACACAACATACCATGTAATGACAGCGGGATTTTAATTCAATTCAATTCAAAATAATAATTTTTAAATAGTGTTCTTTTTTTGTCAATATGCCAAGTGGCCAACTGCAAGAACGACCACAATGTTTCTTCGAAATATTGCACACTTTAGTCTCATTTGTTCATTCACTACCTTATCTGTAAGTCAGTTTCTTCAATGTTATTAATCGAATATCGTGCACTAAAGTCACACATTTCCTCATTTAAGTACCTCTTTCTATGTAGCTGGGTGTAATATTTCACCTCAACTCTTCTGCCGACAATACGACTTTACGACGAACAATTACATCCCGAAGTATAAGACGCAAGACGCAACCTTTTAAGGCGTCGATTGCCCCACACGGGTGCTTAAAGTGACAAGTGAAACATGGAAAACGCAGTTTAGGGTCGCAGCACAGAATCCGAGTGAAAGCCCAAGGAAAGCAAGCATTAACATAGACATTCGCAAGACTAAGCAATTAGTCGTGTGGCAGTGAAGTGAGAATGCGCGCAACCGTTAGTGTCCGGCTGCCTTTACGGGATGGTATTAAGTACACTGGTCTTATCAGTTTCGAGTCAAAAGGGCATTTCTTAGCGCGCTTTTAAAACTCTTGATAGCTTTATACATACGTACTTAGAGATAGTAGAGACGCATTCGTTGATGCAAGTCAAATCAACGTAATCCAAATTTACCTTTTGGTTTTGTGAAGTGATATATTGGTGAAGCTTACTTACGGCTAACGCTTAATTGAGCAAAAAAAAAGCTCACAACGCATTCTCGCCATCGGAAAACGGTGACAAGACGAAATTTATCTTATGCCTCTTAGAAAAACAGCTCCAATGCGTCGCTGCAATTAAGAGAATACTTGACTCGTTCTGAGCTTTTCGGCTAAGTTGTTTCTTATTCTTTCATTCTTTGAGCGATTTCATTCTTTGAGCCTAACATTTAACGGCTTCCTAGCCTAGCCGATGGAGACCCTGCCCACGAAACAAGAGGTCCCGGGTTTGTCTGTTCATCACAGATATTATTATGCGGATGTCATCTATCTATATATATATATCGTCTTTTATCATGCCTGCACAAATTTAACTTTGAGAGTACAACAACGGCCTTCTTACCGCGATTATCACTACATTATACGCTCCTTGTTCCCTGTCCCCGATAACGAGAATACTTGGAACCCATCTGTATTTACAGCACTTTTATCCCATTAGTGCACCTTATCTAGTTGCAATAAGGCCGAATGGCAGTTAATTTTGTCAATGATGCTATTGGTTTCTTGATAAGGATTAATTCAATGCCATTAGTTTGCCTAAAGAATCGTCACAATAGCTTAGTATTTCCCTTATTTGTTCAATTTAACTAAGTTTGTTGTATTACGTTGGCTTAGCTGCATATAATGACTGCCTATTTGGTGTGCAATCCGTATGAAGACTTGTAAGGGATGCCTGGCATGGCATTAAGGCGCTAGGAATTACTGACTTCTTTGAGCAACGGCAGTTTGATAGGTTTTTTGCTGTGTGTTAACTATAGGTATAATAAATTAGACACGATTCTTGTCCAACTCATTCACTTGCCAAGCAATACGTCTGTGGAATGCTCTCCCTCTGCCTATCAGACAAGCTCAGAGCAAGCTTTCTTTCAAAAGCAAGTTGCGTAAGCACTTATTTGAAAACATTCGTGACTAAATGTCTGCGTGATATCTCACACTAATGGGTACATTATTATTATATATATGTATGTTTATTTATATATATTGAATATGTATATATGTAGGTATATTTAAAATATATATTTGTGTAAGTATAGTATCATAGTAGTCTCGACTTGTGTCTATTTCCATATCAACTCTTTACAATCCTGCACCAAACTAACTATTTCTGTTTAGCCCAATGGTTGACTGGTAGAGAATGCCTCAAGGCGTTAAGTCCGCCATTTGTACTCTTTTTGTAAATTTGTGCAATAAAGTTTAAACAAACAAACAAACAAACAAACACGGATTTATTACAATAAAATATGCAAATTGGGGACAATAGTGACTGAAGTATATTTCACTTGAGGAAATTTTCAAATAAGTCAGTTTTTACTGATGGCTGATGGAAAGTTTTCAAAATTGCGTGGCTGGCAATGAGGCTTAACTTAAGGATTTTTCATAATCTGGCCCGTTAAAGGGTTAACTCCTGTGAAATACCAGTCATCCAAAACTTTCCACACTTATTGCTTTTTCAATTTTTTTTTGCTTTAATTTTAAGAGCTTTTTGTTTGATACGGCACAAGAATGTACACAATACCCGACTTGACTGTATCTACGACTCGTAAATGTGGGGCCCGTCCATATTTCCGTATTTCCGCTCGCGGCCGATACGCTATCGTCCGCTCATTGTCTCGCTATGCAGATGAGGCGATCAGTTATAGAGGTTGATGACCTGATAACAGTGCCCGAAGAGTACATAAATCACAACAGTTGTTAATAACCCTTACATGGTATTTATTATTTGACGCAGGAGCCCAATGCGATGGACAGACCAAATTTGTTCAGCTCATAATGTAACGCTACACGATACCGTTTGCGGCACAAAATGAGGTGTCGGCAGATTGTTAAAGATAAGATGTTACTTAGAAGTGGCCACGACCCTCAGTAAGAAAACCGATGCAGGGAGTAGGAGGTATTTATACCATATTTTTATTATTTTCTGAATAATATTAGCATAATGTACTAAACACATTTCGTCTAAGATGTTTCATAGATTTTTCAGATTGACCAACCATTACTGTTCGGCTCTGTAGCTCCATTTTACGCTATATCAAAGCACGTAGTCGACTTTATAAAATGCTTTACCCAAATTTCTTTCAGAAGACTTTAGAGTTCAAACCCCTGGGGGGCTAGCCAAATGACAATAGTTTATTGAAAACGCTAATTGAAACTTAAATAATGTACCTACGGAACTGATACGACTTTTCGTCGAATCTGTCATATTCATGTTTTGCTTTAGCCAAAGTTGAAGCACCATTACGGTATTGTCCTACTTCCAGTAATCACCATTACGTATGAATCCGGATCGAAGGACCACTTTGATGATAATATTAGGTAAAATAATGTTGCTAGATTTCAAAGGTACAATTTGGAACCCGACCGCATCCAACGTGTCGACTGTCGTCGCGTTAACAAAAATTGTATGGAATTCGTTTTTTGCTATTAACCTCTTATATTAATCAAAAAGTCAAACGAAGGGGCATAGCTACGGTCAATATACATCAAATTGTGTAAACTCTCTATAATGTTAATATCCAAAGAGGAAAATGAGGGCGTTTGTAGAGAAGCGGTCGTCCCCTTTCCTCACACCTTTTGTTGCTGACTGAATACTTCAATATTGTCAACGTTGCTATCTCCATGCATATTTACGTACCAAGTTACGCAAACAGATTTCATTCCTATCTTATCTCTGCCAAAGCCGTTGTGTAACAAAGCAACCATACATTTACTATTCAAGCATTATTTTTGGTCTCGCCACACTTGCCATCAGATATATCGGAGCGGCCAAGGTGCTCACACATATTTGACGCCTCTATTGTGAAGGCGTTAGATTGTGTTAACTATCATAAAATAATAATAATAAAAATTCAGCCTATATACGTCCCACTGCTGGGCATAGGCCTCCTCCCATGCGCGAGAGTAGGCCTGGAACTATCATAGTCCTATTATATTAAAATTATTAAGTTACAACTTAAATAAGTACTTACAGTTTTACCTGCTTACAGGCAATACATGATACAATTGCCAAAACATTGACCAGTTACAAATTTTGACAACAAAAATTCTAACTTATACCTTCAAAAAGGGCTCAAATAGGACATACGCTTATTACCGTAGTGTTTTTAAACGTATGCAAATGAAACAATCACGAAGGTTACAGGTACCAGAGTGTGGCCGACATTGGATTTCTTTAAAAAGGCAAGACCCGAAACCATTCAAGGTTGGATTACGCATACTGCCTTAAATCTGAGTTGTGCTTGAAGGGTGAAATGTTAAAGACTTTAAACACCGTGTCGAAAAGATTGATTCATTGATCCAACGAAGTTTAATGGCAATAAGTTATTTAACGAGGAATATTAACCCAAACAAGATCCATAATGAGGACAAGAAACATACGAGCGTTGGAGGATGAATAAAAGCTTGCGATGTATTCAGTTATTGCACCAAAAGAAAGTTATTACAATAGATATGAAATTAATATATTTCCCCTTTAATTTCGATAACGTTCGATCTACTGATTATAAATCAATATTTTTTAATTGTCGCTGCGCTAGTGACGTGTCCAGACCAAAGTAGATCGCAGTTCCCTTTTTCCATTTTGATAGACATCTGTATACGATTTATAAATGTTATAGCCATCAAACGTCATAAAACCACCCTCACTGCTTCTGCGGAGTAATCTAAAGCGGTATAGATAGCAGTATTTTCGGCTCAAAGGGTTGATGTGAGACTGTTGAGAGACACTTGAGATTTGGGGGAGTCTCCTAATACGGCACTTGAGTCTTGTTCATAGCTCTTTCTTCGAATCAGGGCTTTAACCGCAAGCCACTTCGATCTTTCGTCCTTCTAATGCTTCTACTGTTTGACTGAGCAAAAGCGATAGAGACAAATAAACGATTTCCGAATTCTTTTTTGGCATGGCAGCCCCTCTTATTTTAGACTATAGTTTCAAAAGCGTTTTAGCCAATACTAAACCGCGATGAGTCTAATGACAGGCCAAAAGGTTGGCGTTGTTCTCCAGTTGACGTCGTAAACTGCGTCCACAGTCAGGTTTCACGAAAATGCTCCTGTCTTCACGTCCAATGCAACGCCGTACTCAGAAATATTTTTTCGTGTGCACAAACACAGTGTGTTTCTATTCTAATATACTATTTATTTCTTGACCAACGGCTTATAAGGCCTAAGTAGGTACAACTCTGTGTTGTCATAATTAATTAACATATAGGATAAAGTCCCACGAAATGGCCTCATCTCAGCACGTTGCTGTTCCCTTGAGACCATCAAATGAGAAGAATCACGGAAGGTAACAGACAAAAAGAAAAGAAACATAATATAATGTGAAATAAATAGACATAAAAACATATGTAAATCCGGAACACATAACCCTTATGTCTTTCGGCTTACTTGAAAACGCTCTTTGATCAATGACAGAAGCTATGAAGGTGCTGAAATGCGGCGATTCTTTGTAGTTAATTAAAGAACGGAAAGACTTCCGCCAGACAGGGTCAGGACCTCAGATACACCCATAATTAACGATTATTATTGCGTCCAAGAAACACCGGAGTTGTGACACTTGTGACATGTGTTATTAATGTTCGTGTAGGAAATAATACAATTTAATTTATCCTTTGTATGATTACTTGAGCAGAATACGATTCAATACAGTGTTTGGTTTCAAATAACAGTTGTTTATAGAATTTCGTAAGAGGGGACTAATAAACGCAAAATTGTAGTTTTTACATTGAATTTTTACGTTTTAATTAAGGGAAAATGCCAAGTAAAATTCTCATGGAAACAAGACTATTTTCTTATCCTTATCTCTTTATCCGCATGGACTCTCTAAATCCGGGTCCAGGCGAGACGGTTGGAACGTGTAATGTATAATGTAAGATTATTTACATGTAATATAGCGTCAACGTGTGGACGGCACTGCGAGCGCCTTTGTGTTCGCGCTAAAAACCGAAAGCCGATGGATTCTGCACGAGCGTTACACGTAATGCTCGTAGTGCCGTCCACACGCTGAATTTCTGTTACATTAGGTACACGATGGATTACATTATACGTTACACTCGTCTGGACCTGGCTTAGCAGCGGTACTCCACCTTTATTCATGAGGTCCACAAAGACGGTTATGCCTTGTAGCTCCGGGCCGCAAGATGAATTCGCTAAAAGGTGACGATCGGATGGCAAGGCTATGTATCTATACCAGGATCACCAAGCGGGCCACCGATAAAAGCTCGACGGACCGCAGGTTGAGTACCGCTGCTCTAAATAAGGATAAAGAGACGACACTGATGAATGGCCAAGATGCACTTCAGGTTGTTATAGCATTAACTAATAACAACGAGAATTGATTGTAATAGAGAGGTGAAGTCTCAGAAAAAATCGTGCTCCATAGTTTGCCATCAAAAACAGATGGCGCTGTACTGCGCCATCTCGTTTACTTGGCAAATTATAAGTACGAAATTGTCTTAGATTTTACACATCTTACTCACTCAATGAATCTTTGCTAATAAGGATAATGAGGAATAAAACATGATTTTTACCATTTGTTAATTGCTTGACTGAATGCCTCGAACTCTGAACCTTTCCGCCTCATCGATTAAAAGTTTTTGAATATATGACCATTGCTTCTTCAACTGTTGACTCAGCTTGGAACTGGGTTTTTTCCTGTAAGAATATTTGTGACGATTTCGATGATGATGCCTTTAACCTTTATGATGGCATAAATTATGCCGCATAATGTTAAGTCAAGATTCCTTTACGTGGTCAGTGCATGTTCTTTTAAGTTCTCTTTGGATTCTGGATTGTTACATTTGTTACTGTATATGTCGGCGGGCGATCGTAAGATCAGGGAGATCGTAATGTTTTGACGGTAGTCACATTAAACCAATAGATAGGTAGGATAGATTCGTTAGGTTGCTTCAGATGTCCGAAAGGCAAACTGTCCATAAATAGGAGCCCCGCGTTGACTCAGGGAATGAGACAAAGCTTTTCACGTTTCACGATATGCCTAGGAATTTCACGTACTGCCTGATCGGCCGCCGAAATATACGAACAGATGTATACTATTGCGTATAAAATATTGATGCATAGATAGATAGATAGAATACCCTTTATTGGCACACCTCAGTAAAAAGATACAAGAAAAATAAACAATTTATTAAATGTAGAGGCAGACAACAGGCGGTCTTATCGCTAAAAAGCGATCTTACATACTTGAGGTGTCAATTTTGAATTTTGTATAAGAGGCAAAATAGACGTGAAATACGAAGCTCAGGTATCTAATAATACTTACGCAAGTGTTGACTTAATATGCAATTTACTTGCAAAACAGAATTAGCATGAACGGGATATTATTGTTATTAACCGGTCGCAAACGAACGGATTGCAAAACTGTTTCAACAGGAATATTATACCTGCTTCGGTTTGTTCGATAAATGTTTTTGGTAACACCGGATATGTTTATTATGAAGTGTACCTATAATTTCTAAAATTAATGGTCGTCATATTTGCAAAAATATGACTCGTTTCACTTTCATTAGCGTTATGAACGAAAGATTTTTGTGTTTGGAGACTAAATCACTCCTTATAAAAAAATCAAGCTTGGTAGCGTGAGCAGTTATATATGAATATATCACATTTTGTTACCTTACAACTACGTCGTCATAAACGCAATGCCAGCCAAAAGACATCACGAACGCCTTGGCTTTTGCAGCACTTATGTAGGTAGCTATACCTACAGAATATAATATATATCATTTGATATTTCTCAGTAGCTTTTCCGTGAAGATTTTCTTTTTTTATGATATAGGAGGCAAATAAGCAGACGAAACGTTTGTCATTACCGTCTCCCATGGATACCCACAACACCCGATGGGTGGTAAGTGCGTTGCTTTAAGGGAGTACGCTCTTTTATTGAGGGTTTTCTTTGCGAACACTTGCATATAAAGTGGAGTTCAATAGAAAAGACAATGTAAAAAAACAATTTACCTTCGTTTATTCGTAATCTCGCACTTTTTGTGCACAACCATGATTTTATTAACAGTTTATATACTTAAACCTTTGATCTATATCAATTACTAGTTAAAATATATGTTAGTTATAATTATTTCAATGTAAACAAGCATCGTAAAACTTCTAGGTCAAATGCTAACAATATCTGTCAAATTTGTTAACATTATATTCATCATCATCATCATATCAGCCTTTTATCGCCCACTGCTGAGCATAGGCCTCTCTTCCAGTACGCCACTTGTCCCGATCCTGAGCTAATCGCATCCAGAAGTGTCCCGCAATTTTCCGAATGTCGTCCACCCAACGACATACCATTACATAACATTATATTATTACATGTATTTCCTATTAAACTCCAATTTACTTACATCTGCTTTGAAATTGAAACTGAAGGTTAGACTATACTGTCTTGGGACTATGGGACAGCCATAACCCGATGTTTTTTATTAATGAGATTGAGAGGAAAAGGCAAAGACATTTTTATGAATAGGTATTCGATCTCTAAACAAAGGTAAATATGCTATGCGCAAATTCAAATGACGGACAGTCGTTGCGTGTGCGTTAGATTGTGTTAATAGATTGTATATTTATTTTAAAAAAACCCTCCTTCCTTTGACTGATTCTTACGTTGAAAAAGATTTTTAAATGGTCAACTTCCATACCGGTATAAATACCGGAATACTATTGTAGGCCAATATTTATTGGATACCCTAACTGTGCCTAGCAGTGGAATGTTAATTTACCCAAATTATATATACTATGAATTATTATTTTATTAATGCATAATTCTTTACACGATAGTGTTGACATCATTGAAGGCTTGGTTCAATACTGCCGCAGTAACATTTCTTATAATAACATACATTTTGGCGAAGTGGGCGAATACCGACCTCCATTCCGAACTTAATCGCGTAGGTGAGATATTATTTAATAAATTGTTTGTGGTTTTTCTAGGCGTTGCGTGGGGACTTACATGGCTCTAAGTTTATATGGTAAGAGAGTTTATGGTAACCGATAATCCAATGAATGATAAATCATATCTACTAATAAAAAGGGCCCGCTACACATTTTGCCGATGTATTTGGGTTCATGAGGCTATGTGGTTAATGTGTAATTAGTTGTGGTAAACTACATAAATACATAATATATGCAATACGAGTATTATGAGGATTTTCACGCAAAAATTACTAAGCGTAGTTGTTCATAATCTGGCATAGATACTCGTACAAATATGTAGCTTAGAACAGGTTATAAACACTGATCTGATGTGTGTGTGTTACATTTATAACAGAATTTTATAAAGAATATTAAAGTTTACTGAATTCTACGCAAAATTAAAATGGGCTCAGAATACTTTTAAGTCTTCCAGGTTCGATAGAAAGGCTAAAGCTATTTAAAAAACTCATCACAAAATGTTAACAATGTAGTGTCATAGTCATATCAATGTATATATTGATATGTGATAATCAGAATGTTGCTTTTACCCCTTTTCCAAGCTGTTTTAATTAATCAGTAACACTCTATAGGGGCTAGTCCGATAGCCCGCATAACTGATTGGTTCACCTGCGGGCAAAAACTCCCCCGTCCTCAAATCGCGGCCGCGAAGGACGCGTGCTTGCGTACGCGCATCTTCCGTCTCGCTCTAAAGCAGGTTGCCTCACTCTGCCGTTTCTAATCAGGTATAGATAGTACAGTTTGCTTTAGCCACTTTAGCAATTATAGTCGACTTAATATCAGGTGAAATTTTTCAGTCCACAAGCCAATTTGAAGGTATACTGACATCAGAATGATGTCTAAATTATGTTAATTAGTTATCGTGCAATTCGCTCGTACTTTTCCGTACATGTATTAGCGCGATAACTACATAAATAACATGATTCAAATATAATTCTGATGTCAGTGTACTTTCGGATTGGCCTGCAAGTTTAGCTTATTAGCTTTACCTACTTTTTCAGACCTAATATCTGGGAGAGCGAGCTTTTCTCGGAAAAAGATTAAAAACTTAAAAATTTTCAAGTACACTCAACTAGATCAATTTTTCGCCCCCGAAAACCCATATAGCAAATTTCATCGAAATCTTAAGAGAAGTTTCCGAAATCCCCGAAATATATAAAAAATATACCTATACAAGAATTGCTCGCTTAAAGTTAAAGTCTGAGTAAAAACCATACATTTTTCAGTATGATTGTTAACATTCATTAATATTGTAATACTAATTAATTTTCTGGAAGAAATCAGAAATCACTTCTTAGGAGCCTTTTGATCTTTTCTTACTGTTCTCTTTCATGCATCTGTGATCTGAGCTGAGAAATAAAAATTATTCCATCTAACTTATTGACCATGACTGTACCTACACTATATCAACCAGTCGATTTCCTACAAATGATGAATTTTATGAATATTGATAAAATGTTAATGCAGTTAGAACCAGTTTAAACGCCAGTGGAATACACAAGTGGATGCGAGGATGGAAATTGCAATTATAACCAAAGATGACCATTTGGGGCTGAAAGTGGCTTTTACTTCTAAGAGATAGACTTACCCCCTCATAAAACTTTATAGGCCTGAATTAGTTAATTTCTTTTATGCTTTTCTAACAAGTGTATATGTGAAAATGAGAGATAAAGACAAACAATGAATAGCTAGAGTTGGACCATGCTAAGTTTTCATGTTTATTAAATGCTACGTCAAGTATACATAAAGGAGAACCTAGTAGAATTTTGCAGGGTAAGTACATAAGCCAATTCCCATTAAGCTACATTCCCAGGGTTTAGAGAGAAGTAAGGGTCTTCTAAAAGCCTTCTTGCAAAAATCGGGGAAAAAATCGTACCAAGAAGTGGAGTCATTTAGAAGCATAACTTTATCATTTTTTGTACTAAAGGCCGAAACCGCTACTTCAGTTCACTTACAAAACTTGCCGAAACTGAAACTTCGGTAGAACATTACCGAAAATTTCGGCACGGTCGAAAGGTTCAGCAGCCTTTTGGTCTAAACAGAACCTTCGGCTGAAACAATTGTTATGCCGAAAACTGCCAAAGACTTGGGTCAGACACAGGTACCCTTTATATGGCAAAGGTCTCAAAAAACGACCATCCTATTACATCATCTTGGTACAGAATTTTAATGATTAGATTGGTAATGAGGCTTGAATTGAGGATTTTTTTGCTAACAGAGATAAAAATCATTTTGTATGTTTAAAAATTAGGACAGCTCAAATAAATACTTCTGTTATTTAGTAGATTTTACATTTCAATAAATTTTATGAGAAAGTCTGTGATGCCTTAATCATCTCCCATAAAATGTCCTTAAAGTTTTAAATTTTTTAATTTCGCTGATGATAAGCATAGGGTCAGTGCAGAGGTTTTAAAAATTATAGTGTAACTAGGTGAAACTTACATTGTTATGAAAAATGTAAGGGTTTTCTTTGTTGGTGAAGCCTTCCATGCCCCACTGGTATTTTGTTACAATTCTCTAATGAGGATTGCAGCCCACAGTTTGGTAACCTCTGCCCTTAACCCCAGGGCAAGGGCCCCTTAAGAGCAAGCCAAATTGAAGACTTTGAAGTTTTAAATTTAGCATTGAATTATTATCCCAAATACTGAAATGTAATATTTCTTTTGAGATGAATAAAATATCATTAATCCGATTATTGAAAATATAATATAAAAATTTAATTGTTTACTTTTAAAACCAAAACAAGACCGCAGCAATGGTTACACAAGGAAATTATTATGTCTAAAATGTGTTAATTAGATCTATTGAATACCAATTGTATGAGGATACTTGGATATCCTTATTAATTGTAATTGGTATACATACAATAGGTCATTATTTTAAATATAACAGTGGTTTAGATTAGAACAATCAGGAATAGCATTTGTATTTACAGAGCATGGATCACAAATGCAAATTCGAATGTCCAGGATGCAAATACAAATGTTAGGGAATATGTAATTGTTGTTATCATTACTAATTAGAAAAAATCTGTTAGCACATAAAACATATGTTACTTTAGAATGAAGTGTTGAAAATTGCTGTCTACTGGTCAAAATGCATTACTTAAAAAAACAGTTTGCGCACACTGCCCACATACAAGTTGATGAGGCAGGACAAGACCTGCGCACATTCGTATTCGTAAAACATTAGCTTCAATTGATGTGAATATTAGTGACATCCCTATTTCAGAGCAAGATTTGTATTGCAATAATTCATCATTTGTAACTGACTTTCCTTAATAACATTTATTTTGGTACAGTCATAATTACCAGCCTGCCAGGGATCTACAGGCACCTATTATTAAGAAGGTGGAAAATCATGCAGAATGGAGAGCCTTGGTGCACAAAATAATGATCTCATGTGGTCATGACCCTCAGTCATGAGGAGACGTGGAAGAAGAAGAAACATAGTATTAGATAAAAATTCCAAATTTTAAATGAACAGTCAGGCTACTTCATGTATATAAAAGGTATCTCTTCACCATACAAACCCTGTACAATTTGGTCAATTTGCTGATTTTGAATGTGTATGCAGAGCCAATACAATAAGACTACTAAACTATTACTAATATGAGACTTATTAGTGGTTAGTGAACAATACATACATTTAAAATATAGGTTACTTTTAAAAACTAATATATAAGACTTAACCAATTATGTTCCTAATTTATCATTAGTGAATCACCAATAACATAACACAGCTGTACAAGAAAAGATACTTAATATACATACACACTAAAGTTATAGCCCATCATGTATGACTCATTGTAGAAAACAAATCAAGGACTCCACTAAAGGTTACAAAAACAATCTTAATCTTACCGAAGAGTTCTGTCAATTTCAGCATCACTCCTCCAATGTGCATGTCACCTTTTACAACTAAGGTACGCTTCTCGTTCAGATCGGTCACGTAAACCATGAGGTTCCATGATCCGTCGCCCACTATTTCTCCGTCGGCCAACATTTTGGAAGGATTTGCGTTCACTTAACACTGAAAATGTCACTTCCGAAGCATTGCGGTTTAAACAGTCACAAAATCACCCAAGAAGCTCGACCGACCAAGCTCAACTGAGGGAGGAGGAGGACCGAACAACCGGAGTGCCTAGCCGACTGAGGTGAGGTAAACGGAGTGAGGGGAGGGCTTGTTTGACGTTGACAGTGGAAAGAATGCGCGGGATGAGTATCGGAACGTGCATTACATTTACAACCATTGCGGTTCAGTTTTCAATTAAAAATGTTCGGTATTGTTATTTAAGGTATGGTGCCTAATAAATAATTACATTTTAAAATATTATGATGTTTACGATATGTAAAATTAGCGAAAAGGCTGTTCCAATACATATACTTAAATAATTCATTTCTCTTGTAGCGTTTGAGTACGATTGAACTTTGAAAAAAAAAATACACTGTAAAATACATGTTTGCCTGGTAAAAATAAACATGTTTATCATATTTTCATTACTTTAACTAATACTCCTATGAGAATAACAATCAACCAAGCATATTATCCTTTTCTTGTGTTAGTGATGTTACTTGTTTTAGAACGCCATATTACTTATTTCGAATACCTAAACAGTCTTTTGATAGCACAGAAGTGGATAAAATTAATAAATCAAAAAAAATACTGTACTTTACATAAAGAGCATTTATTTATTATTTAGCTTTATTAAAAAATTAATAAATCAAAAAAAAAATACTGTACTTTACATAAAGAGCATTTATTTATTATTTAGCTTTATTATAAAATTATCCTCAAAATACACTAACTTAGTATAATTCATCTAGTATTCGAACGTGAAAACGTCAAATTGACATTGACAGCATTTTACATGACAGTTGCCGACTGTGTTGTCACTTTTGTGCCTTGCAAGAACGTTATTATTTAGTTTTGTGATATTTTATCAATAAAATACATTTGTATAAGTGTTGTATATAACATCATTGCCCACGGTTTTGTATGTTGCTAATACGTACTTCTAATTTATTACAAGCAACCTATGATATTATTAACTAAGCCATTTGTGATCACCATATGAGCAAGCGAAGTTTATCAACGGGGACGATGGTAGCTACAAAGCATAAAAACAAAGGTATTTTATAGTATAATAATCACTATTAGTAGCCACTCGTTACAGAAACTTCTATATCGTGGTGCCTACCATAACTGTTTCACAAGTGTTTATACTACCTATATGATAAAAATTAACTACAATTTTTTTACAACATAATTCATAATAATTTCAGTAGTGCCATGCTCAACCCCTGAGCACCAAGCAGATTCTCCATCAAGAGACAGTGATTCAGTGTGTGATTCCGAAGCGGCCAGCCCAGTACCCTTTCTCTGCACTCAAGATGGAGCGGAAGGCGAAACAGATGTTGTCTGGAACTATTACACACCAAAAGCTGAACAAACAGCAGTCTCCCGAATCAAAAACTCCACACCAGTCAGTAGAAAAGCAAGGAAAATATCAAAACCTAAACTAATTGACCGGCCAACACCTAAACGCAAACTTGTCAGTAAAGTATCACACAAAAAGACTGCACTATTCCAAGAGCTTATGGAATTAAACCAAAACGTGCATGAATTAATCAGTAAGAAACGGTCCAGTGAAGTTATTGATGAAAAACAGTCTGGAAGTGAAGAAGACATTTTTAGTGATTCATCAGGCCAATCACCCAAAAGCTGCTTTAAGTCATCAAGGTGTCTTAGAAAAAACCTCTTAAGTTCAAAATTTGCTAAACCAGATACAGAACCAGCTTTGGAATCTGACGATTCAATGAATGAGTGCCTTATTAAAGCCAGTCAGGTTATTGAGGAAAATATACTGAAAGTAACACCACCGAAGAAACCTAGATATGAACCAAACAAATCAAAGAATATCAAGTCAAGTATAAACTTCCAAATGGATCAAGATTCTATGGATGCCATATTAAATAGCATTAAACTAGACTCACCTTTATTAACACATACAAAAAATGCTGAACCTCCAAGCCTTAATAATGACTCTTTCGATAACATAGTAGGGAATTTAAATGACAGTACATTAGACAGGCTAACACAGGCTCCAAACAGTAAAAGTAAACTAAACAACTCGAAAAGCACAAGTTGGATGATAGATGATATAGTTTTGCATGATGACAGCATGTCTAAGTCATTTTTCGGGCGGCACAACTCTATGCCCGAGTCACCATCAGTGGATAACAAGCCATCTACAAGCGGTATGGTTATTACACGGTATAGCTCTATGCCATATGGAAATGCTGAAAAAAGGACAGGTTTGTTAATTATTTACATTATTAAACCCCCTAATACAACTAATTTTTGCAATTAATTGGATAATATAAAACTGAAATTAGCTGTTTGAAATAGCAGCAAAAAGAGAAGACTATTTAGTTTAGTAAGATTTTGTTCTCATAGCTTACTTAGGAATATATTTGAAATAAAAATAAATACAATAAAATGCATTTATTTCAGACAACATGGTCCATATTTTTTAGTAAAACTTATAACTAATGTTAACTATTAAGTAACCATCTTATATGCTGTACTTGCGTGTAGTACGTACACAACTAAACGGGTAATTTATAATTGTGTACAAATTTCTATGTAATAGTTTTTGTAGTAACATAGGAAGCTTTAGGCCTAGTTTTAGTTCATTTATTTAAGACATATTTATAAAAGGCTATTTGTTTTCTAAATAAATAAATAAAAAAATGCAGAGAGGACTTTATCAGGCCACTGTCCCATCTGTCGGCCACAAAGGTCAGGAGATTGTTGATGTTGTCTTTAATTATAAGGCTTTGCTTTAATAAATAATGATTATATGCATGAATGATTAATATTTATACTATTTCAGAACCCAGTGACTCTCCAATGAGATGTACTCAAGATGAAATCAAGAGGAAACATCAACTAGCGCGAGAGAAACTTCTTGCAAAACGACTTCTACCATTCACTTCACAGTCAAGCCAAGTTCATCAGCCACCGGAAATTAAGAAAAAACAATTTCAACCTAAATTTGCCAGTACAATTAACAAGGGCCCTAGTTCTACTGACAATGTTGCCAACTCAGTGAACAAGGTCTCTAGTTCTACTAACAATGTTGCCAACACAGTGAACAAGGTCCCTAATTCTACTAACAATATTGCCAACACAGTGAACAAGGGCCCTAATTCTACTAACAATGTTACCAAAACAGTGAACAAGGGCCCTAATTCTACTAGTAATGTTGCCAGCACAAATAACAAAATACCTCCAAAAGATAATAGTTATTTAAATCAGGCTTCCAGTATGAATTTCCAACAGAATAATGTTATGATTAGTGATAAGTCAAAAGATATAAAATTGCTTATTGAAAAGAAAAGACAAGAGGCGCTGATGAAATTAAGACGCCGGCAACCGCAGAAATGAATTTATTGCCTGTTTCATATGTTGTAAGTTATAATAATTATATCACAGAAAAAAGAAGTATAGAAGACGTAAACAGTGTGCATCTAAGCTAACTTTGTATCGACTTTTCAAAACAAAGTGTGGCAATGTCTTCAAAAAAAATGTTACAACCCAAAGCCTGATGTAAAGCTGTATTTTTAGTATGTAATTTGGACTCCTTGAAGGAACATGAAACCAGGGCCGGATTTAGGGGAGGGCAACCGGGGCTACTGCCCCGGGCCTCCACAAAAGAGGCCCCCCCCCCACAATAGAGAATTCGGTAAATTTACCATTTTATTTGGAAAAAATTTGGGGCCAGGGGGCCTCCACTCCTTTATTGCCCGAGGCCTCCAGACCTCTAAATCCGGCATTGCATGAAACTATGTTTTACAAGCAAAAAAAGTTATGCTCTAGCATGACGCAGTAGTTTACGAAAATGGCAAAAAAATATTATTTTTTATAAGTTTTGCATTTCTTTTTAACTATGAGTTTTTTGGCATTCGTTTTTTTGTAATGTTAAAGGTACATTAAATTTGAAACAATTTAAGCCCACCCACATCGCCGTATGTTAATTAATTCTTGATACATGAGGCTTCAAAAAATAAGTTTTTTTTTTTCTTAATGAAATTTTGAGTTTGGCATATATTTCTGCCAAATTCCTCTCCTCTCGCTTCGAATGATGGTTCCTATGACGGTTTATGTTTATTATGGATTAGTAGCTGTCACGTAATATATTTATAGTTTTTTTTTTGGGAGTTTAGCACATGAATTCATTTAGAAATGTAACATTTGAGTATAAAAAATCGGTATAAGTAGGTACACATATTTCTTCAATTATTTTTTAAATAAACCAAAAGAAACTTCAAGGAACTGCCGTGGGGACCATAATTTGACGCGAGGGGTATAGCTCCGACTCCGACTAAGAATTTGTTGTAGTGTGTTTTAATTACATAACTAGGTGGCGCTGTACGGCACCACTAATTTTGTGGTAACTTGTAGCTTGTAGAAAGTTAAGAGGCCTTATTCCTACAGACGAGCGTATTTTGTAAAATGCTTCCTTTTTCATTCAAGATTACGACGTAACTATTAGTATTTATTCAAAAACTGATAACGTACTTAAATAATCGTTTCCTAAACTAGGGGCTCCAACAGTTCAAATTTTCATTTTCTCTTTTAAACCTCTTTTTTAATGAGGTTTTTTGGGAGTCTTTTCCAAATTTTGCAGTGAGATGTGGCGTTTCGGTTCTCAATTTTGCTATAAACAAGAATCATTTGGTACATGAATGACTACAATTTGATTCAACATATCTCGTACGAGGGGCTGGAATGATTAACAATCGAAGATTCATTTGAAAAAACTGATAAAATACCTTCCGAGTTTTCTTCATTTTTTTGGCGAAAACAGGGTTTTATTATATTTTATTTCCGCAAATTGTACGCATATTTTGCTTTAAAAATAATATTATAGCAAACTGTAACTTTATGTTAACCTATAAAAAAAAAATCGTAACTATGGGACCTACATTGCGGTAAATTTATATTTTTTTAAAACACGTATAAATCACGCAGCAGCGACGCCCCGCTCTCAGTCCGCGCGGAGCGCGCTTAGAGGACGGACCTGTGCTCGATTGTCAGGCATTCGTTGCGATCGTAATCAGCTACGGAGTTCCGAGAAGTGCTATATACTGCGATTAGAAAATCTTAATAAAAGTTCATTTTTTACAGTATGCCTAACAGACTTGCTTATTGATGGATTTTCAGTGTTACTTTTTTTTTAATACTAAGTCGTTGGCAAACAAGCATACGGCCCGCATATGTACGCCTGCAACTCCAGAGGAGTTACATGCGCGTTGCCGACCCTAACCCCCTCCCGCCCCTCGTTGAGCTCTGGCAACCTTACTCACCGGCAGGAACACAACACTATGAGTAAGGTCTAGTGTTATTTGGCTGCGATTTTCTGAAAAACGCATTTTCACTTGAAATTACGTTAAGGTTTGCATTATTATTTTTGACCCGGATGAAGTCCAAGTTCTCATGATGGAGTCAGGAGTTGGTCACCAGAACTCCTAATCTACTAATTATAATCCCATCGTGTTTGGGCTCAAAAGATTTGCCCTGACGAACACCATCGATCTAGATGAGGTCCAGGGTCTCATGATGGAGTCAGGAGTTGGTCACTAGAACTCCTAATCTACTCATTATAATTCCATCGTGTTTGGGCTCAACAGAGTTGCCCTGACGAGCACCTTCAATCTAGATGAGGTCCAGGGTCTCATGATGGAGTCAGGAGCTGGTCACCAGAACTCCTAATCTACTCATCATAACTCCATCGTGTTTGGGTTCAATAGAGTTGCCCTGACGAGCACCATCAATCTAGATGAGGTCCAGGGTCTCATGATGGAGTCAGGAGCTGGTCACCAGAACTCCTAATCTACTCATCATAACTCCATCGTGTTTGGGCTCAATAGATTTGCCCTGATGAACACCATCGATCTAGATGAGGCCCAGGGTCTCATGATGGAGTCAGGAGTTGGTCACCAGAACTCCTAAACTACTCATCATAACCTCATCGTGTTTGGGTTCAATAGAGTTGCCCTGACGATCACCATCAATCTAGATGAGGTCCAGGGTCTCATGATGGAGTCAGGAGCTGGTCACCAGAACTCCTAATCTACTCATCATAACTCCATCGTGTTTGGGCTCAATAGATTTGCTCTGATGAACACCATCGATCTAGATGAGGCCCAGGGTCTCATGATGGAGTCAGGAGTTGGTCACCAGAACTCCTAAACTACTCATCATAACCTCATCGTGTTCGGGCTCAATAGATTTGCCCTGACGAGCATCATCAATCTAGATAAAGTCCAGGGTCTCATGATGGAGTCAGGAGTTGGTCACTAGAACTCCTAATCTACTCATTATAATTCCAACGTGTTTGGGCTCAAAAGATTTGCCCTGATGAGCACCATCGATCTAGATAAAGTCCAGGGTCTCATGATGGAGTCAGGAGTTGGTCACTAGAACTCCTAATCTACTCATTATAATTCCAACGTGTTTGGGCTCAAAAGATTTGCCCTGACGAGCACCATCGATCTAGATGAGGTCCAGGGTCTCATGATGGAGTCAGGAGTTGGTCACCAGAACTCCTAATCTACTCATCATAACTCCATCGTGTTTGGGCTCAATAGAGTTGCCCTGACGAGCACCATCAATCTAGATCAGGTCCAGGGTCTCATGATGGACTCTGGAGTTGATCACCAGAACTCCTAGTCTATTCATCATAACTCCATCGTGTTTGGGCTCAAAAGATTTGCCCTGACGAGTACCATCGATCTAGATTAAGTCGAGGGTCTCATGATGGACTCAGTAGTTGGTCACCAGAACTCCTAATCTATTCATCATAATGGTAATTTGATGGTGCTTGTCGGAGTAAATCTATTGAGCCCAAACACGATGGAGTTATGATAAATAGATTACGAGTTCTGGTGACCAACTCCTGACTCCATCATGAGACCCTGGACTTCATCTAGATCGATGGTACTCGTCAGGGCAAATCTTTTGAGCCCAAACACGATGGAATTATAATGAGTAGATTAGGAGTTCTAGTGACCAACTCCTGACTCCATCATGAGACCCTGAACATCATCTAGATTGATGGTGCTCGTGAGGGCAAATCTATTGAGCCCAAACACGATGGAGTTATGATGAGTAGATTAGGAATTATGGTGACCAACTCCTGACTCCATCATGAGACCCTGGACTTCATCTAGATCGATGGTACTCGTCAGGGCAAATCTTTTGAGCCCAAACACGATGGAATTATAATGAGTAGATTAGGAGTTCTAGTGACCAACTCCTGACTCCATCATGAGACCCTGAACATCATCTAGATTGATGGTGCTCGTGAGGGCAAATCTATTGAGCCCAAACACGATGGAGTTATGATGAGTAGATTAGGAATTATGGTGACCAACTCCTGACTCCATCATGAGACCCTGGACTTCATCTAGATCGATGGTACTCGTCAGGGCAAATCTTTTGAGCCCAAACACGACGGAATTATAATGAGTAGATTAGGAGTTCTGGTGACCAACTCCTGACTCCATCATGAGACCCTGGACTTCATTTAGATCGATGGTACTCGTCAGGGCAAATCTATTGAGCTCATATACGATGGAATTATAATGAGTAGATTCGGAGTTCTAGTGACCTACTCCTGGCTCCATCATAAGACCCTGGACTTCATCTAGATTGATGGTGCTCATCAGGGTAAATCTATTGAGCCCAAACTCGATGGAGTTATGATGAGTAAATTAGGAGTTCTGGGGAGTTCTGGTGACCAACTCCTGACTCCGTCATGAGACCCTGGACCTCATCTAGATCGATGGTGTTCGTCAGGGCAAATCTTTTGAGCCCAAGCACGATGGAATTATAATGAGTAGATTAGGAGTTCTGGTGACCAACTCCTGACTCCATCATAAGAACCTGGATGGACTTCATTCGGGTCAAAAATAATAATACAAACCCTAACGTGATTTCAAATAACACTGAAACTCTATAGCACTAATGTGCGCAAACGATTGGCATCTTGACTAGGCAGCATGGGTGCGTAGCCACCATGCCAATCGATACGACAACGAAACACTATCTGTCTCTCTCTCGTACTAATATGCACAAACGATTGGCATCTTGGCTGGGCAGCATGGGTGCGTAGCCAACATGCCAAACGTTTACGATACGACAAGGAAACACTATCTGTCTCTCTATCGCACTAATATGCGCAATCGATTGGCTTCTTGGCTAGGTATCATGGGTGCGTAGCCAACATGCCAATCGTTTACGATACGACAACGAAACACTACTCTCTCTCTATCGTACTAATATACGCAAACGATTGGTATTTTGGCTAGGCACTAAGCAAGTGTGTGGCCAACATGCCAATCGTTTACGATACGACAACGAAACACTATCTGTCTCTCTATCGCACTAATATACTTTATTTATACCTGCAGTCATTTACTAACTTCTTCATTTTCCATTGGTGTGAAAGAGACAGAATAAAGAGCAAGGGTTATAGTACACTCTGTAGTCTGTACACTTAGTAGTAGTGTACTTAAAAAAAAAACTACTGTGCATATACAATAAAATAAAGAGTGCCCATATGATATCATATGACACTAAAATTAATGTTGCTTGAAATTATATTGAAAACTATCAAGATTATTCTAGTCTGCATTGAAACGCGCGTCGCGTTGCCGGCGCTCGCGTACCGAGCGCCAACGCCATCTATCGAGCGTTATTTCGTGAAATCGGAGAACGCTCCAAGGATTAAGGGCTCTTAACGTGAAATATTTAGCGTTATAGCGCCATTTACAGCTGTCATACTTTTATTTAATTTCATTGTAATATGCTATGGAAGGTGGAGGTAAGGAATTAAATCTCCATGTACCAAAAAATGTCATCAAAAAACCTTAAATAGGTGGCGCTACAATACCTAGAATACTTGAAAAAAACATCAAATCATAGACAGCGCACGCCACTCCGTCAATAAAGCCTAGGTTCTTAGCTACTCTAGCGCTACTCTGGAGAGATTTGGAACTATTATTCATAGCTGATAGCTGAGGGCCTACCGCGAACCACGTTTGACTTGTTGCCTCTCTGTCGCACGTAACTTCGCACGTAAATGTGACAGGGAGGCAACACGTCGAACGTGGTTCGCGGTAGGCCCTCTGGACACTTGCAACAGTTCTACCATAAGAGATTTAACTCCTTTTAATTCTACACTCCATAGTAATATGCAGTGCTTGGAAAAAGGATGGGCCTTTTACAACCATGGGCGTAGGCAGGTACAGGCAGCTGCCCCTGCTGGCTGGCAGCCTCCCTCCCTCTCCCCCCTAGAGCTCAAATTTTACATACAATATATATCCCTCTGTTTTCCTTAAAGGAGTTAACGGAATTCAATAAACACACGGCATATAGAATCGGGCCACACTAAGTTTTCATGCCAAGTGCTACGTTACAATTACCTCTTAAGATTTTTCGCTATACGGAATGAAAGAGCTATTTACATATTGTAGTCTTAAATCCCCATTAGTCATTGTTTAAGCAAGGGTTCTCTAAACTTTTTGACCCGAAGGCAGCATCCGCTCCCTTTTCACAGACCGGATTGTATGAAATTTGCCAGTCTTCGTTGTTGTTTGTTAATGTTTCTCGCTTGTTCCCAGTGGTAAGACAGATGAGCAAATAATTAATTAGTATGTAATGGAATAACTAAAGGGGCTTGCCTTCAAACGGGTTGAGAACCCCTGACTGAAGTAATGTAACAATTATGTTATATACCATTGTGATACGAAGAGTGACTAAATTATGATAAAACGTGTATAAGCAACATATATAAATATTCTAGTGATTTTGTAATAAATTTTTAAATTTGTGTTTTTTTACTACCCAAGCCTTAAGAAGTCGAAAACGCTTGCTTTACCACAAAGCATCACAAAATAGGTCCATACAGACAGGCAGAAACACATTACACTAGGAAAAACGGCGGCAAATTTCAAAAATGTAGGTGCGAACAGTTGATTTCCCATAGAATGTGAATCGCGCCTTTTTCTACTGACAAAGTGGGTGTATCTGAGTATAGTTATGCACTATAATTATAACCAAAAGATTACCTTTTTAGGGTCCCGTAACCATGGCATAAACGGAACCCTTCATCTAAGTTTTACAGAAGAGACAAAAAATGAAGCTAAGTAGGCAAACGATTTGTTATAACTTATAAGGTAGAGGAAGAAGTATGACAGATTCTATGCGTGCCCTCTCTTCATGCCCCAATTGTATGTGAGCCGCCAAACAATGGGGAAGGCGCCTGCTAACTTTGCTACTAGGTGGCGCCACTAGAGTTTGTGACATGACATTAGTTTGGCCCCACCATTTTTCTTTGAATAAATAAATTATCATAATAGTTAATGGAAATGTGAGTCACCAACAATCAAATAAGTTTTGTATTAATTTAATGAGATATTTATGTACCAGTCTAAATAGTTTTTAATATTAGACATGATCAGAGGCGGGAGCTTTGAATCTGCATTGATATGTCTATAAGAATTTACATCACAGGCGAATTCTGTTGGTGCCTCATAATTAGGGCTTGCAATTCGAATATTCGACCTGTTTTGATATTCGAATATTCGGCCGCTCATTTTTCGAATATTTTTTATTACTCAGAAAAACCTGTTTCATCCGCGATAGTTACAGTTTCTGTGTGTTTTGCCCAGTGCCGGATTAAGATATTTTGATGCCCTAAGCATTTCTAGACCATGGTGCCCCCTCATCAAGATTACATCGAATTTTCTTGGTAAATTGAGTGACTTTTATTGCCGCATTACTGTTGAGAATTTAATTTTCAATCCGTTATATCATTTTATCACGAAAATTGACAGTGCTGCAACGTTGCAGTAATGTTGCAACAGTAGGTACGAGTAATACTGCTGCAGTCACCATGATGAATGTCACCTTTATCAAAGCTGACCTAAACGAAATGACCGAAATTACCTATCTATCATTGTGTGCTTTATACTATGCGATTAAAATTAAAACCTGCTTTGGTTCACAAGGTTCTCGTAGCGTAACATGACTTATTCACCTGCCCAAGAGTAACCCGATAGTTTTTAACAGTGTATTTTGATTATAATTAGAGCAGACTTTGGAATAAACAATGGTCAAGTGTAAGCAAATTCGAAGACCGTGCTTCGCATAAGGCCGGAGGCCGATCTTACGCAAGTGTAAGCGAAGACGCAGGACGTAGGCCGTGCTTTGTACAGGGGTTTTGCAACCTCAAGAGCTTTCCTGCGAAGCTTATTCATGTGAGGGCAAAGGCCGAGCTTCAGTGGGGGCTTAGCTCTGACAAGTTTTAAGGAATTAATTCTCAGCAAGCTGGAAATCGTTTTCCTACTTCCCTTTGGTCCTAATTGCGTGTAATCCGAGTTTGCTCCATCCCAAGAGGTGTACCTTCAGGAGGTGTACCTATCGAGTGGTTTGGCAATCCAAGGAAAAAATATCTCCTAAGGATCTCTTAGCAACAACAACAAATCGTTCTTGAAGAAATTTTTGAGATAAAAATGTACGCACACCTGGGATTGAGTAAACTCGGATTACACGTATTTAGGACCAAATGAAAGTATTAAAACGATTTCCAGCTTGCTGGGAATTAGTTCCTCAACACGCTATTTTTTGATCTAATTTGATTGACCTAAGTCGTGAAAGTTTAAATCAGTGTTTTTAAAGGCAAAGTCTAAGGTTTAGCTTTTTATAAGGCTGACGCGGAGCGTTCAATCGGCGCGTGTGAATGAGGCCAAAGGTCGAGCTGGAAGAAAGCAGAGTTGGAATGGCTGAACGTCCGGAGCGTGTTCATACAATACAACCAGTGGTGAAGTGTGAGCAAGGCAGAAGGCCCAGCTGCGAGAGAAGAAAGCTTGGAATTGGATCTATGGGCAAGTGAAAATGAGGCAGAAGATCGACTTTTGCATAAAGTATAAGGCCTACTAGCCTAGCGTCGCATAAGACCTAACGCCGAACTGCAAAAGAGTGGCTTCAAAACAAACATATCACGGTTCTCCTACTACTCGGCCTTTGGCTTAACTCGAAAGCACGACTTGATAAGATGCTTTTGGTTTTCGGAATTCGCGGGGCCCTTTATTTTGACAATTAGGTCGTAGGATCGCGGCTCTGCAGCAACTCGGCCTAGCTGACAAATCTGGCGTGCAAGAGAGCAGAGTTCGCTACAATATCGGTAATCTACGTCGAAAAAATCGGCTGGCCATGGTAAGATATTTGGCCATGAGCTTGGCCAAAAGCTTGGTTTTTGGCCACAAGGCCCTCCGCGTAAGGTCAAAGCGAAGGCCTACGTTGGAGACGTACTTAAGTGTCCTCACTCTCTTACTTTTATGACCCTTCGTTATTAGATGGGTACTTGCACACGTATCATGAAGTTTTGTGTACATACTCCACTACGACTACGATGCTGATGCAACCTGCACGTTTTTTTTTCCTCCGATTTTGGTGCCCCCCCTAGACGTGGTGCCCTAAGCAAGTGCTTATTTTGCTTAAGGGTTAATCCGGCACTGGTTTTGCCGGTTACTTTTTACAGTGAATTGAGTGAATGAGGAACGGTAGGTAGTAATGCGAAGGAAATATTATTTTATTGTGTTCCTCTCGATAGGCTTCGTGAAATTACAGCTAAACCTAACTCGATTTCAAAGAAATCAAAATCAAAAATTATCAGGATTTCTCCGGTTTGATCAAACAAAGTCCGCCGAGGTCTACTCCTTCCAGCTCCGCCTTCTACTTCTCCCTTATACACTCTCTTTATTAGCCTTCTTTCACTAATTCTTAACACGTGTCGAAATCATCTCAACAAACCTTTTTACATTATTGTCACTACAACTTCGTTCAGTCCACACGTTTCCTTTACCACACTGTTCCTAATTCTATCTTGTAACCTCACACCACACACACTTCTCAATACTCTCAATTCTACTGCATCCACTTGGCTCTGATGCCTCTTCTGCCATAACCAACTTTTACTACCATACATAAGTGTGGGCACTAACACCCCTCTATGCACAGCCAACTGTGCTTTTTGTGACACCTGACTGCTCATAAAAGCGTTAAGTGCCCCATTCACACGATTTCCACCATTTACTATCCTTTCAATGTCTTTATCATGCTAACCGTCCCTAGTGAACAAGGTTCCCAGGTAGACAAACTCTTTCACTTGGTCCACTCTTTCTTGAGTAATGAAAATGTTACAGTTTGTCATATTTTCACCCTTTCCAAATACCATTACTTTCGTCTTGCTTACATTTATTTTCATTAATTCCTTTCAAAAGATTGCATTCTATTAGTTACCATCTCCTGCAACTCTTCACCCGATGACGCTAGCAATACCAGGCCATCTAAAGAAGACATTTGTCGAGTAACCCACTCATTCTCACCCCACATTCATCATTTCTCAAATGATGCAATGCAAGCTACTATCCATGAGTAGATTAAACAGCCACGGTGCCGCTTCACATTCTTGAAAGTCAATCTAATTAGGTAATTAAGTGGATTTCTGCAAAATAACATTAGTTTTTGCAATATGTGCAAATAGTTTTTGAATAAAACGATTAAAAAAAACGATTTCTCGTTCATTTTCTTATTTCTGAAAAATATACGAATTTTATTCGAATATCTCGTCAGAAAAAATCGAATATTCGAATACCTAAAAATTTCGAATATTTGCAATCCGTACACATAATCGATATTTAATGCTGGATTCAATTGAAAATTCTTATTTTGGTCGTAAAATATTAACGTTGATATTGTACATTTACCTTGATATTTTAAGCATAATATTTTTGAGTGAAAACAGTACATAGCCAAATATACTTAACCTTTCTATGAGGTTTTTTTTCCTTTTATGGATGGCTTGCGTTCCCGTAAAAGTGCTTTTAACTGTGTTACAATCAGACGTCCATATTTTTCATGAGGATCCATTTTATTGCGTTATACAGACGATTATTACGTACATGAAAATATCCTACATGCTCCTGTCAAAACAAAACTTTATTTGAATGGCTTTGAAACTTTATCCGACAGTTTCTCGGCCTCAGATACAAAGTTTAATACTTATACAGAGAGATTAATTATGAAGCTTTATTAAACATTGGTTTATTAAATACATTTTTTTTTAAGTAGGTATAAATTTCATACGAGTTGGTCGAGTTGTCTCAAACTCTAGTGGCGTCATCTACAATTAGCTTTCAGCCGCCTTCCCCATTAGCTGGTTTTGTTTTGATTTGCTTTAAAATGGCCTCTCTAAGTCTAAACGTCACCAATAATCGCTTATGATTTGCAATACATCACGGCATTTGGTCGAACGATTGAATTCGTTACTCTACTTAGGCAGCGACAGCGATTATATAGGGACCGTGCGCGTTGGAGGTTCTGCCATCTTTTGGCCTGAATCGGAACAATAAACGTGTAAATTTACACGTCACGTGTGTTCTTGTGCATAGTAGGTTCTGCCATCTTGTAGGCTACATTGGAACAATAAACATCACATTTACGCCTCGCGCCAAAAATCTGACTGCTCCTGTGCTGCCTCCTACAGTTCATGCACGCTCCCTATAAGTCCACAAGTCGCATGGCATTTTTTGCAACATCTGTAGAAGCCTTAAGTATCCTCTTTATATATTCCTACGCAAAAACAAAACGCCGCTAAACGTAGTTGTCAAAACAAGTGTCAAAATGGAATTGGAAAATTAACATAGAAACTTTCCAAAAATCGGAGAGAAAATATGATAATTTGGTAACTTAAATTATCATTATAACAGTGCAAGTACCATAATTTCTAATTTCAAGAAAACAATATAAACATAACCTACACTTTGAATCAAAATTGCTGATAAACTTAATACGAAATCTTGAAAATGGCTTTAAAATATTCTCGCCTACTCGTGAAAGCAGTTACTGCTGGCGTGAGCAGGTCTAATGTAAATATTCACCGGAATTTAGTGACCAGTTCACCTGCAAGACTTGGTATGGTGCCTATAGTTGTTGAGCAAACTGGTAGGGGAGAGCGTGCGTACGATATTTATTCAAGACTTCTTAGAGAACGGATTATATGTCTTATGGGGCCTATAAACGACGATATAAGCTCTCTAGTCGTCGCGCAGCTGCTATTTCTACAGTCCGAGTCAAGTAAGAAGCCAGTGCATCTTTACATTAATTCGCCTGGCGGGAATGTGACTGCTGGACTTGGTATATATGATACCATGCAGTATATAACACCTCCAGTTGCAACTTGGTGTGTTGGTCAAGCTTGTAGTATGGCATCCTTGCTTCTTTCTGCTGGTGCTCCAGGAATGAGACATGCTCTGCCGAATTCTAGAATAATGATTCATCAGCCTTCTGGTGGAGTTAGAGGGCAGGCTACTGATATACAGATCCAAGCTGAAGAAATTTTGAAGCTAAAGGCGCAAATCAATCAATTATATGTTAGACATACAGGTTTGGCTTTAGAAAAGGTTCAAACTTCTATGGAACGCGACCACTTCATGTCTCCGGTAGAAGCTAAGGCCTTTGGTCTGATCGACAATGTTCTGGAACACCCAATGTCTCATGCAATGGAAAAGGAATGTACTACCGGAAATCAAACTCCAAAATTGTGATCTGTATAAATCTATGTGATATAATGTCCACTGTTACATTTACATCAAGCATATACTTATTGATTAAATAATTTTGTTAGTTGAAATAATTGTTTAATTGTTATTAACTGTTGGAATCACATTTTCTTTTAGTGGAACGAAACATTTTTAATGGAATGGCCTTTTTATAGGCTTTGGAGTGGTTAGCTGGTGGACCATTAAAGATAAATTTTGACTGAATGTAATGCTTGCATTAGGAGTACAGTTAGTACAGTGAAGTGCAAAAATATGTATCGAAAGAATCGTCTCATAAATATGGTACTACACTCTTATTACACTGGAATAAGATGCTATGGAACATATTTTTGAGTTAGATGTGTACACACATATTTTTACACTTGACTGTACTTAGATATTAATTTCAACCTGTGTTGCTGTTCCACCCCGGTGAGATATTTTGTTTTCTACTTATCAATTTTAAACAAGAAGAAATATCTGCGAATGTGTGAATGAGGTCTTGGTGACTCAGTTGGTAGAACGCTGGAGTATTGATCCAGAGGCCGTGAGTTCAAGTCTCACCCAAAGCAGTAATTTTTCCACTTTTTTTTCTATTTGTATATTTTTTTAAATTAGCTAATTGAATTCTGACCGAGAAATCAACTTTATTGAATATATTAGTGATGTTTCTTTAAAGTAAATTAAATAAATAAGTTCCCTTTGAATAGGTATCACCAAAAACATAATTACTGCAATTTAAAAAATATTTCAACTAAAACAAAACTTCAGTTGTAAGTGTTCAAAGAGGTTGGTGAAAATACTGTGGATTAAGGAACACTTTCTTAAAAATATGTTTATTAAATTACCTAACTAACTTAAAATAACATAACAATGGTGAATTACAACAATTGTTCAAATTAAGTTAAAAAAACAATACATAAAATATGTCATGTTATGCTAACCTCAGAAGAAAAAGGACATATTTATCTTGATAAATTAAGTTAGGTACATATGTTCTTATTTCTAACGTCTTCAGTGTATCATATCATATCATGATTACTGTGCACCTAATTATTGTAATCAGATCTGTGATCTAACACGTAATAATGATTACTTACAGTTTGAGGAAATCATTTTCTCATTGTGTGAAATAAGACCACTTATCACTTTCACTTTTTATAATAACAATAACTGGCTTAGTGACCGCTGGTGTAGTGACCAATATGACCATTATAACCAGTGCAAGTGATCTTTGATTATTTATAGTTTTCACCACAATATAGACCTTAAAATATACTGGTCATTGCTGACAGCCGAATAAAAAAAGTTTTGTGATAAGATAGGCTGCTTATTTTTTTATCGTACATTTAGATCGTTATTTCACATTCTCTGCTTTTAACTTCTTTTTAATTTAGACCAACACAATAAGCGTAGTTTCTTGCTTTGCTATTGATGTGTGGTGTGCTTTTCAAAAAGTGGTCTTAGCTGTTAAAGATTTAGTTAAAATTCATGTTGCATTGCTCGCATGACGTTGGCAAAAGAGCTGGGCGCCTGACGCGAAAACCGTAATTCGCAAATTGCGGGGCTTTTACTCTCACTAAGACGTAGAGAGAAAGATCGTCGCATTTTGCGAATTTCGGTTTTCGCGGTAGACCCCCTGTTTTGCACATCCTAAAAGTTTTATTTAGTTAAACGTTATGATGAATTTGCATCGCGCTTGTCTTTGCCAGTGATCGATCGAGCACTGAACTTTCTTTCTCAATTTACTATAGGTTTTGTACGTGTCAAAAAGTGCTCTATTCTAACTTAATATACGGTTCAAGTTGCATCGCCCGCATGACATCGCCGGTGACAGAGCACCGACCGGACTGAACAACGTGGCGCGCGTCCTCTTTGCCCAAGACCAGAGTCTTGAAGTTGGCTTCTGTGAGGGTAAAGGTGGAGTCAGGGTCGTCCTCGGGCTCGCCTTCGTAGACTGACACGTTGTTGAGGTCCAGAGCTGGAAGGTTACAGGTTGGATTAGGATAGGGTGACACAGTATCGCAGCAAGAATTCCGTACGTTGATCCGCCCGGCTAGTTCCTATATTTTTCGCACACGTATAATACTGTCCTGCTTGCATAGTGTCATTGACCGCCGGCATCATGGGTGGCGGACAGAATACGCGCTAGATATAGAGAGTCGCGCGCGAGAACGCAACTCATGCTAGCAGTAGCTTGTCTGACGTTATTCTGTCCGCCACCCATGAAGCCGGCGGTATAAAAGCCACATTGCAGGCATACATCGTGCCTAAGATTGAGTGGCTTGGAGAGCACTGGTGAAGACTATCCACAGTCCTCATGTAGATTATATATACTCACTCCAGCTATATACACTGGTGCCCTTAATAATGTTGAACAAGAACACTCCACCCAGCGCCTGCGCCTTGCTTTTATCCACCGACGCGAGTCTGGCCTTAATCCTATTGACTATGTCTCCCTTGCCGGAGTCAGACTTGCCGGCCGCGATCTCGCTCTGATTGGCTCCCTGGAATGGAAAATATTTTGAACACTTTACAGATGTTATTCTTGACAAGGAACTACTAAAGAAAGGACGCAGCATGACCACCTTAAAGAAAACCGCAGCCAAATAACATTAGACCCTACTATCATAGTGTTGTGTTTCTGTCGGTGAGTACGGTTGCCAGAGCTCAACGAGGGTGCGGAGTGTTAGGGTCTGCAACGCGGATGTAACTCCTCTGGAGTTGCAGGCGGCTATAGGTTACGGAGACTGCTTACCATCAGACGGGCCGTATGCTTGTTTGCCACCGGCGTAGTATAAAAAAATGAGAAATTGTGTATATGTATGCTAGAGATATAGTAACAGTCGGGTTTTCGAGCGCAAACTCAATGTGGTCGGAGTCGGCCGTAGGCGGTATTTTTAGTAAAAGTGTTGTTGTTGAATGAGTTGCGCGAAGTAAGGGTCAAATTACATCCACACCCGCTATGGCTCGATGTTAGGCCCGACGTCAAGCCCGAACAAGAGTATTTTTCCGAAAACGATTATCAGGGCGGCTACCGGGAAAATCGTAATTCGTCAATTGCGGGCATTTTTCTCTGTCACTCTAATTACGTCTTAGTGAGAGTAAAAGAGAAAGATCCCCGCAATTTGCGAATTTCGGTTTTCGCGGTAGGCCCCCAGGCTCGACATCGGGACTGAAGGGCCAATTACATCCACACTTCCGATATGAGGCCCGAAATCAGTTCCGATTGAAAATATTGAAAAGCGACGATTTAAGATTTTAGGATGTATCTGTCTATTTAGATCTTAAAAAAGTTTCGGTACAAGGTACAAAGTTGCACACACTCTGTGAGTTATCTCCCAAATTAGTCATGTAAACAGAGTATGCCTGTATTTGTACCTAGTAGAGTCGCCATCAGATATATTTGAGCGGTCAGGGTGCTCAAAATATCTGAACATGTGCTTTAGCATCTTGTTAGTCGATACTTTGTTCAGATATTTGTGAACACCTTGGCCGCTTCGCTATATCTTGTACTACCGACTATACCTAGTTGATGGAAATGATTGCCTATTTTCTAAGTTCAAAGTGCCAATAGTGTCAATAGTTATTAGGTACCTACTTAGTAATTCGAAATCGGTGTCACATGCTATGCTAATATTGTCGAAAACGGCACCGCCTTTACGTTGAAACGTCTCGAAGTTCGTTTGTTTCTTACGTAACAGAACGGGTTAAGTCATCCGTCAACAAAAAGAGACACTTGACTTACCACTTCGTAGAACGTACAAAATGGTTATGTATTATGTAAGTATGTGCTTTGTAAAGCTAGCATAATAAAATTGCTGACTGCCAAATTGACCACCAGTGGCCAATCACATTGCAACGCGCATAGGAAGTTTTTTACACTACGTTGGTGGCAAACAAGCATACGGCCCGCCTGATGGTAAGAGGTTACCATAGCCTAATGGACGCATGCAACTCCAGAGGTTTTACATGCGCGTTGCCGACCCTAACACCCCGCACCCACGTTTAGCTCTGGCAACCTTACTCACCGGCAGGAACACAACCCTACAGTACGGTCTAGTGTTATTTGGCAGCGGTTTTCTGTAAGGTGGAGGTACTTCCCCAGTTGGGCTCTGCTCTAGATCAGGGCGGCTACCGGGAAAATCGAAATTCGTCAATTGCGGGCATTTTTCTCTGTCACTCTAATTACGTCTTAGTGAGAGTAAAAGAGAAAGATCCCCGCAATTTGCGAATTTCGGTTTTCGCGGTAGGCCCCCTGGAATGACATCCGCTGTGCTGTGCTGTCAGCTGTGGACCTCTCTTTTGGACGTAGTTTAAGGACATACCCGGGTATCCAAAACTCCACCATGATTAAAATTTATTCGATTCTCGTAAATTGTTTTGACGAAATGGGACTTTACTTATTGTTTTGGTTTTAAATAATACATTTGTCAACAAATATGACTGTTGTCAAAAAAAATTAGGATATGGCGCGAGGCGCGAAACATGCGATGGAAGAAATGCCATCGCGCGGGTTTTTCACTTTTACCTTTTATCCCAATTACTCTGAAAATATACTTCTGTTTAAAATGTTGCTCGTCAGATCCCTCGACAATATAATTAGCTATTTTATGTTAACGTTATACTGCTATGGTATGCAGGGCAACGATATAACAATTGAAAATAAATGAGAATGAAGCCAACTTTATACTTCTAAGGTTTTGGTTATCCCTTTGTGTTACGTGTGGTAGTCTGTCAAGCCATTTCCGCCAGTAGAAAAAATCGGACAAGTGCGAGTCAGACTTGCCTACCGAGGATTTCGGACTTTTTAGTATTTGTTACAGAGGCAACAGAAATACCATCATCTGTGAAAATTTCAACTATCTATCACGGTTCATGAGATACAGCCTGGTGACAGACGGACAGCGGAGTTTTAGTAATAGGGTCCCGTTTTACCCTTTGGGTACGGATCCCTAAATCCAGCAAATTTAAAAAATGTAGGCACGAAGGGTTATCAACTTATCATCCCATAGACTGACAAAGTTGTTCGACAAGTTAAATTTTTCGTGTAAACTTTTTCAGTCGATTTGCCCTTCTAACATTCAATATTAAAAACTACAATTTTGCTTAAGCCCCTCTTGCGGACAGGTTCAACTATCCATACTTGAGGCACTGCTGTAAGATGCATGTTTACCGCAGCCCATATTATGTGTAATTATGACCTGCATACTATTATTTGTTAATTTGTACTACATTGGTTCATGGTCCTTCGAGCCCGATACCAGAGGGCCTACCGCGAACCACGCTCGACGTGTTGCCTCCCTGCCACGCTTACGTACGAATTTACAAGTGCGACAGAGAGGCAACACGTCGAACGTGGTTCGCAGTAGGCCCTCAGCTTACTTAGGTACTGGGGGCCTACCGCGAAAATCGAAATTCGCAAATTGCGGGGATCTTTCTCTTTTACTCTCACTAAGACGTAATTAGGGTGACAGAGAAAAATGCCCGCAATTGACGAATTTCGATTTTCGCGGTTATAGCCCAGGCCATTAACAACGTCCATGCATAGTTTGTGAGTTAAGTCTTCTTCACAAATATATTACATACAGATTGTAACTTTTAGTGCACAAACAATTACATGATGGAATTATTTTTATTATTTCTGAAAGATATTTTCTGCCCGTCAACCATTAGGCCAAACAGAAACAGTCATTTTGAATGTTTGGAGCAGAATTGGAATTGTACAGTGGCACGGTAATTAATTTTTATACATGCCATGATATTGTTTAAAAGAATAATTTAGATTATCAATGGTAATTGTACAAGTTTATGGTATAGAGTATAGATTCTTACGTGGTGTGATCTAGTCTGCTAATGCAAGTTAATTCATTCATAAAGAAATTAATAAAATAAAGGTAAGTATTGCACAATTTGCACATACACCAAAGTTCTAGAAGTTTATGCTAGGTAAGCACACGTAACACACTTTCTATTTCATCACAATATAAATAAAACCTCTCTCAAAATAAAAAAAACCAGGCACAAAATAAAATTACATCCATAAATAAAAACATACCGTAAAATCAAACTGGCCATTAAAATTTAAGTTTTTTAAATTTGGAACTCACCATGTTGTGTGTCGGGTCCCGTTGCACGAAACGTTGTGTGAAGATTTGAGCTTTCACTCTCGATCATACTTCTTGACTGGCCACGTCCGTTCTAAAATCAACCTAATACTCTTGAAATAAGAACTCAACTGTTAACTTTTGAGTGATTTGCACTGATGACAGAAATTTTATATTATGCAGCCGGTATATATGATATTAAGCTTTATGCACTTTGAATAGGGATCAAACTATTTTATTGTATACTCATATATTTTGTACAAGGGTTGTCGAGTGTGGGACAGAGATTGCAAAATGAAGATGGCGGCGTTATGGCATAATATTATGATACTTAGCTTATGGCCTAAGTGATTATGAATATTTATACAGAATTACGGACTTATGTTAAAACAAAAACATATAATTTCAACGGTTACTGTTTATCTACCAAGCGGCATGGGCAGGAGCATGAGTAGGATGGAGTGTCTCGCCCTCTCGTGTGCCAGGATTCTTTTATTCTAATACCTAGTTTCCTTTATATGCCCTTAGGGCTTAGTATGTCCTTGTAATTTCTCTGCCCATTGCACTGCTCTGGCGTCAACAGCATACACAATGAGAAACACAATTAGAACAATATTTTAAACGTAAATCCATTTTTCACCTCGGCAGCTCGAACAAACCTACTTCCGTCACTCCAGGGAGTGAGGCAAAGTAGCTTTTTACGGCCATGAATACAGGAATAAAAACTTTACTTGATGTTGAATTTTTTTAAACTTTTAAAATGTTCACACTACTGAAGTGAAAAGTTGTATGTGCCACACGAGAGCAAAGTTATTTTACATCTCGTGTTTTTGAGTCCCTCGCTACGCTCAAGATTCTAACTTAGAATCACTCGCTTCGCTCGTGACGTTATTTTAAACGTTGTACTCGCTTCGCTCGTGATTCAATTATACAATCTTTCGCTTACTCGGGACTCAAAATCAACACTCGCAAGAAAAACTAACTTTCCTCTCTTGTTGCACAAATAACTACATATATCATCATCATAACTAAATCACATTATGCGTTGTGGAATATACATATGTTATTGTGCTCTTTATTGTACCTAATAGAAAGTAAGTTAAGTAAGGATGTCAGAGCTCACTATGATGTACTGGACTATGCTGGTAGTGAGGGTGACCTGCGAATACTGAATTCTATGCGCTATGCGCGTGCACATATGTTGCTAGCGTCCATAGGCTAGGTAGCTATCTAAATCAATATATGTAGGTATTAAATCAATATCTACACAATGATACCTATTCGGTGGAAAAAAATAGCTGGCACAACGAAGTATAAGTAAGTAAATATTCTTTATTGCACCAACAATTATACATTTTACATACATGTAAAACTACAAATGAATTTTAAAGGAAAATAGAACCAGGTAACAACATGCGGTCTTATCGCTAAAAAGCGATATCTTCCAGACAACCTTTAGGTAGCAGGAAATTTAATAAGAGGTCATGAAAAATTAAATTAAAAGTGTCAGATATTTTTTTGTAGCCCGTTACCCGTTGTCCTCGACGTTATTGCAGGTGAGGTGGCTGAACCTATCATGTTGTGACTGTATCGAGTAGGTAGATATCAAAGAATACAATACTCACTAGGGTAGACATGTTAAAAAAACGTATAAGTATATACCGGGTATATGTTACCTTATTCAATACAATGCAAGAACTCTTTATTACAGACAATGTTAAACTTGGAAACAAAAAACTGGTTATACCAACCCACTTATTGTTTAGAGTTAGATCAAGATAAGTTGGCAGACTAAACTTCGCAGCGATTTTATTATGACGTTTACTCATCGTTTACTTGGTGATTAAATTGGAGATTGACGCCAATTTATTTTCCTAAGGCGCCTATCGCGTAAACCGAAATTCACAAATTGCGGGGATCTTTATCTTTTACTCTGACTCAGACGTAATTATAGTGACAGAGAAAAATGCCCGCAATTGACGAACTTCGATTTTTGCGATTAGAGCCCGGGCCTGGGGGCCTACCGCAAAAATGCCAATACCGAAGTGCCAATTACATCCACACTTTATAAGGCCTGATATTAAACCCACCAAATATCAGCACATCGTTTACAACATTGGAAACTTTATTTATTTCAACTCAACTTTAAAATATTATTTTTATTATTTAAATATTAAACTAAACTAACTTATTAAAACGCATAAAATACAAAAAATAATATAACTAAAGTAAAGAAACATACCTAAATACAAATATTTACAAATAAAAAATGGGGGCTAGCTCGTTGCCCGATGGTAGGGTGCCCAGAAGGCTGGTGGCATTACCGAGCTGTATGGCGATGCCAATTCGCTGGGCAAGGAAAGAACCAGCCCTCTGGTCACTCGTAGCATCAATGAGACTCTTCGCCAGCTCTCTAAATATACAATGGGCTCTGGGTCCCAAGCGCCCGAGGGTCTCCACCCCAAACGGCTCAAACATGCAACCAGAATCAATGGATACATATTTACGCCGCTTGAGGCGCTCGGCTGCTTCGGCCGCCGTTCCGGCCTTGGTCGAGGTCCACATGTGGCGTCCCAAACTGAAGGCCGTTCCAGCTTATGTCTCCGCTTCCGCTCGACGTCGTGTCTGAAATCGGGCGATAGATAGGCCGTGTTGTGGTCTTTAAACGCAGCTATCAACCAAATCAACTGTCAGTGTCTATTGGATGTTGTATGGAAGGTGGAGGTAAGGAATAGAATCTCGATGTACTAAAAAGTGTCATCAAAAAACCTTAAATAGGTGGCGCTACCTAGAATACTTGAAAAAAAAAACAAGGTTCTTAGCTACTATAGCATAGACATACAATATAATACTATAGCGATACTCTGGAGAGATTTGAAACTATTATTTATAGCTGACAGCTGGGGGCTTACCGCGAAAACCAGAATACGCAAATTGCGGGGATCTTTCTCTTTTACTCTCACTAAGGCGTAATTAGATAGACAGAGAAAAATGCCCGCAACTGACGAACTTCAATTTTTTGCGGTTAAAGCCTGGGTCACTCTTATTAAGTCTTAGTGAGAGTAAAAGAGAAAGATCCCCACAATTTGCGAATTTCGGTTTTCGCGGTAGGCCCTCTGGACACTGGACACTTTTGCAACAGGTCTACGATAAGATATTTCAATTTCAATCCTTGTAATTCCACACTCCATAGGATGTCACATCATAACCTTAAAACTCAAAACGAAATATAATTGGACCAGCGAACATTGGACATGTTACATTTGTGACATTTGTTTTGATTCATTAAATTACTTTATTTACTTAGTTGATTATATTGTCCAATTTATCAATTTTGTGTAGAAATGAGTAGCAGCGAGGGCGAAGATAATTATGATTACTCCGAGAAAACTGAAGATCTCGACGACGGGGAACGAGTAAGTTGTTTTACTTTTAATCCTTTGAATAATTTAATATGTAACCTAATTTCTCATAAATAATTATACTTTTTGTTTAGACTGCTATTAGGTCCGAGTTATCGACTCTATCGTTCGAGGAACTACAAAAGTTAAAGGAAAGAATTGGAGCCAAAGTGTACAAGGAAGCAATATTTGGAAAAAAAGATGGCAAGGTTGAATCCGTTAAACCGAAGGTGTTTAAAAGGGAAAATAAAAATAGACCCCGAGAAATGAGCTCCAAAAAGCCTGTGTCGATGATGATTGACGTGCCAAAGGCGAGAAAAAAGGAAATTCGTGATCCCAGGTATGTGTTATTCAGAGCAGTATCATTCAACATTAAATTTAAATAAATATTATGGGGCAATCTTACGAAATCAATCGTGTTGTGGGTACTAGACAAAAAAATATATATAATAGATAGATATAGGTAACCTACTATCCATAACTCACAAACAAATATCTGTGATAAACATACAAACAAATGGCCTTGCCAGGATTTCAACCTGGGACCTCCTGCTTCGTAGGCAGGGTCAATACTGACTAGGCTAGGAGGCTGTTAAATATTACTATATTACTATTGACAGTGCATTGTGTAGGTGGTAGGCTGGCAGTGCACAATTCCTATGGAGATATCCCTCGGAATCATCAGAATTGTTAGGTAGCAGTTGATTAACACATTAACTGTCCCAAACCTTAAGGATTTGTATTAGAAGCTTGCTATGACTCATATACGGGGTTTTGAAAAGAATTAATTGGTTATTGTTCTAACTGCTTAAATATTAAGTTTAGTATACTACCTGAAGGGATGTGTATCACTCTTAACACATTGAGTACCAGGAACCTGCTTGCCGGGTTCTCTGTTCGTAGTTGCTTTCCTCTACAAAGCAGGAAAATGCTGGGATTGGCACAAGCACACGGCCTGCCTTTGATTGTAAGCTGTCTCCATGTGTTGCTGACCCTAACACTGCACCCTTCTTGAGCTCTGGCAACCTTACTCACCGATAGAAGCACAACACTATGTTAACGATTTTTTGAACAGTTGAACATTAATTGTTCTATTACTTAGCAAAGTTTCATAGTTAGAAATATGTATCAAATAGGGTAAGGTGTTTATTACAGTGGCTGTTGTTTCTTAACCCACCAACAGAGCACCAACTGATGTTCACAAGGCTTCATTACACATCTTCCTAAACCACTTTGGTGATGAAATAAGCACCTGGTGCATTTAAATAAGTGATAGATGCTCCCATCAAGCTTTTGCGTTATGGCATGCAGGATAAATTATTTTTTTACGTGTTTGGGTGGCTACTGTTACTACCTAGGAGTGGCAGTTGACATCCACATGGGACCATGACACATCACCCTTAACCACTTTACGAGTTACACCTGGGATGACGAAGGACGAAATTTGTGCCTGGCTTGTAGTCTATTAACCGATTTTTAATTTATAATATGTTCTTTAATCTTCTTTTTATTGATGACTGATGCCTATTGTGTTGCCAACTGATGATGGTGTCTAGAGTTGTGCCATTCTTAAGAACATTCTCCATTTTATATGGGAAATGTTCTCGCTCGAGAATATTCCCCATAGTAAATGGAGAACAATTTCAAAAACAGCACAAGTACTACTTAAAAAAGATAATAAACAGTTATATTCTTGTTTTTAGATTCGATCCTCTCTGTGGAGAATTTAATAAGAAGCAGTTTTCCGATGACTACAATTTCCTAACAGAAATGCGCATGAATGACATTAAAGCCACCAGGGCCGAGTTACGGCAGACCACAGACCCGGAGAAGGCCCTCAAGCTGCGCCGTCTCCTGCAGAGGCTGAACGAACAGCACAAGGCCAGCAGAATGAAGAAGATGGAGAGAATGGAGATGGAGAAACAGAAGAAACAGGCTGAAAAAGAAGTTAGCGAGGGAAAACAGCCTTATTATAAAAATAAATGTGAGTTACTTATAATTTTTAACCATTTCTAGGGTAAGCTAAGATATTATATTTCGAAAAGGTTGGTCACAACCTGTACCAGCAGTAAGTTGAAAACGAAGCGAGTACGCAGCGAGTTGAAAACGAAGCGAGCACGCAGCGATTTCACCGCGAGTGCGCAACGATATTGCCGCGAGCGTGCAACAATATCGCTCCCATCCCAGTATATCATTAAGTAGCGAAATCGATGCGCTCTCGCGGGGAACTCGTTGTGCGCTGGCCTCGCTTTCAACTCGCTCGCAAATCACCAGTGTGCCCGCGCCTTTATAGACCGCGAGCCAGGAACAGATTTCCATGACCAATCGCCTCCCGGCGGAAAACTCGTGTAGTGGTTAACGGCTAGGTATGATGAACCCTCGTGCACGTCAGCTGCCGCTCCGTTGGTGGGTTGAGGAATGGCAGCCACCGAAACACGTAAACCATAAAAAAAAAATTGTCATCGCCTCCCATTTGATGCTTAGTCAAATGATAGTTCCGATGCTATTGTTAGTTAAAAAATCGTGGTGGTAAGAACATCAGCTGGTCGCATGAACATGTAAAAAATAAGCCCTATACCTTTTTATGATAGCAATAACAAATCATGAAACGTTGCATGTAGCATTTCATCAGGCGTAATCGCCTGAAAAGTCATCAACGGATTAGGCAATTTTCACATTACGCATACTTTGCCGCACATAAAGTCGTAAGGCGCATATTTTTTACATGTTCATTTCACAGCTGACGGTCATTCCACCGCGATAGAACCGGGTGACGGTTTTTTTAGTTTATAACAACATCTTAACTATCATCTGACAAAGTATCAGCCAGGAGGCGATGACTGACGAAATATGCTCCTGGCCCGCGGTCTATTAATTTGATAGGATCTAAAATACAGGGCACGATCTTTTACCCTTATACTGCATTTTTTCCTAATCTTTCCAATTATTGAGCGTGGAGGTGTTATGTATCCAATTAATAGTTAAGTTCTTTTTACAAAAATACTAATTCCTTTTTTTTCCTGTTACAGCTGAGAAACGCGTCGAAGACCTGGTGTCCCAATACGAAGAGCTCCGCAAAGAGGGCGCCACCCGCGTGCAGAGACACATCAAGCGGCGCCAGCAGAAGGTCAAGCGGCGCTCCCACAAAGCCCCGACCGGTGTCAGCTGATTCCTCAACATCACCACATTGCCTGCTTTCTTGTATGTTTACCTACCGTTTAACTGAGGCGATTAGTAGTTATATAGTCGTTCGATTTGTAGCTGGTCCCGAGCGGCTAATCCTTTGTATATTGTTAAGTAAAACCCATGCCACTACCTGCAAAAAAAGCGTCGTATAATTCTAATTGACACCTGAGCGCGGGCTAGTCCAACGCTCAAAAAACCAGTGTAGGTGCGCTCTCCGATAACGCGCCTTTGTTACGCATCTCGAGGACACATTTAAGACTGGTTCTGTAGCGTTCGTCTCGCCGGAACTCGGTAACCGCAGAGGGACCACACAAGAAATCGCATTTTTTTCCATTTATTCATTTTGAATCTTATTGCAATTTCCATAGGAGTTGTAATTCAATAACCGGTTAAAGTGACCGGACTATTTCTTTTGCAGGCAGGGCACATGCGGTTTTACTTAAAAATAGCTCGGGGCCAGCTAGAAATCTAAGGAGTCTTAAGTACTATAAAACGTTATTATGGTCAGCTATAGACAGGTTGAATACGTGGCTGCACGATACTAATTTGTATTATGTTAATTAAGTAAACATGTTTGTGTTATAAACTAGTTTCAGTTCCAAAACTCTGCCACCTTCTACTGGAATATCACCGCGCAATTCAGTGACGTCACGTGACTTACCCCCTTATTCATAAACGTCTACTAAAGTTAACAAGCCGCTAATAATCGTTTGTTCCTTTCCATCATACCAATACGTCGGAAAGGGACAAACGATTATTAGCGGCTTGTCAATTTTAGTAGACGTTTATGAATAAGGAGGCTAATCTAGATATGCGAGCTAGCGAAGTCTCATCTGAGACCCTTTACTTTCAATGTGTCATCCAAAGGTAATTGGATGACACATCCAACAGGATTGGCTCATCTTATTCGTTGTAAAGAGAATCAGAACGTCAGAATGACTTGACCATCACATGAAAACACAATGTACCTATCTCACAAGTTATACATATTATATTGTTAAGTGTGATTACCAAGTTATTCTGTTTATTTAAAACATTAAAGATTTTTAATATGGATATGGTCACTACAAGAAGTCACAAATTTCGTCTTATAATATGAATATATTATAAAGACGAAATTGGCTCGTATCTTTATACGAATAACCTGTCACAGCGTCCTTATGGCAAGCGACAATGTGGTAACTTTTACGTAACGTTACGACACAATTACGTAATAACTTAAGACATAAGGTCCCTTAAGTAGGGACTGAATAAATGAACCGACTTGGTAATTCATGGATGTCACAACTTTTTACGGTAGAAGAACTGAGTTGTGAGACTTGGTTTCCTTTACAAGTTATGTTTTTGATGGCATTTATTATCCTGGTAAGGGCATTTATTCGTGTGATGAGCATGGATATTTGTTCCTGAGTCATGGGTGTTTTCTATGTATTTACCTAAGTATTTACTATTGTATTTACCCTCAACATAAGCCTTGTTGAGCTTACTATGGGATATTTATTTATTTATTTATTATTCACTAGCTGTGCCCGCGGCTCCGCCCGCGTTTAATACGGTCTGTGTCAGTAAGCGGCTAATTCACCCCTAATTTCTCTCCCTTTTCCCTGGAGGCGGAACTTGAAGTAAAGTTAACAGATGAATACGCTAGAGGACTGTAGTCCAGATAAAACATTTTACAATCAGGTACCACTAAATAAAACTATACTAAAATCAATATCCTTTAATATGTTTTTTCGCCCACATTCGAATTTTTGACGTGATTTAAACGACATAGAGTAGTATATGTATATCGGACAAAGACGATACGGTACAACTTTTGTATTTTTACAATCTTGACTGTACCTATCCAAATCATGTCCATGGCAAATATCATCCAAATCGGTCCTCCGGTCAAATCAATCTAAGCACGAAAAAAGTAAGAAATATACACATAGAAATCTATTCTTCCTAACAAACTTTCGAATTTAGGTCTAATATTAGTTAGAACTAAGATAAGAGGAAAGGAGAATAGATAAATAACTGGTTTCCGATCAGATACTGACTATTAATAATCCTCTTAAAGAAAACGATGAAATTAAATGATTACCAGCAAAACCATGATGGCACCACCTTAAGTCGTTCCAATCAACGTAAAGGTTCATCACTTTAATCAGATTATAGAATCGTACCTCTTTGATTACAATTCGAATAATACAACACCGACCAAGAGCACGCTGAGCCATTCTCAGTGCAGGGTTCCGTAGTTACCCGTCCATTTCAATAGGCTGTCTCGAACGGGGACTATTATGGGTTTTTTTTTTTTAAAGAATCGAAAGAAGCCGTAGTGTCATAGATAGTCGATTAACTATAGGTATAATGGCATTTTTTTCTTGAGTGTGATTAATGATTAAAGTTGATTAGCTAAGACGAAATACGTAATCATTTAAAGTATGTATTAAATAAAATACCTAATAAGGTCAAGGTGAGAAGACCGGCATATAAAATTTGCAGAAAAGACTCGTATTTGTAATACGACGTCGCCCAGACATAGTTAAAGAGGAAGAACTTCGCTCCTGCTCTACTGACCTTCTGTATTAGTACGGGCTTCCCTTAAAGACGGTCTTCACCACATTGACCTTTAAAGTTTGTAATTTAGGCACTATTCGTATAACTATCCCGTAGTTATCCACTGAAGAGCTTCTTGACTTCGTCGGCTACTTGGTTCGCGTACCGGTAGCCACTGAACATGAGCCGGTCCAGCGCCGGCGCAGGCTGCACCGAGTCGCCAGTCCTGAAATTGGTACATGTGTGCTATTCAGATTTCACCACTTGTTAACAATCATATTAACTCCAGATAAGCTATAGGCGTTTCAAAATTGAAGCGCTAAAATTGTACTAATTGTACAGTTGCTCTTTAGTAGCGCCTAGGCAAGCGAGAAATTTGCTCGTGATAACGAGCTCCCGCATACCGAAAGAAAAAGAGGCAAGAAACATAATCAGAACAGATGATGATGGTGATGGATAAGAGATCAGTAAAAATTAGTAACATTTTCTAAAATACAGGCGCAGCTATGCTACGAGGTGCTACGGCGTAATCCGTAGCAAGTAAATCCCGTATGATGAGAAAATTGCGTGACCCTCGCATGCAAGAGGAGCGAAAGCGAAGATTAAAAAAATGATTTTAAAATGATACTGATTTGACATTAACAGTAATCAATGACAGATATTAAAAGTTCGAATTATGTTTGAATGATACTCGATGTATGTTAGATTTTAAAAATATTATTATGTATAGATCGTGTCAGGAAAAAACACGTTTTGGAAACTCAAAAACCCATACAAAATTAGACGTAATAGAGAATTAGTCACGCTATCGATTAAATTTACACTAGGGGTATAGTTTATCAAGACACGCCAGCGCTAGCTGGCAGCTCGCGCGAATAGAACGCTTGTCTATTCCCGCCAGTGCTGGATATTCTGAGGAATGGCGCCAGCGTTACTAGCTTCGTCTAAAACCACCGACACATAACGGCTCCACCTTGTAGTGGAGCGCTGTCAGCATTCGATCGTGCCTACGATACTATTTATATGTATTATTAGTATAAAATGAAAATAATAGTTACCTGCATTTAATCGTCCAAGGTTTGTCGACGTAGTAGATGTGCAGTGACACGATTCCGTACGACGACACCCACTCGTACAGGCACGGAGGGGCGAACGGGATCGTGAGCTAAGAAAATAAATAAATGTTTATATATATATATTTTTTTTATCATGGAACGTATGTACCACATTACAATCTGTATATTTTGTATACAGATGTCAATCTCAATGAAAAATCAACGATGGTCAACTCTGGCCAACGTGGGACTCGAACCCACATCTTTGGATTGCCGGTCCAACGCGTTACAAATTGCGCTACCTGACCATCCGTCATTCACCGATGATAGATGTGGGTTCGAGTCCCACGTTGGCTAGACCAAATAATAAAACGTGATGTGCTGTTTGTACTGACGTGGACATCGTAGAAAAAAATGTCATCTGTTTCTTTATAAGTACCTACTTCTAAAGAAACAGATGATTTTTTTTCTGAAACTACCTAGTTTCATACAAACTATCGCCTATAATCTATAAAAACTGGCAAACTAGGAAAAGTGCCATCCTGCGAGACAGGCATAGTCTAGTGCAGGTGTCAATTTGCAAAGGTGGGCAATTTCTGTAACTTGATACAACATTTAGCAGTGTTTAACTAGAATAAGTTTACTTAACCTTGTTTTAATTATAAGTTTCACTGTATTAATAAACTATTTTGTTTTTATTTTTTTTAAACTTCACGTTAGAACAAATCATTGAGGAGCAGTTGAGGAGTCTACCCCTTATGAAATTAAACAATGATTTGTTTGATATATTATATTACGTTAGGTTTTAATTTATGCAACTTTCTTATCAGTTTTTGAAGTATCTTGGTACTTATAGCTTGTGTAGTGAAAAAAAATTTTTTTTCCTAATTTAGCTATTTTGAGAAGTATTTTCATTCATGAAAACGAATACAAATATTTACCCAAATAGTAAACATTTTACGAATATTTCATTCTGTGTTGAACACTTCATCCTTTCATTAAAGTATCCAAAGCGGAATTGCACCTGAGTAAGCATTTGGCAATTTTGCGAGGTGACCAATTATTATTGGTCTTACGTGGTTGCAATAAAGTTTACCAATAGTTAAAATTCGTCAAAAGTCTATAATATAAGACGACTAAAGTTGTGACTTACACCATTTTAAAGGGACGATTTTTTTGTTTAATCTCCATCTTGCCAAGGGTGTTCCTTTAATTTGCCATTTGTAAAGTTTTGTCGTTCGTTTGCCTTGTGTCCTTGGGTTTGACGTGTCCCTAATTAACGTTCTTTAATGCTGTGTCCTAAGCAGCTATTATTTGATTGTAGAGGTAATTAACGAAAATGTTATCTACTAATATTTGTAGAATTGTAGAAGTTAAATCTAGATGATTAAATATAATTAGTTTAATGTTTTTGATTTGTTTTGACTTAAGGAACTCTATGGTTATAGTTTTATATGATAATGTAAAGATCTCAGGCAATTGCATCCTGAATTCCAAAACAGATGTGCGTGAATCGCGGCGCTACTTCGCGGAGTGAACATAAGTATCGTGACGTTGATGTACGACTTCGCGATGGCGGTTAAGCATCAGCTGATCGAGTTGAACTGTGGGTTATCAACGCGACTTAGCTGTTTTTCCATTTTATTTTGTTGTAAACCGTAAAATATATAGTTAGTAATGTGAAGTCTTGCAAGTTCGTGCTTCGCGCCTCCTTGGACACGGCCCGAAAAACCGACAAAAAACGGCGAACAAGGCGCGAACGCGTGAACAATCTGCGAAATCGACGCCACACTCGCGTTCGCGGCTTCGCGCCGTGATTCGCGCATAAGCGTGGAGGGCCCTTTACTAGCTTCTGCGACTTCATCTGCTTGGAACAATGATGATGATTCATAAAAACTATCCTATGTTCTTCCTCTGAATTTCATCTAAATCGGTCCAGCGAATTAAGCGTGAAGATATGAAAAGAAGAGTTTAACTGATAGGCCTATTCGAACGTGCATTGATATCAAACCAATATTATAAGGATATTAGAATCATATCAGTTAGCTATCATTGACGCGTTCATTTCGCTCAGACTTGTGTCCGACGAGCGAGACGCCCGCGTGTATGTCAGCTACCTCCCTCCTCTTTGCATTGGTTTCCTCATCACTGAGGGTCGTGGCCACTTCTAGGGAACAGCTTCTCTTTGACAATTTGCCGCCACCTATTTCTGTCTGTCGCCGCAATGAAAATGTTGGGCACCGTGGAGCGTCACATCAAGGGCTGAGCGAATTTGGTCTGTCCACCTCACTGATATGATTCAATAACATTCTAATATCGGTTTATTTGTCAGTGCACGTTCGAATTGGCCTGAGAGGTATTATTGCATTTATAATATTAATATTAATAGGGGATTCTAGCCTCAGAACCTCCAGAAAACAGAATTTCAATTCCCGGCTTTCCATATTCAGGTTAGTTTGGCGCAAGTGTATGGGAACATTCCTATCCCTAATGTTTATGCAGGAGGGCTTTGCCTAGCTTTGACTCGGATTATGCCGAAGGCATACTTGCGGTGTTGCCATTCGAGCGCAGAGTTCACTTTTTGGGTAAACCAGTGTATTATGAGATTTCGTAATGTATCTAAATAATTCCAACGAATATTATAAATGCGAGAAAGTCTGCCTGTCTGTCTGTTACCTATTTACGCTTAAACCGTTGAACAGTTTGAGTTAACATGAATAAATGAATATCATCTTTTGAATATGATTAATATTCAAAAGATAATATTCTGATATGATATGCATTAATTTTAATGTAAATAATGTATGTACTTAAATATATATTTTTTTATCAATACTAACATAATAATTAATCATCATCATCGTACCACACAGACGAACTTGCGGGCAGGAGCTAGTAATTTATTATCAGAGAGCGCTCTATGTGTCATCAATCATCACGCAGACGTGTCTATAGATGGTTGTTGGTGTGTCAGTTCTTCAAAATCTGTCAACTATCCTCTGTTTGTCTGTGTAGATTTCGTGGCCATCTATATGAATTAATTAAGAATCACATGGAGCCTGGCCAAGATAGCAATCGTGCATAGACAGAAAAACGCCATGTACGAAAAGTCACGTGAGTAATTCCATACATTATTTAAGTTTTGATTGGCGTTTTCTATCAACGATTGCCACCTGACTAGGCCCCCAGGCCTTCCGATCTACATAAATTAAAACGAGTACGTATGACTATATTACTGGTCCGAGTTGTCAATAGGTACGCCGAACTCGGCAAGTGGCTGGAATGTTCTCAGAATAGTTTCCGCACAATCTAGCGCTCAGTGGACGATAAAGGATCATTTTTCTTCACGATCTTAGAGTAGATCTTGATTGCTGACTAGACCTACGCTAAAATAAATGATAACAGGGGTTCTCAATCTGTTTAGTGATTTCATTTTGAACGATGATATGCGTGACGCGTGCCACGTCTCTGAGACACGCACACGTTTGAGTAGGTACCAAAATTTCAAAGCTTGGTGTAGATCGCAGTGTTATCTATCTATGAGCGAGATTGACATTATATCATGTTGTGTCGACACACTGAGGTAAAAACCTACCTTTCTTGGCGCGCGATGTTGGAACCAGTGGCAATACTCCTGATGTCATAGTTCCAAAATTTCGAAGGCACTACCTACTACACCATTAGTCTTGGCATTTGAGTCTCATCTCCCTGCCATGAAATAGGATGTTCATACCTCAGCACCCTGCCTCGCGCCGGGCAGGAGCTCGAACCAATCCCGGTATTTCTGGCGTCCCACTCGGCCGAATATCTGGAAGCTGGTGCCGATCAGCTCGCCCTGACTTACAAGCCTCATGTCCTCTCAGGTATATTACTCTAACATACCTCAGCACCCTGCCTCGCGCCGGGCGGGCGCTCGAACCAATCCCGGTACTTCTGGCGTCCCACTCGGCCGAATATCTGAAACCCGGTGCCGATCAAATCGCCCTGGCTTACTAGCGCGAACCAGGGTAGAGTGTCTTCACATTTCATTTCGGGCGTCATGTTGTAGTAGTAGTGCGTACCTGGGGGAGAAAATGTTATTGTGAACTTTTGAGTTTCTTGCAGTGGCGTGGTTAGGAGTAGGCAAAGCCCACGGCCTCGCACTTGAAGGGGCCTCGCGGGAGCCAACCTTGGCAAATACACATTGAAAGAAAAGAGCCTTGCAGACGACCCTTCGCACACGTCTAGATTCTAGATTAGTTCACGTTACGCCACTGGTGTTTTATTCAAAGCTTCAATCTTGAAATCTAGGAATAATTTGCATAAGAAAAATAGCCATGTTGGCCAATGTTAAAAAAAGTGTTGACATCTGAGTCCAGGTTAGGTTCTTAGTATTCTTTGTGGCTCACAGGATAATTTTTTGTGAGCTAAACATCTACACGGATGGAGCATGGCTTGAACACGTTACGGAGCGTTTTGGTCTTCAATAAAAGTGGGCACTAATAGCTCAGCTCAGCAGGTCTCAATCTATAAATATGTTAAAACGTTATTTTACGTAGGTATTGAGTTGTTATTCTATTAAATTAATGCACGACTGCACGTAAATGCGGGTGCAATTTTCATAAAAGCAATACTCGACTCGCTGACTTCAACGTACGTACCTACGCGGATTAGTTACATAGCAATGTTTATTGTATGAAATAAAAATACGACATGTACATTTGATTTCTTTCCATCAATTTCTAGTTGTTCTATTAATTCAGGTTGTATACTGCATATTGAATTGTTCCCAAGAGTTTTTGTTCCATTCGATTGAACTCGCTTGCCAGGGGCTCATTCCTGCTGAGTAATTGAATTTGTTTGTTAGCTTATCGTTAGCTCGGAGGCTGTCGTCCATCAACTGGGTAATGACTGCCTGAAGCGTCCGCACTCCACAAACTATAGGTACTACTAGTAGGTAGTAATAGTTGTACAATAAATACAAGTCCCTAGCACCAGTTTTCTTCTAAGTACATTTTAATTTTGTCCAATTATTTGCGCCTGCGTCTCTATGGCTCAAATGCATCAATTATACTAATAGAAATAGCATAAACACATTTTTAAATTAGTTTTGTTTAATTATAAACACAGTCTCAAGTAGGCTGGGTTTTAGGCCTATAATAAACTATGTTATACTTTAAAAATATAAATGATGTGTTTAAAGTTCAATTGCTATTTAACTGATGTTACGTCACTGCCCTCTGACCAACACTGCTGAAGAAAACCAGACAGGAATCTGTCATCTTTTCAGTTTTTTTGGTGCTAGTTTTCTTATCTAGTTTATCCACCGTTGAGTACCTTTACCGACCCACCATGTTTATACCTTTTGGTCGGTTTTCATACTGGTGTGGCGACCGTGCGCAAGGGGGCCAGTACTATAGACATCTATAGCGTTATCTTGCTCACGTACAAAAAAGGTTTTGCAATTGTCAAAGGTTCCTAGATGGCGGCATCATAAGTTTTACCTGTCTCGAATTTTATTGTTCTATGAGTTCTGGCTTAAAGAGCATCCAGGCCAAAACAAGAAATAAGAATTTGACATTAATCTCAGGATCGACAGACATTACCTATACTGGCGCCATTTGTAAAATAGTTCAACCGGCCAACCCCATTACCGCCTTCAAGACATTGGATACTGACCCATGTTAGGAATGCAGTTCTGTTTCTTGAAAGCTGTGCTGTTGAGCTCGGCTTCAGTGCTGGGGATCCTCATCAGTCTTCCGTCCAGTCCTGTCACCCACACGCCGCCATCTTGGAGAGTCGCTCCGTTTTCCACTTGTGGACCTGCCCCGGCTTTTAGGGACTCTGAAAGTAGTTAAATACATGAGTGCCTGTTTTGACTTATCCGACTTTCATCATCATAGGTAATATTAATTTAACGAATTTGAAGTTATGATTTGTGGAAGTGCCGTAGAGGTAATGGCAGTTAACTAGTGTGGCATTTTCTTTTCGACACTTCACTAGTTTTTTCCCAGGCTACAGAGGAGACCAGGTCGTCTATTGGAAGATAGGTTACTAGTACCTTCAGAGACGAAGTACTGCGTGAGGGTCCAGTAGTCTCTTGAAGGCTCTCCCTCCAGAGCGGGTGCTCGCCACTTTACTAGCTTCTTCTCAGGCTTCATTGCCAGAGACTCGTACTCGTCCACTGGCAACTGGAACGGCACATAGTCATTTTTTATATTTGGGGACAATATTATTCCTCTGGAGTCGTAAGCGTTAATAAGCTACGGTAACCCCTTGATATATCTCAAAGACCTGACATAAAAAAAACTTAAGTACATAATTATTTCCAAACCAAAGTGGTTCGAAAAGTGGATTATAATTTTAAGTTCCTAATTTTAGAGTGTTAAGCAACTAATACATTGCTAACAGCATGGGCACCGAAGGTCTTACCTACGTTATTCGTTTATTAGCAGATAAGTTTGTTTTCCCTAAAACATGCTAAGTATGTATTCAACTAGCAAGTAGGTTCGTGACATTTCGTTCGCTTCAATCATCCCGATACCTACATTATGCGTATTGATTTTATTTGATATGGAGTTTGCGAGTAAACGATTATCATCTTGGCACAGGCTATACTAGCGATATCTGTATATCCATCATTGTAATAATTTTGGATCGATATTTTAGAATCGAGATCGAATTGCAATTCTTTGTAAAATAAAATCATGTAAATAACAAATAATCTAATCTTGGGTACTATTCTCCTAGAATTCAACCTACTCTCGCATTATCTAATTTACAGAATGAGCCCTGACGCGAGGATCCGTCTGTGTAGGACTGAACTGATGTCATTACGTTCGCGTTCTTGCCCTTGGTGAAATACAGTCCTATCTAAATGTAATGCTAGCAATATCTCTCCGCATATAAGAAGGTCTTAGGTTCTGTTGTAATTTGAGCCATAATTTTATCATTTGGGAACAAACTGAATTGAAATAAATAAAAGATGAAATTAAATAAATTTACAGTAAATTAATCTATAATATTAATAAATCTTAAAATAAATTTTATGCGTTATGGTGCCCAAAAGGCAGGCAGCGTTATCTTTGGAGGGACAGGCTTATTCTTTGGCCGAGGTAGGCGGCCAGAAGATATGTTATTGGTTCTTACTCGAGTCGAAATTGTGTTTCAGTTAAAACGTGTAAATACTGTCAAATAGGTTTTCAATTAGGTGAAACTATCTACTTGTGGATCGGCGTGCCGCGTTATCATTAAAATAAATTTTAAACGTTATGCATTATATCTGTTTTTATCGTTAATTGGATAATAATTTGATTACCATAGTTTTACACCTGTAGGTTAGTGGTTAGAAAGGCTTAGAAACCAGAGATAGTGGGTTTGAACCCGGGGTGTATACGTACCATAGGTAATCACTGAATTTTGTAATGTCAGTCGGTAATAATAGAGATTATTTTTCTCACCCGGTCCTGGCGGCCCTTCAGTGAGTCTCCGTCCAGCGAAACTCGTACACCATGTAGGCTTTTATCTATACCTTCTTTATAATGATTATACACTCACATACATGAAGTGCGCGGTGTAGCGCTGGTGGCCTAGCGGTAAGAGCGTGCGACTTGCAATCCAGAGGTCGCGGGTTCAAACCCCGGCTCGTACCAATGAGTTTTTCGGAACTTATGTACGAAATATCATTTGATATTTACCAGTCGCTTTTCGGTGAAGGAAAACATCGTGAGGAAACCGGACTAATCCCAACAAGGCCAGTTTATCCTCTGGGTTGGAAGGTCTGATGGCAGTCGCTTTCGTAAAAACTAGTGCCTACGCCAAATCTTGGGATTAGTTGTCAAGCGGACCCCAGGCTCCCATGAGCCGTGGCAAATGCCGGGACAACGCGAGGAAGAAGAAGACTCACATACATGAAGTCACATATATATCTATAGCCCAGAAACGAAGCTCCCAGCATCAAACCGCAGGCAAACAGCTCGGCCTTGAGGACAGTATATCATTAGCTCCAACAACGGTCCTCGAGACTAGTCGAGACCCTTTAATTGGGCTTTTGTCCTACGAAACTCGTACGATGTAAGCTTTAATCTATACCTTTCTATCATAATCACAGAAATCTATAACCCAGCAATGAAGCCCCTAGCGTCAAACAGCGGGCAAACAGTCCGGCCTTGAGGACAGTACACCCTCAGTTCTGGCAGCGGTCCGGGTAAGCAGTGCCTCTCTTCCAACTCGTACCTACCTATTGAGCCGTTATCTATATATGACTTCTTCTTATCACATTCGCAGATATCAGTAATCCAGCAACGAACCCTCCACCATCAAACAGCGGGCAAACAGTCCGGCCTTGAGGACGGTACATGCTCGGTTCTGGCAGTGGTCCTGATAGACAGCGCCCCTCCAGCCTTCAAAACTCGAACCTATCAATACCAAGTACATCTTCATCTATGACTTCTTAATCCTATGATACTTACAGATATCTGTAACCCAGAAACGAACCCCCCAGCGTCAAACATCGGGCAAACAGCCCGGCCTTGTGGACAGTACATCCTCAGTTCCGGTAGCGGTCCAGGTGGCCGTTCAGTGCGTCTCCAGCCTTCGTTCTCCGCGTCCTTGCTGGTACGAGGGATCTTGAAGAAGTACTCCATGTCGGCCAGCGCGTCTGACCAGCCGAATTTGACTGTGGATTTTTTATCAGCGCTAAGCAAGTAAGTAAAGTTTATAATTGAAACACAGCAGTGGCAGCAAGGTTCGATTTTTATCGCTTGTCACTATGCCCGTCACTTTCGCACTTACATACTTGTTAGAACGTGACAGACATGGTGACAAATGATAAAGAGCCGACCATCTTAGTCCTACAGGTTATATACAGAGGGCCTACCGCGAATCACGTTCGACGTGTTGCCTCTTTGTGGCACTTGTAAATTCGTACGTAAGTGTGACAGGGAGGCAACACGTCGAACGTGGTTCGCGGTAGGGCTTCAGGGCGGCTACCGGGAAATCGTAATTCGTCAATAGCGGGCATTTTTCTCTGTCACTCTAATTACGTCTTAGTGAGAGTAAAAGAGAAAGATCCCCGCAATTTGCGAATTTCGTTTTTCGCGGTAGGCCCCCAGGTACAATCTGACAGTGGATTGGTTTAATGCTCAGTGATCTGCCATAATGGTGTACAAATATTTATCCTCAAAAATAACTTAATGGGTGAATTGCATAAAAAAAAACATAATTAAGCGTAGTTAAGTCTTAGGTTAATTGGGTCGATTGTGTTACGAAAACTATCCATGTAAATTGTATGGTATTATTGGTATTGTAATTAACTCAATACTTATACTAGTTTATGGCATACGGTGATACACTTTCATGCGTGTAACTTTTTTTATACTACGTCGGTGGCAAACAAGCATGCGGCCCGCCTGATGGTAAGCAGTCTCCGTAGCCTATGTACGACTGCAACTCTAGAGTATATATGTAGCTCATGCGCGTTACCGACCCTAACACTTTGCACCCTCGTTGAGCTCTAAATAGAAACCGCTTAACTGTCGTAAACATAAAAATCAATTAACTTAAGACTAATAAACTACGTCTTTATGCAATTCACCCAGTCAGTGAAGATGACTTGATTATCAGCTTAACAATAGAATGCAGAATGTTAAACGAGTGTTTAGCGTGCGAATCCTGGCTTATAAAAATGTGTAAGTAATGCAATGTATGTTATGTTTGGAGGATTTTGATACACCACACTTACCACGAAGACCATCGTATTCAATACCTGTAACAAAAATGCAATTATAAACATTAAAACAAAAATGTTTTTAAAATGTTTACTACCTATATTAAGTTGAAAGATTATTAAGTATTGTTTTAAAAATATATTATTCAGGGTTGGCAAATACATGCGGAACATGATGTCTGACAAATATCCACCACTAACAGCAGGCAAATGTGAGCCTTATCATCGCAATTTTCAGCATGTTTGCGCACATTTTTGGCGTTATCTTAGTAAATTTGTGTCGGATGGTCGGTTTTTACGAACATGTCATTTTAGATAGCCCCACAGAAATAAGTCAGGAGCTGCAAAATTTGGGGAATTTGGGTACCAATCACTGTCACTCTGTTTCTCGAAATTAATCGAGCAAACAACACAAACATTTGAGAAAAATATGCTTGCTGAGAGAGGTAGACATTTGGCAGAAATTATCTTCGGTATACAATTTCCAACCCTGAATAATATATTTATGAAAAAATATGTAATAAATTTTGCACTTAATATAATTAAAACGTACCTACTAAACGTAAGTATTCACTCTTATTTGCCCACCCTGTAGTGGCAGCATGGTTCCATTTTTATCACTTGTCTCTATGCCTGTCACTTTCGCACTTCCATACTTGTTAGAACGTGACAGACATGGTGACAAATGATAAAAAGCCGACCATCTTAGCCCTACTGACTTAGAAAATTACGAGATTTCGTATTTAATAAGAAAAATGTTCTTACGATATTATTAATTTCTCAGTAGAGGTATATGACCTTGTCCAATTTTCCTCACATTTGCATTTATTACACTGTAAAACTGCCACAAAAAATAATTCATTACATCTACTCTGTGGACGCATTTTTTGCTTTGAATATAGCTTTAATTGCGCAAATGGAGTGCACTTCATAACAAAGTACGCTCTAGAGCTTTCGGCTTTCGCGAGCCAAGAAGCGGAATTTCTGCATCATTTCCAGATGCAGTCATTATGTGCCTACTGAAATAATTTGATAAGTACCTATACTTAAAAGATATTTAATAGTAGGTAACATATACAACAGTAAGACAATACATATACATACACTACTTAGTTAACCTAGAATATATTATGCTGAAGCGGTCAACATCAAAATTAATATGTTAAAATTTAATTAGTGGAAACCGTTTACTCCCGAAATGGAATTTCATAAATACCGCTATTTCGCTAGGATCGCAAAGCTATTCTTCCCTCTTAACACAGGGCGACGTGTCTCGCCCGCGAGATTCACCCGAGAGAAAGACGAGGAGTATATCTCGCAGGCCAGGGGGCCTACCGCGAAAACCGAATTTCGCAAATTGCGGGGATCTTTCTCTTTTACTCTCACTAAGACGTAATTAGAGTGACAGAGAAAAATGCCCGCAATTGACAAACTTCGATTTTCGCGGTTGTAGCCCAGATACTGTAGTGTGACTGTAGGCGAACATTCAATACTTTGTTTTATTACGAATAGGTAGTATGGTGCTCGTATTTACGAGCCTTGAGAAGGGTAACCAGTGAACCGATTGATTTCTTTTGTCCCTTTTTGTCGAACTAACGGTCCATTGCGCAATGATTGTGTTTACCTGCCTGATTAGTATCGATTGCTTTATTTCCGATTGCCAATAACAGATGTACAGTGGTCGTCAAATATATATTTACATTTTCCTCCCTTTCCTAAGCTCGTCTCTTAGCCTAGTCCGTAGTGACTTTTCTTCGAAGCGGAAGGTCCCGGGTTCGAATCCGGTAAGGGCATTTGTTTGTGTATTTATCACAGATGTTAGTCGACGACCGGTCTGGCCTAGTGGGTAGTGACACTGTCCACGAAGCAGGAGGTCCGGGTTCGAATCTTAGAGCGCATTTATTTGTTCTGTGGGGCTAGGTCGATCGGTGTAAAATTGTCCAATATATTTTTTTTCCGATTTTCCGCCTTATTACACAGGAGTAAGGTGCTATAAAGTATAAACGGACAATTGTGTTTAAAGTTTCTTATGTTACTTCTATTCCGAATTACGATAGCTCTTTCGATCTTAATAATTAATAAGAGAAAAAAAAACCCGAAATATCCGTACATGTTTCGTTCCTTCCATTCTGTTACCGCCATACAAAGTCTTTTTTATACCACGTCGGTGGCAAACAAGCATACGGCCCGCCTGATGGTAAGCGGCCACGGTAGCGGCGTAGCCTATTAAAAATGGCAATGGAACGAAAACATATTTTTGGGATACTAGAGCTCACAATTCTGAATAAAAAATAGCATAAAAATTTCAAATAAAAAATATTGTAGTGTATTTTAAATAAACCGGTCCGTTCACACTTTTTTGTACTTTACTGCTGTGTAATAAGGCAGAAAATAAAATCATCCCAACTGTTTCATCAATGACCAATTTCAATTTCCATTTATTCAATGGCCGACTGATTATTAGCGCAAATAAGACTTATAAAATATGGTTATTATTATTCACTACAATGTCATTCTCCAATGACCAATGTTTAATTTCATCAATGACCAATGTTTAATTTCATCAATGACCAACGTTTAATTTCATCAATGACCAATATTTAATTTCATCAATGACCAATGTTTAATGTTTAATTTTATGCGCGAATGTATAATATTTTCAGTTAATTGAGCGCTAAATATCATGGAAATTGTTTTCAATACACAGAGATTATGATTGGAAGGCTCACTCACTTATAGGGTACCTAAGTAGCTATATGAATACCTAAATTCGTTTAAAATACCACGGTTGCAATTTATGTGACATATTATACCTAACTTTCTGCTCTTTGCTCTATTTGGTCATTATTGATACGATAAGCGTCATGTCATGTCACAATTTATTACTCTATAGAATAAAATCAGCTTCCAGAATTTCCGTATAAAAAATTCTAGGTTGTTACATGATATAATGACGCTTATCGACATACACACAGGGACTGAAAAGGTACCCTTAAAAGCGGTTTTGACCGGTCTTTTTAAAGGGTACCCGACCGTTAAACTAGCATTTCGGTACCGATATCAACGCTTTGGGTATCCAAATAAGCTTCCGACCAAACGGTACCGTTAAATAAAAGTACCTTTAAAACCATTTTGAAACGGTACCCGACCGTTGAAATAGCATTACGGAAGCGGTATCAATACTTTAGGTATCCAAACAAGCTTCCGTTCAAACGGTACCCTTAGACTTTAAAACAATTTTGAAAGGGTACCCGACCGTTAAAATAGCATTCCGGAAGCGATATCAATACTTTGGGTATCCAAACAAGCTTCCGTCCAAACGTTACCCTTAAGTACAAGTATCTTGCCACGCGATCGGATACCCCAATACAAACCGGTCACTCAATTTGAATGATCGTCCGCCATCTTGGATTTGGGCATTTAAGCTCAGATTCAGATGTAAATCGATATCTGAGGATCCCAGAGGACCTTTATTATGATTCTGAGGTCAAATTTTTAGAAAACGCACGCCATTTTTGATTTCGGCATTTAAGCTCAGATTGAGATGAAAATCGATATCTGAGGATCCCAGAGGACCTTTATTATGATTCCGAGGTCAAATTTTTAGAAAACGCACGCAATTTTTGATTTCGGCATTTAAGCTCAGATTGAGATGAAAATCGATATCTGAGGATCCCAGAGGACCTTTATTATGATTCTGAGGTCAAATTTTTAGAAAACGCACGCCATTTTAAATTTCGGCTTTTAAGCTCAGATTGAGATGAAAATCGATATCTGAGGATCCCAGAGGACCTTTATTATGATTCCGAGGTCAATTTTTTAGAAAACGCACGCCATTTTTGATTTCGGCATTTAAGCTCAGATTGAGATGAAAATCGATATCTGAGGATCCCAGAGGACCTTTATTATGATTCTGAGGTCAAATTTTTAGAAAACGCACGCCATTTTTGTTTTCGGCATTTAAGCTCAGATTGAGATGAAAATCGATATCTGAGGATTCCAGAGGACCTTTATTATGATTCTGAGGTCAAATTTTTAGAAAACGCACGCCATTTTTGTTTTCGGCATTTAAGCTCAGATTGAGATGAAAATCGATATCTGAGGATCCCAGAGGACCTTTATTATGATTCCGAGGTCAAATTTTTAGAAAACGCACGCAATTTTTGATTTTGGCATTTAAGCTCAGATTGAGATGAAAATCGATATCTGAGGATCCCAGAGGACCTTTATTATGATTCTGAGGTCAAATTTTTAGAAAACGCACGCCATTTTTGATTTCGGCATTTAAGCTCAGATTGAGATGAAAATCGATATCTGAGGATCCCAGAGGACCTTTATTATGATTCTGAGGTCAAATTTTTAGAAAACGCACGCCATTTTTGATTTCGGCATTTAAGTTCAGATTGAGATGAAAATCGATATCTGAGGATCCCAGAGGACCTTTATAATGATTCCGAGGTCAAATTTTTAGAAAACGCACGCCATTTTGAATTTCGGCATTTAAGCTAAGATTGAGATGAAAATCGATATCTGAGGATCCCAGAGGACCTTTATAATGATTCCGAGGTCAAATTTTTAGAAAACGCACGCCATTTTAAATTTCGGCATTTAAGCTCAGATTGAGATGAAAATTGATATCTGAGGATCCCAGAGGACCTTTATTATGATTCTGTGGTCAAATTTTTAGAAAACGCACGCCATTTTTGATTTCGGCATTTAAGTTCAGATTGAGATGAAAATCGATATCTGAGGATCCCAGAGGACCTTTATTATGATTCTGAGGTCAAATTTTTAGAAAATGCACGCCATTTTTGTTTTCGGCATTTAAGCTCAGATTGAGATGAAAATCGATATCTGAGGATCTCAGAGGACCTTTATTATGATTCCGAGGTCAAATTTTTAGAAAACGCACGCCATTTTAAATTTCGGCATTTAAGCTCAGATTGAGATGAAAATCGATATCTGAGGATCCCAGAGGACCTTTATTATGATTGCGAGGTCAAATTTTTAGAAAACGCACGCCATTTTAAATTTCGCCATTTAAGCTCGGATTGAGATGAAAATCGATATCTGAGGATCCCAGAGGACCTTTATTATGATTCTGAGGTCAAATTTTTAGAAAACGTACGCCATTTTTGTTTTCGGCATTTAAGCTCAGATTGAGATGAAAATCGATATCTGAGGATCCCAGTGGACCTTTATTATGATTCCGAGGTCAAATTTTAAGAAAACGCACGCCATTTTTGTTTTCGGCATTTAAGCTCAGATTGAGATGAAAATCGATATCTGAGGATCCCAGAGGACCTTTATTATGATTCCGAGGTCAAATTTTTAGAAAACGCACGCCATTTTTGATTTCGGCATTTAAGCTCAGATTGAGATGAAAATCGATATCTGAGGATCCCAGAGGACCTTTATTATGATTCCGAGGTCAAATTTTTAGAAAAAGCACGCCATTTTTGATTTCGGCATTTAAGCTCAGATTGAGATGAAAATCGATATCTGAGGATCCCAGAGGACCTTTATTATGATTCCGAGGTCAAATTTTTAGAAAACGCACGCCATTTTAAATTTCGGCATTTAAGCTCAGATTGAGATGAAAATCGATATCTGAGGATCCCAGAGGACCTTTATAATGATTCTGAGGTCAAATTTTTAGAAAACGCACGCCAGTTTTGATTTCGGCATTTAAGCTCAGATTGAGATGAAAATCGATATCTGAGGATCCCAGAGGACCTTTATTATGATTCTGAGGTCAAATTTTTAGAAAACGCACGCCATTTTTGTTTTCGGCATTTAAGCTCAGATTGAGATGAAAATCGATATCTGAGGATCCCAGAGGACCTTTATTATGATTCCGAGGTCAAATTTTTAGAAAACGCACGCCATTTTAAATTTCGGCATTTAAGCTCAGATTGAGATGAAAATCGATATCTGAGGATCCCAGAGGACCTTTATAATGATTCTGAGGTCAAATTTTTAGAAAACGCACGCCAGTTTTGATTTCGGCATTTAAGCTCAGATTGAGATGAAAATCGATATCTGAGGATCCCAGAGGACCTTTATTATGATTCTGAGGTCAAATTTTTAGAAAACGCACGCCATTTTTGTTTTCGGCATTTAAGCTCAGATTGAGATGAAAATCGATATCTGAGGATCCCAGAGGACCTTTATTATGATTCCGAGGTCAAATTTTTAGAAAACGCACGCCATTTTTGATTTCGGCATTTAAGCTCAGATTGAGATGAAAATCGATATCTGAGGATCCCAGAGGACCTTTATTATGATTCCGAGGTCAAATTTTTAGAAAACGCACGCCATTTTTGATTTCGGCATTCAAGCTCAGATTGAGATGAAAATTGATATCTGAGGATCCCAGAGGACCTTTATTATGATTCCGAGGTCAAATTTTTAGAAAACGCACGCCATTTTAAATTTCGGCATTTAAGCTCAGATTGAGATGAAAATCGATATCTGAGGATCCCAGAGGACCTTTATAATGATTCTGAGGTCAAATTTTTAGAAAACGCACGCCAGTTTTGATTTCGGCATTTAAGCTCAGATTGAGATGAAAATCGATATCTGAGGATCCCAGAGGACCTTTATTATGATTCTGAGGTCAAATTTTTAGAAAACGCACGCCATTTTAAATTTTGGCATTTAAGCTCAGATTGAGATGAAAATCGATATCTGAGGATCCCAGAGGACCTTTATTATGATTCCGAGGTCAAATTTTTAGAAAACGCACGCCATTTTTGATTTCGGCATTTAAGCTCAGATTGAGATGAAAATCGATATCTGAGGATCCCAGAGGACCTTTATTATGATTCCGAGGTCAAATTTTTAGAAAACGCACGCCTTTTTTGTTTTCGGCATTTAAGCTCAGATTGAGATGAAAATCGATATCTGAGGATCCCAGAGGACCTTTATAATGATTCCGAGGTCAAATTTTTAGAAAACGCACGCCATTTTAAATTTCGGCATTTAAGCTCAGATTGAGATGAAAATCGATATCTGAGGATCCCAAAGGACCTTTATTATGATTCTGAGGTCAAATTTTTAGAAAACGCACGCCATTTTTGATTTCGGCATTTAAGTTCAGATTGAGATGAAAATCGATATCTGAGGATCCCAGAGGACCTTTATTATGATTCTGAGGTCAAATTTTTAGAAAACGCACGCCATTTTTGTTTTCGGCATTTAAGCTCAGATTGAGATGAAAATCGATATCTGAGGATCCCAGAGGACCTTTATTATGATTCCGAGGTCAAATTTTTAGAAAACGCACGCCATTTTAAATTTCGGCATTTAAACTCAGATTGAGATGAAAATCGATATCTGAGGATCCCAGAGGACCTTTATTATGATTGCGAGGTCAAATTTTTAGAAAACGCACGCCATTTTAAATTTCGGCATTTAAGCTCAGATTGAGATGAAAATCGATATCTGAGGATCCCAGAGGACCTTTATTATGATTCTGAGGTCAAATTTTTAGAAAACGCACGCCAGTTTTGATTTCGGCATTTAAGCTCAGATTGAGATGAAAATCGATATCTGAGGATCCCAGAGGACCTATTTTATGAATATAACATAACTTACTTTTACTTTTCACTTTATCTAAATCCACGAATTCCAGGGTGAATGTCTTGCACTCGCGTTTCAACTCTGGCCTTGTCGGTGTCAGTCTTACTCATGGGGCGACACTTAGAAATGTAGTTAACATTAGTTAAGATGGAGGCGATTTATATTAATTGAATCGAGACATCTCTAACTTTTGCTTAAAGTCCACTTCCGATTATGCAAACTACGCCACCAGATGTCACTATAAAATTGATACAATTTAAATATGGAAGTCGGACGTAAGGAATACAATCTCCATGTACCTACCAAAAAATGACCGTCCGTCCGTCTCTAGTTAGGTGACAAAACGGCGCACGGTGGGCTGAAAATCGGCCTTCATAGAAATAGAAACCGAAGTCTTAAATTTGAACTTTTTTTATTGGAATAGCTTTTGTTGGGTTTTATTATGTCCCAAAATTAATCTATCGTAAGTAGCGTCTAAGAATATATTATTGAAAAATAAAAAATAAAAACTACATTAAAATATATCTTAAACAAAACTACATAAAGATAAAAAGGAAAAAGATTCAAAACTAAAACTACAACTAAAGTTATAAGTAAAAAATTGGCTCCAGCTCGGTGCCTTGTGGCAAGGTGCCTAGAAGGCTGGACAGCAATAATGCCAATGCGTTGTGCGAGGTAAGAGCCAGCCCTCTTGTCACCCGTTGCCTACACGAGGCGCTTCGAAAGCTCTTTAAAAATGTTGTGAGCGCCAGGTCCCCACGGGCCAAGGGTTTCCACCCCAAAAGGCTCAAACATATAGCTCAAATCTTAGCTAATTTGGTTGGAAAAATAATTAGTTATATTTTTTTTTTCAAAATCTTTGTATGGCGCGTATCAGAAAAATCGAGTTTTCTCCGAAAATAAAATTTAACCGTAATATCCTGACAGATGATTTTAAAACCAATTATTCTTGATTTTTCCACATAATTAGAATTTTCCTACGGGGTGCACTTTGTTTTAAATCGTTTTTTTTTAATACGGTTATATTCGTTATTTTGACTACAAAAAATGAATTTGAGTTTGATCGAACCAATAACTTACGCGTAGTGAATGATGGATGTAATGGTTTTATTTTCAATTTTCTACTTGTAACTCTTGTGTGTTTATTATTTATCTACTTAATTAAAACAATGAGCAAAAGTTATTTCAGCATGAAAAAATAAGTTTTTTTATTTTTTATTAAATAAGTGCATACGGTAGAAAAGTTCGCGTTATGTCAAAATATCCTTAATAATTGGTACAAGGTCGGTACATCTGCAAGGATATTACGGTATACATTAAATTTTTGAAAAAAAAAAACCGTTTTACTCGTACGCTCCATACATTTGGTTAAAACAAAAATTCACTACGCGTAGATTATTGGTTCGATAAAACTCAACTTAATTTTTTGTAGTCAAAGTAACAAGTATAACCGTATTACAATAAAAAAATACAAAAAAAAATTAAAAATTACATCGATTTAAAAAAAAAGTGCACCCCGTAGGAAAATTCTAATTATATGGAAAAATCAAGAATAATTGGTTTTAAAATCATCTGTCAGGATATTACGGTTAAATTTTATTTTCGGAGAAAACTCGATTTTTCTGATACGCGCCATACAAAGATTTTGAAAAAAAAAATATAATTAATTATTTTTCCAACCAAATTAGCTAAGATTAATTTTTGGACATAATAAAACCCAACAAAAGCTATTCCAATAAAAAAAATTCAAAATTAATACTTCGGTTTCTATTTCTATGAAGGCCGATTTTCAGCCCACAGTGCGGCCGCCATCTTGGATTTCAAAATGGTCATCATTTTCGAAATCTGCACTCCCTAAAACCTATGAAACGATATTCATGACGACTTTTATGACAGTGCACGGCCGCCATCTTGGATTCCAAAATGGTCATCATTTTCGAAATCTGCACTCCCTAAAACCTATAAAACGATATCCATGACGACTTTTATGACAGAATGCACGGCCGCCATCTTGGATTCCAAAATGGTCATCATTTTCGAAATCTGCACTCCCTAAAACCTATAAAACGATATCCATGACGACTTTTATGACAGAGTGCACGGCCGCCATCTTGGATTGCAAAATGGTCATCATTTTCGAAATCTGCACTCCCTAAAACCTATAAAACGATATCCATGACGACTTTTATGACAGAGTGCACGGCCGCCATCTTGGATTCCAAAATGGTCATCATTTTCGAAATCTGCACTCCCTAAAACCTATAAAACGATATCCATGACGACTTTTATGACAGAATGCACGGCCGCCATCTTGGATTCCAAAATGGTCATCAATTTCGAAATCTGCACTCCCTAAAACCTATAAAACGATATCCATGACGACTTTTATGACAGATTGCACGGCCGCCATCTTGGATTGCAAAATGGTCATCATTTTCGAAATCTGCACTCCCTAAAACCTATAAAATGATATCCATGACGACTTTTATGACAGAGTGCACGGCCGCCATCTTGGATTCCAAAATGGTCATCATTTTCGAAATCTGCACTCCCTAAAACCTATAAAACGACATCCATGACGACTTTTATGACAGAATGCACGGCCGCCATCTTGGATTCCAAAATGGTCATCATTTTCGAAATCTGCACTCCCTAAAACCTATAAAACGATATCCATGACGACTTTTATGACAGATTGCACGGCCGCCATCTTGGATTGCAAAATGGTCATCATTTTCGAAATCTGCACTCCCTAAAACCTATAAAACGATATCCATGACGACTTTTATGACAGAGTGCACGGCCGCCATCTTGGATTCCAAAATGGTCATCATTTTCGAAATCTGCACTCCCTAAAACCTATAAAATGATATCCATGACGACTTTTATGACAGAGTGCACGGCCGCCATCTTGGATTCCAAAATGGTCATCATTTTCGAAATTTGCACTCCCTAAAACCTATAAAACGATATCCATGACGACTTTTATGACAGAATGCACGGCCGCCATCTTGGATTCCTAAATGGTCATCATTTTCGAAATCTGCACTCCCTAAAACCTATAAAACGATATCCATGACGACTTTTATGACAGAGTGCACGGCCGCCATCTTGGATTCCAAAATGGTGATCAATTTCGAAATCTGCACTCTCTAAAACCTATAAAACGATATCCATGACGACTTTTATGACAGAGTGCACGGCCGCCATCTTGGATTCCAAAATGGTCATCATTTTCGAAATCTGCACTCCCTAAAACTTATAAAACGATATCCATGACGACTTTTATGACAGAATGCACGGCCGCCATCTTGGATTCCAAAATGGTCATCATTTTCGAAATCTGCACTCCCTAAAACTTATAAAACGATATCCATGACGACTTTTATGACAGAATGCACGGCCGCCATCTTGGATTCCAAAATGGTCATCATTTTCGAAATTTGCACTCCCTAAAACCTATAAAACGATATCCATGACGACTTTTATGACAGAATGCACGGCCGCCATCTTGGATTCCAAAATGGTCATCAATTTCGAAATCTGCATTCCCTAATACCTATAAAACGATATCCATGACGAATTTAATGACATAGTGCACGGCCGCCATCTTGGATTCCAAAATGGTCACCATTTTCGAAGTCTGCACTCCCTAAAACTTACAAAACGATATCCATGACGACTTTTATGACGAGTGCACAGCCGCCATCTTGGATTCCAAAGTAGAAGTCTACTTGAAACGGTACCGTACGGTACCCTTTCAACTGTAGCGGTACCGTTTGAAAAATGTACCTATTACATTTTATTTATTCGGGTACCGTTACAGTTGTATAGCTTTTCAATTGATACCCTTAGTTTAGGTATCGGTCTTGTGCGATTTTATTCGGGTACCGTTAGCTTTGGATACCTATTCAATTGATACCCTTTGTGTAGGTATCGGTCGTTTGCGATTTTATTCGGGTACCGTTACAGTTCTATAGCTTTTCAATTGATACCCTTAGTTTAGGTATCGGTCTTGTGCGATTTTATTCGGGTACCGTTAGCTTTGGATACCTATTCAATTGATACCCTTATCTTAGGTATCGGTCTTTTGCGATTTTATTCGGGTACCCTTAGCTTTGGATACCTATTCAATTGATACCTTTATTTTAGGTTACCGGTCTTTTGCGGTTTTTCAGTCCCTGCATACACATACATGTATATGTATGTCTATAGGTATGGAAGGTGGAGATAAGAAATGAAATCTCCATGTACCAAAAAGTGTCATCAAAAAACCTTAAATAGGTGGCGCTACAATACCTAGAATACTTGAACAAAAAAATCAAATCATAGACAGCGCACTTCACTCTGTCAATAACGCCTAGGTTCTTAGCTACTCTAGCGCTACTCTGGAGAGATTTGGAACTATTATTTATAGTTGACAGCTGGACACTTTTGCAACAGTTCTACCATGAGAGATTTCACTCCTTTGAATTCCACACTCCATATCTATAGGTATTTCACATTTGACAGGAATAATTATGGCTTAACACACATACAGTTTATTTTAATCTCTATGGTGACTTAAATCTATCAGTTAAGTGCTCCACAGACTTGCAATAAATCGCACGCAGTTTTCGATCCGTTGCCGACTAATTAGGCGCAACTAATTCAATCGCTCTATATAGTTTTTGTACATTGTACCTACAGTCAGCATCAAAAGTTGCGGGTCAAATAACGCTTCAAGTATCTACCATTCTATAAAGGTGCGACCACACCGCAGCTTAAAAAACGGTCACGATACGGAATCGCAGTGACGCGTCGTATGCGTAGGTATCGTTGTTTTTGACGCATGTCCCCTGCTCCCCACACCGCTGCTTAAAAAACGGCGACGGTACGGAATCGCAGTGACGTGCTTCACGCGAATCTTTTTTGTTCGCAAATCTTTGCGTCTTTTACGTCACCGGTGTGGTGTCTGCCATAAGATCTCCGTGTAATATTTTTTGCGATTTTTACGCAGATCAATTTACGGTGCGTCAGCGTATTTTAAGCAGCGGTGTTGGGAGCATGCGTCAAAAACGGTACGCATACGACGCGTCACTGCGATTCCGTACCTATCGTGACCGTTTTTTAAGCTGCGGTGTGGTCGCACCTTAACAGCTTAACAAAAACTGATGTCCTTACCTTAATATAGAACAACTGAGACTGTAAAAGATATACTTTGGAACATGAATTTTAGAAATTTATCTATATTTGGAACAGTTACCTGAGATACGTTTGGCGCGTTTTTTCATCCGCTACTATTGATGCTGACTGTACAAACCGTGAGTTCTCAGCTCGGGGCGAACTACATACATATAAATATAACAGGGGATTTTTTGCGAAATAATGGCGTACAAGACTGTATTGTAAGGTTTTCTTTGTAGTTCGCCCTGACAGCTATATTCGGTACAAAAGTATATCATTCATCATCCATTGTGAGGATGAGGAGTCAGGTGTAGCTGGCTCGATTACATCGTTAATGTATTTTAACAAAAGACTGTTGCGGGCTATACCGATAATCTTATTTTGTCCGGAAAAATCTGGTTTTCATGGCGCATACCTAGGAGATTTTTATGTACGTTACATCGAAGTTTTGAAGGGTTTGAAACATTTAATCGTTGCAACTGTGAGGAAATATCAACAATTCGTTTTTCGTGACACTTGCAGAACCTGCAACGAAGGTTCTACCAGGTGAGACGATGAGCGAGATACATATTACATTTTTAGAATTCGTTCCTTAAAATTGTTGAAAATCTAATAGATAAAAAGGGTTAGCATGGTCCCGTTTGACTCCGTTTATATTGACCAACCGCTTACTAGAACGTAATTACTGTGCGAGAGTTTTCATATACAATTCCTTGTAACTAAGTCGCTTATAGTGACAAATTGCTTACTATGACCCATTTATCCTATTTTTATGAAATTATAATCAGTTGTACCATCGCAGTCCCCACATTTTTCCATGCGAAGATGCTTGGTGCGTGATTGGCGTATAAGTTGTTTTAGTGTTGATTAGTGACAAGTTGATACTTAATGGATACAAAATTAATAAAAGTCATCTCTCATGAAGGAATTTTAGATTAATTTAGAAAAGTTCACATAAATAAGAAGTTGATGAACTAGTACGTTTTATATGACATCCGCTAAGTATGACGTATTTGTCACTTGACGGAAAGACGAGAACGAATTAAGCATACTATAAAATGTATATGATCAAAGAGTAAAGTATATAGGAATATATGACCCAGAAGCGTATAGGACCGGAAAGGAAAAATATTTTAGGCGACCAAAAAGACGATATACCTATTTTGGATTACAAGTGACATTATATTTTCAGTTTGGTTTGATAAATACGAGTAAACTTACCACGAACCAACGACACCGTCGCCAATACGGCTAGTAACGTTCTCATTTTCGATTCGATTTACTGATTTTTATTACTTGATTGTTCGATCGAATAATTGAAATATCCGTACAGACCGTCCCGTTGCGCGAGAGTGGACGGACTGACGCGCGATCATAATGGGATAAAGTGACTAAGTACACTACAATAATAACACTAAATGTCGTATAAACATCTCTTTTGTGACGCTTATGTGACGTTTTGACTTGTAACACACGGCTGGCATTGAGAGAGACAAATTGAGCTTCCTAGCAGTTAGTGATTTCTTTTTTGAGTTAGGAAATCATACTTAACTATGGAAGTTAGTAGAATGCTGCTAGATTTTTCCATTGGCTAACCAATTGAAGAAAAGTAGTGGTGAAATAGAGTGGTAAAAACACCAGCACTTGTATCAGTTTTCAGTTAAGCGTTGTATGCATTTCTTTATTTACAATGTTTTTAATTGAGTTAATTTTAAACGGGCATTCTAAAAGATCTCTCGTAATAGTACACATGTGTCGTAACACAAGTGTGAAAAGTAGGAAAACTACCTTTTACAACGTTTTACAGTACATATGGCCTTTTAAATTTTCGATATACTACTAAGGCGGTAAAGTAGCACCATATGTATTGTAAAAACATATATTTGACGACCTGTCTGGCCTAGTGGGTAGTGACCCTGCCTATGAAACCGATGGTCGCGGGTTCGAATCCTGGTAAGGGCATTTGTTCAAGTGATGAGCATGGATGAGCATGTGTATTGTTGAGTCATCGATGTTTTCTATGTATTTAAGTATTTATAAATATGTATATATTATATATATCGTTGTCTAAGTACCCGCAATGCAAGCCTTATTGAGCTTACCGTGGTACTTAGTCAATTTGTGTAATAATGTACAATAATATTTATTTATTATTATTTATTTATATTTTCTCGTTTATTTTATTTTATGTGTGTTAAATAGATGATTATTTTTCTCAGCAGTAAAGAAAACTCTTTACTTGTCTGTCACAGAAAGAGAAACTTCTATACTTACCTGCAATATCCATAAAATTCGTGTTTGTACGGGACAAAGCAAGCTATATTATAATAAAATAATATTGATATTAGCGATGACGTAGTAGCACAACACGTGACTAAAAATTGTATGATTGACCGGTTAGCTTGCAGACGATTGCGCTACGGAATATTACTTGACTGTAATAGAGGAAATGTATATACTAACAACAGTAAATACAGCAATTTTAAACATTTGAAAGTTAACTCGTGCAGTTGTCATCAAATACGCTTCAAAAATATCGGCCCCCGTTTCACCCATAGAAATAGGATAGTATAGAACGACTGTCAAACTTTAAAAGTGTGACTGTGACCAAAAATGAAATGCAAGTGTGTGTGTAAATTGTCTATGTGCGAACAAAAATAGTGATGTCATGTTACAACATATTAATAATCTATCGATGTTTAACTGCTTTATCGACTACTTTTCAACCGTTATCGCTCCATAGCGAACGAAACGCAACTGTCACTGTCGCACTAATATGGAAGAGTGATAGAGAGAGATGACTACGCTATGCTACGGAGCGTTAGCGATTGGCATGTTGGCTACGCGGGCTCGCGCTCGCGCTACGACAACGAAACGCTTTGAGACTCTCTATCACTCTTCAATATTAGTGTCTACATCTAGACAAGGACAAGGGATAACCGCACTGCATATTAATCAGTGGCTCTCTATCCTACAGGTAAATGAACAACATCACGTTCAAGCCGTTAAACATGCGTCACTAATTCATCATGCACCGCTATGTCGCCAAGTCGCCATACTGTTTTATACTTTAAAAATAAACGCCTGCAAAACATACCGCGGCAACGAGTGCTCGCAGTAAAGCGTCAGGCGCCGTGGATTGCTCGGCGGCGCGCGTTATATAATGGATCTGCTTTATTTATGTGCAGACTGCGGGGACTTTATGATTTACCGCCTCATCCTGGGGTAGTCGTGCGGATATATGGTATCTCGAGTTTGTGAAGCCGGTATAAAAATCTGGAACCTGTGCGGGTTTATGGTTGGGGTTTGTATTTAATTAAATAAATAATAATATTATAGGACATTATTATATACACCCATAGACTAAGCTCCACAGTAAGCTCAAGAAGGCTTGTGTTGTGGGATTTAAACTTAAACAATTTGACAATTTACAACACAACTTCCAATATTCCCAATGTTATAACTTATAACCCTGAAATTCAACATAGTAGGTCAGTAAAAACTAGTGCATGTTTCTTGGTTCCCGATAGAGACTACACTTAATACTTATTCAATACTAAAAATAAAACAACATACACACACAAACTTACCTACCTACTCTAACGTAAGGTTACAAAGAAATATACACACGATTTAGGCGAGGCTGGTCATTTTCTTATTTTGCCAGTTGAGCAGTGGGACAAAAACTGATTAAGTACAATCCTTATTAGGTCAGATATGCAGTATGTCTGCTTCTGAATATGACAGCTACGGAGTACAGTCAGCATCAATAGTCGCGGATGAAACAACGCGCCAAAAGTATCTGATATTCCGGATAACTTTTCCAAATAAAGATAATTCTCTAAAATTTACTTTCAAGAGTATATCTTTTACAGTCTAAATTGTTCTACATATAGAACCATCAACTTTTGTTAAGCTATTACAGAATGGCAGATACTTTTGAAACCTTGTTTGATCCGTTACTTTTGATGCTGACTGTACATCTAATTAAGTGCATGTCATTTCTTTTCCAAGCCGATTTCGGAGTAGGTCAGATTCGTTGAAAGCTATTTATAATAATGTGTATTTATAGATCATTAATAACATACCTGTTATATTTTATAAGAAACCAGTTTTTTTTATACTATTTGAAAATGATAAGGTCTTAAAATAATTTCATCCTCGGTCTCTAAATTTTGCAGTCTTGAATTATTTGGAGAAGGAGCTTTAATTAATTAATTTTTTAACTTTGGTTTAGCAATATTTTATTTGCAAATTTAAATAACAGTATTATTTCACTTGATGTACAACGAATCTGACCTACTCCGAAATCGATTTAGAAAGAAAATGACGTGCACTTAATCAGCCGTATTCCGTTACTGTCATATTCAGAAGCAGACATACTGGATATCTGACCTAATAAGGATTGTACTTAATCAGTTTGTGACCCACTGCTCAACTGGCAAAATAAGAAAATGACCAGCGGTTGCAGCATGGTTCCATTTTTATCACTTGTCACTATTCCCGTCACTTTCGCGCTTACATACTTGTTAGAACGTGACAGGCATGGTGACAAATGATAAAGAGCCGACCATCTTAGCCCTACAGCCTCGCCTAAATAATGCACGTACCTACGCCGTTCCATTTTCGACATTCTACAATAAACAAAATAATCCGTGATGCTAACCGTATTCACTTTGCGGACCGGATATTACTCCGGTCCTCCAGGGGTTCCCAACTACGGAAGTCTCGAAATAGAAACATTTAAATGATGAAACTTATTCATTCGCACAACTGTCCCTTCGGACTGTTGTGAAATTACTGTCATTGTTTTGTTTCTCGCTTTCGTAGCAGGATGTTAAGTAATTTGAACAAGAAATCCTGGATAAGCTTGATGGAGTTTTGATGAAACTTTAATATGGATATTTCGACATTTGAGTTCTTCTCTTCTACCAATAACTCCATTGTTTGTCTCTTTACCTACACACATATAATAAACCTTCTATGATGCCTTTTTGTTGGCAAGATGCGCTCGCGAATAGTTGAGAGTAGTAACTGAGGGCCAGCGTGCAGAGTACGTATGTGTGCATTTGCCATCAGTAGTTTGCATATGATGTCCAAGCCTTGAAACTATTAACTAATGTAAAGTATGTTTGTCAGGAACTTGGTGCCGCCAAGTTACGATCACATTTTAAAACAACATTCTTAAATAACGTGAAATTTGTCAATAAAAACCGTCGCACGCGTTCGTGTTTTTCGTTAACCCGCTCACCATGCCGCGGGTTAGACGGAGTACCTACAGAATAAGTGTGGTCGGGATCTCCAGCCAAGAGAGAACGAACAAAAAAGAGTGATTTGTCTAATTTCTTGTAGGTATTTCAGAAAGCCATTAGCCATTAGTATAATACTGGTATATTTGAGCACGCACCATGTACAGTAATTATTGTTAATTTGGCAAATCGCCACCGCCCGCGGGCTTGGCAACGTTTACTGGATATTTAAACCACAACATATGCAATGGACGTACGGTTTTAAGGGCTATTTATAATACGCGTAGTACTCAATAAGAAAATATCTTTTTTCTACTCGTCGACTGTGATGGTTGAATTAACATTTCTTATATTTATATCAAATTATAATTGCGTACTTTTCATGTATGGGCGCTCTCAACTCATATATAATATTCATTTCGATACGCTGTAGTCAATTAAAAAAAATGACCAATCACGTGCTGCCGCGCCCCCATAAGAAAGACTAAATGGGGGACGCGCGGGCGGTGAACTTCGCGCGTTTATGTCTTTTGTACTACATTTTTGTCTACTGAGATATTTACCAATTTTCATTAATTATTTAGGTTTTATCGTAAAAAAGGTATTATTTTAGATGAAGAAAAAATATTGTATACAATAGTGATATAATCAAGCTTTTCAATCTCGTACCTTACTTAGGCAACTCAGCAAGCTTCGCTGCCTAAACACGGTACTCGACTGAAAGCTCTCTAATATCACGATTGTATAAAATACTATTTATGCAAACTAAACTAGTATGAAATATGAGTAGCTCCATACAGGGCACAACATCATACAGAGGTCCTACTCAACATCAAAGGTTTGATAGGATTCCTTGAAGAGTTGGGCTGGTTGGACCAGCCTACCCCCTCACCCCCTTAACGCAAAATAGGCATCAGTTGCCGAGTTGCGGAAAACTACCTGTTATAATATAAAACTTACTAATGTGTACCTACTAATGCGTGTGTATAGGTATATGAGCACAAGGATCTGATGATGTAAATTTTATTTGAATTAAATTGAGACACGCATACTGTAGCTTTAAGTCCTAATAAAAGTGAGCCGGGTAAGTTCTTAAACTACATCCAAAAGAGAGGTATGGGCACTGTGAATGTCATTAGGGCTTCCAATCCCGCAGCCTATCTTTAATCCCGGTACCTGCGGGACTGCGTATTGACAATTCCGCGGGGTCCCGGTATTTCCGGGATCCCGCATGAAAATTTATACCATTAATACATTTCAAATCAACCATAGGATCAAATATATATAAAAATATGCCTTCATTAATGACAACGAAAATCAGAAAACTAAATATTAACAGTTTTGAATGATTCATTCATCAAGTCATTTATTAAGTCTAGTGAAACTAAATATTCTTTTTAATTTTTTTTATATAATCAGTTTGGTCAGCTTTCTGTTGAGAATATTAGCAAAGAAAATATAACATGGATTTTGCCTACCTACTGCGCATTTTAGAGACAATATTTCCAGCCACAGGAAAATGCATGCAAATGGCTGCCGCGCCTTCCGCGCGAGTTGGCGGAATACTTTCAAAGCATAAATATTTGGCAATGGACCTGCCACAATAATGAACAAGCATTCCTTTTTTGATTATGGACTTAAGTGCGTTAGTCCGAGATGGTGATGAATAAAAAAATGGGAGGCTGATGAATTATAATTAGCTCTAATTTCTGTTGCATCGTTCTAAATGCGGGATTGCAAATCCCACAGGATCCCGTACTCGCCATCCTGCAACAAGCGGGATAGAAAAAAGGCGCCGGATCCCGAAATACCGAGATCTCGGAATACCGGGATTGGAAGCCCTAAATGTCATCTCACTTTGTGTGCACAGCACAGCGGACAGCACAGTGCACAGCACAGCGGATGTCATTCCAGATCTAGAGCAGAGCCCAACTGGGGAAGTACCTCCACCTTACAGAAAATCGCAGCCAAATAACACTAGACCCTACTCATAGTGTTGTGTTCCTGCCGGTGAGTAAGGTTGCCAGAGCTCAACGAGGGTGTTAGGGTCGGGAACGCGCATGTAACACCTCTGGAGTTGCAGGCGTCCATGGGCTACAGAGACTGCTTACCATAAGGCGGGCCGTCCGCTTGTTTGATACCGACGTAGTATAAAAAAGTGAGTAACTTGATGGGAATACATTTTCGATTCTCTCGATTTTCTGTTTTCCTTATGACGCACTAAAGGAAAATCCTAATGGTGCAAACAGTGCAAATTTAGTAATGTTACCTATGATTAACGCAGAAAGAAGTTACACATTGCGCTGAGGTCACACAACCGAGTATCCGGCTCATGTTCGTCAGTTCGTGAATATTTCATCTGGTTACATCCGGACATCTGGGTATATGTGTGCTTATTCAAGCTACTGTACAGTGGAGAAATGCCACAGATAGAAACCGTCGTGTGTATGTTGACATTAAACTACTCCTTTTCCACTAATATGTGTGTCATAAAAAACATATAAAGATTAAAGGTACTTAATGATATTATCGCAATGGTAAATATAGAAAAGGATAAGGGTCCCTTTTATGGAGATTAGGGGTCAAGCAGAAAATTAAATTAGGAAAATTAGGTGTATTTTGTCGGAGACGTTCGTATTTGTTATGCTACTTCCGTTAACATCAGTAATGTTGGTACTGAGACTGAATGAAATAGCATAATACATTCGTGCGTTTCCGTGAAAATACGATGGTAAAGGATTATTCACTACATCTGTGAAAATTTTGCTCGTCCGATCCCTCGGCAATATCATTAACTATTTTATACTAAAATTATAATACTTATCCTACCCTACATACGCCCATATGGGTCATGATTTAAAATTGAAATTAAATGAAAAGTAGACATGTTTTCCTATTTTTTTGTCATCGAGACAACTTTAACCTAGTAAGGTTTGCTTGGAATCTGCTCTTGTAAATATAATATAGTTCGTGTGTAATTTTTTTATGTTATTTGCCTTTATAAGAACGTGTTTATAAATCAGTATAGGTAAAACTACAAATTTCCGTTAGTCCCTCTCAAGTTAAAAGACCGTGTAAGGTCCTTGGCACGAATACTAAACGACTAACCAAATAGAAGCTATTGGGTTTTACCATAGCGAAGAGAACAAAGGTGTAACCAATCAGATACCCTCGGTAATACATGCAGGCCTTGCTCTGGTAACGAATCGATGTGCCGCTGCGCTGGGGCTTTCCAGTGCGTGATGCATACGGATTCTAACTTAAGTAACAAACATCGTTACTCAACTAGATATATTTTAAGTAGATTTTAAATATTTTTATTTTATGTCGCCTAACTAGGGAACAAATCAAATTATTATATGAAATATTTTTTGATTAATTAAAGTGTCATTGAGTAATTCCCAAAAAAGTGGCATCTAAACCTATCATCGAGTTTTTGAATGTCCAAGTCATTATTTATAATTTTATTTCATACTTATATTAAAAAAAAATAAAGAGTACTCACTAAGAGTTTCACTGTAATCTGTCTTGTCCAAATGCACCACAGTTTCACAGTACACACCATGTTGTCTATGTAGGTAGGTATCCTTGAACATTTCTAGTCAAATCAATTCCGAGGCGAAAGACGGTCTTTAGGACCTTTAGGGTATTTCGTTAGCAAATTATCCATACCTAAAGGCGTGCAAAAGTTGAAATCCAGGATACAACTTAGCATGCCCCAAAACAAACCATTATGAAGTACCTCGTAATCGTAATTAACCAATGGTCGTAAGCGTAACACGTTACATCAGAGCGGACGATTTGGTTTGTTTAGAAAAACTCTAGCAAACGTTGCAGACCTTTTTTGCACAACCGGTACTTTTTCTATTTTTCTACAATAGCCGAGACTAAGCGATAACAACGCTAAGGAACAGACTAAGCAGCGGCAGATAGCAAAATAAAAATATGAAAAGTATCCAATATTTTTAAATTATTTTTGAAAATATTTTAATTTTAAAACGAATACGGGACATAATCGTTTTAAAACTATGAACGAAAATCGTGTTGGTTTAAATCAATATATTTTAATTGTTTTTTTTTTTATTATTATACGTGGCCAACAAGCGTACGGCCCGCCTGATGGTAAGTAGTCTCCGTAGCCTATGTACGCCTGCAACTCCAGAGGAGTTACATGCGCGTTGCCGACCCTAACACCCCTCCCTCCCCTTGTTGAGCTCTGGCAACGTTATTTCAAGCCTATATAAATTATTAACCGAAATAAATGTCATAAACTTAGAATTCGTATCTAGGGCCCATTCGTACGTAACAGGAATGAATGGGACCTAGGAACGAGAGTGCTACATGCACGACCACAAAATGCGCCCCAACATGGACGCGCGAGAATCGATCTTATTTTATTTAAATAATACCTACTGGCGGAGGCATTTTCTTACGATACGTAGAGAGATTTTAAAACCAAAGTTGTAATTAAGTAATGGTTTTATGACAAAGGTCAGAAAAATAGGAAGAAAAGGGGTACGTATATAGTCCATGATTCCAAGTTCAATCTAAAAATTAGGACGTGTATCTAATTACTGTGTATGATCTATTTAGACATTCCACCAGTGTGCGGCACTGTGAGACATAAGCATATTCAGTACAAAAGTGCTACCTTCTTTACATTTCATAAACAAACACAAACGTTTATCAAAATTGGCTACTTGACAGTTTTTTGTAAATACGTAAAGTCACACGATCTTGATTTTCCTGAGGATCAAATGTCTTTATAGGACTCATGGCATTTAAGCACCACAAAGGCCAGAAATGAGATAAAGTCTGACGCTCGCACTCGACGACTCTAAGAAAATGATATTGTAATGTGACGTCTCATTACATTTAGTCTGTCCTAAATGTATGGAAGATCAAGAAAATTGCTATTTTGACCCTGAAATATTGCGTTTATGTTTATTCTTACAATTTATTTTTAAATAAAATGTAAGGAAGGTTTGAAGGAAAAAAAATTTTTTTGAGACTGGAGACTTCTATTTTTTTTAAATCTCAATATGTCTTCTTAAATACCACTTTTAAGGGTTCCGTACCCAAAGGGTCAAACGGAACCCTATTACTGAGACTTCGCTGTCCGTCCGTCCGTCTGTCACCTACAGCCTGGTGACAGACGGACGTCTCATGATAGCTAGACAGTTGAAATATGCACAGAAGATTTATTTCTGTTGCCGCTATAACAACAAATACTAAAAACAGAATAAAATAAATATTTAAGGGGGGCTCGTGCCAATCGTTAACTCTCCGTAGCGTATCGTAGTCATCTATCTTTATCGCTCTTCCAAATTAGTGCGAAAGTGACAGTTGCGTCTCGTTCGCTACGGAACCTATCTTATTATCTATCTATTGATTTAATCACCGTCAATATTACACAGGAACATTACGATCTGCCTGATCTTACGATCGGCCGCCGACATTTATACAACAATATCAAATGACTGTCTAAAATGATTATCCCAGCATCACCTTACTGAAATTTCAGGCGCAACCTTGAAAGGCCCTAAATGGAGATTTATGGCCCGGTGTCTCTTTTCTTTATAATTATTGGCCCGTCGCTCGATTGTTTAAATTAACCATTAAAGCTTACTAAATGGCCGCTGTAATCTCGGTCGTATTTCTGAGGATTTATAGCTTTTTCTGTACAGTAAAATATTATTTCTTTTGCAAATTAAACACGTTTGAATTCATCATTCATTTCTCTGTTTGGCCCTATGGTTAACTGGTAGAGAATGCCAGGAGAATGCATGAGTAAGTCCCCTATTTGTTCCATGTTTTGTCCAATAAAGTTTAAAATAAATAAATAAACCTTTTTAACTGTACCTCCAACCTGTTATTTGAAATTAATCCGCACATGGCCCTATTAATCATCCGTTTCTGTCTGTTTACTTCCAAATTTACATATACAGCGTATATTTTTTAATTTCCTTTACTTTTCTGGTTCTAATTCATATCTATTTATATTATATATTGAATATTTATTTATTTTTATATGTATGCATTATTTTATGGTTATTTTTCTATCTATGTATATTTGTATTTGTATCAATTTGTATTCAAAACGTGCATTTCATTAATTTCAGTGATTGTACACTTTTGTTTGTGTTTGTCATTCATTCACCGTTACTTCTGTTTTACTCATTTCCTCAAAGGTTAACTGGAAGAGATCCCATACAGGGATAAGTTCGCCTTTGTTGTATTTAATTTACTCTGTAACTGTGTTTTTCGTATTTTTATTTCTATGTACAACAAAGTATATACATACATACATACATACATATAAAACAAACTAAAATTTAACTGTACAACAACACAGCAGGTAAAATACCTACAATTAATATGTCATGAACAAATCACCTTTAAGTAAGTAAATATTAATTATTGCACCAATAATAATACATTTTACATGTAAAACTACAAATACATTTTAAAGGAAATATAACTAGATAACAACAGGCGGTCTCATCGCTAAAAAGCGATCTCTTCCAGACAACCTTTGGGTAGCGGGAAATGTAGAACTCATACAAAAGTCAACAGGTAGTGCAAGATTCCTATTAAAATTCAGCCACCTACAAAACTTCAGAATTTATTAACTTTAACCAAAAACGTCGCGTGTTGGCCGCCATTTACAATTTTCAATGCTTTATAATAATTAAGGAGAAATAATCATAATAAGTACTGAACTTGACACAATTTCCATTTAACTATGGTGTGATTATTTTAATTATATAATTTTCATGGCCTCGCTCTAGATTTGCTATTGTGGCAGCGGACCCAATGAATGGTTGTGTTTACACTTACTATACACACTCACGTTCATTTCTGTTCACGGTATTTATGTGGTCTTTATTCAGCATAGATAGATAAATATTGGCGTACCTAATAGGGATGATGATCCGGTGAAACTCTAGGTCCGTGGGGTCCCAGCGCGCACAAGTTTTTTGCAGAAATCGCGAAGCGCCTGATTGAGGTAACTGGTGACCGAAGAACTGGCGGCTTCCTCGCACAACCTATCAGTATTGTGATACAACGAGGAAATGCCGCCAGCATCCTTGGTACAATGCATTAAGGGCCTATTTTATATTTAAGCTAGTTAATAATAGCCCATGTAAATAAAATATTGTATATGTATACATATAGTTAGATAATAAGAAGTTATTTCGTACGCCAAAAGGCATATTCCTTAGAATGGCTGTTCCTTAGAATACTGAGTTACCACCTATTTATGTACCTGTGATGAACGAATAAAGAATTGAATTGAATTTACAGTTGAAGCTCGTGCTATTAAGTATTAAAAGACGTATCGAAAATAGAATACATGAAAAAATCGAAAATCGGCCTCTGTCTTGATCGAACGTAGGTACAAGAGTAATAGACGGCGCGATTCGAAGAATGATTAAGGCACGTTTAAGATCTTGGAAAGATCTTGAAAAGATCGATAACTAAACGACATGTCAAAATTGGCGTTTATTTCGATTCCGCTGTGATCCAAATAAGATCTATCTACGATATTTTTAACGTCAAAGTAACATTGGTTGCCCGGATCGAGCTGCTTCTGTCAATTATACGACATATAAACGATATTCAAATGAGAACTTATCTAAACCTCTACTATCGTATCTCGTTCTTCGAATCGGGCCGAGAGACGCAGATTGCAAAGTAGGTACATTTTCAATATTCACTGGGCCTTCAGATCAGAATGACACCGTGACATACCGTGACGGAGTGAGACAAAGTGGGCCGAGAACCAGGGGGCCTAGTCAAGATGACAATCGTACTTTGAAAAATGCCAAACGAAAACAAAATAATTTTCCCCATCACATTACATGGAATTTCTATTACATTTATAATGAATGATCAGGTAGTAACATTCCGTGACCGCTGGCGCGGTGGTACCTTCTCGTATCACGGCAGTTGTTAACTTCGGAGCTTGCCGTGCAAAAAGCGGTGGTTGGTAATTAAGTGGAGGTATAGTGAAAAATAATAAAGTAGTTTTTATATATTTCATTTATCTATTTTATTTTATTTATTCAGTTACAATTACAGTGCAATATCGATAACCCGGCACTAAAATAGATGTGCAAGTGATCATTTGATGTCCAAGTTTACTATCTACGCTTACATATGTATGTACACTAACTAACATACATACATACTAACAGGGCAAGTTTAATAAAAGCTTGTAAAATACCCTTTCTTGTAAGGGAATGTCAGACAACATACTGCAGATAATTGTGCTACTTTTTTTTTTTCTACTCTGTACAAGCGACCCCGATGATGAGTCGGCAGTTAGGGGTTGGTATCGAACCCACGACCTCACGCAATCTGGGGCACATTAGGGGCTCGCCAAGCCCTTAGGTATTTGAATATCGAGCTGTGGCGTATTAGGTTTATTCATAAAAGCTGGCGAAATGTTTGTACTGAAATGTCCAAATTCTCATTAAGTCCGCACTAGCTTTCGGGAATCAACAATAATGAGTTCAGTAGGCACCTATAAAAAGATAAACAGACTTAAATAATGACTGAGGCTGGAACGGCCCGGGTTCGGTCCTAGGCGTCGTAAAACGAAGTCTCGAAAGCTTCGGCCCGGACCCAGGCCGTTTTAGCGTGAGTCATTCTTTACTAGTATTTTGTATTAAATGTCTTGTCACCTGATTCACTAGCGACAGATACACCGGGGTGTATAGGGATGACGAGGTGAATAGGGATGAAAACTTACCTCATAATTTCATCAAAACTACTCGAATAAAAATAACAACCAGATAATCCACCACCAATAATCAGATTATATGCTTAGATAGGTATGTCAAGTAATGAGTTCATGTTAAATTGTCAAATGACAGTTCGAAGTTCAACCTCTCAACGGACGATTTTTATGTGTTCCAGTATTTCCTACAAAACATAAAAAAGCCATAGAGGAACAATTTGACAGAGGCCGCGCAACTGACGACCAGCTGTGACACTGCAATGACGGAAGGATTCAATGTGTGCGTGTCACGAATGTATACCTAGGCGGATTGAGTACATTTTCTCTAGGGTTTAATTTAGTATGGCAAAAAAAGTGAGAGCGCCCTCCACTTTATGTATAACTTCATGGATTAATATAGTATTTTACGAAAGATAATGTGATAATCGATTAACTTATGTATGAAAATTTATCCTGCCTCATTTTTTCTTTCGATCGGTAAATTTTTGTAACATTCGACCACGCATGACTGACGCTTCAATTCGACTTACGGCAGATTGGTGGATGAGACCATACAGTGCCCCTAGCAGGGATCGGAACCGGTTTTTTGCAAAAACATCAAAATAACCATATACCTATTTCGGTTTATTTTATACTCTAAATGTAGGACTCAGTTGTGTTTTCAGATAACGACTTCGTATTATTAGATTGCCTAATTAGAAATGAAGTAATTAACAAAGAACGAAAAAATACCGTTTTCGTTCCCATACAAAAAATACCGGTTTCCGATCCCTGGCCCCTAGTGTAAATTTTGTCGATAGCGAAACGTGACGTATGCGTTTGCGTTAAGTCTCATTTTGTATGGGTTTTTGAACAGCGCGCCAAGCGGGACGTTTTGGAAAGTCAAACATCTCATACAAAATGACACTTAAAGGATGACTCACGCTACACAGTGCCAGGACCGGGCCGGGGCGGACCGGAGCGAGCCGTCACACGGACTTTCAGGAGCGCCACCGTCGCCGGACCGTTCCGGGGCCGGGGCGACCGGGCCATCATCTCTATATTATAGTATCTCTATGCGTTGACACTATCGTTGAGTCTCCGAGCGCGAGACAGGCCGGGCCGGGCTGTCCGAGCTCACCGAGCCGTCCAAATAACGGACTGTTCATGACAAATGTCACAAATGTCAATCATATTGAAAAAATTGGTTCGATGGGAAGCAAGTCGATATAGAAATAAATAATAAAATCAAAATATTGGCCCTGGCTGCCATAATAGCTGATGAAGAGAATACTGCATACTCTGGGCAATTGTGCATTTGGACATTTCGCGGACACTTTCGGAAAAAGGAGAATTACACAACATTATGTGAAGAGCTTTATTTCCACATGACCCGAGACTCTTTCGAAGCCACCGTGTTCTCTGCTTAAGGTAATGGAAATACAATGCGTGTATATTGTCTCAAATAATCATGTCCCGAAGCATATTAAACTATTAAAAGGAAAAGGGATGACCGGTTCTCCATACAAACATAGTCCCCATTTTCCTCTCTGGATATTGATATTCCCTTCGTTCTACATCCAATTTTGTAATAGTACATTACGATACAAGTGCGAAAAATAGGAAATTCGAAACAAGTGGCGATAAATTAAAACACGACCGAAGGGAGTGTTTTAAATCGACACGAGTTGCGAATTACTTATTCGCACATGTATCGTACAACGTTTTACAGTACATGGCTCTTTAAATGTTCGACACAGTAACGTAATATGCTAATTTTCGCACTAGTGCGGTAAAGTAGCAACATATGTACTGTAAAAATATTATCCGTAATGGGGACTACGTTTGTATGGAAAAGCGGTCTCGTTTTGAGGTAGGTAACTAGGCAGATTACTTAGAGATTGACTCATCACAAGCTGCCCTAAGTGCTTCTTAGCGAGTAGACAGGCCTATTGTTTTTCAGTATTATTTTCTTCTATTGAGGTGTGCATTTGTGTTGTATTGCAAAAATATATCCGTTGGGGTTCAGTGATACCCGATAGATATTAACCCTGAATCACAAATGATCATTTTGCTTAATGCCGCGTTTTTGCATTATTTTCTCCCATCAATCCTATCATAGACTTGTTCCGTTTCAGGAATGCATGAAAAACTTAAGTTTAAAAGAGAAGATATTTAAAATGGCTGTAGGAATACCACAACATTTTAAAGTATCGATATAAGATAATCATCTACAAACATTCAGCTATAGAGAAATACGCGTACACCATTAAGAATGTCGGTGGTGCGCTCTCAAAGTAAAAAAAATAACTGTTAAGTTCGGTACACTAAGATAGAATTGTCTAACAAGTACAAAAAATAAACTACTTACTGGCTTACTTACTTCTTGCGGAAAATGAATTTTTGATCTATAATACGAGTGGGTTAGGTAGTTGAAATTTACAGTGTGCATTTTATGGTTCCGTAGCCAAAATGGCAAAAACCCTTACAGTTTCGTCATGTCCATCTGTCTGTCTGTCTATCTGTCTGTCCGTATGTCACAGCTATTTTACTCAAAAACTATAAGATAACCAAAAGAGAAAAGTGGAAAGTAGGTATTTTTTATACTACGTTGGTGGCCGGCCTGATGGTAAGCTACCTACTACTTAGTTTAGAAGTTCAAATGTATAAAAATATAATTTTTAGGCACGCCATACATGTAACTAAAAGTGAAAAGGTTATTCAAGTAAAAGAGTATTAAATTTAAGATTTTTTTTTAAGTAAGTGAGATGGCAAATGAGTCTTGCGGAGCCCGTCATGCTAGCCCGAAATGATATGAACGCTCTGACGTCGGGCTACAGCGGCGGCCTCATATTGAGAAAGTCGGGCGTAGCCCTTGTGCTATGCGTGCTCTAAGGCCGAGGGCCCCCTCATAACAAATGAATCGGGGGTAGCCTTACGTACCTAAGTAGTTTCCTCATACTAAAAAGTCGTGCAGAAGAAGATAACAATATAATTTTTTCAATATGTCAATTCCAGATTTTCTGTGTTTCTTAAATGTATAGTAACATGGCAGCAGTTTTCATCTTTAGGGTTCCGTACCCAAACGGGACCCTATTACTAAGACTCCGCTGTCCGTCCGTCCGTCCGTCTGTCACCAGGCTGTATCTCATTAACCGTGATAGACAGTTGAAATTTTCAAAGATGACGTATTTCTGTTGCCACTATAACAACATAGTATTGTGTTCCTGCCGGTGAGTAAGGTTGCCAGAGCTCAACGAGGGGAAGGAGGGTTGTTAGGCTCGGCAACGCGCATATAATTCCTCTGGAGTTGCAGGCGTACATAGCCTATGGAGACTGCTTACCATCAGGTGGGCCGTATGCTTGTTTGCCACCAACGTAGTATATAAAAAACCAAATACTAAAAAAATTACGGAATCACGTTGGGCGAGTCCGACTCGCCCTTGTCCGGTTTTTGTATTTATTCGTAAGCTTGCATTAATTGCCATGGCACTTTAGGCTTAGCTTGTAAGTACAGTCGAGGAAATTGATTCTTTAGCAGTTAACGTGTCACGTTACAATAGACAGCTCTTACCATAAGTATGTACAGCCAAATTTACTTGAACCGCAAGTTGCTAAAGAAACAATTTCCGCGACCGTACTAATAGGATATTCTTTGCTAATAGGTCTAATAAATAATATGTTGCGGACTCTTTTCTTAAACCTTTTTACTTGTATACTTTTTACGACCTTTGACGCTGTCATGTTATTCAAATAGTAAAATAAATCTGACAAGAGAGAAAATTGTGATCTTATTTACAGAAAGATACTTAATGTATGAAAAAATAAGCAAAAATAAGAATGAATGTTTTGTGAGTGTGAAACAATTTTATTTTCTTTGACAAATAGAGCACTGCATTGCATTAACGATTATTATTATCTTAATTTGTATGTCTTTCCCATTACGGAACAATGGTATTCCGGACCTGTGAGAAGCGTGCGCCGAGCCCTAACCTAACGTAGAGGCCCTTTTGACACGTTCATGAAATGTAAGATGTGATGCTGCCCTTGCCCATGTCATAGGACGCACGTAGAGGCAGGCCCGACAGGGTGTAAGGACTATTGAGAGTTGTTGGAATCTAAAATAAACTAGGTTATTGTGTGAAAGCGATGGGCTAAACACTGAGCTATGGGATAAAAAACCAGACGCCTGCCTAATAAAACGGTATACAATTTTATTTCCGGCAGACGACACAAAAAGCGACATCTGGGGTGGCTCAAGAGTAACACTGGTGTGAGCGGCTCAGGGGTATCGAGAGGCGTGCACCGCTTTCAACCCAGTGGCTGTAACAGCCACTGTGCCAACTCGCGTCTTGCACTTCCTCCCTTGGAACTTATAGCTCTAACGACTCCACCCTGGCCGGCCGGCCAAGGCAACCCAGAAGCAGATAATCCTGTCCCACCCACCCTCCTTCGAATGACAGAACTCCCTAGGAACACTCGGGTACGTGAGATCGTTACTCCCCAACTGCATGCCACAAGCTGCCCGAAGTTGACTGATTGCACTGGTAAAATCAGCGGGCCATAGATTATTAGTTTGCAGTTCCTAAAAGCCATTGCTGAAAGGATGTGTAGCTGTCATATACAAAAACAATGGGTAGACAGTCTCAAAGGGTATGTCTTATGATAAATAGTTTCATGCCGCAGTAAAATAATGTGATTTGTAGTATTTAGTTTTAAAATATATTTTTATAATGTGTATGCTAATCTTAAGGTATTTATCTATGGGCCGCTAGTTGCCTGAAATAAATTATGATAGATAGACGGATATATGGGGTGTTCTAAGAGAAAGTCGCTTTGAAAATGCTTTTGTCTTGTATGGCAGCTTCCTCAATCAACTGCGTTGATCGGCTAGATAATAAGTTTTTATAAAAGAAACATGTCTTTATGGGACCCATAACATTGAAGCAATACAAAAGTTAGAAATGAGAGTCAAATCTGACAATTGTTATCTACGCACGAAACGCCCCTTATTAAATGATACTTGATCGTGACGTCATGATTAAGTTTAATGCGTTTTATTTGCATTGCATTTACAAAAAGAGGAGCTTTCGAGTTTCGAGGATTATGTTTTTAAAATACGTGTATATTACGTAGGTTTGTTTGTATTGATTTTTTGATTCTAGAAATAATAGTTGTATAACCTTAATATGTATGTAGGTAAGTACTAAGTACATAAAAGGTACCGAAATAGGTCAGAAGAGCAGTAAATTCAATATTACTATACAGTATATCCAAAAAGAGCGCTATGATAAGTAAAAGTTCCTTTTTAGGGTTCAGTACCCAAAGGGTAAAACGGGAGCCTATTACTAAGACTCCGCTGTCAGTACGTCTATCCGTCTGTCACCAGGCTGTATCTCGTAAACCGTGATAGTTAGTTGATATTTTCACAGTTGCCGCAATAACAACAAATACTAAAAACTACGGTACCCTAGATGGGCGAGTCCGGCTCGCATTTGTCTGGTATTATTTAAATATAGGAGGCAAATGAGGAAAGCCCATGAACAGAGGTCGTACCTATCATAGGATAAGTAGATATATATGTACAAAGAAACAGCGGTATGTTAAGTAGATTTTTTTATATAGTAGGCAAACGAGCAGAGCCCATGAACAGAGGTCATACTCTTATCATAGAATTGGTAGATATGTACAAAGAAACAGCGCTATGTTAAGTAGAATCGATTTTTTTTAAGTAGGAGCTAAACGAGCAGAACTCATGAACAGAGTTCGTATCATAAGATTTGTAGATATGTACATAGAAATGGCGCTATGTTAAGTAGAAGTATTTTTTTAAATATAGGAGGCAAATGAGCAGAGCCCATGAACAGAGGTTGTATCATAGGATAAGTAGATATGTACAAAGAAATGGCACTATGTTAAGTAGATTTTTTTTTTAATATATGAGGCAAACGAGCAGTGCCCACGAACAGAGCTCGTATCAGAAGATTTATAGAGATGTACAAAGGAATGGCGTTATGTTAAGTAGAAGTATTTTTTTAAATACAGGAGGCAAACGAGCAGAGCCCATGAACAGAGGTCGTATCTTAAGATTTGTAGATATGTACATAGAAATGGCGCTATGTTAAGTAGAAGTATTTTTTTAAATATAGGAGGCAAATGAGCAGAGCCCATGAACAGAGGTTGTATCATAGGATAAGTAGATATGTACAAAGAAATGGCACTATGTTAAGTAGATTTATTTTTTTTAATATATGAGGCAAACGAGCAGTGCCCACAAACAGAGCTCGTATCAGAAGATTTATAGAGATGTACAAAGGAATGGCGTTATGTTAAGTAGAACTATTTTTTTTTAAATATAGGAGGCAAACGAGCAGAACCCATGAACAGAGCTCATATCATAAGATTTGTAGAGATGTACAAAGGAATGGCGTTATGTTAAGTAGAAGTATTTTTTAAATACAGGAGGCAAACGAGCAGAGCCCATGAACAGAGGTCGTATCTTAAGATTTGTAGATATGTACATAGAAATGGCGCTATGTTAAGTAGAAGTATTTTTTTAAATATAGGAGGCAAATGAGCAGAGCCCATGAACAGAGGTTGTATCATAGGATAAGTAGATATGTACAAAGAAATGGCACTATGTTAAGTAGAAGTATTTTTTTTAAATATAGGAGGCAAACGAGCAGAACCCATGAACAGAGCTCATATCATAAGATTTGTAGAGATGTACAAAGGAATGTATGACCTATTATTCACCTCGTAAATTATTTGCAGGTGACTAAATAAACACCCTGTATATATTTGTTGTTGTATCAACAAATCAAGCATTTACATTAAAAAAGTGAGTGACATTTAATTAAGTGGAACTGCTGATGAAGACCAGACGGAACACCTCAACTACGCGTATTTCACGTTTGGCGATATCTTCTTCGTTGAGATTGTTCTGCAAGTTATTTTTTAAGCTTCATTTTATTCAAGATCTATTTCTGATAATGGATCCCAGGAATAATGGATGAAACTCTTCAAATATTTTACATATAGTATATTTTTATATTTGCATTTAAACAGTGCTATTTGGTGAAACGTGTTCATGAAGATTAGAATATAACTTCTCCTTGACAAGTATTTTACGAGTTAGGGCTTAGGTATATTATATGGGCTTACATATGGGCTATTGTTTTTCATTCAATAGTTTACATATGTGAAAGAGAAAGTATAACAATATGCTTGTTAGACTAAAATAGCTTTAGTTTTGTTAATTTCAAAAATATAGTAGGTGATAATTATAACATAGGTATAGAATCTTCAAAAATAAAACAGTAGATACAAAGCAGGTGTTATTGGCCCGTCTTTATATATAGAAAATCGATGGCATGATTCCTAGGAACAGATCTTCGTATGTGTTATAGTTTCAAACTTTCCCATACTGAACGATCTAAATAGGCCACCATGTATACCCTACGGAACATTTTATTTCGTTGGATGAATTTAGGGTGTAGGGGAGAAACTACCCAATTATGAGCTACTTACTGAAAACTATCATTAATAGACAATTGTAAGGATATTTAACATTGCCAAAATAAGGTTACTAAGGTAACTAGAGGGCTCTAGTAGTACTTAGTCGATATTGTGATACAATGAATGGTATTATAAATATTTTTCTTTTTTCATATACTATGGACATTCCTCGATGGCACCAAGCTGCAACTGGAAAGCGATGATCACACGGCAAATAAAATCGTGAAGACTGTAGCAGCCACGTCTAAGGAGGATGAATGTATCCACATTCAATATTTTTTATTTATTGTTTGTTTGATATGTAAAAATGCACGTCAATAAGGTGGCAAACTATTATTAACAGAGACCGGAATTATTGTGGCATTCTTGAACTGTCATAGAGAGTTCTCATTTATCGACTTCGGGTACACATATATCGATAGAACGTAGAACACAAAATATTAAAAAGTTATAAAGTTAATGGATATTTGACTGTAAAAGAAGTAACTGCTTTTTTGCATTTCTTTTTACTTATTAAAAAATAGCTCTATAGTTAGGGAGTACAAGTCCAGTAAGGGTTGCTAGATAGCATCTCTCCAGCAACTCTTACTGAGTTTCAACATAATTACTTATATTTTCAAGAAATGAGAGGGGTAAAAAATTATAACTAACCATATTTTTCTCAAAATGTTGGATTGTTTTAAGCATGACATCAGTGGAATATCATTTTGAGCGCTGGGATTCGGTGGTTAACAGTCATAGTCGGTCTTTCGCATGTATTGCCGTTATTCTTTAAAAACGGATGGGAAAGTTACTTACATTTTATTCACAAGAAATGCAAAGTAATTTAATCATTCAAATTTTGAAATATTTTATCACCTAGGAATGTAAAATTAACGACGACGACGACTTGTGATGATTTTGAAGTTTAAATATTTTTTGGCGTTGGTGTGGTAATTATACATTAATTCATAACGAGTTCAATTATTCACAACCAGTGGCAGTAAATTAAAACACGATCGAAAGGAGTGTTTTAAATCGAAACGAGTTGCCAATTATCTATTCGCACATATACAACGTTTTACAGTACATATGGCACTTTAAATTTTCGACATAGGCGCGTAAAGTGCTAATTAACGCCCTAGTGCGGTAAAGTAGTACCATATGTAGTATAAAAAATGTTGTGTTTCAGTCGTTAGAAAAAATTATCGTTATAAATAGCTATCATGGTCCTGACATCCTGACACTTACGATACTACAATACAGTAAGGGCTATAACCGCGAACCACTTCATTAGTTCATCTATTCGCCTCTCTATCACTGCGCGATCTTTCTTTGTGCGAAAGAGAGGCACATAGGCTTCCCCTTCCCCCTGATGAAATTATGCGTTCCACGTCTTAATCATTAATTTAAGAACAATAAAACATACGAAGAGTATTATTGTATTATTTCAGTAGTTACAGTAATAATAGGCATAAAATAGGGAATATTACGCAAAACTCTGCGTAGAGGGCGTTACTAACGCACACGGGGCCTACCGCGAAATGGAAAATCTAAATTGTGGTTTCTGCCTCCATCATTCTTGCATATTCGATAGACAGAGAGGCAGATAGGTAACGAAATTTCGTTTCGCGTTAGACCATCTGTAACCAAAACGCCTTGATGCATCAATGCCATAGTGAAAACTTGTCAAAAAACTGTTTAAGGCATAGTATGCATAAGTTACTCTCAGGTTTATAATAGGTACATGCTAGTGCTGCTCTCTACAGCCTGAAAAAATGTATGGCCTATCTATTTCAGGAGAATGCATCGTACGCGAGCAGTTAGCAATAATATCGCCAACGACAGATTGCAAATGAAATATAGGCACCTTTATGAGTAATTCAATAACTGCACTGAAATATGATGTTCGTACTCTCTGCAGGCAGATTTACAGAAGATCAGTTGGACTCTAAATTAAGTAAAAGAAATAGTTTCCCGTAATCTACAAATTTATTAACGAGATATTTTATTATATATAACTTCGTACGAAATGAAAAGTAATACGTGGGAATATGAGAAAAAATTAATATATTTATATTAATTTATAACCTACATGCTCATTAATGAATAATTTTTACAAGCAGTAACATTACTAGATATCTCATTTAATATAATCCGACTAAATTACATTTCCGCAACACCTCCGTATTTCACAAAATAAATCAAGACATTATGCAACTTATATAATTTTGACGTATATATCCGAGTCGCCCGTGTTGCGACCGTTGCGACTTTCATGTAGTAACACCTAACATGGAAAAGTAAATAATAAAGACTGAATCTTCACGGATACCGCGTTGTTCGGGAAATATATATAGGTCAAATAAATACTTAACTAAGTCGCTTGTAATAAACCTTGCGTAGATAGATAGATAGATAGATGTATAAATAGAATACTCTTTATTGGAACACCTCAGTAAAAAGATACAAAAGAAAATAAAAAACAAACAATTGATTAAATGTAGAGGCAGACAACAGGCGGCTACGTAACGACTTCTATATACTTATAGTACGTTATTCTTTTGTTATATAATTTATTTCATTGTCAATAATATGATAATCCGACAATATGTACGAAACGGCAGTATTTAGTTCTTAAAGCTCTGCTTCTTCTGAACATTTTTTTATTCCACTTCATTTACTATTAAAATTGGTAACAAATTCTTAGGCAACTTGTCTGGCGCTATCAACTATCTCAAGTAAAATGTGGAGCCAGCGTGACTAAAATAAATATAAGTACTATTTTTTTATTGCTTTCCACAACACCGGCAATATGTAGAATTGTGTAGCTTTATTTACAGAAATTTGGTTTCATATAGAGATTGGCAGTCATTGTTAATTAACTTCTCTCTGCGCCGAGTAAAATATAACCCGACCAAGTATTGTATTGGCTATACCATCCATATTTAACAAACAAATTTATGACGTTTTGTAACCTTCTTATTTTGGCAAATATATACCGACACATCCGAGCATGCACATTGCGAAGGGTGGTATTCTGGTTTTTCATCTTGGTCCAATGTGTATTTGCGTCTGACATTTTGCTTAATGAGAGAGTGAGACGCAATGCACATTGGACAAAGATCTTAGACTAGTGGAATATCACCCGAAAGGAAGAATTGAGTCACCGGGTGGCCCGGAGGCTCCGGGAAGTCCGATTTTTGCTCATAGCATGACCGGCTAGTCTCCGGTCCGAGCCCGCACCGGGCCACTACAGAGCTCCGGTGATGACGTAATGCTTTCCATAGAAAACGAAGCGCCGGAAGCTCCGGCCCGGCCCTGCCCCTGTGTAGCGTGAGTCAACCTTAACGCAAACGCGTACGTAACGTTTCGCTGTCGAAAATATTTACACTAGGGGTACTGATAACTGTCAATGTGAGTGTGTCACGCGTAAATAAATACTACAAAATTGGTGGATGATGGAATCCTATTTGTGTTTTAGCGCAACTACGTCCTTAGTATTCTAGGTCCATGAAAAAAGCAAGGGTTTTACATATAGATAATTCTGATATTGCTAAAGAGATAACTTATTTAATATCAGAATGTGTTTATTACGAGGTAATTCTAAATTGTTTTCAAAGTACAAAGTGTTCAATTAGTGCTGTTTAGCGATAAGTCCGCCTGTTGCTACCCAAATATTTATACTTTTTCATACTTTGTACCATTTTTTTTTAGTGTGCAATAAAGGATTTTATTATTATTATTATAAACATGGAAATATTGAAAAGAAACGAGGTTTATACAGATGCAACACAACACAAGGACGACTTGCGGGGTTAAATGGGACTTATCTGGTAATAACAGATACATTAACTATTTCTTATTTTACTATGAATCGTGATTTCATTGTCATTATGTCAATATTATTAATTATTTATTAATCATATTATGTTTGGATTTGATTTTAATGTACTTACTAACCCCTAGCTATAACGATGGTACTAACAATATTTTATGGAATTAAAAATATTTTTTATTATTATTTTATTTATTTCATTTATTTCATTTTTAGTTATGATAAAAATATCCAATGTCGATTTTTGATGTGCTAACTTTTTTCCAAACGTAAGCGTCAATTTATGAATATTGCCTTAAACTGCCTTAAACCATTTTACACACCAACACGTAACGTTGAAAGGCAAATTTTGCATTTTCATATCTGTCATTCACAGGTCGGACAGGTTTAATTTGGGCGTTCCGTCTGTCATAGCAGCGAGCAGCGCTGTACTCTGCATATTTATTATTCTATGCATTTCCACTGGGGGTTCTGTATTCAAATAGCTGCTTTTGATGGTCCTTTGGGTTCATTCAAGCATGATACATTAACATGTTATTAATGCTATTAACACCTAACATGTTTCTTGATAAATAAATAAATATTATAGGACATTATTATTACACAAATTGACTAAGTCCCACAGTAAGCTCAATACGGCTTGTGTTGTGGGTACTTAGACAACGACAATATAAAGTTAATTATTAATTATAGTTAGTTAGTGTGTTTGATATTAAATAACTTCTTTTTTATATACTAAGTCGGCGGCAAAAAAGCTTACGACCCGCCTGATGGTAAGCTGTCTCCGTAGCCAATGTACGCCTGCAAGTCCAGAGGAGTTACATGCGCGTTGCCAACTCTAATACTCCGCACCCTCGTTGAGCTCTGGCAACCTTACTCACCGGAAGGAACACCTAATGCTAAAAGACGAACTACTGGGCCATGTAATAACAAATATTACAAAACTAAGTCGCCCATGAAGGGTTCCATACCATTTATGACGTATTAAAAAAAACTACTGACTAGATCTCGTTCAAACCAATTTTCGGTGGAAGTTTGTAATGTATGTCATATATTTTTTTTAAATTTTTCATTCTGTTATTTTAGAAGTTACAGGGGGGGGGGGACACATTTTACCACTTTGGAAGCGTCTCTCGCGCAAACTATTCAGTTTAGAAAAAAATGATATTAGAAACCTAAATATCATTTTTGAAGACCTATCCAATATACGCCACACGTATAGGTTTGATGAAAAAAGATTTTTTGAGTTTCAGTTCTAAGTATGTCCCCATACTTAGAACTGAAACTCAAAAAACCCCCAAAATTTATTGTTTTTTTTTTCTATTTTTGTGTGAAAATCTTAATGCGGTTCATTAGAATACATCTACTTGTCAAGTTTGAACAGTATAGCTCTTATAGTTTCGGAAAAAAGTGGCTGTGACATAAACGGACAGACAGACGGACATGACGAATCTATAAGGGTTCCGTTTTTTGCCATTTGGGTACGGAACCCGGAACTCTAAAAAAAAGGTCGAGAAGCCAGAAACCCTATACATAAGAATTCTGATATACTCGTATTTACCATTATTTTCCCCCTTTCGAGCTGGATAAAAATATTTCATTGGTAGTTTTCGAAGGTTGCAGCGTAGGGTTTGTAAGTACCACCCGTTGCTTGACAGGCGGAAGTCGATAAGAACGGCGAATCTGATGGATCGCTCTCATTTCTTAATTGAGTATACCCTGCAGTAGCTATCAGACTATAGGAAGCCGGTAATTTATATTTCACCACACCAGCTTGCGAAGGTACTCTTTTATTCTTCAAAAACTGATGAGAAAGTTGCATTTTATCCATTAGAGTGGCAAAGTAATTAAACGTCTTTATGTGGGCTGGTGGAATTGAGAGATGTTTTTTTTATGAAAATATAGTTTATGCACTCCCTAGCAAATATGCCAGCATAAATTAGTGGTAAAGATACAGATCATTTCAAACACCTCGCCCGCTTAGCTACTTCTGCTGACTGAACCTACCCTGGTACAGTTGAAACTGGACCTAACCGGATAGAGCCCTTCGCCGACTTGAACCTTCGCCCCCGAATCCGGCGCACACGTCCGCACTTAGTGTTGCTCATACATTTTTTTTAATACTACGTCGGTGCCAACGAAGCATACGGCCCGCCTGAGGGTAAGCAGCCTCCGTAGCCTATGTACGCCTGCAACTCCAGAGGAGTTACATGCGCGTTGCCAACCCTAACAACCCTCCCGCCCCACGTTGAGCTCTAGGAACCTTACTCACCGGCTACTGTGTTACTACACAACACTATGAGTAGGGTCTAGTGTTATTTGGCTGCGGTTTTCTGTACGGTGGAGGTACTTCCCCAGTTGGGCTCTGCTCTAGATCTGGAATGACATCCGCTGTGCTGTGCCCTACCACGCAAAGCGAGATGAAATTCCCAGTGCCCGTACCACATACACATATAGTTACACATATAGTTATTCGTACACATATATAGTTTACATACGTATATAAATAGTTTTACGTTAACCCGCTCACCCGCTTCATGCACCCGCTCTAGTCGGCAAAGGGCTGAGCGGAGAAGGCTAGCGGGCTGATGGATTGCTGGCATTCGTCAGAGCGTGTAGCCATTCGTTCAGTACGATAAGGTTTGAGATAATCTAGTGCTCGATTTACGAATAAAGTTTTAGGTCACTACCTTATATTGATCGCCCCGATAATTTATGCACTGTAAATATGTTTTTGGCAAAAAATGTATTTACTTTTTTTTTCCACATGCAACATTATACTCATCGAGATAATTCTAACAACAGCAAACACAATTAATTTGTGTGTTTTATCACAGAGTTCCCATGGTCACCTCCTGCCTCCATCATCAGATCAGCTCGATGTCATCATAATATTGCATTGTGATCCGATTTACATATGTATTCAAAATGTCAGCTCAATCGGAAATCGGGAAGTGGGTCAAATTTAGCTTCCACGACTTACACTAAAGTTAATTATATAATTACTATCTGTGCCCCTAGTGTAAGTGTTGTCGATAGCGAAACGTGACATACGCGTTTGCGTTAAGTCTCATTTTGTATGGGTTTTTGAACAGCGCGCCTAGCGGGACGTTTTGGAAAGTCAAAAATCTCATACAAAATGACACTTAACGCAAACGCGTTCGTAACGTTTCGCTGTCGAAAATATTTACACTAGGGGTACTGATTGTTATAATGTTAACGTTTATTCATTGTAATATTTGTAATAATAATGTATACCTAGTCGCAGTCGAAGTACATAATATTTTCCCCTTCCACATAAGTGCTGAAAACCCGAAGCGATCGGGATTTGACCGGATAGTTAGGACCTATTTGTCACTGTCCCCGGCAGGATACGCGTCACAATGACAGGCGAGGGATAAAGCTTTTCAGGGTGCTTTGCCAACGTGCTAATCATTAACGCTCCCTAGCGTAGCGTAGTCATCTCTCTTTATCGCTCTTCCGTATGCGACAGTGACAGTTGCGTTTCGTTCACCACGGAGCGATAACGATTGGCACGCTGGCTACGCGGGCTGGTCGTATATTCCAATACGACGCGCGAGTGCGCGCGAGTTCAGTTCTTCGGCAAATCATAACTAGGTATCACACGATCGTCACAACAATTACATTTTTGGAAGGTTTTTGTGAAAATGATTAATTTTTTAAAATAATATACTTAATCATCAAAAAGAACAAACCAAAACGGAGGATGATAACATTAATTAAACGTGTTTTAAAGGCGATTCGCCAAAATTTCAAGATCATGGATTGTGATCCGATTTAAAGAAGTTTATGAATATTCTGCTAAATTGACGGGTAAGTATCTCTTGAAAGATATATTGATAAATCCAAGGTATCAATGCACAATTAAATACGTCTAATTTATCTACCGTACAGTATTTTGTGGTAATACTTTTTTATTTATTCATATATAAGGTACAAAAACAGGTAAAGTATTGAGGTTGTGACAAGCTCTTTTAGCCCTTCAAGTGGCAGGCCGCCAGCTCGTGGTCGATTGTCATATTAATTTTAAATTTGATTAATTGAAATAAAAGCGAAATTCCAACAACTAAAACACCACGTATCACTTGAAGGGATAAAATAAATTAGAAAAAAGTATTGAGGTTACTTGAAAACATCTGTACCCCTAGTGTAAATAAATTCGATTTTGAAACGTGACGTACGCGTTTGCGTTTAGTCTCATTTTGTATGGGTTTTTGAACAGCGCGCCAAGCGGGACGTTTTGGAAAGTCAAAAATCTCATACAAAATGACACTTAACGCAAACGCGTACGTCACGTTTCGCTGTCGAAAATATTTACACTAGGGGTACTGTTATATATATCAACGGCAAACGTCACATGTGAAACATCAAACGTAAAGGGAAATGCGGCAGAAGAAGATAGATGTAAGTATGGCTGTTTGCATCACGTGTTGCCTGCTGAAATTTAAAGACCAATGCCGAAATCGTGAAAAAAAATAATTGATTGTCCTATACAAATCAGCGGCATTATATCAGGCAGAATGTATGAAACAGCCAAGTCCCATCATAAAAGTTGTTGAGTATGACGTATAAAGTTACAACGCAGAGTATGGCTGGTGATTAAAATTTCACCCTGTATGCTAGATTTGCTATATAGGAATGGCACAACGAATGGAGCACGATCGATTGTACTTTACTATCGGTTTCTACTCGAAAGCTCGTTAATCGAAAAGTAGTCGGTTCAATCGAATTAATTCGTTTTCTGTTGATTGTTTTTGATCGGTTTTGAATACAGCCCTATGAGTAAAATGTACACGATTGCCCGTCAAATATCCAAAGTGCGACGAAAATCGGAATAATGTCAAGTGTCATTGAATGTATTGAATTCAGAAAAAATATGTGATTGCGTAATAAATAGTACATTACGATACAAGTGCGAAAAATGGGAAATTCGAAACGAGTGGTGATAAATTAAAACACGACCGAAGGGAGTGTTTTAAATCGACACGAGTTGCGAATTACCTATTCGCACATGTATCTTACAACGGTACAACGTTTTACAGTACATATGATAAAATGTTTTTTTGTCCCTTTAAATGTTTAACACGGTAACGTAATATGCTAATTTGCGCACTGGTGTGGTAAAGTAGCACCATATGTACTGTAAATTATATTACAGTACATATGGTGCTACTTTCCCGCATGCGTGCGGGAATGAGTACTTTCCGTGCATATGTCGAAACTTTAAAGAGCCATATGTACCTCCTGTAAAACGTTGTATGATACACGTGCGAATAGGTAATTCGCAACTCGTGTCTATTTAAATCACAAATAAATGACGCTCAACATGGTTAGTATTTTTTAATAGTACGAGTAGTTTCGAGTTCGATAGACTTGCTGCCGTTAAAGAGTGTGTAAAGCTTAATTTTTACAATTTTAAGCCATTTAGCGGCCTCCTAGCCCGTAGTCCTGTTTAATTACTAAATTATAAGTACGGAGTATGAACCATACTTATATACTTTCTCATCCCATTTCTGATGTCTTGATTAAAAAATAAATAGGTGCATTATGGAATTTACAAAACCCCATACTTTTTTGAGTAATTTCCTTATCATTAAATCCCAGTTCCACAAAAATGGTAGCATAAAATAAGAAATTTAAAATTGTTTACAAATCTTTTGACGACCGGTCTGGCCTAGTGGGTAGTGACCCTGCCTATGAAGCCGATGGTCCCGGGTTCAAATCCTGGTAAGGGCATTTATTCGTGTGATGAGTATGGATATTTGTTCCTGAGTCATGGGTGTTTTCTATGTATTAGTATTTGTAAATATTTATAATATATTATATATTTCTATGTCTAAGTACCCTCAACACAAGCCTTATTGAGCTTACTGTGGGACTTAGTCAATCTTTGTAATAATGTCCTATAATATTATTCAATCTCGATTTTGGAAGTCGGTCACTAATGTGCATACGACTACAAAAAATCAAGGTCCAGTGTATGTCTCTTCGCCACCTGAGCCGGATTAAAACGCTTTTATAACGATCGTTCTGCACCCTCGTTCTCTGCACAATTCGCAAGGCTTACCCGATGGATCTCTATAGCACATCCAGCATAAAATCCGCTCGCTTGTGAACCATATAAGGCCCCTCATATCTAGACATATAGGGATCAAATTATAGTGGATATGGCCTCCCAAACAGGGAGAATCGGTTTTTGAATTCAAGGGCTATTTTACGTGTGATTAGGGTCACCACTTGCGCTTTAATTTGCGAAGTGCTGAGCTTAGGGATGACGTAGGTTCGGAGGGAAGGTTTAAATAAAAAATTACAAAATTAACGTTTATTTAAGACCTATATATGTACTACTTTTAGATGTTATTGTTGAATCCCGTAATGTAAGACAAAAATATAAACTAAATGTTACTAGTATACCTATGTATAACTTCAAGTTAGTTAAGTTGCATACGTTTTTAGCGATAAGTCCGCCTGTTGTTACCTACTCATTTAAGTCCTGTCTTTGTTAGTGATATGTAAGTAGTGCACAATAAAGTATTTAATTATGTTATAATATGAACAGTTAACGCAGAAAATAGTCTAATAATAACTGTTAAAACCCCGTTGAAAGGAATAAGTAAATAATAAATCCATACAATCATGTAGAAAATTTAGACCAAACAATAGGTCCATTTATAGGATTAATAGAGGCTATTACCTATAAATTACACAGGGTGGATTCGTAAAACTACTGGCATATATTCCGATGCATAATTGGAAATAAAAGTTATGAATACAACATATAGGTGAATAACGATCTCGTTTACGAGACTTTATTTATTTTCCAAAATAGTTTATAAAATCTCCAGGCAAATTTATCCTTCTCATAACGATCAAATTTCATGAGGCATTCGTTGCCAGTTGTTAATTTTTATAAAGTACCGTAGCGAGATGTTTTACAAAAAGCTACTGAAGGAAATTGATTTATTTTATTATGTAAAATATCTTTATAAAAATAGTATATCTAACTAGATTATAAATCTGTTACTCTTAATACCGCCAGGAGGTTCCTCATGCAAGTTTCCACTTAGAAAGGTTCTGAATTCTTTTCAGATTAGGGATTATTACTTAATGTTCACTGTTTACGACTGTTTCATTTAGCATTTGCGTCTTTCATTGGTGTCTATTTCAAATGTCATAGAAACTCGGAACTAACTGTAAAGCTTGATAATAAGAAACGTCCAGAAAAATATACTGAGAGCATTTCATTTTATTTTTGGCACATTGCTAGGCACGACTCAGAGTCGTATCAAAATAAGATGAAAACCTTATCAAATTGTTAAAACAAAATCGGCCTCCTAGCGGTATTAGTAAAAATGTTCCAATCCAGGAAGGGCGGTTAGACTCATAGACACTAGCGTATTTGTAAGCGCGTATGCGGTCGTTTCGGCGCTTATATGTACGCGCGTCATATTCCCTACATTTGGTCTATACGAATTTACGCGCTCGTACGCAAACGCTCGTATAAAACGCTAGTTTAAAGCCGCCTTTATACATACGACTTTTATACGAGGTTAAAGTTGGTCACGTCATTCATATACTCCGTACAGGATGGTCCAAAACATGACAAAGAACTTTTATTGATGCATATTGTTGATAATTTAGTCATTCGTGTGCGTTAGTGACTTAGTGTATCAAAGCTAAAGGAAGATATTTTACAGATAATTAGATTATCCTTGTTAAATGGTTGTAGTTTTAATTTTAATTGCCATTTTGTAAAACTCGTTAAAGTAAGAAAAAAAAATCCTAAAAATGTTTTGTCAAGGTACATTTGGGCCATCCTGTATAGGTACCATGTGCCACCCACAGCTCTGATTCCGATATTAATTCAGAACACACAAAACACGAACTTCCCTCATCTATTACACGGAGTTCGACAGTTACAAACAAGACTTTCAGTCTCTTATGCATGGAATTTAAATTTCAACCCGATTCGATATACAATGAAAGGGAATAGAATAGGTTTTTTTTTTGCATTAGAAAAAGGGTAAACAATCTTGGCATGTCTTTTTATTGAAGAACACTTTTGAAAATAAGTCATAGCAAACACTAATACAAGCAAATATACAGAATGTAACAAAAATAGTGGGGATCCGTTTAAGCGCCTATTCGGTATCGTGTTTTGTGTATCTCAAAAAAAAATTTTTACGCGTAAAATTTTTGGCCATTTTATGTAGGGTTGGCCAACTTGGACGACTCGTCCGATGGGAAAAAAATCGGGTTAAAAAAATCTACTTTTCCTAATCAGATATACGATACCGAATATGCCCCACTATTTTTGTTACTCTGTATATCTCATTTATATTCTTTTGGTTTCAGAAGTAATAAGTATTTAAAAAAAATGTGTTTTTCAATAAATAAAAAAATGTTAAGATTGTTTGCCTTTTTTCTAACGCTGAAAAAACGAGGTAGTTATACAAGTTGGTAGTAGTGTCGGACCAAGCTAAAGGTACCTATATCTACCGTTCGGTTTCAGATTACACCCGCATGACTAGAGCAGTATCGCAGCGCGACAATATTGCCGATTGCATTGCCTCCGCCATTGACAAAATTCCGAGCAACATGGCTTTTGACATTTGCGGCAGTAATGTCGCGCTGCAATTCTGCTGCAGTAATGTTGCCGACTCGACTGCTACTGTTGCAAATGTAAAATTTAGTATAAATTTCTCGATAAAATTACCTTTTTGACGTTTCCTTGTATTTTTGTTCCACCTGTACATTTGTATAGGAACCTGTAAAACTTACAAACTGAACTTCTTAAAGTACAAGTAGTACAACAAAATTATCAAAAAAATTGTATGGAATTTCATAACAATCAGGCATGTTCTAATTTTAAGTATAGGATATGAGTTCAAACTTTCTACAAGCAAAAACGTCACTTTTGACACTGACAGATCTGATCGATATAATCCTCATCGAATTCACAGCCTATATATAATTAAAATTAGAGTACGCCGGAATGTGATCGGGATACGGTTCAAAGTAGCCTATATTCAATTTGCCTCTCCGTGCCACACGTAAATAGCGGCCAAAAATATGTATGCAATTTTTCACCTTACGCCGTTACAATAAGGTGTAATGGTGAATACATATTTATGGTCGTGACTTATAAAAGTTCTGGAATCAATGTCACACCCCTTACGTCCCGGGATAACTCACTTATCCCTCGACTCGGTAACAAGGTGTTCATACATACATACGTACATTACATACTTACTCTAGGTTTGAATTGGGTGCCGTTTAGAATTCCAGACGCGACACGTTTTCGAGAAGCGTATTTTAAGGCACAGTTAAATCATTTACCAGTATAACAACTCCATTTTACAGATTTAGTGAAGTTTTACGAAGGTGGAGGGCTCTGGATATTAACATTATAGAAAATATTTGGACATAATTAGTTGTACATCAACCACAGCTAAATTGGGAGCGAAAAACAGATTTCATTTTCTTCAGCATTTTTTTAATGAAATCTGTTTTTCGCTCCCAATTTTTATAATAATAAAAAGATCTAAAAAAAGTCAAAAAGTAGGGGCATAGCTAATAGGTTAATATACATCAAATTATGTAAGAATGTTTTCCGTTTGTATGGAGATTCCGCCGTCTTCTTTCCTCTTAAGAGTCACACTAACCTAGCCACCACGGCGAAACTACAGAAGTAATAAAAATATAAAGAAATAAAATACTTAAACAATACAAATAAAAACAACACAAATTAAACACTAATTTGATTTGGGCGACGGCGTAACAGCGTGGCTCCTGAAATGTACGTAGTTACGCCGCTGCAGCTGACGCGCCCTCAGCGTGTATCCAGTCTTCCTGCGGACGATGGTGGAGCCATCTCAATGAAATAGCCCAGTCGAGTTAAGACAATGTTTACGGCTTGTGTTGTGGTACACGTGGCTAGGCAGACACCTGGGAGCCTTTTGTAAAATGCATGAACTAACAGCACTGTGGTAAAGTGTCGGCGTTAATAAACCTTTCAGGCGAGTAGCTTTTATGGACGAAATGACATACAGGAGGAATACGAACTATAGAAATCTTATCTTGATTTGGTATTGGTCTGATACGATATAGAACACGCCAATCGTAATTTAATTTAATACAGCGTTTATTTTTCATACAATCGCATAATCAAAGGGTAGTTATATAGTTAAGGCTTTTAATGAATACACTTTCATAGGTTTATAAAAAATGGCGACTTTAATATTTCCATATAAAATAATTCAGGAAGCAATGTATCACTACCTACTTGGTTTTAACTCAAAATGTCGCATTTAATGACGTGATGTCACACCTGTCACAAGTGACCATGCACTGAAAGAAATGGTTTGCATAACTGTAACAAAATTTTGGTTACTGTTTACACAAAAATTGGGACTTGCGAACTATGTGTTATATGTTACAAAACCGTGTTTGGCTATCAGTGTTCAGGTACTGGGTATACACTACAAAATAAGTTTGTAAATTTATGCAAAGTTTATTTTCTTATAACCGTAGTTTAGTTATTTAGTAAAGTTACAAAACCAGTTCGGCTATCTATTTTTTTCAGTGTGATGTACAGTCAGCATCAAAAGTAGCGGATCAAACAAGGTTTCAAAAGTATCTACCATTCTGTAACAGCTTAACAAAAGTTGATGGTTCTATATGTAGAACAATTTAGACTGTAAAAGATATACTTTTGAAAGTAAATTTCCAAGAATTATCTTTATTTGGAAAAGTTATCCGGAATATCAGATACTTTTGGCGCGTTGTTTCATCCACTACTATTGATGCTGACTGTACAGTCAGCCAAGAAAGTGGTTTACCACTTTTCGACTATATTACTTGACAAATAGAGTCGAAAAGTGGTAAACCACTTTTTTGGCTGCATACATTGCCACTCGAAAAAAAAAATATGCTCCGGTAGTTAAAACTAAATTTAAAATATATATTTCATAATTGTTTTATAGCACACCTACGTCTAGTTTAAGTATGCGGTTATATCAAAAATATACTTGTATAACTTATATTATGGAGCTGCTGGCGTGACTATTCGTTGCATACGTCATCCTGATGATTTATTTTACGACTGGGCTTTGTAGATAATCGATAGTCATCTTGGCTACGCCCCCAGTCAATAAATAAAATAAATAAATATTTGGGACAATCGTGCACAGATCGCCCTAGCCCCAAAATAAGCCAAGCTTGGACTATGGGTAATAGGTGACAATATAGAACATCCATAACTGAGGATCAAACATTTATGATAAACACACAAGTACAGTATGACTACCAGGATTCGAACTCCTACCTCCAGCTTCGTGGGCTCACTACCGACAGAAGGCTAGAGTGAGACCAAGATAAGATGGCAGCGATTTTAATAGCCCAGGCGGTGGAAGCGGTATTTTAAAATTGAAAATTCTATGAAATTATGACCTTCATTTAACAGTTTCACCGTCTGGCCTATCAAAACCGCTGCCAACTTAGCTTGGTCTGACTCTAGGAGGCCGTTTAGGGTACAAGAAGCTCATTTTTAGGGTTCCGTACCACGAAAGGAAAAAACGGAAACCTTATAGGATCACTTTGTTGTCCGTCCGTCCGTCTGTCTGTCTGTCAAGACCCTTTTTCTCAGAAACGCATGGAGGTATCAAGCTGGAATTTATATTAAAAACTCAGGTCTACTGTCCCTTGCAGTCGTGAAAAAATTAAACTTCTAAGCTGACGCAATCAAAAGATACAGCCGTTTATGCCGCAAATTTCCGCATATTTTCGACACTCGCAAGGGTACCAAAACCTACAGGGTACTTCCCGTGAACTCAGAATCTTGAAATTTGGTACGAAGCACCGTCTTATAGCACAGATAAAGAAAAAATTGCGAAAACCGTAAATTTTTAGTTACATCATATAAAAATATATATCTACAAGTTTGTACGGAACCCTCGGTTCGCGAGTCCAACTCGCACTTGGCCGGTTTTTACCTAATGCTGCCGACTAAATACTATACCCTTGTTTTTATTGAATTCTGTTCGGGGTATACAATACAATACAAATACTCTTTATTGCACACCTCAATACAGAAACAGTACAAATAATACCAATACAACACATAAAGAAGAGATAAACAACCTTTAGGTAGCGGAATTAAAAAAAAATGGGTATGGGTAAGTACGTTTAAGGAAAATAAGTATTTTTTTTTATTAATGTGTTTTTTTATATTTATATATTATATTATATGAAAGTAATTAAATTTTATTAAATAGTGTTGTTGTAACACAGGCATTACATTTAACTCAACCAAACAATTTAAAACTGTGACATATCCATGTCATTTCGAACATCGATCATCCGAGATAGTACGTACGTTTGTAGCAAATGTCCATACTAAACGAACTAAACGCTGATCAATATGTAATAAGGCCATAAAGCAAGTGTACACGATCGAAAGGGCCTTATTGTTACTGTTAATTAAATTTTATTGCACAAATACAAGAATAACGTACAATAGGTGGACTTAATGCCTTGATGCATTCTCTACCAGTCAACCACTGGGCCAAACAGAAATTCGCTAAGAATTTTGCTTATCAGATAATATTAAATAACTGATTATCCCCGAAATGATATTAATTAGAATACTGATATTCTAAGACACCGATGTCTTTGTGAAAACTACTTAATTTAAGCTCAGGTATGCACCCTTGAAATTAACGAAAAAAAAACAAAAACACGGTCTAGAATCCAAAACAATATTTAACTTTCCCAACGATCGTTCATTGTTATTTGTTTCTCGGGAGTTATTTATGGGTTTAATATTTCCCCTCACAACACATAACAGCCGAAACAGCCCTAAGAATCATTCAATTGTTTATCCTATTTTTGCGGAACAAGTTCCAAATTCAAACAGGTTTTTTTCAGTGGCCGTTATACGTGTACCTAGCAGGGTTCTAAACATTTATATTTTCTGTACTAATTGGTTGGAAATTTGGTAGCAATTTTAAGAAAGTTTCCTTCAATTCGGAATGCTTTTATTCCTAAAATATGTACTTCATAAAATTTTATATCTTTCATTTATTGCCGTATTCAGAAGGGTTAAGTTTTTTACAATTCTAATACGGGCACCGTTTATTCCGTAATAACACGTTAAAAAGATGACTTGACAAATATTTCTGTTGAGGGAATCTTGGATATTGGGCATATATTCCCATAAATTTGGAATCGCGGGCGAATCAGATTGTCGTCCAGCCTGTTCATCGTGACCTATAAGACATATGTAACCACCACACAGTCTGGCAAGCCATTAACACTAAAATCGGCCAAGTGCGAGTCGGACTCGCGCACGAAGGGTTCCGTACCATTTTCTAAAAAAACCGGCCAAGTGCGAGTCGGACTCGCGCACGAAGGGTTCCGTACCAATACGCAAAAAACGGCACAAAAATCACATTTGTTGTATGGAAGCCCCTATAAATTCTATTCAATCTATTTTTTTGTATTTGTTGTTATAGCGGCAACAGACATATATCATCTGTGAAAATTTTAACTGTCTAACTATCACGGTTCATGAGATACAGCCTGGTGACAGACGGACGGACGGACAGTGGAGTCTTAGTAATAGGGTCCCGTTTTACCCTTTGGGTACGGAACCCTAAAAATCACTTTTTTGTACCCCCCCCCCTTAAATATGTTTTTAGTATTTGGTGTTATAACGGCAATAGAAATACATGATCTGTAGAAATTTCAACTAGCTAACTATCATGGTTCATGAGATACAGCCTGGTGACAGACGGACGGACGGACGGACGGACAGCGGAGTCTCAGTTTGACCCTTTGGGTACGGAACCCTAAAAAAGGAGCGAATTAAAAATATTTCTTTGGGGGATCGAAATATGGATCTTTTTCTAATACTCTTTTGCTGTTAATATCACTGTATGATTAAAAATGTATTAGCTAGTTTATCCCATAGGGCCGGCACAGACGGACTGCAACTCGACTGCAACTTGTATGGGAACTGCACGTCGACGTTGCAGTTGGAGTGCAGTCGGCATGCAGTTCCCATACAAGTTGCAGTCGAGTTGCAGTCCGTCTGTACCGGCCCTTAATGAAGTGCTCCTCTGACCATACAAAATTGCTTGACTTTCTTGTGATGTTCGCTGAATTGCGATATTCGCTGAATAGGAATAACCAGCTTAGTCAAAAATGTATTTAAAATTGCATGCAATTTGTTGCAAGTTCTGTAGAGCCCTTTATACCTACCTACAGTCATAGAGTCCGCCGAAGCTAACTTTGCATCGACAAAGTGAGAAAGTGTCATTATAATTTTTGACATCTTATTTTCATACAAAGACATTTGTGATTACATTACCACATTTTGGTCATTTGCATTCCACGCAAAATGATAGCTTGGTCAGATTCAGGGACGCGGGTCAGACAGGGAAGAACCGGCTATAACTGGACCGGTAATCCCTGAGACGATACGCTTGAGTAAATGGGAACTGTTTTATTAGAATTCTGCGAATATTCCAGGAATCTCCTTTCGCCTACGCAATATGTTTGAGATCGCACGCATTGCGCATTGTTATGCATAATATAATTTTATACATCGGTATACTTAGGAATAACTACAAACCGCCTGTTGTTACCTAGTTATTATTTTCTTCTAAATAATCATTATACATGTAAAACGTATTGTTATTGGAGCAATAAAGAATATTTACATACTTAATATAACCATTAAACTAACTTGTATGAAGAGAATCTGCATATTGTTCTTAGATCTAGACACTATATTGATCAATAAATTTTCTTTATAATTTTTGGTTCTGAGGACAGTTACTGAAGTTACATAGATGTAAAATTGGAGTAAATAAGTAAATAGAGTTTTTCTATTAGTGTAACTTAGGAACGTTATCACGTATAACACCTACGCTAATAGGTACATAATTACAGAAAACCGCAGCCAAATAACACTTGACCCTAGTCATAGTGTTGTGTTCCTGCCGGTGAGTAAGGTTGCCAGAGCTCAACGAGGGGGGTGGGGTTAGGGTCGGCAACGCGCATGTATGTCGGCCTCTGGAGTTGCAGGTGTACATAGGCTACGGAGACTGCTTACCATCAGGCAGGCCGTATGCTTGTTTGCCACCGACGTAGTATAAAAAAAATTATCTGTGAAAGACAAGAAAAAATCGTACGCAGCCGGAGTCGATAAAGTCAGTCTAAACTAACTCTGCAGCGTATTTGATAGCACAGTGTGCAAGTGTTATTTAAAACGTCCTAATTTCATCGAAGTTTGACGTTTATGATAAGACTTTCAAGCTCTGTGCTATGAAAGACGTTGCAGAGTTAGTTTAGTCTGACTCTTATAAAAGTTTCACTAAACCATATAGCTGCGAAATGTGCAGTTTCATTGTTATCTGACGAGTTTCCGCGCGAAGGGACAATTGGGCAGTCTCGTGCGAAGCGGCATAGTTATGATACCCCCTAAAGCTCTAAGCTGACACAGCCAATGGCTTTAAAGCCCAGTATGCTTAACGGAATATACCAATTTTTCGGCTGTGTTAAAATATTAATATCTGGGAGACCGAGCTTTACTCGGAAAACATATTAAAAAAATTGTTAGAGCCGTTTCCGAGATACCCGAAATATATATTATATATATATACAAACACCCTAAACACTGATAAATCAAACTATATATGCTTTTCAAAATACAACAGGACACAACCAGACCACATGTTTTAAATCAGGATTCACAATTGTAACGATTTTAATTAATCGAACTGCTCTTGTTTACCTATCACTAAAGTGAACCGCATTAAGATTTTCGCACAAAAATAGAAAAAAAAACAATAAATTTTGGGGGTTCCCCATACTTAGAACTGAAACTCATTTTTTTTTCATCAAACCCATACGTGTGGCGTATGTATGGATAGGTCTTCAAAAATGATATTGAGGATTCAAATATCATTTTTTTCTACACAGAATAGTTTGCGCGAGAGACACTTCCAAAGTGGTGAAATGTGTCCCCCCCCCTCCTGTAACTTCTTAAATAAGAGAATGATAAAACTAAAATAAATAAATATATGACAATGACATTACCGAAAATTGGTTTGAATGAGATCTAGTAAGTAGTTTTTTTTGTTAAATACGTCATGAATGGTACGGAACCCTTCATGGGCGAGTCCGACTCGCACGTGGCCGCTTTATTATTTTGGCGCTGTTTAATAATGAGGTGATCATTAATGTGGTAGATAGGTATCACTAAATACTAAAAGAGGTTAATTGAACTAGTTTTCAACCAGACGGACTCATGGTTGAACCAGTCCCAAACTTATTTACGAACAAGTATAATACAGGGACATAAACATAATCCTTCTTACTACAACGAAGGTCGAGGAACTAAAATAATTTCTATTAGCATACAGGGTAGTACTGATATTTGGTGGCGAAGTGTCCACAGATCTAGAATTCTACTGTTGGTTTTTTTTTTCATAATATAGGAGGGAAACGAGCAGGCGAATCGCCTGATCGATGGTAAGTCATCACCGTCGCCTAGAAGGTCTCCATGCCACGGTGTACGGGGGGTACGAGACATTGAGCATACGTTTCTACCGCCACTGAGTAGTATTACCGAATAGAGAAAGATATTAATAAGTTTAAATTCAATTTTTTATATAAATTCACTGATATCATATAATCATAGTTTTTACAGCTTAGCTTTTTAGTATTCCATACTAAACTTGTGTTCAGTGTTGCCAGGTGGGCGGAAGAGAATTATCGTACTTGATTGTCAAAATTAGCGTACCGATGCGTACTCCCAAAATTTCTTGCAAAATACGCCTAATGTATAATCAAACAAAACGCAATTTTCGTCTAAATTGTGCAAAAATCAGTTTTGTGTATTTTTGTGATGGATCCGAACGGTTTACAGGAAATTTATTTATTTAAACTTTAGTGCACACATAAAGAAAAATGTACAAATGGCGAACTTAATGCCAAAAGGCATTCTCTACCAGAAATTTCGACATTTTTGACATGAATCAAGGAGCCGAACACCCAAAAGGTGCTAATTGTAGCCTAATTTTGAAGGAAACTATCATATTTTGGTTCAAAAACTACAATTTTTGGGTGGCATCGTCCAACGGCTGAAATTATCGTACTCGTACATTTGCGTACGATAATGCTCTTTGGAACGTACATCGTACCTTAGCCCAAATTATCGTACGTGTACGATAATTATCGTACGCCTGGTAACACTGCTTATGTTGGCTATGTAAGTAATTTTCTGAGTAGTTCACACCAGCTCCAATTTCGATGTTTTGTGCATTACCGAGAAGATAAGAAAACGTTCGTGTAATGGAACGTACATTGTAAGTGTATCGATGCGAAATATCCCACGTACCGTTTGATAGCTACCGCGCCGTGCATCCCAGCGTGTAATCCGTAATCCACTGTAACAAGAAGGCGTATTCTGATTTAATAATAGGTTTTTGATCTGGATTTGTTATAGACATGATCTGTCAGCGTCAAAAATCATCAACAAAAAGCGTCACTGTTGAGTTTAACACAGATAGATCATATCCTTACAAATCCAGATCAAATTCGTAACCCGTTATTGCAATCAGAATATTTCTCCAGTGCAGAAGTTGCTCTAAATTTGTTTCTACTTTGACTACGAGACGTTGTCTATGAAACTCATGACCTTCTGGGTTTAAATCCTGGAAAAACAAATCGTGCCCGTTACACAATGCTGAGTTCTTCCATTTATTATATCACGAGGTTCGAACAAATTGTACAAACTATAGTGACGAAAAATCAATGATATTAGTTAGCGTTGAGACCCTCCATTCCACGGAGTCCAGTCCACAAGGTCTGTTCCTCAATTTGGCCAAACGGCTTGTAGAAGTCACCAAAAGAGCTGGTAGCTTCCTCGCTAAACGCATAAGCATTGTGGTTCAGCGGGGAAATGCTGCCAGCATCCTCGTCACTCGTCGTAGGGCGCGCCACTAGCACAAACAGAGAGCCTACCGCGAAACACGAAAATCGATATTTCAGTACCTGCCACTGCCTCTCTATCACTCTTGCATATTCGAGCGATAGGGTGGCAGATAACGAAATTACGATTTTCTGATTATGCGGCACGCCCTCTGTAAACAATCCGCCTTGATGCATGAATGTCATATTTATTCGTAGCAAATTATCTGAGAAAACTTGTAAAAAAACTGTTTAAGGTATGGACGGTGGAGATGAGGAATACAATCTCCATAGGCAGAACTGTTGTAAAAGTGTCCAGCGTGAACTATAAATAATAGTTCCAAATCTCTCCAGAGTAGGGCTAGAGTAGCTAAGAACCTAGGCGTTATTGACGGAGGGAAGTGCGCTGTCTATGATTTGTTTTTTTCTTTCAAATATTCTAGGTATTGTAGCGCCACCTATTTAAGGTTTTTGGACAGACACTTTTTGGTACATGGATAAGTATTGTATTCCTTACCTTTATGAACAGGACATTGCATTAAAGGCCCTTTTGTTTTGTTGGAATCATTTCGCTATTATTTGGTGTGTAGCCGCATACAAAGCAATATATGAAAAGTATTCAGTGTTGCTTTTTATTGCACTTGAGTGTACAAAAGGTCACCGGAAATTGTAAGTGTAACGATAATAAAGTTGCCAGTTACAAGCCTGAGAATTCGGCGTTTTGTCCGCCGTGGGAAACCGGGTCAGTGTCGCTAGTTAATAAGGAATGAATGTGATACGATTTTTTGTCGATCACTTGCTATGCTTTTATTTTCCTTTTTCTACTCGTCGACTGTAACGGTTGAATTAAGGTTTCGTATACTTAACTATAATTGCGTACTTTTCATGTATGGGCTCCCAATCAACTATAAGATTTCTTTCGATACGCTGTCAACAATAAAAAAAATTGACCAATCACGCGCTCCCATGGAAAAGACTAAAAGTGCGCGGGGCGCGGGGCGCGGGCTGCGGAGCGCGGGGCGGAAGTCGCGCGTTTTTGTTGAGATACTTTGATACTAATTTTCATTAAATATTTAGGTTTTATAGTAAAAAAAACTATTAATTTAGATGACTCGTAAAAAAAGTATTGTATTTTTCAATCTCGTACCCTACTTAGGCAACTTAGCAAGCATCGTTGCCTTAACACGGCACTCGACTGAAAAGCTTTCTATTATATTACGATTGTATTATAATTTATAGTTTGACGTGTAACGCTGTATTAGTACTTAAGTCGTCATGTCTAAATAGTCTAAGACATCAAGCATAGTTATGGATCTCTTCTCTTTATTCAATCTATTAATTATTGTAACTTACAACAAACATACAAACTTACAAACAATAACATACATAGTTTCACTTGATTCTGGTAGTACAATACTTTAATATTACGATTTACGAACGTACATTATCCTATTGAACAGGACTCACGCCTTTACTCTGGTAATATAATTTCGAAATCTATGACGTACGCGTTCAAGAAAAGGCGTTGCGAAGACTGTTAAGACCAGTTATGGTTAGCAATTTGTTACAGTCGTTACGAAAGCTGCAGATCCGGTAGTCATATTTAACCATTCGTGAACCTTATGGCCGAGAAATAAGGTACTTAATAGGTCAGTGATATGTTGCTGTTAGAAAAGAGTGTTGAAAGAAATGACGCGCGCGTAAACCCGAAGGTCTGACCTTTGACGTAGTAGTGACGAAGCTTACGTGTCTAGTTATTTTTACTTTACGAAATACATTGTGATGCAAACTGCATTTTTTAAGTCATACGAAGTCAATCTAGCCGTCACCATGTAATCAAAGTTCTGACAATGACAATGTATGTATTTATGTATCTACTTTCTTTCTTGTAACCTATGTTTAACAAAATACACAGGTAAATGAATTAAATTGATATTTTCAAATTACACGAAATATTTTTTTTGACAAAAATTTCATATTGGATATAAAGAATAAGAATAAATTGTATTATTAATGAAATACATAACAGAATATGTCAGGGGTCTCCGCACTAGGCTACGCCTGTATTGCGGGGAACCAGTTATAGTTAAAATTATTGAGCTAAGTTTACAATTCTAACAAACACAATTAGGTTGCGTTGTTTTATCACAGAGTTCCTGTGGCCACCCCCTGCGTATGGTCCCAGCATTGTCAGTACTGTCACCCCAGGGCATTATCACACTAGCGATTGGCGGGCAAGTTGAAATCGAAGCGCGCAGTGAGTTCGCTACGGGCGCCCTACAAGTTCGCCATGGGCGCCCTACGAGTTCGCCACGAGCGCCAAACGAGTTCACCACGGGCGCCCTACGAGTTCACCACGGGCGCCCTACGAGTTCACCACGGGCGCCCTACGAGTTCACCACGGGCGCCCTACGAGTTCACCACGGGCGCCCTACGAGTTCACCACGGGCGCCCTACGAGTTCACCACGGGCGCTCTACGAGTTCGCCGCGAGCGCATAATGATCTCGCCGCGACACAGAAAGTTTTCGCTTGCCAAATGACTTTTTTGCCAAAAACTTATTTAGTGAACAGTCACGATCAGATATATCGGAGCAGCCAGAGTGGTTGATAATAGAGGCTTATTCAGAATTTGTAAACAAACACCTTGGCTGCTCCAATATGACTGGCGGCGACTGTATCTATTCTAATTAACATGGCTGCAGTGCAGGACGCCACGAAATATATAAAATGCCTTGCATTGTGACTAGCGACTCCATACTAAATACATAAGTATACCTACATCAAATCGGCATGGTAGTTTATTCTAAAAATACCTCGACGCTTTTGAATAACACGTTGTCATTTTTTACAGTTACCAAAGGAATCCTACCAATGTGCGGGATTCACCCGGATCAAGTTTACGATGACCGTAAGTCGAAAGGCATTAAGCTTATATTTATGTGACAGTCTGGTTGAAAGTTCGGTGTGCGGTGAAATAAGGATGATCGAACATCGACATAGGAAACTGTGGTTTTGTGGTAGATTTATTACAGATGTGGCATTGGAGGAGAGCGTAAATTGAGAAAAGTTTTTGCACTTTAAGATCGTTTTCACTCTGTCCGATTCGATATCGAATGTCGGATTGTCTTTAGAGAAAAACAGCTGCTAGAAATACCCAATGGCATCAAATCCTTTTATTTTTGCATTAAGTATAACGCTTTTGAACAACATTAAATATAAATATTAATTAGAGGTAAACGTATAAAAATATATAAAAAGTACGTTTTACTTTTTACTTCTTGATCGTCGTATCCGACATCCGATATCAGATCCGACAATCTGCAAACGCGGTACGTGAATCAGGGATTATTTTCGTTCACTCATTTTTGTGGATTCTACCACCTAATTTCCAAGAAAATAGACATATGAAATAAAATTTCTTAAATTAGATGAATCATATCTAAAAAACAATGTGTGATAAAAATAATATACTGTATAATCAAGTGTAAAAATATGGGTGCACACAAGTTGCGCAAAAATATGTCCCATAGCTCGTAATTCGCCAACGACATAATTATGATTAAGTTACCTGGACCCATATTTTTACACTTGACTGTACAGCACATTATTTTTATCATATACTGTTTTTTTACATGTTTCATCTACCATACCATACGTACCATTTAACTGTCTGAAAAATCGTAGTTCTATCCCAAAAATCAAAAGCTAAGTAAAGCTCAATACAAAAGTTACTTTAGTGTGTCGGGTTCTACAGATATTAAAGGGCGGTCTAAACTTCACCGCGAAATGATCACCGCGGGCTACAAGCTTGTAAGTAACTAGACAAATTTAATATTGTAGTCAAGAGAGAAGTATACTACGTGATCGTCAATACAAAAAGAGAAAACGTTTTTCCACTTCTAAATATTTTCCATTCTCCATGATATTACAGCGTGTATTTTTGATACGACCACATTTTAGGCTGTAATTAACACACTTTCATAGGTTTTACAAAAAAACCGGCCAAGTGCGAGTCGGACTCGCACAGGAAGTGTTTCGTACCATTATCTGTAAAAACGGTCACCCATCCAAGTACTGACCCCGCCCGACGTTGCTTAACTTCGGTGATAGTTTGAGAACATCGAGATTGGAAAGAAATATTTATTTTATTCTGTTTTTAGTATTGTTGTAGCGGCAACAGAAATACATAATCTGTAGAAATTTCAACTGGCTTACTATGACTGTTCATGAGATACAGCCTGGTGACAGACGGACGGACGGACAACGGAGTCTCAGTAATAGGGTCCCGTTTGACCCTTTGGGTACGGAACCCTAAAAATGGACGACCTTTAAATGTTTCATACAAAATACTTCAGCAAGCAATGTATCACTACTTTGTTTTAACTCAAAACGTCTCATTAATGACGCAACATATTTGCATCGTCTGGACTATCAAAATTGCTGCTAATGTATCTTGGTCTGACTCCAATATATTTTTTGTATAAACAAATCTTAGAGTTCTTCGAATAGGTCTCAAGTTTCTACAAAAGGTAGGTATCTGTTGAAAAGAACTTAAGTTTGGACATATTAAAATATACTTACTTACTGTTGTGGCACAGCGACCCGAAGTGGATCTTGTATATTAAATATAGTATTAATTAAACCGGGTCACTCACGTATATAAATTTCGACCTAATTATATAAGTCTGATAACACAGTCGAGTCTTAAAGGCAAGGGCTCCAAGGACTCGAAACTTGATCTTAACCAGCACTGTCGTGCATGGACGAGGAAGGTTTATTTAGACATAAAAGGTTCTTACCATTAAAATTGGATTTGCAATCATAATAAAATACCATACCGTAACTAATGTGCCTGGTTACAAATAATATACTCGTATGTGTAACAATCACATATATTTTGATTAGAATACGTCTGTCGAAACCTCAGGTCGGAACGTACGATAATTTGGAGGGTTATGAAAGACAAGATTGCATCTATCGTTTCCCGGTCAACGACCCTTGTACCGAGATGACGTCTATGAAAAACCCAGCTAAATTTATAGCAGCTCAAGTAATTTGGTTACTTGTACCATAGATAAATAAGTAAAATCATAGTTTGCTCACTCCATCCCAGCTTGAAAGCTTAAATGAGCACTCCAAGCTTACTTGAGCTTGCTTCTACTTACCTACTGTATGACTTTTATGTTTCGATTCACTTTACTATTCCTGATGCTAGTCAAAACGTAATCTTAATGTTAATAGAAAGTAATTATATTTTATTATATCAAAGTGTATGTATTGCTCACCCGGTATTGTATTGTCCTAGCCCTAAGTATACGTATTGCATGGTAGGCTCTACAAAATTATGTTTGTTCATGTTTAACATTATTATTTAAGGTTGTTAATAACACTTATATGGGTCATGCCTGAATTAAATGATTATTTAATTTAAATTAATTTACAGTCAGCATAAACGCAGCGGGCAAAACAACGTGCCAAAAGTATCTATTATTTTCCAAATAGTGATATATAACTATAGTTTGCGTTCAAAAGTATTTGCGACATTATAATTTGTTCTATATATAGAGACATATCTCTTTATGTTAAGATATTGAATTTGAATAGATACTTTTGACGACTGGTCTGGCCAAGTGGGTAGTTAAGCTGCCAATGAAGCCATGCTCCCGCGTTTGAATCACGGTAAAGGCATTTATTTATGTGATGAATACAGATATTTGTTTCTGAGTCGTGGGTGTTTTCTATGTATAAATGTATAGTATGTTTTTATACATATACTTATGTATATCCTCGCCTAGTACCCATAGTACACTTTGTTTAGTTTGGGGCTAGGTCGATCTGTGTAAGATTGTCCCCAAATATTTATTTATTTATTTTGACGCATAGTCTATTAATTTTGATGCAGATTGTACGTGGTATTTCACTTTACTGGGAACGAACCAACCAAATTACCACCTGAATTTCGACCACTCGATTTCGTGCATTTTGTTCAATAATATGTATCTCCACTACTAGGCATTTAAATTCTCCTAATGGAATTGAAAACGAGTGGTCAATACCACTCGATTCCCAATTTCAATCGCTCGTATTTCAAACATTGCATTTCGCCGTTTTCCACAGATTTTCGAGTGACGAAATCGAGCGCTCGAAATTCAAAAATCGGTCCCCTGGACAATTTAAACGCTAAATTTAGTAATTTTCCAAAAGAACTGTTTCATTACGTTTAGTTAGCAGCAGAGTTGTGCTACTTTTGTAACAGGAGTTGTGAGTTCGAATCCCAGGGTGAACGAGTGAGTTTTTAGGCACTTAAGTACAAGTGTCATTAGATATTTATTAAAACTCTTTCGATAAGAGTATGCTTAGGTTAAATTAAAGTAATTAATAATCTTTTGGCTTTTTATTTGAAAAATGTTAACATAGCTCCCAAATTCTTAAGACTGAGTAAATATCTGCTTTAGATTGGATAGAGACATTTTATAGATTCTTCAGCAAACTACTCGTAAACGTTTGGAACGTTTCTTTACAAGAATTTAGTTTACTGACAAGTTTTATACGTGGAAATACGAGAAATTCGCCAGGTGCAAAGAAAAGTATCGCCTGTTATATAGAAAACTCTATATAGTAAAACTTGAATACACTTTAAAAACGCTTTTAACGAAAACCTTGAAATATATAAAAAAATATCTGTTTTGTGGACATAGGTTATGTAGCGACTTTAGTGCTGTTTAAAGCTCAAAAAGATCGTTATCACCGATTTATATTTATAGAAACCAGAGGTCAAAAATTGAATGGATATGATTGACCACACGCGCCACTTTTCCTTTCCAAACAAATCTGGCGCCTCCAAAACCGGTCCTGTTACTTTCGTCCACAGATAACAAGCGAATCATCTCGCAGAATGACTCAGTACGATAAGTTTTTTGTGTGCTTTCTCCCACACCTGTCCAAAAGGGGCACGGGCGGATCACGGATACACTTTCCACTGAGGAAATGGGAGCAGAGTTTTGCATGGCCTTGATTTGAGCGGGCAAGCGGTTGTGCCAGCCGACTCGACTCGAAACACTCCACAGTCTGCAACTGACGCCCGGCCCGGCCACGCGCGTGTTTGTGTCAAGTAACGCCGCGAGTGATCGTCTTACCGGTGTTGTGCCCAAGTGCCTAAGTGATTTGTGGAACGTCCAGGATACCAGAAAAACTGGAGCCACATAAAACCCCAAGGTGTGTTTATGTTTTTGTTTGTTTTATGAATGACTTGTCCGAATTCGCGGTAAAAAATGTGAAAGTTAAGACGTAGTGCCGTGATATGGTTACGGTGGCTGGTTAAGCATTAAATGATTCATTGGTTTATTTAGAAACATGTCTGGTTGGGTGTAATTACGTGAAAGTCCAATGTTTTGCTGGTCGCTTCGCTTCAGTGGTGTTAAGGCCTATCAATCTTAACCATTTAACTGCTAATTAGGTATATCTATCTATCCAATTACACTTAATTTTGTAAAGTATTCATTAATCATGTTCCATAAAATAAAAAAGCAATAAGAATTGTGAAACGTTGGTGCGGTTTTTAAACCAAAAGGAAGCCGTAAAATTTCATTTCCGTTTACTTATTCTACGATGGTGACAAACAAACGTACGGTCTGCCATCGGTTAGACAATTAAGGGGCGACTGCTATAGTTATTGGTTCATTCATAGTAATTGGCTACTCCTAACAAATCAGAAAGAAATAAGACAATAGAAGTCTTATTGTTAAGAGTGGTCAATTACTGCATCGACCGGCAGCCTCTTAATGACCATAAACACAAAACTACATACCTATATACTATTGACTACCTAGCTTCATTCTGGTTCCTTAACCGAATTTAATAGGAATATGGATAGAGCTCTCTAACAACATAGCTAAGTTCATCATTCTTGAGCAACGCATTTTTAAGTGCGTACTGCATATAGGCTACAATATTCACTTATCGAATAGTATAGCTAAACTATTTGTTATTGTTGGCAAAGTATTTATCCTTTATAGCTGACAACTTATTTGAAGGGGGCGTAAAGCCAGGAAATGCATGCAGGGTAACGAACTAACGATATATGTATGTACAATTGAAAATAAATGAAAACTAAATATGTTTTCGTGATATTTTTCTATTGAGCCAACTGAAGGTTTTGGTTAGTCTGCCCTTGCAAATATACCTAGTCTAGTTTCCGTGTGGATTCTTTCATCGCATTTACCCTTGATTAAAACGTGTAATTTTTTTATATAATAATTAAAATTTTGCGTTACTCCCTTCTTAAATGTACTTACACCTATTAGTTATTCCAAAAAGTGTCCGGAGTAAACACACATGTACCTATTTTTTTTATACCACGTCGGTGGCAAGCATCCGGCCCGCCTGTTGTTAAGCAGTCATCGTAGGCCAAATTCCTCTTAAACCGCACAGTGCGCGACCATTTAGGCTCTATGGTAACACCTCTGAGAAAGCGCTGGTGGCCTATCGTAAGAGCGTGCGACTTTCAGTCCGGAGGTCGCGGGTTCAAACCCCTGCTCGTACTTACCAATGAGTTTTTCGGAACTTATGTAGGTACGCAATATCATTTGATATTTACCAGTCGCTTTTTGGTGAAGGAAAACATCTAGATGATACCGGACTAAGTAATGCAAATAAGAACTAGTTTACTCTCTGAGTTGGAAGGTCAGATGGCAGTCGCTTTCATAAAAAGCATACGCCAATTCTAGAGATTGCCAAGCGGACCCCAGGCTCCCATAAGCCGTGGCAAAAAATGCCGGAACAACGCGAGTAAATAGGAGGTGTGAGGATGAACACCCTGCCGACGGCGAGCGGTATAATATCACTGTAATGCTCACGTTAAAAGGCCTATCATCACGCAAGCCGCATGCTTATTACATTTGTACTCGTACACTATCATGGTATTTATAAAATCAATATTTTCGCAGCCATGCTATTGTCAGCAAAGACTTGTAATTATTTGAAGAAGGCTAACTTTACTAGCCATTGTTGTCGATAATTAATATTTACAGATAAGTTTGATCATGCATTATCATGCCGCTAGGGTTGTCATATGTATAAAAAAATGGAACATGTATCCTGAAAAAAATACGGATCACCCTAGAAATCCTGACATGTGCTGGACGGTCATTTCTCAAATTACGGTCATTATTGTGGTTGTCGGCAACGACAAGATTTATCATTACGATAAAGTAGGGGATCTAAATGTTTTTTGCAGTCGCTTTTATACTAAAATAAATTAACAAAATAAATAAATATTATAGCACATTATTACAAATTGACTAAGTCCAGCACACACACATATAACACTTAAATACATAGAAAACACCCATGTCTCAGGAACAAATACCCGTGCTCATCACACAAATAAGTGGCCTTAGCAGGATGCGACCATCGGCTTCATAGCTGCCAATGAAGCCGATGGTCGCAGGTTCAAATCCTGCTAAGGCCTTCCTCTTGATCCTTTAGTGACCCTGCTGTCACTAAAGAAAAAAAAACATCCATTAAATCCCTTATTTCTTCCCTTTCCTCTGCCCAATTCCAAACTTTTTGATAACTTCTATGGTTCGTTTTATTTTAGCGTTAGAAAAGCGATCTTGACGTGTCTTTTAATTAAAAACAGTTTTTAAACATAACTTACAGCAAATCTTTAACAATTATAAATCATATACGTTTGACATTTATCCAAAAAATGCTGTACCTACTAGTATTAGTTGAATATGTACCTACCTCAAATTGACCTGTAAAACATTGACTTTTATCAATAAATTTCTTGTATCTTGTATTAACATTACTTTGCTTTCATTTATGTAATAAATTGAATCATGTGTCGTGCATGTTGTAACTTATTGTCAAGTATTTTCATGAAAGTTAGCATGTCTGATAACAGTTAAAATAACATTATATATCTTCACAGTCACACCGCAGTCCGGTGATATCGCATTATATGTAATTGTAATGATATAATTCATTGTAATTAGAGAATCAACATTCTTGAGACCTCGTTAAACACTTGTAGAAATTGCTCAAACAATTACTAATTTTAAACAATATATAAATATTTATAAGGTAAATGACCTAGTGTTAGATTAATTTGTTAAACTACTTAAGAGCAATTCCTAGCTGAGCAACTTTTCAAATCTCGAATTTTTGAAGCTATGTTTCTGTCGCGCTGCGGTGGGCGGGAGCGGGAGCTATCTAAGTGTGAGTGCGCGCACACAGATGCGAGACTCCAGTGCCCGCTCATTGCGCGCCGTTCCGTCGACATCGCCCGCGAGCCGAACGGAATTTATCCTGCGCTGCCCGATGCAAGTTGTTTTTGTTGTTATCACATAATATTGTTTTTCATTTTTATATTATACTGTATCTATTAATTACCATATAGGTAAAAACTGCAAAAAAGAATGATGTCCCTGTTTCGGTCGTCGTCGTACAGTCAAGTGCAAAAATATGTATCGAAAGAATCGTCTCATAAATATGGTACTACGCTCTTATTACACTGGAATAAGATGCTATGGGACATATTTTTGAGTAAGATGTGTACACCCATATTTTTACACTTGACTGTACCTATCCGTTTTTGTAAGTAGGTATAAATATATGGCTAAACTACAATCTATTTAACTTGTAGTACGATGGGGCTAACCTTGGGCCGCCTTATTGAAGAACGTATCGCAATGACAATCTGGGTAAAGTATGTTGGGGTAATGCCGGACAATTTTGGGACCAATTGAGAGAACTCGTGAGAAAATGTTTTTCGAGATCTCAGCACGTGACAGATTCTTGAAGTACGGAGCGAATCGTTAAATAATAACCGTAGATTCGTTCGTATTCGTAGGTCCGGTGTCTGCCCTTCTCCAATGTATATAAATTACATTACAGCCACCAATAATTACAAACTTAAAAATTGTCAACGAAAGTTTTTTTTTCCGTATTTTTGTATCCGATCTTAACCCTGATACAATAATTGGTAAAATTGTGGCTCTCAAACTTTGATACCTATGTCATAAGGCAATTTGATAAGTAAACAATGTGCTAAGAAACTTCTTATTGTAAGGTTTACCCGAAGTAATAAAGTAAGAAAAACCACTAAAATAATAGATAGGTTTCGAAGTTTTGACAATTTAAGATCTCGTGAACTGTACAGGTTTAGTGAAAGTGTAAATGTATTGTTTATTGAAAGGAATGTACTGGAAGATAATAATAATAATAATAAAATTCTTTATTGCACACTACATAAAAAACAGATACAGAAATTGATAACATATACACATTGGTAGGATTGGTAGATATTAAGTACTTAACAAAAATCAAAATAAAAAATAATCGTGCCCAGTCATTTTTAATGAAGGTCGCCAAAAAAATAAGAATTAAACTTAGAAATCAAAAAGATTAAGTAGTTCTTTAAAAAGGTCAAGGTTTTTTTTATACTACGTCGGTGGCAAACAAGCATACGGCCCGCCTGATGGTAAGCAGTATCCGTAGCCTATGTACGCCTGCAACTCCAGAGGAGTTACATGCGCGTTGCCGACCCTATCCCCTCCCGCCCCTCGTTGAGCTCACTGAGAGCCCATCTTGAAGTATAGAAAATAAGTAAAATTGTGATTTTGTTGGTATAATTTTGCAATTATGTATATATATATAGTTGATATACAATCTTTTTTTTATAAAATGTAAGGATCGTATGTAAAGAGTAAAGTAAATATATAGGAAAAGAGAGCCCTCTTAAAGCATTTTAAGGAAACTAATTTCGAAGCCCTGTCTCTATTTTGTATCCTAAACTAGCTATGTATGTATGCGTGCACATCTACATATGCATCCGTATGTGTAGGTACTTTATTGCGAAAAATTGCTCATTTGCTATTTATTTTACTCGATTTTGTTATACAATAATTCAACATGTATCATCATCCCTATACAATATAAATACTCTTTATTGCACACCTCAATAAAAGAAAACAGAAACATAAGCACAGGTAAACAACATGCGGTCTTATCGCTAAAAAGCGATCTCTTCCAGGGAACCTTTGGGTTGCGGAAATTAAAAAAATTACATTGTCAGTAAGTAGGTGTACATACACATACAATATACAAACATACAAAATAGACTGCCAAAATCTCTTCCTTTTGATTTACCGTCGCGCTGGTAGTGGTACTGGATAAAAATAATGGTACGAAAGTGTGATCAAGAAAACAATAAATGTGATAATTAAGTAGGTCAGTAGGTAAATTGAAGAAAATTTAAAGTTTGACAATCACTGCTGTTTTTGAAATAGGTAAAGATCGGATTGTTTCTTTCCGATCTTTACCTGGAAGGGTCAAGATCGGATAGCGGTCTACAGCAGTGCTAGGTCTGTTAACACAATTACAAAAACAAACACAGTTTCATCACAATACGCAAAATAAATTACAGGTCGAAGATCGGATAGAAGAAAGAATTCGCGAAATTTACCTTGCTCTCTGTGATTGCGCATAGCACAAGCCCGACTCCCTGAGCGACGCGGGAACACTGGCAGTCGAGGCGCAATGAAATGGCGTCTTACACAATGTTGCCAACATTAAAAAATAAAGCCAAATTAGGGAGAAATGAATGTCCTACGTTCCTCACCCGCATCCGGTATTTACCCAACATACCTTAATCGTTGAACCGCCGTATTTCAAAATGGCCCTTATTTTGATATCGGCTAGCCGTAATGTAATACGGCGGATTATACAATACGACTGCGATACTTATATGTATATAAATCCCCTTGTCAATGTAATTTCATTTAATTTGCTATCTAGTGGCAAACATCAATGTAGTTATCTTTTACTTGTGACGCACAAGTATGAGCAATGTAAAATACTATATTTCTAAAAAAAAATGACTTCTTTATTGTGATTATACGTAGTAAAAGAAATTGTGATTATTAAATTATAATACGAAAGGTGGTCATATCGCAAAATGCTGTCGTTTTATTTAAAATAATGAAATAATTAGACCAGTTCCGAAAGTACCGGGAAATCCCGGTTCTTTAAAACAGTACCGGTTCTGCAATCCCTAATAAGGATGTTATGCCCATCACTATTCCTTCTGTGTACGTATATTTAGAAACTGTCTCCGCCTCCAATTCGTGCGATAAGGACAACTGCAGCTCGGACCGAAATTCACACGCAAAAAACTCAAAAATAGAGGTTTCGCTCTCGACTGTTTCCTCCTCCAGATCACAACCAATCATTATGAAATTTTGGAAATTGCAAGAGGAAGAAATAATCTATGCCGCTGTTTTGATTTTTTGGATATTTGATGTCATATTTGTATACTGTGCCTTTTTTACAGCCAATTCAATTAAGCCGTTTTTGCGATTTTCGAGGCGCTGTAATTTTCTTCAAAATAAAATAATCCAAAAAAGCAAAACATAGAGGCACAGATATTGATGATATTGATCTTATTTGAAAAAATCATTGCTCTAGGTTAAAAAACCAGGGAGGAAACAGTCGAGAGCGTTTGTATGGAAAAATCACAACTAGGAATTCCTCTTAAGTGTCCCACCTTTGCCTAGGTATAACGACAACGAAAAAAAAAACAAAATTAAGAGAAAATTATATAAGTCAATAACAAATACAAACAGGTCTCATTTAATGTCATTTATCATTACTTACTAATGAAGCATGCGACTTTGCCCAGTGGCCAACTATGGGGCTGTTTCATTAGCCTCCGCGATCGTCCTCAGAATGTTCGCGCTGCCGCGCATGCGTTACATTAGGGATAGGATTAAATTAAAGTTAAAAACCCGCACGACGGCCATATCTTCTGTCGCAAGTTTCGCGTGCCGCTCCATATCTTTTGTTTCCTTCTAATTTCCTGGCTTTTTACTCGGGAATACCTTGTTTGATAACAACAATCGATCGCCTTGAACATGTCGGATTCCTTCTGAACAATTCAAAACAAAAAGGATACGGAGAAGGCATGATCGATGCTGCAAAACCGCGATTGAACATCCTATTGAATTGTGTTACCACATGTCATAGGAATTCCGCATGTGGCGGAGATGAAAATAAGAACTTTATTGCTTGGGTATAAAGTTCATTTTTAGTTTACTTTCGATTCGATTAGGTTTATGGAATTGAAATCATTTTAGGTGAAGACAAACATCCTTATTTAAAAGATTTTACACCCCCGTGACGTATTTACTAAAAAATAAGTCATTGATAATTAAATTACAGTATTTTCACTGAAACGTTGTCTGTGGGATAACTACATTTTCTGTTACTGCCCCATTCCTCAGTGCTCGCATCCATTTACGGACGCGTGAGAAAAGAATTTAATTTTTTTGTAAAAACTTTATGGAAAATAAAGGTAAGTTTTTTTCTTTTCATGCCTTTTTGTTAAGTTTTAGAAGAATCTTAATATTTTAACTGCTTAGATGTGTTCTTAATACCTCTTCTGACGTAGGTATCTTAAACTGATAGTTTAAAATTCAGATAAACAGAACCGCGTCGGGAGGGGCTGTCGATCATATCATCGAACTTAGCCATGGCTAGTCATCATATTGATGAAAAATAAGATGCAATCATAGCGAAAATAACACATACACGGTGGCCAAAAAAGATGTGCACTCCCGTTGCCAGAGAGGTTTTGGGCTTATACTTGGTAAATTTTTTTTTTTCGCTATTTCGGGGTTGGTCTTATAGTAAAAGTTGCTCTGTATGATCCCAAAACCTGGCATACTTACTTGCGTATTTTATATTTATGGGATGTAGAAATACGCAAGTATAACGGGTTAGCCCTGATTGACTAGCACGTTATCTTTTCGCGGATTAGCAAAGTAATATTTTTTGTTTTAATTATTGCCTTAATTTATTTAGGTATTGTCGCTTTATTTTTAACAATAATTATTAATTAAATGTATGAAATAAATATGAAACCTATTAAAAAAAATGTAGTCATATCCGGCATCCGACATCGGATCGGACAATGTGTAAACGCTCAACCAGTTCTCACTCCTTAGTAGAAATAACGTAGTTCGTAACTTCAGAATTTCACATTATAAACGGTACTTTTAATTTGGTGACCACACTTGATTGTAATGAAATGAAAAAGGGTCTTGTTTAGACGTCTTGTTGACTCTGTTCCCAGCGACTACGCGTTTCCAAGCCCTTAGCTTTAAACAACAATGGAAAAGCACTTCTCTAGTTCCATTCTGGAGCGCGAAAAATAGCTAATTTAGTGAGAATAAATTATGATTTTTAAAATTAAAAATACCGCGTCTGGGTGAAACTATAGATACATTTTTAAAGTTTTAATATAGTGTGGTTATTTATTGTTTTGGCATTGCTGCAGTGTTATTTTTTCACAACACAGTTATACAATGCAGAAATGTAATAGATTTTATGGAGGCAGGAATAAAATAGGTCAAACACATTTCGGAAATAGGAAAAGAGACCAACTTTTGTTGATAATTGATAATACAATAAAAATTAACGACTCACGCTACATATTTATATTTTATTCTTATTTGAACCTAAATGTGTCCCTTCTGTAGGGGTGCATCTAAAATTAGCTTTTGATTTTCTCTTCGTTTTGCGAGGTGTAAAGGAAAGATGGGAACGAATTGAGCAAACAATAAAATATGTATGACCCAAGGTCTCCTTTAAAAATGTTACAGATCAAGCACTAACACTTTTTAAACATGTTTAACATAAGTTAACGTTAGGTACCTGCTATAAAGTTTACGAGAATAAACAAACGCCATTAATACCTAATGAAGTATTTTCAAATACTTCAGATAAAGTGGACACCTAGCGACGCTATGACATCATGATGATTAAGAGCCACCGTCCCCGGCAAGCTGGGCCGAATTTCACCTTCCCATACTAACGGAATTTCGTTCTCATTTTAAAACTACGTGTTAGATTATAATGAAACTTTGCTTTGTGTGGCAATGGCTGAAATCAGGTTATATTGCTCCTTATATTGAGACCAAAAACAAGTTTTGTATGAACATTTTTAATTCGCTGTTTTAACTATGGTATTTGATGCAACATAAAGTAATTACAGCCCTAAATATACCTTATCCTATAGGCCAGGGTCTGTTTTAGGTATCTTTATTTTTTCTAGGTAGGTTTAGTTTTAGTAGTTTTATTTTATAAGTAGTCATAATTTAATTTTATTCAAAATGTATCCTTTTTCATCACAAATAAATATACATAATAAATGTATCCTATTTATTGTAAGTACAAAGTTTCACAGCAATCTAGCTAGTAGTTTTAAAATGAGTGCGTAACGTATGTATGGAGAGCCGAGCTTGCTGGGGACCCTTAACGATATAAAATAAACAATGTGGTCAGAGTCAGCAGCAGAAGTAGCTACTTAAGCGGGAACAGAGCTTTGTTGTCAAGAAAATAAAACCGTGTACAGATTATTTTGAGCTGCTTAGCCACTTTTTTGCTCCTCAACAAAATATCAGTTTTTTACTGAAGTGAAATAGTTATAACTGATTAAGGAACTCTATAAAAGCTTTTACTAATCGTACTTTAATCGTGGCAAAGTTTTCAACATCGCTTGCGGTGAAATCGCTACCTTATATTTTAAAGACCGTATGTTCATAGAACCGAGTATGTAATTGAATTAACATTCGTAGACCTTATTCTCTTGTTAATAAGGTTTAAAAATGGTCAGTTAAGTGTATTGCAATTTGTGGTATTTTCAGTGGCACATAGGTCGTTTTGTTAGTATGGCGGAAAGTAAAACTAGTTTGAAGCGATTTTGCTCGATAGTGGACGTTCCCGATATTCTCTAAATGTAGGAATTAAGTGACTATCTATAGCCTGGTTGCCGGGTGTGAAATTGTTTTGTTAATGTCCATATATACTCGTAAGTACTAACGATATACCTAAATTCGCTGCATTTTTTAACTGTGGTATCTACAAAAACTAATTACAGGCATAGATATCTTAACCTATTGTAAGTACATAGTTTCAGAGCAATTTAGCTAGTCGTTTTAAAATGAGAACGTAACTACGTTTGTAAGGAGAACAGTACCCCTAGTATAAATTTGATCGACACCATAACCTGACGAACGCGTTTGCGTTAAGTCTCATTTAGTATAGGATTTTGAGTTTCCAAAACGTCCCGCTTGGCGCGCTCTTTCTAAATCCAATACAAAATGAGACTAAACGCAAACGCGTACGTCACGTTTCGAAATCGAATTTATTTACACTAGGGGTACTGAGCTTGCTGCGGACTCTAATTTTATGTTATTGTTATTAGTGGGGATTCTCCTAAAACGAATGGTCAAACTGAAACAAATTTCATACTCATTAAGCATATTCACAAAGATCTTGCAAATCACTGAATGACCTTGTTCAAACGAAGATTATTTGAACTATTAGCTTTCCATTAATAGTTTCCCCACTAATTTAATTCGAAGACTAAATATTGATAGACAACTTACAGTCTAAACCGATGAATAGTTACAGAATTTATAACTTTTGTTCCCTAGAGAGTAACACGAGGAAAACAACTTTAAAAATTAGCTCCAGGGGTAAATTAAATTAAACCTTTTTTGCATATTTATTTACCTCTTTATACAAAATCCCTCTGACATCAGAGAGGAAGCCAACAAAGTTAAGTTTGGTAAGAAGCTGCGTAGTTAACTTGTAAACTGCATAAAATAATTATTAAGCCTATAGATGTATGTAGATACGAATTTTATTATAATATAAATATAAGTGAGTAGAGACTGCACGATCACAGTCAAACCGTGTAAACTGTTTTGTGGGACTCCGTATCTGTGTAAGATGTATCTTTTTATGTTAATAATAAATAAATAAAATCATTGGAAAAAATAATTAATATTCCTCTTATCATATCGAGAAAATCCTTAAGAAAGGCCAGGTCAAGAGCGCCTTAAACCGGCGAGTGTATATGAGGAATGTTATAAAAGTGAAGGAAGCGAAAGAGGTATGTCATGATCGTAGCAAGTAAAAATCCGTGGTCTCTTCCTATCGCTCTAGGAAATAGACGTGTTTATATGTATGTATGTATGTATATTTGGGGACCGCTGTACAAAACTCAAAAAAGAGTTTGATTGTGTTAAAAATGTTACAACACGCACAAACCTGGTAAGCAGATTGTTCGCCGCAGTAGGTACTAGTAAGTATTACGAATCCGACACAAGAGCAGCCGATTCAACGGAGCCACGCCGTTTTGTCGCCTAAATAGTGTTTAGTTGTAATTTTATAAAATATATATGTATGTTAGTCTGTAAGGTATTTGTAATATGGGCCTTGTTGCCTGAATCAAATTTTAAATAAATAAATAAATTACGACAAATATCAAGTTACATAACGAGCCAATCAAAAACAAGATCAATTAAAAACATTCAGGAGGTTAAAAGGACATCCCGCGTGAAATCCCCTTTTTATAGAAACGTAGTCCTCATTTTCCTCTCTGGATAGGTATTAACATTATTCAGAATAATTTGACACCATTTGTCATATATCAACGATGGCTATATTATAAGAGAAGCATTTAAAAATTTGTATGAAATCTGTTTTTCACTCCTAATTTTAACAATAATCAAAAAATCAAAAAATTCAAACATAGGGGCATAGTCATTGCCATACAATAAATAAATAAAATATACATCGAATTATGTAAAAATATTTTCCATAATGTCAAAATACAGAGAGGGAAATAGGGACTACGTTTGTATGGTGAAGCGGCCGTCCCTTTTTCTCTTGCCCCAAGTTCAGCCGAATCCTAACAACATTCTTGACATAAGTAACAAAACTGGGACGAGACATTAAGCGAAAGTAATTGAATTTCCATTAAAATCGCTCACGTTTGACAAGATACTTTAAAGCTATTATTAGGGCGCGATTGATTCTTCGGTATAATTCGATAAACACACCCCCGTTTGACGACAGAGGGATTGGAAAAGATGGCGGAATTGATGGGATGAGGACAATTTTCCGGGAGCGATTTTTGTCTTTTTTGTGGGCGGTGGATTGTTTTAGGAAATTGGAATTGTCTGAGTATCATTTTGTTTTTAGAGCCTGTACGGAAAGAGAAGAGTCGTGGAATGTAAGGGAGCCCATATTCTACGACTGCTCTCTTTTTAGTTTATATTGCAAGTTTTTTAAAAGATTTTTTTTGTAATATCATATCAACCATGAAAGAAGAATAATTTATTTCTTTATGAATTCAGTTTGATTTGTAAAGGCTGGCGTCCACTAGGCTCGTGGCTTAATGAAACCAAATTTGTTATGCTTATAGATAAGTAGCAAAAAGTTGACGTACCCACTTATATCAGGTTATTTTAATACAATTTTTTAAGATTTTTTTCGCGTATTTTGATTTTCTTTCCAAATGTGCAATAAAAGAAACATTGCGGTCTTCCTTCAAAGGCGTGAATTGAAACATGAAACGACAGAAGAGTGATAGCGGGCGACTTTGCTGCTAACGAACATATTCGGAAATAGGACACGTCTTCAAGAATGCTTCGTCAAGAATTCAAGCCCCATTGTGCACCTGCCGAGACAATAGGGCTACAGTTCTTGCTACTCTTGTGTCTGCCTCACTTTTAGGGTTTCGGAATAGAATAGTAATAATTTACTCATGAGCCCAAACACAGAAGAGAAAAAATAAATAATTAAAAAATATTATAGGAACATTCTTACACAAATTGACTAAGTCCCACGGTAAGCTCAATAAGGCTTGTGTTGTCTCAGACAACGATATACATATATATAATATACAAATACTACTAAATATATAGAAAACATCTATGACTCAAATATCTGTGCTCATCATACAAACTGTAAAATGTGTCCCCCCCCCCCCCCGTAACTTCTAAAATAACAGAATGAAAATATAAAAAAAATATATGATATACATTACCATGCAAACTTCCACCGAAAATTGGTTTGAACGAGATCTAGAAAGTAGTTTTTTTTAATATGTCATAAAATTAAAAAAAAAAAAATATTTCATCAAACCCATACGTGTGGGGTATCTATGGATAGGTCTTCAAAAATGATATGTAGGTTCCTAATATAATTTATTTCTAAACTGAATAGTTTGCGCGAGAGACACTTTCAAAGTGAAAAATGGTGTGTCCCCCCCCTGTAACTTCTAAAATAACAGAATGAAAAATCTAAAAAAAATATATGATATACATTACCATTCAAACTTCCACCGAAAATTGGTTTGAACGAGATCTAGTAAGTAGTTTTTTTAATACGTCATAAATGGTACGGAACCCTTCATGGGCGAGTCCGACTCGGACTTGGCCGCTTTTTTTTCAATGTTTTATTTATTTAATTCCCTGATATTATGCACCAAACGAATCCCTCACAAACGATGTCTAAAAATAAACATAATCCTATCCAAACAAATTTCATTTTACGAAGAAGCTCGGCAGATCATTATGGACTCCGTAAAAAGCTAAAAAGTCGTAATAAACCGTTCGCGCTAAACTCGCCTTTCTACCCCAGCCTTTTAATTAACTCGAGAAGCAAATTGCCTTGAAGCGGTAAAAACAAGCATCTGTAAGGGAATTAGTTTTTTCAACCGCTTGCTTTTTCACTTAATAGAGAATTTCTCAGCGGAATGTAGGGAAGCAACTTTAATTGACTAGTTTGACATCTAAGCACTGAAGCAATGCATTCTATCGACAGTATTACAGTATTATATTCCCTATTTTTACCCGACTGCCAAAGGGAGGGTAATGTTTTTCGAGTGTATGTATGTATGTCTGTTTCTTTGTGGCCTCCTGTAGCCTAAACGGCTTGATGTATTTTGATGTATGAGGTATCGTTATATTCGTCTTGATCACGGGAGTGTCGTAGGTCTTTTTGGGGGTAACTAAAAAGTCATAAATAAAAAATTAATTATTATAAAAAAACAAAAAGCCCGACTGCTAAGTATATTGTTGTTGATGGTAAATATCGCAGGCGGGGACCAGCAACCAAAATGACTATAAGTAACCCTCTGTTGGTCCCCGCCTGCGATACTTACCATCAACAACAATATTCTTGTGGGGCTTGTTTTCTTCTTTTTTAGTGTGCAGTCGGGTTCTTTGTTTTTTTATAATAATTAATTTTTTTATAAGTCTGAGAGGGACACTTCATAGGTATGTAGTCTATATTGCCGATTACGACGAAAGTAAAGGACCCGCGCGAAATCACCTTTTGATACAAACGTACATTTACATACGTACACACATTACATTACACACATACATTACATATATTACACATTACATTTTCCTCTCTGGATATTAACATTATTGAAAATATTTTGACACAATTGGTTGTATATTAACCACACGTATGCTCCAAGCTTTTTGTTTTCGATTTTTTTAATTATTATAAGAGTTAGGTGCATTTAAAATTGTATGAAATCTGTTTTTCACTCCTTATTTTTACAATAATCAATAAATCGAAAAAAGTCAACCGTAGGGGCATACATATAATAGCTATGGTTAATATGCAACAAATTATTCAAAAAAAACCATAATGTCAATATCCGGAGAGGAAAATGAGGACTACCTTTTTATGAAGATGCGGCCGTCCCCTTTCCTCTTAACGAGTTATCATTTCAGAGGGCCTAGCCAAGATGACAATGGTTGATAGAAAAAACCAATTAAAACTTTAAATAATGTATGGAAATAGTCCCATGGCTTTTTCTTTTGGCCTTTGTCGATGTAGCGAAATGAACGCGTGAATGACAGCTAACTGACATGATTCTAATATGACTCTAATATCGGTTTGATCTCAGATATCGAATTGATCGGCTAATATTTATAGCTGCCGAAGAGAATTGATTGTAAGTCTAAGAAAAAACGTGCCCCTTAGTCTGACATCCAAAACAGATGGCGCTGTACTGGATGTGGACTTGTCGATTTTAATATTCTCTACACAGCGGAACGAAATAGCGATTGATTGAAGCACTAAAAATTAACATCATAGAAATGCTAATGGATAATAAATACTTTATGATATAATAGAATAACTCAATGATTGTGGAAAACATATTTTAGTTAGTTTTGGCCGGTGTTCCATGTATTTCCGCCGCTGATTATTATAATATCGAACTCACAAAATCATACTGGTTGATAAGAATATATAAAGTTGTGTTATAATGGTTATTTGTTTATTTTAAGTAGTTGAAATCACTTCAACTAAATTAAAATTGTAATAAATGGCGATAGTTTATCGATATGACATTATCGATTTGGCCACAACTTTTGGTTAGTCATTGTTAATCGTACATAAAATGTGGCTGTGTGTGTGTAAGCGGTGACAGCTGGCTTAGACTCCATCTTTAGGAATATTATGAGACTAAAATACTGGTGTCTAAAATAAATATTTTAATTTTTTTATATCTGTAGGTTTGGGGTCACTGAATTGTTAAACGTTAACTTTTGACAATCAGCGTTACCCCAAAATGTATGGAGCGGTACAGCACCATCTTGTTTTTCTGTCGAATTTGAAGCACGAAATCATCTAACATCTCTTACTCCATCATCGTATCTTTGCAGCTACTAACTGCAACACCAGCAACACTAAACATGGAGCTAACGCGAAAAAAAAAATTACGAATAGGTAGATACGAATTTCATTTGTTTTCGCGTAGTTATTGTACAAGAACCTATAAATCTCTGAAAGTAGGTAATTTGCTCAACCGGATAAAAACTGTCAGAGCTCTTTTATTAGCCAAATAGCGACGGAGTAGTAATTCCGGAAACGGTCGTAAACGGACTTATAAAATGCCAAACACTGGCGTCCGTCGAATTCGATTTGAGCCTTTTCAAAGGATTATTCGACACTCTCCAAATGACTTGTTAAAGAAAGATTTTCCGAGGGTGTTCTTAAAATATTTGCTATCTTGTAAGTATGTCCTTTCATGTATTTCACGCGCGATATAGGTGAAACGATTATGCTAATACCCAATTAACCCACTTGTAATGTAGTAGTGCCTACTCTGTCGATAAACTTTATTTCGCCATTCCTACCAGAATAGATCGTCTGTATTTGTAACATTAAACACTGCAAAAATTTCGTACCATTCCTACCAGCCAATATTTTGTAATAGGCAGGTACTTTAGAGTAGTTTAAAGCTGTATAAGTACTCTCCAAGTCTCCAACCGCCCTTCTCCGGGTTTACGGCCTGTATAGATATTGAAGGGCCTTTACCAAGATATTAAACTTGATATATAACTGCCTTTAGACTAGCCCATCCCGTAGCCAGAACTCCGCTATTATTATCACAAACAAACGCAAAAGATCTTACAAACCATTATATATTGATCTCCGAGTACGCAAAGTTAGTATGCATCTCGATGGCACATTTATATTGGCTAGACACAAAGTGCTCGGTAGATTAGGAGCATAAATTAATGTACACAATACCTACGTGTTTAGACATACTAATGCAATATAAACAATAACTACCATTGTTGCCCGTAAGGCAGATATGACGTAGCGCCTGGAACAACTGAGTTAACTAAACGTTTTATACGTTATACCTACCACGGTACCCTTATTTATGTTTACTTAATTAAATAAAAGACAATACTTCAAGACCACAAAAAGTCCAGTGTAAAAAGACCTTAGCGAACTCTGCGCCGTCGACTGGACAGAAATGGTTCTAGACAGAGAAGCATGGCGGTCTTTGGTGTCGGAGGCCAAGATCCACTTCGGGTCGCTGCGCCACAGCAGTAAGTAAGTACTTTAAGACCACAGATAGATGAAAATCGTCACACTATGAAAAGTCAAGCGATGCAGTGGAAGACCACACTCACGTTGGGATTGGGACGAGGGCATTATAAAAATAGTAGGACCAAACGTGTTCACCTGAGACTAGATGGGTTCCAACATACAATTTTTTTTGTAAATATTTATAAGCAAGTAACAATTCCAAAACTCGTATTTAAGCAAAAAACAAAAATTGATTTATTAACAATCACAAAGTAAGAAATCATTATCTGTATTAATTTAGCAGGAAATTACTTATTAGAGGATTTAATTTAAGTTTTTATTATTTATTATTAATAAATCGTTCATCAGACACATGCCGTCTACTACTGAATTTTAGACCTTATCTTCATTTGGTGTCCGTATTTTTAATCATGTTTAAAATATAATTACATTTTATATTCCAAATTCAACCTCATCCAGGTTTTTCTAATTTTACAAGCTTTCTATTTTTAAGAAGTATATGTATGTAATGTATGTACAAAATAGACAAAACAAAGTAAAAGTAGAAAGTATATGTAAAAAGCGAACTTATCCCTAATATAAATCTCTTCTACCTATCTTCAAGAAATTAGGGAGAAACCAACACTAAAAGGTGAAAGACAACTAAATAGAAGGTGTAAAAAAATACTGCGGTTCCGTTTAAGAGCATATTCGGTATCACGCTCTGAGAAGCAAAAAGTAGAATGATTTGTTTTTGTCGCGAAAAATTTTTGTACTTTGTATGGAGGACTTGGACAATTAGTCCCATAGTTTTTTTTTATCGCGTCATATTTTTTTCTTTTTACTTTTTTCTAGTCAGAACAGAACACAATATTTGCCGAATATGTCCCCAATATTTTTGTTACATACTGTATGAACAATTATCAATATTCAAATTTAAAGACTACAAATGAATAATGAATGAATATAATGCCTACATTAGATATTCATCTCTAATAAGATACGAACCTTTCCGGTTTAAATTTAAAACAAGCACGTTTTCGTATTACTTTTTTTTCTAAAAGACAGATATTGTGATTGAATAATTTCCAGCGCACTCTATCTCGAAAAGTACAAATCGATCTATGAAAATTGAGTTACTTTCTATTGGAATTCAAATGAGTCACGACAAAAAAGGCTGCGTGATGAATTATTGTTTGAAGGTAATTGAATGATTTGCATAAAATATCAAAGGTTTACACAAAAGGGCAACTGTTGTGACTACGATTGTTTTGACTGGATTGTATTTTGAGAATTATCTGTACAGAAATGGTAGACAAATATATAAAGACTGTTCTCAGTGTTCGACGACCGGTCCGGCCTAGTGGGTTGTTACCCTGCCTATGAAGCCGATGGTCCTGGGTTCGAATCAAGGGCATTTATTTGTCTGAAGAGCACAGATATTTGTTCCTGAGTCATGGATGTTTTCTATGTATTTAAGTATTTGTATATTATGTATATCGTTGTCTGTGTACCCACAACACGAGCCTTCTTGGCTTACCGTGGGACTTAGACAATTTGTGTAAGAATGTCCTATTTATTTATTCATATTTATTTATTATTATTTATACTATAATACAACGCGTGCCCCGTCATTGTTAAGGTGCCATTCGGTTTCAGACTACAGTAGCGTTACTGCCGGACAGCAACATCGATTTGGTATTTGCGGCAGTCGGCAGTAATGTTGCGCTGCAATACTGCCTACGCTTGCTTATGGTTCAATGTTGCCAGAGTTTAGTGATCTATTATTATGTAGTTATCATTATTAGTGCCACGTCCATTATATGGATATTTATTTAATGTGCGTTTTATGTGTGAAAATTACCCCATATAGGTATCTGAATTCCATGGATCATTGAATTCCACCGGTTTTAATAATTAAGACACGGTTAATTGTCCCGGAGATGAACCGTTTAATCTAGCTAAGAGCCCGCACGTGCCTGATTTGCGGATGAATGATTTGAATTTAAATTAAGAATCTTAATAATATTTTAGCCGTCAGCAGTTTAAGCTCCGACTTAAAAAGAGATTCTGAATTTAAATTTGGTTTAAATAAATGTGCTTTCGGTAAAAGATTATAAAAATGTCGTTAGTTAAAGAGGATTTATTCAAATAAACTCCAGGTGATTATATAGCTTTTACAATTATTATTTTTAAATTGAGAAATACGTAATGTCAAAATGAGATCGTTTAGGGAAGTTGGAATAGGCCTCGTAAGACCTTATTCAACACATTCACTGCTAGCGACTCGGTAGGCGGGTTCTCTGTTGTTGGTAGGCGCTTTTTGCTATAAAGTGAATTATATTCACTTAAAATTAAAAATTATATGTAATATTAAATTAAAATGAAATAAAACCCCTATGCATTATGCCGAAAAAAAAACCTTACATTATTTTGGAAAGTGCTGTAAGTCTTCAAACTGCTGGATCGATTTTTATCAAATAGCTAAGAATTTCAATCACCTTTTTTTTGCATCGGGGGTTAAAAACGTGTTATCGGCTATAAGCTCGCGCTGGCAGTGAATGCGTTTGTTGTTTTTTGACAACTTTTATTTTTTTCTCGGCTCCTCCTTCTCCTTCCTCGCGTTGTCCCGGCATTTTGCCACGACTCATGCGAGCCTGGGATCCGCTTGACAACTAATCCTAAGATTTGGTGTAGGCACTAGTTTTTACGAAAGCGACTGCCATCTGACCTTCCAACCCAGAGGGTAAACTGGGCCTTGTTGGGATTAGTCCGGTTTCCTTACGATGTTTTTTTTCACCGACAAGCGATTGGTAAATATCAAATGATATTTCTTACATAAGTTCCGAAAAACTCATAGGTAGGAGCCGGGGTTTGAACCCGCGACCTCCGGATTGCAAGTCGCACGCTCTTACCGCTAGGCCACCAGCGCTTCAGTTTCAGTTCAGTTCGTTTCAGTTTTTTTCTCGACTAAAATTTGCTAATTTTTTTTTTGCTATCACTGTATTTTTTTCTTAATTTTATTCCTGTGTTTCCACCATCAATTTAGAAGTTATGCGTAACATGACATTTCCTCAATTTATTGTGTACAGAATATTCCAAATGTTTCATTAAATTATTATTGGTTTCTATGGAACTCCACTTTAGATATCTATTTATATCTTGGAGCTGTAAGCTCTTAAAGGCGACTCCAGTTGTTAAATCCTCCAAAATTTATATACATATACAACCTAAATTCATAATTCAATTATTTTTTCTGCAAGTAGGCCTCAAGGGCTCTTTTACAAGTCAATACCATAGAGTTAAGATGTCAATACAATATTTATAGTAACATCATATAGTGACATGAAAAATACATAACAACATTTATAAATACAACAGCCAATGCCTGGGTAAACATTACATTATAATATAATAATCTTAAAATAAATAATTACTACAATACATTAGAGATGTATAGTTTCTATGGTTAAAAATACATTAAATTTGGAGGTGTAAATGTAATAAATTGTATTCACTAAGCTGTGTGTATTTGGTCTGAGTGTGTGTATGTGTATTTGGTGTTAGTAAGCTTACAAACACATAGAAAAGCCAACCGCAATAAAATACACATATTTATTCCACTGAATGTATAACGTACGTTAATACATCTAGTGTACAATACTGCTTACCTTATCATTTATAAATTTTATAATACTGCTGCACTTACTGTTTCTCCAATAAAGAAAATAAAATAAAATCTAGTGTCGATGGAAATACACATATTTATTCCACTGAATGTATAACGTACGTTAATACATCTAGTGTACAATACTGCTTACGTTATCATTTATACATTTTATAATACTGTTGTACTTACTGTTTCTCCAATAAAGAAAAGAAAAGAAAATGTAGTGTCGATGGAAATCCACATATTTATTCCACTGAATGTATAACGTACGTTAATACATCTAGTGTACAATACTGCTTACCTTATCATTTATACATTTTATAATACTGTTATACTTACTGTTTCTCCAATAAAGAAAAGAAAATAAAATAATAAAACTACAGTGTCGATGGAAATCTAGGCTACCGATAATAACCTAGACCATAATGATGGCAAATGGCCTAGTTTGGCTGCATTACTCGCTGAACTGGTCGTAAATAAAGATTTAGCAGACTGCAGCCGCGCTGATGTTGTAGAATCACGCAACCGTTGGCGTTTGTAGCTTCTTTATCCTGGTGAGGCCCACTGTGCATTAAAATGTACACTCCTTTTCAAGCTAGCTAAAACTTTTCATAAACCAAATAAAGTAGCATTTCTTTTGTTTCGTTGCTTTGGAGGAGGAGGAGGAAAATGAGGACTACGTTTGTATGGAGAAGCGGTCGTCCTCTTTCCTCTTAAAACATTTTATTCCCATGTAATACTTAGTCAGTATTTTCTAGATATTTAAGTACTTGTTGTGTTAGTATTTGGTATAAAGAATCCGACTTTTTACTCATAAATGAATAAAAGTAAATAAAATATGACTTAAATATTAAATAACTTAGTTACTGTTAATACGTGAGCCGCAGTCAATATTTTAAAATCTTTATTTGATATTTATTTTATGAGAACCATTAGACGAACCATGCGAACTTAAAAACACCTATTCGAATTTGGTACACTTAACGTGTTTTTATTGAAATTAATAAAGGTAAAAAAGGTAAAATACTGAAGTTTTATAAAATAAAGCCAATGAAATTCGAGACTTATCTTTTTAGCGGCGATCGGTCTCAATTCATCATAGATGTAAGTTGTTACCTAGAACTTCTTTTTGTTTATTGTTTATTTCACAAGTTTCTTTCATAAATTTGCAGCTTACGCCGAAACACTTAAAGGAATTTTATAATATTTATTTACAAAGGATTCTTAATACAAATTATGGTGAGTAGCAAAAGTAACAAACTGTCGCAAATTATCGTTATAAATTTTTATATTCATCAATAAATAACACAAATAATTAAAAAGGAATTTAAGAAAACGGTTTTATTGACCCTCAGACAGCTTACTTTACTCTTTGCCTTGAGACTTACGGCCCGGCCACAACATCGCGCGGCGGCGGCAGCGGCGAGCGGCGGCCATAGGTGGGAACAAAAGGGCGGATCGCTATGTCTCGCTCCAACCTATGGTCGCCGCTCGCCGCTGCCGCCGCCGCGCGATGTCGTGGCCGGGCCGTAATGCGGTGCTAAATAGATACTTATAATATAAGTATTTTATAAGCATTTCAGCGTTAGCTTTTCTAATGTTATGTTTAGGTACTTTTGTAATAATACTAATAATGTTGGTATTAGGTAGGGACGTGCTCAACCCAATTATTTTATAACCTGGACAATTGGAGTGAGTTTAAGCGATGGACTCGTAAGAAGGGAAAATCGATCGAAGTCATCAGAAGGATTTATTTTAGAGATTTATTTAAAAAAAGTATATTTTTTATCAATATTAAATATCAATCGGTACTAATCAATGCTACATGAAATATTTTTACCTTATTTTATCAATTCAAATGACGGCTGCCTCCAACCGATACTGAAAAGTAAACTAAAACTAATATCACAAATCACAAACGAATAAACATCATATTTCCAAACATTGCAGCAATATTTCACTCCCCCATCCTTAACTTTTTATCAGAGAAGGAAAGTGTCAGGAAAATATAAAGCTAACAGACACAGATTGCACAATAAGGAGTGCACAGATTTTTAAAGGGTCGGCAACGCGCATGTAACACCTCTGGAGTTGCAGGCGTCCATAGGCTACGGTGACTGCTTACCATCAGGCGGGCCGTATGCTTGTTTGCCACCGTCGTGGTATAAAAAAAAAAAAAAAGACGAAATATTAAGCTCGTATCATCGCGATATCCGTGTTTCCGATTGCACGAAGAAGGCAGTAACTGCCTTTAATATGTATACAGAGTAAATTAATAAGCTTACGCAATAACTTTATACAATTACAAATACTACATAAAGACAGCCTATTTCTAGGCAGCCTTTTCACTAAAGAGCAATGTCTTCCTGACAACCTTTTGTTAATTTAACCATATTATTCATATCTGACAAAAACACTAGTATCTATAGCTAACATTAGAGATAAGAATTAATATTGTTTACTAACAAATTCTATGAATCATGCTACTCGAAAAAAAATATTAAAATTGAAATTGAAATAGCCAAGGGCGTGAAACCAATCTTGTAATGAAGTAATGATGTATCATTTAATAAATTTGCCAGCTGCTCTTCGATGACGGATAACATCGTGAGAATCCGGACATATATGTATAGGATGTTATTTTTAATTACCTGCAATATTTTACGACGTGAAGGTTATAATGAGCAATTTTTATTACAACTCCAAAATCTCAATAAAAATTGACTGTTTCATACATTTTGGCTGGTCTGATGTTGACAGTTATGATGGAATAGTCATTTTTTTTGCGATTTCTGGGTTGGTCCCATAGTAAAAGTTGCTCAGTATGACCTATATATTCCGCATCGTAAAATATTGCAGGATATATCAAAGATCCTGTATATCTCAATTAGACCTTCCAATATCCATAAGTCTATCTACTGACCCTCACTGGAAAGCAGCGTCGCGAAGTGTGTCTTATTATGGCTTACACCAAGCTGAGTAAGAACCATTTATTGCAGCTCATATAATTTTGTGACTATATTTTTTTAGTTTAAGAATTTTAAATTTAAGTGAAGTCTGCACGAAATCTGTTTTCTTTGCTGTCCGTTAAAGTTTTTTCTTTGTGACCTTTCCATAGAACCATAGTATTCCATAACCATGAAGTATGAAGTGATCCATATTAATTGTATTTATATTTTGTACTTACAGTATGTTAAATTCTAATTGTTTTTTTTTTCTTTTTTAGGTAATTTTTTTATACGTGTTGGCTCTCTTCGTGTATTGTGGAACGTTGTTTATGTAAGTAAAAATTGGACAGGATTTTGTCCGTTTTTTTGTCGGTTGGTATTCAAATCTTTTCATAGAACAACAGTTAAATAATTAATAACATAATACACTTACATAAAACACTATAAATTTACTGAAACTTAAAAACTTCACTACTACGTCTCTGGACGAATAAAACATTTTTTAAAAACTTCCTTGAAAAGTTCACTTTCATTCCACGCTGAGCGATGAGCGCCATGAATAATGTTATCAATTTAACGTCCCCGCACTTCACATATGGCCAATATCTCTGGTTATTAAATTAGCTAGTCATAGTGGCTTTTAGCAGGCGCAGAATAATACGTAAAATATGTGGCTGATTATACTGGTGGAGAAAGATTTCTGGAATTATAACCACAGAGATAAACCTCTTAACGCAGGGGTTCCCAATCTTTTTCAACATGCGGCGCAGTTACAAGTTTAGTATTTTGCAACGGCGCCCTTGTAAATTTAAAATCACGGTCGAAAAAGAGTGACAAGACGTTATATTTTTTTTTATACTACGTCGGTGGCAAACAAGCATACGGCCTGCCTGATGGTAAGCAGTATCCGTAGCCTATGTACGCCTGCAACTCCAGAGGAGTTACATGCGCGTTGCCGACCCTAACCCCCTCCCACCCTCGTTGAGCTCTGGCAACCTTACTCACCGGCAGGAACACAACACTATGAGTAGGGTCTAGTGTTATTTGGCTGCGATTTTCTGTAAGGTTTTTTGTTTACCGATGCGAGCGCTCAAATAGGTACCCGCGAATATTTGTGGTTTCGGATAATGATAGAACTCACGGCGCCAGGGCGCCGCGGCGCACACTTTGGGAACCCCTGTCGTAACGTGTAACATATAAAATTACAAAAAAAGAAATATTTCTGAGCTGAGCTCGAAAGCGGATTTTGTGTCACCTTAAAAACATCCTGTATTTTCCCGTTTTCCGTGATCGCCGGCTATGTTTCTCTTTTTAGTGTGCCTAGCCAAGATACCAATCGTTTGCGCTGGCGAACAAAACGCTAATGCATAAATGTCTCTGTCGCAGTAATATGGAAGAGTGATAGAGATTCATTACCGTTTCGTTCGCTACGGCGCAAACGATTGGCATCTTGGCTACGCCCTCGGTTACGTTCTAGGATTAGAGACATGCTACATGTCATCGTGCTAAGCTGGAGCAATTTGTCATAGCTATATAATCTGCAAATGTAGCTACGAGGAACTGAGAAATTACATCGTGTGTGATCCTTAATGATCTGGAAGAAATATTGAGGTCAACCAAGTACGATCTTTGTTCCAGTATGATTTAGAGATCTTATTTATTTCCCTGTAAGCTTCGCGGACTGCATGGACGAATAAACAAGAAACTATCCTCTTAAGTCCCGGTGTCCTTTAAAAGGACAACATCAAATCGAATTTTTAACTATAAGGCCGGCGCCCCACTGCAGCGCACGCTATGTACACGACCCACGTTCCTATACAAAATTTCGTGGGCTTGCCCACGGTTTGTATTAAAACGTGGGCCGTGGATGTAGCGTGCGCAGCAGTGGGGCGCCGGCCTAAAGAATAGTCTAAAGGTTCCAAATTCAAAAGTGCAAAATGACTCTTACTCATATATGAAATAAAAAATAAGACGCTATTCAGAATCGCTTTCAAGTAATGTTGGCAAAATTTTGGAGCCATCGCCTTTAAGATACATTTTTTTATACTACGTCGGTGGCAAACAATCATACGGCCCGCCTGATGGTAAGCAGTCTCCGTAGCCTGTGTACGCCTGTAACTCCAGAGGAGTTACACGCGCATTGCCGACCCTAACACTCCACACCCTCATTGAGCTAAAAAAATATATTTTAAAGATATCATTTTTTTCTACTCGTAAGTCGAGTCCCACATGCACCAAAAATTATTTATTTAATTTATTCTGACCAATCTAAGCCTAAGTAGGTACAACAAAAGATTTAATTTGTGACCCATTTCGTACCTTGTGACAAACAACATGAAACTCGCTAGAGACCTCATACTATTGTCACTGTGACAAGGTACGAAATGGGCCACAAGTTTAATCTTTTGACTGTACCTACACAGCGAGATATATATGTACCTACATATCCCTTCCAATATTAAGCGGGATTAGGAGCGCGTGTCATCATATAAACCCGTTGTGATTAATACGCGTACCCAGGATAGTTTTCGATCTCGAAATATAGAAACTTAGAAATTTTTGTGAATTAGTTTTCACTGAAATATTGTTCAGTAGTTTTGTTCATTATTCAAAAAGCTACTCGATTTGCAAACTAATCACATATTAGTAAGCTTTCAGTTACTATAAAATTCACTATTTATAAGCCATTATGATTCAGCATAGAACCAAAACCATAAAACACAATCTCTAGTCATTCTCTAGCGCCTAAATGTTTTAGAATATTGAAACACTGTCATCATTGCTATGAAAAATTTGTCAGGCTGTTGGAAAAATTGCGCATTAATCATTGTGGATTGTATATCTTCATGACTTACATAAGCTAATATGACGTCTTGTTTACGAAAATGTTGATGACTGAACCATAATAAATTGTTTTTAATAACATGTGTTTTTCCTTAACACCTCCTTTGTAATCATAAACAGTATTTTGGAATTTTCATGATATTTTCGCAGTAAAAAACAGTGCGCATGGTTACATTTTTTATTAGTCACACTAAATTTTCTATCAAGATAAAAAGCAGACCGATGAGTCAGTGACAGTAGGTTAACTGACTATAGTCCATTATAGACATACATATTCATCAAACTGCTTATAGTAGGGTAAAAAAAAAACGATTTTTTGGTACAGTATATTTACTATAATTTATGCTAAACTATACTTATATTTAACTTACAATAAACTCTATTGAAAATCACTATTTTCTAGCATGTTTACTTCTTATCTCCTGAACTCTGCTTCTGATGCTATTAACAACACTTTGCTTGTCATATGCAGCCCACTGTTTTTCACGCGCATAATCTTCAACGTACGCCAACATCGTCGTTCTGGCATTTGCGTCCAACCCGGGCCTCACATACGTACCGTTGTTATGAAACGCGTTTGCTTTCGCGCCAGTTAATGAGCAAACAGCCAACGCACTCTGTGAAAATATTTCCGCCAGTAACATTCTAGCTAGCGTTTTGCAATCTTTAGACACTCGCTTACAGTGTGCGAGTTTTATAGCATTAACGAATACTTTACTTTCAGGAACAAGCTCAACAAGACCAAGGTCCGGGTCATTTTCGCGGTACTTTAGAGTCCATCGCGTATCCTTTGGATCGTAGTCTGGTGGTAGAACAAAGTTGCACAAACTTTTAGGGGATTTCTTCGGAGCTTCATCTTCTTCATCTTCACTATCATCATCTTCATCATCACTGCTACTGCTTTTGACATCATCACTTTTCATCTCTGTATCATGGGTTTCCACCTCAGGCTGCTTCTCTTTGTTCAGTTCCAATTTTTTAGAATTGTACGAATCTTTAATAAGTTTTAGCAACTCAATAGACCGCTCAAACGATTTGTGGACCTCCAAAATCCTCTCTGAAGAATGTAAGTGACTGTTTTCCATAGTTTCAAGTAGATTAGCTATAAAATTTGCTTGAGTGCGTATCTTATCAATTGGATCATCAACTGGCTGGTCTATTTCTTCTGTAACTACTCCTGGTGAACTACTTCGAACACTATCATCATCTTGGCCCAATGACACCTCCGTATCTTCAGTTACTTCTGTTTCATCGACGACCATTGGCTGCATGTCTGAATCCTGGGAGGTTTTATCATCAAGCGAAATTTGGGGGGGCTCCGCTACTGAAGATTCTTCAGAGATTTTTTCAGCTACCTGATTTTGATTAGTCGATTGCTGTGATCCCAGAAGGTGTTGTTTCATGGAATTCAGAAGATCTCGAGAAATACAAGAAGATTTTTCAATGTCTTCGGAGTCATTATCAGGAGAGTTATCTTTACAATAGTCAGGTATTTTCTGAAGATAAGGATATACAAATGTTTGATTTTTATTTGGTACTCTAGAAGTATTTTCAGCTGAAATTATATTTTGAGAACCTTCATTAGTCACTTCTACAACCCTTAGTTTACTCATATTTAATTCTAATTGAGATTCCGATACTTGTGGACGTTTTACTGGATTTTTTCTCTCTGAAAAAAATAGCTTCATTAATGTGTGCTACAAGATCGTAAAATCTCATTTGGTTGCTAAAAATAACCACTCACTATTAACAGATGTGCACAAATCGTCAGCTGCGACACCATATTTCTTTTCCAAAATATAATACTTAGCATCTTCGTAAGTATCTGAAAAAAATAACCATTGACTCACTATTTTGCCAATAAGTGAATGCGTAAATTGATATGCAAAAGAGTAATTAGCTACTCACATGTTTCAAATTTAACAACAGCCAGATATAGGACCCATTTTTCCGATGGCGGCTCTCCGTCCTCAATCCGTCTCTGTGTTACCGACGGTCGTTCATTAGGATACGCAACTATACTCTTATCCTCAGTAACTCTGCGTACTCGTATCCAAGAACGTGGTAAACAAACAAAGTCACCAATATCACCCCGCGGTTGTTGTAAAAAATTTACCACTGCATACTGATACTCTTTGGAATCTAACTGGAAAATTCAAAAGACCAAATTAACAATAGTTCCGTATTAGCGGCGCGTAAAATTACTGACATAGCACTCAATTGATGAATAACCTTGAAATCCTTACGGGCCTCATAGTGATCTATAGTCAAACAATTTAAATATTAAACGTTATACACGCTTACCTTCATCCCGACGTAGTAGTATAGTTTCTATATTTACTCACGATAAACTAATGAATGCTATCATTAAAATGTTTAATTTCTCGTATAAACGCGTTTGGCTTGCACGAACATTGAACGTTGTCTACCGTCAGTCCACAACTTTGTCTGTGTTTTTATATCAAGGGCAACCAACGCGTCATGGCAACAAGAATATATTACGTACGTCTATTCCCTTTGAGTTTGTAATCAATAAGGGCCCTCGCCAATGTAATGAAATACGCTTGACTATATATACCTGAGGACTGTGGCGTGGAAAAATGTTACGCTGACAAAATTTTAGGTTATTTACGTCTTGGTATATTCAGTACTATTGATTACGGAATAAAAAGTAGTTCTTATCTTCAGTCGATAAGACAGTAAGCGAGTGATATGTTATCTGTTTATACAGTTTGGTGTGAAATGAGGTTACAAAATAACAGTCGACGCCAAAAATATAAATTATTATACGAACAGAAGCGTAGCGATTATACAGAGTTAGTTTTTACAGATTTAATAAGTAGAACACATTTCCTTTACACTTTGGTCTATTTTATTCTACCAGTCATAGTAAATACTGTCACTAAAAACGCACTCATGAGTTCATGAATCATATTAACATTTTCTAGCATCAATTCATTCGTTGTTACAGATGGCATTTTCATTTTTGTAACAAGACAGTTAAGGTGATGGTCAATACTTTTGCCTAGAGAGTCAGCGAAGTTTTTTGAAAACATGGAAAATCTTAGCACTTCTTCAGCATCATCCTGGTCCATAATTTCAAGTTTCTGGTTCATTGTCGGACTGTTTCTGTTGACTGCAACTATTTTGTCGATACATTGATCAATCTCCAATATTATCGGCCGTATGGTATCAAGCATTGTGACTATATTCGGTCTCTTAGTCACTCCAAAGCTTGTAGAAGATCTCTGGTGATTTCCCAGAGAAAGTTCAGCATTCAGGTCTTTGATAATTGAAACAAGCAATGCGTTACAGCCGTCGGTCACTGTCTTGGCGTATTTCACATGATTATTCTTGAAATTAACCACCTGGATCGCTTCTTCGACATTGTCTAGAAAAAAACAAGATTTTAGTCTTAGCATAGTGTCACAGAAGAAAGAAGAAATTAGAATTCTTACCAGTTTCGTAGACTATTGTTCCTTCGTACGACTGCCAATTGCATGATGGAATCCTGGTCAGATAATCTGGATCTGATACTGATAAATCTTGATTTTCTGGTAATACAACAGTGACACTTTTTCCACAACAAGTTATTATCCAAAGACGCGGTACGTACATGTACACTTGGTTTTCTACAGTGCCGAACTCTACCACGCAAATAGCTTTCGAAAGTAACTGAGTCATTGATCGAAAAGTAGAACACGTACTTCTTGTTCGATCGCACAAGAATAACTGGTCTGTGAAAAATCTGCGGTCATACTGGAAGAGTTATCGCTTCTAGACTTATTCTGTCACCTTCTTATCGAAGGTTATCTGTTTCCGTACATTAACAACAGGAAAGATCAGAATAATCTGACCCTAAAGGCAATCCCTGTAACGTTTCGCTGATTTAAAATATAAAACGTAGCGAATATTTTGCATTGCGACCTTTTAAACTGTTTAAGACTGTACAAAATTATTCCGGTTCATAGATTATGGATGGCAGTGTCTTGAAAAACATGTTTTGCACATAATTTTATCTAGTTATGCGCATTAATTTTCCATTTCTTTGATTCATGAATATCATTTAGTGTTATAAAAACTTGTTTGTTCAGATTATTCACAGTTCTAAGCTAGAACTTTAATTACATACCGAGAAGCTTATTCACTCTAACATCTGCCCGTTTTTTTTTTTTTTTGCTAGTTTCCTGGTATGTACAGAGCAGGGACTTTTTATTGCGTTACTCATGAGTAATGAGGGTCCTTATCATTTTTTGTACTTGTCCAGGAAATAACAAAATACAGGATGCTATTGCACATAGTTTGTCCTTAATAAGCTGATAGTAATAGAGCTACTATATAAAATAACCGGTTTTGATCCAGTTCAAAGGAGTACTTTGATGAGCAATTGAAAGGAATCAATTAAGAACACCAGGTCAAGAGTATTAGATTCAATTGAATGTTTGAAGTTTGCTGTTAGCGTCTAATTTGTCTGTTAGTCATGAATGAAAATGTTCCTTGTATTTACAACTTTGTTTCTAAGGGGAAGTACTGGAGGAATTGAGGAAAACCAAACTACAATTATACAATACAGATTTAATTATTTAATAGTAAGCATGAACTTCCTTTAATTTTGTATAAACAATTATAAACACGTGTTATTCATAAAAATGTAAACATTTGAAAATTATACCTATCAGTCTTTACTACGAAGCGTGTTAGTTCTGAATTTAACTAAATTATAAACACAGAACTCGTTAAAATATAAATATAATCTAATTGAACTAATTAGTATACATAAAACCCGTAATCAGTTACATAATAATATTATCTCCAAACTCGGTAGTCTGGTGCCAAGTCCGAATTAAACAACTTTTGATTTTCCATATTTATTTCTCATTTCTTGAATTTTCGTACGAATACTACTCATGATTCCAGCAGTGTCTGAGGTGTTCCAATTTCTTTTATTCCCGTACTCTTCAATGAACGCCAACAAGACCATCCTTGCATGCTCATCCAATCCAGGTCTTACATCAATGTCCACGGTATTGAATGCTCTGGCTTTTGTGCCTGTTGGAGAGCACACACTCAGTGCGTTCTTGCTGAAGACTACAGTTAGTAACAATCTTGTAAGCATCCTGCAGTCATTAGATGACCGTATACATTTTTTGTATTCTGCTTTGTTCACGTAGATGCGACTTTGAGGCATCAGTTCGATCAGCCCTGGTCCAGGCTCTCGGTGCTTTAGTGTCCATCTAGAATCGTTTGGATCGTACTCTGGTGGGAGAACAAACGTGTGTCTTCGTTTGTTTTTTTTCGGCGAGTTTTTGACACTAGAGTTGTTATTTTGGTCATTGTTAGAACTTTGGTCCGATGCTGGTGTCTCTGGAGCTGGTGTCTCTTGAACCTGTGGAACGTCTTGAGCCTGTGGAACCTCTTGTGCGTTGGACGTAGAATTTGTAAAGGATTCTATCACATTGACTTTTTCGGCCTTGTTCAATAGTATTTCATACAATTTAAGACATCCCAAAGTACTAACTCGCAAGTTATTATAATATTCTTCAGTATTGAGAAAATTTTTGTACATTTTAGTGAGAAGAAGACCGTGAACCTCCAGCAATTCGTTTTCTACCATATTAGAAAGCTTCTGCTGGATATCTGGTATAAGATTATGAACATCCATCGATCTCTCATCTGTAATGCACCCAGAAGTATCTTCTTCACTGTAATCCTCGTTCACGTAATCTGAACCATCTAAAGAACCGTTGTCCAAAAGTTCTTCATCAGCAGATACCATTTCAGAATCAGTAACCTCTTGTGGCTCTTGTTCTTTTGTTAAATGCTTGTCTGTATCATACCCACTTTCCAATGATTCTTGAGAGTTTTGAGTTCCATCTATAAGTTGATCGTCTGCTTCCATTTCAGTAGTCTGATCAGCCACCAGTTTTCTAGACTCTGAGTGTTGATAAACATTATTTTCAGGGACCTCGAATTGCATCTCTTGCAATTCAGGTGTAGTCTGAGTCTCGGAGTCTTGGGAAATTTCAGGAGCTGAAATCTCAATATACCTCATGGGACCTAGACTTAGTTTTGCCAGTAGATCTTTGCGTGAATTCTTCTTTTGATCTATCGAAACCTGTTGGTTTGTTTCCGGCGAAGCAACTGGTCTTTCTTCAGAGACTTGAGGCTTAGGATTGCTTTGGGATTCAAGAAGCTTAGCTGTATGCGGATCTTGATAACTCGGTGGGTCTTGTCTTTGCAAATTTTCCAAATTTCTAACTGGCTGATTTTGAATTGCAACTGAAGGGGCTGTAAGTTCACGTCTCAGCTGGGGCATTTGGTTTACACTCACCAATGTCCGTTGATGTTGACGTGGAAGAAACTGGTTGGGGTCGATTTGGTTAGATTGATGTGAAACATATCTAGTCATAGGATTTGGGTGGTAGCTTCTCTGATTAATGTATGGATTAGGTCGATTGGCCATGTCTTGCATTCGTGCAAATTGCTGTATGTACTGCAATTGAGAGGGTTCATAGAAACGAGCCTGGTAAGCCAAGTGTGAGAGATTTTGAGCAGCAGATGTGTTCATACTTTGAAGCTGGTCTCCAACATTACCAGCATAATTCGGTAGTTGCTTGTTGTAAAAAGATTGCTGCGTTGTAGGTATATTTTTCGTTATGTTTTCTAAACGGGCTTTCTTTTCAATAGGTTTTTTAATCACTGCCGAAGACTTTCTTCTGATGGCGGGTATCTGTCGCTGAGAGGATAGATCAATTGGAGTTGGTGTATAGTAAGTAGTTGATGGAATAGTTTTCTCAAGGCTTTGAAGTGGGTTTTGATAGCTGTAGGTGACTTCAGAGCTTGTTCCAACAGTTCCTTGCAGTTTTGAAGATGGAGTACTGACTGATGGCTGGGCATAATCTTGTTGAGGAAGCTGGTTGACTCTACTGGGAGGCCTAGCAGTTGAGTTCTGTGCAAGCAAAGTTTTCTGGATGTCATCGGCTTGTTTAGGTTGTCCAGTATGGATTTCATGCAGACGTGACTCTATAAATGAATAATCATGATGATCTACAGCTGGATTAGATTGAGCCTGTTCTGAAATTGGTAGTTTTTCGTCTTCGAAAGGCTCAATTTCAATTACAATCTCTGACTCTACATCAGAGTCATTAATGTCCGGGATACTGAGCGGCTCATCTTGAACAGGTGAAGGTTGTCTTCCATCTGCTGGCTTTGGTGAAGGTTGTCTCTCATCTGCTGGCTTTGGTGAAGGTTGTCTCTCATCTGCAGGTTTTGGTGGAGACTGGGCTGATGTATCAACTGACTCCTGCTGGCTATGACCGTTAATGGCATTCTGAATCTCCTGATTGTCCACAATAACTGGTTGATCTTTCGAAGACGTGTTTGCAGAACTGACAGCAGGCTGAGCAGGTTTATTCGTTTCTATTGGTTTCGGTTTCCAGGGTCTCAGGGGTAGTGGTCGTCTAATCAACATCTTAGGTAGTGGTCTCCTCGGATTATCATAAGGCTTCACTGCCAGATGAGGTTTTTCCGGTAATACACCTGACAAGACCGGATTTCTCGCACTACGTAGCTGCCTATTTCCCACAGTCTCTGCAGGAGGATCTAAAAAATAAACATAAAAAATAAATACTCGAGCCATAGGAAACCTGAAACCAAAGTTCGAATAAAAAAATTACAATACCTTGAATTTCTATTTCCTCGTCCTGGTCATCACCTCCCTTAGCAATCATTTCCTCAATCCATTTTATAACATCCTCATAATTTTCTGAAAAAAAAAACAATCATCTTATTGCTTGCTCACACCAAACCACTGTGCAAAAATAATTGAAGCAATAGTTACCTGATTCAAATTTTATGAACGCTATATAAAACCTCCAATCGTGACTGTGTCTCTCTCTCTTCTTTGTGCGATTCCTTGTTACAAAAGGAGCTTCATTTTCTGGGTATGCAGCAAGAACTTTCTGACCTTCCAATCGATGAATTATCCAAGAATGCGGCACGCATACATATTTATCAATCTCAGGAAACGGCAAGTCCTTGAACTTTATCGCATAGATAAGTTTTTTGTTCTCTCTATTAGTCGCCTTCATCTAAAAGTAAACAAATAAATCAGTCACTTATGGTTCAAACGCAAAATTATTATTTCCGCTAGAGTTCAACTACCTAATAGGTATCTACACGCGTGGCCTTGATAAGCACAACTCGTGCCGAACAAACTGGATGACGCTATCCAATATGGAATGGCCTACGCATCCAAAATTTAGCGCATGCGCTCTTCTTGTAATAAATTGATGTAAAGGTGTAAAGGAAGAGATACTCGAGATAATATATAATAGAAATAATTTATTGTGAAATACTGAATATATTTAAATACGTTAAAAAATCTTACCTTTGTATCCAGGCTTATATCTCTCAATCAAATATATCTTCATTACAACTATTCTCGTTTTATGACTGAAAGGTTGTCATAGATTTTACCGGAAAAAAACGTAACGCTTCGCTAGCAACTCTCTAGCAACTGGCTAACGCTTGGAGCAACTCAGTTGTATATATAGGGCCGAGCAACATCGAAGCAACGCGGCCATGATAATGTATTCTGTTCGCATGTCAGCATCAACTTGTTTACCGGCTTTTCTGACATAGATATTAGAGTTCCGTTGATAAAACAGAAATTTACGATGTCAGTTAATGGTTCATACGTTTCCTGTAAAACTTTCACAAGAATTCGTCATAGATGTAAGCGGCGAATAATGCTTTAGCATAACCTATTTGCAACATTCGTGGAGTGGACATTGTGGCCTGTGGAGTGATAACATATCACGGCCCTTTTAGATAACGAGGTTAACAAAACAGTCAAGGCCTTTATATGGACTGTAATCACCATATTGCATGATATTATAAAATGGTCGTTATTTTTGCTGCAAACGACTACACGTGTATTTATGTTTTGTTGCTAAGAGATCGGAATACGGTACACGTGTCTCCAATCTGAATTTCAATGACTTGGAAGTGTCCCAAGCCCTTTGTGCTATTTTTGGTTCATTACTTCAGACGCTAATTTGATTAAAGTCCTGCTTCTTAGAATCTGCCGACAGAATACTTAGTCATTAACTGTCAACACTTTTGCTAAGAACATCTAGAACAGACATTCAATGACGCAGAATTTTGTTCTCTGCGAGTTTATAAGACACTTGTGTAAAGTATACTTCAAAAAATGGATCAATATTCATTAACAAGTAAAATAATTACTTGGCTTTGAAACATTGCCAGCTTAGCAATGAAAGAAATTTTACTTCTAATGAATCTTGAGGTCATAATAATGACTAGTCATTGTTGTGGGTAAGTTCAGATTCACTGAATGAGTTTTGCGGTTAATGAAGTGGCATTTTGATGCATGACGAACAATTTTCTTGGACTTCTCCGTTTTTCGTAGAATTAAAATTATGCTGTCTAGAGTTAAATGATTTTTCTGTTGATGTATGTCGACAACAAGGAAAAACTTCGGATGCTGCGCATTAATAGTATCTGCGCTAATTAAATACTAACGCTCTAATTAAATTGTTATGTTTACGATAATGGGTTAGCAACGTCTATACTATTCTTATTCTGTCTGTCCTCGTTCTAAATCAGCGTGATACAATACCACTGGATTATGTTATTTTCAGTCTCCACTGAAAATGTAAAGTTGTCTAATTTTCTTCCGATGATGAAACTCATGAATAAAGTAATAGTTGGTCGCTAACAAGTTCAAATGTCAATAGACAATAATTGACACCATTGAACAAAAACATTAACACTATTACATTCAATTAACTTTAATTAACTGTCAAGATATCTTTGATTTACAAGCTCAGTCCTGAGTCAACCTTTGATTGATAGAATGCAGTCACGGAACATAAAGTTTATTTTTATTACCGCTGAGTCATGGAGATCAACAAAAAATTAATACTAGCACAGTAGAATTTGCTTTTATAAATAAGCAATGCCAAAACTTCCGCTGGAAAATAATGTACCAAAGCTCACACTATCATAATAGTGACATTAGTTCCAAATGATTTTAATGTTGACTGTTTTTACTTTTAATTCTTTATAATACTTACAGCCTTTCTAAAACGTGCATCTTTATTTAACGCTTAACCTTTACTGCACTTACTTTAAGATTGAAGATGATATACAAATTGTATAATACAATTAAAGTTCAGCTTCTTAGAATGATTAATGTAGCGTCATCTTGCCAAACCATCTAGTATCATGAATTACACTAGTAACGCCATCTGGCAGCAAACGGTAGAATTTTATAGGCAACTGAACTTACGCTCCCTTTTATGATGCTGTTTTAGTAGCGCCACCTTACGGAGCCTTATCGAATTAACACAATCTTTTGTTTGTATTTACATTGTACACAGTGCACAGTGTTTTTTGACTTTGTGTCATTCTAAAGTTATCAGGTTAAAGGCTGTTGACTTATTGTTTATTCAGATTCTTGATAGACCCCTGCGATATAAAAATATTTTTATTTCAGTTCGATAGCACTAGATATCAAGCATATAAATACCTAACCTTGAAGTTCAGCCGCCATTCCTCAGCGAAGTAGTGCAAGGTGCAGTGCTCGTACAAGATGTCACGTATTCGGACCACGTTTTCGTTCGTGGAGCTCCTCTGTCTCCTTCCGAACGAGTGGAAGGATCATCCTGAGGGAGTTACCAAGATTATTCTGTCATCAGAGTTCCAACATCATCTTCAGAAGCACAATACCACTGAGGGACTGGTCATTTGCATTGATAGTGTCACTGCAGAATCTAGAAATCACTGTCACGCTGTTTGGTTCCGGAAACAGGACGAAGAGATTGAACCGGATTTAATGAATTATTACCCTCTGAATATCAAGATCCATCAAGCTGTTGAGATGTTTCGGATTTGAGCGGCTATAAATTGTAAGATATTTTATTATTTATATTATACAGTGACAAATGTTCTAGCTTTATATCAGCACAGATTTGACTTTAAAATAAATTTGATTCTAAATAATTTATAAACATTTGCGTTATATTCTAAATATTGTATGTTTATGAAATTCTAATAACATATTTTCATACAACATTAATAATTTACGTGTCTTAATTTTGATAGATCATTTTAGCCTATGATTAGAGAACCTATATACTAACAGAATTTTCCTTTGTTGCAGATTTACTTAGAAAATAATATGCGTTTGATACTAAAAATTATGCTAAGTATTTTATCTAATAAAACCAAATTGTTTATTTAGTATTCTTTTAAATTAATTATCGTAGACATCAGTACAAAAATTACCCAAACTAGAACTTAGTTTGAACATTTGCCCATTTCGATATACTGCTCCAATAATCTATTTACTTCACTGATCTTATCAAAAATCTTCACAAGAAGCTTTTCGCTTGTAATATCTGTATAACTTTCTTCAGTACTGTTCAAAGAAATTGCACTGTTAAATATCGAAGATCGTATATCTGCAAATTGAACATCTCCATTGTGCTGCGGAATGGATTTGATGTAAGAAGATCTCATTTGTTGGCGTAATTTGATATAAAGAACCGCGTCGTCGTAGGTGTCTGTAACAAAAACCGTTCATTTGACCTCGATAGTCTAGACGATCAGTGCCATTTTTTTTGCTCGAGCGTCAATGTGTTTAGAGGTGCATAAATTTCTATTAAACATGACAGCAGATGAATGACTTACTGGCTTTATATTCGACGGTGACTGGAAATAATGGCCAAATTTTGCATGGTTTACTTTTGTTGATATACGTCGAAAACTTTTTCTCTACCATAGGATACGACACCATTGTTTGATTTTCATGGTACGAAATCCACGTGGTTGGTACAACTGTGAACTTGTCTGTTATCCAATATGGCGATCTTAAGAATTGTATCGCACAGTAATGCTTTTTAGGCTCCATCTGTAGTAAGCGAAACAACTATTACTTCTATAAGATAAAAACTGTATTTGTGAATAGTCTTAGTAACTTTAAAAATTAATTACCAGAAAATAAGAGCACTGTATTCCACTGAAACACTATGCACACTGCCGGATAAAAACGTGCAACGTAAGATTAATATTCGTGTAAACATATCCACCTACATGATAAAACTGACTATAGTTACTAACAATTCTCGTGACTTGAGATCTAACCGGATTTCGCTATAGCTGAATACTTAACATATTAATTATAAAGATTAACATCAATTTTGAATAAAATTAATCCATTAATTTTGATGTCTCATTTATATGCAACGTCTAAAAATCATATTATTAGATATCGAAGTTATAGGATTTTCAAATTCAACCTCATTACAAACATTTTACACAAAAGAGTTTTAGCACATGCTCTTCTCAAATCTAGAAGACAACCTAAATACAATTAAGTGTGAACTGTTAGATCTTTGTTAACTTTTGGACACAAGAAATGCTTCATTAGGACTATCTATGGTTTATTTTTTCTAAGCGAAACAACAGTTAGGGTCAACACTTTATTCTTTTGACAAATGTAAACTATACTATAGATTCTAGTAGGTCTCCATCAAAAGAATCAGGAAAACCAAAGATATGCCCATAGCAGCCAAGATAAATATTAAGTCAATGCTGGTCTTGAAATAGAAACCAAATCTTTCACATAATTTCTTCAGTTGATCTTGATTTTGTATCGACTTTATCGGCACACTAGAAACAAAACTAAATATAGTTACCCTTGAACATCAGATGTTATCGGTAAGTCAACGCTCTACTTACGATTGAGCAACCGGAATTAGATAATAAGCCGTTCTATATTCGCTTTGACACACTTTTACAGTATAGTCTTCTAATGACCGTTCCATTGTATGCATATTTCTGTCATTGGTATCAAAAATAACGTCTATGACATGCGAACCCATTAATTCTCTGGAACATCAAAATACTGTTAGTGTACCGATAAATTTATCGAATTCGATTAAATAAATAACACTCACTCTGTAAATACTTTGTCGAAGAAATACTGCATTCCATTTCTGTTTTGGCGCTGTACCAACATCGCTGGTTGGTTCAAAATTTGTAGAACTACAGATTTTCCTGCATTAGACTTCTTAATCACTTCCTAAATCAACGGGATCAGAAATTTTTGTAACCCATGGACAGGCCATTCTTCGGGAACAGCGATTGTCTCTGTTAGCTTCACGTATTTAGTCACTAAGTAACCAGACATATTTGGACCCGAACAAACGACTAAATTAAATCAATATGTAAACCCGCTTTTATATTGAAGATACTCAAGGACAGCGTGAAGTTGAATATTAATTGCCAAGATGAATGAAAATGGATACGTTATTTGCTACATTCCATAGTAACAAACACGCATAAAAATTATCGCGGGCACTTCCCCGAACCGGCAGACTAGACGGCGTCTAACAGTGAGTCAGCCGTCAAGGCTAAATCGCCGCGTTATAAATTAGATACATGCGTTAAAGATTTGAAATTGTAATGACTTCAATAAGTTTTGTAATGATAGCAAAAAATTAATAGAATCTTCGTAGCTCCTAGGCATATTAAGCTCCGCATTTTTTGTCAAGAAACTAGTTACCATGCAGTGACTGACCTAATACCCTTGGGTCAGTACGTTCGTCTACCTCGTAACTGCGCAAATAATTTAAATTAAGAGCATATAAATCGTTGCAAAGGTGTAAACAGTCACTGACTTACGGTAATGAAAACAAAACTAACCTATTACAATATTTAGCTATGCAAAATTAAAGCTTGTGCATTTCATGGAACAATACTTTAGATAAAACTTCAATGATTACATCAGGTCATAGCATATCAGTTAAACTTGAACTCAGTTAATGCGCAAATCTTATCAGTGTTATGACTTAAGCGATTTGTTCTTAAACATATCGAGTTGCTAATCGAAAAAATAATTTTTAATTAATTAGAAGAGATAACATTTACAATTTGTAGTGAATAATTTAGCATAAGTAATTTTACAGATGACTGCTAAATTTAATATGGAATAGGTACGAATTTTTTTACAATTTAGTTACCGACGGTTGAGTTACCGACGGTCAATGTACCGACAGCAGATAAATTGTCGACTGAACCATTTGTAGCTACGGCTTAGAATGAAATATTTTTTATGATTTTATGTAAAGAAAAATTAAATAAATAAGAACATGGTACAAAATTTTATTTTATAGTATTACAGCGCAATGCTTGTTACTAACTGGTTCTTATCATAAAATAGGTATTACATTTTCCTTAACGTTTATTATTTTCAGCATCAATATGGTCCATTGTAAAGGGAATAACAGTCATTGTCACTAAATATGTAATCTTAGCGTACACAATATTAATACACTAACATAAAAAATAGTCACAAGAGCACAATAATTTTAAGATATTTTCTTTGTTCACTGTACAATTTTAACTTATAAGTACGAGCTATTTGTATGCAAACAATGCCGTTAAAAATGTGCATTAATTCAGTGATGTCATGGGTATACTTAAACACTCGACGTGGAACCAAAAAACCTACTTAAAAAGTCACTTGACTTGTCTTTTTATGGCTGACGACTAATTTAATATTGCGAAATGTCAAAACTATTAAAATCACTATCTACCAATGCAAATATTTACTAATTAGTATCAGATTATAAGATTAGAGGAAAAGAATGATTTAAAAATATAATGAGATCATCATTAAAAATATAATGAGATTTAAAAATATAATGAGATCATCATTAATTATCAATAATCTAAATATCTATTAGTAAAACTTTTGTCGAGGTTTCGAACACGTGGGTGCATTTCGCGATTAGTATCCAGTTTGGCCTTCAGAGGGCCAATTTTCATCTCTTCAAGAGCTTTCATTGCTGCATCGATCTTATTCTCAGCGTTTTTTATTGCCCATTTCTCGTACCTTTGAGCAAGAAATCTTAGATTAGATTTATATTACTATTATATTATAAAAATAATCTAGTGTAAGTCAAAGACCGGTCAAACTTCTAACCTAGAAACTGGCAAGTTTCCAATCATAAATCTAGAAAAAGTGTATGTAAACTCACGTTTTTTTTGCTTCTTCCGAGGTCATTGTATTAAGCCGCTCCCTCATGTCTCTTCTGAAATTATAAACACGTATTACACCACTGTTTTACCGTAACTCACTGGGTAACTTTGTAACTTACATTACCGACAATTGATAAAATTTTACCGGTAAGTAGAACCATCTGCAATGCTCAACAACTGAGTACACACTAAATACTAACCTACAACTTTATCACCGAGGTTATCACAGTAAAACTGTTGTAATTTAAATTTAACGTTTAAGATTAACGGGTTATAAAACACCAAAGTAGTTTCTAAGAGCTTATTTTACACCGGTCGTTATCGTTCCGCATTAGATGGAAGCTCGTGAAACACTAACGTACTTGCGAGTCTGCCATAAGTCGACATTAATATTAATCGCATTGCGCTCAGTAACAAAACACGGGATCTGCAGATCTAAATATTTATCGAAACTGTCACAATTGCGATTTATGAAAGTCACATTTGTTTAGTCAAGCGAATGTTTAATGTTAATCTTTTTTTAACTTCCCGCTAAGAAAATCAATGATTTTCGAAAAATCGGGAAGTTATTGGTTTTACCCCGTTTTACAAAAATCGAGTTTTCATCAGATCTTGACGTTTTAAAGACCTAGGAAGCTTCCCTGAATACTCCCGCGAGGGTGTCACCCTGTCTGTATGTATGTGTGTGTGTGTGTGTGTGTGTGTGTGTGTGTGTGTGTATGTAAGTATGTGACCCGCTTATAACTTTTGAACGGCTTGACCGATTGAATCCTACCAAACGGCATTCCAAAGAGTTCCACTGAACTTAGATTTCCTGAAAATTTGAACCGATTCCGACCGGTAGATTCCGAGAAATTTAAAAAAAACTAGGAAAAAAATTTTTTTCAAAAGTGGTTTTTTTGGAATAACTTTTGAACGGCTTTACCGATCGATTCCAAAAACTAATCAGCTCTTAAACTTGAAAAACCACGTCGATTGCCGCAAACCGGGTCAAAATCGGTTGATTTGTTCGTGAGATATCGTGAACGAAAGAAATGGAAAAAATTGAAAAAAGTGATTTTTTTTAGAAAAACTCCAAAAATTTTTATCTGATCAATTTCCAATTATAAATCATTAATAGGAGTTGAAAAACTGCATCGATTGCCGCTAACCGCGTGGAAATCGGTTAACTCAATCAAAAGTTATAGCAGATTGAAAATTTAAAAAATACTGTTTCATTGTACTTTTATCAGACTTTTGAGCTCGAAGAGCTCAAAAGCATCAAACTGCTTTATCTTTATGCTTGAAGAGTTTAAAATAACAAAAAATCGATTTTTTGAGCTCGAAGAGCTCAAAAACATCGTAACTTACAATAGCTTAATGATTGAAATTAGCGGGAAGTTGCAGGGATGGCCTTTAGGGTCGACCGTTTTCCAAATTTTTTTTTTTATCTCTTGCTGGTTTCCCAGCTGACCTCTATGATATACATGTACAGCCAATGTTTGTTCAGCAATGGGACGAGTATTCCACGGGTCGAAGACAATCTAATGTCTTACCTGGCGCAAATAAAGCGAAAATATTCGACCACGGTGGGACTCGAACCCATGCCTGGCCAGTACTCTAGTCCGAAGTCTAGCACGTTAGCGACTCGGCTACAGTACTGATTTAATGTTAATCTTAAAATAAAAAAGAATGCACTAGGTACTTACTTTTATCTGGACGTGCGCAGGTAAAATGTGAGTGATACACTGCACACGCGTTTATATACCGGTGGCGCTTTTACGAAACAGGAATTTTGGGGTCGCACAGTTCAGAACTCAAGATCACTTGTAGGGCGCGTAATTTAAGATACAATGCACTTCCTCAGTTATTTACGCAGCAATTTCACTACCGAAAAATAAACGTAAAAACAAGTTTTAAATTTTACATTTTTAGGTGATTAAAGTTCACTTACATCGCGCGTGATTCATTCTAATACCAGGCCTCAAAGTATACAATAATGACGCGTAATCTAGATTTATTTCTTCACAGAATTAACTTGCGCTAGAAATGAATTTTTGGGGTTGTTTTTTGATACTATTTTAAAAATGTAAAATTTAAGAGAAGGTGTTTCTAAATTTCGACTTCAGAAACAATCCTAGTACCGCAAGTTATATACAGGTTGTAATTGCGCTACTCTCACTCACATGCGCTAAATAACCATAGTTACTTGTACGAGTTAAGTTATCCAAGTCGGCTAGTTAAGTATTTCTTTTCTATTCTACCCACTTTGTAACCTAACTAAAGTTTTGTATCGATTAATCTTACATTGTCTGCATGTTAGTCCTAAGATATATTATATAAATATTGTATTCTCAAGTAAGCGAATTTTGTAAATTCTTTTTGAGAAATAAATTTCTTAAACCATAAGTGCAGCCAGGCGATTATTCCGTAAATATAACAGATATTAGAAAACTTCAAACTGATATCGAAAGTGCGTTATCCAATGAGTAAAATAACATTATTAACTTTTTTTGAAATAATCGAAAATCTCCCAAACATTAACTCCAAACCCTCCCCATACATTTAGTACGCCGTTCGCTGAAAAACTAGTTTAATACAGTCTATTCATTTCACCGTTATCAAATGATTCATGAATTGTTTTATTTTATCCATTTATCCATATCCAGTTTATTCGTGCAAATAATGAATCTCAAACAGTTTTATCTCTTACGACACCGACGTTCTTTGAGGGGTGAGTCGTCGTATTAAATGTATGGTAGCATTTAAACTTAATATTTTTAATATTACTTCTTTTATTTAAAAATAAATATTAATGTAATTTTACTCATTGGGTAACGCACTTTCATTATCAATTTGAAGTATTCTGATATCTGTTATATTTACTGAATGATCGCCTGGTTACACTTAACGATTACACCCTGTATACGTATTGGTACGTGTTCGTATGATGATTATCTGAAGTGATATATGGAATGGATGATATTAAATTACTCATCTCGTGGTTAAATGGCGTATTTATATTTAAATGCTGACTCATATATTTTATGCATAAAATTTATTAACTAGAATCAAGAGCATTGAAGACAGGTTACTTTGTATGGATGGTTCCAGAAAAAGTAACCCAATTGCTTTTGCGTGTATTTATTTGAAGCAAATCGTTATGACCTATAGATATTACAGTTATCTCTCTCTGTTATAGGTCTCTTATAATCAAAATCCTAAGAATTCATTTCGTTTGTGTAATCATACCAATAAACGTATGAATTCTATCGCTAGTTTCGGATTTATCGTAATTTCCAAGATGTTTATAGGGCATACGTAATAACAATACTTAAAAAAAGTAATCAAATAACTCAAAAATGTACAGTTACGATATCGACAATAATAAATTATATAAGTAAAACGTAAAGAGTGTCACAATCTGAAGGAAAAAAGAGTTAGTTACATCCCAATATCTCACGCATTCGCAATATCTCATTCGAGATATGATAGTTTTGTCGCTTGTCATGTATTTATCGTCTATTCTGTCATGCGTTAGTCTCATACATATGTGTTAGAACGTGACAGCTGTAATGACGATGAAATCGCGATTATAAGCCCACAGGATAAAATAAGTTTTTTTTTTTTTCTTTTAGCATGCTTTAAAAGTGGGTAATTTTTGTTTTAAAAGTGTGCAGAGTGATACGTTTCTGCACTAGAGCATTTTACTTTCCAAGTATGTTTTTTTATTTATTTTTTACGATAAACAATTAAAATTTGGTTTTAAATGGATTTATTACACAATTTCTATTCTGATATTTAATTCCCCATTTCATAAATAACGATACTTTTACGTACATTGATGATTAAATTATCCCTCAAGAAATACTATAAAAGTATATATTTATAGTCATGTTTTTGTTTTAATATACATGTATTTTACTATCCTCGTATTCGAAATGAAAAGTAGAGTGTTTAAAGGTGAAAGGCACCATTTCAGTCTCGGACTATTGGCAATCTCACTGCGTGAGAGCCTTTCATCCCTTGGTTAATAATCTGTTATATTTTTACATATTTATCATTAGCATACACATGTAAATTGGCTACGATATTACCTCGACAACAACATTATGTAATATAAAGGACTACAGAACAAAACAAAAACATTCTATTCACAAATACATTTGAAGAGCTGTTTTATACCCCACGTGTGAAATTGAAACCATAAAAGATACAAAGGGACGCTTGATGAATTGCGGTGTTAATACCCCCTTTAATGTATTCAGTCTGTAAACATGGCTATATGACGGTAAGAATTAATTAAAGTCATTTATTGTGAGAATAAACACGTTTTTTGCTGTAAATTATATGATTCATTAATCATGGTGACCGGCGGTGAAGTATAGAAACATGTTGTTCAATAAATTGTTTACAAGCTTTTTCGCTTCGAAATATTAAAACAGTGTTTTTACATGAAAGTTAACATGGCCCAGCGAATTTAGCTTTTTTCAGCCTCAGAGCGTTTACACATATTTCAGATATCGGATGTCGAATACGACCCCTAAGAAGTAAAAATATAAAAAGCAACTTTTTATATTTATTTATTCATTGTTTAAATATTTAGTGTTCAAAAGATTGATGTCGTAATAGGGCACTTTTTAGTAGCTGTTTTTTTCCAAGGACCATCCAACATTGGATAGAACAATGTGAAAACGCTCAATGTGTATTAGTTTATTTCTAAGCTATTCTAAGGAGTGAGAAAAGCCACAGTTTGTTTATTTGCTATTAGAATTTAGGATCACCAATAGAAGATACATTTCACATACTATAATTTACATACTAAAAGAGCACATTTATAATTGATCCCCCACTTAAAGGCAATCACAGCATGCATTTTAATTTTTTTAAATTAAGACTCAGAATAAGAGCTTAATATAAATTAGAAAAAGTACAAATGATACTAATTCACAAACCACCTTCTTAACAGCCTGTATACATGTATGTATTGCTAGTCAATAAAACGGAATGTAGGTCTATACCCTAATCAAGTAATCACCAACAAGTGCGAGGCTAATTAAAGTAATTAGTTCATCAATTAGCAGAATCACCAGTTTCGGGCGTAAGCCGTTAAGAAGATTACAGTCCCGTCGGATCACTTACATACTAGACGGAGCATACACGGCTCGCAGTTACCACACTTTGGCGCTCATACTAGGACTGATTTTAATTTTGTTGTTGTTTTTTTCGTTACATTTGGGTGAAATTTGGCTGGTTTGAAAAGGAATTCTGGGTGGAATAAATACGAAATCCCAAATTAAAGACTAAAAAATTTATACAATGTTACTAAAATAGTTGGGGATCCGTTTAAGGGCATATTCGGCATCGTGATCTGATTAGGAAAAAAAGAGGACAAAATTTTTTTTACGCGTTTTTTTTGCTTTTGAGCAGGTAGTCCAAGTCAGTTAACCTCCATACAAAGGCCAAACATTATTATTTTCTTCTAGGTACTGTTTCCTAGTAAAACCCCTACAAAAAGATGAACTTCAGTAACTGGGTACGGCAACTGGGATGATTGACAGTTATAGGTAATATGAGAATTATTTCAGGCAATGATTTTCCTATTACGTACCTGTTTTTGTCCACTGTTTAAAAGTTTTTCAATGAATCGAATTTCATTAAAAAAGGCTTTGGCAAAACGCTTTTTGCAGTAAACTTCAACCTCAGCTCCCTCGGCTAACTAAGTTTAGTTACTTTTGTGTGGATATTTTATAGTTAACATTAAGAAGGTGTTTTGTTAATTAGTATCATTTGTACTTTTTCTAATTCCGTTTTATTGACTAGCAATACACGTATACAGGTTGTATGGTGATGTCGTGAGTTAACTTATGCAGTAAGGTCGGGTTTCTTTGGCTCTGGAGGGTATCTTTGGACATTGGGATTTGGGATTAGCTCGGTGTGGGTTTTATTATTATATTATTTATTAGATCCTTCTCTCTGCCTATGTTTTTCACGTCTTTCATGACATCGTATTGTCCACAAAATGTATAATTAGTGGTGGGTGCTGTAGTCAGTTCCGTATTACATCAATTATAATTAATAGTCCAAATCACTCTGTAATTATTCAAAGACTATGTACCGTGGTCTTAGAAAGATTATGTATTTGTTTTGTCACTGAAGAAATCCAATTATTACTTGGTATCTTGTAGTTATATTAGACTACTTTACTTCTTCGTCGAATGATGGTGCCTATGGCAGTACCTTCAAGTATCTTTTGGTGAGGCAAAATAAATGAAGAAATATGTTTTTACTATTTAAATGTTAATTCAATCAATTTATCTGCTAAGTTTCCTAAAAATATCTCACGGGACAGCTTCCATGGAAATTGAACTAAAGAAATTGATTGAGGTAAAATTAATTAGCTGAGTGGTGTTTCTGTTTTTATATCAGGATCATCCTCATGACAAAAACAGATAGGTACAAACCTGTGTAATCAGTGGAACAGAATAGAAGACCTAGTGCACATATTTGTACAATGCACTAGCCGCCAAGTCGAGCGGAAAAACATTTTAGGAAATATTTTGGACAGTAACCATAACATACATTGCTTTCTCAACCGTTATCAGAAGGCGCTGATAAATTAGTTCCATATTATTAAAAAAATCTTGCACTTAGGTCTGAGGGTTATTTATGTGTGTCACACATGAAATCTGCTTTAAGACTAACATCGTCACCACGAGTATACGGAAGGCACTATAAAATTAAAAATTAAAAAAATCTGGATCATGAGTTAGTATATCTATACGTACAACAACTTATGGTTGTCACTACCCTCAGAAATAAGGATTTGACATAGAAGATAACATACAAATTATACATCATTAAAATATAGGTATCCATATAGGTAGGTACGTACACTAGATACTTGGTATCGCAAAGCACGAGTTATTTAGAAAGTTTAAAACTTTTCGAGTTCGACTGCTGAACGACATCATTCATCATAAGTTCACAACAGTCTGGAACACACCCCACCACCACCTACGCTTCAACATTGTATTTGCGACACGGGAAGCATATATTTCCCAGTTTTCCTCCAGAAGGTTATGTAGTATAGTACTCGTAGTAGTATGTTCTTTAACATTTACGGTTTTAGTAGAAATCCGTATACTTACATAATTAAATCTATTATAGATTTATTAAAACCAAAAACACACTTAAATAATAACAAACGTAGAATAAAATGTAATCTTAAATCTATTAATTGTTAAGATAGACGTTGTAGAGGCCAATTAGCCCTAATAGCTAATACCCTACGCTCGCGTTCGATGTCCGCGTCGTCACGCATATCGTCGGTGACCAAGTACCCAAGATACTTAAAGGAATAAACCCTCCTGAGTTGTACGCCATTCAAGCGAATGGGTGGGACGTATGATGGGCACTTGCTCCCCGCCTTAAAAACCATGTACTCACTTTTCGCGACATTATATCGTAAGTTATGTTTTTGGGCATAAGACTCGCACTTCTCAATTAGTACTCTTATACCACCGATCGATGGGCTCAACAGTACCATGTCATCGGCATAACTTATATTATTAAAGCACACCCTATCTATATGACAACCAACATGAGTACTGCTGAGCTCACCGATCAGGGCTGCCTCACCCCGCACTCGAGTCCGTAGTCGTCGGACATCACGTCACCCCATTATTCTTAGTTAAAATAAGAATACGATTTTTTTATTGCACCATACTACAGGTTCACTGTAACACAAAATAAAATATTTCATAATAAAGACATAATAATTTATACATATGAAAAACGCCCCAATATTTCTATTGGGCAAAGGGTTCCAGTCTCAGCGTGTACTGGGCCGAGATGCCCGGCGCTGGTTTTCAGACCGGTCCCAGACTAGGGTGATCGGTCGGAGGATAGCATAATTACCAATTACAATTATATCTTAGCCTAGGAGGAGCTAGGAGCTGTGTAGGGTCCCGGAGAGGAGCAGTAAATTTAAAACTCCCTCTAAAGAACGCCGTTTTATGATTAGGCACAACCAGTTTGGTGCAGCTTCTCAGTATCCTGATGCGTGAGTCCTTGACCCATGTTAGCTTTTCATACAGATTATAGGGCCTCTGTAAGTCTAAAATCTTCCTAACTGTATACGCTAGATGTTGCTGCCTTCGGTTTTCCATATTTAACACTTTTTTTATCGTTAAGAAAATGAGTAATGTGCATGTTAGCAGTCAGGGCATTAGTGTGTCGAGCACTAGGACGTCAATGTGCATGTTAGCAGTCACGGCATTAGTGTGTCGAGCACTATTAGGACATCAAGTTAATCTTATAGTTAATGCGTAGGTACCTTGTTATTTAACTCTTTATTTTCCTAAAGCAATACCTAATAAATAACAAAAGTTCGCATTCCAAAACTAAGTCACATTAACTAACATTACATCACAGTACCGGAAACGGGTATACCTCAAATCGAAATACCAAATTATCATTAAAATATCGCGTGTTTCACCGGCATAAATGGCTTGCCTAGCCACGCCGTCACGAGAAGCGGAAACTTTGCCTGCTCCTTGGCTACAGTACAAAAGTACAGTAAATCAACTTAAAAGGATTGCATTACGATATGAAGTACTGTTTTGCTGACTTAAAGCATGGCGGGCTTAAAGCGAAAACTTTGCCTGCTACAAGCCACAACACAATAATCATGACTACATGCTAAACAGCGCAGAAGGCAGCCACCAATTTTTAAGGGTTGTGCACTAGTTTTCACATTACCCAGTTTTACCTGTGCAATTTGTCCTGTGGTACTTACTGGCAATGTTTCGTTTATGAGAGATGTGCAACTGCTTTGTTCTTTATATATATAGACTGTGTTACGACCATGAAACTTCATGAAATATGGCACGGTAAGGTGCTACTTGATACACGGAATTTGTAACGATGACGAGTGAAATACATTTGTCATTCTACTAAGGGGCCTGCAGCTTACTTCACTTCACTTGTTTTTATGTCTTCTTCTTCTTATTCCTCAGCGAGTATGCGCCCACTGTTGGGTATACGCCTCTCCAAATCTCCTCCAACCAGCCCGATTTGCTGCTTCTCTCCTCCAGAGTGTTCCCGCAATCTTTTTGATAGCATCCTTCCAGTTGGAGGTCTGTTATATGGTCATGTTGAACGAGGCCTCAACGCTATAACACGCTTGCTCCAGTCCAGGCCCATTTCAGAGTAGCAATCCTGTGATACGATGATGATCACGTTTCATGAGATACAGCCTGGTAACAGACGGCTGGACGGATGGACGGACAGCGAAGTCTCAGTAATAGGGTCCCGTTTGATCCTTTGGGTACGGAACCCTAAAAATATTGAGTTTTTTTGCAACGGCTGCTCATTTACTTGAACCTGCAGGGTTTCTTTATGTCTTACGAGTATAATCTTTAAAGTATGAGTAATCCTCAGTTGTTCTACATTAGTGTACAGGCTGGAACCTAAATGGTCGCGCATTTAAGGTTTCAAAAGAATTGCATAAGGCTTGTGTAGTACAAGTACATGAACTAAAGTCAAAAAGACTCAATTCCCTCCATTGGACTAGACCGAACTATTCCCTAATGATTCTGCTCTTAGTACATTTTAGTACCTGCACTATACTTGCCAACTTTGCTAACGCCACAACGCGATTGGTTGGTGAGTTCGCATCACGGGCGCGATTGATCGCAACCAATTGCGTTAGACTGTACGATTGACTCGAATTCGTGAGTGACACCACTGAACTAGCACCATTCTTAGTGGCCGTAAGGCCCGTCCGTAGATATATGTCAATGCTTTCAATACGTCACCAATTTTATCAAGGAAATTGACAGATATAGCATCAGTATCAACGCCGCCTCAATATGTTCGCAACAGTAATGCACATGCAGTTAACATCGGAATGTCACCTTAACATCAGGCGGCTCGTAACCGTAGGTAAGTATTATACGAGTACCTACATGAAAACTCCAATTTGTATTCATAGCAGTACCTAAATGGTTGAACTTACATATATCAAATGCAATTACAAGAGCAAATATAAAAATGTGTAGGTATTTACATGTTTTTATTTAAGCAAAGGGCGTATTTAGGAGGTTATTGATATATTGGTGCTTAATTTAAGTACCTACTTCACCTTTTGTATACTCCCTGAAAAGTTTTAGTTTGACAGTATATATGAAAACCATGAGTAATTAATGTAATTATCTATCAATTCAGAGACTTTGCTAAAAAAATATTAAATTACGCCCCCAAACGACATTGATGCGGATTCTGTTTTTAATAATTTGATATGGTTTTCATCTTGTTTTTCACGACCTTGACCGTGAACACCAAAAAGCGTTAGTGGCTCACGCTCATTAGTGCTGACGAAATGCGAACAGGAGTTATATCATAAGGCATTCGCTCGCACTAATTAGTGCGCGTGAGATGCTTGGTGTCAAAATCAGATGAAAATCATATCAAATTATTAAAGGACAGTTGGCCTCACTTTACTACACCGAATTCTAAATACGATTTTAGAACGCAGTTTGTATATAAAATACAAGCGCGACATATCACATTGATATCATATTTTACGTGTCTGAAGAAGTACCTATTCAGAGCGGAAAGTTATATTTTATTTTCCGTGGTGCACTCATTTGGCACGTTCGTTCGTTAAATTGCGCCGCGTTCCTCGTTCATTTGCTGAAAGTATTGAAACTGCAATAATACGGTAGGTGGTTGGAATTCGAATTCGATACCTACTATTATTTTAACAATACTTTTATAATTACATTGATACTTTTTATTATTTTTATACAGAATGGCATTTTAGAAAGTGTGCCAATGTAATATCTGCTCTAGTCAGTTTTGGCCGAAAGTTAATTAGAATTGACCATATTGAAAATTAACCATAACAAATTGAACCGTAACCTGTAACCGACCATTGCGGTTTACGGTTCAATTTGTATTGGTTAACTTTCTATATGGTCAGTTCTAATTAACGTTCGGCCAACACTGGATCAAGTTCTGTATGAAAGGGAGGCAGCTACCTGTTAGAAAGAGATTACAATAGCTAGAGTTCCTATATTACATTCTCTAGCATAATTGCGAACAGGGAACCTACCACTTCGATCGTTCATTCATCTATTTGCCCTTATAGAAGAGTCCTTTTAAACTATCACTGCACCAACTTTGATGTGACTAAAGCTCGGAACCGGTTTAAAAAATAGCGGTCAATACCGGTTTATTTTGGTTTTACTCAGCACTTTCGTAAGAACGCGAACGTTTTAGAAACTTTATTGCAACCTAAATTAACCAGTTTATTCGACGAGCGACGAGACCGCCGGCCGGCCTGATAATGTGCCGCGTAGACAGAGACACTGACATAGGAAGAAACCGGTTTTTATTATTCTAAACCGGTTTATCTGACAAGAACTTTATTTTATTTATTTTATTTTTATTTTATTTTAGTATATGGAAAACCAACAGCGCTATATATATTTAGAACTTCCAATAGAATTACAGAGCCAATTACAGGTTCTCACTTATAAAAATACAATAAATTATAAAAAGTTTTTGCCCATCTTAATTTACACATACAAGTTCCTACAGCATAAGAACAGATCTATATATATATATATGATTATTTTTACAAAAAATAAATTAAAAAAAGAAAAAGTAGTTAAATCCTGTGAGTACATATTCAACAATGCACCGAGCCTTGTCCTGCGCCAGAATTATTGTCACCCATGAAGTGTCTAATTAATTTATTTTTTATTACTGCTATGCTATCATTATATATGTCGATATCACAATTTATAGAAACTTTATTTAAACTCATGCCTGCCCTGCATATGAAACTGTTTTTCCTATACCTAGTAGTAGCTTGGTAATTACTAATGGGACGAAAATGCCTTAGCCTCCTTGACGGAATATTAAAAGAGATCTTATTAAGCAAATTTGGACAATCTACATTACCTTTAATAATATTGACTAAGTACACTATATCTGCAATTTCACGGCGCTTAACAAGTGGGATCAAATGATGTTTCTTACACAGCTTGAGATAGTCGATAGAACTATAGTTGACTCGCATTTTATAACAAAGAAATTTTATAAATTTTGACTGTAATCTCTCAACCCTATCAACATAAATTTGATACTGAGGATTCCATATTTGAGATGCGTATTCTAGTTTGCTTCTCACGTAAGCGCAATACAAGATTTTCAGAGTTTTAGGATGGGTAAAACAAACTGAACTACGCATTATAAAACCAAGTGACCTGGAAGCTTTACCTACTATATTATCAATGTGTTCACTAAAAATAAGTTTGGAGTCATGAATAATACCTAAATCGCTCATGCTTCCAACTCGCTGAAGAATGTTACTTTTTAGTGAATATGGGGTACAAATGTTATTTAATTTACGAGAAAAGGTTACTGTAAAACATTTAGTGGGGTTCAAATCTAATTTGTTTATAATACAATAGGCATCCAGCCTTCTTAGATCAGATTGTAGTGCACATGCATCAGCCGGTGAGCTAATTTTAGCAAAAATTTTCATGTCATCAGCAAAGCTGAGCAACTTAGAGAACTGGAAGCAGCTACTTATGTCATTAACAAAGATGTTAAATAGAAGTGGGCCCAATAAAGACCCTTGGGGGACTCCACTTGGGATAGATACCCAGCTCGACATATAATTATTAATCACCACCGACTGGCACCGATTTTTTATGTACGACTTAAACCATCTTAAGAGATCCCCTCTAATACCAATCAAGTAAAGCTTAGATAATAGAATATCATGGTCAATACGATCGAAAGCTTTACTGTAATCTGTATAGATAACATCCACCTGATGACCATTGTCCATCAACTCAGAGATAAAGTCATTGAACAGAGCCAGGTTAGACACCGTGGACCTACGTTGTATGAAACCATGTTGAGTGTTATCTATACAATTTCTTAATGCTGACGAAATCTGCATGTGGACTATTCTTTCTAATACCTTGGCCAAGATACATAATTTAGAAATCGGTCTGTAATTGGAAACATCTGTTTTTGAACCTTTTTTTAAAACTGGAGTTATGAAAGCCGATTTCCAGATCGCGGGAACGGTACATTCCGCGAATGAACGACGGAACAGTAGTGAAATGGGTTTGGTTAATGCTTTGGCGCAGTTTATGTAAAACAAGGCTGGCACCTGATCGGGGCCAGCTGATTTATTAGGATCGAGGCTTAGCAAGAGTTGGGTAACCAAGTCACCATCAATAGAGATACTGGCTATATCGCTAGCCGAGTCGGTATATTTATTAACGTTGCTACAACCATGCGGATCGCTTGCGGCAGGGATTCCAGAATCTAGGAAACTTGCTTTAAAATAATCAGAAAACGCATTGCAAATATCAATCCCTGAATTCATAGTAACGCCACCATAACGCATACAACTTGGTATTCCAAAGGACTTTGAACGAGATTTTATAAAAGACCAAAATAGCTTTGGATTTTTACTCATATTATTTTCAATCGTTTCAATATAATCCAAGAAACATCGCTTTTCCATACGCCTAACTCTTTCCCTCTGACACTCAAAGGATAGCAAATCACACCTGTTACCATATAACTTAAATCTACGATGGTACTTATGTTTTTCTTTGATGGCTTTCTTTAGCGAGGATGAATACCAAACTGGATAGGAGTTTTTGGAAATCAACTTATGAGGTACATACCTTTTTCTTAACTCTTTAAATTTAGAATAAAAATAATCAATACACTGGTCAAAAGTACGACTAGAGAACTCGACATCCCAGTCTGTCTCTAAAAGGTCTAGATTAATTAAATCATAATTGGCTTTGTTATAAAAGTATTTCATGACAGGTGCGGATTTTAGAGATGTACAAGAAACGAATGTTACATAAATGCTTAATGCCTTGTGATAAGGGTCTATGGGTACAAGCGGGTTCTGGCACTCACACACAGTCACTACGTCATTACACAACACAAGATCCAATATCTTACCATATATGTTAGACACTCCGTTATACTGGTACAAATCAAGATAATTTAGCTCATCGATCAAATTGCACTCATCTATGGAAGTATAATTAGATGGCAACAAATGTCGGTTACTTGACGTCCACACAATGCTACTTAGATTAAAATCACCGATAATTAGGAATTTATCTTCAGGATTATTAGTTATTACTTCCCCAAGTTTATCAAGAAAGTTAGAAAGCTGACTAGAAAAAGAATAGCCCTGCCCTTGTTTGCATAAGTAAACAACACATAAATGTAGCTTAATCTTTCCATTATTAACTAATAAAGTGAGCCATAAGTCCTCCGCCGAAGAATGGTAGGTAGGCTGAGGATTGACGGCTAATTCTTTCCGCGTAGCAATGATAACACCACCTCCTCGACTCTGGCCCGTGAGCGCCAGGTCGCGGTCGCGCCGCCAAACCACATACCTGTTATCGAAAAGTTCTGAATCTGCGATACCGTCAACAAGCCATGTCTCTGATAAAAATATTATATCGTAGGAGGCCAATAGAATGTTGCGATAGAAATCTATAGTTTTGGATCGAAGGCCCCTAACATTTTGATAGTAAACAGAAAGTATTCCTTTATAGTTACTAGACATTACAAGATACTAAAGATAAAACATAATAACAATTATATAAAAGATAACAATCGGAAGCAAACTTCGTCCCAATAGTGTTAAATTTATAATTTTTCTCATTTTTATACAAGGTACTTAGCAATAACAGTAAATTATTTACGTATAGAAATTTATAATCCCAACCAAGCATAGAAACTGTTCCATAAGTGTGACAAGGCAAGCAGTAACAATAGTAAGACGCGTAAGCGCAATAATTGGCTATAAGCAAAAAGGAGACAAACATATTTAGCATAACATAAACATCAAACGCATTCTGGTAATACGAGTAATAAGCGCAGGTGACAGGCCGGGCAATAGGCAGCGATAACAAACAGCATTCCACAGAGCGTACGGTTCTCAAAGTTTTACTATAATCTATAGGAAAATAAACCGCATAGAAAATATGTGTTTTTAAATAGTGTAGTACTAATTTATAATAATCACACACTACAATAGTTTGTTTAAATCTGCCTGCTTATTAATAACGAATATTTTAGACGCATCGTCCTTCCGCACGTGTATTTTCCCGTACTTCACCCATATATACATATAACCTTTCGGCTTTAGTGACGTCTTTGCAGAGGTAAGCAACTTTTTGTAATCTGGGGTTAGATGGTCGTTTATGAAGATATTCTGCGCGTTCCCAACAAAGCCGATTTCGCTAGCAATAAGTTTCTTTTTTGCACGAGCAGAAGCGACAAAATCCTCTTTTACGTAGCGGTTGATAAATCCTACAATGATCAGTTTCTCCTTATTATTGTATGTTGGCACCCGAGAAATGTAATTAACGCTTGTTTTCTGGACTGGGTAGCCAATCGCTATTGATATCTGATCGAGGATTTTGAACAAATCTTCGTTTTGCCTTTGGGGTACTCCTTTTACCTCAACGTTGTTAAGACGCTGCCACTGGTCCTTACTTAGATTATCGCCCTTGAGGGTGTCCAGCTCTTTGTTTATAGACTGAATATCGCCTTTAATACTCGTTAATTCCGATAATTTGCTCTCAGTTTTGTCCAACCGCTTCTTATGGTCATCTAGTGATGCGCTGTTGAAATCACAGGCTTTTCTGAGCTCGTCGATTTCCTTCTTTATATCCTTGACATCTCGCACAAGGCCCGGCATACCTTCAAGCTGACGCTGGATGGATTTTAGTTCCTGCATGATAGAATCAAGTGAAGCAGCCTCGGCACTTTTTAACGGCGATGACTGCTCCAAAACTCGACAATCGGGACATTTCCACTGGGCCTTACGCGAACCCAGTTTACGGTAGCCCATTTCAGTTACTCCGGCACAACAAAAACCAATTAAATTATTGCACGTAGTGCATTGGGCACAGTCATTCACTTCACTATGACACCGAGCACAAAGCATATTAACTGTTTTTTTTTTTTTTTTTTTTAGCAATTAATAAATTAAAATCGTATTGACACAGTTTGGCGACCACTGACTTTGCTGTCGGGAACTGCACGCGTGTTATCCGTAAGAGGGCTAGGAGCGGACTGATGGAAATGTATAAAGTTGTATAAAGGACCTTTATGGAAATGTTCTCCTAAAAACCGATTTAAAAATGAACGGTTTTGCGAACGAAACCGAAATTAAAAGGTTTTGCGCCAAGTACTTACATGATAACGGTTAGGAAATTTAACCGGTTTCCGAGCCTTACTCATGTGACGATGTGCCACTATTTTTATTGGAATTTACTGTTTACGGTGACACTTCCACATTTATCATGCCCATGGCTTGGCAGCCTTTAGCAGGGCTTACCGACAGTTTAGCCAAAATCCTGTATAGAAATACGGGAAACTCGCAATGCCTTTGATGTCCCGTGAATCCGTGAAAAGGCTTTGGCTTTGCTTTACCGGTGTACCCGGCATTAGTAAATGCTTGCTGAAAATGCGCCATTATTATGTGAAGTTTGAAATTCGGATTACTAGTAGGTGCAGAGCACACGAATACGATGGTGTAACTATATACCTGATTATATTATTTCCAGAAAACAACTTTTCTAGATTACTGCGACTGTAAAAAATAATAAAAAGGGCCAAAACTTGTCAGTATGATTTAAGAGTTCGCAGCAAACTCGGCCGAATTTCACCTTCCCATACAAACGGAATTCTCATTTCAAGACTACGGGTTGGATTGTAATGAAACTTTGGACATACAATGACATGAGGTATTTTTATGCCTGTAATTAGATTATATAGCTGTTAAACAAACGAAATAGTTAACGGGCTATGCTGAAATATGAACTCCAAAGTAATAACTATAAGTTTAATTATAACATATGTACAAAATTGGAGCCTAAATGTTATTGCCGCGGTGGCTAAGCTGGTAGATACGCGATCACTTGGCTGCCCCCCGCTGGTACTTCACCCGGCGGTCGCCTTGCTGGAGTGGTACGCGACAGAGATGTCGATAAAGAATCTCCGCCTCGGTCGTCACGCGTTGGGCCATAAAATACAGAAGATCGCAAATCACATTTTATATACATTCCGTAAGGGTTGGGGCACAATAGGCGCATTTATATTTTAACGTCGATGTAGAGCCGTCTATATCAGTTTTGAAATTAAAAAGCACGTCTTTTTTTAATTTTGCAACTCTTCTGCTATTTAATAAATCTTTACCGTAACGATACCAGAGTTATATAAGTATATATAACGCTGTATATGTATTATGCAGTCCCTTCTTATACCTATTACCGCCGATGTTGACGTCCACGATACGTCGTTGGTAGGTTATATGTATTTGGCATTAAGTCAGTGATTTGTTTACCAGTGGGCGCTCAATATTCCGGCGCTCGCTAATCCGGCAAGCCCCGTAATCCGGTAATTAGCGACTCAGGTGATTGATAAGCTCTATAATCCGATAGTTTACAGAGCCAAACGCTGGTTTAGAGAGCGGTTGCATTTGATAAGTAGATTTTTTTCTGTAGACCAACCAAATAAGAAAAAGAAGCGTTTTGGGGAATTAATTCACAGCAAGCCGGAAATCTTTTAATACTTTCATTTGGTCCTAAATATGTGTAATCCGAGTTTGCGCAATCGCAGGAGGTGCGCATAAATTTTGGAAGCCTTAGGAGATACATTTTTTCTTCGATTGCCAAACCACTTGATGTAGCAGGAACCCGCCATCAATTTCAATGTCACTCAGCAAAGTTTGGTGAAAAGGCGTTTTCGGATTTTAACATGATCATACCAAAAATAAAGAAAATCACAATGGCGGCCATTTTTTACAACTTTGACTATGAATTCATATTAAGTTATCTTTCGGATCCTCAGATATCAATTTTCATCATGATCAGAGCACATTTCCCGTCGGGCGTACCGTTTCCGAGCTACAAGTAAGAAATTGAAAATTGGCAAATAAATTTGCACACCTAGTGGGATTACGCAAATAAATTCGGATTACAAGCATTTAGGACCAAATGTTGGTATTAAAAGCTTTTATTTCCCATACAAATCCTATAATCCGGCAGTTCCAACAATCGGGGCATAATTTCAGGTGCCGAATTACCAAGCGCCCACTGTATTTTTATATATTGTGTAATAAAGATCGAATAAAAAAATAAAGGCAGTTCAATACGATTTCGAGAATAAGTTCATTAACCCTTCCATTAATATTCGGACTGAGATTTGTATTTAATTGAAAATTTACAAAAGGTTTTCATAACCTTACAGCTGCCACCCATTTATCATTCTAAAGCAAAACATTTAATTAACTGTAATAGAACGAGCAAACGTTTCATTAAAACAAACATTTATACAAGTAACTATCGTAAAATAATTATTTTAGCCTTTCAATGGAATTATCACTTTATGTTCAACGAACAGGATCATTTATCGAATAATAAATTAAAGATGTGAGCTTGGGTAAGTTACTTGTGTGTTTGTCCGATTTCCAGTAACCGAACCAATAAAGAACAAATTTAGTATTAAAATCACGTACAAAACTGATCGCCTCGATTTTACATCAATGTAATTTCTTTGTAAATAGCTCTTAAACTGAATTATATTTTGGAACAGTGTATGGACGAAATGTAGTATATTTAATCTGCTGTTATTTGATATTCCACACGTGTATGTGCAATCCTTAGTTTGGGCATAGAGAAATAAGTAACCATGACAGTCTGCGCCACCGTCTCCCGGCAGTTTTGGGTTCCCATACCACGTCCAACAACATATTGAAAATTGTTAGCAATCAACGGCTATGAACTATGTCTTCGACTGTTTCCCAGAAGGCATATGACTACTCCCTCCTTAGATGAACTTAGAGAAAACTTGCGTCATGACAAATAGGAAGAAGGAGAGTATACATGTAGAAAATACCATTATCGAATACGTGACCGAGTATAAATACTTGGGACAAGTCATCTCTTTTAGTGGTCACTATATAAATGAAGTGGAACGTAGAATTCAGAAAGCTTGGAACTCATATTGGTCACACAAACATATTTTTAAATCCAAACTAGAAATCACACTAAAGAAAACAGCTATCGACACTGTAGTGACACCGACCCTTCTTTACGGATGCCAAACTTGGGCAATAAACAAAGAAATTATTGACAAAATACAGAAATTTCAAAGAGCCATAGAACGAAGCCTACTCGGTATAAAATTAAAAGACAGAGTAAGAAACACTGACATTCGTAAGAGGACAAATATAATGGATGCAGCGGAAATGGCATGCCGCCTTAAGTGGCGATGGGCCGGACACACAGCGAGAGCAAAAGACGACCGATGGAGCAAAAGGGTTCTGCACTGGTACCCACCAGATGGCGGGCGAGGGCAAGGTCATCCGCTCCGCCGCTGGCGAGACGACATAACCGAGCAGGCAGGAATAGCCTGGGCCAGTCTGGCCGCCGACAGAAAGCTATGGTGTAACATGGAGGAGGCCTACGTCCAAAAATGGACAAACCCACATAATGAAACTTAATTTTAATTTCTTTTTTTGTATTGTAAATAAATAAATAAAAATGTGTTAACTCTATAATATATTTGTAACATTTATAGTTGGGTAATAAAAGGCTTTTATTATACCACGTCCAACAACATATTGAAAATTGTTAGCAATCAACGGCTATGAACTATGTCTTCGACTGTTTCCCAGAAGGCATATGACTACTCCCTCCTATAAATAAATGACAGATAAAAAAACAACCGTCGATTTCTACAACGCCCATGGTAGCTGGGTTCCTAGCCAAGATGACAATCCTACATCGACTCTTCACTTCGAAACTTCAAACGAAAAGATAAAATTTATCGAATGCTATAAAAAGACACGTGGCTAGAGTCAGACCGAAATAAGTTGGTAGCTCTTTTGACAGCCCAGAGCGTGCAAGTGTTATTTTAAACGTAAAGTTCTTATGAAATTATGACGTTTAAATAACACTTGCACAGGCTGGGCTATCAAAATCGCTGCCAAGTTAGCTTGGTCTGACTCTATTTCCATGCACTATTTAATTTTTGATTGGCGTTTTTTAACATCGATTATCATCTAAGCTAGATCCCTGGATTGTTCACTCGAGTATGTTCGGGAAGCTTTGGGAATAACAATCCCCAGGTAACTTTCAAGCATGGGAGTATTAGTTACAAACTCGATATGAGAAGCATTGAGGTTCACATAAGTTAGGAAAGCGACCACTTGAGTATCGAGTAGTTTACGTAAGTTAAGCGACAAACTATATGTTTTATTGTACAGTCGAGAAAATTGATTCTTTAGCAATTTGCGGTTCAAGTAAATTTGGTTGTACAGTCAGCATAAAAAGTAGCGGATTAAATATTAAATAACGTCTCATAAGTATCTACTATTTTATAACAGCTTGTCAAAACGTGATGTCTTTAGTATAGAATAACTAAGACTGTAAAATATATACTTACGATACTAAGCAGTCTCTGTAGTAGACGTATTACATGCGTATTGCCGACCCTAACACTCCGCATCCTCGTTGAGCTCTGGCAATCTTACTCACCGGCAGGAACTCGTGTTTTTGGCTGCGGTTTTCTCTAAGTGGAGGTACTTCCTCAGTTGGGTTCTGTTCTAGATCTGAAAGCTTGAGCGGTGCCCTACCTCACAAAGCGAGATGACACACATCTCCTTTGGACGTAGTATAAGGGTACACCCAGTCCCATAGTATAGCTCTGTTGTAGGTTGTTTTTGTCTTTTGATAGCCGCCATGCAGAATCACGGTTACGTAGGTGGTTATAGTATTTTATGCAACAGTTGTATAAGAAGGGTCAAAAAAGGCGAGTGGCGTGAGTTACAATGTGAGCCGGAGCCGAAGGCGTAGGCGAACATTGTAAAGGAATACGCCACGAGAATTTTTTGACCTACTTATACAACGTTGCATACAATATTTTTCCTACGAGTCAACAAAAATAAATCTTAATTTAGGTAAACAAATTACAGCAAAAGTAAGACGCGCGAGCATACCTTGTTACGCGCGCGGCCCGCCCCGGGCCGCGGCCGGCCGGTCGGCGACACCTCCTCGTAACTCATGAGGCCCTGGTACTTGCTACTTGCAAAATTAATTTTTTGGACAGTTTTTTCTCAATTTTGGCCACCGTAGCCTACGGAGACTAACAAGCAACGCTAAGCGGTCTTCGTAGTCTAAGGGTGTTGCTATATTACGGGTGTCACATGCCTGTTTCTGACTTATGAAGTAATTATTTTTACTATGCAACCAAATGAATATTTTGTAAGTTGGCATCAATGCACTTAGTTTAAAACTGTATTCGTTTTGGTTTTGTTAGGTTGGTAGCCATTAATCGCAGTAACGTTATAGCGTATAAAAGCACAAGAGCTTTTATGAGGAATAGACAATATAGACTTTTCTTGAAATCTTTTATGTATGTTCTTATATTCGTGTTAATGAATGCATAAATGACAGATAACAGTAGAGGAGTAGGAAAATTATTATACTACCTCATCTAATGCGTGTTAAATAAATGTTGACATTTATACTTGTCTGCTAAACTTTTTTGGAGTGGCTTTGTGTATTTGTTATTGTTTTCATTAACAGTATTATTTTTCTTTGCAGGTAAGGAGCGGTGAAGCCAGAGTCAAAAAAATCTATCAATATTGATTCAGTGAGTGATATAAACAATATATTAAAGATCTACTTGAGTATCATACATGACATATATGTATTAAGTTCCGTTACCTAAAGGTTGTCTGGAAGAGATCGCTTTTTAGCGATAAGACAGTGGTGTTGTTTATTTCTTCTTTGTTGTTGCATTGAGAGGTGCAAGCAATAGTACTTATTTGTATCTTATTGTACCTACAAATATGTTTAGAATAGTTTACAATCTTTTAAGCAGTTGAGTAAAAAGCTTTCAGTCTTTTTTGAGTAGACGTCGTCGCTTGACTTCGTACAAACATCTCGGATTTCCCGAAAAAAACCGTTTAACCAACAAACTGAAGAATTCTGCAGGATCTGAAGTGCATTAAAGTGGGCTGAAAGCTGAAACCCGATGTTTCGACGGTTTTAAAAACTTCGAGGAGAGGTTTTTCTGTTGTGTTGCTCATACTTAATACCTATTTGCATCGCAAGTCTTACGATTACTTTTAGCATATAATACGCGTATTAAACTAAATTCGAAAACGACATTGATGAATTTACAACGAATACCTACTCGATTTCAACCCGGCTGTGCCGGATATTATTATTATTTATTAATAAGGCAGGCAGTTGAAACAACTGATAGTTGCCTGTATCTGTACGCGTATTAAACTAAATTCGAGAACGATATTGATGAATTTACAACGAATACCTACTCGATTTCAACCCGGCTGTGCCGGATATTATTATTATTTATTAATAAGGCAGGCAGGCACTTGAAACAACTGATAGTTGCCTGTATCTGTACGCGTATTAAACTAAATTCGAAAACGATATTGATGAATTTACAACGAATACCTACTCGATTTCAACCCGGCTGTGCCGGATATTATTATTATTTATTAATAAGGCAGACAGTTGAAACAACTGATAGTTGCCTGTATCTGTACGCGTATTAAACTAAATTCGAAAACGATATTGATGAATTTACAACGAATACCTACTCGATTTCAAGCCGGCTGTGCCGGATATTATTATTATTTATTAATAAGGCAGGCAGTTGAAACAACTGATAGTTGCCTGTATCTGTACGCGTATTAAACTAAATTCGAAAACGATATTGATGAATTTACAACGAATACCTACTCGATTTCAACCCGGCTGTGCCGGATATTATTATTATTTATTAATAAGGCAGGCAGTTGAAACAACTGATAGTTGCCTGTATCTGTACGCGTATTAAACTAAATTCGAAAACGATATTGATGAATTTACAACGAATACCTACTCGATTTCAACCCGGCTGTGCCGGATATTATTATTATTTATTAATAAGGCAGGCAGTTGAAACAACTGATAGTTGCCTGTATCTGTACGCGTATTAAACTAAATTCGAAAACGATATTGATGAATTTACAACGAATACCTACTCGATTTCAACCCGGCTGTGCCGGATATTATTATTATTTATTAATAAGGCAGGCAGTTGAAACAACTGATAGTTGCCTGTATCTGTACGCGTATTAAACTAAATTCGAAAACGATATTGATGAATTCACAACGAATACCTTCTTGATTTTAACCCGGCTGTGCCGGATATTATTATTATTTATTAATAAGGCAGGCCGTTGAAACAACTCTGCCTGTATCCTGTATCTGAGTGATCTTCACTTAAAATGTATTCCATGCGCTGGTTAAGTATTTGTCTAGTCTGTTCTTGAACTGATTAATTACTGTACCTACTGTTGATATTATTTTTGTTATTTTTAACATGACTCCATGACATTTTAAAACAAAATAAAGTGAAAGTCAAATGCAACAGTGAATTCCTCGATGGTCAAGTTAAAGGCAAGACTTTATCCTCAGATTTAACAATTTGCTACGATTTAGATCTTATTTTGATACCTGTGGCCTTGAAGATCGTTCACGCTGACTGGTGCATGCGAAATGAAGTGAAGTGCGTGACATGCGCGATGTTCAAAATACTATATATAATCACGATCGTCAAGGTCGTGTCAAAACCAGTACACCACCATAACAAATTATTAAATTAGAATCGGCCTCCTGGTTGCGTACTTAACTAAGGGCTCATTTAGACGGCGCGCGAACTCGTATGCGGTTTTAGTTACATTGCGGACTATTGAGGTTACATCCAATTCAGCCGACCGATCAAACACCGCATTGTAATGAAACGCATATGAGTTCTCTTACCGTCTAAATAAGCCTTAATGCGTCGAGCAGGGATCGGAAACCGGTATTTTTGTATGGGAACGAAAACGGTATTTTTTCGTTCTTTGTTAATTACTTCATTTCTAATTAGGCAATCTAATAATACGAAGTCGTTATCTGAAAACACAACTGAGTCCTACATTTAGAGTATAAAATAAACCGAAATATATGGTTATTTCGATGTTTTCGCAAAAAACCGGTTCCGATCCCTGGCGTCGAGACTCGGGATCCAAAAATCACCATATCTTGGTACCTGCGCTAGTTAAAAATGTTTCGAAGAGTAACTAGATTCAAAAGTATAAAAACTTACAAACACGACCTAGGTTTTTGTAGCAAATATTTTACGTGATGCGAGGTACCTGCGCCAAAAAAGGCAACGGTTTTGTTTTTTTTTCTTTTTTTTTTTTCGTACCTATGTTTAATATGAACTTGCAGTTTTGTCTATGGTACTAGCGAACATGGACGCAAAATTTTAACCTATTCACACTTATATAAGTATGAAATTTGTGAAATTACCGGGCCTTCTTTGGCGCACGTACCTTATAACATCTCGAGACAATGTAGGAGCTCCATAATAATTTACCCAAACAAAATGTCATTTTCAAAACTAGGTAAAAAAGGCCTATTTTAGATTTAAGTTATTTTAGCTTTATTACAGTAGCACCACTGTATACTGTTATTGTAAATAAAATTTGTTCATGGTATAAAGTTACAAAGATGCAAAGACTCAACTCAACCCATTCTCCTCTTTTACTGTGCCATTTTATACTTCCATATTTAAATAAGAACATGTAAGTCTGGAAACTGACAAAACATTTTCGCAAGAAGCGAGTTGTTGAAGAAATAAGTTTAAAATTAAAACGTTGAGAAACACTCGTTTCACAAACGGGCATTATAATAAAAGTTGCAAAGTTGCATCTTCTTTAGAATAAGCTACGAGTGAATATATTTACCTAAAAAAACATCCAAGTGCATTTTTTTTCTTCTCTTTTGGATACATGTAAGGAGTGCCTACCCTATATTTAGGGTTCCGTACTAAAAAGTTAAAAAAGGAACCCTTATGGCAGGGATCGGAAACCGGTATTTTTTGTATGGGAACGAAAACGGTATTTTTTTGGTTCTTTGTTAATTACTTCATTTCTAATTAGGCAATATAATAATACGAAGTCGTTATCTGAAAACACAACTGAGTCCTACGTTTAGAGTATAAAATAAACCGAAATATATAGTTATTTCGATGTTTTTGCAAAAAACCGGTTCCGATCCCTGCCTTATGGTGCAACTCTATCCGTCCGTCTGTTTGTCACATTGCCAAATATCTCGAGATCTACTTGAGCTATCTATTTGATATTTGTAATATTTATGAAAAACGCTAACCCAGACACATTCAAAGGATTTTTTATCACGCAATGCACTCCCAAAGTTCTAAATTTTTATTAAAATAGGTATATAACATGACATACGGACAGTCAGACGGACAGAGGAACATCTTAAAAATTGGAAAATTTTGTATGGGCCGCCTGTGAGTCAGGCAACTTACCCGGATGCCCATATTGAACCTAAAATCTCAATACGACCTTTCACAACACGGTATCCAACAAAACATGCAACCGGTTTGCAGTCAGACCGGCTTTCCGTGCCCCACTGACCAACTGCACTTATATATTATGCAGATATTGAGATAATTCATTGATATCAATGACAGTTAATCAGCTGCTGACGGTTCTCATGACCTGTACAGTTATTGTGGCGTCGTTATGTGAATTTAAGTGGTTTCTTGAAGTCTTCTAATTATTTAGAAATTACTGCATACCGACTTTTGATATGTTTGGTGATCTTTTCTTCATAAAGCAGTTAATAATAATTAACATATGTACGCTTACATAATAGCCTAGTACTCCTAAAGCTCAATGTGCATGTACACTCCGTTTCAATCTAGTTAGAACCTTTCATAATAAATCAAATAAAGAACCATTTCTTTTGTTTTATTGCTTTCTCAAACAAACGAAATTCATCTCAATTTACTCGGTTCAAAATTAAATAGCTAAATTTTGTATGGTAGGTCTTACGAGGATAGGATACAAAAACTGACAAATGTATTTTTTCTACCTATTAACACTTTGCATTTGGGCTTGCAGCTGATCGCCGTATTCATTTTGAATTCAGTTTTTTGACATTGACAATATATGCCAATATTACCAATAAATTTTCTTATGTGTGATAGTTTTTATTTTAGTGTAATTTATTTACCAAAATGTAAAAATATTATGATAATGTTGATATGTTAGAACGATTGTGTGTTCTCTAACACAACCGACCACCAGAAGTACAAAACTCGACACCGTATTTTCGTGTGACGTGTTTTGTGTGAGGCGAACGTTATTTTTTCGCGGATTAGCAAAGTACTATTTGTCAAATTAAATTTAACAGGCAGAAACGTCTGCGAACGATGCTATTAATAGCATCGTTCGCTTCGCTTAGAATAAATTTTCCACGTTTAAATTTACGATTTCTTGTTTTAATTAGCCAGTAAGGACGCTTACTTTAATTCCTTTTCTGATTCCTGGCATCAAAAAATAACTTCATTCTGCTTTTAACTAACCTAACCTAACCGATTTTCCAATTACTCGACAAAGTATTTGTCATTTATTAAGAAAGCTCAACGAGGAGGGGGTTTTGGGTCGGCAACGCGCATGTAACTCCTCTGGAGTTGCAGGCGTACATAGGCTACGGAGACTGCTTACCATCAGGCGGTCCGTATGCTTGTTTGCCACTGACGTAGTATTAAAAAAAGCTAGTTTATTACTGTACTCATATGTATGACGTCAGGTATAACTACTTTCTCCAGTAATTATTTCAAAAAATACATCTTACACGTCTCGTTCCGTGATTTAAACTAAGGATATAATCCTCTAGACCTCGTCCGCGAATGGAAACCTGGAAACTGGAAAGGGCCTACCAGAGCATCGAAAAACGAAATTTCGCTATGTCTCTTTCGCTTGAATTATGCAAGTGCGACAAAGAGGAAGTGAACGAAATTCGATTTCAGATGTTCTCGTACGGGCCTAACATATAAACTGATGATTATATCCTCGTATTACATATATGTACATTACGTGAACAAGATTTACCAACCCTTTGTCGTGTTCTCGGAAATTAGGAGAATAATTGGAGGATAGAGAACTATTGTCTATAATAATATAAATTGGTTGAGTAAGAATCTTCTCTATTATCTTATTATAAATTGGTTCATAGATTTGAAATGGAAGTTTATTTTCTGGAATACCTAATAACGGGAAATTTTTAAGCATGTTTAACGTATACAAAGGGTAAAAACGGGACCCTATTACTAAGACTCTACTGTCCGCCTGTCTGTCTGACTGTCTTTCACCAGGCGGTTTCTCATGAACCGTGATAGCTAGACAGTTGAAAAGTTCACAGATCATGTGTTTTTGTTGCCGCTATAGCATCAAATACTAATAACAGGTTAAAATAAATATTTAAGTGTAGCTCCCATACAAAAAACGTGATTTTTTGCCGCTTTTTGTGTAATGGTACGGAACCCTTCGTGCGCTAGTCCCACTCGCACTTGGCCAGTTTTTTACTTTTTTTGTTAAAAGATTCATAAAATGCTACATTAGCTTAAAAAAAACCTTGACTATCACTATCGTTTGGAAATTAGGTTACCTACTAGAGCGACTTAATATATTATTAATGTAAAATAAAATAAATATGCAGATCCTTTGTTGCAGACCATTGTCGATGTGTGAATTTTACAATATATCTTTTATACCTACTGAATAATTTATTCACTGGCGGCCATCCAAGGACTACCTTCTCTTTTAGAAACCACATACAGTTGAAAAACTAAAAACCATTCAAATCTAGACTTTATATCTTAATTTATAAAGATGTCAGTGTGTTTTTGGTACGTATGTTTCTAGCTGGCATGGGTTCCTATATGGAAATCAGTTTTTGTATTAGAGATTCGTTTATTTATGTTATATTGTCTTGGTTTTGTTATTGGCCTATTAAATATTTTACTAGATGCTAGAGAAACTACGCTGGGAAAAACCCATATTTTACGTTATTTCAATACTTTTTTCAATAAAATTGCATTAGGGCTTAGACTATGCCTAATATGTAAATGGCTATGTAATTTTACATATCATATTTTACATGTGATACAGTCAAGGTCAGATCTAATGTCTACACCCCGCATCTTATTTCATTACACCCACGTATCGAAATTATTTACCAGGAGCAGCAATCTGTGATATCGACTGTACACGTAGCTGCAAAAGTGCATAGCGTCAAGTGGGGTAACTGGGTATTATGTATGTATATTGGTGGTGGGTAGGGTTAAGTCTACCCGCGCGCCCTCTGGCGCCGGCATTTTTGTAACCGTCTCTTAGTCCGGTAATAAACCTATGTACTAACGCACGGTCTCCTAATTTACGCCTCCTAGAACCCTCCGTATCAGCCCTTGGAACAGATGGGATAATAAACAAATGTTTTTGACTATCTGTTTGAAAAATTGACCCTAAGAATGATAAATCCTGTCTCAAAGATTATGGAATATTTCCTTTGTCTAATGTTACCCTACCTGTCCCCAGCTACCCCACTTGATGGTACCCACTTTATGCACTTTTGCGGCTCGCTGTGCATAGTGTACCTACATCTTATCTTTAATATTATTCCTTCCAATATGCTCTCGAAACCCTTTTTAAAAGTTACTTCAAGACTTTTCGCAAGAAGTGAATTGTCTCAAAGTCGGGAGCCACTTGAGAATTCCCTCGAATTCTCAAACAAACATCTTTTCTACATATTTATGTGCAGTGAAATGGACTGGTGCACAAAGTGCGCCAGCTCTTTTCTTTGTAAATGTTGTATGTTGTGAAAGCTTAATGTTCTAGATAAACGCGGCAATGGAAGACCTCTTGCAGTGTTTTTTTTAAGACGTATATAGGTTGAATTATTATTATTACTTGACACTTGTACCGTAGTCTATCAAAATCGCTGCCAACTTTTCTTGATTTGACTCTAGTTGGAATTCTGAATTTAAATTGAATACTTAAATTAGATTCGAATGTTACTCACCTACTGTTGTGATGCACGGTAGGACAGGATATGGCTTCGGCCCTTCTCTCACGGGACTATTCTAATGCAATGCGACTGAGATGCAAACTATGATCTCCTACTGGTATGCTACTCGTTTCCGCACACAGTACTACGCAAATGAGACTATTTTTTTATAACCTAAAAATCTAATTGCACAGCAAAAAAAGATAATTTGCCAGCAAATCAACATTCTGATTACAGCCCTGTATTCATATGCAGCAAAATGGACGAATGCGCAAAATGTACTAGCACGCTCTTTTATAAATACTGTATGTTGTAAAAGCTTGGACTACGTTTACATATACATTGTATATGATACCTATTTCTATATGTAGGTATGTCAGCTGACCCGATTCGGGCTCCCTTGCGTACTGCCTTTGAATGCTGTTGTTCTAAATTTGAATTTATGGAGTTTGTGAAGTTGCATTTATTTTCGGAACTTTGCAAGGCGACTATGGAAATAGGCCATATTTAACTCCGTTGTTGTTTTCCGTTTACAATTAATTTTTTTAGCACTATAGAAATATATAATATGTTAAAGTTTAACGGTCTGCGTATTACCTACGGGTCACAAGATGGAATTGGCTGAACAACAGATCTTAATAGTTCAGTCACGTTTTTTAGAAGCCTAACTTATATTTTTTATATTTGTTGTTAGGTATAGCGTAAAGAAAAAAACATTCAGAAACTTCAATTGTCTATATACATATATGTAGATGGAGCCCTCTCACAGACGAACGGATAGCGTAAGCTTAGTAATTCCGATTGTCACCACATATCTTTTGGGTACAGAACCCTAAAAAAAACCTTAACAGGTTAAGTTAAAAATATTAAGCTAGAGTCAGACCAATATAAGTTAGCAGCGATTTTGATAGCCCAGACGGTGCAAGTGTCAAGTAAACGTCATAACGTCATAGTCTGTAGGGCTAAGATGGTCGGCTCTTTATCATTTGTCACCATGCCTGTCACGTTCTAACAAGTATGTAAGTGTGAAAGTGACGGGCATATCGCTGGACTATCAAAATCGCTGCCAACTTATCTTGGTTTGTCTCTATTACTTTCATAAATCTCTAGTAAGCGCACCAGTTTTTTTTTGCATATATCTTTTTTATATACTATGTCGATGGCAAACAAGCATACGGCCCGCCTGATGGTAAGCAGTCTCCGTAGCCTATGTACGCCGGCAACTCCAGAGGAGTTACATGCGCGTTGCCGACCCTTAACCCCCCCGTTAAGCTCTGGCAACCTTACTCACCGGCAGGAACACAACACTATGAGTAGGGTTTAGTGTTATTTGAGCAAACACGAGCAAATGAATGTGCAACCTTATATGTTCGAACCCGGAGCTGTCCGTGCAACGGAGCGTGCAGCCTAACCGTGTATATGTTCTCTTCGCTATTGGTTGCCGAGTCGAGTTCTTAAGTAGACCAATGCAACGTAACCAGACTCCTACATTGACAGACATAACAGTAACAAAATATTTTGTTACTACTTACACAAAAATTGGGACTTGCGAACTATGTGTTACACCGGACATTGTAGCACAATCGAAATAGGACAAACCTCGAAATCTCTAGGACAGTCCTGAAATTTGGTATGTATGTTAATTAGGTCCCTTTTTCATATCCACACCATTTCACATTTGGGGACTTCGAGGAACCCCAGCCATCTAGGAAAATGTGTACCATTCTGCTAAAATTTGTATTTTACTCTAAATCTACTTGTCAGTTCTCACATATTTCCGTTACTTTATGTGCACAACTTCACTCCAAACTTTTAAAGTATATATATACTTACCTACTAAAAAACATACCAAGAATTATATCGGAAATAAAGCTAGGTAAGTATATGTACAGAGAATTGTGCAGTCTACATCAGATATATCGGCGAGGCCGAGTTGCTCAAAAATATCTGAACAGGCACTCTAACGCCTTGACAATAGAGGCGTGTTCAGATATTTGTGAGCACCTTGGCCGCTTCGATACATCTGGTGGCGACTGTACAGCGCCTCTAGCGGTCACCTATAGAGCTTTAAGAGTTGGTTCAAGCCAATTCTGCAGGGCATTTGCAATAAAAAAAAGTGTGGCAATGTCATCATAATGTCAAATTTCTATGAAAATATGTCATTTATAAAACCCACTCTGTTATGTTCAAGTCTGTGCAGTAGCTAAGACGGATTCTAAGACTGGTTATAGCCTCTCTCACCCGTGCTGGCGAAGTGCGGAATACCTCCAGCTACCGGTACCGTGGTAACGGGGCGGTCCAGTTCCAGTCTCAGACATTGCCTAGGCAACATAATCTCGATTGCGGTATACGAGTGTGAAGTTCAGTACCCCTAGTGTAAATTTATTCGATAGCGAAACGTGACGTACACGTTTGCGTTAAGTCTCATTTTGTATGGGATTTTGAGTTTCCAAAACGTCAACATGTTTCTAAATCCCATAGAAAATGAGACTTAACGCAAACGCGTACGTCATGTCACGCTATCGAATAAATTTACACTAGGGGTTCAGATAACGTTTAGACGAACGACTTAACCACCAAAATACGTGGTGAATTTTTTTGCTGCTGAAATTGTAAACACTCTTCATTTTACAATCTCGCTAGTTAAATTATAAACAGACGGTAGAAAAATTACAAACTAAGTTAACCTAACCTACGTTAGATTGTAAACTAACGGGTGTAATCTTACGATGTCATGTATACACGACTGTTCGCATTACTGTGAGCAACTTTTGTTATGAAAACAACCGTGAAATAGCAAAAAAACTGCTGTTTCATACTACCCTCAGAATAAAGTCTTTATTCTATGGTACTACCGTACAGAATTGACACTACAAAACCGAAGTTTGACAGCGATTCAGAGACGAATTATGCTGTCCTTTCCTAATGTATGGCACTATCCCTTTCGGCTATATAGGGTTGTCAAAATTCAAGTCATTATCTTATCTGTAGTTGTGCTCGCAAAGGGAAGTCAAGCTGTGCCAAACGGAGCCGAAAATGATAGAAAGCCCCCACTGAATAAAGTTCCATTTGGTACAAATGTATGGAGACCAGGATTTTTTGTGATTTCAGAGAAAACAAGTTGGGGGAAGGTATAACACCTTGAACTTGCACAGCTTTTTTCGTATTTGGCCTGATATTATGAAATCTTGATAATTTGAAAACACTTTATAGTGATGACGGGACATTTAGCACGAATTATTGGGGCTTTATTTCCTATATATACCTCTAAGCGGTAGGAAAACAGCTGTTTTATATTCAGTAATATAAACACATTCCGAGCTAACCAAAAACTTTTCATTCTCGGGATGATACGGATACGAGTTATTCCTGATAGTCTAAATATTAGCATATATATGAACGAAGTTGGGCGAAATAAAGCGACACTAAGCACACGTAGCTCTTCTCTTGGCTTGTTATATTAGGATTTATATATACGTATATCCACCAAACCTTCTGAAGAAGTTTCATAGTTATCTTGATTAGTCCGTCGATCGTGTTTTACTGTTCCTATTCGAATAGCGCGAGAGCCTAACGCAGCCCGCAGCGGCTTACATACGTGAGCCGATCGTTAACGCTCCGTAGCGAACGAACTGCCACTGTCGCAACTGTCACTGTCGCACTAATATGGAAGAGTGATAAAGAGATGACTATGCTACGCTACGAAGCGTTAACGATTGGCATGTTGGCTATGCAGGTTGGGTGCATAAGGCAAAATTATAATTGTTCGCTCCGTCGCGAACGATACGAAGTCTCCCCCTATCACTCTTCTATATTAGTGCGACAGTTGCGTTTCGTTTGCTACGGAGCGTAAACGATTGGCATATTGGCTACGCACCCTGATAAAAGTGAGTCATATGTACAGATATACAAGTTGCGGAAAATTTCTTTACAGTTAGAAATTTCAGGAAAATATCACAGGAACCAAAGTAGGAAAATGGAACTCTTTGGAAATGGAAAATTTCGATTGCTATACAAAAGTACGAGACGTTTCCGAAATGTTTCCAATGGGAAATTTTGTAATTTTGTTAAGCTTCCTACGTCACATCAGAAGTCATATGTCATATGCTACTGCTGTCAAATTTTAACTCTTGTAGACTAGCTGTTCCCGCAATTCAGTCCGCGTGCCGATCTGTGTCATTGACTTCGCATTAACCATTTTCGATTATTCATAAAAACATAACCCGCTACGCTCTATTGCGCAGTCGGCTAATAGATCCATTGTTAACAGTTACCCTACTGACTACAGTAAGTGCAGTTACTGCGGCGGTTCACAGAATGCAGTTAGCCATTATTTTGCCAATAAAATTGTATGGCGCATAAAATTAAATCTTTGTTTGAGATTTTATATTAGTCCGCTTTCACAGCGTCCGATCTGATTCTGGATGTCGAAGGACTTATAGAGAAAAAAATCTGTTAGAAAATGCCCTATGGCATCAAGGCCCTTTTGCATTAACGCTTTCTTTTGAAAAACATAATGATACCTAATATGTAAGATTAAAAAAGGCACGTTTCTACTTTTTCCTTCTTTGTAGTGGTATCCGATATCGGATCGGACGATGAGAAAACGCTCTTAAGCCGATTTTTATTTTCATGGTTTTAAGGGACTTTATGAAACCCGTGATGAAGATTTTTTTTTTGAAAATGTAGTTTCAAAGTATATTTCTCATTGGGGAAAAAGGAAGGATAGTAGGACTTTTAGAGTAGGTATAGGTTTTTGTTGTTTGTTTATCGGCACAGCCCAAATAACATAACAGATTTTGATTCAATCCTCAATACAATACAACGTATCACTAGACTAAATTTGACTTAGTTCTGGAAGTCTAGTCGGACTTTTACAATTTATTTTAACTTTACTAGTTTACAACTCAAAGAGAGTAAGATTTAAATCTAGAATATTTAAGAATTACTCACTCTAGAACGGTCCAGATCCGGGCCGAGGTGTCGGACACTTCGTTTTCTAAAGTCCAACCAAGATAAGTTGGCAGACCTTAATAGCCCAGATGATGCTCGGGTTATTTTCTCTCGGGGTCAGACTCTATGACTAATCACATGATGTTTTCTATACAAAACGAAGTGCCGGACGCCTCGACCCGGACTCGGACCTTCTAGGTTAAGTCCTCTAAGCTTTGATATTGTTAAAAGAGTGTTTAAGCAGCCTTAACCATTAGGCCTCAGGTAGATGGCGCTTATGATTTACGTGTGTCCGTAACTCAAGGAGTTTTATGGCATTTTTACGGTCATGTTTATATATTCAAGAAAGCATTTTTTGTGATCTTAATCTTTACAAAATTACTACAAATAATACGTAATAACACATTTGATTTAAAACTAGTAAAAAAAATGATTTTCCAAAATAATATTTACTTCACATATATTTAATATACGGTTATATTTTATTCGTGTCATTTCTTTGAATTACCTGATTTATATGCTTTTTACGTGAATACGTCTGCCAAAACGTTTTGGCTCCAAACTTGTGTCATAAAAATAAGTTTATCAAAGATATCTTACCCGACGAGGTCAAAATTCTTTCACTATATTCTATGAGTGACTAGCATAAATGATTTGATTTGTTACATTCATGCATGTAAAATCAGCATCAATACGAGTAGTAGCATATGAAACAACGCACCACCCTGGAATATTAGGAGTATCTTTAAAGTTCGCGTTCAAAAGTATCTGTTTGATAGTTGCTATATTGAACAGTTAAAATTCCCTGACCTGAGGGTGGTGGTGGTGGTAAACTGATGTTTGTTCCTTTAATCGGTTCGAATCTGCGACCTCCGAGCACCGAGCGCCGAACGAGACATGTCATAAATCTGCCATGTTGTAAGCCTCGATAAACCTTCGGGGGCCAGATTCAGTGCCAAGTGGGCCATGCCAAATTAAATTGAAACTTATAACTTTGCTTTCATTTGGCAATCTTCACTGGTAACTGTTATTTGTGGCAATTTGTCACGAGCTCTATCTTCTAGCCCACATTTCAAAACTTGCCAATTAATGCAATTTCAATTTGTCATAATTAAAATTCACAATCAAATAAGTTTTTGGCAAAAAATGTCATTTTTGGTACAAGCTTTTATCGCTGACTGTACTTTTCTTTCCACAGGCAACTAATACTCATCGGGCCAATTCTAAAAACCCCAAACACAATTAGGTTGCGTTGTTTTATGACAGAGTTCCTAAGTCCACCCCTTGCCGCCATCGTCAGATCAGCTCGATGGTACCATAATATTGCATTGTCACCCGACTTACATATGTATGCAAATTTTCAGCTCAATCAGGAACCGGGAAGTGGATCAAATTTAACTTGCAAGATTTGATTACAAACAGACAACGGTCAGGTGAAAGTAAATAAAAACTTGTAATGAAATGGGAGACCTTTATAGGTCTCTGAGTGGATAGAGGCTATGAAATGGGAAAAGGGTGTATTTTTAACCGACTTCATTTCATAACGGAGAGGTTTTATATTGGATACGCTTTAGGTTTTTTCTTGGGATATATGTTGTTAACCGGTTTTTGATATTGATGCGTCGCACTTGCACAAATGTTTTTCTAACTTTAGTCTTACATGGAATAGGCACGTAGCCACTGAAATACTCTTCTCCAATCTACTTTAAGTTACTCGATTTCTTAATAAATGATTCATAATTTGACGACCGGTTTGGCCTAGTGGGTAGTGACCCTGCCTACGAAGCTGATGGTCCCGGGTTCAAATCCTGGTAAGGGCATTTATTCATGTGATGAGCATGGATATTTGTTCCTGAGTCATGGGTGTTTTCTATGTATTTAAGTATTTATAAATATTTATATATTATATATATCGTTGTCTAAGTACCCTCAACACAAGCCTTATTGAGCTTACTGTGGGACTTAGTCAATTTGTGTAATAATGTCGTATAATATAAAAAATATATAATAATTTTAAAACCTTCAAATTAATTTAATTAAGTACATATGTTATAAATACATCAATTTTATTTGTAAGTGTAATGAACCTAATTAGTAATTAGAATTACCAGTATGCGTCATAATGTACACGCCCTACAGCCCAAACGGCTGGACAGTTTTTTACGTAAAAAGTGATATGAGGTATCGTTGAATTCTTCAGAATTGTGATAGTGACATAGGCTGAACAAATGTTGGTAAGTTTGAGGAGTACAGCCTACAATTAAATTTATTGCTCGTGTTACAGGCCACACCCGGTATACATTTGGAGAATGGAGCCCTCAAACGAAAAAAGGAGAGGAGGGTGTTATTTTTTTTTTCTTATCTTAGCGATATGGGAATCTAGCGAAAAGACCATTTCAAAAATATGTAATCAGTCGGGTTTTTTGTATTTATAATTATTTTAAAAGCACATTCCAAAGCAGCTGTAGCAATATTAATACGGGAGTAATACTGCGGCTTTAAGCACTTTCCCTTAATGTCTCCCACGCGTACTATTATTTCGTGTAATGAAAGCTTTTACTTCTACATTTTATACTACCATTAAAAGAATTATGCCAACGAACAACTTTCCGAACATCGTATCTGTATACAACTCGAATTTTAAATAGCAACTTTATCAAATGCCATTAAAGTCGTAAATGCAGTAAGTTTAAATGAGAGATGTATGCTTCTGAAATTGTAACTATTGTAAGTTGATATACGATTAACTAAAATTGAAGGTGTGCTAATTTGTATAAAGTTTGATTGAAATGAATAGTGATAATTAAGTATAACGTTTTTAATAACGTTGAAACTGAAGTTGTTTTGTAGCTTTATTCAGTAGGTAAGAAATAATACACATTGAATGTGCAATTTTACTAATAATAGTAATAATTTACGCAGATCGTGTTTGTTAATTTGAATATTTCCAATAATATTAAATATTATTTTTAACTTTGTTTACAGGTAACGCCTGAAATCCAGATATATCACTTCTTTGGCAAGTTCCCAGATTTCTAGTCAAGATTGGTATTGTACCTAAGGTATAATCTTTATATCTATAGTTCGTTTTTTTTTGCATTTGAAAAAAGGTAAACAATCTTAACATGTCTTTGTATTGAAAAACGTTTTTTTTTAATCAGTAATTATTACTTATCAAAGCAAAAGAATGTAAAATATCGTATATGATTTATAATTGTTACATATTTGCGTGACTTATTTTTCAAAAGTGTTTTTCGATAAAAAAAAACACGTTAAAATCGCTTATATTTTTTTAAAAACGGACTATTAATAGGTCTGACATTTTAGGAAAAGACGAATGGAATGTATGATAACATTTTTAAGTCTTTAGCTATAATCTACAAAGTAAATGAGTAACGTCATGCACTTATAAACATCCCCAGATCATGGAGTGGAACCAACCATGTGGGAAATCAGATCAGCTGTCAATTGCCATTTTTTAAATTATAAATACCTAATTAAAAACGCGCGGTCGCGAACATCGAAAATCGACAGTAACTTGTACCTATCGCAAAATCTTTCTCTATCGCTCTTGCATATTCGAGTGATAGAGAGGCAGATAAAGGAGTTTCGTTAGCACTAGGCCTTCTGTGGCTTCTGTACGGTCAGACTTTAATTGCTGATCTACTTAGGGTTCAAGCTAATTTGGTTTTCAATACTAACGGTATGAAATGTCCAATGTAAAGTAAACCCTAAATAACTCAACTATCCATGACTGTACCTACCGTTAAGTTACCAATATCGCACAATGGCGTGCAGAGCGTAATAAAAGGCAAAGTAGGCTGCCAAATCTGCCGAATAACCGCTTTATCTACGTACCTAAATAATCTGATAATCTACGCTGCTTGCTATACTTCTTTCAGTTCATTTAATTTTGATTAAATTTGTACACTACACCAGTTTTATACGGGGTACAATTTTAACGACAGTTCATACTCTACGTAAAATCTTGGTACACTTTTATTCTCCTATCAAAGGGCCTACAGCGAATACCGAAATTCGCAATTTTTTCTCTTTTACTCCAATTAAGGCGTAATTAGATTGACAAAGAAAGATGTCCGCATTAAGCGAACTTTAGTGTTTGCGTTAGGCTCTCAAGAGGTGAAAACCACCCATGCATGTCGCTTACTTTAAATCTGAATCAAAATTGTCATCATTTTATCTATTTCACTAATATTTTTAGGTTTCCGAAATAGAAAAAACGAGTTAGAATCTTAATCTGTGCACCCACGACCCTAGTTATTGTAATGTATGTGGGTAGACTTATGCTACCACAATAGAGGGTAGATTTCGTACCTGTCTTTGTCGATCGATTAAATGCAATACCGAACGGACGTGTTTCAGTGATCTCCTCATATCCTGGATTCCCTGGGCCCTAAGCAGATATTTCTCAGTGGCGACGAGAACAATTGGACACTAGTGCATTTTAAAAGTGTAAAGTTCGTGATAAACAGTGTACGACATGCCTGTGGGAAAAGTCGGACCGTTTGACCTTGTCAATGACAATTGGGAGCTGTATGTTGACCGTTTAGAACAATATTTCGTTGCAAACGATGTTAAAAACGAAGTGAAAGTGGCTACACTAATAACAGTGATGGGCGGAAATGCGTATGAACTTATGGTGAATTTGTGCACACCCGCGAAACCGGCGAGCAAAACATATGACCAGCTGGTCGCGCTGATGAAAGGTCATCTAAATCCAAAGCCGAGTTTGCTCGCAGAACGTTTTAAATTCCGTCAACGTGTGCAAAAGCGTGATGAAAGTATTGCGAACTTTGTAACGGATCTTAAAAAATTAAGTAAGGACTGCAGTTTCGCAGGGGATAGCTTGAAGGAGAACTTGAGGGATCAGTTCGTGTGCGGCCTATTAAACGACGACATCAGACAGAAGCTGTTCACGGAGGACGACACGATCACGTTCGACCGGGCGTACAAGCTCGCCGTGTCCATGGAGGCGGCCGAGGTCAACGCGGCGCTAGTAGAAGACTGTGCTCGGAATCGAACCAGCGACAGTATACCAGCGGCGGGCGCGACGACAGCCGTGCATCATTTGGGTCGGGCGAGCCGGGGCCGGGCGGCGGCGGACGGCGGTCGAGCGGCGGGAACAGCGGGCCGCGGGAAGATAACGGTCGGCGGCGGTCCAAGCGCCATGAGCGGAGCGGGCAGCGGAAAGATGCGAGGCTTCGGTCAAAATAATAATATGGATTTAGATGGAACGTGTAAGGTGTGCGGATCAAAGCATGAAGCCGACAGATGCAAATTCAGGAAGTATGTCTGTCGAGTATGTAACCAAGAAGGACACTTAAAAAGGGTGTGTCCTAGGCTGCGCGGAAGTTCGTCCCTATACAACGTGACGGAAGAGAAGGTTGTGTATTTGGACCATTCGGACAGCAGCGAAAGCGACGAGGTAAACAATTTTTCACTAAATAGCAGCGAATCGTTTGTGTGTGAGCCATACACCATAGATGTTAACATTGCGGGGAAGTGGTTAAATATGGAAATAGACACAGGTAGTGCGATTTCGTGCATAAGTTTAGAATGCTATAAAAAATTGTTTACTCATTGCAAAATACAAAGAAGTAATTTAGTGCTGAATTATTATACAGATATAAAGGTAAAACCTGTAGGTAAAATAACACCTAAAGTGCAGTGCAATGGTTTTTGTAAAGAATTAGACTTATACGTCATTGAAAATGGCAAAACTAGCCTTTTAGGTAGGCGTTGGATAAGGGCATTTAATATCATTGATAGGTCAAAATTGGTATGTAAACAAATTGCTAATGTGAACAAGTTGTTTGATGAGACTGAATTCAGTTCCAGATACTGTGAGGTGTTTGCGGAGGGCTTGGGCCGGTTCACCGGGGGCACGGTCGGGTTCCACCTGCGGCCGCACGCGCGGCCGGTGTTCCTGCGCGCGCGCCCCCTGGCGTACGCGCTGCGCGAGCCGGTGGAGCGCGCGCTCGAGCAGATGGTGCGCGACGGCATCATCACGCCTGTCGCCACCTCCGACTGGGCCACGCCGATAGTGCCGGTAGTTAAAAAAGATGGCACCATACGGGTATGTGCTGATTTTAAGTTAACGCTAAATAAAAGTTTAGAAGTGGACCACTATCCTTTACCGAAAGTAGAAGATTTGCTAACTAAATTGCACGGGGGAAGTAAGTTCACTAAATTAGACCTGTCGCAAGCTTACGCCCAGTTTGAATTGGATGATGAGTCTAAGAAATATACGGTAATTAACACCCACAGGGGTTTATTTATGTACAATAGACTGATATATGGGCTAGCCTCTAGTCCCGGTATTTTCCAGAGGAAACTCGAGCAATTGTTTGCGGATATGCCTCGGGTCGGTGTCTTTCTGGACGATTTGATTATAACAGGGGTCGATGACCGCTCGCACATAGACACGCTTAACGAAGTGTTTTGAAAGGTTAAGGAAATATGGTTTAAGAGTTAAAAAGGATAAATGTACGTTTTTTGCTGACTCGGTAACATATCTTGGATTCGTAATTAGTAAGGACGGCGTGCATACATGCCCTGAAAAGATTGAAGCGATCAAGCAGGTACCGGTTCCAAATAATGTAGCGAAGTTACGGTCATTCCTAGGGTTAGTGATGTATTATGCTAAGTTCGTTCCGAACATAAGCACTATACTAGCGCCTCTGTATGGACTTTTGCGGAAAGATGTGAAGTATGAGTGGAGTGAAGCTTGCATGCGCGCGTTTAGTGAGGTAAAACAAATGTTGATTTCTGGCGATATATTAGCACATTATTCGCCAGATCTTCCCCTAATTCTGACCACTGACGCGAGTAGTGTGGGGGTGGGTGCTGTCATATCGCACCTTGTGCCCGGCGCCGGCGACACTAGCGCCACCGAGCGACCAATAGCGTACGCATCGCGTGTGCTTAACGCCGCAGAGAAGTCGTATTCGCAAATTGAACGAGAGGCACTTTCAATAATTTATGGAGTCCGAAATTTCACCAATACTTATATGGTAGAAAATTTATTCTAAGAACGGACCATAAGCCCTTGGTGACAATTTTCGGCGATAAAGTAGGCGTACCCGTAATGGCTGCAAGTCGTATGCAGAGGTGGGCGGTTATTTTAGCTGGTTACGATTATACCATCGAGTATGTGCGGAGTGACGGGAACGCGGCCGATGCTTTATCTCGCTTGCCGGTGGGTAAGGAGAAGAGCGAGCGGAAAGAAGTCACATATTTAAATTTTATCCAAAACTTCCTACCGATTACGAGGAAAATGGTACAAGATCACGTTAGTAAGGATGAAGTACTAAAGAAAATATTTCTGTTTTTACTGTCCGGCTGGCCTACTAGTTGTAACGATAACGCCCTTAAGCCGTATTACCTGCGGCGCAATGAATTATATATAGACCGGGGTTGTATAATTTGGGGCTATCGGTTAGTGGTTCCAGAGGCTTTGAGAGATCACTTACTCAAAGAGTTACATGTCGGTCATTTAGGTATCGTGAAAATGAAGAGTCTCGCCCGAAGTGTGATGTGGTGGCCTGGAATAGATAGTGAGATCGAGGAGTTAGGTAAGCAGTGCACGACGTGTGCCCTAGAGGGCGCTGCGCCACCGCGAGCGCCGCCGCAACCGTGGCCGTATAACCCAGAGCCCTGGTCGCGATTACATATTGACTTCCTAGGACCTTTCCATGGCGAAACTTTTTTAGTCATCATAGATTCAGCAACGAAATGGTTAGAAATATTCAAAATGGCTAAAACTACTGCGAGGGGAGTTATTAAATCGTTACGGGAAACGTTTGCTCGTTTTGGGCTGCCTTTAGAAGTAGTTTCGGACAACGGTCCTCCGTTCACGTCTAAGGAGTACGCACATTTTATGGAAATTAACGGCATCAAAATGACATTTACGCCAGCTTACCACCCAGCCTCCAATGGCGCTGCGGAGAATGCGGTTAAGTTATGTAAGCGAGCTATTAAAAAGGCACTTCGAGATGGTTGTGATGTGGATGAAGCTCTTCAAGCATATCTCATGATGTACAGGAACGTTGAGCATAGTTCTACAGGGTCAGCCCCAGCTATGCTGTTACAACGTAGACGACTACGATCGAGGCTAGACTTGTTAAGGGGTACTCGGCAGGTCGAGTCTAGGGTACAGCAAGCTCAAGATAAACAAGTGTTGAACGCGGGAGGGAAACCTAGAGAACTTAACGTGGGCGATTCAGTGTGGGCGCGAGATCACGCCGGGGGAAGCTGGTTAAGTGGTCAGGTTAAGGAGAAAGTAGGTTCCCGGAATTTTATTATAGCTAGGGAAAGTGGTCCACAACTAAAAAGACATTTAGATCAGATTAAAAGACGGCGTAGCAGTTATACAGTGACCCTGTCGGATGTGTCGGAGACGGCGGCAGGCGAGGAATCCGCGGTTAATGACACGGAGGCGACTCAGGGTTCGCGCGCGCCGGAACCTGTGGTTCAACCCGATCTTAAGGAACCACCCCAGCTATCTGTAGAGACTGTATCCCTGAACACAGGACCCAGTCACACGGAATGTAATGAGTCCCCTTTGGGCCGACCCAAGCGCATTCGTAAGGCCGTGCAAAGATATGGCTTCGAGTTTGATTAAATTATTATGTTATGTATCCTAGTTTTGTTGTCACTCGCTTTACTAGTAAGCAAAACATGTATTAGTAATTAAGGGTGGAGGTGTAATGTATGTGGGTAGACTTATGCTACCACAATAGAGGGTAGATTTCGTACCTGTCTTTGTCGATCGATTAAATGCAATACCGAACGGACGTGTTTCAGTGATCTCCTCATATCCTGGATTCCCTGGGCCCTAAGCAGATATTTCTCAGTTATGACCTGAACTTAAACACTTATCCTCGATAATATAAAACAAACTAGCCTGAAGTTAGCCATGCGTGAGATAAAACCCTCTAAATACGTTCGATTATAGATGAGCTTTAGAACTAGCGTAATGGATACAAACTAGGGCTAGCTTGACCCGGGGGACTGGGGCCTAGCTACGATAAGGGGTTATTACTATAGTAGACGCAAACCAAACTGAGGACAGGAATCGTAAAACTTCTCGTTCACACTCGCGTGGTCGTAGGTAGGGTGAAAGAGATATCGATATGACCCCGATCGTCTAATAAAGTGTACCGTATCGACGCAAGATTTGTTATCGGTTTTGGCTCGGCAGGTTTCTGCTTAAAAGTCATGTTTCGGCCGAAAGTTCGATTGCGCTGGGTTAACTATGACTAAAATCTACTGGAAATAAGTTGTTTATAGACCAAACCGGCTGTTGTGGAGTTTTCCACGTTACACACAAACGGAACCTCAGGGCGCTGAACCGAACGAGGTTGCCTAGTCCGGTAACTATCAATCAGACAATTGTTAACGAACTGAACGGAAAATACAAACAATTCAGTCTGTACCAATAATAGAAACTTGTATTTGTACAAACAATCAACATCAAAAATTATTTATATAGGAGATATACATTTTTGGTAGCTTTAGTTGATCGTGTATAAATATGAAATCTTTGAAAGGCTCGGCGACTTTGACGAACTCAAAAGAGCTATCAGTACGTGCTTGCACCTCTTATACCAATCCCTTACCTACAGAATTACGGTTCTTTGGTACCTATATGACATCTATTTCAGTTTATAATATGGAATCGATTCGTTACAATTTAAGTTCCTTTTAATTGTGGAACGGTTTAGCCCTTAAGATATAATTAGGACTTGTGAAGCTTTAGAGAAATGCCATCTACATCATTATCATTGGCACAATTGGCACAAAATACAAATATTACTTGAAATCATAAAAAATATTTTGTTAGCATATGACATAAATAGTAGTGAAATATTGTACGAGAGTCTGTATATTCACGACAGGCGCAGGCTGGAGTGCATTAAAGACTCGAGTATCAATGTTCTTACCCCCGAAATTACACACAATGTTTATCATCACACTTGCGAAGAAAAAACTTAATTTTAAGTGAAATAATTCTTATATACGATGTTTCAAACATTCGTCCGCCATATTGTCATTCTTTGAAAGGCTAGGCATCGAAGGCAGAGGCCTATCCGACGTTCAGCCACAATTGAAAATTGTGTAAAAATATTTCAAACAGCTATTAAATTAATCAGATTAAATACTTTTAAACATGAACAAGAATACTACATTATAAACGTTAATATTTTAAAAGTAAAACTCATTTATGTCTAGTTAATTCGTTTAAATTAGTATCAATAAAACAAAACGCTATAACTCCCTAGGGAGTTATAACTTTTTTTTTCACAATCCTTAACTCACGTGGAAACAATGTAAGCCTTTGTCCTATAGTAAACCTGCATGAAATAAGATATTTTTCGAGCAAGTGTGATGAAAACCTGTTTAAAGCGACTTGATACTCAATAATACATCTCGGCCAAGAGCATCCGCAAAAAAAAATACGGGAGCCAAGCTCTGGTCGATTCCCTTTATGAGACCTCTGGTTCAACCATCGTCTTGAACAAACAATTCGGAATATTTGCAAGTGTATAACTGCAAGTTTCGGTCTGACCCAGTGGTTGACTGGTAGATAATGTCTAAGACATTAAATCCATTTATACAGTTGTGTCTTACAGTAGGTAAAGTTTAAATAAATAAATAATATCTGGAGGCGTATTTTAATATTAATAACAGGTAATGAAGTTGATCTGGATTTGTTATGTCTTTTAGTGTCAAAAGTCCCATTTCTTTAATTAAAAACACTTTTACTACAATCACGACTGTTATTAAAATCAGAATTCGCCTTCTGACATCTAAATAATGAAAGACAAGATTAATTTTAATATAACATGACCTTTCTTCAGAGATCCTCGTGACCTTGTCAGACGCAAATGGTAGTGCTATGATATTAAAACACTTGGTAGCGACCCTGGAGCCATTTCTCAAAGTTTTAAGACCGTTTTTCATCACCATAACCCGCTAAAGACTAATGCCGTTGTCTCCAACGTGGCTATCGCGAACATGTGTCAGATCGTCTGTCTCCGTTTCTAATGCTCTTGTTAGATTTGAATGACAGAGATGGAGATACCCAAATTTGGATTTTGTGTTAGAAGTGTTAAAAGCGATTTAAACACATTTTTATTGTAATATGTAGTAGTTTATGTAAATAATGCCTGATAATGTACATAACATCTATGATATGTTCGGGAACCGCATGTTACACTTACGACCGCCGCCATTGTGGCATTTCATCACACACTCAACAAGTCATATCGACTGATACAAGAAACGAGGACAAATCAAATTCCTTTTTTTTCAGAGATGTTCGATATTTCAATGTCATTATCAAATCAATATCGATGTTATAATTACGCAATAATAACATTTACAAATATAAAAAAACACAGCAAAACAGTTTATTTTTATGCTGGCCGTATTTTGCGATTTTGAACCCATCAGACGATCGGTCTGGCCTAGTGGGTACTTGGGTAGTGACCCTGTCTTTGAAGCCGATGGTCCTAGGTTCGAATCCCGGTAAGGGCATTTGTGTGATGAGTCTTTTTTTATGGGGGTTCAGTTCAGAGTCTTCTCAACAGAGCTCTAATGGGCTCCTATTAGCTACCCTAAGGTTACCCTAGCTCTTAGCTTATAAAGTAATTTGACACTCTTGTCACGTCGTACAATTGTCAAGATTATATCGTTGCCATGACTAGCATTCTCTTATTTAGCTTTGTGGCTACATATAATAGTAGTTTATGTGAAAACACACATAATGAAAGACATTAAAATACGAGTGTGACTTCCGTTCGTTTCACACCGGATTGACTCGAGGAAGTCTAGGTAGTTGCGAGTTTCAGATGCAGCGAGGAACGTAAATATAGGAATAAGATAATGTTTGCTATGCGAAGGCAAACACCATGAAAAAATCCTAAAAAATCCCGCGCGACGGTCATATCTACCGTTGCAATTTCACACGGCGCGCCATATATTTTGTTTTCTTCTTTTCCTGACATTACGCCTCAACAATAAACTTACGATATTATTTTAAACATTTCACTGGCTTAACTATTTCTGCTGCTGATGTCTGTAAAATAACTGATAGCATTCAATTATATAATATTGCAAAACACATTTTTATATTACACAAATATGTGTAAGATTGAGAACCCCGGTGTGGACACGGCAATGCGCTCTCTCTCGGTTTCACACGCGGTATGTCGCATGCGCGGGCGCACGACACCGACGGTGAAAGTGCCGGCACTATCACACATATCTAATTGTCGCGGCAAACATACGCGTGATATACGGAAAAGGTAGGATTTCTGTGTTTAAAAATAACAGTCAGTTGTTGAAAAGTATTACAGTTAGTAGCTTGATAGCTAACCAAAGAGTAAAGTAGGTAGGTAAGTATATTAGGTATAGCTAACGATCATTTTAACATAACATAACAATTGTGGAATAAAACAATGGTTTGTTGTGTGACCTCTCGCGTCGAATGATGATCCCTCTATGACAGTTCATTTTTATATGGATTTATTTAGAAATGTATCATTTAATTAATAATATATATGGTAAAAATATGTATTTATTAATTTACACTTTATTACACAACAAAAAATATACAGTTACAAAATGCGGACTTAACCCTTTAGTTTAAAAAGATGGGGAATATATTCCCTCTGCCTTATAAAGCCTGATTGCCACACGACATTGGCTGGTAGAGACCAGCCAACTAAATATTTATTTTTATTTTTTTTATTTAAGCCTAACTAAGAGAGACTTGAAGAAACTGTCATAAGGACCATCATTTGACGCGAGAGGTATAACAAAAGTACGAGATTCGAAAAGATAAGTACGTAGTCTAGTATACCTACTTTCCTGCGAGTTAACCAACTTAATAAAACCAACTAGGGAAACGATTTTAATACCTATTGAATTAAAGGCGCGTTGATGTTTTCTGTTCTACATGAAGTGTTCTATTATAACTTAGAGAATAATACTCTAATATTGAAAGTGCTCAAGGTAGACGAAAAAAAACGTGACGCAACGCACCAGTGAGGCCTCACACTAAGGGTGCAGCGTAAACATTAGCTTTTGATTCTTTTAACTTTGCGATGTCTACAAGAAAGACGTGCGTTAAGCATACAATACCTAAATGTGTGACCCAAATATAAGTATGCTAGTAAACCCCTAGCTAGAACTTAGTAGTAGTTATATGCATACAAAGAGCTAGTTCAAAATTCAAACCAATGTTTCTCACTTTTTGCACGCGTGTTATAACAATGACGTATCAAATATGAAAATTAAAGTCAGTTACACCCTTATTCCGCTAAGTAGTGCACGTTTTCTAACAACAAGACTCGACGCGTAAATCGCCCGTTAGTTTCCACTATGTCCCCAAATACCTTAACTTTGTATTTTTCACAATATATAAAAAACAACCTTCATGCTTAAATTATAAAGCTCACTTTTTAAAACCAAAGTACAAGGATTTTAGTGCGTCCACAAACGGCCTGACAATCTTAAACTTTGTGTTTTACTTAATTTTGCTATAATTCAAGCAACCGTGACTGGTACAACTTAGAGTTCATTTTTGTAAACCAGCGATAGAGGTGGCATATTCCCCGGTTTGAACATTTTTCATATGCGAGAGAAGGTCGTTGTTTGCGAATTAAATAGTGAGGAGTGAAGTTGCATAAATATCCAACTCATCCTTATTTTCAACATATTGTATTTCACACCGATTTTAAGTTTATTAATTTAATAAATAACGAAAAGTCTCTAAAATACCTTTTAATATACGTAATACCTCCAGATTAAGGGAACTACAGACAAGTACTTACTTACTTACTCCTCTGCCGCATCGACCCAAAGTGTGTCATGCCCTCCAACACCATCTGCTCGCCACTGATCTCGGTCCAATAACACAACCAGTGGCATGTTTGAAGTTTCATCATCATCATATCATTATTTTACCGCCCACTGCTGAGCATATGCCTCTCTTTGAGATAAGTGACGGTCACGATCCTGAGCTTATCTCATCCAGAAGTGACCCGCAACCTTCCGAATGTCGTCCACCTAACGAACCAACGGATTCCAGCCGCTCCTTTCGCCCGCAAGCGGCCAACATCCTTTAACATTTTGGTCCTCATGCCACTCTGCCGTGCAAGATGGCCGCCCAACTCCATTTTAGTTTGGTAATGACACATCTTGCACCTTAGTGCGGCGTCGGATCTCGACATCCCTCACTCGGTTCGGATTCTAGTGCTTGTTTAGCGTTTAGAAACGGCAGCACACGATACGCGGTAAGTGATAGTAGTGAAATCGAGAAAGCGGCATCAATGACCTCCGTCCGTGCGGTTTATTGAGCACTTAAATGTTATTCAGCCTATCTTTGCTAGAAAATTATTTAAATATTTGGACTTCTTTTTACTAAAGCAATCACCATAGCATTCATTCTCAAACTAACTTCTGCCCGCGATTTCGTCTGCATAGAACATAAATACGTTGTACATTTAAGAGAAAACTTGGAGTATTTTTTATATTTCACCGACATCTGTAAAATTTCTACCGCTTTATTTTAAAAGTTGAATGTCCAATTTGTCCTTTATGTTTTCTATGTATTTAATGAAAGCTACTGCAATTGGTTTCATATTATTAACCAATCAAAACTATGGTTTTTTGCTCCAGTCATGGGATGTATGGCGCCATTACTTTTCGAACTATCAATGAAAAATTTAACTTAAGCAGCTCTTTAGCTCTTGTTTTTTATAAAATGTTGCCAGCGATTAAAAACTGATGGTAATTACTTGTTTTACAGGATTTGTCTATACAATCCCATTACTGGTGCCTGTTCCATTATACGGGTGTTTACTATATAAATCCTAGCCCATCTAGATTACCATCAAAGCCTTTAATTTTAAAAATGAACCGGTAATTCATAATAGCGATAGGCTAATGGGTAGTTACTGTGAATGGCTGTACTATTAGCGCTATAGCGACGCATTCGGGCGTCACTGATGTGCGCTAGTTGCTCAAATGCCGGAGCACCGGGAACTCGTAATGCTATTTATGTATACCTATTTATTACATGCTCGTACATGTACCATTTGAAGAGGTAGAACGAAAAAGACACGATAGGATTTTTAATTTTTTATTAATCAATTACATTCGAACCATCAATAGCCTAAGAGTCCAGTATAGTAACGTCTTCAGGATGCTATAGGGTCTGCCTCGCAGTGCAGTGCGTCACGTATGTTTCTAGCGACCAACACGGATGGCTTTAAAACCATACTGCGGAAACGTGTTGCCTCCGTGATACGCAGAGGACGAGAGAGTACCAACAGCCTCCTGAGTGGTCTTCTTAACAAATATACCCTGATAGGAGCACTGGAATTATGTCCATACAAACGACATATTTTTTTTTATCTTACCTACCTATCATTTTAATATATTTGTAGCATGTAGACACTAACTCCTGAATTTAAGTACTTGTAATACTAACAATTTTATGGACGCAGAGTCTGAAATAAATACATGTAATGACACCAAGAATAAGCGGGTCATTTCTTCTCAGAACGTACAGAATGTGGAATAAGTCACCTCCTGAGTCCTTTGCGCTTTGGCATGGGGTTCTTCAAGAAGCGGGTATTCAGGGTTCTCAAGGGTCGGCAACGCAAAAGTTGCTTTTCCGATGTTGCTTATGTCCATGTGATGACACCAACGAGCGACCGTGCCCGCTTCCCATCAGGCGGCTCATCTACTGGTTTGCTGATCACACGCTGGTGGTCCGGGGTTTGAATCTCGTAAAAGCTATTTTTGCATGATGAGCACAAAAGCTTTATTGTGCTTTATTCATGTGACTCGGAGATTGATTTGTGTAAGATCCCATAATTTATTCCAGAACACTCTCCGAATAAAAATGCCGGGCACAAACATTACGAGTATTCATGCGCGTGCGAGCATGCCTGCGCATAAAAAATAAAAACCCTTTGTTTAAGGGCATTGTTTAACCCACGCCTTGCATGCTTTGTATACTACAGACGCTTTAAACGTCTATGGGGAAGCTTTTTAATTAGTGCATTAATGGCGTATTAATGTTCGGACGTAGGTAATACGTAGGTTTGTGCTCTGTTTAATTATGATTGGTAAACAACTGAGAAACAAAGGTCTTATTTAATAAGCCAACCTATATAACACTCCCTCATAATATCCGCACCGGGCACTCGCTCTCGCTAGTCTCGCTGCGGGTGAGTGAGTGATCTGTCGATACCCCCCGTCAGGGGGGTATGAGGGGCCGCTACCGCCTCTCGGCTGCGGCGGCTGTCGCGAGTCGCTTCCCACCGAATGGTGGGGTGGTCAGGTGGCCGTCATTTTGGGGACGGTGTGTGTAGCTGGTGTCACTGCGGGTGTACTGCTCGCTGCCCTTTTATACTTACATACCTTATAGGTACAGGTACCATAAAAAGTTCCCACTGGGTAAAGGATGACTAAAGTTAGACTATCACGTGATGCAAACTATAGAAAACGAAGTATCTTACGCCCAGGCCGGCCCCGGGCCGGTCTAACGTGAGTCATCCTTGATTGTACACAGTTTTCCAATAGTTTCTATATCATCATCATCATCATGGTGCCCTTATGGTGATCCAATCTTGGATGTAGGCCCTCTCTTCTTCCACTGCTGTCGATCTTGTGCCCGATTTATCCAGTCTCAAGTAGTCCCAACCTGCGTCTCGTCGGATATCGTCTACCCAGCGCTGCGGTAGTCTAGCGCTCCCTCGGTTGTCCGCTCTGGTCCTCCACTCAAGGACTCGTCTTGTCCAGCGACTCTTGTTCATCTTTGCAACGTGCCCCGCCCTTATCCAATTTCTCTGGGCTATGACGGCCATGATGTCTTTAACTTTGGTCTTGCTTCGGGTCCAATGATTACGTTTCCGGTCTCGTCAGTTTTATAGGTATATGATAACTAAGTATATCACATAAATAGTGGTAAATGTCTGCTTTAAATCGATGTATTTATCATGATATGTAAATACATATACATGATAGATAAAGTAGGTACATTATACGGTAGGTACATTAGAAAAGCCGTGACCTCCTATTTGGCCTGTCGCACTTGGCCAATTTTTATATAACCGTTAAGCAGCACGCACTGGGTTGGTTCATCGTTGTTTTTTATTATATAACTGACATACCTATTACCTACAGACTAACAGTTACCTACATAAGCAACAGTTGTTTTTACCTTATATATAATACTTTTAGGCTACTCTGCTGTATTTGACATTGGCAGAATCGGTGATTAACTTCGTTATTTAACATTAGAAAAAGAGTAAACAATCTTGACTTTTTTTATTGAAAAATACTTTTTTAAAATAAGTCTCCGCAAATGCAACAATTATAAAACGCAAATGTAACAAATATGTAACATTTATGTTCATTATTTTAGTTTCATAAGTAAAAGGTAAAAAAATAAATAAATCGTTTTCAGTAAAAAGTCACGTCGAGCTGGTTTACCCTTTATTTAAAAACATGAGGTAAAAGACTTATCAAGATATGGCAGAATGTATTTATTAGACGTATTTAGTTACAAAGAATATATGATAACCAACTAAGAGTCCTTAAAACCATAGTACCAATTAAGATCAAACCTAAGTATAAAGAATAAGGGTAAAAAAGCAAAAGAAAAAAGATTTCGGGAAATATAAGCCATATTAATTATTAAGGCGTCACCGCTGCATTTAATGAAATGTAAAACTAGAAAGTTGACCCTTATAATCCAAAATAGAACAGGCCTACATTCTCATTCAACTTAATTGAAACATGAAAGTTGCTGTCAAATGTCAATCCAAAACAGTACACAAAGTTCAATTATTGCAACAATACATGCAGCGATGTATGACCCGATTATATCAGACAATGCCAACCTAAAATCGAATCTCTGACATTTGAGATTAGACTAAAAGTTTAATGGCAACTATTCTTTACAAAAAGCAAAGCTGAATGCGACCATTATATTTGTAAATTTAATTTGCATACCAAGTAAGCCGCTTATAAAATTAAATGAACCTTTACTCACTTTTCGTTTCAAAGATCGACCGTTTATATTGTAATCAGATTTGAACCGGGCGTGGGAGCAATAAGTTTTTAAGCCTTGTTGAACTTCACTGCATCAGTGAATAAATAAAACAAAATATTATACAGATAATTCAGCCTATATACGTCTCACAGCTGGACACAGGCCTCTGGGCTGAGTCAATGGTTGAAGATTGCATATAGGTACACCTTTGATTTCTACGCTGATGTATGCAGGTTTCCTCACGATGAGTTGATGACGCGAGGGATTGGTTAAAATGTAAAAACTACTGTTAAACTCTCAAACTATTGATATTACATAACGTTGACAATATTATGCATATATCATTCACACAAGCGGCGCTCAAAACTCCCTCCTCAGCAAATCGGAGTGAACAAACTTTTTTGTGTTTGTTTTTAGGGTTCCGTACCCAAAGGGTCAAACGGGACCCTATTACTGAGACTCCGCTGTCCGTCCGGCCGTCCGTCCGTCCGTCTGTCACCAGGCTTTATCTCATGAACCGTGATAGTTAGCCGGTTGAAATATCTACAGATTATGTATTTCTGTTGCCGCTATAACAACAAATACTAAAAACAGAATAAAATAAATATTTCTTTCCAATCACCGAAGTTAAGCAACGTCGGGCGGGGTCAGTACTTGGATGGGTGACCGTTTTTATAGTTAATGGTACGGAACCCTTCCTGTGCGAGTCCGACTCGCACTTGGCCGGTTTTTTCGCCTGATTTTTCACAAACGATGTCTCATTCTGTTCGCGAAAATTAAGGATGTACCCTTATTCATACCATATAACTGTTCCGGACGCAGGTTAAAAGTACGGTATTAAAGTCACATATATATTATTAACTTTCAGAACGAATGAAAACCTGGGGGCCTACTGCGAAAACCGAAATTCGCAAATTGCGGGGATCTTTCTCTTTTACTCTCACTAAGACGTAATTAGAGTGACAGAGAAAAATGCCCGCAATTGACGAATTACGATTTTCCCGGTAGCCGCCTTGATTCTGTGTATGTACGACCCGAAAACTATGATTATAAAATAAATGCTTTAATGTTTCTACAGCGTGTAAATTCCATACGGGCAAATATTTAAACGGTGGTTAGCATAGCACCTAAGAAGTGTATTGAGATAAATTTTGCTTAGAAATACAATTAAAATATTTACCATACAAAAAAAATCGGCATAAAAAGTTCGTATTTCTTAATATCATGTTATGTCTCGTAACGATTGCAGTACATTTGCCGCTCGGTAAATTTTCAAAAAATAATTACGTGGTCATCATTAAGTGTAACTTAAAAAACTTTTTATGTACACACACAGAATAAAACTGCGAAGTGAAACGATTGCACACGGTTGACACGGGTCGTTTCATTGCGCCGAGTGTTGCTAACTCGATTCGTCATCGGCATTCGGCATTCCTTAAAAGTCGGTGTTTTCACTTTCTTTCAATGGAAGTTCATTGTCATTGAAACTGTCTGTTTTACTTTGCCTTTCTTTCCTTAGAATGTTGCGTTTATATAATTACTGTGTTTTGTGATGTCTTGCTATTTAAAAAAATACTGGGAAATTATCTAGATAGTTTTTCTACGTTAAAGTCTTAAGTTATGTTAAATGTAAATATTTATTTTCCTTTTTAATTGTGGAAAGTACTCGTCCCACATTGGGTAAGGTTGTAAACCTTAAAGTACAGATGTCGCTAGTGACGTTTTCATAGTTGTGAATGACGGCGCAATTGGTAACGCATTGGACCGGCAATCCAAAGGTGTGGGTTAAATACATATTAACCAGTATAAATCAGAATGCCTATCCAAGATGCCAATTATTTGCACCGTAGCGAACTAAACAGTATTGTCTCTCTATCACTCTGCCATATAAAATAATATAATTTTGTCGCCTTCAAATAATCTTCAATTCTGTATTAAATTGGTCTGTGTTACGCTTGTTATGTACATACAACTGTTTAGTTTTAATTTTTTTATTGTATACCATGTAAGCGTGTGGGTGAAATACTGTTAGCTTATATGTGGGAAATAAATGAAATTAAATGAAATATAACTGCGACAGAGACACATTAGAGTTTCGTTCGCTACGGCCCAGACGATTGTTATCTTGGTTAGACCCTCAGGCCTTCAAAATCACCATAGTCTAAGCAACTTTCCATAAAAGTTCGCCGTAAGGTCACGGATTTGCATGGGACGAAGAGAAAGAACTGTCAATATTGTATAATACTCGTAGCTCATTTAAATTGTTAAACGAGAGGAAGTGCTTCATAATCGTAGGCATATTTCTTTACCATCATTGAATATTTATGCGGTGTGGTACCTAGTTCAGTGGTTTGTTACTTTGTATTCTATTTACCTATCAGTATTGTACTTATACATATAATGTAGATGGGTGGAAAATATGAAACTATTTATGAAATATTTTGATTCCTGTTATTTTCATGCAACTAGCGGTCGCCCATGTCGCAAAAGGTCGATCATGATCACCCATTGTAATTTTGAATTTCTGCTTTTTTCTATTGATGGATTGGTTTGGCAGCATACAGTACGTCTTTGTTTAGTCAAAAACAACAAATGGAGGCCAATTCAAACTTACATTGTGACATTAAATAAAATGATATCTAAATGATGTCATTCGAGCGTTAAGACGAAAGTGGAGGACCCGCGGGAAATCGCCTTTTCAAACAAACGTGGTTCTCATTTTCCTCTTTGGATATTAACATTATTAAAAATAGTTTGACACAATTTGTTGTATATCGATCACAGCCATGCCCCTACGTTTGTTTTTTTTTTTCAAATTTTTAGTTATTTAGAGTGTAAGCAGCATTTAAAAACTTGTATGAAAACTGTTTTTCGCTCCTATTTTTTACAATAATCAACGAAAAAAAATAATAATATACATCAAATGATGTAAAAATATTTTCCTTATTCAATCAATCAATATACATTTATTTCAGGCCAAATTACAGTTCTTATTTGTTAGTTAACTACAGTAAAACCTACTTATATCTAAGTAAGTTTATCCTAATTCAATCTTAATAATAGCTTATTTACAATCTCGGTACTCATAATGTCATTATCCAGAGAAGAAAATGAGGACTACTTTTGCATGTAGAAGCGGTCGTCCCCTTTCCACTTAATTCACGGCGCGAGCGAAACGCACGGTCGACGGTTATCATTTGGATATAATTTTGATGTCACAATATTTTTTATGATATAGGAGGCAAACGAGCAGACGGATCGCCTGATGGTAAGCGATTACCGTCGCCCACGGAACACCAGAGGGATTGTAAATGCGTTACCGACCTTTAAGATTATCCCTTTGGCTTTTTCTTGAACGTTCGAAGGTCCTGGAATACCGCACGCGACAGTTCATTCCAGAGTGTAGCTGCGCGAGACAGGAAGTTCCTGGGGAAGTTTGGATTTATAAATTGGCCTCATGATCAACAGCAATGCGCAAGCGCGGATTATTTACTAACAATGGCGCGTGACATCGACTTCCTTCTACAAGCGGATACTTACCCAAGCTATTGGGAAATTAACGGTATTGATGAAAATCTACGAAGGCTGGCATTATGTACATTTTATAATTGTTATTATGTTAATAAATCGTGCAATTATGAAAAACCTTCCTTTTAGCTTTGCCGTTGTCACGGAATAATAGCGTTGACTGACACATTGAAACTACCACAACAAGATTTGACTGGTAGAGAATCTCATGTAGTCATGGCATAAGTTCGTCTTTTGTACATTCAGTTTTTCTTTTGTGCAATAAAGTTTAAATAAATAAGACTTAATAGATACAGTCGAGTGCAAAAATATGGGTGCATGCAAGTTACTCAAAAATATGTTCCATAGCTCTTATGTCGGCGAATTAAGAGCTATGGACATATTTTTTACTAAGTTGCGTGGACCCATATTTTTACACGTGACTGTACATATTAGCAAATATGACGTGTTTTAAAGCGTTAATTAGTAATTAAGCATGTGCAGACCAAGCTAAATTGGCAGTGATTTTGATAGCAGACTGTCAAAGTGTTATATCAAACGTCAGACTTCTATGAAATTATGACGTCTACTTAACACTTGCACAGTCTGGGCTATCAAAATCACTGCCAACTTAGCTTGGTCTGTCTCTAACTTCGATTGTAATTTGTATGGCGGCGGGTAGGTTCATATAGTTAAAAGCGAGTCCTACGAATATATCCCATCTGCATGGATGTACAGTCAGCATCAAAAGTAGCGGATCAAACAAGGTTTCAAAAGTATCTACCATTTTGTAACAGCTTAACAAAAGTTGATGATTCTATATGTAGACAATTTAGACTTTAAATGATGTTCTTTTGAAGGTGATTCTTAGAGAATTATCTATATTTAGAAAAGTTATCCGGAATATCACATACTTTTGGCGCGTTGTTTCATCAGCTACTATTGATGCTGACTGTACTCCTATCTAGCTGCTCTTGTACTCTATCTCTCTACTTACACAACTCCCAAAACCTAAACATTAGCATAAGTTACATGTGCCTTTCACCGCCGACACGGCGCGTGCGCCTTGCGTCATGTGAACGTCACTAACGTGTTTCACGCCTACGAAAACTCGCATAATGAGGATAAACCCGTAATACTTGATGCAGAATTGCAGATGGCGCAGCAATCGTTTTTCTGTATGTTGGAGCTCCCGAAGGTCTAAATAAGTGATAATCGTTGATAAAAAAAAACTCCAATTTAAAGTGAAATAATGTATGGAAATGATCACGTGACTCTTCGTTGCATCTGTCATCACGATATCGATACATTTTTTTTCTTTTCGATTTGTATTTGTTGATATGCGATTGCTATCTAGGCTAGGCTCCCAGGATTAAAACTTGGAAAAAAATTGACCAAATTTCTTATTTATGGAGTTAAAAACTTGTAGCTCACGGCAATAAAAATCTTTAAAAAATGTATTGTTTAATTTTTGTATCAATATTGCAAATTTGTGCTTATCATGTTTCGCGAATTTAGCTAATAAACAAATGCAGCATAACCTCCTAAGGCCCAGCCATACCAATGAAAAATCAAAAATTAGCCACTGAAATTGGGACCTATAGTGCAGGGAATACAGTTGATTTTATTTTGTTTGAAAATTTGATTTTATTTGATTTAAATTTCATCGAACTAAATAAGTTCTTAGGACCTTGGGCCTTACGAGGGTAAGATTTATCATAGATTGCACAATTTTCTAGGGTCACGAAACAAAATAATCAGTGAACGAAATTCTGTTTTTCTCACTATCAGTTCTGTACTCCTTCTCCATCTAAAGCCTTATACCAATTTTATGTTCGATAAATGCCAAAATACAAGATACAGTAACTTCCCCCTATTTCGGATTTTGGAACTGTCGAGTTATTGGATTTATATGGGAAATAACCATTTTATGTATACCAAATAAGTTTAACATATCAAATACAACTGCTCTGTAATCCGACGTTCGGTAGTGTAATCTGCCGGATTATAGGGCGGGTAACCTGAGTTGATAATTGCCCGATGGGCGTGCCGGAACGGCAAGCGCCGGAATACCGAGCGTCTACTGTATAATGTAATGACATCGCTAGATTTATGTAACAAATGCATCCAAATAAAACTATTGTTGTTCCTTATGAAAATTGTTACGTTTCCGAAGATTGAAAACTTTTAATGATTTCTCCTGGAGTGCAACCGGACAGTTTTCCTTGTTAAAAGTTTATTTATTCACTTTTAATCAGTTACCGCTTAGTTACTTACTTTCAACGTTCTTAATGGATTTTACAATACTGCCTCCTTATCATGGTACTTTCCCTCCTAATGGACCCCAGGGTCCACCTAACCCCTTATTACATAATCCAAAGATCTTACAACCTACGTTTAAAAAACGAATGTTTTACTTCAGTAGAAAATACAACGTAAAATATATATGTCTCTATGTAAAAGAAACACACACGATTCATGAAAAATATACACAGGAAAGTTGCCATATTGCATGCAACTAGACTTCCGCAGCTCTTCCGTTTTTCCTCAATAGGGAAAACTCTAAATCGTGAGAAGAAAACACGGTATGGATCATTCACGCGTTCAGGAAGCCATTAAAAAATTAAACCTACGCAACCTCTTATCTCACTTAACAATGTTGTTCAACATAGAATTTTACTACTCGCGCGTAGAGTTCATAATTTCATAAAAAAATCCGTTGTAATATGAGTGGCATTGATGAAAATGTCGTGGAAAGAAATGACACAAACGTACGCAATGTCTTAATCCCTCATGACATTGTATACAAAATTGTATGTATACCGTGTATACCGATTTCTCTAAATGCTTCGATAAAATAGATCATTCAATTTTACTTCAGAAGCTTTTCAGGATCGGCATACACGGTGACCTCTTTAGGTGGTTAAAGTCTTACATTAGTAATAGAAGTCAGGCGGTTGCACTCAAGGGTCATAGGTCGAAGTTTCTACCCGTTCCCTCAGGGGTTCCCCAGGGCTCTCACCTGGGGCCTTTTCTATTTGTCCTATATGTAAATGATATTGATACTATCTTTCAGTCTTCATCCCACATACTTTATGCAGACGACACAAAAATATATAAGACTATTAGGAATTATGATAATTGTGTTGCGTTACAATCCGATTTGTCACAATTTGAGGACTATTGTCAGCGAAATCACTTAATTCTAAACGCTGAGAAATGCTACACTATCACATTTTCCCGTAAACATAATCCTATAACTTTCGATTATAAGTTAGCTGGTGGCAGTGTCTCACGGGTGTCGTCGATCCGAGATTTAGGGATTACTCTGGATGCTAAACTCTCCTTTGTTGAACACATAGATAATATTGTGGCGAGAGCATATAAAAAATTAGGAATGATTTTGCGTTTAAGTAAACCATTCAAAAGTACATTCACGTTAAAAGTTTTGTATTACTCTTTCGTCCGTAGTATTTTGGAGTTTGGCAGTGTTGTTTGGAGCCCACATTTTGGCATTCATAAGTCACGACTTGAAAGGATTCAGAAAATTTTTTGTAAGTCCCTTGATTACAGAACCGGCCGCTATAACTGTGATTATTTTTCGTCAGCAGCTAAACATAGTCTCCCTCCATTGGAGAAAAGAAGAGCATATCTAGATGTTTTATTTTTATTTAAAATTATTAGAAATCACATAGATTCTAACCTTTTATTAGATAGCGTTTCCTTCAAAATCTCTCGTTTCCACTCACGTTCTAAACCCACATTTTCTATTTCCTCCTGTGGCACACAGTATGCTAAAAACTCTTTCTTTAGGCGCACTTGTTATTTGTATAATGAATCTCTTAACGATATAGATATTTTTGTTCATAGTTTGTCCGTGTTCAAGAACAAAGTTCGGCAAATTTTGTTTTCTAGAAATTGATCAATTTGGTTCCAGTCATATTTTTCATACTTTTGTATGTTTTCTTAACTTACTTGCATGTAGCACACAACTAAACCGGTAATTTATAATTGCGTAATTTACATTTCCATGTAATAGTTTTCTTAGTAATGTAGGAAACTTTAGGCCTATTTTTAGTTCATTTACTTTAGACATATTTGTAAAAGGCTGTTTGTTTTCTAAATAAATTAAAAAAAAAAAAAAAAAAAAAAAAAAAAAAAAAAAAAAAAATTGAGCTTTAAAATATATACGTAGAGTTCATAATTCGTTTCCGAAGATTGAAAACTTTTAATGATTTCTCCTGGAGTGCAACCGGACAGTTTTCCTTGTTAAAAGTTTATTTATTCACTTTTAATCAGTTACCGCTTAGTTACTTACTTTCAACGTTCTTAATGGATTTTACAATACTGCCTCCTTATCATGGTACTTTCCCTCCTAATGGACCCCAGGGTCCACCTAACCCCTTATTACATAATCCAAAGATCTTACAACCTACGTTTAAAAAACGAATGTTTTACTTCAGTAGAAAATACAACGTAAAATATATATGTCTCTATGTAAAAGAAACACACACGATTCATGAAAAATATACACAGGAAAGTTGCCATATTGCATGCAACTAGACTTCCGCAGCTCTTCCGTTTTTCCTCAATAGGGAAAACTCTAAATCGTGAGAAGAAAACACGGTATGGATCATTCACGCGTTCAGGAAGCCATTAAAAAATTAAACCTACGCAACCTCTTATCTCACTTAACAATGTTGTTCAACATAGAATTTTACTACTCGCGCGTAGAGTTCATAATTTCATAAAAAAATCCGTTGTAATATGAGTGGCATTGATGAAAATGTCGTGGAAAGAAATGACACAAACGTACGCAATGTCTTAATCCCTCATGACATTGTATACAAAATTGTATGTATACCGTGTATACCGATTTCTCTAAATGCTTCGATAAAATAGATCATTCAATTTTACTTCAGAAGCTTTTCAGGATCGGCATACACGGTGACCTCTTTAGGTGGTTAAAGTCTTACATTAGTAATAGAAGTCAGGCGGTTGCACTCAAGGGTCATAGGTCGAAGTTTCTACCCGTTCCCTCAGGGGTTCCCCAGGGCTCTCACCTGGGGCCTTTTCTATTTGTCCTATATGTAAATGATATTGATACTATCTTTCAGTCTTCATCCCACATACTTTATGCAGACGACACAAAAATATATAAGACTATTAGGAATTATGATAATTGTGTTGCGTTACAATCCGATTTGTCACAATTTGAGGACTATTGTCAGCGAAATCACTTAATTCTAAACGCTGAGAAATGCTACACTATCACATTTTCCCGTAAACATAATCCTATAACTTTCGATTATAAGTTAGCTGGTGGCAGTGTCTCACGGGTGTCGTCGATCCGAGATTTAGGGATTACTCTGGATGCTAAACTCTCCTTTGTTGAACACATAGATAATATTGTGGCGAGAGCATATAAAAAATTAGGAATGATTTTGCGTTTAAGTAAACCATTCAAAAGTACATTCACGTTAAAAGTTTTGTATTACTCTTTCGTCCGTAGTATTTTGGAGTTTGGCAGTGTTGTTTGGAGCCCACATTTTGGCATTCATAAGTCACGACTTGAAAGGATTCAGAAAATTTTTTGTAAGTCCCTTGATTACAGAACCGGCCGCTATAACTGTGATTATTTTTCGTCAGCAGCTAAACATAGTCTCCCTCCATTGGAGAAAAGAAGAGCATATCTAGATGTTTTATTTTTATTTAAAATTATTAGAAATCACATAGATTCTAACCTTTTATTAGATAGCGTTTCCTTCAAAATCTCTCGTTTCCACTCACGTTCTAAACCCACATTTTCTATTTCCTCCTGTGGCACACAGTATGCTAAAAACTCTTTCTTTAGGCGCACTTGTTATTTGTATAATGAATCTCTTAACGATATAGATATTTTTGTTCATAGTTTGTCCGTGTTCAAGAACAAAGTTCGGCAAATTTTGTTTTCTAGAAATTGATCAATTTGGTTCCAGTCATATTTTTCATACTTTTGTATGTTTTCTTAACTTACTTGCATGTAGCACACAACTAAACCGGTAATTTATAATTGCGTAATTTACATTTCCATGTAATAGTTTTCTTAGTAATGTAGGAAACTTTAGGCCTATTTTTAGTTCATTTACTTTAGACATATTTGTAAAAGGCTGTTTGTTTTCTAAATAAATTAAAAAAAAAAAAAAAAAAAAAAAAAAAAAAAAAAAAAAAAAAAAATTGAGCTTTAAAATATATACGTAGAGTTCATAATTCAATGAAAACGATGATGTGATACGAGTTATGATGTGTAAATGAAATTGAATGGAGAAAGGAATGAGTCACAAATAACAAAGTGGTGTGTAATGTAAAGCTGTGTTATGTGGGCGTGATAATCATAGCGTACTGAGTAGGTATTCTTAACGATATTCCCATTATAGTGGAGTGTCTGCAATCATGCTTAATCTAGTAACAGACACGATGAACAACAATGAAAATAACTAGGTACTGGATAGAAACATAGTAACTATGTACTTAAGTTTCTAGAGAAATAAAAGGAAACTGTTTCACCATACCGGACTTTAAAATCCTTATTTTCTTACTTTATCTTTAGAGCGTTTTCACATTGTCCGATCCGATATCGGATTTCTAGGATCCTAAATCCGTGTAGTCAGGCCACGGGGCGCTGACTTTAGCTAAAGATTTAGCTTTATCACGCACACGACAACAAACATTATGCCTACACCACGCCTACACATACGCACACATACAAATATTATCGGTAAGACAGGTAACGGAGACTCCGACATGGCTGAAATAATGGGAAGCGCCTTTCCGATATCGGATATCGGAAGGCGCCTAGGCAGGTATAAGTAAAACAGCTGTAGGAGAGTGCCATATGGCATCAAGTTCACCTTTTTGCGGTGTCTATCATTTTTAGTATTAATTATTTATAAAAAAAAATATCTTTATGCATAAAAACATATATGTCTTACATTTTGCTTCTATCCGACATCAGATGATCCGGGGCAATGTGAAAACGCTCTTACAAGCGTATAACATACAACTAAAATTTGATATACAACTAAAAATAAATTTGTCAGTAATAATATGTCTAAAACATGTTTTCGTGTTTTTTTTCTATCAAGAAAATTATAAACTTTTAAGGTGAAGTCTACCCTTGCAAGTATCGTTTCTGTGATTTTTTACATGACATGTGCCTTTGATTAAAACGTGTAAAAATTCAATATAAAAACTACAATTTCCCGCTAGCCCTCTCTTAATTAAAGTCTGACCAGCAATATATCATCACGCGCCATATTGCGGAATTTCATTGGAACTAAATTTTTAATACTAAACTGAACTGTCACCCTATACATGAGAATAACAGCGCCCTCTTGACAATGATCATATATTTCTGGTCGGGCTTTACCAGTGGTGGATCTCTGCAATAAACTGTACACATTGTCACCTAACAGTGTTGATGAAGGCATTTATCAAATTGACGTTTCAATTATCAACAAATCATAGAATGCGCATTGAATAGACGCTCAAAAACAAACTAGTCGTGACAACACTACAATAGACAACGTTCGTCACGTCACGTCGGGTCAACGGCCGCGGTGAAAGTGCTTTCGAGTTACGTCATCTTCGGTTCAATGTCAGGATTTTCATTGATTTTTGGCTGTCACGTCTGGTCGGAGAAAGATAATCGATTATCTTTTTTCAAGATGGTTTTCGTTTTATTCTGACTGTATTAGTTTTTCATACAGTCCTTTATTTCATTGGAGAGAACCAAAGCTCCTCTTTGATTTAATTATAAAAGCATATAAGTAGTAGGTAAGCGATACTACCTATAGATTAGTCACATTTATTTCGTTCATGTTAGAGGGTAGTGACCCTGCCTATGAAGTCGATAGTCCCGGGTTCAAATCCTGGTAAGGGTATTTCTTCGTGTGATTAGCATGGATATTTGTTCCTAAGTCATGGATGTTTTCTATGTATTTAAGTATTTATAAATATGTATGTATTATATATACCGTTGTCTAAGTAGGTACCCGCAACACAAGCCTTATTGAGCTTACCGTGGGACTTAGTCAATATATGTAATAATGTCCTATAATCTTTATTTATATATTATTGATTATAGATAAATCACAAATTCACTGTAATACCTCTTGTTTCTTTTCTCTGACAAATTGATAATACACTTACGAACTATGGAAATGGACTTTTATATACTTACCAAAAATGCCAGTTTATTACTCGAGTATAAAGACACCAACCTTAGGTGCTTAATAATATCCTCATATTTCCTTGACAGCCTATACACACAGGGAAATCATCCATCAGTCACGGCTGATATTACGATCACGTATGATTGAGTGGTTGGTCATCGCGCCAAACGTACACGCGTGTCCTCGCGCCACTTGCGGCGGGCTTTCCCGACGCTATGCATTCAGAATAGTTGATATAAGTGTTTAACAACTTCTAAGAACAATAACACCTTTATTGGACAACTTCTTTCTGGTCCGCGGACATGACCCGTGAATCCTGGGTCAAAACATAAAGGACCCTTCACATTTTCTTCACATATTAATGTGTCATATTAATGACCTTATGATTAATGTAAATAAATTAAATCGAGACCCGTATCGTAACATAAGTATTAATTCGTACCTATGCGTTCAAACAGTTTAAAATTCGAAAGTATTAAATGTTTAACGTACTACAATTGTCCATTTAACTAAAGTTAAGCTAAGACAAAAGAATACTAATAAGCTTTTTAATAATAATAATAAATATTATAGGACATTATTACACAAGCTCTTATATCTCTATAAAATAGATAAGTACACATATTATAAGTAATAGGCAGGTTTTTAGCTACGTTGATCACCCACTGTTAACAGTTACGTATGCATTTATTGAATTAATAACTTGTTGGTATAAAAAGCAGAACCTATTAGGTACAATTAAAGTAATTATACTAATACATCTTCTGAACAACGAGAGACCATTACGAATAGCAAGGACTACCTTTTAGGTTGAACATTAACCCAAACATAATATGTCAATTTGCTCTGTCATTCAGTTCGACTGGTCGACTATTGTTTATGCTTACGTAAGGTAACAGGTAGGTTTTTTTATTACGTCGATGGTAAATAAGTATACAGTCGATGCCAAGTGATGATGATGATGATGATTAACATAGCCCGTGGAGCAAATGGACGCTTGCCACTCCAGGAGCTGGGTTACCGTATGTCAGGATTTTCCCTGACATCTCAGGATTTTTGGTCCCTTGTCAGGATTGCAAGGGACTTGGCGAGTGTCAGGATTTTTTAGAAACCTCTCCTAACTACTAGAAGCAAGCTAAAAATGTAGTGCTGGGCACAGAAAAGGGAAGGCTATCTGTAGCTACATCACATGGTATTAAAGGAACGTCTAGGAATTGTCAGGATTTAAGGGTGATGTCCGGGCTTTTGTCAGGGTATTCCATTTCTTCATATGGATCCAGGAGTGACTTTGCAGAATGTGTATCGCCATATTTTTAAAGCGTGCTACAAAATGCATGTACACATCATCTTCCTGAATGGAGCTGGGTGATACACACCTATATAGAATAATCCCATACTGAAAAAAACTCTTGAAAACCCCTAGGAGAATGTAAAAAGCTGATGTGAAATGGTGTACTTCACATCAGCTTTTTACATTCTTACACAGACAGAATGTAGCTCTCTAATCAGCTCTGCTTGGTTAATTAATGGTTTAAATAATGAAGAATGATAACAAAGATTACGTGTAGTTTTTAACGGTCTGATGCAAATGGAATTCCTAATTTAAACGTCCTCGAGGCGTTCATTACATTCTAATCGTATCTTCAGTGGCGCGTGAGTTCATTTGCGTGTTTACTATCTACGTATTTTTTATACACGCACAGACCGCACAGACAGCCAACAGGTAACTGTAAAAGTTTCATCGAGTATGCGATTAGGGAAAACTGACAGATTGGCGGAATAATGTTATATCTAATCCGCCTCTCAGTGACAGTTCCTGGCCATTTCACGCGATTAGAAAAAAACTACTTTCAGCTGGTCCGGGCTCCTTTCCCTACTTTCAAAAGTATAGTGCCATTCGGAAGAAAGCATGAAACTAGGCATGCTTAGAGCTTATGTAGGTAATCTAGGTAAGAATACGTTTTAGGTACAAGCTTTTACCCCTGCAGTACTTTATTCATATATATAATCGAGACAATTCTAACTACCCCAAACACAAATTAGTTTGCGTTGTTTTATCACAAAGTTCCCACGGCCACCTCCTATATACATCGTGAGATCAGCTCCATGTCATCATAATATTGCATTGTCATCTGATTTACACTCATTACATATGTATGCATAATTTCAACTTAATCGGAAATCGGGAAGTGGGTCAAATTAAGCTTCCAAAATTTGACAGACATTAACGAAATAACATACATACTAACATGGCAAGTTAAATAAAAGATTGTAAAAAAATAGAAGGGGAAGCAACTTGTCAAGCGGTTGCTTCTTCGCCATTCCCCCACTTTTGGGTCTCATTTTACAGTTTCTCATTGTTTTCAGAAAAATTGTTTATTTTACAAAAAAAAACTCCCAATGAACAATATACCTACTCTTCGTTGAATTTCCTGCAACCGTTACCTATGAAGTACCTACACGCAGTACGATAAATGATATCATCCGAAAAATTCCAATCTGTAAAATCCCACACAAAACACCAAGCTTCTCGCTCAAATAAAACAAACAACAAGCAATCCTACGCGTTCCTAAAAAGGTCTACAATTAAGTGACACGTGGAAGGATTGCAGTTAATGTGTTCCAAGTTCCAACTTCCAACTGCAATCCTCATTACACAAACAACACCTGTAGGATGGCATCACAACAGACACAAGGCTGGCCCCTATTTGGTACAGTGAGTGATTAATTTGCGCTCGGTGTGCTTCGTAATTTACTGATGGCTTGTACGGTCAGCAAGTGCGCGTGTTTGCCGTGTAAAATTCCAATTTGTGTGTTAGTTAATCAATCTTATGATGAACGCAGTTCTCCAACTTATACTCTAAAATCTAATAAAATGTGTCGATAAGTGAATGGAGCATTTATAGTTCGGATCCTATCGGAACTCATTTTCATAAAGTTCTGGATCCAACGGATCTGCCTTACAATTTCGTCTAGTGTATTATCAATCAAATAATTTAGCAGCATCCGCAAAACCGCAAGACCCCAAAAGTTAGGCTGATCATGTGGTTAAAATAGCAGAGAAATTCTTACCAAGTCTAACTAGATAAAATTGCCTGATTAGGACGACGTATTATACCTCTTCAAGTGGCATGTGCCATTTTTGAGTTGTTGGATTTTTTTATTTATTTCAATTAATCAAATTTAAATGACATAATCGGTCAGGAGTCGACGACCTACCACTCCAAAGGATACATTAGAAAGTTTTCTGTGACGACCTTTCAAAAAGAATCCTAATAACCAATAACGTCAAAAGCGATGATCCCATCCTGCGACTTAGGTAAGTAGGTAGCCAAAATGAGAATCATTTATCGAGACACGACAAACAGAATTTCAAAAGTAATAATTTTCAGAATGACAGATGCGAACGAACAGCCTGATCTTTTCCATACTACCATATATTATTTAATGTATTTTATCATACATCAAAAATGTTCCTTGCGAGTATATTATTTTGTCTTTCATGGTGACTGTACAAGAAACGTGTTGCGATGCACCGCAATGAATAGCTCTGGTTGGGACAGGGCTTCGTGCGGCGGGTAGGAAGTGTCACGTAGAAACGATATTGAGGAACGCCCGGATTTTAGGGCTATTTATGGTCATATACAGACTGATATGGTTAAAGGGCGCTGATAAAATGGACACATGAAAGAACACCAATATGTTTAATATTGCATTATGTAATACATAGGTATTGTTGGAGAACGCAGGATCATAACGCCTAACAAAAACCTCTCTGCAAAGCCGCCCGCACTCCTGTGCGCTACAATTTATTATAATAGGATTTTTTAGTTTTAAGCACTTACACGTAAGCTTTTGTACCGACTGGTAATAAAATAGCCATGTCCTAAATTAAATTACGCTAGTTTCCATTCTCCTCCTGAAAGACCCCAACAGGTATTATTTTCATGACATATTGTAAAAAGGCCCAAAAAGAAAAGCACTCTTGTTGACTATACAATAATGTAATAAGTTCAATAGAGGTACAACTGTTATAAAAGCTTGACAATGTTTAGTACCGGCCAGACGTCATGTTTCTCGGAAAAATCTTAACACCGCGATCTAGGATTTTCAACACATGGTATAGCGACATCTAGCAGGCAATTTGACAACTAAAATTAACTTCTTGCAAATAAAGTTAGGAAATACATACAGAGGTTGGACATTCCGCCCACCAAGGACAATAACAACACAAGTGTCCTTATTTCCGCCCACTACTACTAAATCTAACAAAAAAAATGTCATGTAACATATATGGCACAGTGGAAAGAAATTGTAACATGTGATATTCAAAATGTATAAGTACAAACTCAGAATTATTACACTGCAATAAGTTTGCATATAAATTGAACCAATGATACCAAATAAAAAAATACCTCAACTTATATTTGGCAAGAAACAAAACACAAAAAAAAACTTAACTAACAACCTAAGTTTCTATTGGCAAAAAACATAGTTTGCCAACAGGTCGTTTGATAATATTCCCTTTGCAACGTAAACTAACTACTCTAGTGATTCCATCCAGACCTGGGTGTTTATCAGTGACTACACCATATAACCATCTTGCTGGAGGCAAATTATCTTCCTTTGCTAACACCACACTACCTACCACTGGCTCGGGAGTTTGATGGGCCCACTTATAACGGTGGTAAAACTGAGTCAGATATTCACGCGACCATCGGCGCCAGAAATCTTGGACCATTTTCTGTGTTAGCTGCCATCTTCTTAAACTACCTACATTGGTACACTCATAGTTAGAGTCCGGGACAAGTACTAGGGGCTCTCCAACCAGAAAATGCCCAGGAGTGAGTGGTATAGGATCATCAATGTTGCTACTATTAATTCTTGACATAGGCCTTGAGTTAAGGCAAGCTTCGATTTGAGCTAAAACTGTTGCCATTTCCTCAAATGTCAAGGTGGAGTTTCCAATCACTCGTCTAAGATGATGTTTTGTGGATTTGACTCCCGCCTCCCAGAGGCCTCCAAAGTTTGGAGAATGTGGAGGAATCCAATGCCAATTAGTGGAATTTGTAGCAAGCTGGTCGGCAATTTCCACAGCTATGCTTGATCGTTCTTCCGCGTATAACTGCTTCAGCTCACGAGCAGCTCCTACGAAGTTTGTTCCATTGTCGCTCCACAAATCAGCGCAATGACCACGGCGTGCTGTAAAGCGTTTAAAGGCCGCAATAAATCCCTGAGCTGTCAAGTCACTGACTGCTTCAAGATGTATTGCTCTTGTAGCCATACAAATGAAAAGGCAGATGTAGCCTTTGTAAGAGCGGTGGCCTTTTCCCTTTGAGGTGCGCATGTTTATTGGACCAGCATAGTCCACACCACTCTGAAAAAAGGGGCGATTGACAGTTCCTCGAACTGACGGCAGCTGTCCCATCAGTGGATGTCGCGATGCAGCAGCATAGCGAGCGCAAGTCACACATTTGCGAACGAATAACTTAACGGAATTGGTTGCTCCGATGACAAAATATTTAGATCTTAAGTAATTGAGCATCAGTTGTGGGTTGCCATGCAGAGTTTTTTCGTGCGCGTTGTCTAAGACCAAAGTTGTGAAGTGCGACTTATGTGGAATTATAACTGGGTGTTTCATTTGTTCACTGATTCCAGCATGCTCTAATCTTCCACCAACTCTCAGGATACCATCTTCATCAATTATAGGGTTTAGTGAGGTAAGTTGACTCTTCTTATTAATTGTTTTATTTTCGTTCAGATTTTTCAATTCTTCTTTGAAATGATTCGCTTGAACAATCTTAATACACATTTTCAAAATCTCTTGTATTTCAGTGCTTGTTAACCATAAACTTACTTTTTCTTTTCTAACACATTTCAAGAAACGTTTACAGAAAGCCAGAACGCGTAGCAGTTTCCACAATTTAGAAAACCTTGAAATAAGTGTTTCTTCGGCATCTGCTGTGACATCATTACCACAAGTATTCACGAAGCATGCTTTAGTGCTTTTTTCTTCTAACTTCGTGTCCTTTATGTTTGGTTTTTTGTAGCTAATTTCTTTATTTTTCAGCCACGACGGACCTTCTATCCAGAGTTCTTCTTTACTCAGGTGCTGTGTACCTCTAGACGCGCAGTCTGCAGGATTATCTTTAGAAGAGACATGGGACCATTGGTGTGGCTCAACTGATGTTATTATTTCAGATACACGGTTGGCGACAAAAGTTTTCCATCGATTTGGACGACTATTTAGCCAAGAAATGACCACTGTGGAGTCAGTCCATGCATGAATGTTTGCCTTGCTGATACTCATAACGTCAGCTACTTCAACCAGCAATTTGGTGAGTAACACAGCCCCACACAATTCCAGACGTGGAATAGAAATTTGTTTGATAGGAGCCACTTTAGTTTTGGACGTGATCAGTGACACGTGCACCTTTCCTTCTTCATCTACAGTCCTCAAGTACACAACAGCAGCAAACGCTTCATTAGAAGCGTCGCAGAATCCCTGAAGTTCCGCAGTTACATTGGATCTAGCGTTGTTCCACCTAGGCAGCTTGAATTCGGTAAGTTGGTTTAGACTTTCTCTGTAGTTTAGCCAATTCTTCAGTAATTGTGGTGGAACTTCATCATCCCATTCGATTCCCGAAAGCCACAATTTCTGGATGAAAATTTTAGCCACTATGATCACTGGAGCTAACCAACCAAGTGGATCAAACAGCCTTGATATGTCAGATATGACACTTCTTTTTGTTACAGGAACTTTGAGTGGAGGAAGCTGTACCGAATATTCAAATTCGTCATTTCTGCGATTCCAGACCAGTCCCAGAATTTTCATGACAACGTCTATCTTCAACTGGAGACTTCCTTCCTCTTTGACATCAGTTTCTTTCATGTAACGCATTAATTCTTCATTATTACTGCTCCATTTCTGTAATTGGAATCCACCTTTTTTCAAAAGTTCATTCATCTCTTGGTACACTACTTTACCCTCTTCTACAGATTCACAGCCTGTTAACAAATCATCTACATAAAAATGCTTGAGGACCCTATCAGCAGCATTTGGATACTGTGATCCTTCATCGTGGGCTACTTGCTGAAGAGCACGCACTGCGAGATGGGGTGCTGATGCCGTACCAAAAGTGACTCGGAGCAGTCTCAAGTGCTTTATCTTCTCCCCCGAGTTTTCACGCCATAGGATGCGTTGAAAATCTACATCGTCTTCGTGCACTTTTACCTGCCTGTACATTTTAACAATGTCTGCTACCAGACATATAGGATGGCAACGCCAACGAAGGATGGTATGACGCAAAACAGGTTGCAGAGTTGGACCTACTAATAGGTCTTGATTTAAGGATACGCCATTAGAGCCAGGACAAGACGCGTCATAAACTACCCGAAGCTTTGACGTGGATCTGTCATCTCGGATGACAGCATGATGTGGCAAGTAAACTGCATCTGGGTTGTTCTCCTGTCCTGGGGGAACTTCTTCCATGTGTTCTAGCTCAAGATATTCATTGATGACATCTGAGTAGCGTTTCTTCATTTCAGAATCTTTTGCGAACCTCTTTTCTAATTGGTTGAGACGCCTAGTTGCAATAGGCACAAAGTTTCCGTGTTTGCAACTGGGATCTTGATCACGAAATGGTAGTTTCACAATATACCTACCTGTGCTATCACGTTCAGTGGTACCAGTAAAAAATTCTTCACATTTCTTCTCGTCTTCAGTGTAATGTTGCTTGGGATCTGTCGTATTGTGGTCAGCCTCGAGCTCCCAAATTTTTTTGAGTAACTCATTTTCATCTAAATGAATGTGGTTAACGCTAACGCTTTTACGAATTTCCGACTCACCTAAGTGAGTTGGCCCTGAAACGATCCAGCCTAAAGACGTTCGCTGAGCGATGAGTGCTCCCTGTGGAGCTTTGATCATTTCGTTTAAAAGTATTTGACCGTACACCTCTCCTCCTAGGAGCAAGTCGATTTTGCCGGGAATGTTGAATGTGGAATCTGCTAAATTTAATTTAGACAGTTCAGACCACGAATCAATGACAATACGTTTTCTCGGCCGATTCGATGTTACCTTGCCCAAAACATGAGCATGCACGTTCACTTCAAAGTCAGGTTCTAGGAGTGATGAAATTTTTACCTTTACCACCGCCTTAGAGTTCACAGGTGAACTCTCTTCACCGCCTAGACCCGTGACTGTGCTCTTGTGGGAAACCTTGTTTAGTCCCAGCAGTTGTGCTGCAGACTCCGTTATAAAAGAGGCTTCCGAGCATTGGTCGATTAAACATCTGAGGGTTATACCTGAACCTGTTTTCGACTGAGCTTGAACCAAAGCCGTTGGCAAGAAAACTTGCCCACGACTGGTCGAAAAACAAGTTGTTACATTATTGGGCTCATCACACGATAATGATGGAGCTGTTGTTGCATGTGCAACAATACTGCCTTCAACCGATTGAGTAGGTTTGACTTGAGAATCGGTTGCTTGAGTGCTAGTTTTTGGGTGCAGTAAAGAATGATGTTTGCGCTTGCAAATTCGGCATCTACTAGATTGGCGACAGGAATATACGTTGTGACCTGAACCTAAGCAATTGAAGCAAAAATTACCGGACTGGATGAAATCACGTCGAGCATCAACATCGATTTTTGCAAAACCTTTACAATTACACAATTTGTGATTCTCTGAATAATAGCCACAAGAAATTTCAGTGACATGATGCACTTTAAAGTTGCTACTACATTGTGCATTGGGTTTCTTTGAAACAAAGCTAGTCTTCGATGATTTCCCATCAAAACATTCGAGTGCCCTAAATCGGGTTTCTAAAAATTCTCGAAGTTGGTTGAGTGTGGGCAAATCTTCAGAAGACTCGCTAACCTTAAGTTCCCACTGTTTCCTAGACTCGTTGTCTAATTTAAGACAAATTATATGAATCACAATTATGTCCCATGTATTTGTGTCGATGCCTAAGTTGTTCAATCCATTTAAACACTCATTTGTAGTGTCCAGCAATTCTTTGAGTGCATTCGCGGACTCCGTCGTAATATTCTTCTGACTCATGAAGCGTTTGAGAATGCAGTTAGAAAGATACTTCTTATTATTATAGCGCTTTTCCAATTTCTCCCAACATGCGCTGTAATTATCCTGCGTGATCTGTACGTGACGCAAAAGCTGTTCAGCTTCACCGACTAAATAACCTTTCAGGTAGTGCAATTTTTGGACGTCGTCTAAATCTCTATTCTTATGGATGAGCGACGTGAATAGATCTCTGAAGCTAGTCCACTCAGAATAATTTCCTGAAAACGTAGGAATTGAAATCTTTGGTAGCTTTACCATCACCGATTTGCCTTGATTAACATCAGACTTATTCTCAATTGTGGTAGACTCAGTGCTCTTTCCAGGAATCGAAACATTTAGTTTGTTTAAGGCAATCTTAAGATCCGACTTATAATCCATGAATAACTCTTCCGCATTAGAATATATGTCTTCAGTAATATACTCGCTGAACTCAAGTGTAGTAGACTCTTGAATGATTTTAGTATGAGTTGACACAAACTTTTCCCATAAAGATTCTAAGGTTTCTAATCTTGTGCTAAGATAATCTACAGAGTTAAGCCGTTCCTTAGGGTCTCCCCAAACCAGTCGACGCGGAGTCGGTTTTCGCCGAGTGTTTTACACCACACTATTCGCATTTAGCCGATCGACCGTCTCCGCGGTTGGACACCTGCGTTTAGCAGTCTCATCCTCCTTGCGGCCGTAGAGACGCCCGATCGCCTGCGACTTGCTATCGCAACAGTTGTAAAGCGACGGTCGGCTCTCCCGTGCTCCGTCCTGCCGTCGAGACGTCAGACAGCACACGTACAGCCGTTGAGTCCGACGAACAGATGTAGGACAGCGGGTGATCGGCAATCGTAAATCTCATTTTTGGAGACTGGTCGTTAGTAACAACCTGAGTTTGAAATTGAACAGACCTGTAAGATTATTTTCCTTGGTAATTGTTACATATTATATAATAACCTGTGAGGATGGATATTTTACGTAGACGGGCATGGAAAAAAAGGCTTACCAGCATTTTTATCGTAGCCTACTTGTTGGAAGAGAAAAGCACCTACACCAGAAAAAGCGGAGGCGACCGTGGGTTGATTCTTTGTGGCAATATAGATTAAGTGAAGGTGAATTTAATCCAAAAATGTTTTACAAATATTATGGCCGTCATCGGCTCTGTTCGGCCGTCGTCAGCTATGTTCGGCCGTCGAAGACGCTGATCGGCTTCCGCCAGCTCTGACCGGTCCTTATCCTAGGTACTCGGCCGTGATCGGAGCCGTTCAACTCTTTCCGGCACCGTACGGCTGTATAAGGAGATTTATGAATGCGAACGTGTGCGGTAGGCTGCAAACAGCGTCGTACGAATGCGAACAGCTTTACGGCAAAACGCCGTTTTCCCGTCGAAAGACGTCGTTTCGCGTGGGCCGAGCCGATTTACGAATTATTCGCTCTTATTGCGCTGACATAAAGCTTTTTCCGTACGCGATTTGCCGAAACGGCGTCGACTAGTTTGGGGAGACCCTTAGGCGATTTTTTAAAGTTAGTGTTAGCCTTATCTATTCTCAAATACAAGTCCTGTTGCACTTTTATAAGAGCCTCCATGGTGAAATTTTCTAAGTGTTTGGAACTTAGCAATATCTAGGCAAAATTGGGCGTGGATTCCCCGTCGTTCCACTTTCTTCGAAACTATTCTATGTCCAAACTTGCTACGAATTTTTCTATGTCCAAACTTGATGAAATTTATTCAAAGTCCAAACTTGTTGAAATTTCACTAAGTTTTTGACAGTTGCACTACTTAATAATTTAATGTACTCACGGTTGTCACTTCACTACGTCACACATAATCCGCTTACGTCATACTGCTGCTTCTCACCACTGACGTCACGATGCATTTGCTTACGTCACACGCTGCTCCGGGAAACATAGGCTCTTCTCGCCTTAACACCGCTGGCAGCAAACCACTACCTTGCCCGGCGTCCGTTGGCCCGAAGTTTACCGAATCCACTAGCCGAACTCATCCGGTTCGAAGGACCATGTAAAAAGGCCCAAAAAGAAAAGCACTCTTGTTGACTATACAATAATGTAATAAGTTCAATAGAGGTACAACTGTTATAAAAGCTTGACAATCAGCAGCAGTGGACGTCTTCTCAATTCCCCCTCAGGGGATTGGGGATGCTGTTCGGGGCGTTGGCCCCCTGCAGCGGTGTCAAACCGCCAGCCATGAATATGGCTGGGTCGTCGGGGTGGGGCCTCGGGTGAGGCCCCAGTGGTCGTGTCCGGGTCTTCTCACACCGGCGAGATCAAGCCAGCCAGGTGGGACCCCGTTGGGGGAGGCCCAGCCAGCGATCGTCAACCGGTGTCAGGGTGGTGTCAGTCTGTGGTGTGGTCAGTCCGGTGTGGCAGGGGTTGCAGGCGCGAGCTCGCGCGGCAGACCCTTGTGGTCGGGCGGGCGCGCGTGGTACGGCGCTATGCCACGGAGGTGGCTCCAGCGCGACTGGTCCGCGCGCTCGAACATCCGACCCGCCAGGCGAGCTACGAAATCACGTAGCGGTTCTGCTCTCAGGTCCCGGGCTATAACGTCGTTCCTCACATAGCGAGGGGCTTCGACGATGGTGCGTAGAGAGAGCGACTGCTGAGCGTCCAGTCGCTTCCTGTTGCACTCTCCCACTAGCGCGTACCACGCGGGGGCTGCATATGTTAGGCGTGTTCGGACATAAGTCTTGTACACGCCTAGCTTCACGCGTAGCGATAGCCGGGACTTCAGAACCGGGGCAAGTAAGATGCGAGCGGCACGCGTCTGGGCGATCACGTTCTTGACGTGAGGGGCCATGGTGAGGTGGCGGTCTATGGTCACCCCCAGGTATTTCACCATCGGGGACCACTCGATGGCCTGCCCCAGGAGTGTGAGACGCGGCGGCATCAGCACCTTACGGGATATAGCAATCGCCTGGGTCTTCGACACGTTGACTGATAGTCTCCACTTCTTCAGCCATGGAGGGAGAGCCTCTAGGGCGCACTGGGCTTTGTGCGCTGCGTGTGATAGGCGGATGGATGACGTGATGTAGGCAGCGTCGTCGGCATATAGCGCGAGCGTAACGCCCTCGCTGACCGGGATGTCATCGGTGTAGCGCCCATAACACACGGGCGAGAGGCAGCTCCCTTGGGGCACTCCGGCAAGGATGGTGCGGTCGGATGATACGGCGTCTTCTACCGCCACGTGGAAGCGGCGGTCTTCCAGGAAGGTGGCCACAGTCTTGACTACTCGACGCGGAGTAGTAGACGTGGACAGCTTGTAGAGGAGGCCGGGGTGCCATACGCGATCGAACGCCTTCTCCATGTCCAGAAGAACAGCGACCGTGTGCTCCCTCTTGTTGTAAGCTGCTGCAGCGAGGTGCAGCACGCGGGCAAGCTGGAGCGTCGTCGAGTGTTCCGGGCGGAAGCCGAACTGTTCGTCGCGTGGCTGAATGTGGGGCGTCAGGTGAGGCAGAAGCAGCTTCTCGAAAACTTTCGAGATAGTAGGCAGCAGCGTGATGGGTCGATAGCTCTCAGGACGAAGAATATTCTTCCCGGGCTTGGGAATCATGATGACGCGACCCTGCTTCCAGGGGCGCGGGAAGTGGCCGGTCCGCAGGACTCCGGTGAAGAGCCGCGCCAACGTCGCGATGGCTCGCGGGGGCAGGTGGCGCAGCGCCTCGTTCGGTATGCGGTCGGGGCCGGGTGCCTTCTTCAGCGGGGTGCGTCTTATCATCCTCTGGACTTGGCCCGGTGTGAGGATGATGGGATCTTCGTCTGGAGCTATGGACGTGGCGAAGTAGTCCGCCAGGTGCTGCTTTACAGCTGCTTCGTGCTCGGTGTCGTCGGACGGATTCGGTCTGAACTGCGTCTCCAGGTGGTCAGCGAAAATCTCCGCTCGATCTTCTGCGCGGTAACGTGGGGTACCGTCACTGGCGAAAAGAGGGCGGATGGGTGCTGGTCTTCCTGTTACTCTGCGGCACAGACGATGGATGTCGTTCCAGTCCTCACCAGCTGACTCGATGTACTCGAGCCAAGAGTCCTCGGTGTAAGCCGCGAGGCTTTGCGAGATCTTCTCGGCGAGAGAGTTCAGCTGGGACTTCATGGTGGGACATCGTGTGCGCTGGAATTGTCGACGCAGTTTCCTCTTCCTCTCGATGAGGGTCAGGATAAAAGCGGGGATGCTTTGCTTACGGCGCGACTGACTGGCGCCGGTCTCGGCGGAAGAGTCTGTGAGGGCGGCAGTGGCGCATGAGGCGAACTCCTCAGCGAGTCGGTCGACTTCCTCCGCTGTAGTCACGGGGAAGGATGGAGTGTGTTCGCTCATGTAGGTCGCAAAACGATCCCAATCCTGTCGTCGGCGAGGCGAGGGCGGAGCCGTCCGAGTCGGCGTCAAGTCCAGTGTTGCCATGACGGGCTGGTGGTCAGAAAGAAGATGGTCATCCAGGACGTCCTGCGCGGGCCAGGAAGTCAGGCCGCGTACTACCATAAGGTCGATGACGTCCGGTATGTGGGCTGCCGTGTACGGGAAGTGCGTGGGGACCTCTGGTCCTAGCACCTCGTATCCTTGGGCTTCTGCATCGGCGAGGAGTCGCTGCCCATCTGGGCAGGTCTTCACGGAGTTCCATGCAGTGTGTTTGCAGTTGAAGTCGCCGGCTACAATCGTGGGCAGTGGCGAGTCCAACAGGTCGTGGACATCAGCCACTGCAAGGCGAGAGCTGGGTGGCTTGTAGAACGCAAACACACGCAGAGGGTGGCGGTCGACGCAGATTTCCACGCCTAGGGCGTATGACGATCGGAGAGTTGTCGGCACTGGCAGCGGCTGGTGGATGACCTGACGCTTCACAAGGACGGCCAGTCCCCGATAGGCGCGTCCGAGTGAAGATGTTTCCTCCTTTCTGTAGGCGACGTAGCCTGGTATTTTAAGGCGATCGCCTGCCTTAAGATGGGTTTCCGAGATCAGGGCTACGTCGATCTTCTTCTCGGCCAGAAGATGTCGCAGCAGGGTGACTTTGGCTGCAGAGAGCCCGTCGGCATTCCAGTGTAGGATCCTCAGTTGGCTAGCGAACGCTATAGAGGTCTGCCAGCCTTCTGAGGATAATCGGGACAGGACTCTGTCCCGACTGAATGGCAACGAGGAGCTCCTGCAGGATCTCCACGAGCATCGTGATGGCCTCGGCTCGGCCATCGCTGGGTCCCGCTCCTGGCTTCGCCTTCTTCCCCTGGAGAGGGGCGGCCGTCGTGGGGAACGGGGCTGATGGGGGTCGCGGCTGCAACGCTGTAGCCGGGACGGTCGTGGGTTGCTGCTGCTGCGGGGCAGAGGAAGGTTCCGGACCCGTCTTGGTCTTCTTCCCTCCGCGTTTGCGTCTTCTTGTGGGCGGACGTCTCCCGTCGTTGGCGTTCGCCATGAGGGAGTTCGCGGCGTTGCCCGTGTCAACGGCTGGCTGCGAGGTGGTTGGCAGTGCTGCACCAGTGCGCGCTGCGACTCCGGCCTTCTTGTTGCGCGCCTCCCGCTTGTATACCGGGCACTGCGCGCTGTTAGCGGGGTGCGCACCGTTGCAGTTGGTGCACGTCGCTGGCTCCTCGCGTGGGCGTGGGCATTCGTTTGCGGGGTGAGGCTCGCCGCAACGAACGCAGGCGAGAGGGCGGTGGCAGTTCACCGACGAGTGCCGAAAACCCTGGCACCTGTGGCACTGCGCGGGGCCCTTTCGTCCTCGCCAGGCTTCGATCTTTACTCCTGGCATACCCAGGAGCTCGGTGAGGGCGTAGATCCCCGGCGTCGTGTCCGCGGTACGCTGCAGTTGGGCGTGAAATATGCATCCAGGCCGGCCGCTGCGCGCGCGGATTTGACGGACGAATTCGGGTAAGAAGCCCTTCTCCCTCAGGTCTTCTTCTATTTCTGCCGGGTCGGTGTTCGCCGGCAGGCCGCGGATGGCGATCTTGAGGCTGCGTTCTGCTGGGAGGCCGTAGCAGAACCAGTGTAGCCCCGTGGTCTGAAGGTACTGCTGGATCGCCCGGTACTCATCTTCGTCTCTCGGGGTGAAGATAATGCCTTTCCCCAGGGGGCGTGCGTTGACCTGGTGGCCCAGCAACTTCCGCAGCTCGCGGAAATGCATGGGCCAATCAGGCATCGCCTCCACAATGAGGGGTGGGTATCGCTTCCCCTTCGCGGTAGGGGCGGCGGGGGGCGCTGGTCCGGCCGTTGATGAGGCGGGCGGAGTTGGTGACTTCGCCGGCGCCTGGTCCGTGTCCATGGGGGACAGGTCGAGCCGGGGAAGTGAGTGCGGCGGCGGCGTTGCGCCACCCTGCCGCTTCTGAGCAGGGCTGGCTACGGCGAATGGCGGCATGAGGTTTGTCGGCGGCGGGAAGCGCGACGGCGACAGGACGCGCACGGGCGTGGGTACCTGGGGAGGGCCAGGGGGCGCGGGTGTGGGCGCGCAGGGAGCGGGGGCACGTGGCAGTGGCGTTGGCACAGCCTTGGTCGCGGCGTTCCGGGGCGTGGCTGCGCTAGTAACGGGCGCAGCGGGCGCGGGCGCGGCGGGCGCGGCGGGCGCGGCGGGCGCGGCGGGCGCGGCGGGCGCGGCGGGCGCGGTGGGCGCGGCAGGCGCGGCGGGCGCGGGCGCGGAAAGCGTGGGCGCGGTGGGCGCGCGGGGCGCAGGCGCGGTCGCGGCGCGAGAGGCGCGGGGCTGGATGCGGCTGGCGGCTGCGGTCGCGGTCGACGGCGCCTTACTGGTCCTGGCTAGGGCCGGTTGAGGCGCTGGTGGTTTCTGGGGCTTCGGCGCACTCAGGGGGGTGCGGCGAGGGGGCGGCGGCGGTGATGCGGCCGCTTTCGCGAAGGTCGGCTGAGGGGCGTCGGCCTTAAAAAAGGCCGACGCGGGCGCCCTCGATGGGCCGGGTTGTGGCTCCTGCAGGGCGGGGCGTTGCAGGGGCTGGAGCTGCTCGAGCGCGTGAAGGGTCTGGGGGAGGAACTGGAACTCGCCAGCTCCCTCCGATGTCGGAGTTTTGGGGGCTCGAATGGCCTCTTGGCCGACGGCGCGCAAAATGTCCATGGCGCGCTGCATCGCCGTGAGGTCCTCCGGGCGGCGTCTAGTCGCGGCGATCCGAGGCCGGGTGGCCTTGCGGACGGCGGGGTCGCTGGTCCGCGGAGTCGATGGCATGTTTGCGGTGACGAGATGTCACTAGAGGTAGTGGGGCGGACACATACCCAGTGTGCGGGTAGTTAGAAAAACGCCGTTTTCCGAATTACCCCCACCTATGCTAACGCACCGGCGGGGGCGGGGGGCGGAGTTTGGGGCTCCGGGAGGCGGGGTTTTTCGGAGTACAGCCACTCGCGATCGCGGCTGCGTCACCCACTTCGCTCCGTTAGTCAAAGCCGGACCCGGTGGGACCCGCTTGTGGGAGGCCGGGCACGGCGGTGACACCACGGTGCTGGGTGGATGGTGCGGTAGATAGATGCGATCCGGGCGAGTCCGGTAGTTTAGGAACCTGTAATTAGCAGGCTGCACGACTGTCCAAGAAGCTTGACAATGTTTAGTACCGGCCAGACGTCATGTTTCTCGGAAAAATCTTAACACCGCGATCTAGGATTTTCAACACATGGTATAGCGACATCTAGCAGGCAATTTGACAACTAAAATTAACTTCTTGCAAATAAAGTTAGGAAATACATACAGAGGTTGGACACATATATTTTACAAAGTATTTCCACTAGACCATAATTAGATGTCCTCGTCGATTCTTCTTCTTCCTAGCGTACCTCCCGGCTTATTGCCACGGCTCATGGGAGCCTGGGGTCCGCTTGACAACTTACCCCGAGAATTGTCTTGAATTGTTTTGTCCTCTTTGATTCGAATTCGATAAATCAATATAATAAAATCTGTATTATAGTAAACTCCCCTATAATGGAACAGGCACCAGTAATGGAATGGTATAGACAAATGCTGTAAAACAAGTATTTACTATCAGTTTTTAATCGCTGGCAACATTTTAGCATAAACAAGAGCCAAAGAGCTGCTTAAGTTTAATATTTCATTGATTTTGTTATTTTGAAAATGAATGTACCATACATTCCATGACTGGAGCAAAAAAGCGGTCAAGTGCGAGTCGGACTCGCCCATGACGGGTTCCGTACCATTTATTATGAGGTATTAAAAAATAAACTACTTACTAGATCTCGTTCAAACCAATTTTCGATGGAAGTTTGTATGGTAATGTACATCATATATATATTTTTAGTTTTATCATTCTCTTAATTTAGAAGTTACGGGGGGGGGGGGGATATTTTACCACTTTGGAAGTGTCTCTCGCGCAAACTATTCAGTTTAGAAAAAAATTATATTAGAAACCTCAATATCATCTTTGAAAACCTAACCATGGATACCCCACACGTATGGGTTTGATTCTAAGTATGGGGAACCCCTAATTTGCTGTTTTTTTTTTCTATTTTTGTGTGAAAATCTTAATGCGGTTCACAGAATACATCTACTTACCAAGTTTCAACAGTATAGTTCTTATAAGGAGCGTACATGAACTGTAGAAAGCAGCACAGGAGCCGTCAGATGTTTGGCGCGAGGCGTAAATGTGATGTTTATTGTTCCGATGTAGCCCACAAGATGGCAGAACCTATAATGCACAAGAAAACACGTGACGTGTAAATGTACATGTTTATGGTTCCGATTCAGGCCACAAGATGGCAGACCCTTCAACGCGCACGGTCCCTATAGTTTCTGAAAAAAGTGTCTGCGACATACGGATGGACAGACAGACAGACATGACGAATCCATAAGGGTTCCGTTTTTTGCCATTAGGCTACGGAACCCTAGAAACTAGTTTTAATTGGTTAATAATATTAAAACCAATTGCAGTAGCTTTTATTAAATACATGGAAAACATAAAGGACGAATTGGACATTCAACTTTTAAAGCGTATAGCGGTAGAAATTTTACAGGTGTCGGTGAAATATCAAAAACACTCCAAATTTTCTCTTAAATGTTCCATAAGTGGTGCCGTTAACATTGATACTGGAGATGCATCAACTAATCCATACATACATACAAATTTTGCACTACAATTTGCGTCTAAGGGTCGGTTGCACCAGCCGTCTGTTGCCGTTAAAACGTCCACTAAATTCTATTGTATGGAAAGTCTCATAGTTTTCTTTTAAGTGACGTGGATCAGTCCGTCTATAGTGGTTGGCCACTGGCCCTTAGTTATTCCTTCGTATATGTAACTGAAGTTCTAAATGTCCTCTAAAGTAAAGTTTTGTTATTGTTGCAGAAGTTTCGTGTGTAATGCAGCAATGTCGGCGGCGGTGAGGGCGGCGCTGCTCTGCGCGTGCGCGATGCTGCTGCACCACGGTGAGTACCACGATTAAATAAAAGTGCGATTTTTGAACATGGATGGAACTTTTCTCGTTTCAATAAGGTTTACGAATGGTCGGATAAATATGTAAACGTCATCGTACCGCCAACCATAGAATCAAAGTCAATAAGACAGCAAAGTGACACCGTCCCGCATGGCGCTCCAGTAGGGCTAAGATGGTCGGCTCTTTATCATCTGTCCCATGCTTGTCACGTTCTAACAAGTATGTGAGTGCGAAAGTGACACACGACATGATAAGTGATAAAAATGCGACCATGATAGCGCCGCAGGATCCATTCATTCATATGCCAGTCATTTATTGTGAGGGAGAGAGACAAGCTAAAGCCTCTTTGGTCCTTGTGGACTTAATTATTTTTCAATTGACAGTAGATGAAATCTCTTTCGATGAGATGAATCGTGTCAATTCGGGTTATGAAAATTCGCTCCACAAGATTTTTTATAAAGTTCAATAAAATAATATCTTCCATAAATGCGTTAGTAAAAGCAGGTATGTTTAGTATACTGCAAAAAAATCTAAAGCTAACTTTGTCGTCAGGTACCTAGCGACAAAAGATATTTTGATTATCAAAACAATACCCATGCCAAATCGATTCATTCTTTTGTTTCCAGCTCGCGCGGAGCTGATCGGGCGATGTCCCACCAATGCGACATGTCCGGCGCGGGCGTCGCCTTGTGCGGACGACAATGAATGCGGCGAGCAAGTCTGCTGCGACACTTCATGCGGGAAGGCGTGTGTGGACCCGCTTTATACTGGTACGAATACTTTCATTTAGCGAGGAGCAAGAACTTGCATGAAATTTTCTGTATCTGATCAGAAGTGATCGGAACTATGGGAGTAAAACTTTAACAAAACTTATCAAGCAGACGTAAAAAGAGTGCTTATAGCCTTAAAAATATTCGAATATCTATGAATGTTAATATTTTTATGGCTGTAAGTACTATACTATTCCTATCCCTATGGACATGGAGTCGTGGGCGGACGAGTGCGGCGGTCTAAACTGCCGGAAGGCAAGACTTGCGTAAACCCACTACTGGTATGGTATAATTACCTTGGCATCATGTTAAATACTTTAGTCGGTACATACATCCGTATGGGGGACAAATGGTGCGGCGATCAAATGTGTTGCAATACCAGGTGAACGTAGACATGGCAGGCGTGATATAGACTAACAAGATCAGCTTAATCTAGAACATTCTAGCAAGTTACAAGTAGATAGGTACAGAAAGCGGAATTCAGTGTGACGCACTCACATTCTTGATGGTTGTAAGATTATGAATAACTTATACTACTACTACTTATTTTCTAGGATAGCATTGTGTCTCGAGGAGAAAAGGTTCTTCAGGTAGCACTTATACTTACTTATGGTTATAGAAATATTAAATAATTCCTTAATTTTCCAGGCTGTGAAAACATCAAACTATCTTCGGAGAGGATATCTCGAGCGCTAGCGGCTGAGAATAGTCGTGGAGGACGAGGACTCATCAAATCAGTCCGAGCTCCTCGGTGTAGGACCAGCGATGGAGAGTTCGAAGAAATCCAGTGCGATAATGAGATCGTCAGCTCTTGCTGGTGCGTCGATCAGGCTGGGTTTGAGGTAAGACTTAAAACAAGCTATCTTCTAAAATGATATCCTGGGTATTAGCTACTAAAAATACCTATAGTAGATGAGGCAATCAAATTTTTACGAGATCCAATGCGAATGCGATAATGAAGTCGTCAGCTCTTGTTGATGCGTCGATCATGCTGCATCCGTTTTCTGAGTCTTTTTTTAAAGAAAACCCCTCGCCTCCGCATTTGTCTATAGAGAGAAAACATTACCTAATCGCGTTATTTATTAAAGTGTTTCTGTTTTCTCAGGTTCCTGGGACCCGCGCCCCGGCCGCCGCCCTAGTCAACTGCACACGTAAAGCTCCCTGCGCGGCCCACACCTGTCGCATGCTGTGTCCGCTCGGCTTCGAGCTGGATGCTAACGGCTGCCCGCTCTGCAAATGCAGAGATCCTTGTAATGGCATCACCTGTCCTGGCCAGTTATCATGCCAATTGGATGAGACTCCGTGTCTTCGACCGCCATGCCCGCCTGTTCCTAACTGTGAGTTTCTATAAAAGCATGGCTTCCCTCGGCTTTCAGCTAGATTCTAAAGGATGCTAGCTTTCCAAATTCTCGGATGTCTGTAGTGACGTCAGCAATAGGGACCGTGCGCGTTGGAGGGTCTGCCATCTTGTGGTCTGAATAGGAACCATAAACATGTACATTTACACGTCACGTGTTTTCTCGTGCATAGTAGGTTCTGCCATCTTGTGGGCTACATCGGAACAATAAACATCACATTTACGCCTCGCGCCAAAAATCTGACGGCTCCTGTGCTGCCTCCTACAGTTCATGCACGCTCCCTATTGTCATTACAAACTATACGGTGTCAGGCCTTTGCATATGTCAATTTTTTCACAATTTTTATACAGTTAACTAGGAAGAGTAGGAAGTACCTACAAATAAAATAAATAAGATAGTTGGTTTGTATTTTCTTATAAACTAGAATTGTCTATAAAACTCTATTTTTTCCACAGGCAAGAGAGCAAGAAGCCTCCAGAACATCTGTCCAGCCGGCGAACCTCTGCTCATATCAGAAACCAGCCGTCCGTTCCTGTGCGGGACTGATCCTGGCAAACCGAACTGCCCACCTCTTTACAAATGTCTGGTTGAGTCAGGCAAGTAACCACTTGCTAATGTTATTTTATTCAGAAAAATATCCATACTTTCAGTAACTTTCAAGGTCATATGGAATTTAAGCCTTATCATTTCAATTCATTTTAACTTACAAACTGGTAAAACTCAATTAAGTGATGGTAACACTCAATTTATAAGTAAATGTCCGCCTGTCCATGCGAGAAACACTTATTGAAGCAAACTCCACAATGTGCTAACCTCTCTCGTGTGACAGTGACAGACCTTCAGTTTGCAATCTCTTTGAGTAAATCAGTCCGGTAACATCAAGTGAAGATGTCGAATATCCAGTGAACACAATTTAAAATTGCAGGAAACGACTACGGAGTATGCTGTCCAGCATCCTTAGCGCTACGCAAAGCCGGCACCTGCCCCGCTCCAACCACATCCAGCGACGAATGTGGCACCCCCTGCGCCCACGATTTAGAATGCCCTTCCATGGAGAAGTGCTGTGACTCCGGAGAATGCGGCAAGCACTGCGTCTTACCACAGAATGTCACCATGTGTCACCAGCAGAAGATGCTGGCTGAACTGCTGGTGGTCAGCGAGAAGGAGGGTAGAGGCTATGTACCGCAATGCGCGACGGATGGGTCGTTCGAGTCCAGGCAATGTTCGAGGAACGGATTGGTTTGCTGGTAAGTATAGCTGGCGAGCTGTTAGTTATTCCGAAACCATAAAAAATAAATAAATAATGGTTAAATAAATAATAAGGTTGGAATAATAACGGGAAAAGAAAGTTTGTGTGTTTTCCTAAAAAAAGACCAATTTATATCAGAAGGTATATAGCACCGATTATTTCAAGTCAAATTCAGAAAATGATTTTTTAATCTATGTAACAAATACATAGATTAAAAAATAATTTTCTTAAATTAAAACAAACCACGTGGATATATCAAGTATGCTTAATGCGTGTAAGACGCACTCGTATTATGAACATTCGTCTATCACTCAACGAAACATCTGTTCTTAATTCACTTTTAACCTTCCTCAGGTGCGTAGACACCGAAGGCAACAAGCTCCGCGGCTCCATGGGTCCGTCTCCCTCCGTCCAATGCACCGAAAAACCCGGCCCAGTACGTGAAGGCGGGCGAAGCCTGAACTCCTGCCCGAGAGCCCTATGTGCTGGAGTCTGCGAGTATGGATACAAGAGCGCTAACGGATGTCCCACTTGTGAATGTGATGATCCGTGTGAAGGGTACCCTTGTGGAGAGGGCGAAGAGTGTATTAGAGTCAGGGATGCGGATTGTACAGGCGAGCTGTGTACTGGATACCCTGTATGTGAGTATCCATAAGAGTTGCTGACTATAAACTCACTGTTATAAAAAGATAATTTAAACAACGACGATGGGTAACAAGCCTACGGTAGATATTATTGTCTAACAAAATGGACTTACAAAATGGGCAATTGGCATTATTGGGGAAAAGGATTTCCTTTTCACCAATAATAATTTTAATAGATGGTAAATAGTTTCTACTTTACATTTTCCCAGGTCGCCCCCGAGTAACCTACGAAAACCCCTGCGAATCCGGTACCCCATTCACCGACATCACCGACGGCACCGTGGTAGGCTGCGGCAGTGACCAAGACTGTCCTTACGCTCACGTGTGTACTAGGAGCCGACGAAGCGGGGCTGCTCTGTGCTGCCTGGATCCAAAATATGAGTCAAATTCAACTGAGACTGATCTTACAGAAGTAAGTGTGGATTTAATTTAGTTTGCCAGAAGACGCTTAATTTTAGAAGCTTTCTCGATTACGAGTAAGACTTGCCCGTACACCTTCTGTGTGTACTAGGAGCCGTATTTTGCCTTTCATCGGGTAAGATAGATTTGTATGTGGTGGTCGTGATAGGTCGTTAAAGCAGTGCAGAATATGCAATCAGTCAAAACTTTGTACTAAGTATTTATGCCTTTTGAGAAGACAACCCAATATATTCTCTCCAATCCTACAGATAAACTACGAATCCTGCGGCGCCGAGGCGGAAGCCGTGTGCGACCACAACTCCACCATCAGCTGCGGAGACGGTGACTGCGAAGACGGTCTGGTGTGCTGTTCCACTATCAACTGCGGGCCAGTATGCGTGGACCCGGCCAAGATGAGGCTGCAGACGGATAGGGTTGACGATACGCCTACCAGTAAGTGAAGCCCATATTTACGTAACATTTCAATAGAGTTTTTATCATCAGTGCCTTTAAAACCCAAAAGGATCTGAAAGATCAGTTTCATTGCTGTTAAATCAAATAAACGAAATATGAACCTTTTCTTTTCGAGAGCAACGGAAATTCGTTGAACTAGCTTTGTTATTTTGAATACCACGTCGTTGGAAAAAAAGTATTCAGTCCACCTCGTAGCTTACCACTTATTTAGAGTGGCATAGCTTACTATGGACCATTGCTTCAGTTCTTTCACATGAGCGACTGAGCGTTGTCGACTCTTTAATCACAATGAAACTTACATATAATAGAACCCTATTTTGAAGAACCCAACACTGTAGTTTCTGGAGAAAACCTCGGCATCGTGTTTATTCCATAATAGGAGCGTTCACGCTCGTGTTTTGGACTTTTCGATCCTCTCGGTTTGGTTCCTCTCGGTCCGGATCCCAATATTCTTACATTGAATGGTTACCTTGCAGTGTGCGAATACCTCCGCGACTTCGACGAAAAGATGGAAGGCACGGTAGACGGGATGAAGCTAGCCCTCCCCGCGCCCACATGCACTGCTGACGGCTCGTTCTCGCCACAGCAGTGCGCGCACGGCCGCTGCTGGTGCGTGGACTCCTTCGGCACGGAGATACCGGAGACCAGCACGAACAACGCTTCGGCTGTGGACTGTGAGAAGTAAGTTTGGGAGGACTTTTGTGGTTATTGAAGGTTCAAGTAATTGTGGCTGTTAGGAGTATTGTATTAAGGTACAAGATACAGAGGAACACAATAAAAGGAAGGGACAGAAATGTATTTCTCATTCATATCCCATAAAGGATAATGAGAGAAGGAGGGTAATAGGGACTACTTACTAAGTTAGAGGGTTAATTATTTATTGTGATCTCCATTGCGATAACAGGGAATTCCAGCAATGAGTACGAAACTGAGTTGGCGGATGATAACCTAAGCCAAATTTTTATCTTCCTAAATAAATACTTGAACCCCGATTAATGAAAAATAATATACCTAAGACTGGTAAATATTCTAAAGGCTGCCACGAATGCGACTGTTTGCAGTCATTTTGCGAAATTTAAAGAACGTTTCTCCTCATTACTATTTTTTCCTCCAGGGTTCGCGATAGCCTAGCCTGCCTGGACCTAACCTGCCGCATGGGCTGCGACTACGGCTTCGAGCTCGGCAGCAACCACTGCCCGACTTGCCGCTGCCGCGATCCCTGTGCGGGAGTCACTTGCCCTGAAGGCCGCGCTTGTGCTGTAGTCGATGTAGCGTGTGATGCGGAGTACTGCCCTCCTGTACCTGCTTGTAAGTAGTACCTTTAAGCAATCTTCTTGTGATGCCGAAAATAACGGTATAATTAATCTCTTTTTAAAACAACTTCCTCAAATCTGAAGAACATTTACTAACAAAACATTTGATAGGTTTACCCCGCAAACCCGGCCAGTGTCCGTTCCTGGTGCCGCACACCGGGGCCTGCGAGTGGGCGTGCCGCGGCGACGCGGAGTGCGGCGCGGGCGAGCGCTGCTGCGCCACCGGCTGCGGCACCGCCTGCGCTGCGGCCACACACCACTCGCCGTGCCAGCAGAGAAGGTTGCTCTTTCATTTAAAGCCGTATTTCTAAATTTTTTTGAACTATTAGAGACCTCAAAAATCGAGAAATAAACTATTAGAGTTTACATTAGCTTGCGGTCGATGTTCGCTAAATGTGAATTGAGCCGGAGATCATACCTAGCATAGTTCTATCTATTCAAGACAGTGCGGACCTTGGCTGAAAAAAAGAACGGAGTATGCTCTCACTCGCTGTTTGCTTTATGGGAAGAATAACAGCGATGATATTTATGTCACCTGTTAAGAGTAGGTAGGTACAATGAAATGGATGTCCAACCAGGCACGTCCCTAAAATTTCGACGATTCGAATATTGCTACACCACGCAGTAACAGCCTGTAAAACCAGTTTAAGTTTTGAATTGGTTGCGCAATAATTCGGTAAATAATTCAATGGATTCTGCAACGATTGTTTCATATGTTATTAGTAGTTTGACAGAACGCTCCTTAACCCATTTTTTTGGTGTCAACAGAGCTCTCGCGCTACACACGGCTGCGGAGAGCGGTAAGCCGCCGTCCTCGCAAGACGTGCCGGACTGCAAACTGGACGGCTCCTACGAACCCGTGCAGTGCCGCAAGGCCGAGAACCTGTGCTGGTGCGTCGACAGCGGCGGAAACGAGGTGAGGAAATAAATTAACAAAATTTTCTCTAACTAATAGAACTCTAAAGACTCCATTTTGATACTCCGGAAAACTACGTCAGGACCAGTTTTGGGCGATGTACTCACACAAACGGTTAGAAATAAAGCCTCCAGTGTCCAGCTGCAGGAGAGTAATTTTTTGTTTTCTTATTGTGGGGATCAGACTAGGTACGTTTTTCCAACATAAATTAGATATAAGGCAACTTTATACGTATGTTAGCAAGCCACTCACATTAAGTCAAATACTTTATTGCATTTCATGTGTAAACAGGATCTTAGGACTGAATACAGTCTCGACATTTCTACATTAAAAGTAAAGTAATCTATACATATCTCATTCTAGATCCCCGGTACCCGAGCTTTCAACTCTACGCCCTCATGTGAAGCGCCAGCCCCTTGCCCCGAAGTCCACTGCAACGACGAAGAGATCTGCGCTCACGGACGCCAGTTGGATATTAAGGGTTGCCCAACCTGCGAATGTAGAGATCTCTGTGCTGAAGCCAAGTGCAGGCCTGATGAAACTTGCGAGATAGTGCCCTTGGAATGCGAGGTTAGTAGTCAGTCATCCTCAACGCTTTGTCATCTTGCAAAGTCTGTCCCATAGTCTGCTGCAGCGACGAAGAGATCTGCGCTCACGGACGGCAGTAGGACATTAAGGGTTGCCCAAACTTCAAATGTAGAGATCTCTGCGCTGAGGCCTAGTGCTAGCCGGTTCAGATGCGAGATAAGTTATTGCATCCCTATGGATATGTTTATACATAGATAATATGTACTTTTATCATCCAAATCTCGAATACCATGTTTTCTTACACTATCCTCCTTTAAATCGGCTACACTGAGAAATAGATTTGAGCCCAGCTGGAGTTGAAGTTAAAAGCACCTACGGCTGATCTTGTGCAAAATTGTTTGTTGAACCAAGTCAAACTAGAATACGAACGTTATGAAATTGAGTTATTTACCTTTCGGTCTAATAAATGCACCTTGTGGTTCGGATCATCTCAAAATTGTCATTTTCTTCACTATTCAGGGAGGCCTGTGGACAGACTTAGGTATTCCATAAAACCGTTGAGTATTGTATCGTAAACAATTTCCAGGCGGAGTCCTGCCCCCCGATCGTCCGCTGCACCCCGTCGCCCCGCTGCCCCGAGGGCGCGCCGCTGGCGGCCCCCGGCGGCGCGGACGTGCTGGTGTGCGGCCCGAGCGCCGCCGCCTGCCCCTCGACGCACGCGTGCCGTTTCGCGCCGCATGACACAGGGGCGCCCGTGTGTTGTCCCAAGCCACGTAAGTTCATCAATTTTGTTACATAGAGCACGAAGCAAAAGAGGTCGTGCATTTCTGACAACATTTGTGTCCAATTATTTTATAGTCATCCATGGACGCTCTTTCCTGATGGGTAATTTGAGTTGACCAATCGATATCACAATCCAGGAACTCAATCAACAACTAAAGTCGCCATATATTTTGTAATCTTCAGTAGCGGAGAGTTGAGTCACATCGCTTTGCTTATCTTAAAACAATGGTATAGGCAAAAACAAGGACAAATTTCCTCTATCTTGCTCAACGACTAATTTTGCAGCTTCGTCACTGGTGATCTGTCTCGGAAGATATGATTTCATATAGAGTTACGTCCTCAATTTTCAGGAACAGTATGCTTCGACACAAAAGACGAAGGCAACTGCACTGACACGGCCGGTCTGAACGCGACGCGCTGGCACTTCAACCACGAACGCAACCGATGTGAACGATTCAAGTACAACGGCTGCTCTGGCAACCACAACAACTTTAGAAACAAGGATGAGTGCAACGCCGTGTGCCCTGGTTAGTAAATTACTACAGTAACGTAGGTGTCTAATTGCAGCTTGCAAATGATTTTAACGATTCCAGTTGCAACGATGTGTGGTGAGTAGATACTACAGAAACACAGGTGACTTGAGCGCAATATGATAGTACTTGAACCACTAACGTAATCGACATGTTCCAATCAAGCACAATGGGTGTCCGCTATCCAGGCAATCACAACAACTTTGGAAGTTAAAATGACTTCAACAATGTGTGTTCGGGTAACTGGATGTTACATCAAAACAACATGTAACCAAACGTTACAAGTACGACTGTATCATTAACGAGACAACACGGCTTCAGAAACTAATAAGACTTGAGTGCCCGAAGAGCCAGTTAAGTCTGTAATTTAACAGGTCGAAATGGAATGAACTGACACTGTCGCTTTAAGCCCGAACATTTGAGGGCAGTAGATGACTACGAACATATCATGTCCATTACATATGTAATACTACTTAGAACTATGTAGAAATACTAAAAATTGACCACTATTATGAATTATAAACCACACAACACATCTGTAGATTTGGACTGGAATACACATTATCAAAACCGAACCTTATTTTCTAAGTTTCTTATCATTCTTATCAATACTTTTTATTTCGCTAGTAGCCTACCGACCTACTTACTTACGGTGTTATCTATAAACTCAATTAGCTAATTGTTTGTTTTAATCTGTCATTTTGAATTACGTATTTGTAAGAAAGGGATAAAACATAAATTATCTAATTGAAACTTGTAAAGTTTTATGAATAAAGGGGAGACTCTTTTCTTATCTTCTAACTTACCCTTCTTCATTAAATCCCATAACAGCTGAAGGTGAAGCCTCCATACTAGTCACTGCGAAGAAATCCCACATTCAAATTGACACAGAAGGCACGTAATGTCTCATTTTTGATACGTGTTTCAAATTTGATAATATGCACTCACTTATGCACCTTGACCTGTTAACTATAATATAACCATAGCATGACGATGTCATAATAGCACGTATTACTGCAACATATACATAACTATGTGTTTTTTACAACTTACTTATCAAAACCCAGTGTTTTCTAACCCATGTCAATTTTCCTCATACTACATGCGTATAACAGTTAAGATTGCAAAAGACGGGGCTATTTATTAGAGTAAAACGGCAATACAAACTTCCAGCTCTTGCAGGACTGCAAGCAATGCTGAGTCAAAAATATCTTCAAAAATGTACTCTTTTTGGGGGTACACATTTTCTGTTATTCCCTAAACAATGTGATTAAAATTAGAGCATGTTAAATGTTTTGCACCATTATTAATAACTTTGAATCATCAGTTGATATATTTCTTACAGTATTGAGCCCGTGTGAACGACTCCGTGAGAAGAATGAGGCGGCCGAGAAGAAATACGGCAAAGGCACGTTCATCCCCAAGTGTGACGTCACTGGAGCCTGGGAGTCTGTACAGTGCATGTCGCATATCGGTGAGGAATCTTCTGTACCATACTAAACAGTGCCAGTAGGAGGAACTAGGCTCAGCACTACAACAGTGCAGAGGGCCTACCGCGAATCACTTTGACGTTCGTTTGTCTATTTGCCACTTTATTCCTGGAATATAACTGGATCCAGTGACTTAAGCATATAGGTATAGAGTTGGACCAAGACAAGTTTGCAACGATTTTGATTGCACATTGATTGCACACTCAGTGTAAGTGTTATTTAAACGTCATAATTTCATAGAAGTTTGACGTTTATAATAACACTCGCACTTCGTGTGCTATCAAAATCGTTGCACACTTATCTTGGTCTGTCTCTACCAGCAAGAACCACCTGCACAATTAACAGATACGATTTGCGCGTGCGTCTGGAGCAACTAAACGTGCCGAGCAGTAGCTCACGTCCACAGTTTTGGTTATTTGTATCGTGACCTAGCGCGCGCGAATCTACATCGAATTTTCCATATAGGCAACTGGTGATTGAGGTCACAATGCTATCTCTTTCATTCCTGGTTGGTCTTAACGAGGGTAATAAGGATAGCATTATGACCTCAGTCGCCAGTCGGTATGGCGGTAAGAATAGTCGCGCCTTTACTTGCTCCAATTACAAACACCTTGTGCAAGCACTATCGCACAACAATTGCAATATCTTGATGCCTCTAAAGTGCTTCGCACATCTTAATTGATTTTAGAATCCTACATCCTAAAGGTGTAACCGCGTTTAGCAAGTGAGCATTACGTCTGAGTGCAATAACGAAGAACATTTTTTTTAAAATCCTAATTACGACGACTGAATTAAGTGAGGTCCGTGAAGCGTTATAATCATATTCTACGTCATGTTTTCATTCCCAGGTTAAACGCAGTACTTTAATTTATGTTTTCTTCGTTTTTAGATGTGTGCTGGTGCGTGAGCGCCCGCGGCGAGCCGCTGAAGGGCTCCCTGGTGCGCGGGGCCAAGCCGTCGTGCAACTTCCGGCAGGCGCGCAAGTGGGCCAAGCGGACTGGAGACGACGAGCGAGCGCGTGCCGACGAAGGTATCCACATACAGTTGTCAGAGTGCCCTATTGATTCCTCGAGTAAAATTACGCCGTTGTTTCACAGACAACAATTCGCAGACGGGTCCTTTAGCAGAGTAATGTTTGGCAGCATTTCATTACGCAGAGTAATCGTTTGCAAGAGTAATGGATGTTAAGTACGTAGGCATTTTCCAGGAGTCAATATCCATTGTGTGTATTTTGCGCGACCGGGGTACTGGTAGGCATTTTCCGTATATTGCTATTCTCTGGGTTGTGCCTATTTTTCGTGAAGGGGAGGAAGGGTCTCCTTAGCGAAACCCAGAAAAAGTATCAAAGCGTTGAGATTATATCCTTCCTTCCTTTGGACACCTAAAATACTTAGTTCTACTAATTAACTATCTAGCAAAATATGTCCGATGGTTTAATTGAATTGTTTAGTTAGGTAGCTAAGGCGTCAAGCTAGTCAAACAGACACAATATGACCAAATGTTAAAATTGTATCTTACAAAAAAGGATTGGTAACTAAAATAAATACTTTTCAACAGTTCTAGAAGAGCTCATTAGGCAAATGACTGCGTTCCGCGTCGAAGAAATCGAAGAGTACGACGAAGAAGAAGTACTTCGTGATGAACCCGTCGAGCCCAGGACTGTGGAAACATTGAAGCCGATGGAGAAACTCGAGGTTCAGGAGAGCGAGCCGAAAAGCAAGACCATCTTCAAGACCAAGTGCCAGATGCTACAGGATGAGGCTGAAAATAGTAAGTAATTTTATCATGAGAACAGAATAGAATAGAATTTATTCAGGACATTTGCAACAAAAATTTAACTAAGTAACACGTGTCACAAAAACACTCCCAGTCAGCTTGTCATCAAGGTAACTTTTGGATAACTGTCGTGGAAATGGAATCCCTTTCAAAGAAACGTGACATAGTAATTAACAACAGTACTACAGCATTTTTGACTAGAAATGAAAGATGATTCATGCATACATACATCGATGTCTAAAGTTATAAAAGATAATTCAAAAACAAAATATCGAGCTGCTAACAACAACACTTCAAAACCATGCGCCTAGAGCTGGGAAAAGCTAAGAAAGTAAATTGTGAAACGTATATGACAGAATTACAGATATCAGATTGAGACGTTAGTAGAGACATTACAGACATACAAGGCGATGGACTAGAGTTATTTCAAAAGAGCTAGCCTAAGCTAAACACCAGTCACGGTGCAATCAGCTTTGATTGTTAGAACGACTAAATCCTTAGGTCTCGGTTTCCGTTTGACGCGGTCGTTTCGCCGCTTAATACCAAAGAAGTTGTGGGGTTTATTACTTTCCCTTGATTCCTCCGTCTTGTTTCCAGACGACGGCCCCCCGGTGCGCTGCCTGGCGGACGGCTCGTTCGCGGCGCGGCAGTGCGCGCGCGGGCGCTGCTGGTGCGTGGACGCGGCCGGCCAGCGCCGCGCCGCGCCCGTGGCCGTGCCCGGCGAGCCCGCTGCGGACCCTTGCTGTGAGTTTACTTTTGGAACTTGTAACATAAATATATTAAATCCTCTACTGACACACAATCGTATTTTTTCTACTCGTCGACTCTAATGGTTGAATTACAGTTTCGTATACCAAGCTCTCAATACTCAACCATAAGATTCATTTCGATACGCTGTAGTCAACTATAAAAATATTACCAATCACGTGCCGGCGCGCTCCCATAAAAGACTAAACGGGCGCAGGGCGCGAGGCGGGATACTTACAAATTTTCATTGATTATTTAGATTATTATATAAAAGTATTGTATACAATATAATCAAACTTCAATCTTCAATCTCGTACCAGTCGTACCGTGTTTATGCAACGAAGCTTGCAGAGTGCCATTTCGATTCCTTAGTGGGGATTCTGTCAAAATGGCATAGCCATAAGACGAAGCACATTACAATTTATTAGATAATTCTATGGTCACTGACCATGACCTATGTATTCGAACAATAAGTGAAGAGGCCATTTCATCCCCCGTATGAACACCGCCTGAGGCTCATCGAATAAAAATGGCATTATCTTTCCAGTACCAAGCCAAATTGAATCAGCGTCCCTAGAACTGGAAATCATCGGGACTGACGCCGCGGCGGCGGAGCGAGCGCGGGCTGCCCTACAATCACAACTCGCTTCCCTCGGTGCTCGAGTGCCGGTCACAGTGTCTAAAGACCGCTCTGCCATGAAGCTTAGAGCTGTGCTGGCTGGACCCAGGGCTGTGGATGTCGTCTATTATGTTGAGAATCTGGTAAGTCGAGATTACCTTTGGTTATATCTCTATTATACATTAGGGTTCCTCTACATGATGGCCCAGCGTAGGCGAGTCTAAGGGACGCAGCTATCCGGTGCAATGAGGTAGCAATATCACTTGCTCCCTCTAACGCATAAATTCGTCCCTTGGACTGGCCTACGCTGGGCCATCGTGTAGAGGAGCCATCAAATAATAATATAGATGTCTTTTATTTGATAGCTAATTCAATAAGTCAGTGAAATTCAAATATGCCATTGTCTTCTAGTCATAGAACAATGAAGGCTTAATAACTTAGTTGGAATGTATCTCTCTCTCCCTCTCTATGCAAGCTGGAGCTGATTCGCCTTGCACTTTTTACCAATCATTAGTTCAATTCCCGAAATAATTAAGATTTAACGTCTTAACTGTTGATTCCAACCCATAATCCTATGATTGTTTGAGGGTCACGTTTTTTTAATATAAGTTTTTTTAACTGTGCGTATGAGTAGCAAACGCTCATAAGGCCGCTTACCATCAACGCATCAACGGAACGTGTGCTTGCTTGCCATCCTCCTGTAAAAAAATTATATTCTAATAGTGTTCGTCCTCACAGGTGAAACAGGAGAAGCTGTCAGGTGTGAACAAAACATCGGCTGGCGCGCTTGGCGCTGACGTCATCCGCAGCGAGTACCGCCTCGCCGCGCAGGCGCCGCTCATGCAGCAACGGGAGATACTCAGCGAATCCACGGTATGTTCAAACTACCCTAATACCTGCCCACGGTACATGCCCTTATATAGAGAAGAAGACACGCGCGGAAATTCGCCTTTTTAAGCGCTTCACACACCTTACTTAATGATCCAGCAGCCATATCGTCCTCAAAACGACGAAGATTGACCTCCCTATATAGGTGGGGAGCGACCCGCGACAGCCGTCGCAGCCGGAAGGCGGACACGAACACTCATACCTCCCTCCAGGGAGGTATCGAAGGACATCCATCCATACTTGATGATGCAGCAATACGTAAAAGTGGGATGCAGATATCTCTACCACGTATAACGTGTAGCTGCATCCCTGTCGTCAGTTACAGAATTAACTGCGCGCTTTACACTGTAGATACCAAGCAAACGAAGGCTCTGAATGTCAAACGATAGGGACACAATTGTGGGAAGTAGTGGGAACTTTTTCTTTTGGTGAGAAGAGATAGTAAACCTTTGTTGGAATGTAATGTATATCGCGTGACAAAGAAGCGTTTGCCCTTTAGATTAAATAATTTCTGCCTGTTTGTTTTTGAGTTGGACTAATTTGCAATAAGTATTTGATAAATGTTTCTATTATTCCACAGGTGTCAGCAACGACATCATACCACACCGCGCTGATCGTCCTTGCAGCGTCTTCCGCCTTCATCATCAGTGTACTCTGTGTCCTGGTGATGCTATACCGAGGCCGGCTACAACGAGAGCCTCAAAAAGCCGAGCGTTTCTTACCCCCCGCTCCGCCTGTCTACGTTCTGTCAGCCGATGAAAAAGCCGAACTAGCAAAGGCTTTACACGCCCCTCCACCGCCAATACCCCCACAAAATGATCACACTAGAATTTAGGTGCTAAGTCTGACTTGTTTTTGTTTTTGGGGTGGTTTACGGTTGGTACGGTAGTGGTTATCGTACAGTACTGAATTTAAGTGGTACTTAGGTAACGTTAACATTATATAATAATGGTGAATGATACACGAGCGTACACTCAATAAATAAGCATGTGTAATAACATTAAAGATTCTATTTCTATACAACGCGGACCGTCCGTGTCACACTGATCCAGACTCCAGTCCGAACGCATGCGAATCAAAGGCGTTTTTGTTTAAGGTGCGCGTGTTTCGCGTACGTTTACGCATGCCTAAAATACGCACGTGTATCGTACCTAATATTTAAGGAATCAATGGTATGACGTTACTAAATAAAAAACAAACTTTCAAACGTTATTAATCTTCAAACCTTTGAAATCCACTTGGACCATTAGTAACTTGGTAGATTTTTTCTTGCTCGCTAGATATTGATTAATCTGTATTCGTAATCTGTGGTAATATGAAAACTGGCACTTGTCATTTTGCGCTCTTTCATTTCTAGTGCAGGTAAAATGAGATAAATAAAATGGGGTCCAAAAAACATGTCTAGAGCGACTACTGTATCGTTTTCTCTGCTGCCAAGTCGATTGAATCGAGATTCGGCCTTGCATTGATAGTATTGTAGTTTTAAGTTTATTTTAAGGTACTTTAAGGCGCATCGCGCATGGGCGTTCGTCGGAGGTTCGACGCACGCCTGTACGCATCTTAGTTCCGCTAGTTGAGTCCCGTTTTTTCTTAAGAAACATCTATGGAATCGATATTTAATATCAACAGGGTCTACAGCACACAGCACTAGTTTAACAAAGCACATGCTGATATAAACCCCATTAAAGGATGTTTATCGTTTACCCAACTCATTGAATAAAATTCAGAACATTCTGATGTGAGATGGGTAGGTGTTATTTCATATTAAACGAATTATTTCACCTCTTTCATTCGCCAGTTGTAAATGTATCGAGTGAAAAGGATGGCTGAATTTGTTTATTGCCAACCAAATTAAAGATCGTGGCTCGACGTAGAACTAATCTAGTCTTTTTCTTTCTTCATCACCTTTATTGTCACGAAAATGATCATCATGTCTTGCACCAATTTTGTAAATAACTGTAGTTTAATCATCAGAATTGACATGTCTGTAAATTGGTTGTTGGATACAGTGAATACCCAGTTGTACCTACTGTTTTTATTGAGAGCAATTTAAGAGATTATAAATCATGAATTTATTTGAATGTAATAAGTATAATAAAGAAATAATTTTGTAACAGTTATTTTTTTACGACACCAATACCTATCCCCCATAAAAATCTAGGTATAGGGAAGAGTCACTCATCGGTGCATGAAAGTTCGGCTGTAAGGATAGCTGTACGACTTATCCAATAGGGGAAGAAAACTAGGTATAACAGGTAACTTCCTAGGTTTTGTGGCCAGTGGGGTAGCGTGAACTAATCTAGATGTGGGCGAAGTTGCATCTGCGAGGCCCTTTTCTTTCTATATGTGTATTCCCAAAGTAATAAAAAGCGGCCAAGTTCGAGTCGGACTCGCGCATGAAGGGTTCCGTACCATTTATGACGTATTAAAAAAAAATCTACTTACTAGATCTCGTTCAACATTTTACCACTTAGGACACACATTTTACCACTTTGGAAGTGTCTCTCGCGCAAACTATTCAGTTTAGAAAAAAATGATATTAGAAACCTCAATATCATTTTTGAAGACCTATCCGTAGATACCCCACACGTATGGGTTTGATGAAAAAAAAAATATTTTTTATTTTATGACTTATTAAAAAAACTACTTACTAGATCTCGTTCAAACCAATTTTCGGTGGAAGTTTGCATGGTAATGTACTTATATGATATATTTTTTTTAGATTTTTCATTCTGTTATTTTAGAAGTTACGGGGGGGGGGACACACATTTTTTCACTTTGGAAGTGTCTCTCGCGCAAACTATTCAGTTTAGAAAAAAATTATATTAGAAACCTAAATATCATTTTTGAAGACCTATCCCTAGATACCCCACACGTATGGGTTTGATGAAAAAAAAATTTTTTTTTTAATTTTTATGACGTATTAAAAAAAAACTACTTACTAGATCTCGTTCGAACCAATTTTCGGTGGAAGTTTGCATGGCAATGTATATCATATATTTTTTTTAGATTTTTCATTCTGTTATTTTAGAAGTTACGGGGGGGGGGGGGGGGGGACACACTTTTTACCACTTTGGAAGTGTCTCTCGCGCAAACTATTCAGTTTAGAAAAAAATGATATTAGAAACCTCAATATCATTTTTAAAGACCTATCCATAGATACCCCACACGTATGGGTTTGATGAAAAAAGATTTTTTGAGTTTCAGTTCTAAGTATGGGGAACCCCCAAAATTTATTGTTTTTTTTTTCTATTTTTGTGTAAACATCATAATGCGGTTCATAGGATACATCTACTTACCAAGTTTGAACAGTATAGCTTTTATAGTTTCGGAAAAAAAGTGGCTGTGACAGAATCGGACAGACAGACGGACATGACGAATCTATAAGGGTTCCGTTTTTTGCCATTTGGCTACGGAACCCTAAAAAGGAGTGCCTTTGCGAGGCCCCCTTAACACGTTAGCTGCCATGAGCATCACCGGTGGGATCACTAAATTTGTATGGGGCGTGGGAGCAATACGCTCTAGGTGAAGTATGGTTGGCCTAGCCAACATGTTAAGGAAGCGGCTGTGGGCAAGAGGCTATTTGGCCCACGCCTAGCCTACCCCACTGCTTGTGGCTTTGGAAAGTTCCAATTAAGGGTTTCTGGTACTCGGGAAGCTAAATGTCGAAACTTGTTGCACTTCAGCAACAGCAAAAAGTGTGTAGGTAATAGCAACAATGCCCAGATTCCTAAGCTACTTGACAACCAAAGACCTTAAGGAAAATTAATAAAATTTTATTCCCGACAGCTATGTATAATTATTATAATATGTATAATATGTAGGTGGAAGTTACCTTAGCTGCATATCAAAGAAGTCATCTAAATCGCGGTTGTACTGGACGCTAGTTATAAGTGCAGACCTAGTTAACAAAAGACTTCATATTTATGGACCCATGGTACAAAAGTTACGAGAAGGGTACAGCTTCTCGAAGCAATTATTTCCAAAAATATTTACTTTACCAAAAAATGGTTGTTGAAGACCCCTTATTTTGAAAGACCTATCCAACGACACATCACCAACACACCACCTCCTAGTGAGTATTATATTCTTTGCACACCACACTGTAGTGTTAAAGCGAAAAAAAAAACACCCCACTTTACATGTAGGGAAGGTACCTTAAAAAAATTTAGTTGTAGGCTTTTAAATGAAAAAATTGGCGCGGTGCGGTGCGGTAGTCTGTTATGGCCACGGACCTAGAAAATGTGGCAAACGTAGTGATTATATGCTCTTTGAATGTGGCAAGCGACTAAAGTGCCAATTACATCCACACTTTATCAGGCCTGATATCAGACCCGTATTTCGGGCTCGAAAAAGAATATTTATCCATTTCACCAAATATCAGCACATCGTTTACAAGATTTGAAATGTAAAAAAATAGTTCATATGCAAAAATGTCAAATATTGAACATTTTTGGCAATTAGAGACAAAGTATTTTTTACATTTCTAATATTGTTAATGATGTGCTGATATTCGTGAAACAGAAAACGATAATTAGGTCCGAAATCGGGACTAATTTCGGGACCGAAAACGGGAGGGGTGGATATAATTGGCTCTAAAGTGGGACATTTTGCTGGGAAATGCCATAAATAGTGTTCTAAGTCATCTTATTACCATAATTTAATCCTTATAACTACATGAAATAGCAAAATATAATTATATAATTAGAATTTTCAAATTTCATTTTATCATTACAAGCCGGTAAACTTTTAAGTCGAATGAAAAACGCCATAACGCATGACAGTTCAAACGTCATGTGAATGACACTTCACTGACAGTCCCAATCTGCCCTAGGAAAGGACTTCGTTTTCACTTCTCTTTCAGAATGAATCAAGAAGGCGTTCTGGCTTGTTGCGCCGTTTGCTATCAACATACCGTTAGGAGATGTTCGCGTTGTCTCAGTATTTACTATTGTAACACGGACCATCAACGCCAAGATTGGAAAAGACACAAACCCGAGTGCGTGCCAAGAACACCAAAACAAGGTCCGAGAAACGAAAAGATTGGCGGTGTTTCGACATCTACGACAGAAGCAGTGAGAATAGGGGAGGTGAAAGACGACGCGCCTCACGGCGGGTCTAGCTGTGAGCCGCAGAACGTTTCGACACCCGACGCAAGTGCAACAAGTGATACAAGACGTTTGAAAAGTTCAAAGAAAAAAAACGCGAATAAAGAAGGTAGTGTTAGTGTGAGTAAACAAAACGCTGTGGGTACCTCGGGGGTGAACTCGGGCGCTGTCCCTAAAAATCGGAGCGTGATATCTAGTGTTTTGTGTGCTAGCAAGGATAAGGACAAAGTGAATAGTGCCATAACTTACGAAGGATCGTCAGAGCAGGAGATTCTAAGTGAGTCCGCGCAGCAACTTAGTGCTGTGGAGTTTTCAACAGCTAGTACAACAGTGAAGGCTCCTAAATCTGAGTCAAACATGTTGGCGGTGGCTGGTTACTCCGGGGAACAAGTCCCTATGAAGGAATATCCTGAAGGGACAGTGAGAAACAGTACTGCCCCGTTTGGACAGCCACAGAACAGTTTCTACATGGACCCCAGTGACCAGTGGTACAACATATGCCAGCAAGTGATAAGAGACATGACACAGTTTGGAGTGTGTGTTTTGGACAATTTCCTAGGGCAAGAAAGGGGACATTTAGTGAGAAATGAAGTGTTAAAAATGTATAGATCAGGTGTATTTCAAGTAAGTATGCATTTTTTTACTATGCTGTTACTTCACAATTTGTTAACTATGAATTTTTTTTTCATGCATAAACATTGTTATGTTGAACTGATTGGTATAATTTACTTTGAACTTTGTTACCAAACCAAAATAGAGCAGGGCTGGCATGTTGCTAGGCAGAAAAATGGCAGTGAACCAAGATTTCAACTGTTTGTTTACATGCTAAATGTCATTCTTTCATGCAGTTGTTAGTGAACTCTATGCCCCTTACATAAGGTTGTGAGTAGCAAAACTGTAACTGTCAAAAAATCCAACAATAAAAATGTTAAAGTAGGTAATTAAAAACTTAATTAGATCTTACTCTTAGGGCTTATCTCTCATTTATGACATTATGCTGCTTTTCTCATCTCAAATTGTTTGCCAATGCATCTAGAATTTTTTTTTTAGGATTTTTTTGAAACTATAGGCTGCATACAATTATGCAGCCTATAGTTTCAATAGAAAACCAAATCAGTTGTCATATGGTTGTTGCCTATTGATAAAGTAAATTATTTCACAATGGTCATGAATTTTGATTTACACATATACACTGAAACAAAACATAAAGATCATACATTGTCATTGCACTTGGTTATTCTGCTATGTGATCTGGTAATTTTTTAGAAAAGAAAACTGTAGGAATTTATAAGTACAGCAATGACATGCCTTTATGCATTCAACTAACTTTAAATCAACAAAACCTAATTACAAGGAGATGGATTAATTGTAACATCACTGTCTCGGTTTTACATACTAACTTTTTAAGTTAAGATATTTGTTCCGGAGTCATGGGTGTTTCTATGTATTTAAGTATTTATAAATATTTATATATTATATATATCGTTGTCTAAGTACCCTCAACACAAGCCTTATTGAGCTTACTGTGGGACTTAGTCCATTTGTGTAATAATGTCCTATAATATTTATTATTTATTTATTTAACTTAAAAATATATCGTTTCACACAAAGACACACACATTCTATTAATTGTAACTTCATAGTAACAAATCATTTTGATATAAATTTTTTTTTTCGTCCATCTGGACAGCATTTTGATGTTAATAAAAGCACATTCCCACTATGTTGTAACAATAGTAATCATATTGTCCACGTGAACACCTCCAGTTAAATATACAAACCATGACAATATACATATGCAAGCCATGTACAATATACAAGCCATGTTTTTGGGTATTTAAGTGGACTTGTGGACTGTTTTCTTTGGTTCTGTTTTGCAAACTTACCTCCCACTTGATGCAATTAGTGTTATTTGAAAGTTTGCCAAATAACACTTATCTTATCATTATCGGTTACAAATGAATTGTTAGATAGATCGATAAATCATTTATTTGACAGCTGCAAAAACACACAATATAAAGTTTAAATTATCATAACAAAAACACAAATTATTACAGTAACCAAATAAAAATGGCACAAAAGAATATTGTCTGGGAATTATATTATGTTCAGAATCTCTATGTGAATCTCTAATCTCTTTTTAATATCCCTTAGATAATGTTGAAAAGCAAAAAACAATTTAAAATGTTATTACTTACTCTTCAAGTTATGTACTTTCATATTTTTTCATTTTTCATATGTATATATGTAGTTAAAAATGTTAAAATTGTGTGATGTATATGGGCACTCACATCACAGGAGAACACTTTTTTTTCTTATTAATTCCAAGTCATTTGTGGATTACAACTATTTATCATTTATTAGAAGTTTAAATTTGACCGTCTTATCAACCATTTGCGGCTTTTACCTGCCACTCCAAGGTCTATGTCAAGGTGTTTAAGCTATCTGCTAGTATTATCATATGTATAAACATTTAAATATGTAAGTAAATAAAGCTGGGCAGCTTTCCTTGCCTGTACCTGCCTACGCCCATGATAACACCCAACTCTTGCTCCACGGAACGCCAAGTAAATGTAGGGCGCCATTTTTCTGTTTGCCGGGCATCTTCGAGGTTTATATGTAGACGAGTATGTAGATTAAGGATACTTGATGAACGTTATATGTAGCTAAAACAATACAAATCATAAAAATATAAATTATAGGAATGTAGTGAGGTCGACTGTGAACCTTTCCAATTCAAATCTGACTGACGGTTCCTCTCAGGGTACCAGCCCTTTTCGGGCTGTCATCAGAACCAGCCAGGAACCAATCCATTAAAGCAGATGTTCGGGTTATTTAAATAAAAGTCACTGTATCGCAGTCAAAGACACTCAAGCATAGACTATTTCAATACTTGACATTCCATCAAACGCAGCCATCATAAGAGATGGTCTGCAACACGGCCATTCTGACCTTCCACACATCCTCGTGGGAAGAGTACTGTGCAAGTAAAAAACGCTGCAGGAACAATAGGCCACTTGGCTATCCTAACCACAATCATATTAAGTGCAAACAGACTTTATATACATAAGTAAGTAAGTAAGTAAGTAAATATTCTTTATTGCACCACAAAGAAAACCAATTTAAAAACAGATTTACAATGTAAAGAAAGGTAGCAACATCGCTGTAAGCGATCTCTTCCAGACAACCTTAGGGTAGCAGGATATAAAGAACAGTAAGTTTATAAGTTATATAAACACTTATATACATAGAAACCATCCATACCTCAGGCACAAATCGTCAGGTGACAAGTAAAACTCAATATTGAACCATATTGCTACTAAAATAAGGTTGATTTTTGTTTAATTATTTATTTAGTAATTAGTGAGTTTTGCTTGTCACCTGACAAAATATTTGTGATTAACACTTAAAATGCTCTCACCAGGATTCAAATCCGGGACCTCTTACATCATAGGCAGGGTCACTACGGACTAGGCTATGAGGCCATCAAAACATTTATGAGATAGGTATTTAATTGAATACGAAAATAGATACAATTTTATGCATAATATTTTCCTGTGTATTGTTTAATGCATGATGCACACATCACATTGATGATTGATTGAGGATATGATATATGCCTAATTACCTATCTATTTTTAGTAGGCTTGCTTAACACAGGTATATAATTCAACGAAGCCACGCCGTTTTGACGCCTAACTAGTGTTAGTTTTAATTTTATGAAATGTACATGTATGTTAGTCAGTAGGCGGGTCCACACAGAGCAAACATACGCGCGAGGCTATTTCCTGGGGCACAACACGGCCAAGGCACGTCTACACTTTGTGCCCTTCTAAGGTATTTAGCGCCTTAAATTGGTATTTATAATATGGGCCTTGTTGTCTGAATCAAATAAAAAAAAAAAGTAATAGTAATAATACCTTACTGAAGGATATTTTATTGCTGACAAATTATTAGTGTTGTCTTAGTCTAATATAAATCCAAGTAGGATTAATTATTTAGAATCCTATTAAATTCAGAGCCTTATTTAATAATACCCCGCTCCAGGGTGAATAATCAAAGTTATAAATACAACAATTTTATGTATTTATAACTTTGATTATTTATTTATACTTTATTGCACAAATTTACAAAAAAGAGTAAGGGCGGACTTAACGCCTTGAGGCATTCTCTACCGGTCAACCATTGGGTTAAACAGAAATAGTTTGGTGCAAGATTGTAAAGAGTAGATATGGAAATAGAAATCGAGACTACTATGATACTATACTTACACAAATATACAATTTGGCCACAATCTTACACAGATCGACCTAGCCCTAAACTAAGCAAACCTTGTACTATGTGACGAGGCGACATACGTATATAGATAAATACATACGTATATACAGAGAAAAACACCCATGTCTCAGGAACAAATATCTGTGTTCATCACACAAATAAATGCCCTTACCAGAATTATGGTTAAAGAAATTTATTTTCTCAAAAGAAATTTAACATTTCACTTAAATAGAGAAAATACAAGATAATACAAAATATGAGTGAGCATGCAGGTAATTAACAAATTAAAATAACTAATAACTAAAACTAGAACATGTCATTTACGAGCATTACATCCAAAAATAGGCACACGAACATGCTCAATAAAGTAAAGCTGTATAATATGTACTGAATATAAAATAAACATGTGGGTATGTCCAAATTAAATACAAGCTGCTTATTTTTCACTAACTAAAAACTGTTGCTCAGTAATTTTATCACTTATACTTTAGCCGTATTGCACTTTGAACTCTAAACACATACCCGTTGAGTTGAGTGACAATATTTTACTTAATAGTGCAATATCTTTTGTTCCCATGTGGAATGTTTGCCAGGGCCGTATTTAGATATTATGAATTACGTAGTCCAATAGTTTTCGCTTGTAAACATTGTTTAACCCGAACCCGGGACCATTTGCTTCATAGGCAGGGTCACTACCCAATAGGCCACACCGTTATTAACATATCGTATCTTTGAAACAGGCAGGTCAGCTGGTAGCCAACCCTAGCAGCACGGACGCACATACGGTCAGAAGCGATAAAATCAACTGGATAGACGGCAAGGAACCAGATTGCTTCTACATCAGACAGCTTATCAACCAAGTAAGTTTGGAACACATTAGTATGAGATATCAGAACTCCTAGTGTAAATTTATTCGATAGCGAGACGTGATGTACGCGTTTGCAAATTTAGAAACAGCGCGCCAAGCGGGACGTTTTGGAATCTCAAAATGAGACTTAACGCAAACGCGTACGTCACGCTGTCAAATAAATTTATACTAGGGATACAGTACTGTTTAAGGTCCGACCGAGAACGCTTTATTTGTCTCCGCCGAGACCGAGACGCGGGTCCTTAAAGGCGATGGACAGAAGATTTGGTTGACGCCATCGATTGATTTCGCTATGTGAGTGAAATACGCAGATGCTCTTCATAGTTCCAATTCTAATTGATATGAGAGCTACCAAGCTATGTCCGATTGACTTAGAATTTAGTAGGTTTACCACTAGGCTTAACTATTTAACGTTCGGCCAACACTGGTAGATACCACCCAACTGGCCTAGATAAAGTGAAGAACGTCTGAATGAAAAACGTCTAAAGTAAACTACAGTCGACGAAACAAGCTTGTATCGAAAATGAGTATTTATTTGTACGTCCCCGTACGGACCCGGGTACGTCCTTAAACTACGTCCAAAAGAGAGGTATGGGCATTGTGAATGTCATCTCGCTTTGTGTGGTAGGGCACAGCACAGCGGATGTCATTCCAGATCTAGAGCAGACCCCAACTGGGGAAGTACCCCCCCCCCCCCCCTCCCCCACCTTACAGAAAACCACAGCCAAATAACACTAGACGCTACTCATAGTGTTGTGTTCCTGCCGGTGAGTAAGGTTGCCAGAGCTCAACGAGGGTGCGGAGTTTTAGGGTCGGCAACGCGCATGTAACTCCCCTGGGGTTCCAGGCATTCATAGGCTACGGAGACTGCTTACCATCAGGCGGGCCGTATGCTTGTTTGCCACCGAAGTAGTATAAAAAAAAAGTAACAAACTTACTGAAAACATTTTCTATATCTATGAATGTTAGGTTAGGTACTTAAACCACCCACTTCACACGTAGTCTCCGGTATTTCCCCAACAATGCACGACCGAGGAAAATCTAATGTTTACTCGTGTTAATACTATTGTTATTGTTTACCTATGACTGATAAAGTCTGTTCGGAAAGAGAAGAGTCGTGGAATGTATTGGGCCCCATACATTCCACGTCTCTTCTCTTTCCGCACAGACTCTAAATACTGTACATAAACAATTATACTGCAGACTAAAATACATATTCAAGTTGAATTTCGGATAAGAAAGATAACTTTCTTGCATATACCCGTAAAACGGGAATTCCGCAGTAACAAACCGATTTCCCATGTCGAAATAATTGGATTGTGGACGAAGCGGTCCTGAGCCCTCAAAATCGCATGAACTGTGGTAGCTGAGTGGCTCATTCATGTGACTTTCATGATAATATTTTATGAAATCTTTGCTGTACTTTATAAATTCAAATGGCGGCTGCTTTTATAAAAACTCGTTTCTAACAACTTATAATCGCATCCTGTCCTACAGTACGGTCAAGGAATGTGATTTGTGTTCCAATTCGTACTTTGATACAGTAATGACTTGCCAAGATACTTTCATATTAAATTAGTTTTTAGCAAACAGAAACGTCTGAGAACGACACTATTAAGCTTAGAATAAATTTAAAAGTGGAATAAATGACTGCCTTGGGTGAGACTTGAACCCACGGCCTCTGGATCGATACGCTAGCGCTCTGCCAACTGAGCCACTGAGCTGTGATACTTACTTACTTACTTACTCCGTTGGCTCAGCGACCCAAAATGAGACTTGGCCTCCGACACAAGACAGCGCCACTTTTCTCGGTCCTGTGCGACCTCTCGCCAATTGTCGACTCGAAGCTCGCGCAGATCCGCCTCCACCATGTCGCTCCATGTCATGTCATGTCATGTGATATGGTGGGAAATTTTCTGGCTATCGATAGGATAAGGGGAGTGGAGTAATAGCTATATTAATTTTTAATAAGCAGAAACGTCTGCGAACGATGCTATAATATGCTATGTATGAGTTCTTGGTGGCTCAGTTGGCAGAGTGCTGGAGTATCGATTCAGATGCCGTGAGTTCAAGTCTTACGCGAGGCAGTAATTTTTCTACTTTTAAATTTACTTTCATATTGATAGACCTTTTATTATAAACCCCTCAGTGTTGGTTTACTCTTTATCCGCTACCACTGATGGTATTTACTATTTATCCGGCCTTCGTCACTTTTTCTATGACATCTATATCAGTTCATAATTTATATATGGGTGACTACTTAAAAAAACAAATCTAAAATATTAAATAAAATAATTTGATGTTCCCAAAGTTGTGTATTTACGCTCCAATCGAAAGATATTATGAAAACGTGTGCTTAATAGTCCGCAACCTACACAATTTGTTTATACCGAGTGAAAATCTAGGTACATTCCTATGTATTTGGAATTATCATTAAGTAGGTACTTATTTACTAAAGGTAAACGTACGTGACAAAACAACGGTGTGTATATGTACCTACCTGTACAGTCATTTCCGATTATTTATTTATATGGCTCTCGTATATTTACAAGACTTGTCACGTAGACATTTGCGTTATCTAAATCCTAACGAATATTGTAAGAGAATTGAATAAGGTCATATACCTACCAAAGAAAGTGTCCATTGCCTCCTGTACCCGAGACTGGAATCGAAGCCCAAAACTTTCGAATCACGGTAACTATGGTCCCGATTTCCGAAGCATTTGCAATTTTCTATTAAAGCTTTTGCTTTAACATACTTATGCCTTAAGAACTGCTTGCTGTACCTACTAGTTTTCTAGGTATCGTCAGGTGACAAGCAAAACTCACTAATTACTAAACAATATAAAAATGAACCTTATTGTAGTAGTAATATGGTTAATTATGGCTATGGAGTTGTGATGGTAATTAGTGAGTTTTGCTTGTCACCTGACGGTATATATAGTTCGTGTCATCCACGATGACGCACAGATTTCTCAAATCTAACCTTTAATATTATGATAACACGAATCAAGGCACGCTTCTTCGTGAATGACACGATTTATATTCATATTCATTTAATAAGCATTGATTATACATTGTCAATATAACAAACAGTAACGGTAGGTTACCAACCTAAAATGGAGTTGGGCGGGACATGTTGCTAGGCAGAGTGATGGCAGGTGGGGTGGACTAAAATGTTAACGGAATGGTGGCCGCTTTCGGATGAAAGAAGCCCCTGGCGTCCGTTGGCTCGTTGGGTGGACGACATTCGGAAAATTGCGGGACACTTCTGGATGCGATTAGCTCAGGATCGGGACAAGTGGCGTACTGGAAGAGAGGCCTATGCTCAGCAGTGGGCGATAAAAGGCTGATATGATGATGATGATGATGATGATGATGATGATGAACGGTAGTAATATGTACAGATAGTAAAATAAATTAATTTCAGTCAATTAAGAATTATAATTTAATAAGTAAAAATTCGGCACTATGGCTCCAACACACAATTTATACATATCGAATGCACAAATAAATACAGTACTGGGACCGGGAATACCCGTTTCTCACCATACAAACTCAGAATCCGGAGCATTCTCTAGTTTCGGTATCAAACATTTATTCAGCAAATAGGCCAGAGGGGCACTTTTACATGTCATTTTTTTTACAAACATATAAGATAACAAAATACAATTACAAATATGAAATCAATGAAATATTAGATACTTATTAGAGATGTATACAGTCTTTAAATGTCGAATTACACAAAAATGATAAAAAAAAATCAAACAACAAATACTAAAATTCTTCAGACATGTAAAAGTCTCTAAGTGTCAGAGATAAAATATATGTAATTAAAAAAAACCTATTGAAGTACTCTTTTCATATCGCGCACGCCTCCCAGATGTCCAGTGTACAGGAAATATAGATAAATAATATAATCAATGAAGAGCAAGAGTAATGAATACTTTCTCCTACCTAATTAAATAAAAACATTTGGTCCATTACGTATGTTCATAAACGATTTCTAATAAATTGGCACATTTACTGTTTATTTTTATCTCAAGTCCATTGACCGACCTGTGCTGATGTGTATGAGTACCTACCTACTATTAGGTCTTATCTGCAAGAAACGTTAAACATAGCATGTTATTACTTATTAGCTAGTTATTAGCAATCTAAATCATTAATTTTGTGACGTAACTAAGTCTTGGTAATCATGTACCTACGTACATACTACATACATATACATGTATGTATATGTATGTAGTACGATTGAGTTAAAATGAACAGTTATTTTTACCAGATCTAACAAGTTGCTCCAAAATCAGAAAAGTGTGCCAATTTTCGCAACTCCAACCAAAAATAAGGCTCTTAAGTAGGTTCAGAAAACAAGAGTTTTTTTTTTTAAGCGCGCGATTTTTCTATGTGATAAAAGCAGCGTTGAACGCATGCGATCAACGGAATGTATGAACAATGTCATTTTACATTAGATAATCTAATGACACTATATTGTTTTTCACGGTAAACGCAGCGGTAAGTGGATTATCATTTTTCATTTCAACGCTCCGTTTATCGCATAAATAAACCGCGCGCTCAAAAGTCGTAACGTTTTTTGGATCACAATTCCCAATACAGTCTTGACGCCTCTCTCGAGGGAGTCGAGGGACTTTATCGATTCAAATCCTGAGTTTTTGACTTTCGCTCTATATAAATGCACGTTAAAAAGTTTATAACAATTTCACGCACAAAAGCTAAAAATAAGAAAATTGCGTCTCGTTTACGCTCAGTGAGAGTGAGAGAAGAACATGAGCTTACTGGGCCTTGAGCGATGATGTTTGCTAGCTGGGTCGGATGGTCATGTCTATAATTCTGTCGATCGATTCGCCCTGCCTGTTCTGTTTGTCAGAAACGTTACAACAACAAAGTTCATGTAGTGATTCAAAGCTGCGTGTCCGTCCTGCCTGTCCTGTTTGTCAGAATTGTTACAACACCAAAGTTCATGTAGTGATTCAAAGCTGCGTGTCCGTCCTGCCTGTCCTGTTTGTCAGAATTGTTACAACACCAAAGTTCATGTAGTGATTCAAAGCTGCGTGTCCGTCCTGCCTGTCCTGTTTGTCAGAATTGTTACAACACCAAAGTTCATGTAGTGATTCAAAGCTGCGTGTCCGTCCTGTCTGTCCTGTTTGTCGGAATTGTTACAACACCAAAGTTCATGTAGTGATTCAAAGCTGCGTGTCCGTCCTGCCTGTCCTGTTTGTCAGAATTGTTACAACACCAAAGTTCATGTAGTGATTCAAAGCTGCGTGTCCGTCCTGCCTGTCCTGTTTGTCAGAATTGTTACAACACCAAAGTTCATGTAGTGATTCAAAGCTGCGTGTCCGTCCTGCCTGTCCTGTTTGTCAGAATTGTTACTACACCAAAGTTCATGTAGTGATTCAAAGCTGCGTGTCCGTCCTGCCTGTCCTGTTTGTCAGAATTGTTACAACACCAAAGTTCATGTAGTGATTCAAAGCTGCGTGTCCGTCCTGCCTGTCCTGTTTGTCAGAATTGTTACAACACCAAAGTTCATGTAGTGATTCAAAGCTGCGTGTCCGTCCTGCCTGTCCTGTTTGTCAGAATTGTTACAACACCAAAGTTCATGTAGTGATTCAAAGCTGCGTGTCCGTCCTGCCTGTCCTGTTTGTCAGAATTGTTACAACACCAAAGTTCATGTAGTGATTCAAAGCTGCGTGTCCGTCCTGCCTGTCCTGTTTGTCAGAATTGTTATAACACCAAAGTTCTGTAGTGATATAAAGCTGCATGTCCGGCCTGTGCAGTGTGCGACAATTTGTACCCGGACAATTTTTTTTTGCTATTTTATTTATAGCAATGCTCTTTGCCCATATTATATTTTGATTCTGATATCGATCTGCAAATTGGTTTACAAATGAATGCGCATAATGTTTACATTGTAAAAGGTGTAAAACGCGACAGTGGTCGGAATTTGTATTAAATTATCTTATCTTGAGATAAGTCTCTCATATCGCGGCGCCATGCACTGCAAATTATTACCTAAAAAAATATCATGGTTGACCAACATATCTCACTACCTATTGATTGTATGATTAGTTCGACAATATGTAATGTAGGACACAATTTCGATCTTAAGAGCGCCCCCGAAACAAGACCAGCAATCGCGATTGTCAATTCTATGTACATGAGCTATAGAGTTACAATGGAATTCATTCATAAAGTGGTCATGCACTTTTGCAGCTTTGTGTACGTTACAATAAGGATGTGTTAGAAAATCTTGATTGAAGTGCTATTTCAATCAACAAGTCAAATGATCAATTTTTTTTCAATGGGGTTTGTAAAAGTTGTCTCCTTATTCTACTAAGTGCCTAACCTAAATAGCCGATTGTTACAAAAATTATATCGGCAGGAATGTAAACGCTCATAAGTTCAAAGGTTAACTTATTCGTAATAATGCAATAAGTAATTGTTTGGCGATAGAAGTACCCGTACAAGTATCCGTCATGCAAATGCATTGTTTTACTTGAATAGCTATCACAAAAATTAAATCACTTCAAAAATATTTTGTACAAGCTTTTATTGCTGACTGTACCTGGTACCCGAGGGTTTCCGCGTTCTTATGGCCTAAAGTTTCTGCTCAATCTAAAATCAGACTTCACTAAACAGGTAGCAAGCTGGATAATAGGTAATATAGGTATATTCTACCCTATGTGACTCACTGAACTTAGACTAATTTCACGACATCTTCTAGTTTCCTTTAATATGTACCGCATGAGCTGTAGAGCTTACCAAAAGTATAAACAAATACATTATTACATTCATATTTATAGGTAAGGTGAATGTAAGGAAGACAGTCCATACGGGAAGAACTACAAGCTCTTTCGTCGCTTTTAAAAAGGAGAGCTCTTCCTTTCTGACTGTGTCTAAGCGACGTATCTACAAATACAACAGTTCTTGTCCTATGACAATCTTCGCAGCAATACATTTTATATGCCGGTCTTCTCCACATTGTCCTTAGTCGAAATTACCTACCCTCCTTCGTTAGCCATGTTACACAGTAGGCTGACGAAGGTGCCTTCTGTCCGGGATTCCCCGGATTTGTCCTAGTTTGAAGCACATTTATGGCCCGTGGAGAATTCAAAATCATCCATCTTGTGTTTTGGAAATCCCTAAAATAATTTTACTTTTAAATAAACATATTTTTCTGAAATGGGATGTCATCAAAATATCTAAAAACTTTCAAGTATTCGATTTTAGGCAACGTAAGTAATGGAATTGCCCTTTGTGTAATGACTCTACATTTTATGCTTTTGTCGACAATCTTATCGATGATGCACTTATGACAGATTTTGTACCTATCGATCTAAATATTTTAGAGATAAAGGGTATCTAAATCACTCAGAACCCAAACACCTTTCACCGGTCTTATCATTTTAGTACTATAAAAGCTGTTGACCCACCTGGCTACCTAGACATGCCTTACAACTTTAATCATCGCGATGATGTCAGATTGTGTGCACTTTCTGATGAATCAACTATTGTTAGCCGCCAGCTGTCCGCTACGTTATATTACTCGTATGGTAATCGGGGAGGTACTGCCTATGATTAACAAAATTGAACCGTGAAAAGAAGCACCAAACAGGAGGGACATTTTGATGACGTCCTAGCGCTGAAGTAGATGGCTGCATGTTCCAAAACTGCCGGGAGACAACGTGTATGTTGTTGGGGACAACAACATACTATATTTAAGTTCTTCAACATAATACTCCTCTCTGAAAACTATGTTCCCACTAGGGAGACACTAATACTGTGGATGGCAGAAATTCTGGTGGAAGTGCAAAGGTTTACTTAGAAGGTGTTGTGAAATACGAAGTTGTTACTTAAATGTGTTTTAAACTTATAGGGAGACTCGACACAAATCTAGGTATCCAATATCTAAGTCTATTTTGGTGAAAATGAAAACGTGTGGCCTGGTGTCTTAAAAAAAATATTTCGTTTCCTCTGACTCCTATTTTCTTTTAATGCCTTCTTAATAATTTTCTAAATAAATTGAGTGTGTAACGCAGTAAGATGTAAGATCTTTATTGAACATTTTCACTTCAGGTCGACAACATTATCCTGAGGGCGAACAAGATGCCTAACAACGGGAAACTCGGAGACTACACGATCAACGGCAGGACGAGGGTAAATATAATATCATATTTATGTTATGTACCATCATCGACACTATAAGCTGACGAATTGTAAATCTTATTGAAACGCAAAAGATTTACAAGTAGTTAAAAGTGTCTGTTAGCGCTTATTTTAACTCAGCTTCTTAATGTACCTGTATGTTTAGAATGTACAGTAGAATCCGCATATAATGACATCCAAGGGAAATGACAAATACGTCATTCTAAGCGAATGTCATATAAACATAGTTGACAAACTTCTAATTTATGTTGTGGTTTCTAATTTAATCTCAAATTCCTTTGAGAGTGATGAGTGTTATTAATCTTGTACTAGTTATCAGAGGAAAGGTAAGATAGGGATAGACGTATAGATGAGTGCGTCAATCCTTCTGGCAGATGCATCTGGCAGACAAGTCTCTCAATATATGGCGCCGATTAGGCAAAAATATGCCGACACTGCCGACCGACATTGTTTGCAATTGCAAACAGCTAACGATAAACGATATTGTGATTGCGCCATAGAAGATCGGTAAGGCGTGTTTCCAGAATCGTGGCTAGAATTCCGACTCGTAAAGGTGGGATCAGACGGTTTACTCGAATGAATGCTCACTTGAGTGAATGTTTCATTTCACGTGAATGAACGAACATAAAATGAACCGTCTGATCCCACCTTAACAATGAACTTTTCGGAACGTATGTACGAAATGTCATCAAATGGAAAGAAATCTACGTTACATTACCTAACAAAACCGATGGACCAGTCTGACATCTTATCCCGTTAGACTGACATCCATAATCATGACGTCATTAAGCCTAGTAGGTATAGGTATTCTACAGTTTTGCCCCGCACCAGGAAGAGGTAAATTAATTTAAATTAAGCTTTTTTTAATAGTAAAGCGATTAGCTGATACGACATGACGTTTGGGGAAAATGGTTGAAAATACTTATGACGTCATACTCTATAAATTGTATATACAGATGTCAATCACAATTAAAATGCGAGCACCCACATCTTTGGATTGCCGGTCCATTGCGTTACCAATTGCGCTGGCTGACCATCCGTCATTCACCACGAGTTTATCCATTGCAACTGTGACAACGTCACTAGCGACATCTGCACTTTAAGATTTACAGATCAGAGGACCCTGAGGATATTTACGTCATACTTTTTATTTATTTATTGCGTTAGACTGTAACTACGTTTATTTATATTCAGACTTTCGTTGTCTAAAGCTGAACTCTTGAAAAGTATAGATAGATGGATATTTATTGAATGTATGATGTAACACGACAGTACAAGAACCAAATTATGTGTACCCCTAGCTTTCACCAAGTGTTTCGGTAGTTTCGTTGTTCGTTCATGTAAATAGATTTCTACGAAAAAAATATAGTACTAAGATTATATTTTATATTCCTATTATACCTGCCGGATGGTAAAAGTGCTTGCACACGGTGCATTTAGCTGCAGCTACTTGGTCTTGCATACTTATTACTCTGAAGGCACTTCTTCACTTACCACTTCTCATATTACTTTTACTTTATCTTCACCACTTAGATGGTTGGCAGTTCACAACTGTGCGTTTCTCCAACTTCCTGCCTCGCGCAGCTAAACTGCGGAATGAACTTTCCGATACGACCATCAAGAAAAGAGTGTACTCTCATCTTAAAAGTCGGCAACGCACTTGCATCTCCTCTGGTGTTGCAGGTATCCATGGGCGATTTGTCTGATCGTTTGTCTCCTATGTTATAAAAAAAACTAGACTTTAAATTAAATTTCCAAGAAGGATATGGATAATGTATGGTTACGTCATCTATACGGTCTGGTTTGACAATTCGTAGAATTTACACCACACACAAACCTAGTGCCGTAAGTATACACACTTTCCTGTTTAATAACAGTGGTGATTCATTTTAGTGCGGTCCGTAAATTTGTTATCTCATATAATTTTCGTTTTATTATTGGCACTAATTCATCCCGTCTTTTGTAATAGATACCTATTTCTTCTTACGTTCGCATTAATATTACATCATAGTTTCCGGTGAGCAAGATGTTTTGTTTACTGACCAACTTTACCTTACGGGAGTACCTTTGGCTTTAAACCGATTCAACGTTGAAAAAACAATATGTACCTACCTATGGGATATTAATAAATATTCGTGTCATTTCCATTCCGTGTGCTTGCTATAAGGACGCTCTGACAGGTTATTCGTATAACGATACTAACAAATCTCGTCCGTATGGTCAGCGACAAAATGGGACCTATGACTAGACTTCGACACATTCTACATTTAGATTGTTAAGTGCAGTCTTTCCGCAGCAGAGGCACCAAGCATCAAGCATGGAAGTAAATTTTCCTTTATCAGTCAGATATTTTTAAGTTTTTGGGTAAACTTAATTTAATCACCTATTGACCAGTTAATTTTATCGAGAAATCACTGGTATTAAGTCTTTCTTGAATTTCTTAGACTACGATGTATGTTGACTAAGAAATGTGGAAAACTTAAGAACTTTGCTTGTGTCTACATCTGTATCGTGAACGAAATAGACTACATGGTAAATTCTTCGGTAGCGTTGTCAAATGGGGTAGATAAGAAGTCTATATCCGCATATCTACCCCATGTCAAACCATTGCATTATGAGGTCCCCCACAAAAATGACCGTCTGTTTTCAATTCTAGACATTTTAACAAATTTCCTTTCCGATTTTTATTGCTGAGATTAGCGTTAGATGAGTCATGGATAGAAATAAGACAATTTAATACCTATGAGTATTTTATTTCTTAAATACCTTATAACTTTTTATTTCAAATTCTAGACGTTTTTTAAACCCCATCCAAAGCAATAGGTACATAGCAGAGCCATACACAACAAATGCCGTTTCTCATGTTTAACTGCGAAAATTTTAATTTATTGCTTATAGTAAAAAGCGAAACAATGATAATTGCTTACCAGGACAGATATAGAACAGAAATAAGTAACTAAGTAATTAAGACAAATAAATCACCTCCGTGACCCTGTGACCTGTAACAGTTGCATTTACTTGTTTATTCTTCTAGATAAAACTTTTCTGTCACTCTCGCCTCGCACTTCTACGTGATAGGTTTGTCAGGGTTCGTAGTTTTTGTACACAGCGATTAATGACAAACGATAAAAATGCTCTTGGAAACAATCAACATATATTTTCAAGTTGTCCAACATGTCCAAGCATAATCATTAATCACACACATTCTTAACAAATACGCACTTAAAATATCCACTCTCAGTCTCGTATCATACCTGTTTCGTTATCTTACCATCGAGTTATCGCATAATCGCTTTTTCGCGATAATAACCAAAATAACGACGACGCATGCGCGCTGAGGGTTTGCGTACGTGACATCGGACATGGCCGCCGTCCGGGGTAGTGGGGGGCATTGTAAACACGGCGCTGCCGTGCTGAGTCAAATACGTAGTAACTACATTCGAAAACTCTACGCATTCTGAACCTTATGCTATGAGAACAAGTTATAAAATTAAATGCGTTTTCAAATGTACTAACAGCAAATATTCTTCTAGTCCTAGTGAGCGAATCCCACGCGGCGCTGTTTACAAACTTAGCTTACGTTCTTACACATCCATTTTACATAGACATCCGTTTGATCGCGAAACACGTGTGTATGTCAAACGGACATGGTTCCTGTCAAAATGGTTTGTTAATTGTAAACCTTTATTGACATTTTCGACGGATTTTTCGGCCGTATATAACTATACACTACGCGGCCTTTTATTCGAGTTTACCATTCGGTGGAATGTAGGTAGTCCAGATAAAAATGCGAATCTAATCATAAATATACAATCTTGTAATTCTAACAATACATATTTCTGACGATTCATTTCACAGTCACTTATGCCTACCTACTCAAAATGTGTTAACACAAATGTAACGTTTATTCCGTTCGGCACGTGCAATTTCGTATCTGACAGCGGCTGGCTCCTCAAACGCTTGGCGTTGGCGCCGCGGCGCCGCCATTAAAAATAAAAATAAAAAATTTGCGCGCGCTGCGTTCCATTTCAAAGAACACGTTGTCGTCGACCGGAAACGACATTAAGGCAGGTCGCGGACACAGGTCCTCGTAAACAGCCTCCGATTTAAAAATAATTGTACGAGTAACAGGCATGCGATAAATCTTTTAACGGTTAGTGTAGGTCAAGTTTTATCTGTGTTGCTTATTTTATATGCGCTCCAGATTTTATATTGTTTGAGTGGTTTATGGTTTAAAAAAAATTAAATAAGTAAGTTTCTTAGTTGAACACCTCGACCTCGAGCCTATGAGACCAATATAAACCTATGTTAACTATGTATTAATAGCAACACACTTAACCACGTCGTCCACATGTCCACGATAGTACAATCAACTGCAGAGAAAACCAGCATTCAAAGTTCCAACACAGATTCGTACCACAGTTTTTGTGATCTGATACTCGGTGTTGACCAGACTACATAAATAAATGTCAGTCGGTTTCAGTCCTGACAAAAGGTCTAGAATACTTTACAAGATTGCCTCTCAAATATCAAAAGTTTCACGAAAATCGGAATGATGACAAGTGTCATTGGAAGTATTAAAATCAGAAATAATAAATATGATCGTAATAAACGAATTTAATTGTGAAGCTGTTTGCTTTTTGTAACAATATATACTAAGATATAACCACCCACCGTATGTTATGAATACAGTTTTTCGTATTTTCCAGTCCGCTAACCTTACGTTTGACCTTTGGGTACATTTTTCATTTGTAGTCTACCCATAGTCTACCTCTTTCGCACTCGTGAAATTTGTATATGTAAGGGCTTCGCTTTTGTACACTTCATTGGTTCCTGACATTTTGTAGTTGTATTGTGCTAAAAAGTTACGTGACACCGATCGCAGCCCGTTAGTTTAGGAATAGGTATATTTAATCAGCTTGTCAACGTTCAGGGCCAAGCCCTTAAGGACAAGCGCTCCTACGTGATGCCACACTCGTATAGGAAATTTTGTACAATGTAACTATACCGTCCTTTCTGAAGTATTTTTCGTGTGTGTATTGTGTTTTACATTTACTACACGTATACGATTTCAGTTCCTCAATGGGCATGGCGTTTTAGTATAGAATAATGATGTCAACGCTAGATAATGAAAACGAGGGGAGGTTTGTTGTTCATGGCAGAGTGGATGATGCAAGACCCAGATTGCGCCCCTCAATGAGATGGACCGACCAAGTGAAGGTTCTCATCGGGGCACCCTTTAATGCGCGCGAAAAGCACTAAGCAGAGAAGGATGGCGGAAAACATTAAATAAGGCCGTCCTACGGCCTCAATGACCACGACTACTCTAAGATTATACGACTAAGAAGAACAATGGTGTCAAATTGGGTGGGTAATAAATATCCCACAAAAATGCCGCTTACATATGTCAGTTCTTTTTATAAACCAGACCACTTTAACTTGCGTTGTCGCGCGTAATTCAATAAGGCTTCTACAGACGTTGGAAGAAATGGCATGCGATTTTAGACAATTGATAGCTAAGGAGGAGCAACGAATTTAATCGATCGACCAAATGCCGCAATGTATTGTAAATCACATACTATTATCGGTGAAGTTTGGAGAGGCCAATGGTTGAAATTGCGCTTGACTTATATGAGTCGCGACAACGCAGACAACGCAGTCTTGCTTAATCGATCTGGAAATGCTAGAACAATATCGGCTTTTTTCAGAAGTGTTACAATACTAACGTTAGCGAGGTGACAGAAGTGCGAAACGACTAAAATGATCCATTTACAGCCAACGAAAAGAGACCTATTGCTTCCGCCACAAATGGTTTCTCGTCCTACAAACGTTCACGGCCAAGCCCTAAGGGCGGGCCTACGTGATGCCGCTCTCGTATAGGCATTATCTGCGGTTACATCGACTGCACTAAATTACGTTATGCGTTAATACTTCCGAGGTGGCAAACAGTAGACTAATTATTGTAAATTAATTCGGTTTTATCACTTTGTCGGTATTCGTCATGTTATGCTGTAATCGTTTAAAATCGATTGAGAGGCGATTAAATATAGTGGTCATTAGTGGTCGGTTCTTTGTGTATTACATATTTAAAAAACATGTTTTAATAATATTGATTCAAGCTGTAGGTATGCCGAATACCATTTCAAATTACTTAAATGATTTCCATGATTTTCCAAGTAATATTTGAATGGCGACTAATGTTTCTTTTACGACTACTATTACACGATACGACGGAGAAGACTAACAGTTATTTGTATAATACAAGGGATGTGAGTGGTGCAAAATTATGGATGTTGAGCTTGAACTCATCCCCGTGAGGAGAATTAAAGTATATACACTGGTTTTAAAAAATAAAAAGAAGGAAGAGCTCCCGAGCTAGAGTGATGAAAAATGCTATAGTTATATCTCTGTAGGTATATTAATTTGTTAAATGAATGATAAATCTTTATTTCATGCAACTAGGGGCCCCCTAGAAACAATACCTTACAACTAGCATACATTTTAAAAATAAACACTACAAATCACACGAATTGCGATGCATTACGTAACCCCGCAGTGTCAGGGAGCCGACATACCTGAGGGCCTACCGCGAACCACGTTCGACGTGATGCCTCCCTGTCACACTTGCCTACGAATTTACAAGTGCGACAGAGAGGCAACACGTCGAAAGTGGTTCGCGGTAGGCCCTCTGACACCATTCGGCCAAAATTGAAATGAAATGTATATCTAATCCCACGCACGTCCTTAAAGAGCCACTCCTATGTTAAATTGAGCCAATCGAACCTCTCTTTGGGAAAGTCCCGCGAGACGAGGACATGAGGTAGTTTTATATAACAAAACTATTTCAAGCCTATTGCAAAATACCTATTTCAAGCCTACTGTTACTTTAAATGAGGAAAATACAATGAATTAAGAAATCTACATAATTACACTTGCTATCAGAGATAACTCAGCCGTTTTAAGTAAGTATAGCAGAGATACATACCTACAATCTTCAGTGTAGAAAAAATATCTGAATCTGAATAATGATACTCATGTCCACGATTTGTATTGCTTCGTGCAGATCTTGTTTATTTGCTTCGATATCTGATGGTGACTCTATAAGACAATTTTCAGATCTTGACTGAATTAATCCAGTATTCGAAAAGGTAAAAACAAAATTTCATAATAGGGAGCGTACATTAACTGTAGGAGGCAGCACAGGAGCTGTCAGATTTTTGGCGCGAAGCGTAAATGTGATGTTTATTGTTCCGATGCAGCCCACAAGATGGCAGAACCTACTATGCAGAAGAAAACACTTGACGTGTAAATGTGCCTGTTTATGGTTCCGATTCAGACCACAAGATGGCAGACCCTCCAACGCGCACGGTCCCTATCCAGCATTCATTCTGAAACTGGTAATCGCACTAGCCCAAAGAAATGTACACTCAGCTGCAAAAGCGTACCCATTTCATGGATAAATTCCATTCATAAAGTGGGCTGTAGAGATAATTGACATCCCCATCTCCCTTCAAACTAATTTCTACGCAGGGGGTCAGTTATATCTGCAGCTGGCTGTACTTTTACAGCTCCCATATACATGTTTAAAATGTACTTATAAGGGTGTACAGTCTTATTATTGTACATTTTTCCGTTTACTTTGAGATCAACTGTAGCGTAAGCCAAACGTGGTGCATACGCCATGTGACATTAAAAAAAAATAGAAAATACATTAATTAATAGCAATAGAATGTCAAAGGTATGACTCATCTAAAGGAAATTATAATTATTTGTAATTGTTAAAGGCCACCTAAATGTTAATCACTTAGCTACATACATACCCCCTTATTCCGACGTATTGGTATGATGGAAAGGGACAAACGATGATCAGCGGCATCGTAACTTTAGTACACGTTTATGAATAAGGGGGATAGTATATGTGACATTATCTATGAAAAGGGACCTTATTGTCGGTGGCGTTTACGCCATTATCAATGATGCTCCCATATTAGAAACAACGCCGCGCTACGCAGTGCGGCGTAGGCGCTATCGACAATAAGGTCCCTTTTCATAAATAATGACCCCTCTGTCGAAAACCTCGGCCGATGGTCATATTTATTGTATGGACTGACGTTTATCTGACAACGGGGGATGGGCACGTCAAATGTATGGCCATTTGTACGTAACGTACTCGACATTCGATGTGCCCCTCCCCCGCAAAAATCGGCAGTTTTGTACAGAAAGTTACAGACAAGTCGTCTCCAGTTGTTAAATCCTCCAAGGTGTCCACAGTAGTTACAGTACCTACTTGTATAAGCAAATTATCATGAATTAATTCATGAATATATAGATGGCTGAATACATAAGATGAACCACGGCCTACGAGATACTAGGTAATTAACATGATTAGATGTTCACATTCAGTATTGCATAATAAGATCCAAATAAGAAACACAATAGATAACATAAAGTTCATCGATTCATCAATCAGTTATACAACTAATCCACAAGCAAACAATACTATACACCGATCTGCTATCCATTTTCAACCTAAACTTTTAAATCATAAGAGCTATTATCACACGATTTATCGACATTTTAACCTAAGCAGCTGTGTCATTGATATGTAATAGACCACCCACAGTTACAATACTGTTTATTTCTAAAACGACCTAAATACATTTCTAGGATAATGCACATACGTCGTTATGTAAGTCTTGTCAGTACCAAAAGGCCGTAGGAGCGTTTAATCGTTGGTTAAATAAGCCGTTTTGGTTTTGAGTGTATAATTGAAATAGATTTCGCCATGACATTTGCACGTGGAGCACGTGTCCGAGGATAATCCGGTGCTACGAGTATTTTATTTATGAAATATAAGAATAGCTACAGTTAATATATGTACAGTCGTGTTCAGAAATATGTATACATATCGTCACCTTAATCCATTGCAATAAGGTGAATAAATTTATACATATTTATGAACTCGGCTGTACTTAATAATATATAGATATTTCCATTCACTCAGTAAATCCATTCGTGCCAGCTTTCGTGAATTGATCTATATCTTATGTCCAGTATGTCCTTCCCCGAGACTATTTCTATGCCAAGTTTCATCTAATTCGGTTTTACTCAGCGCTATAAGCTTCGTGTTCCTATCCATAAGGGGCCAATAGATGGAGCTATTCGCTAGGCACGACAGGTGCTGCCATCTTTGTGTGAGCTTTTGCTACTTAAAATCTTATGGAGTAAAATTAGTTCAAACGGCTGCCGCTAACATTAATGTGCGATATTCCATAAGTTTTTTTTATACTACGTCGGTGGCAAAAAAGCATACGGCCCGCCTGATGGTAAGCAGAATCCGTAGCCTATGTACGCCTGCAACTCCAGAGGAGTTACATGCGCGTTACCGACCCTAACCCCCTCCCGCCCCTCGTTGAGCTCTGGCAACCTTACTCACCGGCAGGAACACAACACTATGAGTAGGGTCTAGTGTTATTTGGCTGCGATTTTCTGTAAGGTGGAGGTACTTCCCCAGTTGGGCTCTGCTCTAGATCTGGAATGACATCCGCTGTGCTGTGCCCTACCACGCAGAGCGAGATGACATTCACAATGCCCATACCTCTCTTGTGGACGTAGTTTAAGGACTTACCCGGGTCCAAGGACGTACCCGGGGAAGTTTGTGACAATCAGCGCCACTTCTTCCTCCTCCGCACCTTGCTAGTATATTTAGGCATTTATTAAACGGGTAAATTAATGTTTATCCTGCTTGTCTCCAGGCAATGGTGGCGTGCTACCCCGGCTCCGGCACGCACTACGTCAAACACGTGGACAACCCCAACAAAGATGGCCGCTGCATCACCGCCATATACTATCTGAATCTCAACTGGGACAAGGAGCGCTGCGGCGGCCTGCTCAGGTGGGGGATTCGACCTTATGCACGGCTCACTATGACACTTTATAAGGCTTAAGGGCGTCAGAAATTATGCATAATTGAACCCTATCACTTTGAAATAAAGTTCAAAATCATATGGGAAAAGAATCCCTTCTGCCTTATGAAGGCTTAATAGACCTGAGCCTAGCCATGATGACAATCATACATCGACAAACAATTAACGAAAAAAAAACATGTACCGGGATGACAGATGCAACGAAAAAATTTTTTAAATCGAAAATTCACGCGACTATTTCCATACATTAAGTCCCGATTGGCGTTTTCTATCTACGATTGTCATATTGGCTAGGCCCCCTGGTATGGGGAAGGGCTATACAGTCAGGGATAGGTATGACAGAACAGACCATACTTGATCAATGGAATATTTGTATTCCTACTTAGGTATGTTAAATATTGTAGAACGTGTTTCTAAAAAGCTTTTACAGTACATATGGTGCCTAGTGGTGCTACTATACGCACTAGTGCCATAATTAGCCAATTACGTAACTATGTTTAAATTACGCGCATGTAACTCCTCTGGAGTTGCAGACGTACATAGGCTACGGAGACTGCTTACCATCAGGCGGGCCGTATGCTTGTTTGCCACCGACGTAGTATTGAAAAAAAAATGACAAAAATTTAAAGGGCCGTAAAACGTTGTAAGGTACATGTACGAATAGGTAATTCGCAACTAGTGTCGATTTAAAACACTTTCTTCGGTCGTGTTTTAATTTTTCGCCACTCGTTTCGAATATCCTTTTTTCGCACTTGTAACGTAATGCACTATTGTTATCGATTCATTAAATAAATCGTTAATGGGGTTGGCCGTTCGAATTATTTTGAAGATGGCGCCAGCATAGGTTTTTTACAATACAATACAAATCCTTTTTATTGCACAACCTCAAAATAACATTTACAGAGAGACATACATAATATATGAAGACAGAGGTGACAACAGGCGGACTTATCGCTAAAGAGCTCTGTCTGTTTATCTGTCTGTAGAGAGTTTTATTTGTCAGTCCTATGAATAATGTAATTTTTTTTTATGGCCTATAAAACTAGAGGCAACTGGATTCTAGCTCTTTAAGCCCTATAAGACTAGAGGCTAGTAAAACCTATGTGGGCGCCATCTATCAAAACCTTTGCCAGTTGCTAATCCCATTAACAGCATAATATAAAGTACTTAGTACCTATTTTGAGAACACTTTGTTATTTTCAGGGTGTTTCCCGAAGGTCTGGATGAGGTAGCTAACATCAAGCCGCTGTTCGACCGAATGGTGTTCTTCTGGTCGGACCGGAGGAATCCTCACGAAGTCCAACCCGCCTATGAAACTAGGTAATGACTTATTTTTGAGGAATCCCATTATTCTTCGAATTCTATCACTTACTGCATCTTACTCACATTAATTGTTTTTTGTTGCCTTAACTGACCAGTACTCTACGGGTGCGTATCGATCGCTATAATTAGTTGCAATAACGCTCATTTGATATAATTATTGTTTGACATAACAACATATTATATATACAAATTATGTATACTTATTTCATTTCATTCATTTTCATTTCATTTATTTTCATTTTCTTATTGTTTCTTATAATGTTCATTATATCGAATTACATTTATTGACCTATACCTTAAAATCCTTAAATAGATTGTTTTTATATTTCAGATACGCCATCACGCTGTGGTACTTCGATGCCAAAGAGCGGGCTGAAGCTTTAAAGCGACATCGCCGTAAGTTATTTTTGATCTTTATTATGAAACTTTTTGGATACTTCATTTTATTTTTTCTTTGCTTAGAATTGTATAATTTGGAAAGTACTTTGTTCGCTTGATACAGTCCATAGATCAGTGTTGGCCGAACGTTAATTGCAATTAACCCTTAACCATTACAAATTGAACCGTAAACCGTAACGGACGGTGACAGTTTACGGTTCAATTTGTAATGGTTAATTGTCAATTAATATTTCGGCCAACACTGCCATAGATATATTTTTAAACTCCAGCGCAAATAAATGTATTTTTTTAGGGTTCCGTACCCAAATGGTAAAACGGGACCCGCTGTCCGACTTTCCGTCCGTCTGTCACCAGGCTGTAACTCATGAACCGTGTTAGCTAGACAGTTGAAAGGGTGTAGCAGGATAGCCTAGGAAAAACTGCCCCCAGCGATTTTGGGCCGAAACTGTAATCAAACGATGCCTTTTGGGGAGGTTATACTCTGCACAAAGTTTCATCCCTCTGTTACCCCCTGGGGGTGAAAAACACCCGATTAAGAGGCCTTATTCCTACAGACGAGTGTATTTTGTAAAATGCTTCCTTTTTCATTCAAGATTACGACGTAACTATTAGTATTTATTCAAAAACTGATAACGTACTTAAATAATCGTTTCCTAAACTAGGGGCTCCAACAGTTCAAATTTTCATTTTCTCTTTTAAACCTCTTTTTTAATGAGGTTTTTTGGGAGTCTTTTCCAAATTTTGCAGTGAGATGTGGCGTTTCGGTTCTCAATTTTGCTATAAACAAGAATCATTTGGTACATGAATGACTACAATTTGATTCAACATATCTCGTACGAGGGGCTGGAATGATTAACAAGCGAAGATTCATTTGAAAAAACTGATAAAATACCTTCCGAGTTTTCTTCATTTTTTTGGCGAAAACAGGGTTTTATTATATTTTATTTCCGCAAATTGTACGCATATTTTGCTTTAAAAATAATATTATAGCAAACTGTAACTTTATGTTAACCTATAAAAAAAAAATCGTAACTATGGGACCTACATTGCCGTAAATTTATATTTTTTTAAAACACGTATAAATCACGCAGCAGCGACGCCCCGCTCTCAGTCCGCGCGGAGCGCGCTTAGAGGACGGACCTGTGCTCGATTGTCAGGCATTCGTTGCGATCGTAATCAGCTACGGAGTTCCGAGAAGTGCTATATACTGCGATTAGAAAATCTTAATAAAAGTTCATTTTTTACAGTATGCCTAACAGACTCGCTTATTGATGGATTTTCAGTGTTACTTTTTTTTTAATACTAAGTCGGTGGCAAACAAGCATACGGCCCGCATATGTACGCCTGCAACTCCAGAGGAGTTACATGCGCGTTGCCGACCCTAACCCCCTCCCGCCCCTCGTTGAGCTCTGGCAACCTTACTCACCGGCAGGAACACAACACTATGAGTAAGGTCTAGTGTTATTTGGCTGCGATTTTCTGAAAAACGCATTTTCACTTGAAATTACGTTAGGGTTTGCATTATTATTTTTGACCCGGATGAAGTCCAAGTTCTCATGATGGAGTCAGGAGTTGGTCACCAGAACTCCTAATCTACTAATTACAATCCCATCGTGTTTGGGCTCAAAAAATTTGCCCTGACGAACACCATCGATCTAGATGAGGTCCAGGGTCTCATGATCGAGTCAGGAGTTGGTCACTAGAACTCCTAATCTACTCATTATAATTCCATCGTGTTTGGGCTCAACAGAGTTGCCCTGACGAGCACCTTCAATCTAGATGAGGTCCAGGGTCTCATGATGGAGTCAGGAGCTGGTCACCAGAACTCCTAATCTACTCATCATAACTCCATCGTGTTTGGGTTCAATAGAGTTGCCCTGACGAGCACCATCAATCTAGATGAGGTCCAGGGTCTCATGATGGAGTCAGGAGCTGGTCACCAGAACCCCTAATATACTCATCATAACTCCATCGTGTTTGGGCTCAATAGATTTGCCCTGATGAACACCATCGATCTAGATGAGGCCCAGGGTCTCATGATGGAGTCAGGAGTTGGTCACCAGAACTCCTAAACTACTCATTATAACCTCATCGTGTTCGGGCTCAATAGATTTGCCCTGACGAGCATCATCAATCTAGATAAAGTCCAGGGTCTCATGATGGAGTCAAGAGTTGGTCACTAGAACTCCTACTCTACTCATCATAACTCCATCGTGTTTGGGCTCAATAGAGTTGCATTGACGAGCACCTTCAATCTAGATGAGGTCCAGGGTCTCATGATGGAGTCAGGAGCTGGTCACCAGAACTCCTAATCTACTCATCATAACTCCATCGTGTTTGGGCTCAATAGAGTTGCCCTGACGAGCACCATCAATCTAGATGAGGTCCAGGGTCTCATGATGGAGTCAAGAGCTGGTCACCAGAACTCCTAATCTACTCATCATAACTCCATCGTGTTTGGGCTCAATAGATTTGCCCTGATGAACACCATCGATCTAGATGAGGCGCAGGGTCTCATGATGGAGTCAGGAGTTGGTCACCAGAACTCCTAATCTACTCATCATAACCTCATCGTGTTCGGGCTCAATAGATTTGCCCTGACGAGCATCATCAATCTAGATAAAGTCCAGGGTCTCATGATGGAGTCAGGAGTTGGTCACTAGAACTAATAATCTACTCATTATAATTCCAACGTGTTTGGGCTCAAAAGATTTGCCCTGATGAGCACCATCGATCTAGATGAGGTCCAGGGTCTCATGATGGAGTCAGGAGTTGGTCACCAGAACTCCTAAACTACTCATCATAACCTCATCGTGTTTGGGCTCAATAGATTTGCCCTGACGAGCATCATCAATCTAGATAAAGTCCAGGGTTTCATGATGGAGTCAGGAGTTGGTCACTAGAACTCCTAATCTACTCATTATAATTCCAACGTGTTTGGGCTCAAAAGATTTGCCCTGACGAGCACCATCGATCTAGATGAGGTCCAGGGTCTCATGATGGAGTCAGGAGTTGATCACCAGAACTCCTAGTCTAATCATCATAACTCCATCGTGTTTGGGCTCAAAAGATTTGCCCTGACGAGTACCATCGATCTAGATTAAGTCGAGGGTCTCATGATGGACTCAGTAGTTGGTCACCAGAACTCCTAATCTATTCATCATAATGGTAATTTGATGGTGCTTGACGGAGTAAATCTATTGAGCCCAAACACGATGGAGTTATGATAAATAGATTACGAGTTCTGGTGACCAACTCTTGACTCCATCATGAGACCCTGGACTTCATCTAGATCGATGGTACTCGTCATGGCAAATCTTTTGAGCCCAAACACGATGGAATTATAATGAGTAGATTAGGAGTTCTAGTGACCAACTCCTGACTCCATCATGAGACCCTGAAAATCATCTAGATTGATGGTGCTCGTGAGGGCCAATCTATTGAGCCCAAACACGATGGAGTTATGATGAGTAGATTAGGAATTATGGTGACTAACTCCTGACTCCATCATGAGACCCTGGACTTCATCTAGATCGATGGTACTCGTTAGGGCAAATCTTTTGAGCCCAAACACGATGGAATTATAATGAGTAGATTAGGAGTTCTAGTGACCAACTCCTGACTCCATCATGAGACCCTGAACATCATCTAGATTGATGGTGCTCGTGAGGGCAAATCTATTGAGCCCAAACACGATGGAGTTATGATGAGTAGATTAGGAATTATGGTGACCAACTCCTGACTCCATCATGAGACCCTGGACTTCATCTAGATCGATGGTACTCGTCAGGGCAAATCTTTTGAGCCCAAACACGATGGAATTATAATGAGTAGATTAGGAGTTCTGGTGACCAACTCCTGACTCCATCATGAGACCCTGGACTTCATCTAGATCGATGGTACTCGCCAGGGCAAATCTTTTCAGCCCTAACACGATGGAATTATAATGAGTAGATTAGGAGTTCTAGTGACCAACTCCTGACTCCATCATGAGACCCTGAACATCATCTAGATTGATGGTGCTCGTGAGGGCAAATCTATTGAGCCCAAACACGATGGAGTTATGATGAGTAGATTAGGAATTATGGTGACCAACTCCTGACTCCATCATGAGACCCTGGACTTCATCTAGATCGATGGTACTCGTCAGGGCAAATCTTTTGAGCCCAAACACGATGGAATTATAATGAGTAGATTAGGAGTTCTGGTGACCAACTCCTGACTCCATCATGAGACCCTGGACTTCATCTAGATCGATGGTACTCGTCAGGGCAAATCTTTTGAGCCCAAACACGATGGAATTATAATGAGTAGATTAGGAGTTCTAGTGACCAACTCCTGACTCCATCATGAGACCCTGAACATCATCTAGATTGATGGTGCTCGTGAGGGCAAATCTATTGAGCCCAAACACGATGGAGTTATGATGAGTAGATTAGGAGTTCTGGGGAGTTCTGGTGACCAACTCCTGACTCCGTCATGAGACCCTGGACCTCATCTAGATCGATGGTGTTCGTCAGGGCAAATCTTTTGAGCCCAAGCACGATGGAATTATAATGAGTAGATTAGGAGTTCTGGTGACCAACTCCTGACTCCATCATAAGAAGAACCTGGATGGACTTCATTCGGGTCAAAAATAATAATACAAACCCTAACGTGATTTCAAATAACACTGAAACTCTATATCTCATTGGCATCTTGACTAGGCAGCATGGGTGCGTAGCCACCATGCCAATCGATACGACAACGAAACACTATCTGTCTCTCTCTCGTACTAATATGCACAAACGATTGGCATCTTGGCTGGGCAGCATGGGTGCGTAGCCAACATGCGAAACGTTTACGATACGACAAGGAAACACTATCTGTCTCTCTATCGCACTAATATGCGCAATCGATTGGCTTCTTGGCTAGGTATCATGGGTGCGTAGCCAACATGCCAATCGTTTACGATACGACAACGAAACACTACTCTCTCTCTATCGCACTAATATACGCAAACGATTGGTATTTTGGCTAGGCAATAAGCAAATGTATGGCCAACATGCCAATCGTTTACGATACGACAACGAAACACTATCTGTCTCTCTATCGCACTAATATACTTTATTTATACCTGCAGTCATTTACTAACTTCTTCATTTTCCATTGGTGTGAAAGAGACAGAATAAAGAGCAAGGGTTATAGTACACTCTGTAGTCTGTACACTTAGTAGTAGTGTACATAAAAAAAAACTACTGTGCATATACAATAAAATAAAGAGTGCCCATATGATATCATGACACTAAAATTAATGTTGCTTGAAATTATATTGAAAACTATCAAGATTATTCTAGTCTGCATTGAAACGCGCGTCGCGTTGCCGGCGCTCGCGTACCGAGCGCCAACGCCATCTATCGAGCGTTATTTCGTGAAATCGGAGAACGCTCCAAGGATTAAGGGCTCTTAACCCCAAAACTGTTTTAATTATTTTTTCCTAAACTATGAAAGTGACGAATTTCAAATTTCGTACAAATATTAATAAGACTAAAAGCTATGTGCTAAAAAAATATTAACCCCCTAACCATTGAAATTCTTGTAAAAAAAAAAACAAAAATAAAAAAAGAATCAACCTGTATATCAAGTTTGGCTCATGGTACCACACCATTTTTTTTTTCAAAAATGAACCAGTTTATATTCTACATGATACAAAAGTTTCATGGACCTACTCCAGAAGGAACATTGCGAAATTAATATGTATTGGCTCTTTGGTGCGTACTATTCATTGAACTCCCACTAAGAGCCTTGCATTATTAATAAACAATGGCTTGCGATCGGACCGCTGGCGCTGCTCGTGCCCGATTTGAAAAAGGTGGGGATAAAGAAGTATGAATCAAACTCATTTGTATTTATAAAAACATTTTTAGGGTTCCGTAGTCAACTAGGAACCCTTATAGTTTCGCCATGTCCGCCTGCCTGTCTGTCTGTCCGAGGCTTTGCTCCGTGATCGTTAGTGCTAGAATGCTGAAATTTGGCATGGATATATAAACCAATAAAGCCGACAAAGTCGTACAATAAAATCTAAAAATTTAATTTTTTTGAGGGTACCTCCCCTACACGTAAAGTGGGGGTGAATTTTTGTTTTTTGCTTCAATCCTACAGTGTGGGGTATCGTTGGAAAGGTATTTCAAAACTAATAGGGGTCTTCAACAAACATTTTTTGATTAAAAGAAAATATTCGGAGATAATCGCTCCGAAAGAAAAAAAAATGTGTCCCCCCCCTCTAACTTTTGAACCATAGGTCCAAAAAAAATTAAAAAAATCGTGGAAGTAGAGCTTAAGAAAGACATTAAATGAAAACTATAGCGGACATGATCAGTTTAGCTGTTTTTGAGTTATCGCAAAAAGTTTCCCCTTCATAGTAAAAAGACATACTTTAATTAGGTACTGATTATGCAAATTTGCCTATTTGTTTAACTCACGTGAAAGGTACCGTTTCATCCCTTGGTTAACAATTTACTATACTTTAAGCTCCAGTTTAGCTTATTGTGACGGAAGAGTAACTACGGAACCCTACACTGAGCGTGGCCCGACATGCTCTTGGCCGGTTTTTTTAAATTATTTTGTTTTCGGGTCCGAGACGTTGCGTATTAAGCATGATACGAGTATAATGATTAGTAGCTACGAAATAGTACGTTTATTTTAATTTCGCAATGTTCCTTCTGGAGTAGGTCCATGAAACTTTTATATAATATAGAATATAAATTGGTACATTTTTGAAAAAAAAAATGGTGTGTGTACCATGAGCCAAACTTGAGATCCATGTACAAATGAGTTTGATTCATACTTCTTTATCCCCACCTTTTTCAAATCGGGCACGAGCAGCGGTCCGATCGCAAGCCATTGTTTATTAATAATGCAAGGCTCTTAGTGGGAGTTCAATGAATAGTACGCACCAAAGAGCCAATACATATTAATTTCGCAATGTTCCTTCTGGAGTAGGTCCATGAAACTTTTGTATCATGTAGAATATAAACTGGTTCATTTTTGAAAAAAAAAATGGTGTGGTACCATGAGCCAAACTTGATATACAGGGTGATTCTTTTTTTATTTTTGTTTTTTTTACAAGAATTTAAATGGTTAGGGGGTTAATATTTTTTTTGCACATAGCTTTTAGTCTTATTAATATTTGTACAAAATTTTAAATTCGTCACTTTCATAGTTTAGGAAAAAATAATTAAAACAGTTTTGGGGTTAATCGGGTGTTTTTCACCCCCAGGAGGTAACAGAGGGATGAAACTTTGTGCAGAGTATAACCTCCCCAAAAGGCATCGTTTGATTACAGTTTCGGCCCAAAATCGCTGGGGGCAGTTTTTCCTAGGCTATCCTGCTACACCCTTTTCACAGATGACGTATTTCTGTTGCCGCTATAACAACAAATACTATAAAGTACGAAACCCTCGGTGGGCGAGTCCGACTCGCACTTGACCGCTTTTTTTCTGATGGGAACGTCTGCGGCATTCTATGAAATGTATTGGATGATTTTAAAATTAATATTTATGAATTATGTTGGTTAATTACTATAGTATAATCTTAATTTACAGTTCTCATTTAGATATCACAGCAAACGATTATACTCTTAATATATCATATCGTTGGTATGATACGTATACTATAGTGTCTATAGTAGTTATCATATGTTATTCAATGACTAATGTGTTCAATATTTAAAGAAATCATTAGTGGCTAATAATTGATTAGTCACACCGTGTAATGTTGTGCAATGTTATACATCTCAGGTGTGTGTTATACTTGAGATATACTATCAATACTATGAAGAAAAAAAAGCAATATGAAAAAAAACAACGGGTTGCACTCCGGAAGTGCCGGCAGCAGTGAAAACTTGAATATTATCGTTGTGCATTTTTGATATTTTGGAATGGTTAGGGAATTATTTTGCACGAATTGCTTTAATTATCAGTATAAAAGTACTATCATTTATGTGGTAAAATACAATATTCATTTATTGCGCTATCGTACACAAACATAACAATGTATATTACATTAAAAATTTAACACTTAAAAACTATTACTTATCATCGGTCTACTGGCTTCAATGACATTGTAACAGTTTTTCGATCAGGTCACGTGTCCGTCTTACGAATTTTCAATTTGACGAATCTGTCGGTAACGTGACCTGTCGCGAGTTTAACATTTTTTCCCCATCAGAAAAAGTGCACAGGGCCGTTAAAGAAGTTTTCACTTCAAAAATATGTATTTACCATTTACAATTAAGTACTTATTATTTTTTATACATCACTAGGGTTTTATGACCACAGCGGTGGCAGCATGATACCATTTTTATCACTTGTCACTGTGCTCGTCACTTTCACGCTTTCATACTTGTTAGAACGTGACAGGCATGGTGACAAATGATAAATAGCCGACCATCTTCGCCCTACTGATAAAAGTTCGGGTGGTTATGTTCACCGTTTCGTTCGTTTTATATATAACTTACTTTCGTGGTAATTACGTACTTTACCTTCTTCCTCCTCGCGTTGTCCCGGCATTTTGCCAAGGCTCATGGGAGCCTGGGGTCCGCTTGGCAACTAATCCCAAGAATTGGCGTAGGTATTCGTTTTTACAAAAGCGACTGTCATCTGACCTTCCAACCTAGAGGGTATTATTAGGGATTAGCCCGGTTTCCTCACGATGTTTTCCTTCACCAAAGAACGATTGGTAAATATCAAATGATAAGTATTTGACAACATTTCATTTTTATAAAACCTGAAATTTTACATATGATTTGGAAGTATTTTGCTTCCTGAACACAGCAATATATTCATATAATAGTACATTATGATACAAGTGCGAAAAATAAGAAATTCGCAACGAGTGGTGATAAATTAAAATACGAGAGGGAGTGTTTTAAATCGACACGAGTTGCGAATTGCCTATTCGCACATGTATCGTACAACGTTTCACAGTATATATGGCCCTTTAAATTTTCAAAATTGTTACGTAATGTGCTAAGTATAACACTAGTGCGATAAAGTAGCACCATATGTACTGTAAATTTTATATCGCCCATTACAAGAAATACAAAAGAACAATAAAAGTTGTGATTTTATCACTTCTACGACACAATAGGTGAAATGCCATTGCCATTCATCACGAAAAAAATTAGCTGTCATAATATTGGATTTGAAATTGACAATTACATAAGACGTATTTATTGAAATACAAAACAAAGAGAAATTTATTTAAATAATTAAGTTACTATCTACTAATCGTTTTAAAAATGGACACAGCCGTATGGATCGATGAGGTATATAGTATATACTCCTCCAAAGTATGCCAAATACTGTTTCGTCCCTTACCTACTGCAAAAATGATTCGGCGAAGACATCGCACAAACATTTAATTACATTACATCCGTTAAGTGTTTTCCCGTCGGTCCGTCGTATCCGTATGAAAGCCTGGTATCGTATTCATGGATTCAGTATCCGTTATAATATCCAAATCGTCATAGAAATCTGATATTTTATCAAATATTTTGAAAACAACAATGGAGCAGTTTAAAACATTGACAATGACAGACACCGTCGGATTAATTAAGTCATGTTTTTTTTTTGATCGAGATAATACCTAGCTCCTAGCGAAGAACTGGAGGTACGCCATTTTAGAATAAGTACTCTGAAAAAAAAAATTAAATACAATACCTAGTGAAAAAAATAAACTATTAGCGTATTCCTCGTTTCAATTAAAATGTAGATAACCAATAAAATTATTGGGTCAGAAATATGAAATGTTGTCATTTGTTACATAAGTTCCGAAAAAGTCATTGGTACCAGGGATCGGAAACCGGTATTTTTTGTATGGGAACGAAAACGGTATTTTTTCGTTCTTTGTTAATTACTTCATTTCTAATTAGGCAATCTAATAATATGAAGTCGTTATCTGAAAACACAACTGAGTCCTACATTTAGAGTATAAAATAAACCGAAATATATGGTTATTTCGATGTTTTTGCAAAAAACCGGTTCCGATCCCTGATTGGTACAGTCAGCGTCAAATACTTTGTAGCAACCAAAGTAGCCAAATAGTTCGGTACACCATATATTTAGTATGGTACGAGCCGGGGTTTGAACCCGCGAATTTTAATTTGTATAGTTTAATTTTAAATGATTTAATGTAGTCGAATCACTATTTATAATGTTTTTAAAGATATAATATATCCTGGATGCTGGTCTGCTAAGAGTGCTAAGCCACTGACGCCACTGTCCTATTTTCACCGAGGGGCGTTTTCCATATTTCAAATTGCAATTTTTTTAATTTCAGAAAATCGCGAGCCGAATTTGAGCCAGTGATATTCGGACCCGCCCTCCGGTGGCGCCTTTAACACTTCGCTGAGCTGACCTGGCGAAATATCACTTTCCTAGCGTGCAGGGACTTTTTTATTCCAATGGCGTTCTTCATAAACGCTTGACAGGTCTAACAAGCCCTTGATAATATTTTATCCTTATCTGTCATTTTGACATTTGTGTTTATTAGATAAAGACAAAAATTAAAAGAGGTTTGTAAGAAGTTGATAAGTTTTATGAATAAGCGTAAGGTAAATCACGAATTCATTGTACAGGCAAGTCATTATTTTCAGTGGTACTGTTTTACCACATATAGGGTTTTTTGTCTGTAAGGATGGTATTCAACCTGTCCATTTCTTAGTCCAATGTGTATTTGCATCTCACATTTTGCTTAATAAGAGAGTGAAATGCAATGCACATTGGGCGAAGAAATTGGACTGATAGAATACCATCTTAAGACGTGTTACGTTTCATAATTCGGATTAACTGTGATCCCCGTAAAGTATTAATTATTGCTTGATATTACTCATATTCAGAATTAGATAGAGTACGTTATGACATAAATCTAAAAGTTTTTATGAATAACAGTTACATTTCTTTATTCTTACTCCTAAGTTAATTCTATATTTTCTTCTTTAATACTTATTTTACGCCTGTCTGAATATTTTTGATATTACGTTCTTTCATTTGGCTGTATCTAATTCTGAAACCATACACGCTATTTCGTCTGATACAAACGCAGCTTGCTAGAGAGTTGAATACATTTTTGTAAATCATCACTGCTTTATTTAAATAGAAAAGTTTACACGATTTATAATGCAAAGAATCGGCTATCACGTGTATAGTCTGTCAAGCCATTTCCATCAGTAGAAAAAAGCGGCAAATTTAAAAACTGTAGGCGCGAAGGGTTTTTCGTACCATAGAAAATTAGATCTTCGTGCCGTTTTCTACTGAAAAATTTCTTAGACAGACTTCTTCGCATATATGTATGTGCCACGTACACATAGGATGACAGGTTAAAGATAAAATAAAAACGCCTTAGAAACGTCAAATTACAAAAATCCGCTAGTGATGTGGCGATGTCATCGGATTGATCGGATTAAATCGATTCGTGATGAGGCATTTTTTTATAACTTGAAATCTAAAAGTATAGCGTGATTATTTTACAAAACATGTACGATGGTAAAGAAAACCAGTATATTTTGTAATACTATAACGTATAGTTTTAATATTCACTCTGTCAATGGGCAGAAAAGTCATATATTATTTTACCTAGCTTAGATGTAAGTAGTACTTTTCGTTGTCAATTTTGAGTGTTTTACAAGGCCTTGAAGTATTATTTTATATTGAAAATGCACCTACTTCATTATTTTATTTACATTCGCTGGCATGATTTTACTTTGTTCATGTGCAATATACTTAAGTAAAAAAAGAAATACAAACAGAAAACATATTACTTATTTGGGTATTCGCCACTTATGAAAATTGTGTAGCCTTTTTGTGTTTGTAGAATTTCAGCGGATACTTTATACTTAAGACTGAATTAAATTCTACCATTCAAATATTTAAAAGAATTGTCATTTTAATACATCGTCATATATCAAAGCAGGGGCCTTACGGCCACTAAGAATGGTGCTAGTTCAGTGGTATCACTCACGAATTCGAGCCAATCGTGCAGTCTAACATAACTAGTTGCGACCAATCGCGTCGTGGCGTTAAACTGCACGATTGGCTCGAATTCACGTGCGTCACACCGCTGTACTGACCCCATTCTTATTGCCCGTAAGGCCCGTCCTTAGATATATGTCAATGTTTGAATAAGTTTTATTTATTTCTATTTTGTTCATATTATTATGCAGAAAACTGCCAATATGGTACTCCTGAGTTTTCAATATACATTTAGAGATAATTATCTGTAGATAAAGATTGCAGTTTTGAATGATATGTTACCTCATTAAAATAGTCGCATGTCATATTATTAATGTAAATAATCATAAAATTAAATATTAAAGTGAATAAACATTGATACATCAATATATACGTGTGTTAATTCCAAAGCTTGTTGCAAATGGCTCTACCCTATATAACCCAGTAAAATTGGTATGTTTCCAAAGAATTGTCCCTTTTATAAGTTCAGTTGTTGTATACGTCACCCAGCTAAACTGTGGAATGAACTGTCGCCTGTGGTATTTCCGGACCGTAACGACCTACAAACCTTCAAGAAAAGAGCGTACTCCCATCTTAAAGGCCGGCAACGCACTGTTCAACCCCTCTGGTGTTGCGGGTGTCCATGGGCGGCGGTAATCGCTTACCATCAGGTGATCCGTCTGCTCGTTTGCCTCCTGTATCATAAAAAAAGTATGAGCCCTATAGCTAGCAAATATAGCGTGCGAAAGAGACGGAAGATGTTGTCCGGCGCGATACAGACCATGGCGGATAATAGTAGTTTATGGTACTGCTACATAATGAAACTAACGAAGTGAGTTTCTTAAAAGGACCATACGAGTGTTTTAATACCTACCTAATTATGTAGAGTTACATACACTATTTTATCTACACACATTATAAACATTCTATGATATATTCACTAACCCAAATTACAGCCAACATTGGGTCATCGTTGCTCTTTTGTCGGAACTCGCGGATATGTGGCGGCGACGCCGAAATATCTTTATTGCTCATTTTAAACGAAACTTTTGCTATGGTTACTTTAAAAACAACAAAACAAACTTATTTTATACTTAAAACTAATCAAAAGATCTGTAAATGAAAACTTTTTTCACGCATGTCACGCATTCGTAGTTTTTTACAAGCTTTTATTTACTTTCACCTGACCGTTGTCTGTTTGTAATCAAATCTTGCAAGTTAAATTTGATCCACTTCCCGGTTTCCGATTGGGCTGAAAAGTTGCATACATATGTAAGTCGGGTGACAATGCAATATTATGGTACAGTCAGCGTCAAATACTTTGTAGCAACCAAAGTAGCCAAATAGTTCGGTACACCATATATTTAGTATCGTGTACCGAACTATTTGGCCACTTTGACTGCTACGAAGTATTTGACGCTGACTGTACCATTGAGCTGATCTGATGATGGAGACAAGAGGTGGACATAGGAACTCTGTGATAAAACAACGCAACCTAATTGTGTTTGGGGTTTTTAGCATTTGCTCGATGAGTATTAGTTGCCTGTGGAGAGAAAAGTACAGTCAGCGATAAAAGCTTGTACCAAAAATGAAATTTTTGCCAAAAACTTTTTTAATTCAGAGTTTCCGTATCGTTCGAGACAAACCAAGACAAACCAACATGCGAGATTTCTCAAAATTGTATGCTGTTTACTTTTCATATCAAACAAAAAGGCATCTCGACCAAAGAATACAATACTACACTACAATATCTCGACTGATATTAGAATAGAGGTCGAATCGAATTGCTTTTTTTTCAGAGATGTTCGAAATTTGAATGTCATTACCAAATCGATTTTGATGTAGTAATGAAGCAATTTTAACATTTCCACAGATAAGAAATTTGTTGTATCAAAACAGTTTATCTTAATGTTGGCCATTATCTACGGATTTTTAATGCATTCACTGCCAACGTTTTCGTAGCGCTAGACTCGTAGCCGATTCTACCGTTTTCCCGCTTTGTAGAGGAAACCTACTACGAACCGAGCGCCCGCCGAGCGGGTTCTCGGCACTCAATGTGTTAAGGCATCGTAGAAGGTTTATGATATGTGTGTAGATAAAGATAATAACAATATAGCTATACTCTCTTTAAAAGAAAAGGTAGCCTAGAAGTGAGTATTGTATTCTTTGGCCTAGAACGTCGCCTTTTTCCAGTAATAATGATACGTATTGGCCAGCCAGTAGGCTCGCCGAGGCGAATCGAATCGAATCGCAACCCGAAACGTGTGCTGAGTGCTGAGCCGAACGGAGCCGGGAAAAGCCGAAAGGAGGAGTGTCGCCCCACTGGTTCGGCCATCTTCCCTTTGATCTTCCCTTGATCTTCCCCCTCCCACTTGTCACCATAGAGTAACTTACTGCTTTGTCACCTCCATAGTATCGTTGCTCTTAGAACGTAGTGATTATATGCTCTTTGGCTCTGAGCTTGTCACTATTTTGTCAACAGTGACATTTTTAGCGACATTGTAGTTTTAATATCTTAGTATTTTTACAACATGAATAAAAATAGAATTGTGAGCGTGGCAGAGGGCCCATGGGGCAGAGCGACTATTTATTCAAATGAACCAGTAGAAGACAAAACAACACAGAAGTTCAAGGTAATTTGTTATTCATAAGTAAATTTAATAGAAACGTAAAAATAATAAACGTAATGTTGCGTGACTCAAATGTACAGTCAGCGTCAAATACTTTGTAGCAACCAAAGTAGCCAAATAGTTCGGTACACCATATATTTAGTATGGTGTACCGAACTATTTGGCCACTTTGACTGCTACGAAGTATTTGACGCTGACTGTACGTTAACATTCAGCTTTAACTTAAGCGCTTCACACGCCTTAATGACAAGGACGCAGCAATACGTAGAAGTGAGATGTAGAAGGAGAAACCGCGAAAATCGAAATTTCGTTATCTGCGTCTCTACCATTCTTTCATATTCGAGCTATAGAGACGCAGATAACGAAATTTCTATTTTCGATTTTCACGGTAGGCCCTCACGGGGTCTAGCTAAGATGACCATCTTTTGCAGGAAACGGCACGAAACGCTATTAGCCGGGTCCACACAGAGCGAGCAGACGCGCCAGGCAATTTCCTCGCGCACAAACCGACCAGTGTAGATGTGCCTCGGCCGAGGCGGCGCGCTTGGGCGAGGAAAACACGCGGCCGGCTTCGGCCGAGGCACGTCTACACTGGCCGGTTTGTGCGTGAGGAAATTGCGTCGCTCTGTGTGGACCCGGCTCTCTATCACTCTTTCTTCCATATTAAGGCTGGCGTCCACTAGGCTCGCCGAGGCGAATCGAATCGAATCGAATCGCAATATTTCGCCTTCCATACATTTACCGCCGCGGTTCTTCGTCAATAGACGCAATTCCATAGCAAATGTATAAAAGGCGAATTATTGTGATTCGCCTCGGCGAGCCTAGTGGACGCCAGCCTTTAGTGCGATAGAGACAGATAGCGTATCGTTTTTCTGCGAACGAATGGCATCTTGACTGAGGCTCCAGGGGAACTACCGCGAAAACCGAAATTCTTAAATTGCGGAGATCTTTCTCTTTTACTCTCACTAAGATGAAGTTAGTTAGTGCTTCTGGACATTTTCCGCAAATCGACAACCATTGTGCCTATTTTGCGTGAGAATCGAGGTAGCGCTAATCTAACCACCCCAGCTCCTCCACGAGGCCAAAGCTTTCAGGTTGCTAACTGCCTCCTTTAGTGTGCACGGAGGTATTTGTAAGTCATAAGATGTAATTAGACACGGAGCCACTAAGATGTAATTAGAGTGACAGAGAAAAATGCCCGCAATTGACGAAGTTCGATTTTCGCGGTTATAGCCCAGATATCTCTACCGTGTCTAACGTATAGCTGCGTCATATCAGTTACTGAATTAAAGTTCAACCAAATAAGGACGCGATTTCGCGTTCGCAGTATTACGTTGAAAAGTTTCGTGACGCAAATTCGCGTTTTCGGCAATGAATGGGTTAAGTCAGGTGTGTAAATCTCTTTAATGATAGTTTCTTTCTTGCTCAAAAGCAAAACGAATTATTCCTACGTTTGTAAACACGGTGTGTATGCTAAAGTTTCCATAAGTTTTAGATTACTACGTAAATAGAGGTAACTACTATTTATTACGTATAGAGTCGTGTTTCCTGATGCTACCATGAACATAACATCGAAATTTGATTTCAATCTCTATCGTTGTTGATGCGGGTTTACTTATTTTTTAGACGCAAGAACCAGAGAGGCCAATAACATTTCTCATGGAAAAGAAACATTCAGAGTCATCGCAGCAGACTGTCGTTTCGTCCTACAAGTTTGAAAATAACTCAATAAAGAGCTCTATGTTCAATGCTGAAGATATTTATCGGTAACTAAGCTCAAAATACCAGCTAAAAGCTGAATTGTCATTAGGTATTATCGATTTGCATCCTACCTTTGCACTGGTCATAATTTTTCGATGTCGATTGTAAATTTTTGATTGTATAAATAGTGGAAAAATTAACAGATATCTAAGGCTTCTACAGACGTTGCAACAAATGGTATGGGGTTTTAGATAATTAGTTAGACCAAGATAACTCTGCAGAGATTTTGATAGCATATGGACTGTGCAAGTCAAAGAGCATATAATCCCTACGTGCAAGTTTTGTGTTATTTAAACGTCAAACTTTTATGAAATTATGACGTTTGACCGCTCGATGACCGATCGCTCCAGAGTTGTCTTGGTCTAACTTTACCTACTGGCTAAGCATGAGCCACAAATTCAATCGGTTGACCAAATTCCGCAATGTAATAGGGACTGCAAATCGTACAAGTATGTGCTTACATATATCCGTGACGTTTGGAGAGGACGCCAATAGGTATAGCTACAGACCAAGGGCGTTGCCAGCTGATGGCCTACGGGGTAGTTCCTATGGCCAATGGCCAAGGGGAGGGGGAGGGGCATGCATTTGTTTCGAAATTTTATTCTCTACGTGGGGCAGCTGCCCCCCTGTCCCTCTTGGCGACGCCCTTGCTACATACAGGGTCGCGTTTAAGACGAAGCTTCATTAAGCCGATTTTGTACACACATGATTCACTTATCTGGTTTGCCGCTTGTCCTCGAGTTATGAAATTGTGTGTATTCATACGTAAACACAAAGAAATTAGTGTGTTATTCTTATTAAATCACAGCAAGGGCGTAGCCAGCCAGTGAACTAGGGGCGGGCGGGCAAGCCCAGCAAGGCCCAAAATTTGAGCTCTAGGGGGGCCGGTGCCCCCCCCCCCCCACCTCCCGCCTGTATCTGCCTACGCCCATGAATACAGTTATGTCGTACAAAACAATCATAAGATAAATTATAACTATTTCAGATTACCCAACTTCGAAGCGTCGTTATTTGCTACTATATTCGAGGACACCATCACAGAGCTGCGGATATTAGGTATGCCGTGCAAGTACGAGTAACGCCACAATTTGTATAAGGATAATGGTCAAATGAATCATACGCGCCAGTCGTCGATTGGCGGAAACCGGGCTGCAATAGGGTAGTTGATAGACAGAATCAAATCAGTTTCTTTTTTCAAACTGTTAAAACGATTAGCCACTATGGAATCATATTTTACTACTATTTTATGGAATCTCTATGAAAAACAGAATAATAATGACGTCATGGTCTAGTAACCTACTCTTTATAGTTCTTTCGGATTTATTAAATAGAAATTGTGTCTGAAAATAACAGCGATCTAGGTTTTTCGATTGTTTTTCTGGTGTTTCATTTCGTCCATGGTGTGAAATAATTTATTTTAAACACAGGGAACATATACCATATTATATATTAGTCCATCGATTTTGTTAAGAGCAAATGGACTTAAAATAAGAGTCAGACCATGCTAACTTGGCGAGTTGGTGTGACTATGGATATTAATCGTTCACAGTTGAATGCAACACGGAGATGCGCATAAGCAAGCTGCAGTCGGATATGGGGTTACTGCTGGCGATAAAGTTTGGTGTGAAGCAACCCTTGTTCAAAGACGTCCTGGACGGGATCGACCCCAAGCACTTGGGCTGTAACGAGTACAAGCTTAACAAGCTGGATGCAGACAGGTACTATGAATAGTAGATTGTTAACTAAGGGATGAAAGACACTCATTTCAATCGAGGTAGTTTGGCGCGAGAACGCAGTGAGAGCGTCAATAGTCCGAGGCTAATAAACACTTACTTTCCATTTCGAAAACGAGGCAATTAAAATGCACGTGCTAAAAAAAAGTATTAACATTCATAGTATTTCTTTAGGGTATTTTGAATTAATAATTAAGGTAAAAGTATCGTATATTTATGGAATGGGGAGTTAAATATCAGAATGGACATTTTTATAGCAAATCCATTTAAAACCAGATTTGAATTGCTTATTGTAAAAAAATAGTTAATAAGTTAGTTTTAAGGATAAAATTGCGATACCCATTCTGGGTCCATGAGATACTTACTCTTTCGCATATAAATATCATCTTGTAATTACCATGGTGCAATAAAGGAAGAATAATGAATATCTACAATTTTAATTGCCTCGGAGCGCATTTGTGGCCGCAAGCCGGTTGGCTTCTCACGGACGCGGACGGCTTCGGGCAGACTCCATCGCGTCCGTACATAATGTATAGGCACATTGTAAATGCGCTCCGACGCGGCCCGACTCCGCCCTTTCGGTGAGAAACTTACTTAAAGGGGCCCACTGATTACCAGTTCGCCGGAAGATATCGGCCTGTCAGTTATTTGCAAAAGGTGATAATCGCGAATAACTGACAGGCCTGTATTGTCCGTCGAACTGGTAATCAGTGGGCCCCTTTACTAGACGTACTTTTACTGTCTGACGCTGTTTCTCCCTCAGAAAATATCTAGCGGAAGTGCTACAGACCTCATACACGGACTTAGCGCTAAACAAGAGCTACATGATCCTCGCCGAGCACGTGAAGGAGATCGTAGACCGGGACAACTACCGCGCTCAACTCCAGGAAGCTGAGGCTAGGCATAGAATGTACGTTTGTATTGTAATATATATAATAGCTATTACTGTTATGATCCGCTTCCATTATCTCATTTACTTGGGGTTGGCGCAGCGTGTGTTTTTCTTCCATACTTCCGTGTACAACCATCATGTCATCAATCCGTCACTTACTTTCAACATATTCATTAACTTTCAGACTTTATTGAGAAGGAACCTATTTACTAATAATTACCCAAACATAATGATATTTTGGTTTGTGTAGACTGCGACGAGACACGAACCGACAACTTCGACAACAGCGGAACCACATCAAATCCGTTACTTACGACACTGACGCTATTATTGACGATCTGCGCACACAAGTAGAGGTAACTCATAAACTAGTCAAAATCCCGTGTTCCTCTCTACATATTGAGGGAAACTAGATTTATCGCACGGAGAAAGCGACGAAAGACTATTTTCTCGTGCAAGGAAAATACGTGTATAAATATGTCTATGTATACAAGAGATGTTGATCGCTGACTGTTCGCATAACGGCGAGATTTTATTCTAAATACAACTTTCATCCGTCAAGAAATTAAATCTCTTCTCGCTAGTCATCGGACCAGTCGGCAGTCGTCGTTGTCGCAGTAAACCAGTCAGAAAGCTGATATAGGGTCCATCCATCCATGATAATTTCGTCATATCTTTTGCCACAGCTGGCTAAGACACCTGGGGTCGGCTCATTTGACCATATCGTGAATTATTTTTGTGTCCAGGACTTCAGTCTCAACGCCGAGACGTGCACACGCTACGTCAACAACTGGGAGCGCGCGCGCACCGAACAGCATCTCCAGACGATCTACGACGCCGAGTATACGCCTTCACAGGTCTGTTTACTCACGCGCAATAGTATCCCTTAAAATGAATGGGAAGGATGTGCCTCGGGTCAAGCAGATACACCGAGCGCTACACGTACAATACGATCAAACTCAAAACAGAATGATTTAGCATACCTTACTAATCTAACTAGGGTTCTAAGTCCCCTTATTCCCGATACCTCGTAACTTTGAGACAGTCTACCTCATAAGGGACTTTCACCACTTATACAATCTGTACATATTTATGTCTTATTAACAGGTGGTTGAGTACTTCAAGCAACGCACAGATAACGAGCAGCGTGTGCATACCGAGGTGGAGCTACTCATCAACATCGCTATTAACGTGGGTTTTACTTTGTTCTTCGTTATTTTCTTGTGACTGAGGGTCGTGGCTATATGAGGTAGAGTTACTTAATTTGAAGCACCAAGGTTTGCCAAAAACCAAAGGACGTATAGACGGGGAGGGGGGTATTTTTCATGGCATCGATCCCGTTGGGCGATTTTTCACATTTTCTTTAATTAAACTTTCCAGATTTGTGAGAATTCGTCTACCTTTTTAAAGATTTTTCTCAATGTGCAGTTCTGTAGTAATGGCAATGGCTATTCTACATAGGTTTAAAAAACATATGGCAATTATTAATGTGTGTTTCAGGAGACATTGGAAGAAGTTGAGAGGTGGATGGAGAAATATGACAAGGACATGGAAAAAATCGATTTGAAAATACAAATAAAGAAAAATGAATACCAAAACGCTCGTGACGAGAGAATGGCATTAGAGGAAACGGTAATATTGTTGTCCAATTTATCCATCTTGTTCACAGTCATAAGTCATAATATAATCTGTATAGGTACGACACTGAAATAAATAAGAACTACAGACAGTAAGAGACTATCTACAATGTTTGCCATGCGAAGGCTGAAGTTTGAGCCCCGGGAAAGGCCACAAATGCCTGGAATACCCGAAAATAGCGGACTGCCGTGCGAGGTCGAAGGCCGAGCTGGAGAAAAGTCTCGACTCTAAAAATTTTTACACCGCTCGACTTACAGACCGAGGGTCTACCGTGAACACCGAAGTTCACAAATTTCGGGATCTTTCTCTTTTACTCCAATTAAGGCGTAGGTACCTAGTTACAGTGACGGAGATAGTTGCTCGAAATTTACGAACTTTAATTTTCGCGGTTACCTGATTGAACTCAGTGTTGCGCAACTGTTACATTTTTTTTATCTTTAGAGATACTTACGTTTATGTCATTAGCATGATCTTAAAAGTTTCGGAGACTAAAGTTCCCTCCCAATTAATTTTTTATTTTATTCCGCAGATCGAAAAGCACGACAAACTCATGAAAGACTGGATCCACTTCAAGGACGAACGTGAGAAGGAGCGTCAGTACCGCGAGACCATGAACAAATCGGCTATCACCGTGCAAGCGTGGTGGCGCGGCTTGTTGGTCCGAAGGCAACTCGGGCCGTACAAGCCGGCGAAGAAGCCGCCCGCGAAAAAGAAGTAGCAAGTTTTTTTACTAATACAGTTGTTTTGAACGGATTGTTCAAGTGGTGTTTTATTTGCCAAGGCTATGAGTTTTCAGTAACAAACTTTCTTTGACATATTAAATATCGGGTCACTCACGTATTTTGAGCGTGAGCAGTGTCATCAGGAGCTTGCGTTGACGGACTGGCGTAGACTGCGGGCCGCAGCACTCCGCGCCCGATGACTCGGCGGCAGGGGAGGCGAGAAACTACCCTCTTTTACGGCCTTATTGTCAAATTTGCACACAACACTACGTCATTCGCTAATGGTTCCACCGACGTAGTACCCAACACAGTTTTCCAGCTCGGAGGCACTGACCAACCACAATAGGGACCGTGCGCGTTGGAGGGTCTGCCATCTTGTGGCCTGAATCGGAACCATAAACATGCACATGTACACGTCACGTGTTTTCTTGTGCTTAGTAGGTTCTGCCATCTTGTGGGCTACATCGGAATAAAAAACACCACATTTACGCCTCGCGCCAAAAATCTGACGGCTCCTCCCTCCTACAGTTCATGCACGCTCCCTATCACGGTTAAAATTTTATTCGTCACTTGACTAAATTAACGTAGTCCGAACCAGCCTTTCATTTTAACCTACTTGCTCACTTCAGAAATTAGAAATCAGAAATCATCGCATTTATTCGTGATAAACTATAACATACAAAAGTATAGCATAACAAAAGAAATAAATTATTAAACATAGAATAAATAAATAGTCTTAAGGTGGTTCGATTTTCATACAAAAAACAATCGCTATTAATTAATTAATTACACAATATTATTACATAAATAGTTGCGCATCTATCTACTTTCGAATATTCATTTGCGCTAAATTAATAGAAAAACTTTGTTTCATACAGAAATCATGCAATAATCAACGTTATATTTTTATAAATTTTACTCATGTGTGTGTGACAAATGTCGTGTACAAATACATTGCGGCGTTGCCACTCCATGCCTCGGCCGGCCATCGGCGCGACGTTGCGATGTTTGACGCGTTTATAGCTGACTTTGTCGACACTGACACTCAGTGTGACCAGGCGTACGATAATTGTCGTACATGTACGATAATTTGGGCCCCGGTATGACGTAATGTTCCAAAGAGCATTATCGTACACTAAAGTACTATACTTTCAGCCCTTGGATGATGCCACCTTAAAACTCTAGTAATTTGAAGCAAAATATGACACTTTCTCTCAGAAATAGGCTAAAATTAGTATCTTTTGGGTGTTCGGCTCCTTGGTGTAAGTTTAAAGTTTAAAATGTCACAATTTCCTGTATACCGTTTGAGTCTATCCCAAAAATACACAAACATAAACAGATTTTTTGCGCAATTTAGACGAAAATTGTCTTTTTTTTATTATTAATTGGAAATTTAAGCTTATTTTGCTAGACATTTTTAGGGGCTGCCTTTTTGATTGGCGTACGATATTTTTTTCAACGGTACAATAATATTGACACTCAAGTACGATAATTCTCTTCCGCTCACCTGGCAACACTGCTGAAACTTGACAGGACTTGGGGGCCAACCGCGAAAACCTAAATTCGCAAATTGCGGGGATCTTTCTTTTACTCTCACTAAGACGTAATTAGAGTGACAGAGAAAAATGCCCGAAATTGACGAATTTCGATTTTCCCGGTAGCCGCTCTGGTGCTTGAGGTACTTGATAGAAAACAACGCTGCCGCATGTTCTGAATTGTGATTTTTTGTGTTTTTGGATTGAAAATGATAGCAACGTCTAAATCAAGTTACAAAAATCATCGATATTCTGGTCCGCGAAAAACCAGGAAAAGTGTAACTGTAATTGGAGTCTACAAAAATGACCAATTCATAGAAAATATGACCTAGAAACTAGTTCACTTTTATAAAACTCAATTTTGCCCGAGATTGTACTTAGGCGAATACCTAAGGGAGCTAAGTGTATTGATCTTGAATAATTAGTTGGCTAATACATATATGACTCCAACATGATATGGACATTTACATCATAACTATTATACTTAGTTGGTTACTAAGTTCTGTTACTCGATTTCTTTCTTTCTTCCTAGCGTTGTCCCAGCATATTGCCACGGCTCAATGGAGCTTGGGGTCCGCTTTGACAACTAATCCCAAGATTTGGCGTAGGCACTAGTTTTTACGAAAGCCACTGCCATCTGACCTTCCAACCCAGAGGGTAAAACTAAGCCTTTTTGGGATTAGTCCAGTTTCCTCACGATGTTTTCCTTCACCGAAAAGCGACTGGTAAATATCAAATGATATCTGTTCTGAAGTTCTGTTACTCGATTTGCAACCTCTTTATTTCCGTTAAAACAAATGCTACCGAAAAAATAAAAAATGACATAATGTGGTGGATTTGTGAGCTATAATTATATACCACACATAACGCTTATCTCGTCGTATCTATAATGAATTGGGGCCTAAAAGAGAATCGTATTCCAATTTTTTGAAACGCTTGTATTACTTTCTATATTAACTAAAAGTTGCCTTAAAATTCAGCTTTTATACTAAAAACGGCTTTAAATATGTTAAATTAACAAAATATATTTTGACAGATGCTTTCGCGCCCAAGACGCTCTTTGAAAATTGTTGACGTCACAGTTTATGGTTTGACACATAACTACATACATACGTAGAAGATACGAACTGTCAACTGATATTTGTCATTTGTTGTTAATCGCCTAACTGTCAACAGTGTCAATCCGAGAGTTGTGACGTCATCAGAATCTTCAATGACGTTTCGAGTTTGGTCACGTGATGTGTGCCAAAAGTTATTTTAAATTCAATTTTTATAAAAATATGGTCATTACAGGTCCCCTAAAAGCAGTTTAACATGTTCTTATAATCCAAAAGAATTTATTGGGATACAATTATGCCCTAAGATTTGTAGATGGGCTAACACAGATTCATTTCTGTGAAAAAAGTGTGAAAACCGGAAACTGGAAACCGTTCTCGAACCAATAGTGAAGCCCTTAAGCCACACCCTATTTCAAAACCAGCCATGGAAAAAACAACTCAAGCCTGCTTTCGAAGGAACAAAATGGACTTTATTGCCCACGAAGACTGGCCGTCCTCCAGCCCGGACCTTAAGCCCCTGGATTATGCCATATAGCAGGTTATTGAGGAGAAAGCCTGTGCTAAACCCCACACAAATCTTAACTCCCTCAAGCGGGCCATAGTTAAGACAGTGACGGAATTAGACATGACAATCGTGCGTGCCGCTATTGATGACTGGCCTCGTCGTTTGAGGGCCTGTGTCAAAGCCAGAGGAGGCGATTTTGAATGATATTGTCATATGTAATTCCTGATTTTGTGTACTTCATTTTAATATATACTTTTTTAAACTTTCGTTGGTATATTTTATGTAGATAAAGATTATTGCAGTAACAGAATTTAATAACCAACTAGGTAGAAAATAAATTGGATATGATGTGATCCGTTGAATGAAATTGACAATAAATAAAATAAATAAATAATTTTCTATCTCTAGGCATTGTGTGAAACTTCTAGTTGTGTCAAAATATCGGGAAATCAATAATATAAACAAACATGGTAAATATCTCATTTCTTTTTATAATGGTTATAAATAGAAGGCCATGCAATTATGTAACTCACTGTAATTTAATTTAATGTATCGTAAAAAAATGTTTTAATTATTCTACTGTAAAATAGTACCTACTTTTTAAAGGCTGGGCAGTAAGGGATTGCTTTAATTTTAGAACAAAACAGCGTTTTTTTTAAAAAAAAATACCGGAAAATCTGACTTACAAATTTAGACTTTCTTAGGTTCATTCTACTTAGAATCTTCTCCACCCTAGCATTAAAACTATAAGGGTTCCGTTTTTTGCCATTTGGCTACGGAACCCTAAAATATCCATACCATTACGTCACATTTTAGTGTGAAAGAAATTACAATGTAAAACTAAAATTTCAATACAAATTTTCGGGTTTTTTTAGCACGAGGATTGATTATGCTAGTGATTCTGAGTTGGAAGAACCCAAAAATATCATGATGTGTGAGAATCAGATTTTTAATATTTTCATGGAAAACGCTCATATTTCTCATAAAATAATTGACCGAAGCGTAGCGTAGGTCTACGTTTTGACTCGCGCAATCTGCTTTCGTATGTCCGGATGTTCTCCTCTACAGGTCGCAATTCTCAACCGATTCGCGTGAAATTTTGCGACCATATTCTATGATCAAATAGAATTTTTTTGTCGATCCAGTTTTTGGAATTTTTTCAAAATGGCGGAGTCATGGTACGTCGCGCCTAAACAAATAGCCGTATCGATATCATAAGACTTTCCTCCTTGTGAGACATGGTTACAGAGTGATTTGCGAAAAATTCAGATATTTTAGAACGCTGGTTTAGGGGGTATTTAGATATTTAGGTTTTACTCGAGAATAAGTAGCCTAATTTCACCGTATCACATATATCCATTCGTGGCTCAATTGGAATACACTAGCTTTACAATCATGAGGTTCCGGGCTCAAATCCCGAACAATGAAATCTTTTTTGTTTTTTTTTGCACTTTAATTTCCTTTTTTTTATTGACTAAGCTTTGTAACAGGGAGAGAGAAGAGGACCCTGGATCTATTCCCTGAATTGTAAAATTTTGTATTTTTTTTGTATTTAAATTTCGTATTGTTGATCAAGCGAGCACGAAGCGCGAGCAAAGCGTATTCGTTTCAGTTTTATTGTCTGAACTTTTTTTACAGCCGTTAAAGTTCAAGGAGACGGACAGTTGCGCAGGCGAAAACGGGTTCATGTTTAAAAAAATCTGAGCAGTTTTTACATTTAGATCAATTTATCAACTTTGGCTTTGCTATAGAGACGTAGTTGTAGATTGGAATATTGATATTATATTAGGAATAGAAGTTTAAACGTAAATGTATGTTATATTGCTTTAATAAATAAAAAAAAATATATCATAGCTAAAAGAGGGAAATGGTTTTCTAACATATTTCCTGCGTGCAGGCGCCGCAGAAAGTTTCGGTACGGTTCGTGGCATTCTTTTAGAAAATTTTGGTGCATATAGATTACTAAGAGCCAGCGATGCTTGCTATAATCTTGTCTATAAAAATTCAGGCCACAAATTTGCAGGAACACAATGTTCCGAAGATTTATTACATATCTTCTGTTGATATTTTAGTCAAGGTATTCGATGTAGCAAAATGATGTTATAGAGGATTAAATTGCCAAATCCTATAGAGATAAAACACTACAGAGTGAAGCTCTGATGGCCCTTCTTCTGCCGACGAAGATGGAGGTGGTTCTACTTTTACCATTTGGGGGATGACCGACTAACTGTGGGCGTTTGGAAACGGGAAAGGGAGTATTTTCTCTTTCCTTCCCATTTTGTAGACGTTGGCAAAGAGAATTTGAAATGGAGGTGGACTGTCAAACAAAATTTTGTTGCTACAGTAAAATTGCTGCTTAATCTTTCGACACATGATAAAAATTGTAGAACACCATTTGACTTTCCTTTCCTTGATGATCTTTTTGATCCTTATTCGTTTACTAATATATGTTAAAATTGTTAAAGACCTAAAAGTGGCGCCATCTAATAGATAAAAGGCCAAATGTTTGACAGCATCGTTTCGAGCGATGGCACCATAACGTTCCAAAAGTTTTAATCATATGTCCAAAGATGGCAGTAAATATACGTGTCTACAAAGTTTTCTTAGTTATTAATAAATATAAAATTCCTTTTCCGTGCAGGCTTTTTAAATTTTGATGTACGAAAAAGCATCTATAAATAATTAAGAGCAATTAACATTATTTAGAGGTCGCTATAAATGAAACAATACTGCTATACAAAATAGTATGAAAATAAATTGACCCATCAATAAATCTGCTTTGGAAATGTCTTTTAGGGCTCTTTATTCGTTTTATTTATTATTTATAAGTATGCTTAAAAAGATGGCGATCGTTTTTTTTTTTTTTGTTTTAGGTAACTTTGCATTTTTGTATTTGTATGAGGATATTGCAAATCACAAAATCATAGCGACCACCTAATCATTCGCAATGAGTTCAAATTTGGCACATAGATTACTGTTCTTTATAGGGAGCCATGTGAAGATAAAATCCTTTCAACTTTTCTCTACATACAAAGTTGGACCATCCTATTCGATAATTATGTTTTTTTGTCAATTTAGTTTTTATAAATTCTTCTAAACAGCGGAGCCATAGGTACATTTATTCAGTTTTAAGGGCTGCTCTACACGATGGCCCAGCGTAGGACGCAGCTATGCTGTGAAATGAGATAGCAATATCACTTGCTCCCTCTAACGCAGTGGTTCCTAACCTTGTCAGTTCTGCCACCCCTATGCTAACTAGGGAACCCGATTTTACCCCTACTCCCAATAAATATCAATATTCTTTCTTAAAGGTCTAATTTCTGTCATATTTAATTGAGCTTATTACCTCCGTAAAATACCAGATTTACCACTACGGGGGTAATTACCCTCAAGTTAGGAACCGCTGCTCTAACGCATAAATGCGCCCCTATAGTCTGTATCTTTAGGTATTTAAAAAAAAGGTAAACAAACAATTTGTAAATTTTCGGGTAGTTTTAATATTTATTGGTTAATCAACCAAATACAAAACCGCCTGGATCTGTCACTCAACGACCTGACTTTAAACCTACGTTATTTGATCATGTAATGTTTTCATCTACCCTCAGCTGCCTTAAGGAGCCATTTGAGGGTAGATTTTGTTTACCTTTTTTTAAATACCTAAAGATACAGACTATAGGACTTGCCTACGCTGGGCCATCGTGTAGAGGAGCCATAAGCTATGTTCGCGAGGTCTACAGCTCACAGAGCTACTAGTTTAATAATAATAGGTACTTGATAATACTGATAACAAAAAAATTTCTAATGAGTCTCGAACCCACATCCTATTGCATGTATTTCCACGTACATACCGCAACGCCATTGAAGCTTACTCACGCTGTGCCAAATTGTCTACTACATGGATCCCAGTAAGACTGTTTCAATGTGTGAGTGATACTTAGAAATAGAGTCAAGAAACATTCTGTCGACATTAAGGGGTAGTTTTTGTACAATGAAGTGTTCAATGTTTGTTGTAATAGTTCAATATTTATTTAAAGAGTGCGCTAAATATAATTTACAGTATAGAAATACCAAAACTACTCCACAAAAAAATTAAAACTCAAAATTTGCAATTGTGGCGCCATCTAGTGAGGTTTAAGCTTTGGGTAACCTAGTCGAACCACCCTAGGCTAAGCACTTCAAGAATAACGAGTTACATGCGCCATGTCCAAGTCCTTACCAGTAGTCGATAGTCAATCGATTCAACGAGTCGACTTACGTTGACGTTACATAATTTGCCCACATCACTACTTTCCAGCATTGCAAACGTCAATGGAGTCACGTGACCATTTACAACCAATCAAAACACGCGTTTTGCAAAACTGTCTTCCTATATATGTCTGTTTATCAAGTAGTTTAATTTTCAGCGTTATTTACTAATAAAACATGCCAAAAAATGAAAAGGTGAGTTCGAAAATAATATAGAAGACTCACGGAACAAAGTACCTACCCGAAGTTTTCGCATAACCGCGTAGAAAAATATAAATTTATAGTGCTATCGGCATTTTGCTACGGTCTCCGTACACCGACGAAACGTAAGTTAGCATGTACATGCCATGTCAGTCAGTTCGTTGATGGTAGTATGCGATTCCGCATAACATATAAGTTTATAAATTCGTTGTGGTGTTCAAAATATCGGTGTTTACAGTGAGTTTGAGTGAGAACTGTATTTCGCAGGAAGAGATGAAGACGAAGACGGACAAAAATAAGAGCGGAGACAGTGACTCTGAGGTGAGTTGTTTATAATGTAATAATCTTGAGACAGCCCGTCGGCCGAGCCAACGGTTGAAATATTTACAGCATTATCTTAGCTAATTACTAGTGAGACTTTAACCTTCAACGTTTTATATGCTCCAATCTGTGGAGTTTGCGAAAAAACGCCCGACCAAATTATTCATAAGTCATTAGTAATCAATTTGAGTCTTTGAATTGGTGTTGATTGTGTTTTTGTGTGTAAACATATAATTGTTTCCTATTGACATTATCCTTTCAGAATATTAAGAAACTAGTCAGATTTTCCTGTTCTTAGTGAGAATCAGTATGAACTACTGGGAATATATACCTGAGTGATGAGTTTGTATCATTAGCATAACTCAAATCAACTTTTTAAAGTGGTTTCCTTTTGATTTAATTAACCTAGAAAGTTTAGGCTCATTTTACACTCTTTTTAAGCTATCTATTTATTAGCTTGATAGAAAATTGGGATAATTCTTAGACATGCAATCATGTTCGAGGCTGGGCTACTGTAGCGTTTATAGGCATGAAATAATGTGTAAACGTTTGAGCAAATCATTTAAGTCCTAAGGTAAAGTCCACACACAACAAACGGACTGATTAAGAATTTCTGACATATTTATTTTCCTCCTGAATACAAATTTCAAACATAAACAAATTTTTGTACATATTCGAAAATCGATTCTGAACTTTTGTAGTGTAAATTCAAAAACAACACAACTGCTTCCAAGTCTCAGGCAGGGATCGGAACTAGTTTTTTGCAAAAACTTTGAAATAGCCATATATATCGGTTTTTTTTATACTCCAAAGGACTCAGTTGTGTTTTTAGAAAACTAGTTCATACTATTAGATTGCCTAATTAGAAATGAAATAATTATCAAAGAACGAAAAAATACCATTTTCGTTCCCATACAAAATATACCGGTTTCCAATCCCTGGTCTCAAAAGGTTAAGAAAACAAACAAGACAAATGCTGGTATTGCTGGTCCCTTTGATCGGACAAACTAGAGTAGAGAGATCATCAAAAACTGACAACTTTCCAATAGACTCCCAGCTGCAAGCTTAAGGGTGGATTTTGCATTGTTTTCATGTTCTCATATTCTACAAATATTGTGCTATTGATATAATCATGAATCAATGAACCTCTAAACTGGTGTATATTACTCTGCAGTAATAATATTCAATATTCCTCTATCCTTTTAATGCCAGTTGAACATTCCCCAGCAAAGGTATTAATGTCAAATTAGAACATTTTCTTTATCAAGCAAATATATCTGCAAGAAACAAATTACAGTACAAATTTTGAAATTGACCGAAAAATGAAAAACTCACCGCTTCGGGTAATACTCGAACTTGTCACCTTTTAGAACAAGGTTAGCACATTGATACTAGTGAATTCTCAATATAACTTGAGACTGGTGCGGTTAAGATAGAACATTCTTAAAGCAGATATCCCTATGAGCGTCTCTAAGGTGTGTAAACAAATAAAGGAAGGAATGGAAAGATTTGAACGCTTCTAGTAAGCTTTGCTAGCTCAGTTGGTTCACAGTAATTGTTCCAAAATGAGGACCTGTCTGGCCTAGTGGGGGATGAGCATGGATATTTGGTCCCGAGTCATGGGTGTTTTCAATGTATTTAACTATTTATAAATATGTATGTAATAAAATAAAATAAAAAGCCTTTAATTTCTGGGTAACAATAAAAATGTAAAAATAATTTTAACTTAACCTACAATTATCCTAATTTGTGCTTTAAGAAAATTACACCAGAACTCTTCTAAGAGGTATAAGCCTCCTACAGCTTTATCAATTTTTTGCCAAGACTGCAAGGTCTCCCAGATCCAGTTGGCCCCTGCTACTTTTGCTATGTCATCAGCCCAGCAAGCCAATGACTGTCTTATTTTTCTTTTTCCATCTGGACCTTTCCAGGCTGTACCTTGTAAGGTCCACCTCTCGTCCTGGAGTCTAGCAACATGGCCAGCCTATCTCGTCGTGCGTCAATAATCTTGGTCTTATTTCTGATTATGGATTGCCTGATCCTCTCTATTTTCCTGATTTTAAGCATACTCCTTTTCATTCCCCTTTGGCATGAAATTATCATCCATTTCGCCTTTGATGAGAATCTTCAAGTTTTACATGCATAGGTTCAGGTTAGGAGTAAGAAGTAGTTGAGTGAAATATACATATAAGCGCTTGCGAGATAGGGGTTGCGATCCTAGGTCTGGTTCGTAATCGTTAATGTTTTTTTGAGTGTCCTCTTAACCTTATATTCTGGCTTGATATGTATAGGTCTTTAATATTTGGAACATTGTAGTGTCCAGACAAGACTTTGTATGTCTCAATAAGATCGCCTCGCTTCCTTTATGTCCTCCAATGTTGTAGGACCTAATTCCTGAAGCCGTTCTTCATATGGCTTGTCTTTCAGTGAAGCAACCATTTTAGTTGCTCTTAGCTGTACTTTTTCCAGCAAAGTGATGTGTTTTCCAGCAAAGTGATGTCCTGATTTTATGTAGGACATTACCTAATGTTATGTCACAAATCTTATACTATTACTGTATCAATCATTGTCATGTAAAAGCTAAATGGAAATTTAACATTATTGGGCTGATATGCTGATGGATTCTATGGAAATCATCTACTAACAATTATGTGTTGTCTAATGACTATTCAGTCTATTTATTGTGTAATAATGTGTTGGTTGAAAAGGATACAAAACCATTCTGCAAAAAAATATTTAAAAAGCATGCCAAATTAAATGATGCATGTTTTAGTACATGTTTTCATTCAAGGTCCATTGTTACAAATGTACCTGTTGAAGTGATAGTGATATTATTGTTCAGTTTAATCATATGCATTCAAGCACTTTATACCAAATGATATACTTATCTGACATTGCACTCCATGTCACACAATTTTAAACCTACTGCCAACAACGTAGCTTATATATTAGTTTAAACACTTCACAGTTTACCCAAGTATTATTGTTTAGAGTATGTAAACACAGAGATTTGGCACCATCAATGATTTCTCCGTAGTGTACGTTACGCAGTTTTGCGAAAACGCACGCGTTTGCGGTATTCGAAAAATTTCCAGTTCTAAATTTGAATTTTTAAATTTAAACTGTGTATGTGTGTAAAGTGTAGCTGTATTGTTTAGTGTTACACGACTGCATTAAGCTCTATTGGACGTATATGTAATGGATAAACTATGACATTTTGAAACGAAATGATCATGGTAGTTCACATCTCAGTGGTATCCCGATTGCAATCTAAAGGCTCTTGGGGTCCCGTTATCTTCTTAATTCTAAGATAAAATATGTTTAGGTGGGATAAGATGAACCAAAACTTAGGTATTTTTTAAGACTGCATTGAGCTATTTTGAAGTTATAACTGAAGTGAATTGAATTATGTCAAACCTCATCTTGATCCATTGCCTTCTAAAACTAAGGACAGGGGTCCGGTTGTCTGAATTTATTTTAAAATTAGGGAATTTATGCTTGCTTACTTGATTTAATAAGTTTAGTTATGAACCAAAATTGAATGAAGTAGGTACTCGTAGGTATGTAAATGACACATTATTTTAACTTTGTTCTCTTATTATTTTACATTTACCGAAACACTATGTTATATATTTGTTTATGGTATATTGTATAGACAAGCCCCTTTGCAATGTATGCCAAATATGTTTATCCTTACACATAGAAAAAGGCGCGAAATTCAAATTTTCTATGGGAAGATAACCTTTCGCTGCAACATTTTTTAAATTTGCCGCCCTTTTCTACTGACGGAAATGGCTTGATGGACTATAACTAAATTACTGCAATTAATTATTATTTTCCTCAATGATGATTTTTTTAAATGAGAAGGATTTTTGTTTTTTTTTAATACTACGTCGGTGGCAAACAAAAATTTTATGCGTAAATAAAATACTCTAGGATCAATTCTTCCATAATATGTAATTACAAAAGCTTTAAATTTTATAAAACTCTCTTAATATTCATACTTGTGTCTTAGCGTTTTGGTAGTCCCCTTGCGCCCCATTGCGTAAATCTACTCCTATCAATTTATTTATTAACTGGCGAGTCTGGCGACCCGCCCCGGCTTCGCACGAGTTACACAAAACCTTAACAATAACACCTAAACCTTCCTCAAGAATCACTATATTTTATTTATGCATGTTTATTTATAATAGTAATGTTTAGATAGTGACTTTTATCTCTCTGTACTGATTTTCTTTTCCGCACCAATTGTAAGTGTCTGTTTGCCCCAATGGTTGACTGGTAGAGAATGCCTTAAGGCATTAAGTCCGCCATTTGTACTTTTTTGTATTGTGCAATAAAATAAATAAATATATATATATATATTGGTAGATGAAAACCGCATGAAAATCCGTTTCAGTACTAGTTTTTGAGTTTATCGCGTACATACATACATACAAACAAACAGATGCGACGGGGGACTTTGTTTTTTTAAAGTGTAGTACGTATAAACATATGAACAGATGCCCTGTCATTTGACAAATAAAAATATATCGTTATAGTTCATGTCATCCACGATGACGCGCAGATTTGTCATATCTAAACTTTGATAACATGATGGCTCCTCTACACAATGGCCCAGCGTAGGCCAGTCCAAGGGACGCATTTATGCGTTAGAGGGAGCAAGTGATATTGCTATCTCATTCCACCGTATAGCTGCGTCCCTTAGACTGGCCTACGCTTAGCCATCGTGTAGCGGAGCCCTGACAATACGTGTCAGTGCACGTGTCGTCGTGAATGACACGATCTATATTTGTATTAAAAATAGCTGCACTGTTAGTGTTATCGTGATACCCCTGATTAACTTTCACTATCAACTGCATTTTCTGCACTCGTGCGTTCGGTAACAGCAGGCTAGACTTGTTATTATTTATGAAGAATGCCATACATTTTAGCAACAATAGTACTGCTAAAATGTCGATTTTAAAGACACTATCAGCACTAGCTTATATGATGGCCGAAAACGTGTTTGTAAAGTAGATTTCCTGTAGTCCTCTTTATTAAAGTTTGGTTAATAAAAAAATAATTTAAATATTACTGCACTTAAATAGCCGGGTCCACACAGAGCGAGCATATGCGCGAGGCTAATCAAATTTGAGGTTCGTTCGCGAAATGGATGGCATACGAAAGATTGCGCGTCTCTTTTGGATGAGATTAACTTGGGACCGGGATCAGTGGATACTCGAAGACACGCCTATGCTAAATGCTCAGCAAAGGGCGATTAGTGGCTGAAAGTAATGATGATGATGATGCCACTCAAGATGAATTTAAATTAAAAGTTTTACGTTCTCTCAATTTAGGTAAGGTGGAGAAAACCGTCTTTCAGTAAGAACGTTTACATGCTGTTTGGCCCTTTTAACTCTTGCGTTTGTATACTTATACATATTATTATACCTATGTATACATATATTCTACTTACAAATGGTCGGTACGGTAGAGCATGAGCAAAGGTCTTCCTTTCTGATTGTATCGGAGCGATGTATTATACGAGAGCTCTTGCCCTGTGACGGTCTTCCCAACCAAAAATGTTATATGCCGCACTTCTTTACATTGACCTTACGTATGATCGTATTGAGTAGTACAGTAAGAGGCCTTTTCATCTGTGTTAGATGTTTTAAGCAGCATTCTGGTAACGACACTTGCGTTCGTGGCTGTATAGCCCTATGCGAGAGAGGATCCCACGTCCACACACGCGGCAGGTGTATGCTTCCCCAGGTGGGCGGGGGTTGAAGCAGGCGGTAACTGATCAGTGGATCTTCGATGGATCCTCCTACTGTATTTCCCACATGCACGGCAGGTGGGCGAAGTGCCCTCTCCGCGGATGCTGCTGCGCCTGGGACAGATGACTTTAGGAAAACTAATTATAAACCCGGATCTGGTGCCACCGTTTAGGCGCAAGCCAGGCACCTGCGTCCAAACCGACATCAACACCACACGTACTGACTTATCAAGTTATCATACCTGTGGATCAGGTCGGGGAGGAAAGAGAGGGTGGTACGGGTTCTGGGCAAGCCCGTGTTGGCATAGTACAGTATTTGATTCCAAATAACGCTCCAGTTCTGCCTGATCTCCTACTTATTTTTTACTTCCATAACAAACACTCGTTTGTAAATAAGCATATTGTATGGCACGCGTAACACGAGAGCACTCGGATGTAACTCGAGACAGTGACCTGCTAACGATTTGCATACTCTGTGTGCATTGTTAACGTCAACACGTGGTCGCACACATGACAGATATTAGTAGTGACAGTTATAAGACAGTATAATGTCAGTTAAGCATGCAAACTGAGTTGATGGCGGCGCTTCCATATTATACAAATACAAGCGTATTCGATACGGCCTCAGTGCACGCTGTTCAAATCCCTTGGAAGCTCAGCGCCACACTGCACGCCCCGTTGGTCGGTCACCACTGGGAGCGTACATTTAGATGTCAATAGACTGGATCATCGTAATCATAAACGCTTTGTACTGGTAATGCTTGACTGTTCATAGGATAGTCTCCGTTTACATAGAAGCAGCTTTGACTAAAACGATTCTGGCTGAAAAAAGGGCTCTTCTTGCAACTCCATTTGTTTGATAAGGGCTCCGGCTTGTCGCAGTTTCTGCAAAAACTACTAAATACGGGAATTGAATGAATAAAACTCAGAATTCCTGGGAGTCATTGCGTGAAGCGAACTATAACCTATACTATATTTGCCCATACTTTTATCAGTTTCAGTTTTAATCTGAGAATCCGATCCAACCCCTACGCGATAGGCACACTACAGATTACTCGTACGGACTACGGGTAACAAGGAGTGGGCGTTCTCGTGTATTGAAAGTACTTCACGCAAGTGAATGAAATTTACTATTACTACGTGTATTAAATGAGGCCAACTGTATACTATACAGTCATCAATGTCATCATCATGTACAAAAACATAGGAGCACTCATCATCATCATTAGCCTCTTGTCGCCCACTGCCAAGCTTAGGCTTCCCTTCGTGTATGGCACTTATCCAGGTCCTGGTCCAACAATGCCCCTCGATCTTCCGAACGTCGTCCACTTAACGAGCTAACACACAAGCCACGCGATTCTTTCTTCCGAAAGTAGCCACCAATCCATTAACATTTTGGTCCTCCTGCATGCCATCTGTTTCTGCCCTGACTAGTGCTTGCTTACCTATAAGCATAAAATATTGTTTCGTTACTTCATTATCCCATATTATAGGTACATTAAGAGACCAGAGGATGTCACCATAACAACTAGTGCCCTCAAAATTTATTAACCCAAATACGTGTAGTCCTGAGAGGCTTCAGAGTTATAGGGGTCAGACAGGATCTTACCGAACTTTCAGGCACTTAACTTGTCAGGGAAACTATTTATAGCGGTGGCCTGCGCATTTACTTTGCTAGATATTAACTGTCAATAATAGCTACAATGTATTAATCTAATATCAATTAGTGGGGTGTCGTGCTGTCAACCAATAGAATGATAAGTGTACTCTCGTGTTGTCGTGTCGAGGGATTTTATGACGTGGATGGGACAATAAACAAAGGCCAATCGGAATTAAAATATCAAAATGCATATTTTTAATTATACCTAGCTGAAAAAACCGCGTCAATGAGAAAGAACGTAACTGCCGCGAAGATACACTGTTATGATTTATAATGATATAGTATCTTGTTACGGAAACATACGGAGTTGTGGCGTTGTGGCCTGGTGATTGGTATTACTAGAAGTTAATTTTTCTAGCGATGGTTCAAGGCGTAACACAGAAAAAAATAAAGTACCTACATGAAAAAGAAAAAATCCCAGTGATTTTGAGTGTGCATAGAAATCAGAGATGGGCAAATCGTAATCGATTCCTGATTCCACGATTACTTGATTTTACTTTGTAATCTACTACTAGGTGTCAGATTACTTGTAATGTAATCAAGTGAAACGGTAAATTACCATTACATATTATGGAATCAGTAATCATCTATACAAATATTACCATTACTAATAATTGGGAATCATTGTCGATTGCAAATTACTGGAATTGTTGACTTGATTACTTCCAGATTACTTCTATATGTTAAGTGTCTTTTAAACGAAGTTTTCTCAAACATACAATTAAATATCGTGTTGACTGATTCGCATACGTGGCATCCGAATTTAGGGTCAATTTTAAGATCCAAGATGGCAGCAAATTTTTTTGCAATATTCTTTATTATACTCGTTTTCGACTAATTCGTATACAAAATGGATAGGTAATATAGGTATATTTTATGCAATTCCGTCCGTGCATTCTGAACTCATAATATGAATTATGATTCACAATGTGTAAGGCCGACCTAAGGGTTCCTGGTTGACTTGCGTGACCCTAAAAACGTGCCGCCATCTTAGATTTCAAAATGGACCCTAAATTCGGACTCTACTTAAGTATGCGAATTTTTGAGAAAACACTATACAAATCTCGGCGAGAAAAAAAGGATTGCTCAAAGAAACTCAAGATATTCCTGATTCCACATCCATCACACAACATGTATGAAATAAAAATAGTTTCTTCAATCATAAATATTAGTTTTATTTATTGTACTCAACTAAATAAAATTAAAATAAACTTGTCGCTATTACTTAAGCTTTAAATTAAATATGCGTAATTAAAATTAAGTACGGCTTTAAAATTTATCGTTTAACCCTTTAGTGGGTAACGGCAACGGTAACGCCTTGACTGTACTTGCAGTCGAGTTCATAAATATATGAGCATTTTCCATAAAAAAAAGGTTTTCCTAAAGTATAATTATGAATGATGAACTTTCCCATGTACATTTATTTGTGAAGCCCTGGCAATACTCATATATTTATGAACTCGACTGTACAATATCTTTCATTACAAAAGAGTGAGGTGGGTCCAGACACAATTGACAATATGAATTATCGGTCAGGTACAAAGCTAAGTGAATTATTTCTTAGATTTAAGAATGTTTTTCATTATTCAAGTTGGCTTTTAATATAACTCGTCGCTCAAAGTTCTCGTCTGTTAATCGGTTGCTTTTTGGAGTATTTGTCATAGTCGCATAAGAGAACAGTCGTTCTACGGGAGCTGAAGAGGTCAGAGGTGTATTATACTTCAGAAAAACTTTTTTTATCTCAGGATATTTGTTCAGGATATCTAATGACCGTGATGTATCTGATAGATATCCTAATATACAATATTCTGCTCTGATTGAGTGTCCGCCGCTGCCGCCGCTAGTGTTGCTGTCACTATTTGAATTACTGAAATCGTAAAACGCGTCATCAAAGTCATGTGTATGTTGAAATATCTCAGGCTCGATATTTGAATGATGTTGAGATTCCTCCGATACAGCCGTCAAAAACATATTTTTTAACCTAGCGTGATGTTCGGAATCCACGCATTGGTACCATGAGTTCTTGAACCTGGGATAGCTGTGAGCGGCGATAATTGCTTTTTCTGCTGCAGGTCCTGTAAGTTTCAATAAATCGTCGAAACGACTCTGCACTTGTTTTAATAATTGAACCGCAATTGGTTTACAATATTGATAATTGTTTTGCTGTAGGGCATGTACTTTTTTTTTAAGCATCAGTAGTGTTGGTAGCAATAAACCGTAATAGGTATTATTTTCTCCTTGAAGAATATCCAGTACTGCTGCTACGGGTTTCAAACAAGACAGATATTCTTCTATATAATTGAAATCTGTATTACGCAGCGGATTTTCCAAACCGAGCCCTTCATGTAGAACACTGTTTTTTTCTTTAATCGATAAAATTTGCTTTAGGGCATCATACATACTGTTCCAACGAGTTTCGCCTGGTCGACTAAGATTATGTCCCAATATATTTTGGATGATTTCAGAGCTTTTGGGACGATTCGCCATTTTCCAAAGACGATTACATTTATCTATTACACTCTTATGAATGTTGGACAGAGCAGTGTCAGTGGTAAGTAAATGTTTTAAATCTGTTGTGGCTATCAGATTCAAAGTATGGGAACAGCATCGCATATGATACGGTAGCAGTGCATGATCATTTAAAAAGTCAATACAACCTTTATTTGAATCTGAAATCATCAAGGGCTCTTCTTCGATATCATCATTAGAGACATTAGAAACGGTCTCACAATTGTCATTTGTTTCTATGCTACCTGGGTGAACTCCGAATTCTTTAAAAGCCTTAACAAAATTGCTACCATTATCTGTAGTAATAGCAACAATCTTAGGCAAATCTAAGTCAAATTCATGTAAAATGTCTCTTAGTAGATTAGTTATGCGTTCATAATTATGCACTCCCGGGAATCTCCGACATGCCAATGCCCTCGATGATCTTAGAAAAGTATCAGGATCGATCCAATGTGCCGTCAGGCCTAAAAAACTTCTTTTCCGGCTGGACCAGATATCTGCAGTTGCACAGATAAAATTTACCCTGCTCATTAAATCTTTAATTACTTTAACTTGATCATCATAATGTTGATTTATACGACGGGTCAAAGTTGTACGACTCATAATAGTCAATCCCAAACTGTCGACATGCAGTCTCTTTAAGATTCGAATGAAATGTGGATCTTCTACACAACTGAGTGGTATCATCGAATGTAAAAAAAATTTTACTACGTCGCTATCAAACTCTTCTTGAGAGTAAGAGCTGCTAGTTTTAAGCACTTGACGATTTTGAACTGATGTTGATTGCGGCTTTTTTCTTTTCTTCTGTATGCAATATGATTTGTATTCTTCAACACAGTCAGGTCCATGTTTTCTCTTCAGGTGTTTAATGAAGTTGGAAGAGCATTTTTTATAGCCTTTTACTTCAACGTTTAATGGTAAACATTTCACGCACGCTGCCACAGTGGACGAATTTGTTGTTTTAGACGTAATTTTGGAAAAAAACGTACCATCAAATAAAATTTCAGATTCGGAACTTGAGGCTGATGTTTCTTCGCCGACAGCTGGTGAATCCAAATCCATAGTGGAGTTATGGGATGGATTTATAAATTGGACTATTGGATTGTAAACCCGCTGAAGTGTAGTTACATTTGTCAAGTTCAATTGACATTGTCAGTGAGGCATATTATAATATTTTAGTAGGACCTCTTCAACGTTATCTAAATAGGTCTGATAACACAATTATAGCGGCAGAGACGATTCAAAAACATTATGCACTACATCTGTACTCTGTACACTTCCTTGGGAATTATAATCTGGTATCTGAAGTGTTTATTTAACACGTTCACTGCGGGAAAATCTTCAAGTTCGAGTACAGGTACAGGTGTAATGAATTATACTTACTTTACTATCGTATATTGATGAAAATTAATAAAATTTACCCTATCTATTTTAATTTGCTTTAGGACTCTCCCTGAAATAGTTGACAAGGCACGAATAATTTCCATAAAATACGACGGGAAAACATTATTTACTAAAATCGTCTGCATATTTTTCAATTTTATTTACAGCCTCAAACCAAAATGTTTCAAATACTTGTGGAGGTATCTTCAATAGTTGTTTTCTTAAATGTGATGGCTGTGTAACACATGTGCAATTATCATCTCTTAGGTCTTTATTGTAACGAAGGCCCTTTTCTTGGTGTTTTCGAAATACCTCCATTACTTCTTCCCAACAATCTTCAAAATCTAAAAAGTGTTTTCGTTTGAACATCACCTTCAGGCACCTCTCACGAAAATTTAGCAGACAGCAGCATAAATTGGGCTCTGTAAAATAAACAGGTACCTAACATAAATAAACATGACCTTTTTATGGTTTTAAAAATAATAACTATTATTTGTTTTATATCTTACCGTAATTGGCATTTCCTTGACGAATTTTGGTTATTTCTAATTTTGCCTGAAGTTCCATTTTAAAACATCGAAATTCCTCCACATCAATCATGCATGTCATTGTGTTATAAATATTAACCCAATTTTTAAGATTCAACACCAAAATTTAATGTGAAAGTGAAATGCTAGAATGACATGTAGACCAAAAACAATTTTAGTGACATTAACAAAATTATAAAATAAGGTTTGCCAATTAAGTAATAAGCCTGGAATTGAAGTAAAGTAATTCAGATTACTTAAGTACTTGATTACCGAGGAATCAATATTACAGTAGTGGATTACAATACCGATTCCAAAGGAATGGATGACAGACGTAATCAAAGTACAGTATTACATTAATTTTGATTACCCAAATAATCGATTAATGAGGAATCATGATTACTGGAATGTAATCGTGTAATTAATTCCAAAAGGAATCGATTACGTCCAACTCTGATAGAAATAGCATGATTAAAGTCTACCTTCCCCTTTCCATCACTGGACGTCCAAGTGTAGGGTGAATGCAATCCTTACGTTGTTACTTAATTATGTTGACTGATCATTTATCCGCTTGAAATTGCTTCGTCATTCTTATTGCACAGAGCTCAAGTATAGAATTCGCTTCCGTCATTTTTATTCCCTGTCAATTACGATTTAGCCTAGGCTCCCTTGCCACTTTTTATAAGGCAAGCCTAGAGTCAATCGCACGTTGGCAAAAAAACAAATTAAAAAACTATCCTATTATATTGCAGCTCTGCCAATAGTAATTCCATCTATTCTGGGAAGCTCGTGTGCGCGATCGATTTCTCAAATAAGGATTCCAATTAACACGTGTAGGCTAGTTTCCACTCTGACGCGTTTCTCGTTTGTTCTCTTTGTAGGTTATGGGATGTGGCGAGGGTTGCCAGACTTGACAAGGAACTATCGCGAACATCGAAGAATTCGTTTAAATGCATCTCTCACTGCATGCGCAACAGAAAAGGAGAAAGATTATCTTCGAAGTTTGTTCGTAATAGCCCCTTGATTACCCAGAAATTTTGGTGATTTGGCAGGATTGCAGCTGAGGTTTACCTATTGATTGAAGACTTGTAGATGGGAGAAATAGTAGATTAAGGAGGAGAAGGATTGAGGAGCGTTGAGCCTGGGGACCGAATTCCAGTGTGAGTTGGTTTTAAGTTGTAGTATGCAATTCACATTCAAAACTCCGTAGGAGGAGAAGTTTCGAAGTAAAAGATATAGAAATGAATTGAAGTTCGTCGCATGTTGTAGGTAATCGTTGTTTCATTACGAGTCAAACTTTTTGTTATAATTGACAACAAAAAATAATCTTTAATAAGGCCTAGTTTAATGGCTAGATGAAATAATTAGTTTTTATTCTTAGCGTATTGTTAAAAGAGCGTGTTGTATGATATCTCTGGAATTATATCAGGATATTGAATTTTACATCTGATAACCCTAACTGGGCACATACGGAGGGAACTATAGTAGTGGCACTAATTCCATCCAATCTACTCGTATATTAGGTATATACTGTAATACACAGTGCTGCATTTCCGTCCGAGTTCCAAGATCAAGCTGACACCGCTGCATGTGTATGTACCTATAGTATACTATTAGTTGTGTCAGTTCAATCAGCGTCACTTCCTCCCCCTCCCCAAGGGGCGGCTTTCTAAAACTAAAGAACTCGAGTCTTTTAAAAGACTTAAGTTTATGACAAGTTTAATTCAAGTTAATACTAAATTGGTAAACTCTAAATAACATAGTGGAGATTTAAAGAAAATGTAAAAGCCTCAAGTCTTGAAGCGCTTCACACACCTTCAGTAACTGACGTCAGGGTTGCAGCAATACGTAGAAGTGAGATGCAGATAGGTCTATGTATAGACATAGACCTATCTGCATCTCACTTCTACGTATAAAATTTAGCTATAGATAGCTATAGCTGCGTCCCCTGTCGCAAGTTACTGAAATTAGGTGTGTGAAGCGATTTACCGATACTCATCATTCTCCTAGCCGTTTTCCGCCACAGCAACTGCTTTCTACCGTTGAGCTGAGGGTGTCGCTGGTGCGCTTTCAAGTGACTGATGTAGCTAATCTTAGTGTCGAGTTCTGTGCGTCGCCTGGCTTCGAATTATGCCTCCACTGTGGACGGTCACCAGAGGGAGTGTCCTATTGTTGGCTCTAGCGCCGATACTAGCTGAATGTGAACGTGCCTTAAGCGGGACGATCCCAAATAGGTGCGCAGACGTTCAAACCAAGTTATTATCAAAGACTTGTCAACTCGTTAGCTCGAACCGATAGACGCATGACCTGACGCCTGACGTCACAAAGTTGGCATTCGCTTTCAATGACGTGGTCTACTTGCACCTCGTTCGCATTCAGGATTGTAAATGCCTGAAACTATTTAAAAAATGAAGTATGAAAAAGTTAAAACACGCGCTTCGCAACATCCAGACCATTAGGTACGTGACATGTAGATCTTGTCATTCACGAAGACGCGAGCCTTAACTCGTATTGTCATATTATTAAAGGTTAGATTTGACAAATCTGCGCGTCATCGTATATGACACGATCTATGGGGTTGACTAGTCGAAGTATTTTACAGATGGCGCCAGCATAAAAAGTAATTCAGGCATTTTTTCGTAAAAATATAAAATGATCACGGGTAGAGTCCTGAGAATAAACACTTTAATTTATACTGCATCGGTGGCAAACAAGTTATACTGTTTGTAAGATGTATGTACATGAGCTATATGATTAATGATTAGGTATGCACGGTAACGTTATTATTCAATACCTTAATTTATTATTGGAGGCTCAATCGTCCCACGTGATCCTTTATTTGCATTTATTTTCTCCATTTAGCAGCTCAATATTTATCTTTAAAATAGCATGTTATTCTCAAGGGTCGTACCCTGTAAATAGTGCATGGGCGTTAACTCCCACGCAATTGAATTAAATGAAGCTGATATTGACGAGCAAATGCAATTAACGAGTGCAGAAATTTTATTTCGAATCGAAGTAGCAATTATATTTCACCCCGGGCACTTCAGTTGTTACAACCCGTGTATTATTTAATGGAATAGGTATCGGTATTCGTGAAATGCTACAATTGAAAGTTTTGTTTAATTCAATTATATAAAACTATTATTTTGTTGTTCCGGTATTGAGACTTGTAGGCTGGTTACAGAGAATAACCATTTGAAAACACAGTCTGCAAATATTTAGTATGAAAAAAAAACCGTCTTTTTTTGTAAATTTCTTTAAATAAATAGAATCGCACGTGGAACATTTCAACCTTCTCATCTCAATAAAGGTGTCAGTTCGCCAGCTACCCCGCAACGCACCCACAATCTGCACTTTCAAAACATAAACAAGTCTATAAATACTTTGTTTGCCCCCCGCCTAAAGTGGGCGTGTACCGACGTACGCGCAGTGTCACGTTCCAATGACCGCTGACATTTATACATTTCGAGTGACTTACTACATATCTCGATAGCATAAACACCAAGAAATTCCTTTCCTTTCGGTTCCGACGAATCCGCCCGGCTAGCTCCTGAGGGCCTAACGCAAAACACGAAAATTTCGTTATTTGTCTCTCTATCTTCATATGCAAGGAGGTAGACAACGAAATTTAGATTTTCGTGTTTGCGGTAGTCTGGTCCAAAACTTAGTACCCTTACCATTCAACTGAAACGTAGTTCCTCTCGTTTGCACCAATGACAATATGAAAGAGATGCTTTGTGAGTTAGTGTACGCAGTCGCTAGCCAATATGTCAGTGTCAAACTCGTGGTAAGGATCTAGGTCACTAGTCACTTACGAATCTTACGATACAAGACTTAGGTCAACGCGCTCGCTCATAGGAATACACAAGCAGGTAGTCTAGAAATTTTGGGAGAGCCACGTGTGCGACGATTTGGGACGGGAATAAATCCCGTTGGATTTATGTTGACTTTGATGAATTTATGCGCTCATACGCTGCGGTGGCTCGTGTATCAAATAGGTAACCAAGAATTGCTTAGTCTTTTTTTCTTTTTCACCTAAGCTAAAATAGCTATAGGTTTTGGACCCGGGTACGTCTTTAAACTACGTCCAAAAGAGAGGTATGGGCATTGTGAATGTCATCTCGCTTTGTATGGTAGGGCACAGCACAGCGGATGTCATTCCAGATCTAGAGCAAGAGCCCAAATGGGGACGTACCTCCACCTTACAGAAAACCGCAGCCAAATAACACTAGACCATACTCATAGTGTTGTGCTCCTGCCGGTGAGTAATGTTTCCAGAGCTCAACGAGGGTGCGGAGTGTTAGGGTCGGCAACGCATATGTGACTCCTCTGGAGTTGCAGGCGTACATAGGCTGCGGAGACTGCTTACCATCAGGTGGGCTGTATACTTGTTTGCCACCGACGTAGTATTAAAAAACCGGACAAGTGCGAGTCGAACTCGCCCACCGAGGGTTCCGTACTTTTTAGTATTTGTTGTTATAGCGGCAACAGAAATACATCATCATTGAAAATTTAAACTGTCTAGAACTAGCTATCACGGTTCATGAGATACATGCTGGTGACTTTAGCAGTTTGTTCTTGAGCGTAAGTAATGTTTTTAAGTCAATACAATTTGTTTTATCACTTTTATCAGTGAATTTATTTCTAAAAAACACTAAAAATACAATCATTAAAAAATACCACTAAGAACTAAGAAATAATTTAGCAATAAACTAGTTAAGTTTAAATTAAACTAAACCTAAACTAACCTATAGAAACTACTCGAACATCGATGCGGGATTGGCATCTTTCGGTGAAGTAAACCAAATTATCCCTTTAAATGTCTGACTGGAACCATGAATTTGTAATCTCAGCTGTGCGAAAAGTTTACATCACAATTTAAATTTGGAAGAGCATCGTTGAATGATGTCATGTCCGTTATAAATATTGGGGCTTGCTCTAACGCTGACAGCTTAAATATGTGCAAACTTTACAATTGGCCTTCCAAATTTAGCACAAGAACGCAACAATATGAGTTTGCTTGAGGCTTAAGTATTGCGGCCCTAATTTTCGCGGTTATTTCATGTAATTTTCGACGGCATTCCTAATATTATTAGACGACTTCGCCTGTTTGGGGGTAAGATATTTTTTTATTTCTCATGCTGAAAGAGGGTTATATATAGGGAGTGTGCAGAAAGTGATACATTTCTGCACTAGAGCATTTTACTTTCTAAGTAGCATTTTTTATTTTTTTACGATAAGCTGGTTGGTTTTATTTAAATGGATTTTGTGTACAATTTCCTGTCTGATATTTAACTCCCCATTCCATAAATAACGATACTTATACCCAAATGGTTCATTGAATGTACCCTCAGGAAATGCTATAAAAATTATACTTCATGTTTAAAAAACACTGTTAATTTACTTTCCTCATATTCGAAATGAAAAGTAGAGTGTTTAACTCGGGTGAACGGCACAATTTCAGCCTCGGTCTATTGGCGCTCTCACTGCGTTTGAGCGCTAAATTACCTCGGCAGAAATGAGAGTCTTTCATCCCTCGGATAAAAATCTACTATTAATTGGGTCCCATTGATTAAAACTGGATTGATTTAGATTAATACTACAATTACCACCAATCATCATTATACCTACTAAAATGAATTTGTTTGTTTAAAAGTTACACCATCGGAAATTCAAATCTTTTGAACATTTCGTTTTTATAGATCGTGTCATTCACGAAGACGCGTGCCTTGAGTCATAATGTCATGTTATTAAAGGTTAGATTTGACAAATCTACGCGTCATCGTGGATGACACCAACTATACTGATGATGTGATGGCTTCGAAGTCTATAAATATTTTATGCACCATAACGACTTAAGTTTCACCTAAAGTTATTCTTGCGTTATCGGTTGGTTACGTTCTGACTTCTGATGACAGTTGGCGCTATAAATTCCGAGTTAAATGCTGAGCTGTTTCGTCTCTTTACTGTATACTTATTCGTCAAAACTCGTGGGCCAACATCGTAAACAAAAGAATAAAACTCCGGGTAGTTTCGACATTAAAATTCAAACTACGTCATGTATTACCAAGAGGTAAAAAGAAAGAATTATATCATCCCCTTATAAGTAATACTAGACTAGGTGAAATATAAGCTGTGTATCAAAAAAAAACAGGAGTCAGCTGCTCAGCAGGCGAACAACCTCTCCACGTCCCCATAGATTGTAATTAGTTTCAAGTAGGATAAGGCAACATTCAACAAATTTTAAATTTAAATTGCTCTGTACATACATTAACAAACATACATCACACACTACACTATTTGACCATAACCATTTGAAGGGAAACGGCATTCATACTATTTCCCCTCTGCCAAAGCATAGGTACAACTGTGCCTATGGCGGTGGATGTTGTGACTCGTCCGTACACAAAAAGAGATCGAGGTGTGCAAGATTTGTCTTTGACGTGTGTCATTTTCTATGAATTTATGTCGTCATTACGGTTCACTGTTGTCTTGTAGAAACTTTTTTGACATATATATGTTTCGCATAATGATACTTGGCAGAATTAACGTTTGGCAGAAACACCTTACGCAGAGTATGCTTTGCCATAAATCAATTCGCAGATTTTTATAATATCGAATCTTATATTGCCATAATGTTTATGAGCATAACTGTCTTCTAAACGAATAGTACTTTCGCAGATACTTTTTTTGCATAATATTTAGGCGGCATAAGTTTGAACCCTCTAATGCTTGTGGTTTTTGAGAAAAACGCATAAAAATGTTTTTTTTAGAAGACCGACATATAACATTTATTGCAGTGAAGACCTTCATAGGGCATGATTTTACTAATTTTATATGTGCATTGCTCGGACACAGTCAGAAAGAAGAAAGCTGTCCTTCTGCTCTACCGACCTTCTTTGTACAAATCCAAGAGGTAAAAGCGACGAAAGAGGTTTTAGACGATACTCCCTTATAGACGGTCTTCGCCGCATTGACCTTAAGTTGTTTTCGTACTGATTCCGCTAAGGAAGTAGGTTAACTAGCAAAGGCTTCTAGATGGGATCAAGTTCGCTAGTTCCCTTAGGAAATACGACGACGTATCTAAAGTTCCAAGCATTATTATGTTGCATTGTTTATTTGTTTAGCAACGTTACGTATATTGCTGTTGCGTTGATATTTGTGCTTGTAATACTTAACTGCCGTGATATGCCCAGATATCTTTAGCGTAAATATTACCAAAAACGTATCGACTTATAAGTACGAATTATTTTTTCGTCTAGTAGCATCGTTGACATTCAAAGACAAAGTATAAAGGCAAAAGCTGAGAATCGCGAATTCGCGAATAACTGACAGAACTGAATCAGTGGGCCCCTTCAGGCACGGCACAATCACTACACGGTGCAAATCGCTCAAAGACACATGTCATAGTGTCCATTAGAACTTGATTGTCCCATTTGCTTTAAGATTGCCGAGAATCTTTTACAACAGTTCTTGATACACAATAGCCTGGCAAAATGTCGTCTGGCTTGTTAGCCGGTCTATTTGAGATGAGACTAGAATCTAAACCCGTCTAGCACTTTCTGTTAGTACGTGCTAAAGAAAGAGGAACAGTCGTGTGAAAAAGTTGAAATCTATAATAATAGATCTAGAAACGCAAAACAAAGTCAGTGGAAATTACAATTAGATTTAGCAATATCTTCTAGTATAAATAGCAAAACCAGACCGCTGTGTAAATTGCATAGAATCCCTGCTTTATTTAATTGGTAGGTTGCCATTGAATTGCATCTAGCTTTCTATATCTGCCTTGAGCAATTGTAATAAAACATTATAATGCCTACGAGGTACAATGTTTCACTTAATTGTTTATTCTTATACATTATTATAGTTTTATTTGGATAAGAGAAGTTTGTAATAACAAGGAGTATTCTACAAATCTGCAGTTTGCCACAGTTATAATACAAAAGTTAGTATTATGTAGATCCCGCCAATTTAAAGTTTGGTATTGTACATAACATACAATCTCGAGCTAGATATTCATGACGGTCAGCATCAAAAGCAGCGGATCGACCTACGCGTCAAAAGCGTGTATATTCAAACCATTTCGACAGGGACCGATGGATTATGGTCGTTTCATCGTTTATCCGGTTTGTCGTTATAAAGGTTTTTATTGAAGTAGCTTGACAAAAAGAGATAAAAGATATGTTTTTAAGGGGTGTACCGAAAAAAACTGTAAACTTCAAATGAAAAAAATGATACGATTGAGAACATACTATGTTTTTTTTAGATTGAGATAGAATTAGATTTAGATTTGATTTATTGCATAACAAATCTTCGCAGATATCACCTCTGTTAACAAAAGTGTACAAATACTCGTCATTATTATCAGCCATCATTAATAAAAGTCCAATACCACTGCTACCAGATGCATACGTTTCCAAATTTTCCAACACACATGTTCCGAAACCTTACAATCAAGTTATTCATAAATGACTCACTCTTCCGAATGTTTATTTTGTAGAGAAAGTTGGTGCGTTTTTGCCCAAATGAGGAAAGTGATAGTTTATGCACTAGACGCGAAAGTTTTAATGTTATTGAATTTGTGCTATTGATCGGAATGCTCTGAAAATAGCGTAGACTGTTTGTGTCGGACTGAATTTTTTAAAATGTTCGTGTCTGCTGCTACGGCGGCGAATTTTGGCGGGCGTACTCTGTCCATCATCTTCAAGAAAGCTCAGGTGAGTTGTGTTATAAACATATAGCGTTTAACACGTTGTAAATCTCTAGGAATATTCGTTTGTTTTTATGGTTTAAACATAGACTTAGTAGTAAGCGAACTGTGTACAAACGTGCTATAATAATACAGTAAATGTGGCGAAGACCGTCTATAGATAAGAGAAGACCACTACAAGCTCTTTCGTCGCTCTTAACTCTTGCGTTTGTATACATTATCCACTTACAGAAGGTCAGTAAAGCAAAGAAGTCCCACTAGATCCATTTGTCATTTAAACTGGATCTATTACTAAAAAAAGTTCTCGTTAGATCCATCGGCCGGAAGTTGGATCTAACGAACAAAAAAATTCTCACTAGATCCATCTTGGATCTACTGGTTGGATCTATCGAGAATGAAGGCAGGAGTGAAGCTCTTTCTTTCTGTGTCTAAGCGACTTACGCATACAAATACAACAAAATTTATATGCCGGTCTTCCCCACTTTGACCTTATCTATCACAATGGCGTAGCAAAATGTTTCAATCCGCGTGGTCATTAATAATAAGTAGCTGAACTTTGTCATTTTTTGGCCACGCAAAAAGAAGCTATAGAGGGAAAATCTGATACGGTGACACGCTTAAAAACTGTTTAACTCATACCTTCCATCAGTCGCCTTTACATCATCTAAAACGCACAGTGTGTGCTGTATTTAGGCGTTTTATCCAAAAGCTCCTAAAAAGTCCGGATCCGGCCGCATTACCGGATCCCTAACCAGCATTGCATTGGTGTGGTTGGTTCTGCGACAAATGTGACTTTTGCGCGGATTTCGGCCTTTTTAGCACAGGATAGAGCCCTGGCGGCAGCAAATCTACTTAAGGTCTAAGGAGATGAATCATTATCAACATTCAATATAACTAAAAGCGTTGAAAAGGGGTATTCAAACATTAGAAACCCTAAAAAATCCCGCGTGTTTCCATTAATTTCATGATACGCTCTAGTGTAGTTTAATTGTCAAGTTACTGCATACACTGTACGTCTATTTTAAAGAAAATTCACGATTCTGCTCATTTGCCCGAGGGAACTATTTCCAGTAGATTTTATTATCGCTATGTCCTTTCTCTACCCCGTCTGAAATAAAAGCTCTTGCACGAAAGTCAATGGCTTTTAACTCCTGGTTTTAATTACGATCTTATTGCTGTTAACTAAAGAATCTTTATTGAAAATCTACATTTTTTATTTAATGCTACCAGTACTCTGGGTCCTGCAACCTTGTGTCAGGTCAAATGATCTTTTATAGAATAGAAACGTTTATTTGCAAGAATACGTAGGTACAAGGTGGTATAAATAAATAATGTCACAGTATTCAGCCGAAACAGCATGCAAATGTTCAAATGTACTTAAAATCTACTTATCTAAATCCTTTCATTACGACTCATTAAAAAAGTTATATCAAACTACCCCCGAACCCTAAACTCTGGAAAGGACGTATGATAGTTTTCATGAATCATCATTACCATCATCGTCCGACGAAATCGCGGGTAGAAGTTAGTATAGCATAAAAACGAAATATACGGCCAGCATACTGCGTGATCTTTGCCTGATTTACAATTTATAATGGCAACTAACGGTGCCCCAGCGTCACCGGGCACAATTTGCATACGCAACGGCTCATGACAGTCATGACCCCGACGTACTGCGGCAGAGTCCCATTTTCACACCACTCCTGTATAACATGCGATCTTATGCCTACTGACGCACTGACCACATCTTCGCTGACCATAGATGAACCTTCCGTATTTGCAATAAGGTTTATGAATTAGCAGTTAACAGTGTGATTAAAGCATCTCATTTACGTTATAGTTTCAAGTTACATGTGACATTTGGCTTCGGTCGGTATCATATGTTCAAAGTTTTAATTTCATTGCAAACTTCTAGTGATATATGACATTTTGTACTTGGGTTGAATCGACTCCCATCTGCATAGCATAGGCTTGCTTTGATTTCGATGCGCAAAACTTTTACGATTGGAATTCCAATTAAGCAATGCTGCGATAGCGTATTCGAACCTGATGGTAGAGAGTAAACTTTAAGCTATTAAAATTAGTTAATGCCAACAGAAGTTCCAGGCGTCCATAGGCTACGGTGACTGCTTACCACCAGGTGGGTCGTATGCTGGTTTGCCATCGATGTGGTATTAAAAAAAAGAAAAAAGTTATTTAAACCCATCTTTATTATCAGATCCACTAGTACAGTATGGTGTCATAAATGTTTTAAAATTTCATAATATGGACTTATCGAGTCCATAAATACCTAATACAAATCTCAAAGTGCCATGTGACATTTTCGCTTCAGACGGCGGGATCAAATATCTACAAAGTGCTGCAGCAGATTTGATTTCGTTGCGGAGCTATTCAAAATCCGATTTATGTCACCACGAGAGTTTTATGCTCACTCCAACGTATTTTGCGCTAGCTGCAATGATCCAAAAAGTAAAAGCTAAAGTTGATAAATAGAATAACAGATTGGCGACTGGTCCAAATAACTTTTTATTCGTTTGTGTCCTTCAGATTGATGGACTGACGGCAAAAGATATGTTAGCCGTTCATCAGTTCGATGGACTTACGGCATTTGAAAAATCGCGGGTTATGCTGGTTTCACTCGAAGGCAGAAGAGTGAGGCAGTAGGATAGACAGAACAGTACTAATTAATACAATTTTAACGCGGCGATCGAGGCAGAATAGTACGGTCAGGACAGTTGATAGCCAGCCGGTTTATTTTATCGGGACAGTTGCCTTCTCCCATCACGTTTATAATCAACTGCCCTGGGGTGGCCTCCTATGAACAGGAAAGTAGTGCAGTGCGGGGGTGAGCTGGGGAGTGTAGTTCTCGATGGATAATCTTGTTGGTGTGAGAATGTAGTTCAAAAGAAAATTATTAATAAATATTCACTAATGATATTGATACATTCAGATATTTAACTAGCGAATAATAAAAATATGGAGGACGCCTGCGTCGGAGCTGTCCGTTTGTACTACTTACTCGTGAACACAGTGAACGTCCACTGCCTTCCCAATTACACTGTCCTGTAAATATTCACCCCCCGGGTGAAATCGGCATTAGAGGGTCACTTCTGCGAATAACCCAGAACTTGAACAAATGGATGATGTGAGTCCTTAAGAGTTTTCGAATTTAATGTGTTTAATAAAGGTTTATTAGGTACTTTATTTTGCACTACATTGCAGAACTGGACTGAGATGCGACATCTAGGTATACCAGCAGTTACAATAACTTTTCTAACTCGGTCTTTAAGAACAGATACAAAAAAAAAAACGAAGTTTCTTAGACCGAATGAAATGAAATTTTCCTATCAGGTCTATCTATATTCCCCGATATACATGTTTCACATCACACTAGAACAATGACGTTATACCGGTCCGGACACTGACACAAAACCGATTTCATCGTATGTGCATTTAAAAATTCGTTCAAATATGTGCATTATTGTATAAGGATAAGGTATTCATTGGATTAGTTTTCCATATACGGTGGAAATGCTAAACGCGGCAGTACGATGACGTCATTGTTCCGAGGTGCTATATGCCATAAGACTATTCAGACTATTGCAATCAATCTTTGTAATTGATTGTGGTGATTTGTGGAGTGTTTTCTGATGCCGTATCTTTATTAATGGATCTCCCATGCATACCAAGATCTATTACCCGTACTTTTTACTGACAATAAACCTTATTCCAAAGAGGTAAAGTCCAGTAATATTTAGTTAATGTTGCTGTAAGTAAACCATCGCCATATGTGATTTTGAGAAGATTCTATGAAATAACTGAAATACTTCTAGAAAATAAATAATAAGAACAATAAAACAGTTAAGCCTGCAGATCCTGCATTTTAGGAAGTCACTTAATAATGTCATCGACGAACATGTGATAATATTTATTAACATCGTTAAAATGTACTCATACACGTGTCACTCCAGTTTAATTTAATACAACGACCTTCCCAGAGTAAACACCAAATTCTATTTATTATATTCTAATGTTCTTCGACGTCACCGCGTGGAGGCGTGTCGCGCTATGCGCACATTATAGATATCGTCCTTATCTGTATGTCATTAAGATTGATATGTTACTCACTTAAGAACATTCAGAAGGCATTGTAATGTTAATTCAATAAGTGGCTTCTTTGTTACGTAATTCTTGTCTTATAAACTGCTAAGCTCTGGACGATGAAGCCTTGTCTGTGTATGTGTTTGTGGGCGCCGCGTACGTCCAGTCCGCGGCCTTAGTCATCTTGTTGCTTTTTTTCGAGAACGATTTTTCTGCTCACCCACGATTTTTGATATATGAAAGTTTAAGAGACATTTTCCCGTTGGAAAAGACGGTTGTTTTATGCACTTTGGATCAAAGTAACTTGAATATAAACGTATTGATAATGGTATCTGTAAATATGGAAGAATGTAACTGTATCTGTAGTATTATTTACAATAACAATATACATAATGGATATATACAGATGATTACTATAACTGGCTTATATCTAAAATAGGCCCTTGAGGCATTGTACCAAGGATGCTGGCAGCATTTCCTCGTTGTATCGCAATACTGATACGTTGTGCGAGGAAACCGCCAGCGCCAGCTCTTCGGTCACCAGTTACGTCAACCAGACGTTTTCGCGATTTCTCCAAAAAACTTGTGTGCGATGGGAACCCATGGACCTAGAGTTTCAACGCCAAATGGTACAAAATGGTACTCTCTACCGAGGCTCTTATTTAATTATCTGTAGTTAATGTATTTAAATGTAAAACAAGTGCCGAGTCATTTGCCATGCTAAAATATATCACGTATAAAAGCGTATTAATTTATTTGGCTGTGTTTTCATATCCAAGAATCTGTGCTATGAATATTATGATATCTTTTCAAACGTCACAAGTAAGCTTTGCGATTACCAAAGTTCTCAATTTTTCAGTTAACTAGTTACCTAGTAGGTTACTAGGTAAGTACGCGATCCACTTCGTTTATTCGTCTATTTACCTCTCTATCGTTCGAATATGCAAGAGTGATAGAGAGAGAGATTACACAATAGCAATTTTCAACTTTCGCCGTAGCCTTCTGGTTCTCTTATATGGTGTATAAAGTACAGTCACCATAAAATATATCAGAGCGGCCAAGCTGTTCTCAAATATTTGCAGTGGCGGATTTGCCCTAAGGCTTGAGTGGGCTCGAGCCCAGGGCGGCTCTAGATATTAGGGGCGGCCGTCTATGTAGAAAGGTGCTGAGAAAAGGGCGGCAAGTTAGTACTTAAAAAAATGTTAATCTTTATTTCAGGCAACTAGTGACCCATAGTTAATACCTTAAAACTAACATACATATTATAACAAAGCTAAACACTATAAATAACATAATGGTTGCGATGCATTACGTAACCCCGCTGTGTCAGGGAGCCGGCCGCGGAACCGCCGAAACTTGACACCTTTCGGCCAAAACTCCTGCTTGTTGAAGCCTACGTTCTAAGGACAGGACTTACTTACTTAATAAGGAGCCTAGGGCGGCCAACGGTGCAAATCCATTACTGAATATCTGAACAAAGACTCGCATGTTCAGATATTTATAAGCACCTTAGCCGCTTCGATATATCTTATGGCGACTGTACAAGTGGAGTCGGTGGCGTTGATCCGCCGCTTGTAATATCGCAGCCTTGACATTGGATATTGAATTGTGGATAATGTTTATTTGATTGATTGAATATTTGTGTTTGAGCGAGTAATCAATCTTTTCCATATTATCGTTGGTTTTCTTGACTTAGGTACCATTATCCTGGTAATAATGAACTTATAAATGACCAGGTAGATAGGTACAGGTAGAAAATCGTTTCTTTGAAAAGAGTAATTTAATTATCTTAGAACTCAATTGTTATTAGACCCTTTACGATAAATAGTTACTAAAACTGTCTAGGTCTTTATGAATATGCTTTAAATTTCTAACTTCTAATCAGCAAACAAGTGCCATTGTGTCATACATTGATTAATAATGAGTAGTCCATCTAAGCTAACTTTGCACCGACTGGAACAGAACAAATTGAAGGAGTCTAGCCGTTAGGCAGAGGATACTTTGCAAATGAAGGAGTCTAGCCGAACTGATAGGCAGAGGATACTTTGCAAATGGAGGAGTCTAGCCGAACTGATAGGCAGACGATACTTTGCAAATGAAGGATCTAGCCGAACTGATAGGCAGAGGATACTTTGCAAATGAAGGAGTCTAGCCGAACTGATAGGCAGAGGATAATTAGCAAATGAAGGAGTGTAGCCGAACTAATAGGAAGAGGATACTTTGCAAATGGAGGAGTCTAGCCGAACTGATAGGCAGACGATACTTTGCAAATGAAGGAGTCTAGGTCCGACTCTAGCGCTTTTCATCAATTTCATCTCACAATAGTTGAGCACCTGCGAAGCAAACATATAAATAAAACTTAGATATAATTCGCTTAAATCAGCTATTTATATTCGGTTCAATGCTTATGAAACCCGTAAACGCAAGCAGATGAACTACCGAAAGTATATTCCGACCAAACCAAATCCAAACGTTAGAAGCTAAAAGGCTTACATTTGTAAATTCATTCCGCATTTTGTCGTACCTACTTGTAAATCAATAACTGTCGACGTTCAGTGAAGCGTGTGCAATAAATATATCGAGTTGATACCAATATAAACTCGCATATATTATCTATGCCATGGAATGTTTGGAGTGGTTGTCAGGTATGCTTCGGTTAATAGTTTTAAAGTTTTTACATGACCGAGACTGTCAGGTTGGTAGTTAATTTGTTATTTTAGCTTTAGTCATCATGTCATCATGCTGTGTGTGCTGTCATGCTGGAGCTAATTTGGATTGATAAAAAAACCAAAATAAAATCAAAAATCATTTACTGTCGCATAAAAATAAACAGCAATAGACAAAGAAAAATAACGCGCAATAAGGTTTGCGTACGATGGGGTTGACTGAACCTATTTAAATAAAGAAATTATAATGTTTCTTCGAAACCATTAGATTAGGGTTGCCGTTGCACTGAGGTGCAACAGCAAGGTGCTGAGCGCAGATAAGAGAAGACTTAATACCTAGCATTGGTAGTAATACAGCAGAATGGAGAAGAGTTTACAACCAATGCTATTGTTATTGTTATTTTTGGAACTTTTATTTGTACCTACATAGGTACTGTACCCCTAGTGTAACTTTGATCGACATCATAACGTGACGAACGCGTTTGCGTTAAGTCTCATTTTGTATAGGATTTTGAGTTTCCAAAACGTCCCGCTTGGCGCGCTCTTTCGAAATCCAATACAAAATGAGACTAAACGCAAACGCGTACGTCACGTTTGGAAATCGAATTTATTTACACTAGGGGTACTGGAGTCCGTCTAAACTACCTCTGCACAGATTACAGAGTTTGATAGCATAGAGTGTGAAAGTATTATATCAATCATCATTATTTCATAGAAATTAAAAAAAATTGCCCAGTATTGGTTGTAATCCAACAGAACGGAGAAGAGATGTGTATTACAAGCATCTCCATCACTCTCGAAAGGCAGCCTAAGGTTAGGCGCCATTCATTTACTACGTAAGGCTTTTTGATCCCCTCCCACCTCTATGTAAGAAAAATAAGAACAGGCCGACCCCTACCCTACCCCCGTATTACGTAAGAATCTGAAGGAAATAATGAATATACGTTAGGTTTGATTTTTTAAAATTATTTTTTTTTTAACGTTTATTTGTACCTACTTACATAGGTACTGGAGTTCGTCTAAACTAACTGCACAGACTCGAGAGTTTGATAGCATAGAGTGTGGAAGTATTATTTCAAACGTCATAACTTCATAGAAATTTTATAACTTTGCCCATCTTTGTGATCTTACATAAGAACTATGGAGACACCATCCCATCCCCGTTGTAAGAAAAAAAATGTTCGACACTGCCCCCCCCCCCCCCCCCCCCCTAAATCGTATTACCTACTCTATTTTCATTGAGACGCCAAGCCCAAGGTAGTAATGATCATGAATAATTAGCATTATTTAATCGTTTAGAATTCAACAAAAAAATTGAAATAAAGATTACAAATTTAATAAAAATGTGGTAAATTTTAATGATCCCCAGTATTCTTATATTTCGTTGGCTTTCCCTTCATTGGGTACAGGTCACAGCCATATCCTTCTATGGCTTCAATGACATTATCCAGCTCGACCTGAAAATAGGTAAATAACGATATTGTTATGTCTGCCCATTCACGGCGATAGCTTGTCTATAATAGATAAGCGCACAATCAGATCAATAAAGGATATCGATTTGCTTTGCTACCACGAATCTAGCTGTTCTAGGACACAAGCCGTTTGTTCGGTAATTAAGGTTGTTGGTATTTTTTTATGATACAGGAGGCAAACGAGCAGACGGATCACCTGATGGTAAGCGACTATAACTTGGATGGAGTATAACTTTGCTTAAACAAACTATGTTTGAAAAGGTTAAAATATTTTTTTTGTTTATTCAGAAACCAAACAGTCATATAAACACATTAAAAAGGCAATACAAAAGATGTACTGCCACAAAAGAACAAGGCAACAAAAAGACCTGAAATAAGTACTTATAGGTAGATACAAGTATAAAATATATATCGTTATTGGGGACAATCTTACACAGATAGACCTAGCTTCAAACTAAGCAAAGCTATGGGTACAAGGTGACGGTATACGTACCGACATATACACGGTGTAACATGAGGAAACCGAAAGATTTGAACAGTGTATTCCTGATCACATTTAAAGACTAAAATGTCATATAAACTTTTCTGGATTTCGCCTAGTTTCAGAGTTAATAGCAATTAAAAAAACATCTTATTGTAACATAGTGGGAAACGCCTTTTTGATGGGGATGATGCCATTATAGGACGTGGTCTAAATCTAAATATCCTTATTGATAGATGTCAAAAAGTAACAAGTAACTTTTGCCAAAACTAGGTTTCACAAAAAAAAAATCGTAAAAATTCATTTTCAGTGCCAGTTTTACTATAAACTATAACATAATTTTTTTATGTACAAATACATTCAAAAATTTGAAAAAAAGAAAATAAAATAAAAAACATTTTGGCGTCATTTACTAAAACTCATATAAAAAAAATCCTTTTAGCCTCAGAATTGCGTGGTTAAAATCTTTCGGTTTCCTCATGTTACACCGTGCATATATGTACAAAGAACATATTATTACATTCATAAATTTGAAATAAATATTCGAGATAAGCACACAAATAAAGACCCTTACCGGGATACGAACCCCTCCCGGGACCTTCATCTTCTTACGCAGGGTCACTACCGTCTAGGCGAGGAGTAGCGCTTCCAATACCGGTATTTTTAAATGCAAAACCGGGATCTCGGTATTTTCAAAAAGGGAAATGTGCAGTATAACCCCTGTTTATCCTTTAAAATGGTTAACAGTTTTGAATGATTCACGGTTGGTTTGACTACACTTAAATCGACCGGGATATAAACCGTGATTACCTTTTATAGTGTTTTGATTGAGCTCCCGATATTTCGACGCAGTTACATGCATCTTGTTCACGGGTAACTTCAAAATTAATATCGTTTAAATATGGGGGGGGGGGGGGGGGGGTTAATATAATATTAATAAGTGCATTAAAATGGTTTTATTCGGCCGTGTCAAGATTGTCAATAAGCTTACTATACGTCAGGCGCATCCTACTGGCATCTCACCCTCATTTATTTATGTACGCGTCAGATATATATTTGGTTATGAATACTGGAGTTCTGTGAATGGTATGTTGATAGTGATATTAATGTTGACGTATTGATGAAGACAGTTTCGGTATTAATACCGGTATTGTGAGAAGTCCGGTATTTCGAATACCCTAGCTGGCTGTTAAATTTTAAGTGATAGGTAGTTGGCTATAATAGTCTTTATTTTAATAATAGTCTATTTCTGCAAAGACACCGCATAATTTATGAGGGTTTAGGTCGGAATAGGGTTTCACACCGTTTTCCAATTATTTTCTTGAAAGGCAAAGCCCTAGAATTTATTCTCTTTTCCCAATTTAACAATTTTTCGTTTGCATATCTAAAAATCGATCGACTATAATTATAAATTTATTCATGTTGGTACTGTTAGCCAAGAAAGTACAAACACATTTGGCTAACATTCTTACTATATGGCCCATAATAGAATGGCTTTATATAATCGTCAAAAATAAAGGTTTGGTGAATTTAAATCCTTTAAAAAGTGTCCCAGGGTGCCCGTGAGCATTGCGAGACATTTTAACTAAGCATTCCTGGTAATACAAGGTGCCCGTGAGCATTGAGAGACATTTTAACTAAGCATTCCTGGTAATATTTAGAAACTAAAATTTTCTGGATTAGGCCTAGTTTCAGAGATAATTAAATGTTTGTCGAAATCATTCTTTCGCCATAAGTCGGTACAAAACACATTTTTGACTGCGGTATTGCCACTTTGAGGTCTAGTCTGGACATGGCCTATTGATTGAATCGAAAATTTTTAAAAAATGTCTTCGAGTGGCTACCCCCAATAAAAAAAAACTTTTTAGTTAATTTTAGGTTGTGTTTATCAATAAAATTTACGTTTTATGTACAGGAGTGTTCAAAAAAGGAAAAAAAAATTTTTTTTTTGTCGAATTTCACAAAAAGTCGTATACATTTTTTTTGCTGTTGCTATCAGGAATGCACCGTTAAAATCTCTCGCAATGCTCACGGGCACCTTGTATAAGTATTCTCAATAAACATTGCAACTGAGATCAACAAAAGTTAATCCACCGTCCCATATTCTCAAACATAGCTAATTACATTAATTCATAATAAAAACGAGTTCAATGGAATCTAATTAACGTATTCTCACGCCTATCTGTTTTATTAAAGACCTAGATAAAAATATTTCCCTGCTTTTACATATTCAAATCAGATTCTTTTTGTAATATTAATCTGTTATAAAACTCGTCAATCTCAAGAATATTGTAATTTCATGCAAATTATATGAAACTATAAATTAAATCTTTTTTCGTGCTTCATACACGTTTTAGCGAAATGCGAGAAGTGCGTCAGATACGATACAAATGAGGCAAGTTTATAGAGAGGTAAATTAAATATATAGCGTCCTGACCAGGGCAGTCAATTGACTTTTCACATACCCGGAAATATATAATAATACTGCGTACAGTGCGTACAGAGTTTTTACTGTGACTTCACGAATCATCTTAAGTGCTGATTTACACGGCGCGGGAACTCGTATGCGATTTTAGTTACATTGAGAACTATTGGTTCCATCCAATTCAGCCGACCAATCAAATGCCGCAATGTAATGAAATCGCATGCGAGTTCTCGCACCGTCTAAATGAGCCTTAATTATTGTCCCTTACGCATGACATGTTATCCTTCTCACTTATACAATTACGGCTTGGAAAAGTCGCGAACCGATTCGATCTGTACGTGTCTGTAGCGCTGCATGACGGTAATGGGAAACATGAGTTATCTGACAGTTTACAGCTGCTATATAGTATGAAGATGTCATCCCTTGAAACTCAGTTCTGTGACAGCTGCAGTGATTGAGCAGTTCTAGCCAAATGCAGCTTCCGCACTGGATGCCGGGGTTCGATTCGAACTCTTTATCGTGCGATCTTAAGTCGGGTCCAGACTGGTGTAACGTGTAATGTAATCCGTATTACACATTACACGTAATCTTACATTACACATTACACCCGTCTGGATCCGGCTTTTAGAACTTGTGCTTAAACGTTTTTTTTTATATCTATGCGTTAGTATTGACATTCTGAAAAAAGATGAACAACATTGTTGACAAAGTCTTTGAGCAGGCATACATTCAATGCTAGAACTGATCTCCTAGCCCACGCAATGTTCCAGGCGGTCTAAATATAAGACCTGTCTCTCGACTCAATCTGCTTATCGTCCGTTCTGGTCAGCGCGGCAACATTGACATTGAATCCCACATCTATTGACCTAAATACTTAGGGCTGCCTCTACAAGATAAAGATGGATATCTTAAAAGCCCTTAAAGGCACAATCAATGCGATAGTCTACGTACGAACTACGTACTTATTATTATCGTTAAATGGTTATTGGTGCTGTATTCATCAGATGTGTATTGTTTACAGAATACACAATAAATAATTATAGTACAAGATTGATTTGTCTAACTAGCCTAGGTAATCATTCATACAAATTATTAAGCCTCTTTTAGCTAATACTATACAATCCTTACCTTTGCAAAAGAACTAAAATAGTTTCACAGGGCATAGTGAAATAAGTTTGAAAGCATTATTTAAAAGTATTTTTAATTTTAAAATGTAAACCTTTTTAAAGTCTTACTTTATAAATGAACTGTAAGAATAAAACAAAGGTTGCGTAGTAGCTACAGAAACATTAGATGAAATGGACAATAATGGAAAGGGTGCTTTTATAAAATTGTTGAAAAAATCGCCACGCCCATGAAATATCAAAGAAAATACGAATTGATTTACCGTAAACAGTTCTGATTTATCTCATTAAAAAAACATATATTGTATATACTATTGGCAACCCTTCGTAAACACATGACGTTTTATTGCGTCTCATATCGTAAACTACCGCTTTATTGATATCCTGGCGACCATCTTTGATGGCCTCCATTGTTCCTTTATTGCCGATCGATATTGTGTGTGGATCAAGTAAAGTGTGTCAATTGAGCCCAATTTGGCCAGAGTTATTGGGCTGTACAATTTACCTATGATGTGTCAAAAGAAGTACTTGGAACAGCTAGAGTTTTGTAAAAATCATTTCACCAACTTGATACATGTAACCTGACGATTTCCTGTACCTTACCTTGCGTCAACCTTGGATCAGCAATGTGCGGTGAATTGTCATTATCAGGTGGCAATTGTCATCATAGTGAAACAGAGGCCAGGTCGTGCTTATTTTTACATGTCTGCAATCGCGTGACTAAACGTAATTATTGTCTTTCCTATGAGTCGGTCTCGGAAACCACTTACTTCTTGATCATGTCGTATCAAATGCACTGAAGTTATATAACTTTTGATAGCCATTTTGGCCTTATCGTTTCAGGGCGCTTGATCCCCATATGTCTAAAATTATGTATTGTTTTCTGAATCATCTGACGGAATTCCCCATCTTTGCCACAGGGTCGTCCAGAAAAGCCGTCGTCCATAGCATCTGGCCCGCCACCGCCGGCTGCCATAGTACCAAAGTCTGCCGACGGACCAAGGCCACCGGGATGGAACGGACAGCCCAGGCGGCACGGCTCCAGCCGGTTCAACGTACACAACCATAACCAGGAGCTGGTGAAACTACCACCCATCAAAGGTTAGTGTCTTTATCCATAGCATCAGGTCAGGCACTAATGGTAGCTATTGTACCAAAGTCCGCGGACTGCTCCGAGATGACACGAAGCAGCCCAGGCAGCATTTCTGCTGTCGGTTTAACGTACACAATACACAACAGGAGCTGGTCAAACTACCTCCCATCAGTTCCGAAGGACCGCGAGAGCCTGTTGAACATACAAGTGTACTGCAAAAGTGCATGGATGGATACATCATCAACAGAATTCGTTCATAAAGTGGCCATGTGCTTTTGCACCTCTATGTACATAATCGTAACCAGGAGTTGATGAAGCTACCACAAATTGCACCAAAGCCAAGTAGAAAGCAGTAAGTTTCCCAGGGAGAAAGATTTTAGGCACTGTAAGTTAACGTCTCAGGCTATCATTATAAGAGGACGTACCTACACTAATAATAATAATAAACGCCCCTCCTACTGTTGCTTTTAGAAGGCAGAGCTGTCTAGTCTACCTAAGTATCTTAACATGGTTTCGGCAAGAGTGGTTGTGCGGGGCCTCTAGGTTTCAAAACGGAAAGTCATGAAGGTGTTTTAGAGCATTAAACCCATGTGGCTTGTGAACACTGCTCTTTTAATGATTTTCAAAATGATAGTTGCAAGCAGATTTCTGGTCGGTAGATACAAGAACCTATTCCACGGTTTGACTTATCTGAAATAGTCATGAATTGACTAATCTTTCACAATGTCTAAATCTAAAACCCCGCTAGCAATCTCAGAAAAATAAAAAGAGTAGCGTCCATTAACAATGTTTACATCAAAGTCTTGCATTGAAAACAATTTAGAGGACAAAAGAACAACTGGCGCTAATTAACGCTAAAAATGGCTCTAATTGGCACCTGCGGCTACGGTAATGGGATAGCGCTCGTTCTCATTGACGCTTCATAATGTGTCCGAAACGTATTTACGTCAATTTACTTTGCTACAAGGGCGGATTTTTATTTTGCTGTGTTTTTTTTTCTCGATTTTCGATAGAGTTCCCTATTTTGTACAATATAAGCGCAATTATACTATTTTTCCTACAAAATTTACCTCCTAGCTACGAAAAATTGAATTTTTGTAACTCAACGGTAAAATAACTTCCACATTGGAATTTTGTATTTATTCCGCCCAGAATGGGGAGCTCATCAAACGTACCAAATCTTATCAGAATATGACGCAAAAATACTACAACAAAATAAGTTATGAATAGTAGAAGAAGGTTTGTCATGGGTGGGGCACTATCATTTAGTTTAGAGCCTCAAGCAAACTAACAAAACCAATTATTTGGTCAAAAAACAACAACAAATTCCGAATGATGGACCACTTGCACACTTTGCGACGAAGACCGTCCTATAGACAAGTTTATCTGGATAACATGGGTTTAGATGTAAAGCTTTGATTGGAAATCATAGGCAAGATAAAAAATAACAATTATAGTACACAATTGTATTTTTTTCTTAGGCTTTTACGTTTTTATAAGATTTTGTTATATAAGAGTCGGTAAAAGTAAAGGTTCAGGTTAGTTATCAATTATCATAATCTGTATTCTAGTAAATAGAATGTCATGAAAGCTGTTGTACAAACAGCAACGCTCTTAACTGTCTACCGGTGGACCTTCTGCCTTTTGTAATAAGGTCCACCGATGGACAGTTAACCGTGTGGGCGATGGTACGGGTCATCAGGTTCTAAGTATAGTATCAACTGATGGGTGTAGGATGATATATAATGTAACATCGTGAACAATGTTAACTGAAAATAAACCTAATTGCAAAACAACATGGCCCACCGATGGTCAGTTATGTACAGTGCTGCTTGCTGTACAGTGTACATTATATAGTACAACTAGTTTTAAGGAAAGTGTCGTGTCTTAGCACGTCTATTTTAAATGGTTCTTAATATACCTATTCCTCTTCTCCACCGACAAGAGCCAGGCTCTTAAATTATGATGATGATATCGCCTCTGCATCTGCTATCACTTCTCCCTTTCTCTCCCTACTTGTCAAAATCACACGTGACCGTTTTTACGCGCGACTCCTGATATCTAGTGCGACTTCAAATATGAAGTCGCGCGTGACAGTGCAAGTCATGCTAAGCAGTCTAACATATATTTTATTAAACTTATATTATCATGTTCTAAGTACTAACACAAACTTTTTAGAGATTTTTCAACATCCTATCAACAAAAGTCAAGATATGTATGTCAATACCTAATAGTTCAGTTCAGGTAGCGTCCAACGACATAAGACCTTTGCCCACTTTGATTTGATGGCTGCACGTTTACGACGTGACGAGGCATTCACGGCATCAAAGGGTATTTTATGTTCGATAACATTTTTCACGACTGACGCTAGTCTGTAGATTACATAATGCAGATACTACAGTTTAAAAAAAATGACAGTAGTATTTACCAAGTTGTTGCTTCGCTCAACTCTTCCAAAGCTAGGACATTATTACGCTTCGCGCTTTTAGCAAATTAAATTCAACTGTCATGTGAACATACTCGTATTCGACCACAACGGAGCCAGTTAATAAAAATAATCACAGATATGATTGTGATATCACTTCTGAGTTGTATTTTTCTGAATCCTCTACTTCTGTAGATGATCGGAATTTGCGGTAATGCTTCTATGAAATCGGCGGCCATCTGACCTTCCATCCATCTATCTCAAAGGCAGGATTTGACAGTGCCGGCGCGACAAAAACATTCGTAGAGCCGAAATCGAAGCTAATAATGTGGCTTTGCTTTTCTTCATGAGCTAGTAAAACTAAAAAAGAGCTCAATTAGGTATCTGAAAATTGGATATGCGGATAGGAATCGAGCTTACGGACCCCCGGCCACTGCCATCTGGGCATCTACTAGGCTCCTACTACTTCAATCCCCCTATTTCACCACGCCGACATTTGTCAGTGACATATACGTCGAGTGACAATTGTCAAGTCTTGTCACTTGTAAAAATTACTCTTGTTTCATCAAATCATTGACATTAAATGAAGGTGGGCAATGTAACAAAATGCCTGTCATGTTTGTAAGCACTTCTATAAAAAACAGTTTACGAAATTGTCACTTGTCACCTGTTACTTGACAATTGTTACTCGACATATATCACTGACAAATGGCGGCGTGGTGAAATTAGGGGCTTATAATTTCCGTTTTCATAGAGTCGCATATCTGCAGTAGTATGTAACCTGTGCCACAGCGGAAACCGTGGGCGCGAAGGAAATTGGAAACCCAGATACGACTCGAAAAGCGCTATCTTTCGGGAAAATTCATTTCTAATGTCGATGAAAAGCTGACGGTATAAGCCTTGATAAGAGTTTCAGGTTTCATTCGCTGGCTAAGTACGCTTTACATCTATAGTATCTATACGATCGCCGGGAAATTGCAAAAGACGACGACATAGAGTGCTATCACCGGTAGTTAGCATCCTAACAGCAGTTGTCCATTCTACAAAATATCAGGACCACATTACCAATATACTTAAAAATAAAAACAAAACTACTTCCACAATCGACTGTTCTCTAACAGTATAAAAGTTTTTTTGTTTCGTAATTACAGACAAAAGTATTGTAAACGATGTTCTGATACTTAGTGAAATGGAGATCTTAGCTCGGTTGTCGGAAATCCATGACACTGGCCCAGTCCGCCCGGCCCTGGCGACCGTATAGGTGCAATAAGCTCTCAAGTAGGTAATTTTACGTGTTATTTCTAATGGCATCTGTCAAATCTAAAATGCCATTAATAATCGTTTGTCCCTGTCTGTTACTGACATTTGTGTTTGTTAGGAAGAGAAGAGGTTTGCTGGGAAAGATTCATTCGGGTGGAGTCACTACCGACTACGACCAGACCGGTTGTTAAATAAAAAAAAAATCAAAATCAAAATCAAAATAGTTTATTTGGTATCTATTAGAATTTAAACAATATTGGTAATGGATACCTCCTGGTAAGTATAGCAATACTTGTGTTAGGAGGTACCGCTCCTTCCTGACGGAGTTTTTCGGGTTTATCTCAGTTGACTTATTATTTTATAAGGTACATTTTGCTAGTTTAACTATATCTAGCTAACTATATATAGCTTATTTATATAAATATTATTACAAAACCATTTTATGAAATTTGTTGTAACTATTCAAAGAAAAATATAATTAATTATGATACATTTCATTTCACTTCAATTTTAACTAAATTTATTATACTAAGTATAACATGTAATTACAATCAATATTCAAATTATAATTTACAATCATAAGTATAATTACAATAAAACCTAATTTATTTACTTACTTAATCCTAATTCTATTGTTTTAAGACTAGGCTAAACCTGTAAGTTTGTGTGTGTGTGTGTGTGTGTGTGTGTGTGTGTGTGTGTGTGTGTGTGTGTACTGTGTATGTGTGTATGTGGGTTTGCGTGTGCATGCATGTTTAGCATTTAAGGCTTATGAAGCGATTCAGTCTCATCATAGGTAAGTGTCAGTAACCATTCTGTGATTTTCCTTTTACAATTTATCCGTTGCATTGGATAGATGTTGAGAACTTTGTTAATTTTATTATACATCTGTGAAGATATTGCATAAAATTGTCTTTTTGCAAATAACGATTTTGTTGGCCATATAGGGGCTACTACGTAACTTCGCCTACGATTTAGTAGACATGGATTAAAATTTAGTGTCTTATGCAGTTTGACTACAGTGAGAAGCACATATAATTTCCTCATGCTCAAGATATTACTGTTTTTGTATAGATCATTCGTTGGGTATTTTCTGGGGAGTTTATACATGACCTTAAGCAAAGACCTCTGTCCTCTCTCAACCTGTAAGAATTTCGTCTTTGTAGCTCCACCCCAGGCGACAATACAATAGCTCATCACTGACTGCGCGAGTGCATTGTATAATTGTTCCAGCAATCTTTTGTCGGCTACATGCCTAAGGATTTTAAATATCCATATAAGTTTTCTTATCCGGTTATTTATGTACTCAATATGCGGATGCCAGCTCAGCCTCTGGTCTAAAATGACCCCAAGGTATTTAATGGATGCCACTTTTGTAAGTTGAGTACAATCACAAGACGAAGAATATTCATTTTCATTACATATATGCATTGTTAATTTAAGATCTGATTTAGGTTGGGTATTTTGATATTTCGCGAAACACATGAAGTTTGTTTTCTCCAGGTTTAAGGTGAGGAGGTTTTCTCTAAGCCAGGAGGAGACCAGCCTGAGGCCCTTTTCAGCATACTTAAACACTGACTGCCAGGTTTTTGCTTTAAAAACCATAGCTGTGTCATCCGCATAAGAGTAGACACACCCGTTGTCAATTTTGATGTTTGTGAGGTCATTTATGTAAACCAGGAAGAGCGTAGGACCGAGAATACTCCCTTGGGGGACGCCAAAAGTAATTTTCTCTTCCCGGCTTACATAATCACCCACTTTGACTTTTTGAGTACGATTACACAGATAGTCTTCAAGCAGTTTTAGTGGAGTTCCCCTAATCCCAAGCCGTTCAAGTTTTTGTACAAGAATGGAGGGAGAGACTGTGTCAAATGCTTTTTTTAGATCCAAGAACACTGCCAGGCTCTTTTCACCATTGTCAATTTGTTTAGTAATTTGAGACGTAAGGGCCAGAACAGCGTCCTCCGTCGATCTGCCATTTCTAAAACCAAACTGCGATTCAGAGAGTATGTTAAATTTATTTAGGTACGATTTAAGTCGGTTGTTAATAACTTTTTCAATAATTTTAGAAATGGCAGGTAAGACGGAGATCGGTCGATAGTTGTTTGCACTGTCTCTCTCACCACCCTTGTACACCGGAGTTACAATTGATTGTTTTAGCGGACTAGGAAATACGCCATGTGTGAAGCAGAGGTTCACTAAATGACTTATGATAGGTACAATCAAAGGCCTGGCTACTTTAAGGAAGCGTGTGGTGATACCATCCCATCCGGGAGCGCTATCAGATTTAAGACTCGCGATGACATTGTCAATTTCCAATGGGTCTGAGTTTAATAAGACAAAGGAATTAGCGATAGTTGGTGGGGAAATTAAAGAACGGGAGCTTTCTGTTGTAGTATTTTCCCCTATATCTTCTGCGAGGTTTTTGCCTACGACAGAAAAAAGTTATTGATATAGTTTACTGATTCCATTGGCGACGACTTTGAACTTAACAGCTGTATATTCTGTGTCTTAGTTGATTTATAATGGGTAACTTTTTTAATAGCTGTCCACAGGGCTTTTGGATCTTTGGATGATTTACTGAGTAGTTCTCTATCGTATTTTTGTTTTAGTTTTCTTATTAATTTGTTGCAGTAGTTGCGATAACGTCTGTATGTGATACGCAGGACCTCGTTATTGGGATCAGAACTAAGACTTTTTTGCATCTTGTTTCTGTTTCTAATACAACGCAGAACGCCAGTTGTGATCCAGGGTTTTATATTACGCAGTTTACTCGAGACCTTTTTATTTACCTTACTTTCGTCTAGGGAGGTCATTAGCTTATTTATCAACTGTTGTGTGACGAAGAGAGGGTCATTAATATATAGCAATTCTTCAATATTTTTATTTTTAAGGTTATTTAGAGCTTCCTTAAAGTCTATTTTCGTGATATTTTTCTGGATGGGATCTTTCATATCTAGACGCTTAAGTACCAGTAGCACAGCTAGGTGGTCAGTGACAGATGTATTCAAAACGGCTACATAGGCGGACGCACTACGGTCCCCAATTTTAAGGATATAATGATCAAGACAGCTTTTTTCTCTTGTTGGGTGCGCATGGCCTGGTAATAAGCCATGAGTAGCCAACATGTTGAGATAATTATGCCTATTTGTTTCGTCATGAGTTGGTTCTTGCAAGCGGTGGATAATGTTTATGTTTATATCTCCAGTTATTATTATGTTGCGACAAGATTTTATAGTTTCAAGGTGGTTACTTAAGGAATCTATAAATTTGGAAGCATCTAGGTTTGAAGGCGATCGGTAAATACATAAAATTATTTTATCTTTACAAGTTAATTGAATACATGATGCCTGATCTAATTTAATTTCTGTGGCACTGGCTCTCAAGTAGTTTTTGAAATATATTACCACACCGTCATTCTGATTAATATTATATATAGATGCGAGGGAGGTGTAATTTTTTATACTCTGAATGGGTTTGTGAGGGTTTAAGCGACATTCTGTTAATGTTATAATATCGATATCGAAGTCCAAAAGAGAGAGGGTAATGTTAAGATTGTCAAAGTTAGCGTTACCATTAATGAAATGAAAATGATTACAACTACAATAACTTCTTTTACAAACAGTGAAATGCCGAAAGAATGCGTCGTTCTCATGTACTGGTATTATGTGCATTTATCGTACAAGTATGATAATTGCATCTCCGACACTTGCTTCGGTTTCTTGTGCAGAAAGAGCAATTACATAGTTGTTTGTCGTTACGCTGTCTGTTATCACGCGAACCAGCTCAGGATTCAAGTTTTTTGTAGAATGCTTTTACATTAACTTGATGAAGTCGTTTGAATACATGTCAACTATTTTAAGTTGGCGTAGTCATCTTACTCATCTCTTATATACATCGGGCCGCAAATGATGAAAATGTATGTACACGAAATAGCTATGTACAGGTTATTTACAACACATTAGTCACATTACACAATAGCACAGACATAGGAACAATAATTATTTACGCGGTAAACTAAAAGGCAACAACAGTTCGGTTTGATAGAGCGAGCAAATATTTCCAACTTTTTAAAAACAAAAGACGCGCGCTTTGCCCTACAGCGCGTAATGGAGGTTGGTTTTGAGCACGTCGATTACATCTCTCTCAATCACTCTCCCTTATTAGTGCGACAGTGACAGTTGCGTTTCGTTCCCTACGGAGCGTTAACGATTGGCACGTTTGCGACGCACATTGCGTCGACAATTTGTATGTAGGGGAGAATTTCTTATTGCAGTGATTAAAATGTTAGAGAAGCTAAAATTGTTATGTTATGATAGGATGAATAAAAATTGAGAACTGATACTGGCCTAACATCTATTCGTTTAGAAGCAGATATAGTTCGTTTTTTTTGCATTAGAAAAAAGGGGAACAATCTTGACGTGTCTATGGCAAAGCTACACGGCAACCACTAGTTGGCATTTGACATTTACGTTAGCGACTGCGTGAACTCGATCGCATTCCCTCTCTATCGCACCAATCTATCCGTGCGAGCGAGATGGACTGCGATCGAGTTTACACAGTCACTAACTTAAACGTTAAGTGTCAACTCGTGGTACGGCTACTAATCGTAATCGAAACATTAATCGGCCGTCAAATTTGACATGAATTGCTTTTCTATTCGTAACTTATACATTTACAAACAGGTTAAAATGCAAAGATATTTATTCTAAAACTTATTAAATAAAAAAATACAATCATTAAAATACTTAAGGACTAACAAATAAACTTAACTATAAATAAAACTAAACCTAAATAAAATGCGGGACGATTCAGCTGACGATATGTAAATATTTGTTAGTTCCTAGGTTGTTACGCTATTATTATCTAACCTCAAATGTACCGCTATGATTTCAGGGTTTACATTTACAGCCATAAACATGCCAAGATTGCCAAGCTGTTTGATCTCTGGGAACCGGAAAAATCTTGACATTCATTGTTCTGTGTTTTTTGTTGCAAATGGGACATCATTCAAAATTATGAAAGTTTTGACGTTGGTTGGACGTCAAAGATTCTTTATACGATTCATTTTAATGCGGAATAGCTGGGCACCTATCTTCGTATAGGAAAAAGTCGCTTGCAAAAGTTGCAAAGAATATTCGGAAAAAAATGAACCGTACGTACCTCTCGGTCGCACTTGTAAATTCTTAAGTGTGACAGGGAGGCAACACGTCGAACGAGAATCGCGGTAGGCCCTTAGGAGTCTTGATAATTTGTAGGTGTATGCCTGATACCATACTTATTATTTCAACAGCTGTTTAAAAAACAGAGAATCACTCTTTTTCAAGTCAGGCGATGTTTGGCATGGTAGGCAATATAGAGCCAGTTTACAAAACTAAAAAGTATACGGCACACGAATTCATAGACGAATTTTCATTACATCCGACGTCTGCAATATAGAATTGGTCAACCAAGCATTGTTTTTCTCGCAAATTGCAATAATCGTGGTCTTTGACATTGTTCTGATCGCAAATAGCGAAATAATCGGTGTGCGCATATAGTAAAGACCATTATTTTCAAGGGCACTTGATGACCAAACATCATGACGCTTTTCGTTTAAGCACTACGTATAGGAACTATACGACCGTTTCAATCTTTTCTGCCCAATATTTCTTAAATGGAACAAAAAGAGCTTAAAACCGAATTAAAACCGCTCGCGAAATTACGCAGTTTGTGTGCAAAATAATGCAAGTTGGTGCAGTGGCCGATTTGCTCTAAGGTCCAGTAACCCGTGCCTACCCTACTGAGCCTAGGGCTGCGAGGGCGGCCAGATATTAGGGACGGCAGATATGTCAGTGTCAAAGTTTTGAAAATTCGACACTTTTAACACTGACATCCGATCCATATCGTATCTAGAGCTTATATTTGACGTATATTAAAGTTCGAATCGGGCCGTATGATGGGTGCTGAGCAGTGTTGGTCGAAACGTTAATGCAATTGACCATTAACCATTACAAATTGAACCGTAAACTGCAACCATCCGTTACGGTTTACGGTTCAATTATCAGTCGCTTTTCGGTGAAGGAAAACATCGTGAGGAAACCGGACTATTTCCAATAAGGCCCTTACCCTCTGGATTGGAAGGTCAGATGGCAGTCGCTTCCAAAAAAATTAGTGCCTACACCACTTCTGGGGATTAGTTGTCAAGCGGACCCCAGGCTCCCATGAACCGTGGCAAAAATGCCGGGACAACGCGAGGAAGGGCGGCCAAGACTGCAAATCCGCCACTGGGTTGGTTTTTCCTTTTCACGAGAGCAATCTTAAGAACATAGGTACAGTCAACTACAATAATATGTTACTCTGTACTACTACTGTAAATCATATTGATTCAGTTATCAATAAAAGTAATAAAATGCTTGGGTTCATAAAGCGTATTGGCAAAAACTTCAAACGCGTTGACACTTATCAAACTCTTTTCAATGCTCTTGTTCGTTCTCGTCTTGAATACTGTTGTCAAGTCTGGAATCCTGGCTACGCAGTGCATATCAATCGACTGGAAAAAGTGCAACGTTCCTTTACTCTATTTTTAGTATTTAAGACAAGGAACGAGGGAGTTCGTAAAAACCTGACATACGAAGAGAGACTTCAACGGTTTAAAATGTCCTCTTTACAACTCAGGCGGTCTTTCCTTGACATGGCTCTGTTACACAAATTGGTAAACGGTAAAATCGCGGAACCTTACTTGTTGGGAGGTTTAAATTTTACAGTACCGAAAGCTAGCACACGGTCTTGTCGTCGCACTATTTTTCGCCCCGGTTCTACCAGGACTAAACTGGGCAAGTCACTTCCGGTCCATAGAATGCAAGTAACTTGGAATAATCTGTCACTTCAACAAAACTTCGAAATAGACATATTTAGTGATTCTATTCAAAATTTAAAGCGCAGAATGTTTAAAAAAACTTAATATGCTTGTAATATTATATTAGTACTATTAGTAGTAGTTAGTATTTTCCTATGCATGTTTCAATCACTTAATCTATTAATGTATAGTTGTAGTTAATAATGTAGTGTAAAAAGCCTCGAACTGTTTGAGTGTTGTTGCACACCTGTTATTGGTGCATAGATATTATACGTGGCCACTATACTTGTTACTTTGCTAGCTTTGTTTATGTACTGTTGGTGTGTCTTATAAAATAAAATAAAAATAAAAATAAAATAATACTCTGCGAAGGCCACAAAAATATCTGACACGCTCTACAAATAAAATCGTGTCAGAAATTTTAGCCGCTTTCGTTGTGTAACATATTATTGCTGGTGACTGTATATGTGCTTTAAAAGTTTATGCTTACAAGCAGTGTTAATGCAATTAACCATTATTGGCCAATAACAATTATAAATTGAACCGTAAACTGTAACGGTCCGTTACGGTTTACGGTTCAATTTATCAAGGTTAATTGCTAATTGCAATTAACGTTCGGCCAACACTGCTTACAAGTTTACGTGGCCGGTGTGAGTAAACAACATCTAATCTGCATCTGCAGGGGATAGTCTAACCTCTCACATGAGTTTAGCTCGTGTAATATACCCTTTGATACAACTTTGTAATCGACCCAGCCTGCGTTGGCGGCATATAATTTCCATGTCAGTACGCTCGGCGCTATGTCGAGAAACAAAAATTGTTTACGCGGTGGGTAAAAAGATAACAGCATTGCCGTTGCCAGGAGGTTTTGAGATTATACTAAGCAACTTTTACTATGAGACCAACCCCGAAATCGCGAATAAAAAATTTACCCTCCCATAGAAAATAGACCAAGTGTTTTTATATTTTACTTTAATATTCATACTATAAAATAAATAACCTAATCCAAGATTTTAAATAAATAAAGGAGGTTGCAACTTCCATGTAGTTGCAACCGTTTATAGGCTATCAAATTGATAGTGAAAGACGTATTGTTTGCTTACGCTACATTTTTTAAATACTAAGTGACCCGTTTTTATTGCTCTTGATATCGTTCACGCGCATGTATGAACGTATGCAATAGATTACATAATTCTAGAATAATCCTCGGAATGCCCCGCGAGCAGCGTGCGGCGTGCGATTTGATTGTTGCCTGTAAAGCAGTGTTGCCAGGTGTGTGTGTGAGTGTCAAAGTTATCGTACCGATGAATAAAATATCGTACGCCCATCAAAAGGCACTACTCCCAAAATTTCTTGCAAAATAAGCTTACATGTCAAGAAAACAATTTTCGTCCAAAGTGTGCATAGACCAGTTTTATATTTGTGTATTTTTGTGAAAGATCAAAACGGTTTACATTAAATTTCGACATTTTCGACTTAAACCACGGACGCGAACATCCAAAATGTGCTAATTGTCGCCTATTTCTGAAGGAAATCGTCATATCTTTCTTCAAAACGTTTTGGGTAGCAACGTCCAATGGCTGAAATTATCGTACTTTTGAGTATGATAATGCTCTTTGGAACATACGCTGTACCGGAGCCGAAATTATCGTAAGTGTACAATATTTATCGTACGCCTGGCAACACTGCGTGTAAGCGGTACCAGCGCATTGGGAATTATGCACGCCGTCTGGTACGTTAGACACGCTTTGTTTGATCATTCTTTCGGGGAATATTATACGGTTCATATGCATGTGAAGGCGCTTTATACATATACAGCAGGATGATTTTGTTATCACTGATCAAACTCTGAGGGGTGAATATGTAGGTCTAGCTGAACAACTTTTATTATGGAGCCAACCCCGAAATCGCGAAAAATAATCAGCTGTTCTATAGAAAACATTGACTCTGATTCACCGAAATGTATGGAACGGCAGATTTTTTTTATCGCGATTTTGGGGTTGGTTGGGTGGAAAAATTGTTCAGTATGACCTACATATTCACCCCTCAGAGCTTGGTCAGTGATAACACCTGTATGTACAGACGTCATCAATAGTAACGGGTAGACCAACTTGCCAAAACCTGCCACTTAACAGTTTTACCAAATTATCTCTACAATTCGCAAATAGAAAATAGGAAAATTATGTATAGACAACATTTCGTACTCTATTCCCGCACTACACTACCTTCAACACTTATCGAACGTGATATGTCTTGTCCACGGCGATAAGCGACTAAACTTGACCATCAACTAGATACGGAACCCTAAAAAGTGATAGTAACTATGCTAAAAGCTCCTCAGCACAGTTAAAGCCACCCAGTGTAAAGTGGCTCGCGTCCGCTTAGCTTTTTATGCAACATCCCTCTTTGTACTGTGTTCCGGTTCCGGAGAAACGCTCAGGGCTATGTAGCAAGTACAGTCAGAGGGTACAGTCACTTGAGTGTACTTGCTACAGTCAATTCTAATTTAGTACATTATGTAGCAATATATACAGGTGATTCATAAGTCGTGATCAGAAATATGAGTATCTTACTCTGTACGTTTAGCATAATCAATTGGACGTAAAAATATTATCCAAAAGTCTTTAAAAGTATTTTGTAATAATTACATAATTATTTTTTTAACTTACATTTACCGAGTCTCATTCTTTTTCTCATTCTCATGGTTACTCTACTTGTTACATAGACTATCTCGGACTAATAGAATATTAATCAAATTATTAAATTCAACCTCTTTGTACTTGCTGGCTAGAAACGTAAAAAATAATAATATTGACAATGACAAATATCATAAGGATCATAAGTCATTTACGTACTTACTTTACTCTTTGGTATACATAGCCATTAAGTCAAGTGACTAGCAGGGTGACCAATTAACCATAAATGTTAATAAGTAGGGATATTTTTTTAAAATAATAATGAAGGAAAGGAAGTAATTAATTAAGGAGCCAATTAATTATCATTTGAATTAGCCTTAGCGGACCCGTGTAGATAGACGATTCTTTCCTATAATTTAATTACCTTCCTGAAATAGTACATAAACTACAGAATGGTAAACATGCGTTAGGTGGATTGCCTTTGATACATGTCAGTGTTGACCAATACAAATATGTTGCTACACTTGATCATGATCAATCAATGACAAGCCGCACGATTCTCTCAGGTGTTTGCCAAAATCGATCATTGCAAACGATTCTCTTCTAGTTGTAGTTACTGCGTATCAATCGATGAGGAAAGAGGAAATAGACACATTGGATATGTTCCAATAAGATTCTCAATTGACAAGTCATTTGTCTAATGCATGTCACAGATTAGCAGGCGTATTATGGATGGTTTTATTCACGTGTTAAAATTAGAGTTGATAAACCCGAAAAATACGGGAAAATTACCAAACAGCTCTTTTTTTTTTTCAAAAACAATGAGAATTTCAGGTACAATATTTATGAAAAAAAAAACGAATGAAGCAAAAACAAGTCTTATTTAAACTTCTGTGTTTTTTCGATATAATTAGTACTTTAAATTACTATTAATTACCGCTGACTGCACATTTCTTTCCACAGGCAACTAATAATCATCGAGACAATTCTAACATCCCCAAAATACAATTTATTTGCGTTGTTTCATCCCAGAGTTCCCATGGCCGCCTCATATCTCCATCATCAGATCAGATCACAATATTGCATTGTCATCCGATTAACATATGTACGCAAAATTTCTGCTTAATCGGAAATCGGGAAATGGTTCAAATTTGGACCCGGGTATGTCCTTAAACTACGTCCACAAGAGAGGTATGGGCATTGTGAATGTCATCTCGCTCTGTGTAGTAGGGCACAGCACAGCGGATGTCATTCCAGATCTAGAGCAGAGCCCAACTGGGGAAGTACCTCCACCTTACAGAAAATCGCAGCCAAATAACACTAGACCCTACTCATAGTGTTGTGTTCCTGCCGGTGAGTAAGGTTGCCAGAGCTCAACGAGGGTGGGAGGGGGTTAGGGTCGGCAACGCGCATGTAACTCCTCTGAGGTTACCAGGCCGTATGCTTGTTTGCCACCGAAGTAGTATAAAAAAAAATACAAGATTTTGGCGCACACTCCACACTAACAGGGCAAGTTAAATAAAAGCTTGTAACATGTCATTCGTACAAAGACGTATTCACATGCTATACTATACGTATTCGGTTGTTGTTGTAATAATATGAAGTCTCGCAAGACTTCATGATAACCACGTTTCGGGAACGCACGGCAATCAATTTAGAGTCCCCATACATTGATCACTTCACCATTCTCTTAATATATGATAAAGAAAAATAAACTTTGTCTCCCTCAAATTAAAGTTTATAATTCTAAAGCAACGCATCATGGTGATATGAAGTTTTCTAACAAATTGATATCGATTTTGGGTAGGACTTATTTATTACGTTGAGTTACGGTCCTTTGTCAGGACATGCCGTTCCCAATATTTTTGAAATGATTGTAGAAATGTTCTTACTATAGATATATAGAATACTCTTTATTGGCACAACTCAATAAAAGATACAGCTTAAAGAAAAACAATTGATTAATGATAGAGGCAGACAACAGGCGGTCTTATCCCCCAAGAGCGATCTTTAACTGACAACCTTTGGGTAAAACAATTAATCAAAAAGGGTTGCAAACAAAAACGTTTTGCAGCCTACTTTCATACACAATTTAGGTAAATAAACATACACATATAAGAAAATACAAATATACATACATAATAGCACCGCCCACAATCTCTCTGCTTTACCTTAAGGTTGACTGGTAGAGAATGCCTTTTTGTATTAAGTCCGCCTTTTGTACGATAAGGTTTCATTGTGCAATAAAGTTTAAATAAATAAATATTTATTTATACTTTATTGCACATAAAATATTAATTATAAATGGTGGACTAAATAAAACACTAATCAAATTTTACCAACATAATAACAGCTACATATCAACCACAGAGTTAAAAATAAACTATGTATTTGAAACACTAAGGGAGAGATAGGTAATGTTCTTTAAGTAGTTTTTTTAATACAGCAAGGGATTAAGCACGTCTAGTGTACGGAGGTAAAGAGTTCCAGTCCAGAGTCGAACTGCTTAAGAGGTTGGGACAAAGCAAAGCTGACTGCATGACAACCTCAGAGAATTAAGATAATTGAAACGCTCCTTAAGACAGCGGGCAGTAGCAGGAAGAAATAGAATACAATACAAGTGGGACAAGATATGAAAGTTACGACGGTAAAGAATTGGAAGCCACTTGAGTTGTGAACGAAAATGAGAAACATGGTCATACTTGCGTAACCCAAATAAAAAATTGCGTAATATAATTGTATGCTTATTCGAACAACCTTGTTTTATCCTTACTATCTGACCCCGTCAAGCCAATATGATTCCACCTTTCTAGGATTTGTTTACGCGTGTCAAACAAATATATTTACGTGAAAATCAGCCCACGTAACAAATATTATAGATACGTTAGCCTTCAAACCAGTAAAATTTCCACGAGGCCTGGATTAATCCATAATAACAACCGCTTTCACAACAACAAAGGCAAAATCAGGACACTAACGATAAAAGCATGTTGACAACTAGTCTTTATGCCTAGGTCTAAATAGTATTTTCCATCTCGCTACGTTATAGTGTCCTCGATAAAAACGGTGCTTCCTTTCTTTTTCTATTGGTTTTTAAGAAGTTATTATTATTATGGGTAAACATACACCGGTTTTTAATGCCTGGTCCTCGTAGTAGTGATAGAGTATGACTCTAATCTAATTTATATTTTGTATAGCGCTATCTACAGTAATCTTGTCATATCACGAAGCAATCCAGAATCTAACCACGCTTACTTTGCACAAACTCGGCAGAAAATTTAACATGGTTCGACTTTAATGAGTAATTGCAAAGAGATGAATAAAGTTCGTTATGAAAACAAAAGAACCTCTTTTACATTTCCGTTTCACTTTGAAAAAAAAAAAACAGACGGCGTTATCTTGCAGCAATCGGTACCTACATTCAGTAGTAGAAGTTGGAGTACCCGTGCCAACGGGCAATATATGCCAACACCTGCGGGAAATGGGTCAGCGGGGCCGCTTGAACGAACTATGACCTATACCTGTGTAACATACAGGTTAAGCAATCCCAATTGCGCTATGAGAAAGCCTGATCAATTTTCAGAAGAGTCACTACTCGTATATAAAAGTTCGTGTCATCCATGATGACGGATTTGTCAAATCTAACCTTTAATAACATGACAATACGAGTCAAGGCACGCGTCGTCGTGAATGACACGATCTATACTTGTACAGTCGCCATCAGTTATATCTGACCGGCCAAGGTGCTCAAAAATATCTGAACACGCACTCTAACGCCTTGACAATAGAGGCGTGTTCAGATATTTGTGAGCACCTTGGCCGCTCCGATATAACTGATGGCGACTGTACCTTCGATTAATGGATCAGTGAGGCCGCTTTAGCAATCCAACAGGGCGCATACATTGGAAAAACAGTGGAATGTGGTAAATCTGACAACACTAACTGAACACTAGACACTAATTATTTGTTTTTTGTTTAATCTGTATCTTTTACTGATGTGTGCCAATAAAGAGTATTCTATCTATGTATCTAACTAAAAAAAACAATCGTGCAAAGTCCACCAAGTTGACCGAGTTACCATTTGGACAGACGACCTAACCGAACGGAAAAATGCAATGAAAAGGACAGCATCACGCGACCTTCATCTTTTAACCATTACTTTTGTTAGATAGTGAGATATCTATCTATTCTTTCTGTTCTTTTTTCCACCAAACGATACCGAATATTCGACTTATCCTTCCTTCGAGCGAGGCAATTTAATTACAATATATTTTCATTGATAGTGTCTCAGAAATATTGGCTATCCGATTTAAAATCGTAGGTTATCGTAGGTCGTAGAAACTCTTAGGTTTTCATGATATGTCCAGGAAATTAAACTATTACTAGTGTTGTGCAAAAACAGGATTGTTTTTTAGTACTAAGCCGATGAATACGACGTTTAAATCCAGCGAGTGTCGTATAATGCCAATTAAACCTTGAAGCATACAAAATGGTCATCAATGGGCTACTGACTAATCTCCCTTATTACAGAGTTCTCTTGCGAGCTTCTGTGTATCATCAACTTATGGTTTTGAACAAGGATTCGAAGGCCCCGAGGACCTAATACAACAGTGTAATTGATGACAGTAATCTAAGCTCTGTTTTTTACAGTATGACCAATTTTCCATCCAATCCTGGTTTTGTTCGCTTTTTTTACCAAAATGGCGGATTTGTTTTACCAATGGGGTTGGCCGATCGAAGATTTTTAGAATTGATGCCACGCCAGCATATTAGGTCTGTCAATCCTGAATAGTGTGAAATTCCTGTTTCTTTTTTATGATTTTCTGGCCTACATCCTTTAACAGTAAAAACCTTTGACAGTTACGTCCCACTGGGGCAATCGAATTGTCCTTATAGTGTCTCTGTCTCGGATATTTAAAAAAATGTCACAACCGAATACAAAACCTCCTCCTTCTTGGAATTCAAGTCTGTTAATAACAAAGATTACCTATAAACATAATTATAGGATTTCCCCATCGCGGACGCAACGAGTTCTCGTTCCTGTCTTACACTTTGAATCATGTAACGGTTCGGTCATCACACATCGCTGGCTACAGACTTAATCTCCCTTATCTACGAGTTGCCTTGCGGGCTTCTGTGTAACATCGTCTTATGTTTGACAAGGATTAGAAGGCCCTGGGGACGACCTACTACAGTGTAATAAAATGACAGTAACCTATCTTCATAAGTTTTGTGAAGTCGGTCTAACTAACTTTGACTACTCAGCAAACCTACGTAATGTAGAGAATGAAGAGTATTATGAATAAAATGAAGAGTACAAACCGGCAGATAATGCGAAATCGCCTATACCATGTTTGTCAAAATTACCTGAACAGTTGTAACTCTTATTGCAAAGAGGTAAGATCTACTGACGGTCAGTTCAATAGGTTGTTATTAGTACTTCACTATAAGCGGCATCGACTCTCACATTAGTTGATTGATGCTCCGCTTATGACGAGGCAGTTAATATCAAATCCATTAATATCGCATTTTTGTTTAGGCGTTGCTATGTGGAAAATATGTATCGGTTATTTATGAAGGACGGACAAAGGCGATGTTTGCGTGTGCCTCTAAAGTTTTCGTTCGAAATCTCAGGACAAAGGTGAACAAATTAAGTTGTACGCCTTTAATCTCAAAACAAGAACTTCCGAAAAAATTGTAAGGAATTAAATTCACTTTATAAGTACTATTGAAAACGAATTTTTTACCATGTATACGACGTAGCTATACGTGTTTTGACGAGTTCCCGATTTTTCGGCACTTCAAGAAGTAACTGTGCCGAAACATCGGGAACTCAGCTAAACAAGTATTCATAGTAGGTAAATACATACCCCCTTTTCGTATAAATAATGTAAATGACCATGAATTGAATTGATTTCAAGCTTATATAGCTTGAAATCAATTCAAATTAACTCCAATTTGAATCCTAGACTTTCCTTTGATTAACAGATGAAATAATAATCCAATCCGGCCAAAACGCAGACAGTGATTCCGGGAAACCTCCAGAAAAGGGGATGCGAACCCGCCCACATTATCGTAAAAATATGGATAGCATAGCTTCTATTCCCATTTTCTTACGCGCACTCGCGAGCTACCAGAAGTCAAAACTATCAGTATTTATGCCTGGCCTCGAGAGCCCTAATACCAGCCTAATACGAAATCGCTTACATACGCTGGTGCACGTAAGGATGGTACTCGTTAAGCCAAGAGAATCAGCCCAGACAGGGGCGACTTCCTAGAAACGACAATATCAGGGGCAAACTTTGTTTGGGTGGGGTGCGTGAGCTATCGAAACTGAAACGTCTTAAGAGGAAATGCGGACAGACAAGGGTAAAAATTTCTATTTTTTCGACTAATATTTCCGCCACTAAGATGAATATTCGGTCCTTTCAAATAATGGGAAATTCCATCAAAATCTAGAGCCAATTTGCCAAAAGTGTCCACAAAGTCATTTGGAAGTTTGGAACAAACGGTATAATGACCCTCCCATATTAACGTAGCACCAGTTTACATTCCTCTCAAATACAATTGCTTTATCCTTAGGCTGTTTGACTTGACAAGATGTTATGGCAGCAAGAACATATTAAAGGCTTATCTGTTGAGACCACTTGTATTATATATGCTGTTTTGGTTCTAGACACGGTGCCAGACGCACCGCTGTATAAGATTATCGATCGCTTTAATTGCGCACAAATTGTCTGAGGAAGTGAATGCTCGGTGACAGGTGAAGTAATTAAATTATGAGGGGCTGTGATTCATTTTATTTAGCATAGGTTATTTTAGGGTTGTACAAAAGGGTGAACGATAATAACGTATTTAGTTATTTCACAGAGACACGAACCACATTCTCTAACTTTGAATAGAGAATCGTTGTTTTTCGCACTCTGTATGTGGGGACAAAAATAAGCGATAGGTACATACTTATTTAACCTGCAACCTATTTCTTCTTGGTCATATCGTATTTTCATGTTTGTGGTCAACTTCCTTTGCCACTGGCTGCTGTTGAGGCTGTTAGGTCTTAAATCTTCTTTATGGTTGCCTGTTTTGTAGCCCTGATAACTCCTGGACTGCACCTACTGTAAAAATATCATGTTTGAATTGTTTCTTTTCTGTCCCTTGTCAGTGTTATTAAACTACTTATACGTTCTAAAAAGGGTCATCCTTAACAACATTCACAATGTTATTTTATTTATTTTGTTGTGGAATAATGTGCAAGTCTACGCCATTCGTTATTATACAAAACACCGGATGTTTTTCATAATCTTATACAATCACCATTTGCAATTCAATAAATCATAGTCTATTGTGTTTTCAATATTTTTTGCAACTTTTGCATCATATTTTTACTTGCCAATCAATGCTTGCTTACACTTCTCTATTTCTGATACCTATATAACATACCAAGTACCTACCGCCTGCCTGGTTTCTCTGTTATGACAAGTGATTTATTAAACACTTAGAATACAAGTCAGTTATGAAAATTTAGTAAGAGCTTCGCAAACAGCCAATAGTTTTCAGAAGTTAAGCAAAACAACAATATTTGTGCTACTTTGCATCAGGTATTGTTTTGAATAGTTGAGCTCGTTAAATTGACACGACGTCTCCTATTACCGCTTGAGTGGAGACAGTAAACATTGTATCGGAAACTATTTATATTTTATACCGTGTTTATTCGAAAGGTAGAGTTACACGTTCAGTGTTCATTGATTTAATTTAATTGGAAGTTGGAATTAGACTCCGCGTCTTTGTGAGATATACTGTGAAATGTGTTTGTGATGGGAATATAACGGCAAAAATGTTATGATCGTCTGTAGAGCTAGTTTTTGCAATAGTGTGGATGACGCCGCGGTACTAATGTTGGTTTCCTTAAAGTGCTCAATGTTACACAAGTACTACTGACTAGTACCTTAAAGATTTGAACTGTATTTTTTAAGTATGATGAGCATATTAGTGAAAAACACGACTGCGTGACAGTGCTTCATGATTTGAGATAAACGTCTTTACAGGTAATGATTTACTTTATTTTATTTCTTGAACTCAATTGATTGAATATCTGGGAATAATAGTATATTATTGTTAGAGTTAGACCAAGATAAGTTTGCAGCGATTTTGATCGCTCAGACGATGCACCGGTTATTTTAAACGTTAGGGCGAATTAACAGTAAGCCAAATAAATTACCACCCTATAACGCCATCTCTTTGTATTTTTTTATAAGTATAATTTTTAGGACTATTTTATGTATAAGTTGTCAAAGGAGGCTTAATGGGACGGTATTCAACTTGAGAGTTTCTTATAATCTGGGCCGTTAAAGGTTTAAGGGGTGGATTTATAAACCTATTTGATATAGGTAGTTGCATATCTGCTAATTGTCCCTCGGTTTCATGTAATCAGTGGAGTGGCGATAGGCGCGGGGTGTAAAGGCAGTCGGGTGGATGCTCTGACCCGCGGCCGATGTAAACCCACGCAGGGGTGACGATGACGCCGTAAATGGCTCATTATAACAGCTTTGCGGTCAGTGTTTACAAATATGAGCTGTTACTGAAAATCAACAATCAATTTCAACTTAAAATATCGAGCTCTTTCATTAGGAATACTCATGACATGACATGATTGTTCTATTTATTTATTTTTTCATTTAATTTCGTTGCGTTTTCATGACATCGTCCACACAGGGACTTTAATTATTATGAAAAAGAAAATATATATACTTAATGTCTTATTATAGGCACTTTGCATGGACTTAACCGAATGTACCGCAAAAAAAGTTAGTCACTTTTTTCGTTTAAAATGAAAAACCTCGTTCGTTATTCGGGTCGATATAAAATCAAAATTTCAAAGTATAAAAATACAGTGTTATGTTTATGTTAGACCGTCCTATATCTGAGGAACAACACGTGTTGATAACAATGTTTTAAATAGGTTTGCGTTGAAGCGAAATTACGCGCTCGTTGAAGCGCACAGTAATTTGAGATGCACTTCCGCTTCATCCTTCTGAGAAGCGATTATGTAAATCGCGTGAGACACGAGGCGACAGCCCTAGCGCGTTCACTCCCATGCAGACCTATTAAGTTGTATGGGCATAATAATGTCGTACTGAGATAAGTCGTTATGGAAGGGAAGGTAGTATAGAGCGGCGATAGGTGCGCGCGCAGGGCGGCGGGCGCGGCGCGGCCCGTCAGTCCGGCCGCCCCCGCCGCTCGCTCCGGTCCCGGCGCCGCCGGGTGCTGTGCCGGATGCCGCTGCCGGCCGCCGCCTGCGATGGTCCACGCCGGGCCGGTGCGCGCTCCTACCCGCGCTATGTTCACCGCCGCTGAGACCAAACCGCGCCGCGCCGTCTCCCCGCTCGGTATTCCGAAATCCCCGTCGTTCCATTCGGGTCTCGATCTGGTAGCTAGTCAAACTACCAAGCGCTCCGAAAGCGTGTCCGACGTCGCTCGTGCGTTCCGTTTTGCTCTTTTCTCTGGTGGAATGGAGGCCCCGGGTCCGCCGCAGATGGCGCCGTCGCCGCCGGGCGCGCGCAGCCCGCCTGCAGCTGCGATCACACCCGAACGGCTCGCCGTGCCCGCTGATAAAGAGAGCCTCATGGTCCAATTGCCCATACTTAAAGGTTCGTCGATCTTATCACCTTGATAATTCAATGTTTACAAGCATATCCCTTTAGCTATTCATTTATCCGCCACCGAGATTTGTAAACGACTGCGATTCGCGTCGAAGCATAAACGAATTCTCATACTAACGAAATGCCGCAAGTATCTACAAATTCGATATAAACATGCGTCATTCTAATCGTAACAGCTAGCCGGCACAACATGCGTAGCCCAAACTCGCCTACGCCTTAGCCTTGAAGGGGTCAGCTACGGCTAATGTGTTCGTCCATATACTCGTACCTACGCTACACTAAATGGCGAAAATGCCGCAGAAATATATCGACCCGCTGCCCGGCCGGCCCATTAAGTATGCCATGGGAAAATGGAATGCGTCCTTGCTGGCCTGCAGTCGGTTCCCATTGACATTATTCATGGGCCGATAGCTGGGGCTAAAAATAAAGGTTGTGTCGCTAACGTGCCTAATGATGGTAATTAGTTCGCTAAGGTTATGTGGTCGTTTCAGGGAGGTAAATGTGTTGGTGGTTAATATAATTGTGTTTCAACGTTGTCTGGAAAATATTGAAGTTTCAGAGTTACTCGTAAGAGATGGGCAAAGCTCGGGAAAACAGCCGTCATTTGGATAATATAACCATAATTTAGGAGCCAAATAAGCCGAAAATGTTCGTTATGTATGTTGTTGTGGAAGGGAAGGCTGCGCTGGCATCCAAAAAACTCGGTGTGCTCAATAAAGCGAGGCGATACTTTACTCCGGGGCAAAGACTGCTGCTATATAAATCGCAAGTCAGACCCCATATGGAGTATTGCTGTCACCTTTGGGCAGGAGCACCAGCATGCCAGCTTGAACCCTTTGACTCAGTCCAATGGCGCGCTGTGCGAATCGTTGACGATCCCAAACTCACAAGCGGTATTGAACCTTTAAGTCTAAGGAGAGACTTTGCCTCCTTGTGTGTGTTCTACCGCTTGTACAATGGGCTGTGCTCTGAGGAATTGTTTGACATGATGCCAACGGCCACTTTCTATCACCGCACCGCTCGCCGTCGGCAGGGAGTTCACCCTCACACCTTAGAACCTAAATGGTCGCGTACTGTGCGGTTCAAGAGGAATTTCCTCCCGCGGACGCTCCGGCTGTGGAATGAGCTCCCTTCCGAGGTTTTCCCGAGGGTCTTCAGTATGGGGTTCTTCAAAAAAGGAGTGTACAGGTTTTTAAAGGGTCGGCAAACGCGCATGTAACACCTCTGGGGTTGCAGGCGTCCATAGGCTGCGGTGACTGCTTACCATCAGGCGGGCCGTATGCTTGTTTGCCACCGTCGTGGTATAAAAAAAAAACAGTCCACGGACGTCACGGGGCATATTTAATCGTTGACATTAGTATATCCATTCACATGCTTCATATTTTTCAGTCACCTCTATTATTATAATAAAATAAGGGTGACAGCTGGTAACTACAGTTACCAAAAGCAATTGAGTGGATAAGCAAGTCTCTGTTGTACGTGCGTTTTTCCGATCCTTGGAGATGAGTTTGAAAAGGACTGCGATTAATATGGAGATTCATATTATATTTGCAAAGAATAGGTATTTGGGAAAAGGTTATCCGCTCATGAACTATGGTCCCTTTTTAGGGTACCATTAAGGAGTTACTTTACTTTTTAGGTACTTTCAAGGGAATCGTTCTTCCAAAGAGGTATATTTTTGTTCTACAATCAAGTAAAACTCAAAGCCCACCAAAGCCAATAGGAAATTGATATGAAAATAGAAAGTAAACCCATTCATTCACTTAGCGCCCAAAGTGCATAGGTTTAATAATACCCTTGTAGCCAGTAGCCATCCCTATGAATAAACAAATCTCCTATACCAAAGAGCGTAGTAAATAAATAAGACATACACAATGCACAGCGCAGTTTACAATCAATGTTTATGTATCGATGCGATGATGTGAATATCGAGCACATACTTGTACGACCCCATTGTAACCGAATTTAAGTACCTATTCGAGCAGTGCGTTCGGATTGTTTATTCTAGTTGTTTTTTTCTTAGTTGCTGATTGGGTAAATTTAACCTTATTGTACGTATTTTACCTATTGAGTCTTGATTCATTCCTTTGTTTGACGATGAAAACTATTCATATATTACGGAAGGCCAGCGTTGGAGTCCTCAAAGGTTTCTTGACACGAAGCTGAGTGGAGACCATTTCAGTGACGCTTTATAATGATATCATGTCAATGCTATTAGTCAAGTTTAAATTAAGCTATTTGAATAAAGCTTCTTCTATTCTATTCTATATATTTATACAAATATACATGTAGCATTCGTAACTTCTTTTTTTATTCATTTAAACATGTAACTTTCGTTCCTACTAACAGACGTAAGCAAAACAAAATAATAAAAAACCGGGCTAGTGCGAGTCGTACTCGCGCACGAAGGGCTCCGTACTATTATTTATAAAAACGGCAAAAAAAATATGTTTGTTGTATGAGAGCCCCCCTTAAATATTTATTTTATTCTGTTTTTAGTATTTGTTGTTATAGCGGCAACAGAAATACATCATCTGTGAAAATTTCAACTGTCTAGCTATCACGGTTCATGAGATACAGCCTGGTGACAGACGGACGGACGGACAGCGAAGTCTCAGTAATAGGGTCCCGTTTGACCCTTTGGGTACGGAACCCTAAAAAAAGTAAGTGCACGAGATTAAGTCCCGTTTCAGTTTTAAAATTATGATTGAAAATAGTGTTAGTTTAAATCAACATGAAGCAAAATCTTTTTATGTTCTCCAATTTTGTGTCCGGCTCGTCTCACATTCTACAATGAAAACTGTGGCCGATTTGCAGTGTTGGCTTGGCCGCCCTACCCTAGGCTCCAGGCCCCGTAATTACTAGCTGCCCCTTTCTCAGCCTCTACCGTATAGGCCTTGCTGCCGCCCCTAATGCCTTGCCGGCCCAGGCCCAGGCCTACTCTGGCCTTAGGGCAAATCCGCCACTGAATGGAAAGATAAGTGATACGACTGTCTTATTACTGTCTATCATTCTGAAATTATTATCTTAAACTATATTTTTCTGAGGCTATGTGTTATATGAAAGATTAGAAAACTAAACGGACGTAAGCTACGGGTAGCTTTTGTTCTTTTTTTAGGGTTCCGTACCCAAAGGGTTAAACGGGACCCTATTACTGAGACTCCGCTGTCCGTCCGTCCGTATGTCACCAGGCTGTAGCTCAGGAACTGTGATAGTTATCCAGTTGAATTTTCTACAGATTATGTATTTCTGTTGCCGCTATAACAACAAATATTAAAAACAGAATAAAATAAATATTTCTTTCCAATCTCGAGGTTCTCATCCAATCACCGAAGTTAAGCAACGTCGGGCGGGGTCAGTACTTGGATGGGTGACCGTTGTTATAGATAATGGTACGGAACTCTTCCTGTGCGAGTCCGACTCGCACTTGGCCGGTTTTTATTATATAATTTCCCAATGTAAAGTGTGTACAGTCAAGTGTAAAAATATGGGTGTACACATCTTACTCAACAATATGTCCCATAGCTCTTATTCCAGTGTAATAAGAGCGTAGTACCATATTTATGAGACGATTTATTCGATACATATTTTTGCACTTGACTGTACAATACATAGCAAGGACGATGTACATAAGTTTAAAAAACAGACAACAGTCCCTACAACATAAAACTCTCGTGGTAGGGCCTTCCCAGTAAATATGTATACTACCCGCTCTTTCAAAGTTATCTAGCACATTTGTAGTTTGTACACAGTTAAATCTACCTTACAAAATTCTAGTTACAATGGCAGAGCTGCGCTCCCACTCCTATTGTCCGGTTTCCATGGCAGCCCCGTGCTGCTGGAATTTTCCCTTCATCGACCGAACGAGTTGTTTACCGAGCTGTATATTTTATTCTAGGTTCTGGAAAATATAAAAATGTGCGCCACACCTTAGATTTTTCATTTCAAGTTTCAGTTCATTCTCTAAGTGCTTGATTTCGAAGTACGATTTATTTTCAATTTTTAAAATTATTGTTGAACTACATATATATTGTTATATATTGTTGTTCTTTTAATAGTAGTATAAAGATTTATATCAATTACATCCGATTAGAATCCAATAGGTATGTATTTTACCTACTTATCAGCAGTTCTGCTATGCGTTGCCTACGGAGTTGTATGTTACTTTTATCCCGGGTTCTAATAGGATGAGGATTGAACACCGTTATCACAGATTTGTTACGTCACAGCTGATCAGAATCTGTAGGTACTTGTATTTATTCGGAATGTTTACTTTCTTGATTTGCTTCTGACATAGATGGTAGGATCTTATAGATATGCTGTACCGCGTGCGCGCGTAAGGGACATAACATATGCAAAAAACGTCTGCACTTAGGACTTTTTAGAAGTAGGCAGAAAGGACAAGTGAGACTATGACAAGGGCAAACAATGATAACGCTTTCTCTGCTACTCCTGCCGAAAGATACATAATTCAGACAGGTAAACGGCTTTCCCGCATAGACGCCATATGAACGATTTTGAAAGTTGTCATACAAAATTTGCTGTCACTACGGTATTCGATAAAATCCCGTATACGGTATAGGAGGAAATTTACGCCGTGTGAACCTAGCCTAAGACCTATCCTGTTCTGTCAATTCCCCCCACTACTCATGCCCAATCCATACTAAATATGTACTATATTCATGCGTTCTGGGGTAGTAATTTGACTAGAGCCGCTTGATGTGCCTTGGTCAGATATAGACGGGAAAACTTTTAAGTTTTCGTATTCAAAATGCATTAGCAATAAAAATTAAATGGACATGACATTTTTATTCATTTCAATCAGTCAAAACAAGGTTTATAGATGGTAAATACTACTACTACTATATGCTAGTGCGTATATTCAATTTCATTTTAAATGCATATCAATGCTTTTTTTTTATTCTTATACAAGGTGCCCGTGAGCATTGCGAGACATTTTAACTAAGCATTCCTGGTAATATTTAGAAACTAAAATGTGATATAAAATTTTCTGGATTAGTCCTAGTTTCAGAGATAATTAAATGTTTTTCGAAATCATTCTTTCGCCATAAGTCGGTACAAAACACATTTTTGACTGCGGTATTGCCACTTTGAGGTCTAGTCTGGACATACCTATTGATTGAAATCGAAAAATTAAAAAAAATGTATTCGAGAGGCTACCCTCAAATAAAAAAAAACTATTTAGTTAATTTTAGGTTATGTGTTTATCAATAAAAATTACGTTTTATGTACAGGAGTGTTCAAAAATAGGGAAAAAAAATCAAAAAAAACTTTTTTTTCGTCGACTTTCACAAAAAGTCATATAACATTTTATGCTTCTGTTGGAAGGAATCAGGAATGCACCGTTAAAATCTCTCGCAACGCTCACGGGCACCTTGTATAAACTACTAACTAAATGTATTCCATTTTCTTAAACATTTGCAAATCTCCTCAATTTTCTTCTAAAATTGGGTTGCACCGTGACTAACAAGTATAATCATATGCAGGCGGAACAATCTTTAGTAGTAGGTATTTCATGATTATAAAATAACTGGAGGAATCCGGTTTTTACTAATTTCACTGCGGCAAAACCTAACCTACCGCAATAAAAACGTAATTGAGTTTGATATAAAGAAGTTAGCGACTATGTGATTTATTTTCAGATTACGTAATGTACTCCGAAGTTTGAGAAAATATTATTGTTTATATGCTTTCGATACTCGTATACCATCTACTTAATATATTTATTTTACGTTCCGGGGTAACCTGCCGAATCCTTTTAATTTTTTGAAAAAATTCCAGGGGGGAAAATGCATTCCGCATACCACCCGGGTGCGGGGGGTGACCCGAGTGGTTATGTGGGACTCCCGTCTAGGCTAATGAGGCCCACGGTATACCCACTAAAAACCCCCCATATGCCACCTCACCGCCTTATTGGTGGGGTTACGGGAACACTTGCGTACTCGTCCGCGACCCCACCGGCGGCAGCCGCCCGCGAGCGGCTCCTTCGCAACCTGCCGAATCCTACACCAAGTCAGAAGAAGCACCGGAGCCCCGCTGTTATGTCGTCGCCCAAATTTAATGTTTAATTTGTTTTTGGTTTTTATTTGCAGTTTTTTTGTTTCCTTGTATTCTCTTTTATTTTGTAGTTTCACAGTGCCTTCGTTTTTACTGTAATGCTTTGTCGCTTATTTAATATATAAATTAAATATGTATCTGGCATTCTAATAAGCATGATCGATTTCTCACATCTGTCGTAACTTCCAGATGCAATGATGACCGATATCAAATTAAAAATTAAATCATATAGGTATTTTACTCGTAGATATCATGATTATGTTCCAATATTACATCGTGAGGAAACCGGACTAATCCCAATAAGGTCTAGTTTACCCTCTGGGTTGGAAGGTCAGATGGCAGTCGCTTTCGTAAAAACTAGTGCCTACGCCAATTCTCGGGATTAGTTGCCCAGCGGACCCCAGGCTCCCATGAGCCGTGGCAAAATGCCGGGACAACGCGAGGAAGAAGGAAGGATTATGTTCCAATATTCGGCTTAATATTAATGTATGTTATGTACACGTGACATCTGAAATTCTAAAAAGCTTCATCGATTTCTCACAAATGTCCTCTCTTACAGATGCGCCAGCCGCCGAACGCGAGCAGCTCTTCGTACAGAAGCTACGACAGTGCTGCTTGCTCTTCGACTTCGCTGATGAACCCCTCTCAGACTTGAAGTGGAAGGAGGTGAAGCGCGCCGCGCTGTTGGAGATGGTGGAATATGTCACGTCGCAGAGGGGAGTCGTCACTGAGGCGATATACCCTGAGGCGGTTAATATGGTGAGTGTGATGATCCAAGTCTTCGTATTGAGACTGAGATAATACTTCTTGTTGCCTTATCACTGATGAAGCGACAAAGCACTTCACCTTACATTCAAACGGAAGGAAACGAACCGTCTGGTAACTGAAATTTTCGCAAAATCCGATTTTATATAGCTGATTTAAAAACCGATAGCAAACATTAAATTAAATACTAAAGGAACCCATTAAAAACCTTGAGATCCGATTGTCACGTTGCCGGTTTAAAATTCTAAATTTACTCTTTCACTTCACAGTTCGCCATAAACCTCTTCCGAACACTGCCGCCGTCGTCCAACCCCAACGGCGCAGAGTTCGACCCCGAAGAAGATGAACCCACACTCGAGGCTGCCTGGCCACATCTTCAGCTAGTCTACGAGTTGTTCCTGAGGCTATTGGAGTCTCCGGACTTTCAGCCTAATGTGGCCAAGAAATATATTGACCAGAAGTTTGTGTTATCGGTAAGACTAGTTAAAACCCTTAGCTTGTAGAACTCCCCACTTAAAAAGCGCAGAGTTCGACCCCGAAAGACGAATCCACACTTGAGGCAGCCTGGCCACATCTTCAGCTAGTGTACGACTGGTTTCTGAGACTGCTGGAGTCTGCAGACATTCAACCTATCGTGGTTACGAAGTTTGTGCTGATTTAAGGATTCCTTGCTTGTCGAACTCTCCACTCCAAAAAACAGTGATCGACTCAGAAGAAGACGAGTCAATCCTGCTGTCGAAGGATGCCTGATCGAACCTTCATTTAGACTACCAATTGTTCATAATTCTGTTTTAATAGCCGGACTTCCTGGCTGTTGTAGGTTAGGAGGAGGGCTGGATTGTATTTGCCTTCTACAGTCGCAGTTCATGGTAAAGACATCATTTTCTTACTACACCAACGATGGTCTGCATCCCATAATCATTTTATAAAGAAATATATTTGAATCCATCGGTTTAATAAAATCAATCTGATATCAATTAGTTTTCATCAATGATTAAATTTTTACCAACTTTGATTAAAATTAGTGATTGATACTAACCGTTTCTAATAGTAGACTTCCTTCATTCAAACCTTTCGACAGTAAAACGATTGCTGGTCGCTGCTTTTTTCCAATTTTCAGTTCCATTACCGCAAATCATGTGATACCATCAAATTAGGTTTACCGATCATTTTGAGTAGTATGTCAATGGTTCGGACATTAATTTCCGATGTAGATTGATACGCGATCGATCGCAACTGAATGCTGGCAATAGAAATGTTACCAGACAGAGTATTTGCGTAGCATTGACTTGAATGGCTTTAACTGAGAACTTAAAGGTAAGAAGTTTTGTAACAGGAAATCGATAGACATGTACTCATTACTGACATTATCACTTTGGCTGTTGTTTTCACTAGACTCAAAAAGAAACCTTGCCAAGATATAAGTTAACCATAAATATGTATTTTATCAAACAGCTCATATTCTGAACTGAAATAGATGTCATACACTAAAGAAAAAGCGGCCATGTGCGAGTCGGACTCGCCCATGAAGGGTTCCGTACTATTTATGACGTATTAAAAAAACTACTTACTAGATCTCGTTTAAACCAATTTTCGGTGGAAGTTTGCATGGTAATGTACATCGTATATTTTTTTTAGATTTATCATTCTGTTATTTTAGAAGATACAGGGACACATTTTACCACTTTGGAAGTGTCTCTCGCGCAAACCATTCAGCTTAGAAAAAATATATATTAGAAACCTTAATATGATTTTGGGAGACCTATCCATAGATAACCCCACATATACGTGTGGGGTTATCTATGGATAGCCCCACACGGGTTATATGAAAAAAATTTTTTTGAGTTTCAGTTCTAAGTATGGGGAATCCCCAAATTTTACTGTTTTTTTTTTCTATTTTTGTGTGAAAATCTTAATGCGGTTCACAGAATACATCTACTTACCAAGTTTCAACAGTATAGTTCTTATAGTTTCGGAAAAAAGTGGATGTGACATACGGACGGATAGACAGACAGACATGACGAATCCATAAGGGTTCCGTTTTTTGGAATTTGGCTACGGTACCCGTGTAACAGGAATAAATCTTCTTATATCACAACTGGTTGCCATGAAAGACTAAAAAACCCTCATAGACAACTGGTTATGAAACACGGTTGCGATGGCGGCCGAAAGGAAAATCCCTTTCACAAATCAAAAAATATTTCATAAAATGATTTGACTTGTTCCCTAGCCAGCCCGTATTCCTTCAAGCTCCTAAATTCCGGATCAGTTCGCTTCCCGATTGATATCATTTGATAACATCAAATTATGTTGACTCATAATCTAATTCTAATGGCTATACTTTCTTATAACTATTCAGATCTTTTATCATTAATATCCAAATATACGGTAATAAACCACAACTGAATTTGTATTTCCTTGACTTCGATGTTATCGAAAAAACTTAAAAAATAATATAATGCTATCGTTTGATTGATAAATCGTTAGAAGATATAAATATAAATCTATTTCAGTTCATAAATACGGAGCTTCGACATATTCCAATTTCCAATCGATAACGACTGTGCCTTGATGAATGTCATTGAAGAATTCGATAGTCCTTAACCAAGAACTTAAAGGTGAAAACTTGTAACAGATCGATAGCCAAGACGTGTGCACTAATATTTTAAAGCCCCGTGGCCGACACTGCCCTTGACCGTACATGATCGAACGATTTATGCCTTTTTGATTTGTTTGCCGCCCCTACGGTCACCCTCCATTTGAGCTGTTTATGTCGAAGCTACTTTAAACAATTATAAACATTTTTTATAGCTTCTTTAAACTTTCGCGAGACATACTTAAAATTATTTAAATAAAAACTGTAACACTCACTTAAATTATTCGTTAACTACCTACCATAATCCACGCAAATAATCATAAATGAAATGAAATGAAAAATTGAAGTATTTGGAGGGAACAGTATTGATGATTTTACCATATCTAAAAACTTGATTTTAAGTAAGAAAAAAGGTATTTATTCTGTATTAAACTTATTAAATGATGTGCCAATATATTTAAATAAACACAACATTTGCCCAGTTAAAAAAATCCTCTTAAGAGTAATTCGCAAAAGATGTAACGGGACATGAGAAAAACTCGACAGTAACATTATATAGAAATCGCCATATGTCAAATGCCAACTCGTGGTAACCCTGTAGGTGTCTCAGCAAGTCAGCACGGCTCCGTGCATTATGCGGTTATTCTAGTTGTCAAGTTGATATATGATATGAGAGAGAGAAAGCGGTCTACTCAAGCTATCAAACTTGGAGAAACGATTGCCTGCCTTGCCTACGAAGCTGCAACACCCCGGTTTGGAAAAATATTTGTGTGTGTATTCTTAAGTTATGGATGTTATTTATATCTATGTATCAAGTATGTATTTATCTCAGGGATCGGAACCGGTTTTTTGCAAAAACATCTAAATAACCATATATTTCGGTTTATTTTATACTCTAAATGTAGGACTCAGTTGTGTTTTCAGATAACGACTTCGTATTATTAGATTGCCTAATTAGAAATGAAGTAATTAACAAAGAACGAAAAAATACCGTTTTCGTTCCCATACAAAAAATACCGGTTTCCGATCCCTGATTTATCTATATACTTAAGTGGGTATGTATTTCGTCGTAGTACCCACAGTTACAAACTTTGCTTAGTTTGGGGATAGGTCATCTGAGTAAGAATGTCCCGATATTGATTTAGGTTAAATTTTCTCCCATCAATAGCTTTTTGCTACCACTTAAAAATTTGACAACGTCGCCTAAGTTTTTACTAGTAATTCAATACAAAGCAAGCTTTGTATTCCTTTGGTTTCTCGTACCCAGCTGTAGCGAAAGTAATTCATTATTTCTCTATGCCGTGACAACCGCACAAAAGGTGCTTTATGGTCTCCTCTTCGCCACAGATCATAAATCTGTATTGTCTCTTGTTTTACGTTCTATCGTTCACACTGTTTCAACTGACCATCAGTGCTTATGTCTATGCAATTGTCAGTGAACAGAGTTACTGAACTCCAACAGCAAAACAGTTGACTGATCATATTTAGACCGTATCTCGTAGCTATAAGGTTCACTTCCTAAGCTACACATTTTGTTGCAGTTGCTAGACCTGTTCGATTCCGAAGATCCCCGCGAGAGGGACTTCCTCAAGACGACGCTGCACCGGATATATGGAAAATTCTTAGTGCTGCGTGCCTACATAAGGAAACAGATCAACAACGTCTTTTATAGGTAAGTTTATACATGCAGGTAATTTTTCCAACCCTTAGCCATTTTTCGCGAAGTGTATTTATATACATACAGGACTATGGTAGCAAGTTTTACTATGGAACCACCTTCGAAAAAAATGTGCTTTTATTAATTTTGGCTGATCAGATTCGATGTTTTCTATGTAAGAGCCAAATTTCATAATTACTGAGTAGGTCCCATAGTAAACGTTGCTCAGTACTACCAGCAACACTAAGGAAGGCGACGCAAAATTGTAGTTTATATATTGAATTTTTACACGTCAAAGGCAAATGCCATGAAAATAATTATACGAACATTAGATTATGGTATAGTCTAATGTTCGTATAGTCTGCCGTTGCAAATATTAATAAATATTATTTGCAACGGCAGACTGCAACCAAAACCTTAAAAGGTGAAAATAGATAGAAAACAAATAAAACAACTTAAATAATAATTTAATTATTTTTTGTTTGTTTTCAGTTGTATATTGTTACTCTGAATATCATAGCAGTATAAGTTTAGTTTAAAATAGCTAGTGATACAGGCGAGGGAACGGACTAGCAAAGTTTTTAACAAAAGTATATTTTCAGAGTTATCGAGATAAAAGGTCAAAACCCGCGCAAAGGCCATATATTCCGTTAAATGCCTTTGTTTGGTGACATTGCGATCGCCGTAAACATTTTATGAAACGGAGTATGTAATGTAAAAAATATGTGAACTTGCTCGATCGCGAAAAAGCGCCACATTTTTAGTTTTTAGAACAGTGTTCTGATCAGAAATGCACGTGCATGATGTGTACCCTGACTTGCCGAACCTAATTGGCCTATTAGCTAAAACCCTTTGTTATACAACGCTGTTTTATCTTTAAAGCGGTTTACCGCATTTGCGGTTCACTGTAATTGCGCTTACAAATGACCCTAGGTAGCTAAGTTAAATAGTTATTATATTTCGAATTCATCATCATTCGCTTGCCCTTATCCCATTATATTTCGAATTGTATAACTTAAATCTTGCCAGCACGTGTCATCGTTTTATACACGATTATTATTCATTATTAATATATTAGTATAGTATGAATTTTCTCAAATGATTTTTACGCCTAAGACCCTAATATGTTAAACAAAAGCCATTGTTTCTTTTTGTGCGATCGGTCGGCTCCCGTGTTGGGCGCGGGGCAAAGCAACAATGTCGTTTAAAAAGCGGCTGTATCGAAGTGGTTTTAAGGTTAAAATGTATGTACTTGTAAATATTTTGGTAATGTAGGACGATCGACCACCTCAATGTAGGCGAGCGCTCATATTATGTTTAACAGATTAGGGCCTGAGGCCTAAAAATCCTTTGAGAAAATTCATCTAAACATTATGGATTTTTTCCTATAGAACCTCTCCTTTTTCAAATTGGTTTAAAGCTTATATTATGCGCGCTATAATAAAGGGTTGATTGACATCATAATCATAATTCATTCATGAAATTAGGCTCAATAGTTTCGTAGCTACTTTTCAACATGAGAGAAACATACCAATTATACCTATGTACCTACGTACCCACTAGACTGCTGAAATCACAATCGTTCTCGTAGTTGGAAAAAAATGGAGATACCTATACTTTAAGTTTCACTCTTTTCTTCGTCCTTCCTAATTATTAAGCCTTTGAATGACATAGACTGCATTATACGACTAACTACATGTAAAGTTTAAAAATGCCCCTTCATGCATTTCAATAACGATTTATATTGCGTGCTATTTATATTAAGCCGTGGCATTCGAAAAGGTTAATAGGTATGCATTTATGACTGACAACAAACGACATCCTTAAGACTAATCACAATTTGTCCTTCCTCGCTCTCTACAGAAACTAGAAGGAAAACATGTAGCAATTATCCTATAAATAGCGAAAATGTCGCAAAAACCGTTCCCATGCGACAATGGAATGGTTTCGTCGCCAATGACGTGCTAATGACAGATCTGGTTATTGATCGCATAGTTTGCTGCGTGTCTCTTACTGAAGGACTATCCCGACTCATTAATCTTTGTAAAGTATAACCAGAGATTGGTCCTTAGGCGAAAATGCAATATAAGGTATTGTAAGGTTTTCATCGATTTTTGACTAGTTCTGACTTGTTACTCCTACATTTGCACTATAGATAGAATTATAAATCAAACGGCTATCGGTTCTTCAATCTTTTATCTCCATTCCGGTCTGCCGGATTTTAAAAGAAATTAACCCTTTTTTTTAACATTGTCTAAAAAACACTTTTTTCGTTACTAGATTGCTGTGAAGGATTTTACATGTACGAAATATACACATTTGGGTTCGTCTTTGACGTCTCTAAAAACTGGTCAGATATTTTAATTTTAAACTAATTAACACAAAAGTTATGGCGTGTAAACCAGTTTTTTGGCCTAAAATTGTTCAACTTTGATGCCAAATATCTCGAAAACAGTGAACTTTGAAGTAAATATGATATACTATATTCCTTACAGCTGTTGCTGTTAATATGATAAGCTACAAAAAAATTAGGATAAGCTACAAAAAAAATAGAAAACTAAGGGATTCAGATCATTGGCGTTATACGTTTAAATAGGGCATCGCAACAGTGAAGGTAGAAAAGATAGAAAATTGAAATTTTGATGTCTGCCTCTCCATCTGTACACAGAGTTTTTATTTTTATTGAATTCCGTTAACTTTGGGGTATGGGTACGTACGTTTAAGCAAACTAAATGGCATAGTAACAGTTAAAAAAATATTTTTATTATTATAAAAGTAATTAAATGTTTGAATTGTGTTGTTGTCACTCGGGCATTACATTAAAGCTTTCGTTGATTAAACTCAACCGAACAATTGAAAACTGTGACATATCAATGTCTTTTCGAACATCGATCGTCCGGGATAGTACTTACGTTTAGTAGCAAACTCGTACTAAATACTAATCAATATGTAAACAGGCCCTAAGGCACACGCTCGTAAAGGCCTTATCAGATAAAAATAAATTATCTCTGAAATGGAGTTAATTAGAATTCCGTTGTCTTTGAGAAAGTTAATTCATTTAAGCTCAGGAATGCTCCCATGAAATTAACGGGAAAAACAACACGGTGCATAGTTTCGAACACCATTTTGTTATTTATTAAAACAGCTTGTTCAGCAGCATACAGTATCATGTGCAACGTCACATAACCAGTTTTTTTTTAACTAAAGGAAAATATTAATCGCTAGCATGAAGCTGGGAACTTCAAATTTTTCCTTTTATTAACCGACTTCAAAAAAGAAGAGGTTATCAATTCGACTGTTTTTTTTTAATGTTTGATGACCAGAACGGGATTCTTTAAAAACGCATAAATATCACTTTTGGCGATTTGTCCTCTTCGTTATGTTTGTTAAGTAAGGAACATTTGTGTTAAGGTCTAGTTCTGATGATGGGTTCCAACTCCTCAAATCTTGATGGCTTCAGATTCAGACCTTTGTAACTTGAAACGTACCCAAAGCGCAAAAATGTTTAGAGACAGACAGTTTGGCCAGACAGGAACGAGTCTTGTAGAATGATGTGTCACTCGTAAGAAAAACTAAAAATAAAAATAAAATTAATTAACAAAAAAAGTCAAACCGATTTCAATCAGAATCAATATGTAGTTACAATACCGGTTCTTTCTTTCATATCGAACTACACCAGTTGCCATTCGGGTTTACGGTGTGTTGACGCTTTTAAGATTTGACTTGGCATCGACTTCAAACGTATCAGTTGCTAGCGCATATAAAAGGGGATGATTATTGTTATCTTCTTCGCGTTGTCCCGGCATTTTACCACGCCACGACTCATGGGAGCCTGGGGTCCGCTTGGCAACTAATCCCAAGAATTGGCGTAGGCACTAGTTTTTACGAAAGCGACTGCCATCTGTCCTTCCAACCCAGAAGGTAAACTAGGCCTTATTGGGATTAGTCCGGTTTCCTCACGATGTTTTCCTTAATTTTTGAGGCCTGTTTTATTTCTTTATTTAATTTTATTTAAATATTAGTATTACAGACATATCTGCTTGGTAAAAAAATATGTTATATGACTAGGTCTTAAAATTGTCATTTATGTTATTACACTTGCCTACGGCTCGTATCTTAATTTCTACCCTTGATTTTGAGAACCCTTCTTATGTGAGTGGCATGACACATACATACATACATACATGATACATATACAAATACGTTTGAGAAGTGGACCTTTCTCAGTAGTTATATATATAGAATTAAATCGTGGATAAAATTAATTAAAAACTACGCATCGCGCCGAGCCCAAATCCTCCAAATGATCTAGTAATTAACTCAAGTCAAAGGTGGCCGTTACGCACATGTGGAACGAAATAGCCTCAAGGTGACAAACTGGAGGTTTTAAACGATGACGCCATACAGCGTACCTAAATATGTTAGCATATTGTTGTATAATAGTTTTTGTACACCTAAGAGACGAACGAAAATGGATAGGTACACATTTATTTACATTTAATTGATATACAACACTCTGATTGCAATCGTATGTGTTTAAGCATAACATTCGTATTTTTATTTGAAGATAAATTTAATTGATTATAAACCTTGTTCTCTCACTATAGTACACGTTCAAACTAGTGTTGGTTAGTGGTAGTTGGCAGGTCAGCTTCAATCCTTCAAATTCGATGTTACGGCTTTTCTTTTAGAATCATAGTAGGTATTCCACAAATACGCACGAAGCGTTTTGCTTCAACATTTCTTATGCGAACTGCCAAGGAGTGGAATGCCCTGCCCGAGTCTGTGTTTCCGCATGAGTACAATCTGGGTCTCTTCAAGGCTAGGGTAAATAGGTATCTCATAGGTAAGCGTGCTCCACCGTAGACCGCATCATCACTTACCATCAGGTGAGATCGTGGTCAAACGCTTGCCTATCGTTATAAAAAAAAAAAAAAACAGAAAGTCAAGCAAGTCATACACTTGTATGTGAGATCACCTATTCAGACTTTTGAATTATTAAGATAAGATAAGATATCATTTATTGCATAATTATAGGTGTACAGGTTATAAAAGATATTTTGGTAAAGCCCGACCAGAAATATATGATCATTGTCAAGAGGGCGCTGTTATTCTCATGTAACAGTTCAGTTTAGTATGAAAAATTTAGTTCCAATGAAATTCCGCAATATGGCGCGTGATCATATATTTCTGATCAAGCTTTAGTATCGCTATAATTTGCCTGTCAGGCGTACAATATAATTTTACTTAAATCTAGATGAACTATTTACAATGTAGTTACAATGTTAGTATTTGCCATATTATTTTCCATATTCAGTAACTATTTTTTGTTTCAGGTTTATATACGAGACGGAGCACCATAATGGAATAGCCGAATTACTGGAGATCCTCGGCTCCATCATCAACGGCTTCGCGTTGCCGTTGAAGGAGGAACACAAGATGTTCCTCCTTAGGGTGAGTGCTTATGTCTATGGAGATAGAGTCGATTGTACAACAAAGCTGAATCTTAAACGCTCTGCTGTTGGAGGCGTTGCTCAGCATACTCTACGTATATGTGGATAGAGTCGATTTTACATCAATGCGGAGGTATACGAGACGGAGCATCATAACAGAATAACCGAATTACTGGAGATCTTCAGCTCTTATCATCAACGGTTTCGTACTGCCGTTAAAAGAGGAACACAAGATGTTCTTACTCAGGGTAAGTGCTTATGTCTATGGGTATAGAGTCTACTTTATAACAAAACTGAATCTCTAATCGCTCTGCGGTTGGAGGCGTTGCTCAGTATGAGTGTACTTTATGTCTATGAGGATAGAGTCGAGTTTACAACAAAGCTAAAAGCTTTAATCGTCCTACCTACCACCACCACTTCACCACTTAGATAGCTGTCAGTCCTAAACTATGCTATGTTTCTCCAGAAACTTCCTGCCTCGCACAGCTAAACCTGTTGCCTGCAGTTTCCGGACCGATACCTTTACACAAAAGAGCAAACCTTCAAGAAAAGAGCGTACTCCCACCTCAAAGATCGCCAACGCACTTACCACTACTCTGGTTTTGCAGGTGTCCATGGGCGACGCTAATAGAGTCAGACCACGATAAGTCTGCAACGATTTTAATAGCACACGCAGTGCAAGTGTTATTATAAACGTCAAACTTCTATGAAATTATGACGTACAAATAACACTTGCACTAGTGGGCTATCAAAATCGTTGTAGATTTGTCTTGGTCTGACTATATATTAAAAAAATCGTGGAGATGCACCTTATTTACATGAGGATGGAGTCGATTCTACAACAAAACTGCTCTGCTTGATTTTCAACTTTCATTTGCCTTTGCAAACCTAATTTACCCCCGTCTGTCCGGGGTATGCTCATCATGGTGACAAAATATTAATAAAACCGTTTGTGTACAGGTGCTGCTGCCTCTACACAAGGCGAAGTCTCTGTCCGTGTACCACCCCCAGCTAGCTTACTGCGTAGTTCAATTCCTGGAGAAGGACCCCTCGTTAACACAACCCGTAGTTAGGTGAGTTTGTGTACATCGTGTTTTTATGGAATTCCGTTTAAGGTTGATGAAATATAAAGTGAGCCGATGTCTCGAACAAGTTTGAACAAGATCGGCTTACTTTATATTTTGTCAACTTTACTTCGAGGTATGGTATAAATGTACGTTTAGGGAACTAAATGGCATAGTTAATTTTCAACTTTTTTTTGGTATTTTTTTATAATTTTTAATTTATAAAAAAGTGTTTAACAGCAGCAATATAGCGTGTTTCTATAACGGGAATTATAATTTAACTGAACCGAATAATTGAAAACTATGACATATCAATGTCATTTCTTACATGGAGCGCCCGCGATAGTACTAGTAGCAAATGTATAAACTCGTACTTAATACTATAAGACTGCTACTAACTAACTACTACTACGACTAAGACTAAGTCTACTTTATTAATTTGTCTATAAAATTGTTTATGTTATTTCCAATAAACATCTCAATAAATACGTACTTATATAATAATAAAAAATACTAGTAAATATGTTAACAGGCCCTAAGGCCTTATCAGATAAAAATAAATTACTCTGAAACCGAGTTAATTAGAATATATGTGTTTTTGAGAATATATGTGCTGTGATTTGCCTAGGAATGCACCCTTTAAATTATCAAAAAAAAAAACACGGTACATATTTATTACTAAAAATGCTTGCGAACGTACATGATAGCTGTAATGCGTCTGCGAGGGTTTTGAAATTAAATAGAAAGTACTTAAGCTTTAGTGAAGTGGTTCTATGTGACAGGTATCGGCCACAACTTGATGTCACGCACACAACATATTATATTGTTGACATGACAATGACAGTTTTGGTTTTTAAGTTAGTGTTCTTCCGCATCGACAGCTAGGTAAACTTCAAGATTGACCTAGAACCTAGATGTTTCAAGAATTTTGGCTTAAACATCGTTCATTTACTATTTTGTTTGCTATAAGTTCTATGTGTACAATCATTTATCTGGGCTCGCCTGCCGAAACTATGACATTTAGCCGGAAATTTAAACCTATTTGGTATTCGCAAACGATATTATATACTAACTATTTATAACAGGGCGTTATTAAAATACTGGCCAAAGACGCACTCACCCAAGGAGGTGATGTTCCTAAACGAGATGGAGGAGATCCTCGACGTGATCGAGCCCGCGGAGTTCCAAAAAATCATGGACCCTCTCTTCAGGCAGCTGGCTAAGTGCGTCTCCAGTCCACACTTCCAAGTAAGTAGTTATATGTTTTTTTGTTGTCGTTAACTATACCCATCTTATATGCGTCCTGACCACTCACGGAGAGACGGTACTTTTCGGTCGAAATAAAACCATATCATCGAGCAATATAGGTATGCAAGAGACTAGAGAAAGCATCAAATCCAAGAACTGTGTATCAACTTAAAAAGTCCTATAGGTAGGACCTTGAGCCAGAGGAAATTAATGTACGATTCCCACCAAACGGTCGGAGTCGGAGCGCATTTCACATTTGTATGGCAGCAAACCGGTCGGCTGCTCGCGAACGCGGATGGCTCCGGACGGATTTCATCATAATCATAATCATAATTATAATCTTTATTGTTTGTGAGAAATGGGTTACATTGCCGGTAATTACTATTGTAACAATTTTACATGGACTCACCAAGACTCTACCTTTACAGGTGTACAAACAAACATTTCCTTAAAACGAAGCATTAATACACTAATAAATCACAATATAAACTCTTACTATTAATAAAAATCATGCAATAACAAAAATGAAATAAAAAAAAAAATCGCTTCTGCCATTCATTGCAAATATTGCTCCGGCGCGGCGCGACTCCAGCCGGTCGGTGGGAATCGTATATAACATATAATAATCATTCAGCCTATATACGCCCACTGCTGGGCACAGTCCTCTCATGCGCGAGAGGGCTTGGGCTATAGTCCCCACGCTAGCCAAATGCGGATTGGGGACTTCACATACACCTTTGAATTTCTTCGCAAATTTATGCAGGTTTCCTCACGATGTTTTCCTTTACCGAAAAGCTAGTGGTAAATATCAAATAATATTTCGTACATATCCAGGATTTGAACCCGCGACCTCCGGGTTGAAAGTCGGATGTCATATCCACTCGGCCACCACCGCTTAAAACAAAGCGTATATAAAACATTCACTTAATAATCTACACACAGCGAATGATTCTAATAGTTCCCTCTGCGTTTACAATAATTATTTTTCTTTTATCATTTAAATCGCATATATTATATTAGATATTATGACTAGGATATATAATGACCGACCTGTCAAAAAGGGACCCGTCTGAAAATCAGCGCTGGGTATATATCTAGCAATAAAGCTGAGACAGGTACCCATTGCCTATACCAAAAAACCAGATAAGTAGTTAAAAATTTAGGAGCTAAATTGTTTGTTGTATGTTATTTTTTTATTTTGTATCTTTGGTAGTTGGGGCAATAAATATTTTTTATCTTTTTTTTATCTTTTTAAATTTGAGGTGTAAAATCTGTACACAAGGTTCCTTTGACTCGTAAGATAGCTTAACTGCAGTCCAGCCGTTTGATGTGAACAGATGATTACCATCTAAACAATTCCAGGTGGCCGAGCGCGCCCTCTACTACTGGAACAACGAGTACATAATGTCCCTGATCTCGGACAACGCCCACCACATCCTGCCCATCATGTTCCCGTCGCTGTACCGGAACACCAAGAGCCACTGGAACAAGACCATCCACGGGCTCGTCTACAACGCGCTCAAGCTGTTCATGGAGATGAACCAGAAGCTCTTCGACGAGTGCACGCAGCAGTACAAGCAGGAGAAACACAAGTGAGTGGAAATGACAACATGTCCAAAAAAAATATGTGTTCAACACCTAGTGAAACGCCGCTATGGAGTCACTGACAAATTCTTAACCGATTCTCGTGAAATTTTGGGACCAGCTTCAGTTTTTGGAAATTTCTTAAAATGCGGAAATCGGCAGTAAAGATTTAAGCGTTAATAGCGTCTATTGTGAGTGAGTTTACTGTGATAACGATTTAACGAACTAAGTATTGTTCACTTTTACATTTTCTAAGCTTAACGCGAGGTCTACAGCTCACAGAGTCGCTAGTCTTTTGTAATTTCATTTCTTTAGGTTTTTTAGGTAACATTTAAATCACTTGGCTGAGTGAACCAATCAATACGCCAATTTGTTATACGTTGAGGGATTTTCTATCGGCCCAGGCGACTAATTAGCTGGCTAACTTAACCAGATGGCTGCGACATATATGGCACGGACATGCTATACTCCCTGTCGTGCGTTAGATGGGTTTCCCGCGCACTGCAACTGATTTCTAGAGCTGTAAACTCATGTTCTCAGGAAACTGAGAATCATGACTGCTTTCGCTATCTCGCGGGTAAGCTCGTGCTGGCTATGCTGCTCGCACCAAAATTACGAACTGAAGCATCTGTTGCAGTCGCTTTAGGGTGGATACTAATTTTGGGACAATTTGTCATGAGTTTAGACCCTATGTGCAGTCTGTGCCTTAACCCTTTGACCACCAAAGAGGCCAACTGACGCGCGCGGCCACAGCCCAATATCAATCTTCGTGCATTCCGAAAAGTTTCACGATGATGCGCCACACACGATAGTCGTGGCGTTGCAAGGGTTAAACCACGCTTTGTTTTCAGAGAGCGCGAGCGCCTCCTGCAGCGGGAGGAGCTGTGGCAGCGCCTGGAGGCGCGCGCGGCCCGCGCGCCGGCGCCGCCGCCCGCGCCGCGCCGCGACGACGGCATCCAGTTCGCCGACGACGCGCCCGACCTCAGCTACTCGAGGATCGAGAGGGAGGCCACCCAGGTGTGGCACATTTATTTATTTATAAACCAGACGGGAATCCATGGGGCTAAATTGTTTGTATCGATAAACTCGACTATCGATGCTAGTTCTATATACTAGTGATCACTCAAGGGTTTGCTTGTAAAAATACGTTTTTATTAAGAGTAAAAATGATAATTAAATAACAACTCAATTTACTCTTCTTCGTTTTTAAGACGAGACAAGACAATTTTATAATAAAGCACCATTTCGAGCGATGGCGCCATAACCTTTAGGTTTTGCCCTGTATTAAGGCGCCACTTTTTGATATTTAACAAATTGAACAATTGTTCAGTGAAAGAACACTATATTAAGACCCAGGTATTGAAACGAATAAAAAGCGTGAATTTAAAACTTAAATTCAGGTGTAAGCTATTCTTGAAGGCGGGGTCGGAATGGAATCAATACTATTTTTTCCGCTAAACAAGAAGAAACGCGCTATTTTCGCCCACATGCCGGCTTTAAATTGCGATCCTAATTAGCGCAACTCTTGCAAGACTGTTTATATATAGGAATAAATAAATCAAAATAAATAAAATATTTGGGGACAATCTTACACAGATCGACCTAGCCCCAAACAAAGCAAAGCTTGTACTGTGGGTACTAGGCGACGATACCTACGTATATAGATAAATACATACTTATATACATAGAAAACAGCCATGACTAAGAAACAAAATATCTGTGTTCTTCACAAAAATAAAAGCCCTTACCGGGATTCGAACCCCCGACCATCGGCTTCATAGGCAGGGTAATGACTCACTAGGTCATCGGTTGTTAATATTTGCCTGCAAATATAGAGTTTCCTTATGTTCGACAGGCTCGCAAGCAAGGTCTAACCGCAGCGAAGCCGGCGCCGCTGCTCCGCAAGAAGTCGGAGCTGCCGGCCGACTCGGGCACCGTGGCCGCGCTCATCCAGCACCAGCGCGCCGACCAGTTCCTCAGCACGCCGCCCGACCCCGACCACTGCTAGCGGACGTGAGTGCCTCCGTGGACTGCGGGCAGGATTTTAACTTTAAAGGACCAACGAGGCCGAAAGGCGCGCTCTACGTAAGGCCCAAAGCCCGAAATGTGCAGCCTGAAGCCGATGGCCGAGATGCCGAAGAGCGACGATCGTGCATCCCTATTATAAAAGCGTTATAAAAATAAAACTGCTTAAGACCGAAACTCAGAAGCAACCCAACAAGTCCCGCTTTCGTGCGACGCTTTGCGTGAAAAAGCAAAAAACCTCATTAACACTATGCGGAGCTCGGCTTTCGGTATCGCTTACACTTGGCCATGATTCCATTCTGAGCTCTGTTTTTCGTCGGCCCTCATGGGTGTCATAGGCAGGGTCACTTCCCACTAGGCCATACCGGTCGTCGGTAGTTAATATTCTGCCTGTAAATATTGAGTTTCCTTATGTTTGACAGGCTCACAAGCAAGGTCTAACCTCAGCGAAGCAGCTCTCCGTCTCTCACAAAAACGCGCCGCGATTGCCTCCTCCGTACCTGTTCGCCCTATAGCCCTATTTTTAAACTTGGGATGCCAATTCATTCTCGCTGCTTCCGTGCAGCTCGGGCTCGGCCTAGTACTGGAAGTTTTCAGAATCGCCGGGTGTTCGGTTTTAAGTGGAGCTCGGCCTTCAACCTCGCTTTTTGACGTGAAACAAATTATACGCTTTTTGTTACTTAGCACAAAAGACAAAAGCGTCACAAAGATCGACCACCCGGTGCCTCGCAAAGGCTTATTAGAAACGTTTATATCCCACAGGAAATAGAATCGATTGGTATCTTGCAATATATTCGTGCACGGAGCTAAACGCTTCAGATTTGTTATTACTCTAATGACTACGATAAAACATTTCTTCATTATGCTATTAAATAATTTATTATTTGGAATATTAAATGTTAAATACTACAATATATATGTTATCTCCTTTCAAAAACGAAATTATACTTATAAACACACAAATAGATGCTATTTATGTATGTATATACTTTAATATACATAGAATTAAAAACACGAAAAACACAGTTACAGGGTAAATTAAATACAACAAAGGCGAACTTATCCCTGTATGGGATCTCTTCCAGTTAACCTTTGAGGAAATGAGTAGAACAGAAGTGATATTGGTAATTTCTTCACAGATTAACAACTACAAAACGGGCACCAGCGCTCCCCAGCCCATCCTCGAAAAAGTGATCACGTGACCGTGGTCACCATGGTGGCGGACAGTGGTCAATGATCAATGGTAGTCGGAACAGTGATCAATAGTCGTCGGAACAGTGACAGCGGCAGGACGCTCTAGTGACTACGCCTTGTGGTATATATTGAAACCGATCGGCGGTAATGAGAAACTATTCTCCTCGCTTCGCTCGTCGTCGTATCTCGGAGAAATATAATGCTGGTAACTACGGATTGGTCTGTATCCAAATATCTATTCAGGAAAATAGACTTGCAGCAAATGTCTATAACCCTGCAAGTACACGGCATAATCAAATCGAGTTTTAGTTCTAAGTAAATACTGTAACACAAAAATCGCTCTAGTACAGTTGAGTTTCACAATCGTCTTACCAACGTTAGAAAAATAATTGTATTAATGTTTAAGATGTTTGTGAACTTGATCGTATTAAGAAAGGGCCCTATATATGAAGATTCGGTAACTGTTCGATTATTTTCGTCCACTGTTATCACCGTGATCGCATTATATTACTGAATTAGTATGAAGAAACGGCAATTTTTAAAAATGTACATGTGTAATGAGTTTTTCGGAACTTATGTGGGTAATTCCACGAGACTGTAACGTCAGTAGCCAATTCTTTCATGTGTTCTTACATTAATTAAGCAAATTTAAGTGTCTGTATATCTGGCGTAGCCCTACAGTCAGATATCTGGATTCTTAAATATGCTTAATTAATGTAAGAAAGCGACTGGTAAATATCATTTGATATTTACCAGTCGCTTTTCGGTGAAGGAAAACATCGTGAAGAAACCGGACTAATCCCAACAAGGCCTAGTTTTACCCTCTGGGTTGGAAGGTCAGATGGCAGTCGCTTTCGTAAAAACTTGTGGCTACGCTAAATCTTGGGATTAGTTGTCAAGCGGACCCCAGGCTCCCACGAGCCGTGGCAGTATGCCGGGACAACGCTAGGAAGAAGAAGATAGGTATGAGGGTCTACCGCGTATTTTTTCGATTTCGTTATCTGTCTCTCTATCGCTCGAATATGCACGAGTGATAGAGAGACAGATAACAAAATTTCGATTCTCGCAACAGACCCGGTACGGTAGGTTAAAAATTCCTACAATATGCATGAGAATGGTTAGGTATCGAATCTACTACTACTTTTATTACTATGCAATCGCCGTAATAAGGTGGACGGAATTTTGTATCGCCAATTTTTTTGCGAAGACAAAAAGTGAAAATATATAATGTGAAAATATCGACAATTTTCCTATAAAGGTGTTTCAATACTATCCGTTGAACACCGCACGTGACAGAAACTCCGCCGAGTTATATAGTTAGTACGCATACTTATATAAAAATGTAGTTCTGTTGATGTTTTTATGTGATCTGTAGGCTTAGCATAGGAGCGCCGCGATAGTATCTCGCGAGACTTCCCTTCCCTCTCTAAATAATACAGTTAGAAAACGTCGGGTAGTCTAGTTGGCGCGCGAGATACTTGTGGGACTCCAGTGCTAAGTCCACTGTGGTACGACAGTTGAACGTTTAACATTAACATAAATATTGTCATATTTATACTTGCCATAGCAAATTGTATTTTGTTTTCATACACATACGACTCATAATAGTGTGGAAAGTAGTTTTGAAAAACGTTCAGCTCTCGGTCCATTTATACCTAAATATGTGATCTAAATGTTGCGAGAATGTGTCTATAGATTTCAATATGAATCACAGAGCGCCAGCAAGCTTGTATTACTTAAATTATTTTTATATTTAAATATATATAAATCACCATTCCATTGAAAACCAACTGGCATTGCGGTATAGTGAAAAAGAGATAAAAACATTCTAATGCATTTGAAGCATATGATATTGATAGTCTATTTTTGACCTTACACTGAAGTACAATAATTGTACGACTCTTAAAATAGATTACCATATCTGTCTGAGTTATGACTACGTACTAAGCGCCAATGTTTTTACCCAACAACGGCAAAACCAACTTTTAGCAGTCTATACATTATATGTGGCTGAGAAATACCTAAGTATATCCTAGCATAGACTGCATTTGAACTGTAGGCTTGGCATGAGTGCACCGCGACAGTACCGCGAGATAGGCGCCGACTACCCATCTGTTACTAACTTTATAAATTAGAAAGGGTCGGACAGTCTATCTCGCGCGAGAGATACTGTCGCGGCGTATTTGTGTTTCGAAACGAACCCTTTGACTGCCTAAGACGGCCACAGGCATACACGGTTACAGTTTAATGTTAACTTCCGTTCATTCCAATAACGTTTACGGTGGAGAGTTATATGTAACGGTGCCATCAGATATATCGGAGCGGCCGGGGTGCTCAAAAATAGCCGAACACGCACTCTAACGCCATGACAATAGAGGCGTGTTCAGATATATTTGAGCACCTTGGCTGCGCCGATCCATCTGATGGCGACTGTAACAGGTGTAACGGGCAAAGGGTTAATCGATCCAAACTGATACGAGGGCGTTTTCTAACAAAAATACTGAAAATCTGATTCTTAATAATCTGGACATTTTGGGCTCATTCTACTCAGAATTGATAGCATTCTCCATCCTACCACTAAAAAATATGTCCCAAAATGTCAGTTCCATTACGTCACGTTTTAGTGTGATTTTTCTTTTACTTGTATGTGCGTGACGTAGTGGACTACAATTTTCATACATTGGGACTTTTTTGCATCAGTATTGAATATGCTAGTGATTCTGAGTTAAAAGAAGCCAAAAACACCAGGATCTCTGAGAATCAGTTCTACAATATTGTGTTTTTAGGAAAAGCTCACGAAAATTATAATTTATAACTAAACCCGCACAGACTTTTGGCCGACTCGCTTCATTCATCTAGCTGTTATAATCATGTTTATATGAAGCCATTGTAATATAGTTCTATTTATTATTTACGAACCAAATATGCATTGACTTATTTTTAACTTTGTAACAAGTTACTAGGTATGTGTTTGTGCTATTTGTTATAATATATCTATATTGTGCAACTCACAAAGGAATACAGTAATAAGTAAAAGAGGAAATTCATTTTCTCGTGCATTTTTTTTTTCATATATGAGTAAGGAGTTGACTTATATCAAAAGAGTGATCATTGTCAGATTTCCTGGGTTAACCCTTTTCCAGGCCGCACCAATCTACACGGTTTTCCCAAAAAATCCAAATATATTCCAATTAACCCAGTTTTGACGATTCATTTGAAGAAAACTAACATTTCCTGAAAGTGTAATCCAATTTGAACATTAAATCGGAATGCTAAAGTTGAAATTCTAATGGCGCGTATGTGGTCGATAAATCGTACTATGCAGGCATAGTTCCAGGGAAAAGGGTTAAGACCTGGTTGAAAAACCATATGTCATACCTGACGATTACTCTTCTACGGTTTTATAATATTGATCAACTACTACACTAAAGTAAGAACAAGCTAAGTTGGCAACGGATTTTGATCCAGTCTGTGAAAATGTTAAGTAAACGTCTTAAATCTAAAATAACACTTGCACTCTCTGAGCTATCAAAACAGCTGCCAACTTATCTTGGTCTGACTCTAACAAATTCCGTAAGTAAAAGTAAAAAATATTAAATTAAGAATCACATGAACCAACCGCCATAAAACCGGTCCCATACTAATGAAGTACGCTCTCCTTTTTAAACGACATGCTTTAAATTCATGAAAGGCATGAATATTACATTTACGTTATTATATTTACGTTACACATATGTCTGATACTAGTGTTAATTGCTAAAAATGGTGAAACAGACAATAGGGTAATGACTACTAGTCAAATCAGTTTCTTTTTCGACGTGTCAAATGGATTTGCCACTATGGAATTAACATGAAGTCCTAGCAAATGACGTCACCCTTCATAGTTCTATACACTTTATAAAATAGAAATTGTGTCTAAAAACACTTCTGTCTACGTTTTTCTATTAAAGTTCTAGTGATTTATTTTATACATGGTGTGAAATAATTTATATTAAATACAGTCAACACCCCTATAGAGATGTTCTAGGTACGAAAACTAGTAGTAGTACTAGCTTTGAACATGCTCTTCAAAAATCTAAATCCACAGCACAGGCTTCGTCAAAAGCGTAGGTACTAAACGGAATCCGCAACAAACTTCGTCCAATCTACATCAGTGATAATCCGCCACAGGCTCCATCAAAAATGTGCAAGATAAAATCCGGAATAAGCGTTGTCCAAAAATCTAACAATACCTACGCCTTCACGTTAGTCCCCGTTCCGTTCCAAAAATACTGGCCACTTTACCGATCTGTACTGCCAGTGATATTTGCTGGACCAGGTATGAAACCAGACGTAGATGTATGTTACATGTTCATGTCAGATTTCATTTTATTTCCGAATGTTTTATATGAGAGCGTAACTTCTAATCTATGGCGTCGGCTAGGTTTGTGTGAAAATTAATTGGAAACAAAACCAAATCTAAGAAGGACCAATACGAGTATCATGTTCACATGGGCTATTGATCAATTAATATTTGTTGAAGGCTCAAACCAGTAGCTTGTTACTTAGAGGGAATCATGCCATAGTTTATGCCTTAACTAATAGATATAACGTAATAGACTAATCTGGTTGACTACACGGCACCCATGTTTCAGAATTTTCTTTAGTTTTAATTAACAATTTACTTCAATCGTCGGGCTATAACGCAAACACACGTAGTTTTCGTGCTTAATTTAACTAAGTGTGCTATTTTTAGTAAATGTATACAGCACTGGTTGCTTGCTACTCTAACTTATAGCTGCGTCTCTTATCCGACGATTGAGGAAAATGTAGAGCCTATCATTAGTTGCGTGCTTGGCGTGCCAAAGGTGACAAATAAGTATCTGTTTCGATTCACTGTTAGACGCCAAAATGATATAAGGTAATTACGGGTAAGTGTAACTAAGGTGTGTGTGTGTGTAACTGGCCTTCACATTAGGGCCGGTTTACACATTGATTAGTGTCGAATAAATGAACTTGCAATAAACACTAATGGATGTGGAAACTGGCCCTAATGTGAAGACCAGTTCTATACTAACCTCGTAGCTACACTTAGCCGTATTGACCTTACTTGAATAGTCTATTTTGAGTGATAAGAGTATAAAAATGTGTTTTCAACCTTATCAAAAGTATGACCCTATAAAAACATTGTTATATATTTTTGAGACGTTGATTGAGACATTTCTATACTTGTTTATAGATAATATGTATCATCAAAATCATGATAAAATATAACATTAACAAGACGATTTGTATAAATGAAAGTGTGTAGGTAGTTTATGAATGTAAAGATTGAGTGAGCACCTCTTTTAAATTATTTATTTTATATTTTTTAATCCAACGTGAATGTCTATATTTGAAATTAACCGAATATAATTAATTATACACCTTACGATTATGGAACTGGTATGTTAAATTGATTGCATTCGTTTTTATTTATTGCCTTATGAATCTAGTGATGTGCCGTGGGAATTTTCTTGGAACAAGGAATATTCCCTTGTGGAAAATTCCTGGGAAATCTCCCCTGTTCCCGGGAACGTTCCCTAAACAGGAGAATCTTGAAAGATTAAGTGAATTACAACTTTAATTAAAGCTAGTTATTTACAAGTAATTGCGTAAACTAGTAATATAAAGCGTAAACTGTAAATGGCTTCCCAACCAAAATTATTTGAAAAGTGGGTTTGCTTAAAACAGTCGCCACTTTGGATTTTTTTTTAAATGCGGCATTACTTTAAGCCCATGAAGTGCCTGGATCCGAAATCTCAACGAAATCAGAGATTATTTAAAAATCTACTCCATTGAAATACAAAAAAAAATTCTTTGATATTGGCAAAAAATGGCCACATTTTTTTATTGGATGTTTCAAAGATAAAGATAATTTATTATTCAAGTAGGCATATTACAATGCGCTTATGCACGTCAAATAAAGCTACATTTTGATAATGCGATGCAAAAGGTTTCATAAAAACCCGTCCAAAATATGAAAATACTCTTATGTTTATAGAGTTTCTTGGTAAAAATCTTACGGAACTCCACTATTCTTACTCCACTTAGGGAATTTTCCTGAGAACGGCACATCACTACTTATGAATTAGTAATGTTTATTTTTATGTACATGTTTAGGATACAAGTTTATGAAAGATGCAAGTGACTTTTGGGGAAAACCTTCGATTTTATTTATTCCTCATCTAACTAAGGATGGTATTCCACCTGTCCAACTTCTTTGTCCAATGTGCATTGCGTCTCACTCTATCATCAAGCAAAATGTGAGATGCAAATACACATTGGACCAAGAAATTGGACAAGTGGAACCTAAGGTAAAACCAAATATACAAACAAGTTTCCAAAAAGACCCGCATATATATGAATGTTAAAGTTCAATATAACTCGCATCGCAAGTACAAATGGTTATAGGCGTAGATTTTTTACATGTGTAGTACAGTAGGTGCCTAAAATTTGATCATTATATTTAGATAGATTTAACAAATTTTGGGACGCGCATCAACACATCACACTGCGAAATATGAAGGCAGAAAACATTGTTCTGAACTGGTGCAAAATACGGAAACGTAACTATAGGTAAAATACACGAATACAAGGGGACTGAATGATGTTCCTCATAAGGACATTGAGAAATGAACTCTAGCCATCTCTTCATGCTTTAAAATATGAAAGTGAGATGGGCAGGTACATGTACAGTAAACTGCCATTTAGGTCTAAACTTATAAGAATATGCTGCCCTTATTACAGCTAGCATTAACTAACAATATCAACTGTTTTATAGTGCTTTCACGTGTAATTGACATGACCATAAGTTAAATGATGGCCTAAACAACTGTGCCAGAAATCGTTTATTATCGTATTAGCTAAGGACACAAATACTACATATCCATACAAAAAAAGTGCGTTGCTTTACTACATTTTACATGACACATGTAACACAGCCACATTTAGGAAATAACTTTTGTCTCATTGTTAAAGTTCAAGTTTCCATGTGGACTACAACCGACAAAGAACCAGTGGGTTCGTTATCAAAGGAGGAGAAGGGCTGCGTCATATTGCTGTTATTAGAGTCTAAGCGGAATGAGAAGAGTCGTGAAATGTAAGGGAACCCATACATTCTACTACTCTTTTCTTTCCGCACAGACTGTACTACATATAATAAGTATTTGTTCTTTTCACATCTTTGATTCCACAATTTGAGTTTATTGATGTCAGTCTTTGTACGTACAAAGAGACAAAATATAACAGTAACATTGATTTTTAGAGAAGTCAGAAGTATGGCGCATTGTTCTCAAAATAAACTATTGAAATAAATACATAGTCAGGCTTTGTATACAGTAATACCGCGCTTTACGCAAAGTAAAGGTTCCGCAAAAAAATCGCGTTAAGTGAAAGTCGCGTATATCGTGGCGTTAAGTGAAAGTCGCGTATCGACGCTTAAGAATCAATACTGTCTAACTAAATTTTTTACCTTTTAATGCAGTTATGTTCGTTATCTTTTTCTGCATCTAACTGCATTAAAAGGTAAAAAACGTAAAAAATGTTAGTTAGTATTGATTCTTAAGCGTCGGTATGTCGTGGTTGGCGGGGAATCCCCTAGTCTTCAATTTTTCAATCATAATGGTCAGAGAAAGCGGAGATTTGCGCAACCAAAGACAAGCATATTTTTAAGTATACTCAAACACATCCAACTTGCGACATTCAAATTTTCTATGGGAAATCAACCCCTCCGCTCCTATATTTTTTAAATTTGCCGCCTTTTCTACTGCCAAAGTGGCTGTGCCAGAGTATACATAAGCAATCCGGGTTATGTGAGGCAACTGCGCCAATTTTGTAATTCGCGTTAAAGCGAAACCGTGCAAAACGGGGTCGCGTGAATGGGGGTATTACTGTATATTAACCTTACTATGTATTTATTTCAATAGTTTATTTTGAGAACAATGCGCCATACTTCTGACTTCTCTAATCAATGTTATTGCTATTTTGTGTGTTTGAAATTTCTTGTTTTGTATGTATGAACTCCCCAAAAGTCGCTTGCCAGTATGTTCGTGGGTGTTGCACGTATGGAGACACTTAGACAATTATTTGCCACGCTGTTCGATAAATTGATAAATTTTGTATAAATATTTATAACGATAATGTAACTGTTGAGTAAATGTAACAGAAGATATAAGGGTGCTTATGATTATCGTTATAATACAAAGTTGTGCATATAGCAATGTGTTTTATTTGAGTTTACCTACAGGATACCAATAAGATATTCACCAGGATTTTTATTTCACAACAATGTCTGTGTATGAATTACTATTATATGGTAAGTATTACAAATTCAGAGGTTTCGCCTCACAATAAGGTTCACTTCTTCCGCAAAATACCGTAAAACTAATCGTAATACCCTGAACCATTTTTAGGGTTCCGTATCCCAAAGGGTAAAACCTCATGCACCGTGATAGCTAGACCATCTTTCTCACAAAATACTATACAATGATTTGGTCTTCTTGCTTTTCCAAAAAATAAGCCTAAATCCCGCCTAGGTTCCTACCATTACCCCGCTCTCGTCTATATAGTATAGTCAGTGCGGGACAAGTCGCGTTGAAAGACGGACCTGTGCTTCGTTGCGCGCGCGAGCAAGCGAAATTCTATTTCGAACAGCTAGCTCTGGGCGTTCGATCTTTTGCAGCGGGTGGTGCGGTGAGGGATATAAGCTCCGCCCACACGCGCGACGTCGTTGGCGTCGGGTGCAACCTTAAACACATGAACGGAATATAGAATCCTTCAGACTCAGAGATTACTCTCAAAAGGCCTCAACCTAAGAATAATAAAGCCTAAAGGCGTGTCTTAGCCACCATGATAAAGCCATTCGCTTGCAGCGCGAGCTACACGATAGTGTAGGCGATATCACGTTTTCCGCTTTGTAGCCAAAAGCGCCTACGAACAGAGAACCTGATTGCAGTGAATGTGTTAAAATACTATTCCTATGAGTAAATTGCTTAATATCTAGATATGTATGTATAACTTGATAGCATCTAAACGCTTCTCACTGCACCCACCGTGACATGATTCCGTTTGGCCATATGGTTGATGGCTGGTAGAGAATGCCATGCCATGAGGCATTAAGTTTGCAATTTGTAATAATTTAAATAAATCAGACACTATACTTGACGCGGTCAATGATGATCGATATGACAATTTCTCATCATACGGATCACTGGCAGTTCGTAATACACAGCAATATCGATGACCGTTCTCGCTTAGTGGGTACATACCCTCCCTATGAAGCCGATGGTTCTTGGGTCAAATCCCGGTAAGAGCATTTATTTGTATGATGAGCACGGATATTTGTTTCTGGGTCTTGGGTGTTTTCTGTAAGTATTTATATATTTTATATATATATATATATATCGTTGTCTAAGTTCCCACAACACAAGCCTTCTTGAGCTTACTGTGGGGCTATCAATTTGTGTAATAATGTCCTATAATATTTATTTATTTATTGACGTGACAACGTCTTATAATTCGATGGAGCCGGCTGCACGCACGAAAAAACATGACGCATGCGGCGTTACCTCGTTCTGAGGCGTTCCATCTCTCTATATACATAAAAAATATCTATCAAACAAATAAATTAAAATTTTCTTTTGAAAAATGAAACCATTCCATCATTATTTTCTTATGACGTTGTCACGTTCAACTATCGTCAGTTAACCGACTTTACAGACAACCGTTCCTTTTATAATAATAACGAAATATATGTGGAAATACTAGTAGATAGTTTTGCTGTACTTTTTAATACGTCTGCTTTTGGAACTATATTTTCAGGTTTTATTATTTGAAGTCCTCACTTGAAGATGGGTCACCTAAAATAAATCTATTTGCGATACAAAAATAAGAAGTCACATTTTGTTCAAAACTATTTAATCGTTATTTCATTATTCTTACAATATAACATAAATACAGTGTAAACAGTATATATCCTTTTATACACATAATTTAATAAATAATTACAATAATAAAATTTCATCACATTTATACTTTATTAGGTATTGAGGGACCGAATTATTCTTACGTTACATTTTATACATATATTAAATTATACATATACTGTATTTGTTGAATAATCTCTTAGAGGCGATGATAATAATGACTTATAGTCTCCATAGACAATTTGCGTTCCTATAATATTATCTAAATGACTTTATGGAGTTTTCAAAGTTCCATATATTTTGTTCAACGGTAGGACCTCGCATACATTACGCCATCATAAGGATCATTAGACCTCGTTAAAGTAATAGCACGAAGAATTTCGTACGTTGCCCGCCATATGCGTGTGCGACAGAGATAGGGAATTGCGGGTAAATGTACGAAATTATTCGCGCTTAGCGTCCTTACTTAGAAGGTCGTCATATTTATTCTAGTCGAGATACTCTATTTTAGGAAGACGACTTTTTATGGAGACTAGCAGTCTTTATTACATAAAAGTCACAAGTCTTAAATATAGTTCGTTTCGTTCATGATGACGTTCATGATTTGTCAAATCTAACCTTTAATAATATGACAATACGAGTGAAGACGCGCGTCTTCGTGAATGACACGATCTATAAATACAATAAGTTTACAAATGACTTCCATCAAAACTATTGATGTTAAGCTATATAAATAAATAGGATAAAGGAAATACAATTCTTTTAATTAAAATGACTGCTATTATTAGGCATTATCATTTATCTATCTCTGTTCAACACTTTGAACTGAAAGAGCTGAATAACAAATTTGCCCAATAAATTAGATCGTTGATATAATTCTAAAAAAAACTTTTATATTGCAACTCACCTACCAGAGTCCGCAGCAAGCTCGGCCGAATTACACCTTCCCAAACAGAGCTTCGTTCTTATTTTAAAACGACGTGTAGGATTGTAATGAAACTTTGCACATACAATGACACGACATAGGGCTGAAATTCATATAGCGCTAGCTTATAAAACAAACGAACTAGGGCATAACCAAGTTTTATATAAAAAAAAAAATTATGTATTTGAAGCTGTATAAAAAGGGATAGATATATCCTATTGTAAGTACAAAGTTTCAGAGCAATCTAGTCGTTTTTTAGGGTTCCGTACCCAAAGGGTCAAACGGGACCCTATTACTGAGACTCCGCTGTCCGTCCGTCCGTCTGTCACCAGGCTGTATCTCATGAACTGTGATAGCCAGTTGAAATTTCTACAGATTATGTATTTCTGTTGCCGCTATAACAACAAATACTAAAAACAGAATAAAATAAATATTAATTTCCAATCTCGAAGTTCTCATCCAATCACCGAAGTTAAGCAACGTCGGGCGGGGTTAGTACTTGGATGGGTGACCGTTTTTATAGATAATGGAACGGAACCCTTCCTGTGCGAGTCCGACTCGCACTTGGCCGGTTTTTTATAAATGAGAGCGTAACTACGTTTGTATGGAGAACCCGAGCTTGCTGCGGACTTTTAAAGGATTTTTTTCTTCTGAATATCGAAAATTAGGGAGAAATAAAAAAGTACGTCCATAATTCTGTATCAAATCTGTAAATGAAAAGATTTCATATTCTTATTTCTATTTAACGAATAACTAGCCGACTGACCCGTATTAGGCCCAGAGTAAGGCCTCACCGAGCAGACGATTTGTTGTCTATCTTTTGAACGCCATTGTCACCTATAGTGGTAATTAAATATATCCACATCGCCTGCAGACAAAAGGTTGTATATCGGCAAAGAGAATTTGAAATAGAGGTGTATTGTCAAAGAAAACTGGCGCCATCTTACCGGGCACTACCTAAAGGTTATGGCGCCATCGCTCGAAACGATGCTGCTATACATTTGGGCTTTGATCTATTCCATTAGATGGCGGCACTTTTTGAAATTTAACAAATTGAACACATATCAGTGAAAGAATAAGGATCAAAGTCAAATGGCGTTCTAAAAGTTTTAATTATGTGTCGAAAGATGGCAGTAAATTTACGTCGCTTGAAAATCTTTGACAATACACCTCTATTTCAATTTCTCTTTGATATCGGTAGTGAAGCAGTAGGTATACAACCTTCAGCGTCCCACCCCCACCCACGATGTCATCCACGATGTCATCGAGAGTTGTCCAATCTAACCTGTAATAACGTGACAATAGGAGTCAAGGCGTCATCGTGAATGACACGATCCATATCTTTAATGGGATCCATATCTTTTATTTTCATGAACTCTCGATAGAAACATGATAGCAATTGAGTTATAATAACGAAATGCGGTAAGTTTTAAGTATGTACTTACACTATAATTTATCTGGAGAAAGTCGATAATCGATTGCATTTGATATCACTTTATTTAGATACAAGCATTTACATAATTGAGAACAAGTATTTAACAAGCTATAATAGATCATATGCAGTCGAAAATAAAGTCCAATTTCGTACATCTTTGGGCCACGAATTATTTAAGACAATCTCATAATTTTAAAATAAAATTCAATTTTATAACATTTTTTTACATTTATACAGCTCTTATATAAATTACGTTACACTTTTATAAAGTATACTTGATTATAACAAAGTTTTGGACATTTTACTAAAACAATATTTGTAAAGATGACAATATATCTTTTTCTAACACTATTGAGTTAGAGAAAGAAAACTTAAATATATTGTCATTATAACTGAAGCGTGGTATGTTAGGGACGTTACAAATTGAAACCATCCCACTTATACACCGTGGGCTGGTAAAACCCGACAGATTTCAAAGGTGTATTCTTGACCGCATTTAGAGACTAAAATGTCGTTGAACAGTTTTCTGATATCGGTCTTGTTTCAGAGGCAATGACAATTCTTGTGAAAAATTGTTTCTTTAATAACTTAGTGTAAAACGCCTTTTTGGTTGCATCGCTGCCGGTATGTGACATGGTTTAGACATTTCAGTTTTTGGGAAACTCGCAATAATTTGTATCTGTAAACAAAAAATACTTACTTTACTTATTCGTTGTAATTTTTTTTTCGCCAAGATGTAACGTGCCGAGTGCAGAAATGTAAAAAAATGTTTTTCTGGGTTTGACCAAAACTCACATTTTTTGCTCTTTATGACCTCAGTAATGCGGGGTTGAAATCTGTCGGGTTTTACCAGCCCACGGCGTATAAATACATATTGAACACACCATATTGCATTTCATTGTTTTAATTTTTCATTTTACTTGACATAGAACAGTATAAAATAAGCGTAAGCTTTGAAAACATTCAAATGAAATTTACCGCGTGTTTATCATAAAAAACCTATTTTCCCTGCCCTTCAAGCCTAGATTTTTCTGAACAGGAATTAACAAGGGACCCCTGTTTATTGACATTTCTATCCAATGTTGACCAGCAACTTCAAGCTATTTTTACCCACGTAGTCGCTATTAGGGCGTCCGCGGGTGCCCGGAGCGGGAACACGCGCGCGTCTGCGCCAGTGAGCGGTTGCGCATACTATTTTTCATTAACCCGGGTGAGCACCCGCTCCGTGCAACCGCGCCAGCTAGCGGACGTCCTTAGATATATCACTTCGGCCAAATTTCTCAAAAATATCTGTACAAACGGTCTAACATCTTGACTATAGAGGGGTGTCCAAATATTTGTGAGAACCTTGGCTGCTGTTATATAACTGCAGACGACTTTACCTTACAACCATAAGTATCCATTGCCTATGGTTCGACATAACTAACCAGTCTTTCCTATTTCTATCATCATTGAACAGCTTACCTTGCCCGAGTCACTCTTTTTTTTTCTAGTCAGCTGACATCACAGCTGCTTATTCTGCCTCAAATTTCTTATTAACATGAAGGTAACTGCTAACAAATGTGTCACGTTTCTCGGATGGATCCGAGAAAGTCTGATCCCACGATAATCCAGGGAGTATTCTATAAAGGTCCCAGGAAGGCCTTAGGACTGCCCGCAAATTGTCCCAGGAAGGTCCTACGTCGGAAGGTATTGGGCCGATATTGCCGCTATCGGTCCAAAATCTTCCAAACAACGGTCCCGTGCAAGTTTCAGTATGGTCCCGGGAAGTTCCCAGAGAGGCCCCAATATCCTGGCAAGGTTCCAAACCGGGAAAATTACAAAACTTTCTAGGGATGGTTCACAAATGATTCCGGAAAAGTGTCCTAATATAATCCTAGGAAGGTCTCAGGACTGTTCCGAAATGGTCCCAGCAGGGTCACAGTATCTCGCCCGCGAGATAGACTACCCGTTTTTTTCTCACTGTATTAATTAGAACGGGACGGGTAGTTCTCGCGGGCGAGATGCTGTCGCGCCACCCCGCTAGGCGTACAGGACGGGCTAGGGAAGGTTCTATTTCCTTCTACTCATCTGGTGTTTGAGCTGGTCGAGCTGGTCGTGCTGGCGCGCCAGCTGCTCGTTGAGGCCGGCCACGTGCTCCGTCAGCACCGACATCTGCTCCTCGTAGTTGTGGGACGTAGAATGTAGTTCTTCCTCCTGAGGGACCAAGTATTTTAATGTTAAACGAGGCCAGCAGAGAGGTAATTATGACAGTGTATGTATATATTAAATAACAAAAATAATAACAAAACGCGCGAGTTTGTTTCATTGCGGTATTTGCTTTAAGGTTTTAAATAATTGTGCCTCAATAGCCGGCCATGTAAAGATATTGGCATGCAAATTCTGTTACCGTCTAAATGAGCATTTTGTATCTTGGACAGTAATATTTAATTTTTAAAGGCTTGGTGAGTTGTCATTCCAACAGGGCAATGAGAACTAATGTAATAGGGTGTTATGGCGTACAAGAAAGTAACATCACAAGTAAAGTTTATATTTTAATGATGTTGGCGTGTGTGTGATGTTATTGAATAAGGCAAATGCCACAAGATCAACGATATCAATGACTTTCACGTCAACAGTTTTTTCCTGGTATAAATAAATAAATAAATATTATAGGACATTATTACACAAATTGACTAAGTCCCACAGTAAGCTCAATAAGGCTTGTATTGAGGGTACTTAGACAACGATATATATAATATATATAAATATTTATAAATACTTAAATACATAGAAAACACCCATGACTCAGGAACAAATATCCATGCTCATCACACGAATAAATGCCCTTACCAGGATTTGAACCTAGGACCATCGGCTTCATAGGCAGGGTCACTACCCACTAGGCCAGACTGGTCGTCAAACTAAAACTAACTAAACTTACCAATCTACTGATAGTTTTATGTTTGTCCTCTATGGTTCGCGCATCCGTCTCTCTGTCACGTTCCATCTCCTCGAACCTAGTTCTCAGCATCTCACACTAACAACAAACAATAGTATATTATATTACATATTAAAAAAATAACATTATCAACAATTTAAGTTGCCTCTAACCCAAGGCTATCCAGTCCGAGTCTCGGTTTATATGGAAGAGAATATTTAACTTTAAAATACACGTGTAATAACTAATATCTGGGAGACCGAGCTTTGCTGTAAAGAACTAAGAATAAATGAAAAAAAAAATCTAACCTCTTTCACATAATGTTCAGTCTTACTCTTCAACTGCTCATTTTCAACTTTCAGTTCGCTAATCTTATTCCTAAAGTATGTCGTCATCCTATCCTCCCTTGTCAGTATCTCGTGTCCAAGTAAGAAGGGCACTTCCATACTGCCAAGTAGCCCGGTCACCCTGCCTTCTCCGTCCACTGAGGTCTCCGAGTAAAAGTTGAAGTCTCCGGAGTCATGACCGTCCCCTCTCCGTCTTTGGGACGCTGATACGTGTTTGCTAATTTCTAGTTTTAGGCTTTCATTCTCCATTTGGAGGAGCTCGTATTCCATGCGGAGTTTTTGGTTTTCCTGTTAAAAATTCAAATTATGTTATTAAATTAAATATATATGTGTGTAGTTATACAATATAGTATTTTATACAATCGTAATATATTAGAGAGCTTTTTAGTCGGGTACCGGGTTTAGGCAACGAAGTTTGCTGAGTTGCCTAAGTAAGGTACTAATGTATACAATACACGAGTCATTTAAAATAATACTTTTTTAGAAAGACGCTCACCTGTTCGGTAGCATGCGCCTTCGCGCTGATCTGCTCCACGGCGTTGAGCTCGTCTACGGAGCTTAGCGCGTCTTCGCTACCGATCTACAAAACAATAATGATATTGCCATTAAATTTATTTAAGGTTTATTACTGTTACTTAGAAACAATAAATAAACTTATGACTATATAATAACCAAGCTGCCGCCCCCGGACAGAAAATCTCCGTTACAACTTGGCTGGCTGGACTGTCTCTTCGCCGTGCCACTCACTCCTCCAAAGCAAACTTAGGCCCTGGTCTGCAACAAACGCCGTACGTCGTGACCGGCATGACGCTGTACGCGACGTACGAATGCTTACTATGGAAATGCACTGTAGTGGTCGTGTGAGAGAGACCCCGGACGCCGGACGCGACCTACGGCGTTTGTTGCAGACCAGGACCTAAAGCTCCTGATTGCTGTGCTGCAGCTTGGCAACTTAAGGCTTGTTCTGGCTCTGGCTCATGTGTCGCTAGTAAATCAAATATGTATAAAAGAATTACCAAGCTGCCACCCTCGGACAGAAAGTCTCCGCTACAGCTTGGCTGGCTGGGCTGTCACTTGGGCGTGCCGCTCGTCTCTGCGCCTCCTCCAAAGCAAACTGGAGCTCCTAATTCCTGTGCTGCAGCTTGGCCACTTCACACTTGTACTGGCTCTCGCTCAGGTGCCACTAGTAAATCAAATATGTATAAAAGAATTACCAAGCTGCCACCCTCCGACAGAAAGTCTCCATTACAGCTTGGCTGGCTGGGCTGTCTGTTGGGCGTGCCGCTCGTTCTCTGCGCCTCTTCCAAAGCAAACTGGAGCTCCTGATTCTTGTGCCGCAGCTTGGCTACTTCACACTTGTACCGGCTGTCACTCTCGCTCAGGTGCCGCTGGTAGTCATCCAGAGCCGCTTTGAGCTGGGACAGCTCGAATACTTTGTCTGAGAGCTGGAAATTTTAAATAATAATAATGACATTTGCATATGTCTATAATAAGAGTACAGTAATTTTTATTGTATGTTATGGTATAGTCAGCAAATGAGCCGTCGAGCGGCCTGATGGGATGCAGTCATCGTCGCCCATGGACATAAATAAATAAATAAATATTATAGGACATTTTTACACAAATTGACTAAGTCCCACAGTAAGCTCAATAAGGCTTGTGTTGAGGGTACTTAGACAACGATATATATAATATATAAATATTTATAAATACTTAAATACATAGAAAACGCCCATGACTCAGGAACAAATATCCATGCTCATCACACGAATAAATGCCCTTACCAGGATTTGAACCCGGGACCATCAGCTTCGTAGGCAGGGTCACTACCCACTAGGCCAAACCGGTCGTCAACAACATCGTAGGAGCCACTTAAGCGTTGCCGACCCTTGAGAACCCTAAATACTCGCTTCTTGAAGAACCCCATGTCATAGCGCAAAGGAAATACCTCAGGAGGCAACTCATTCCATATTCTGCCCGTTCTAGGAATAAACGAGCGAGATGCCTGCTTATTCTTGGTGTGCCAGATAATGCTTATAAACTAAAGTAAGGACGCTAAGTTCGCTAATTTCATACACTGCCCTGCCTGGTCCTATCTCTATCGTACACACACAATTATATTGCTCCCGCAGATGATGCCGGCAGTCAATGCGACAGTAGGACAGCAATATAATTATGTGCGTGCGACAGAAATAGGAAATGGCGGGTCAATGTACGAAATTCTTTGTACTTAGCGTCCTTATTTTAATGGAACAACGCACACGCAGTTATTGTGTTCGTATCGAGCAAACTATGGATATACCTGGGTGCGTAGCCAAAACGTTAACGCTTCGTAGCAAACAAAACGCAACTGTCACTGTCGCACTTATATGGAAGAGTAATAGAGAGATGACTACACTACGCTACGGAGCGTTAACGATTGGCACGTTGGCTATACACCCTGGTTTTCAACATAATATCGTAATGCCACAATCCTCCTATGATACAGGAGGCAAACGAGCAGACGGATCACCTGATGGTAAGCGATTACCGCCGCCCATGGACGCCTGCAACACCAAAGGGGTTGTAAGTACGTTGCCGACCTTTATTTAAGATAGGAGGCAAACCTTAGCTATTCAGTGATACTTGGTTATTCAGTGATAGTCAGTTTTATTGCCTTTTAGCCGAGTTGCCCTGTAATTTTTATTGCTTAAAACGATGTCTAAGAAATAGCACGAATATGACTAATGTGGTGTAATATGGATCCAAGTCATAAAATTACCAGGTAACTTGGCTAAAAGACAATAAAAGTGACTGTCACCGAATAACTATGTATCACCAAATAGCCAAGGTTTGTCCTACGATCTTTTATTGTAGGTCGTATCGGTCCAGAAATACCGCAGGCGACAGTTCATTCCACAGTTTAGCTGTGTGATGCAGGAAGTTTCTGGAGAAACGCACAGTTGGGGACTGCCAACCATCTAAGTGGTGAGGATGGAAATGTTGTCGCGTAGGGTGATGATGTAAAGAAGCGGTAGGGATTAATCCGAACAATTCCTCGGAGTACTCTCCTTTATACATGCAATAGAAAATGCAGAGCGAGGCCACATCTCTACGCAGCACCAAGGAGTCAAGCCTATCCGAAATACTTTAGTAATCAGAGATTACTAATCACTATCAGAAGCAAAAAAAAATAGATAAGTGGGACATATGTAAATATGTACTTAGTTAGCATTATGTAAGGTCACTAAAAGTAACCCCATGCACTTTTGAAACTTTTTGGAGTGAGAATTAAACCTTGTTCAGTGTACATAAGACAAAACCCTCATCCTTATTTGACAGGAAAACATAAAATAAATAAAAATTTATATAAAATTGTCACTTCCACCAAAAATATAAACTCTTATGAAGCTTATCTCATAATTTACGAAGGGCAATCAAAACTTAAATTATATTTACATAAGTGATAATGTGGAGTGATTCACTACATAAATTTATAACATTAAAGATAAGCAGCATATGGTATTCAAAACCATTCAACCTCGAAAAGTTCAACCATTTTCCTGTTTCATTAGCCGGGTCCTCACAGAGCGAGCATACGCGCGGGGCAATTTCCTCACGCACAAACCAGCCAGGGTAGGCGGTGCGTGCGTTTTCCTCCCCCAAGCACGCTACCTCGGCCAAGGCACGTCTACACTAGCTGGTTTGTGCGTGAGGAAATTGCCTTGCACATACATGCTTGCTCGCTCTGTGTGGACCTGCCTATTCTGTTATGACTTTTTTTTTTATATATTGATGAAATTGTGTAAGGACAAGACAGTGTCAAACCAAGAGGTGAATAAACTTGGATTCAGTTAGTAAAGCCAGGAGGTTCAGCAACTGTTTTGCCAAAAGGGAACTCTTATTCAAATAAATGAGTTTCCTTCTACCTGTGAAGCATACTGCGCATTCTCCATGATCTTCTTTTGGAGCTCTTCCTGGAGTAGACCGGTGTCCAGCGCTGGGGCACTGCCCGTAGCAGCAGGCTTGTCATCTTTACTTTTTGCCTTCTTTGTAGACTTTGTCTATAAATACCAACAATCTGAATATTTCTGTATAGCATTTAGAGACATTTTGCATGTACTGCAATTTTTTTGACACATGTTAATTGAAAATTACTACAAATAGTATGAACTGCTTTAACCAATGCATTTTAAAAACAATTACTCGTAATAGGAAGATCTGATGTGCTTGCATTAACACTTATAGTCTGCTACATTTGTTTGTATGCTTGGTTGCATTAACTTAATTGATTATTTAAATTTGATTAACAAGTTTGGCCTTGAATTAATATTTTGCCAACAAACCTGTAACAGCTCGAGTTCATCTTGCAACACAGACACGCGCCGCGTTAGCTGCTGATTCCTAAACGTGAGCGAATCTATCTCCAACTCCCCTTTCCTCAGCACTTTCTCCTTCTCCTTCAAACTCTCTCTCAACTCGTTAGACTTCGCTTGCTCATCTAGCACACCCTTCTTTAACACTTTAACGTGAACTCGCAACTGTAACGGAAACAACAGATTTACAAATTGCCGACTACAGTGCCTCGCACGAAAGAAACATCTGTACCTTCGAATATTCCGATGCCAACTTTTGGTATTTAGCCTGGATGTCACCCGTAGGTAACCCCTCCATAGCTGTATTTCACGTAGATGCAGACATTACTATTTAACGAATAATTAAACAGCGTAGTTGCTTAACAAAATGTTGTTAAAACACCCACTTTCTTGTGAAAGAAATGACAAGACACAACATACGCAAATTTGACATATCGGAGTAGCGAGTATTAATGATCGTTTTGTGAAATCGATTCTTTTGATGTCATGAGTCTCATGAAGTTAAATTGTAAAAAGCGGCGGAGTAAATAAAGAAATTCTGCTTTGTTGTTATAAATTCAATTACAAAATTTACTTTAGCCAATGCAATAATCACGGAATTAAACAATGTACCTAATGTTAATTTCATAGCCGACTATCGAATACATTTTAGTTTTTTCTTTTCCTTTTGATATTGTACAACACTAATGTGACATTTTAGAGGTATTTTCATGATATGGTTAAATAATACCATGTGTAAATATAACTATGTAAACAAAAAATACGCAAATGGGCATTTGCTTCGGCAAGAGACTAATTTTATTGGCTATACACATAACACACAATATATAATAAAAAAATAATGTGACTGATAATTAAATTTAAATTACAAACGGTCGATTAAAACCGGGGGAAATTGTAAATTTCACAAACGGCCCACATTTTATTTTTTATAATGACAACACTGCGTCTGTTGATGTGTCGTGACTGTCTCATTGGAAATATCAATATTTAGTATTTTATGAAAGAAAAACAATAATTTCGGAACAATTTTTGATAATTATATACTCCTAAATATACAGCATCTTTCAATGTAAAAGTCATGGACGACAGGTCAGTCATTATCGAATGAGCTACATTGCAACAGGTACTACTAAGTCAGGAACAATGCAAATTATGACTAAACTACTTGTTATTCCACAGAACCATGGATTGCAGCAGTTCCAGTAACACCGACGGCGAGCACGAGCACCCTCGTACAATTATACACATCGACATCGACTGTTTTTACGCTCAAGTAGAGATGCTGCGCTGTCCGGAACTGCGGTCGGTCCCGCTCGGGGTGCAGCAGAAGAACTTCGTGATCACGAGCAATTACGAGGCGCGACGCTCCGGCGTGCACAAGTGCATGCTCATCAACGAGGCGCTCAAGGTGTGCCCCGACATTAAATTGGTCAACGGAGAAGATCTCACGAATTACAGGGCAGCTTCTAACAAAATATTCGAACTGTTGTCCAGTTGGAAATGTCCCGTCGAAAAGTTGGGCATGGACGAAAACTTTATAGATGTCACAAAGTTAGTGCAAGAGAGGTTAAAAAGTTCAGATGTAAACAATATTACTGTGCCTGGACATGTATACGAGGAGCCGCCGACGGAGTGCGCTTGCGGGTGCCACATGAGACTGAAATTAGCATCACAAATAGCAAATGAAATGAGACAGAGAATATACAATGAATTAGGTTTCACAACTTGTGCTGGTATTGCACATAACAAACTGTTGGCAAAGTTAATCTGTCCACTTCACAAGCCTAATGACCAGACAACCATGTTCCCAGAACATGCAGAGGGCTTCATGTCCTCATTGCCTAGTGTACGCTCCATTCCAAGCATTGGTTCAAAGACTTCAGAGGCACTTGTGACACAGAAAATTATTACAGTGGCAGATTTACAGGGAGTACCTTTAGACTTTCTAAAGAAGCATTTTAACAGTGACATGGCTGTCAGATTGAAGAGCCTAAGTTTAGGGAATGACAATACTCCAGTGAAGCAGTCCGGAAAGCCCCAGAGCATAGGGTTGGAGGATAGTTTCAAGACTGTTAGTGTTAAGAGTGAGGTGGAGGAAAAATTTTCTGCTCTGCTTCAGAGACTCCTGGTGCTAGTTAGGGAGGATGGACGCATTCCTGTCTCACTCCGAGTCACTCTACGGAAAAAGGATGCCAAGAGACTTAGCAGTCACCGGGAATCCCGCCAGTGTCAGATCTCACCATCCATCTTCACAATATCCAATGGCACATTATCCGTCACTCCAGCAGGGCAGCAGAAACTTTTAAGTATCATCATGAGATTATTTAACAAACTCATTGACTTGACCAAACCATTCCATTTGACATTAGTAGGGCTGGCGTTTACCAAGTTCCAGGAACGCATGACAGGAAGGAGTTCCATAGTGAACTACCTTATGAATGACATATCCGTCCAGTCTGTACTGAACTTGCAAAATGACTGTGACACCTCGGTCTCATCTATGGATTACTCCGCTCCCTCTCCAAGCAGCAGCACAACAACTGACTTGTCTGACGCAGAAGTAGAACCCTCACCTAAGAAGCCCAAAAAAGTAAATTGGATAGCAAAAAGAAGATGTTTATCTAAAGGTGAGGTAGCATCACCAAGCAAGCTGAAAGTGGGAGAGTTACGACTGAACTCTAAAGAGCTTGAGAAAGTTTCAGAGCTGAGACTAAATTCTCGAGACAGATCTTTAACTCCTAGAGCGAGTCCAGCTAAAGACAACATGTCTGACAACTCGGACACCATGAAAGATGTTGCAGAAGGAGGCTGTGATAACTATCCCAGTGATGTAGACAAGGAGGTGTTCAGCGCGCTGCCATACGAGATGCAGCAGGAGCTGAAGGCCATGTGGAAGAACCCCTCGGGCTCTGGCGTGGCGCGGAGTAGCCCCCGAACAATGAACAAAGCTAAACCGAACTCAATCTTAACATATTTTGTTCCACACAAATAGTATTAGTAAGATTTTATCTTGTTAATAATTTAAGTGATAAGTGAATGGTTTCTATTTTTTCAAATCATACAATTTTATTCTGATCAAATACATGTTTATGTTAAAAGAAATAGTTTTCTTCCTCACTTCTCTGGTTCCAAAATGAAACAGAAGCATAAAGATCAATGTGAAATGTTCAAGGGGTTGAGATAACCCTCAAGGTACACCATAAGACAAGCCACTCATGACATTATCAGATCAGCGCCAGTTTAGAATTCTTATAGTCCATTTTGTACTTATTCATCCCATTCCAAACCTTCTTAAATAAAAATATCTCAGTCTAACATTTCAAATTTTCTTGCTGCTTTTTGGGTTATGAAATGAAAATCTACGGTTAGCGTATAAATGTGCATATCATTTAATATCTATACTTTTTACAGCTTCCGTGACCATAGAGTTAAGTTCTTTATACTTGTGCATGGCGTTGACGTCCACCTGCATTGCCCTCGCTAGGGCACCATAGGACACGACATCTACACTGAGTTGAAGGCGGATTTTCTCCCCATCAGTGGGACCAGAACTATCGCTGCTCTGTTGAGCAGTCTTCTCGCGTATTTGCTTCAGTCTTCTTAGAGACTCTTCTGTTTTCTGAACAGATGTTAGGACATCTTCTACGTACTTGTAATATCTGAAAAAATGTGGTTCATCAATATTTTTTTAGAAATTGCGGGGATCTTTCTCTTTAACTCTCATTAAGACGTAATTAGAGTGACAGAGAAGAATGCCCGCAATTGACGAATTTCGATTTTCATCATTCGTTCCATTTTAAATTGCGATATCTATACAAACATAACATAATAATAATTATTACTGTTCTTAGTTTTAATGACGATCATTATGTGTTATCTACTAGATTATTTAGTTTGACATGTATTCCATTATTTCTTTTTAGTTTCGTTTGTTTCTTAGTTTTTAATTTGACGGTAATTTCGAATTTGTTTTGATTTTGGATAATTATTATTGACGTTTTATAATTAATATATAATATGTTTGCATGCCAAATCATTGAGGATCATAATGTAAATTCATATAGATTAACATAAGAATAATTTTATTTATAGTAGGTACTGTAATTTATCGTTATGAAAATAAATAAATCAAATCATACTAGAAAATGAAAATCATGCTCATGAGAAAAATATATGCTCTTAGGGCCTTCGAATCTGGGGATGCTAGCATTTTACTAATAGCGAATTGATTTGTCAGAACTAGACAGTCTCATAACTCATAACGTACCTAATAAAATGAATCATATGACGTCAATGCTTCCTTATTCTGAGTCATTCATTAACATAGTAATTCTAATCTAACATTTAACGTCTATTCGAGGAAAACCTTCGCAAATAATTGTGGTATTCCCTAGAAACTTTTCAGCGAACCGCACTTATGCTATTATTTATTTAACAAGATGTGCGCACACTCCATGAAGGAAAATCTGGCTTATGACCAATTTCTAAATTGTGGGGGCTACAGTATTAGGCACTGCGAAAAAGGAGTGTAGGTACAGGATTCTAAAGGCTGGGCAACGCACATGTGACAGTCGGCTTTCACAAGATATGTTAGCCGCTTTTCATCTGGCAAACCGTATATTTGTTTGCCACCGACTAGGTATAACATATAAAGTGCCCCCTAATAAAAAATTTGGGCCCGGGTACGTCCTTAAACTACGTCCAAAAGAGAGGTATGGGCATTGTGAATGTCATCTCGCTTTATGTGGTAGGGCACAGCAAGCACTGCGGATGTCATTCCAGATATAGAGCTGAGCCGAACTGGGGAAGTACCTCCACCTTACAGAAAACCGCAGACTAGACCCTACTCATAGTGTTGTGTTCCTGCCGGTGAGTAAGGTTGCCAGAGCTCAACGAGGGGGGGAGGGGGGATGCTAGGGTCGGCAACGCGCATGTAACACCTCTGGAATTGCAGGCGTACATAGGCTACGGAGACTGCTTACCATCAGGCGGGCCCTTCCTGGTGGCGAATACACTAGTCCCAAAACGCACTATTAGTCAATACACTCTAATTTCGAAAGCCCCTCTTCTCATAAGAAACTAGGCCCCAAGACACCATGTTTACAAAAGGGCCCATTCTCGATTTACACCAGAACCATTGCTAACTAGTCCCAAAATACACCTTTCCCAAAATACCCCAAATTGTGTTCACCTGTAGGCGGCAAAATACTTTAATCTCGTAATGCATAGTTCTCAAAACACTAGTCCTTTTTACGGAATGACACAGTAATAATTTACCCATTAGAGTGGAATACTTACGACTCCGTCATAACATTGAAAAGCACCTCGAATATTTCCTGCATAAACGCATTATCTAATCGCTTCCTGCCATTCTCATTGAACTGGTGGATCTCTCTACTGACCACATCTATATATGTGCAAGGTTTCGTCGGCACGCTCCTATTCGTTTTCCTATACAAGCGTGGTATATCGCTAACTTGCTTCAACTGTATGTTGAAATAATCGAACATTTCGTTGACTATCGCCTCTTTTATCTTGTGTCTCGTTCCTTGGAGGGTCTCCTCTGTGGTTTTCAAACTCTGTCGAAGTAGGTCTTTGTTCTGGCAAGGTACTTTTGGTTCGACGGACTGCTGGAACTGGGGTAGCCTTTGGAGGAGCGTTTGAATGTCAACGTAGATGCTAATACTGTTGTCAATTAGAGTTCTATTTACACTGGTGGGTTCTAATTTTGGAGTTCTCTGTAACAAAATGCTAAATTAAATGTTTGCACTGCGACACCAAGAGTAGTCTGTTGCCTTCAAAGCCAAAGGAATGAAGGACACGTAAAGAAGAGGAACATATTATAGACGCAGTTTTGAGCTTAATAATATTTATTTCATCACACTTGCTCGAAAAAGATCCTATTTCATGCAGGTGTGCTGAAGGACAAAGGCCTATTTTGTTCCCGCGGGAGTTGTGGATTGTGAAAAAAAGGTATAACTCCCTAGGGAGTTAAAAGCTTTTTAATTATGATACTTATTCATACAAACCAAGTAGCATAAATGAGTTTTACTTTTAAAATACTGACGTTTATAATTTAATATTTTTGTTTATGTTTAAAATGACTTAACTTGATTAATTTAACAGCCCTTTAAAATATTTTTACATAATTTTCAATCGTGGCTGAATGCCGAATAGGTCTGTACCTTCGATGCCTCACCTGTATACCATATGTCACCGTATTTAAGAATTATTTCGCTTAAAATTTAGTTTTTTCTTCGCAAGTGTGATGAAAAACATTGTGTGTAACGCCGGGAGTAAGAATATTGCAAACTCGGGTCTTTAATTCCCTCGTATCCAAAATTTCATTTACCCCCCTCGTTGCACAATGTACTATCGTTTTGGCTGAAATAACAAGTTTATATTTTTCTAGGTACGTACATGGCGCCGTCTGGCTCCTTATATGTATTAGGAACCGAAAAATAACCCCATCTACTTGTCCATACTGCAGCGCAAAATATAGTAATATTTTGCACTAATTCGGCTTTAAGCGCGATTGGCCGATTGAAAACATTTATATAGGTTGAATGCGGCCGGGCCGGTATAACTCTAGCCTCAGATTATTTAAAAATGTATAATTAGTATGGTTCCAAGCATGAATAATTAATTTAATTATACTGCAGCCAAGTGTTGGGGTGGCACTAAACTGGTTATAAAGAGGAATGATCCTATCCCAAGTACAACACCTACCTAATAATTGCAAAATTATTTAAAAAAATCATTAGCGTCTTTGAATGGCAAAGACGTGTCCCTCTTCGTCCTTCTCACGCCTTATCTGTAGGCTTGGAATAGGAGAAAGCCGCAAGAGTATCTAGCGCGCCAGATAGACTACACATCTTTTTTCATTAGTCTATCTAGCGCGCGAGATAGACTACACGTCTTTTTGCAGTAGTCCACCTCGCCCGCGAAAGACTGCCAGGTGCTTTCATGCTAAACCTATTGAATATGCTTGGAAGGGAGGTGATTTCGAAAATTGTGTATGATGTTTTGATCAAACTATGTTCTTCAATTAATGTAGTAGCCAAGGAACATAGATAAAGGTCTCAAAAATAACATTTTTTTTTTCATTTATAATAAATAGTTACATATTGAATACAAGAAAAGTTAACTGAAACATGTCTGACCTGGGTACAGATGGTGCAGCACCAGGTGGAATACCGGGCCAGCAGCTGCAGTGACAGCTTCCAGAACTTGTGGGCTTGTGCCTCAATGTAAACCCCGTCAGACCAGCACTGCTGCAGGGCAATCCAGCAGCTGTATGTCTCTTTTAGCACCAGACCATCTTGGTCTTGTTTTGTTGGGGCACTTTGAAGGGTTGCCTCGAAACTACCTGATAAAGAAAGTTTAATTTAGTGACAGTAACATAAACATTATCATCTATCTAGGTTTTAGCAAGGACTTGCTAAGGGTACTCTCAGCAACCTACTTTTTAAGAATTAGCACAGGTAGGCACTAGATTCTGACCTTCTAACCCAAAGGGGAAACTAGGTCATATTAGGATTAGTAGTAATCTGTGAAAATATATCAGTCACTTAAATAAAAGTTACCTGCAATCTCTTGAAACCTTATCTGAAAGTACACAGGCAAATTCCATCTCTTCTGAAAGCTCTTATACTCCGCTGTCTCATGCAGCAGTCTCACCATATCTTGGTCTCTGCAGTACTGCTCCAGCTTCCTCACAAACTGAACACTCTCATTATACCGCCTGTAGAATATCTTAGGGTTGCCAGGCGCAAATATAGAAGACAAATTAACTTCCAGCCTACTCTCTACCTCACACCAAAAACAATTGACTAAGAATCTATACTGCTTAACAAGGAAAAACATCTTGGAATGTTCCATTACAGAGTGGAGAAGGTTAAGTTTTGTGTTTAGTAAAGCTAGAATTCGTTCGTAAACTCCTTGGAGACCATCTTTGCTTCGTTGTAGCGCTGGCTCACTTATAATGTCCTGCAGTAAAGGGGCTATAGCCTGCTTTCTTACAAGCATTTCAGTTTCTGTAACTCTATCTAAAGATGCCAGTGTCAATAATGCTTTAAGCATATTGTTTTCATCACTATCATTCCAGAATTGGAATAAAAGATCATTTAAATGTTGTATGAGCTTTCCTCCAATATTGTTGAATTGTGTTTTGTGATCAGATTTGATTAAACTGTCACATTTGGAGATGGAAAACTTCAATTGGTTGTACTGCATAGCTGCCCGGTCAGCTAATGCTATCTGTTCATGTTTTTTCTTATTGGAAATATCTTGTAAAATATTTTCCAGGGTAGACAAACTGTTGATAGTTTGACTGTAGTATCTTAAGAGCTGTTTTTTCTTCTGTAAACCATGTCTTTGGTTGAGCCACATTGATAGCTCTTTCATGGCATCATCTAGGCATTGTTTTACACCCTGAAAAGTTATAAAATAAAATTTTGTTGAAGAATGTCAATTTTTGATAGACAGAAAAATATAGTTCTATGTTATTATGTTAAATTAGCTAATTGAGTACACATACAACACTGCTGAGTACTAATTTATCGTCATGGCATGCTCAATTCAATTAAGATAAGGCAATTCCCCTACCAAAACTTCCCCATTGAGCTGTGTCAGAGGCGTTTGTATTTTCGTGATGGCTTTGTCGAAGCCGATGAGCGTCGCCGACAAATTGACGAAATTAGCGTAGTCCTTGTTAATTAACTCTATCATCGCCAGCCTTAGCACCTTTAAATAAGCGCCCAAATCATCTCGCATAGTCTCCAGAGAAGACACATTCTGGTGCTCCGCGAGGAAGTTATCCACGGAAAAGTTTGTCTGAAACAAACCCAAACAAATTCCAGACACAATCATAACACTATTATCATTCTACTCTAATTTATTACTGATTAAAAAAGGAAGTGTACCTTGACGAAATCGTTTCGATCGAAGCACAACCCGCCCGGCGCCGGGGGCAGGGTAAACCCCGCAGTATCGTTCTCCATATTATTAAATTGTTGGCATTATGTTTAAAAAGGCACTACCATTGAGAGGAATCATTGGAAAATGTTTTAATTATCTATTTAGATCGCTTTCATCGGCGATCATTTTGACACCACTGACGTAAGTCTGACACATCACACGTCAATTGACAGAGATATTCGAGACATATTTTTCACCGAGCGGCAATCGTTTCCAAAACTTCTCTTTCTAAATTAATCCTAATTATAGGGACCGTGCGCGGTGGAGGGTCTACCATCTTGTGGTCTGAATCGGAACCATAAACAGGCACATTTACACGTCAAGTGTTTTCTTGTGCATAGTAGGTTCTGCCATCTTGTGGGCTACATTGGAACAAAAAACATCACATTTACGCCTCGCGCCAAAAATCTGACGGCTCCTGTGCTGCCTCCTATAGTTCATGCACGCTCCCTGTAGCCGGTGAAACAATTTTGTCAGTAGAAGACAATAACCCTTCGCACCTACATACATTTACCTAGTACCAACTTCTCCCTCTGGAGCGCATCCAACGAAGAGCGACTCGAATTTATTTATTTATACTTTATTGCACATAAAATATTAAGTATTCATATTCTCTACCAGTCAACCACTGGGTCAAAAAGAGACTTTTGTTAGGTGCAGGCTTTGTCCAGTCAGCATCAAATAGATAGTGACAGGGAATACTTCCAAATTTACCGCAACATCTACAATAACCAAACCATTAATACCGGTTCGTCCACAGTGATCAAATTCTGCGGGCCATCCTGTCCCTGCCCTAAGCCGCGTGTGGGAGTTATTCTCTGCCGATGTAGAACTGCAGTCTGGTATTCTGGAGCCACGAGTTAGACTCTTTTCTAAGGCGGTGAACTTTTCTAAATTTTTCCTGTATTTATTTCAAAAATTGTGATTTCGTTTAACGGTAAGGCACAGAGAGACAGACCAGACTAGGTTATTTTGCATCTATAATATTACAAATATTACAATAAGGGATATACATATAATGTACCTAATGGGACTATTACGACGCTAATAGCCAGCTAGGCAGCAAACATTGAAGAGTAGTTTACAAAAACAAAGTGGGTTCAGACCAGACCAAACTGGTTGACATCTTAAATCAGTAGAAATGTTTGTTTGTAAGTGTCAACCACTTTACTTTGATACTTAAATACACAATTAACTGCAACACACACTGCGAAATTAACTATTTGATAAGTTACCTGTAATTTTCCTAAGTAATCATTGGTAATAATAATCAACTCTTATTAGAGAATGTATCATTACACCATTATGTTTGATACACTTATCGGTAATTTCCTAACAATTTTCTTACCAGTAGTAAAATATCATTTTAAAATTAGCCTCAGACGTTTACAGTCTTATCAATAATGGTTAAAAACAAAATAAATATCGAAGATCTGTATTTGAGCAGGGCAAAATTTGTTATGTCCTTTTTAGGGTTTGGATGCCCCCTCCAAATGAGTCTATTTTTCAAAAATACTTTAGGTTTTTCATGCTGTCCTTGCAATATACTTTTCTTCTATTCCAAGTGATATATATATGTCAAGTACTGGGGGACCTCGAGGAGATCTCTCAATCGTCGTTTATGCTCCTCACCCATGCTTGTCTGTGTTGTAAGATTACTGTGTTTCACGGTAATATAGAATATTTCAGGGAACTCCTGGCTCAGATGAATTCTGAAATTTTTATGCCTCAAACTGAGGGGCACGATAAGTAAGTCGACTTCGAATTAAATTACTTTTCTTAGAAACATTCTTAATAGATACGATAGCAGTGTGGGATATTACACTTTGTTGGACAATGAGGGTATCGTGATTTTCTAGCTGTAAGAGGTTTTAGAAAATACCCGCACTTGTTTTGATAGTCGGATAGTCACCGTCCCGTGGTTAAAGGTAACCTTTAGCTAACTAGCCTCGTGATTAATTCCTTTGTTTTTGATCATTAATATTGTTTAAAGTGTAATATCAGTAGCTTATTAATCTAACTAATCTGGTAGTGTGCAGTGAATGGAGAATTAATCTTGAAACGCGTTTAACCACCATTTTTGAGTCAACGGCCGGCAGTCCACGTGCTACTTATGAAGTTCAGCTATCGTTTTACTATGTACTATGTAGAGCTAATAAAATCACCGTACACTGTCTTGAACTAACCGTATCATTGTAATCGTATTTCAAGCTCCTAATACCTTGATACTGGCGAAATAGTCCCTGGACTGAAGGCATAATTTTTAAAGAGTGAAGTGATGGAGGTGTGTAATATACAGTCATATCACCGTGTGTCATGATAACTTTAATAGGCACAATCACAGGTGTCTTAACTTAACTGCAATGATTGTACCTATTTCAGAATCTTGAAACTGCAGGCGTCGAGGATCAAGAGACTACTGATGGGCTTTATGGTTAGCTCTCAGACTACTATTATCCTGTTCGCTATTAGAGCACTGTTCGATGATGCTAATAGATATTTTCCGTTTAAAATGTGGTAAGTTTGTATATATATTTTTACTTGAATCCAACAGAAGGGGGTCATGTACCCATTAACGCACAGACGTCGGGCTGATTAAATGAACCAAAAATTAGCTACTTGACTGTTTTTTGTAAATAATGTCAAACGATCTTGATTTTCCTGAGGATCAAATGTCTATATAGGACTCATGGCATTTAAGCAACACAAAGATCAGAAACGAGAGTTGAAGTCTGACGCTCGCACTCGACGATTGAAACGCCTCTAATAAAATGATAAGGTGATGTGACGTCACATCATATACCTAAGTCTGTCCTAAATGTATGGAAGATCAAGGAAATTGCCATTTTGACCCTGAAATATTGCGTTTATGTGTATAGTTGTCATACAATTTATTTTTCAATAAAATGTACCTAAGGAATCGAATTGTACCATTTTCTTTTCTATTTTTGAAAGACAAAAAAAATGTGTTTTTGAGATTACGGAGCCTTGTATTTTTTTATAATCTCAATATAATTTTTATAATGGATGGCTCATTCTCTATCCATGTAACTTAATTTTGTTATAATATTCAACATGTGTCAAGTACCCAATTCGCCTTTATTTTTCAAACAGAAAGGATGAGAAGATCTTTTGTTAAAATGTTGTTTTACTGCGTGTGATTTGTGCCCCATAAGTATCTACCTGATGTTTTTTTATTCACATAATAATTCTCACTGAATACTAAAAAAAGTATTGTTTCTAAAAACAGGATGCCGGTCAGTCCAGACCACTCGCCGCAGTACGAGCTCGGCTTCCTGTTCCAATTTATAACCCTCTCCATGAGCGCGTTCATGTACTTCGGCGTGGACAGTGTCTGTCTTTCCATGGTCATCTTTGGGTGTGCGGAGATTGACATTATTAAGGAGAAGATTATGAACGTAAGGGCGCTTTCATACTTTTACCGTGAACGTCCGCGTGTGTTATTGGCATGTGAGCGTCCGCAATCACACAGGCGCGGCTACTTGTAATTGTAATGTACAAATTTTTTTTATTTATTTATTTATTAAAGTTCTAAACATTAAATTAATCGCAGAGTTTCTTATTTCTTAACTGCTAAGCCAAAGATGGCTTGTTTACAGCCAGAGTTCGGACTACTAGTAATAAACGAGCATCTATCAGAGTTTCACTCAAGTACTTGCAGATATGTCACCATGTCAACGGCATGACGGCAACGGTAAAAAATATCGTTGACATGGACGTCGAAGGTAAAGCGTTAAGAGGAAAGGGGACGGTTGCTTCTCCATACAAACGTAGTCCCCATTTGGCCTGACTCTAAGTTTCAGCTCTGCTAAATTCATGATGAATTAAAATTTATGGTGAAAATGTTTTGTAGGTTAAACCAATAGCAGAACGACTTGTCAACCGGTCCATTACCACCAAGAACGTTTTGGATGAGCACTACAAAGTTTTGATCGAGTGTGTGGCGCAACACCAAGCCATAGTCAAGTAAGCATTTTCATCAGGGGTGGCGTTAGGCGTGAACGTCGTAGGTGACCGCCCATTGCGGTCCCCGGGGTCCCCTTTCCTTGAAAATGTAGGTACTATAAGAGTACCTACCTAGGGCTGTTCTGGATGCTCTGGTCCTGTCATTGGAGTTAAGAAGAAGAATCTTAATGATAATAACCGCATTTGCAGATTGCCTATCCATTGCTTCGATCATCTTAATCACAGTCGTCCTACCTACTGTTTTAGACTAAGTGACTAAGAGGTGTTGTTTTTCAGGTTTGTTAATCAGGTGGAAAGACACGTTCCATTTGTACTTGCTCTTCCAGCTCAGCGCTGGTGTCGGGTTGATCTGCATGTCGGCTTTACGCATAGTTGTGGTAATAATACTTACTCAGAACAAGTACATAAATTGGTCCTCATAGCATTTGCATGTCACCTATGGACATAAGTGCAAACGTTTCTGATTCAATCACACTGTACTATGTTATTTTATTGGACCAACACGAAATGATAAAATACAGTAAGCAATAAAATATAGTAACTAAAGCACCTATATTATAAAACATAAAATAAACGAATAAAATAAAAAATGCTCCCAAGGTCGTCACTATGTTAAGGTGCCCAGAAGACTGACAGCGTTACCCCTTATTTGGATGGCCAGACTTAGTCTCTGGCCGAAGTAGCTGTCCCTTTGAACAGCATTTCGCGCTGGGCCCGACGGTCCCAGAGTTTCGACGCCAAACGGCGCAAATATGTAGCCCTCGCCGAGGACAGCATATTTGCGCCGCTGGTATTGTTCCGCCGTTGTGGCCGCAGCCCCCGCCTTGACGGAGGTTGCCTGTAGGTGAGCAGGCGCAAGCGTGTCAACGCAGGTGGTGTCCCACACAAGCGTCCTCCCTTGCGATCATAGAATGGAGTGTCATCCCGTCGGGCCGCTTGCCATCGTCGCGTGCGATACTTACCGTTCGGCTCAAGGATGGTCGGCAGTGGCACGCTTACGGAGACAAGCGCCCTCCGGATAACATCATTCAAGGACGCGAGATAGAAGATGCGACCCGCGCTTCTTTGGCAGGATAAGCCGTGGTGGCCCAGCTCGTTAGCCATTGGTTTTGGTGCCCAGTCACAAAGTATCCTTATTTGAAGTGCTAACTTGACTGATGATGATCAAGTTAGACTTCAGATAAGAATATTGACTCCAGTGCGATGCTTATTGTCAAAGTCAAAGCGATGTTTACTAATAGAATAAGCCTTAGTTATTTGGCCTGTGAGACAATGATACCCCATCTCAACTTTATTTTGTCCATTATACTCGTAATATTTTGCATGCGGATCCGCACGCCGGCGCCGCTCTGGACACGTAGCCAACGTGCCAATCGTTAACGCTCCGTAGCGTAGCGTAGTCATCTCTCTCCAATCTATATTCCATATTAGTGCGACAGTGACAGTTGCGTTTCGTTCGCTACGGAGCGTTAACGATTGGCATGTTGGCTACGCGGGCTGGTATGCGAGCGTAACATCGCTATATTGCTTGCAGAAGTCGGGTTAAATAATTTGGCAAATCGTTCCTTTGCACAGGTGGACTGGAAGACTATCCAGTTCATGTCACTGATGATGTACATTGTGGTGATGATCAGCCAGCTGTTCCTCTGTTGCTGGAGCGGCCACGAGCTTACTGCAACCGTGCGTATACACTTCTACCTCCTCCGCAAACCTTAAACCTGCCAATTTATGTAACTTTGCAAACCCAAATAATAAAGTGATACTGTTAGTGACATTTACCTAATAGACGGATTAATATATGACCCGCGGCCTGTTGCCTTCCCCCATCTCTAACTTTGAGCAATTTGCACATTAGGGATGTGTTATTAAATATTATTGCCAGAGCTTGGAGCTCCATACGGTGGTGTACGAATGCTGCTGGTACGAGCAAGACGTCCGCTTCAAGCGCGCGCTGTTGTTCACGATGCTGCACCTGGGCCGGCCGATGGAGTTCCGAGCCGGCGGCTACGTCACGCTGTCCAGGCAGACCTTCGTTGCGGTATCTATACTACTTGATGCTTATGCTTTCCTGGTGCAAAGGTAGACTTAAATAGTACGGACTATAGAGGGCTGATGCATAATTCATAAAGATAATTTAATTTCAAATCTGGCAATGGCTCCTCTAGTGCGCGTATTGTGAGATTTACGAAAGTGTCGCTAATTAATTAACTGTTCGTGTGAACTTTGCACCACGCGTGCAGTGCGCGAGCGTTTTGCGAATAGCGGGTTAGCAAAACATCCTAGTGCTCGACATGCTAATGTCCAATAGATGACACCCTCCTGTAACCTATATTGACAATGAACTTTTGAATAACATTTTGGTCGCCACCTTAAAACATTCTAGGTATAGTATATAATGTAGTCAACTTAATAGTTCGTTTTACTTATTTATTTATTTTGTTCCAGATTCTACGCATGTCCTATTCGTATTTTGCTGTATTACAGCAAACTAACAGTCGAAACGAAGCTTTAGAATTAGAAAACTAAACTAGATACAAACTCGAGCTATTCGTACTTAAAAAATAGTTACACATTTAGCAGCAACAAGCAGTTTTCATAATGCAAGTTTACATTAAATACACGTTAAGTGAAATCAAAGTTATTAAACTCATAAATTGTCTCTCGCTTAGCAATTTATTCGTCGTTTTGTATATTGCTATTACAACTATTAGAACTGTGCTTACAATTATCAATCTTTGTCAATTTAATTGCAATAAGCGGGGTAGCTAATTCGCACCTTGGAGTTGTAAACAAATCGAATTACAGTTAGAAGTTTTGAATCAAGTTTCAAAGTTTGCTCGTAGGTAAGAATACAGTATGTTATTATTATTTTTATTTTTATTATTACATGAAATAAACTTATAATCTAATACAGTTCCCTGCAAAACTGTTTGCACAGTTTGACTGCAGGCGCGAGTCTCTGTTATAAGTACTTATATACATAATCAATGTAACATATTATTAATTAAAACTAACACCATAAATATAACTCACTTCACTTGAGTGACATTTGCAGGCACAGGCATACAATTGTCACCCAAGTGTTTCCATTAGGTGCAGCTTTAGTGTTTTTTTAAATTTAATTTTATTGGGCTCAAGTCTGATATTTTCAGGCAGACTATTTAAAAATACGGCAATCTTTTTCTTAATGTTCTATCTCCCTAATAGTTGGTAACGCGGGGTATTTCATATTTTTGCACAGCCACTGATCTTGTATTATGTTTATGTTCTAATCGTGTCGAGTTATGCACCTTATTGCTGTGGTTGTTAACAGCTAAGAGGTGTTGTGTGCCGAGCTAATATATCTAAAACGGAGATGTTACAATTACCTACAGGCAACTTGGTTTAAAAAAAAAATTATACTTATACTTAACCTATTTCAATAATTTTATCGTATGATGATAATGGTAAACTGCATATTAACTATTAGCGATAGTAACATAAAATAATAGAGGTATTTAATTGTGTGCTTCTGATTTGTCATACAAGATAGAAAATCATAAAACCTGGCTGGATTGGATGTTGATTACGAGTAGATTCCTCTACTGTATGTGTAGGTATAGAGTAGACTATATAGACGAAAATACACAAAAATATGTTCCCACTATGGAGATCAGCATGTTCTAAAACTTGTAATGGCGCTTATGAAAAAATCAACTAAGTACAAGTACCTACAATTTATAGGCTATGAAATTTAAATCGGACATGTTTGGGCCATCAGCAATATATACATTCATAGGAACATCCTGTAGTTCTTCAATCCGTATAAAACTGCCACTAAACCAATCATCCCAAGCAACCTACATTCAACATGACGGTGAGCACGGTAGACAATGTAACTCTCTTCCTAAACCGTCCTCGAAACATCCTCTTATATCTTGGAATATGGCTCAAACCTGCCAACTATGTCTCTTTATACGTCGCCTATGCCATCATAGTCATGTTGACCCAGTATTCCTTCGTCTTCTTCGAGTTTATATACATAGCTTTAGCCTGGGGAGACATGGACGCGGTGACAGAAGCTTCATTTCTGCTATTCACTCAGGCGTCTGTATGCTATAAAGTTACAAGGTTTATGATAAATAAGGATAACTTGGTTTTTCTCTTGAGCTTCATGGAAGAGGAGGTATTTCAGGCGCAAAACGAGAGACATGTAAGGTGAGATGTTTTCCACGCGTTCTTCACATTGTAGACTATATTTCACTCTCACCTTCACGCGTGTAACTTTAAAGTTCTTCAGTATTTTACCAAAGGATTTGTGACTAAACCTAGAAAATAGCGAATCCTTTTTATCCTAACGTAAAACAGTGCGTCCAAGAACTTTTGAGGAGCGACGTCGCCGATCCGGTTTTTAATCCCGATTTTGATCGACAGATGTCTCCTGAATCAGTCTATCATGATAAGACGCCTGTGCCTGTTTTTCCTCGGCAGTGCACTGACTACTTGCACTTTGTGGGGACTAATGCCCGTTGTCGACAGCACTGGTGGAGAGCGTATCTTTCCCTTTTTGATCTGGTACGTGACTGAATGACTTTTCTAGCCATTATATTTTGTATAGAACGATTAGCCATAGCTTTCATTGCAGATCGAATCTACTATATGGGGTATTTATGCTTTTTCCCATACACCGTTCTATGTTCACATAGACGCAAGCAAAATGGGACTCGGAGCCATCATGTTACAAGATGCTGGTCGGTCTTGTGCTAACTACATTACTCAATCAAGTTTATTAAATTCGAATACGGCATGAGCTGGCCAATACCGCTAGATATTTCTGAGCTTTCTGTATTCAGGGACCCTAAGCACTTTCTTTACCCGGCTTGTTTCTCATGAAGTTAATAATGTGATATTATATTTAATTTATAACATAGGTACAAACTCATGATTGCATTGTATTTGCAGGATGCCAGTAGGACCAGAGAAGTCACCGCAGTACGAGTTGGGCTACTTTTACCAGATGGTGGCCATCTACATCAGCGCCTTCCTGTTCATCGCAGTTGATAGTGTCGCATTATCTATGATCATGTTTGGATGTGCGCAGCTGGAGATTATCATGGATAAGGTACAACAGGTACGTGATATAAAGGTGATATTAAATTAGCTAGGTATATGACCTGTCTTGAGGAGTGAGAGTGCAAGTTAGTTACTTAGTTAATCTCAAATTTAAGCGCTGTTTAGAAACTTTAGTAGGTTTTCAAGTGAAGATGTTGGCTAAGTATGGGGTATCGGAAAGTTTGATTCTGTATGAAATTTTTGGAAATTCAGAATGTATTTTATAGCATGTTGAGTCTTGAGTCTTTGTTTTTAGAGTAAGTGAATACGCATATTTTGCAGATAAAACGAGTGCCAATGTCAGGCAAGGTCAAGAAGCAAGATCGAGAGCAGCTTATACAAGAGAATAAAGTTTTGTTCGTGGAATGTCTCAAGCACCATCAGGCGGTGATACGGTTAGCATGGTTTCCAATAAACGTCTTTTCTCGCCATTAGTCATGTAATGACGGGTAATCTCAGTTGGAACCAGTTGAAACAATTTACTACATTAAGTAACGTTATTTTAACCGAAATTGACCACTTTTCTTAAAGTGATTGTAACTATTTACCCGCCGATTCATTGAACTCAACAATTAAGTTAGAGTTTAATTTGTCAAGAAATCATCTTCTTGTTCTTATTTTCAATGCCTATTTAGTAAATATAATGTTATTGTAAGATATATTTCAGGTTCATAGAGTCGGCAGAGGACACGTACCACGCGAACATATTCTTCCAGCTAAGCGGGAGCGTTGCCATCATCTGTATCATTGGACTTCGGATTACAGCAGTCAGGCCACATTTTTACATTTCGTCGGCTAAAGTCCCACACCTCGTAACTCCATTTCAGAGATATTAGGGATTTGGGACTTTAGCCAACAATACCTAAAGTTGCTCCTCGAGGAGTTACGAGGACTTACGAGGTTTGCGACTTTAGGCGGGGTTTTTTGATTGAAGTATTAGGATACTTTAATCAGATCTAGGGATCTGCTTTACGACTCCTCGCTATTTAACACCGTTAGTTACCTACTCACGTCCAATTGCTGGATTAAAAATTTTTTTTAACAAAGATTCCCTGCACCACGAAGTTAGAATACCGAAATTACAACCACACCATCTCTTTCGCTTGCAAAGATCGAGTGATAGAGATAGAAGGAACCATGAAGGAACTTCCTCATTTTATAAGTGATTGATAGCACTAAATCGCCATCTTATTCAGCAGGAAAGTATCATAGAGAAGATAATAATTCTATTTTGATGATTCGCAGACAACGCCAGGCAGCGTGCAGTTCATCTCAATGCTAAACTACATGGTGACGATGCTGTCGCAGCTGTTCCTTTATTGCTGGTGCGGCAACGAACTGACAATACGAGTAATTTTTAATTTCTCAATTCGTATATGTGAGATTATATCGTTATTTAAATATTATTTCACCGCGAAATGTCCATGCCATGTCTTTCTTGATACTCGTAAGCTTCTGTTTTACGGCCTGATATGCCATGACGCTGATGTTGTCCTTCACTTGAACCACTTAGTCAACTAATATTAGTTTAAGTCACAAGTCATGCGGGATAATATCTTCCGTCTGTATCCCACAGTAGATACCACATTAGAAAGAGGTGGTGCATAGGTAGTCAAAGCCATCTTGCGCGGTGAGATCTTCTAGAAATCCTGGCCTACATTACCTATATATTTTCTTCTCCCTTTCAAGTTTCATTATTACTGCCTGAATGTTTTCGTCGTGTCCTCAAAGGGGTCAAGCTCTCTTTACTTGTCTCAATTAATCGTATTTTTTATGCATGGGCTATAGAACAACTGAAGTATTATTTCTAGAGCGAGATTCTCCGAGAAGTGATGTATTTGTGCCCGTGGCACGAGCAGTCCAACAGCTTCCGAAGATTGCTCTGGGTGGCCATGGAGCGGATGAAGCGGCCAATCATCTTCAAGGCTGGACACTACATACCGCTCTCCAGGCCGACTTTCGTTGCGGTAGAATCCAAATTAATTAACTGTGCTAAGTACAATAGTACCTTGTTTGTTGTACAGTCGCCATCAGATATATCGCAGCGACCAATGTGCTCACAAATATCTGAACACGCCTCTATTGTCAAGGCCTTAGAGTGCGTGTTGAGATATTTTTGAGCACCTCGGCCGTTCCGATATATCTGATGGTGATTGTACTTTTGGGGAAGTGACCGGAGTGTGAAAGTGAGCGGCGGCGACCAGTGGGGCGTGCAACCTGCATGTTAATCGAATTCAAACATATACAAGTGGCTTCAGTGCATGCAATTCAAATCCCTTGGGACGCTCGAAGCCATTCTATAACATTTAAAACTTTCGCGTCTTGAACACATTAAAATATATCGTCAGGTGACAAGCAAAATTCACTAATTATCACCACAAGTTCATAGCCATAACGAACCATATTTTTTTTTAAATGTGAAATTGACTTAAACTCATATAACTTTTTTTCCTTCTTTTGGCCTCAGAAATGCGTGGTTACAATCTCTCGGGTTCCTCGTGAGCACCTTGTATAGTCGATATTGTTATATCGTCAATTTCTTATAAGGTCCATATTCCTATGTGGTCCACACTCCACAGTGTTCGTCTCTCGAACTCCATTCGCATGTCTTGTATAGAAAAGTGCTAAGGCGATATAGGAATGGTGACATTTAGCACTTTACTACTTTACTTAGGAATGTGGACGAGTTAACCGGTGTCCGAAACTATGCAAAATTGAACTTTATTAGTTTGAAATAAAGCTCAAAATCAGGTGGGAAATATATTCCCCTCTGCCTTAACTATAAAGGTTTAAGAAGTTAAGAAACAGTAGACCATATGGCAATGAGGACAACTTAAGGTAACGATTGGCTGGTCGTGGTCGGGGATAATGCATGGGCATATCCCAGCAAAATGTCAAAACAGAGATTTGTATAACTACCCGACAAAAATTCTATGAAAATTCCGCGATAAACCAGATTTAAGTATGTTTTTATACGAAGCCATTCTGTAAGTACGCCTCGCCGGAGGCGTCGCTGTTCGTTCCCCACTGATGTGCCGTACACTTACAAGTTACTTAAAATATTAATTTATCTTGCTAGTATTTTTAAAACAGCTTGACAGCTGCCATCTCAAGGCAATTTGCGTTTTAGGAGTACTGTACTGTAAAAAATAATTGATTGCATCATTTTCAGATTTTACGGTCGTCATAATTCATACTTCGCCGTCCTCAACCCAAACCCGGAACAAGGAGAAATAACACCACCATCCACAAATTAGTTGTTTATTTATAAACCGCGTATCACATATGCGTAGTGTACAGTTACGACATTTTAGGCAAAAGTGTGCTTAGTTTATGAAAATTATGAAAAATACACTTTTTTGTAATACTCAACGACACTTAACTTATAATAATTTAGTCGAATAGATAAATTCGTGCGCTTAAATTAACATCTTCAACAACAGCGACAGCGAAGTGAAAACAATTACAACCATGGTTTAGAATTTGATTTGCGATTCGTGTTGGAGAGAGGAACGCTTGTATGTACCGTCGCCATCAGATATATTAGAGCGGCCAAGGTGCTCAAAAATTTTCTGAACACGCACTCTAACGCTTGGACAATAGTGGCGTGTTCAGATTATTTGTGAGCACCTTGGCTGCTTCTATATACCAGATGGCGACCGTGTACCGAACTATTTGGGCACTTTGACTGCTACGAAGTATTTGACGCTGACTGTACAAGGTCTCCATTCAATCCAATATCTGTGTTGGGCTGTGTTTAAAACTATCATTTTTAAAACTACCTCCTTTTCTTATATTACAAGGTCCTTAAAAAGATGTACACATTTGGCCAGCGTTATCCAATCTACATACCTACTTAATGCGTTAGAACAGCCAAGAGTTATTGTGAATTCGTTCCACCGGATTTTCCCCCACTAGTTAGCACCAAGTTGTTACCAGTGGGATTTTTAACTACTGAGATTTTTTTCCCACCGTGTCTTTTTTTGTAATTACTGAAAAAAAAACCAGTAGTAATCACAAAACCAATTTGGTGGCAATTAGTGGGAATAACCATTCCACCGCATTGCTACTTACGTCCTTTAGATCGGCTGTGTACACCAGGGCTAAGGGATGCTCAGTCTAAAGCTTTCTTATGGAAAAAAATGAATATTCAAGTCCAGACATTCAAAGTAGGTACTTATACCAAGCGATATTTTTTTTTAATAAATTGGTACAACGGGCAATGACACAGATATTATTAGATTGAATAAAAGCACACGTACAAATGCGTCTGAGGACATAAAAAGATAAGTATCATATCAATAAGCGTACGAAAAAAAAACCGCTGATATTTTTCTAGATACTTACCTTAATATATCCTAATCAAGCACAATAAAGCATCATTCACAATCTCGAATTTCATTTAACCTATACTTTAAAAATAAGGAGTAAAAAAAGGCTTAAAACATCAGGAATTGTTGATAAAGGTAACAGTCAGTCGATTACACTTATATGATATAATAAGTATAAATAAATAAATAGTAGGACATTGTGCAACGTGGAGTTACGCACAATGTTTTTCATCACACTAGCAAGGGAATACGTTTTAATTCAAAATAATATTATTTAAATAAGTGGTCCGTCGTTTTGTTGAAAAGTCTTCATTCGTTCATGAATGTGAAAAAATCTTTAACAGGCAGGCATTAAATTAGTATGAACTTTTATGACCACAACTCACAAGTTTTTTTAGTTGGCGACATACTTGTTTCGGTTGCTAAGGGGTAAAGCCTACAACAGTCAAGTGTTAAAGCTGTGTCAGCCTGTACGTGCCCGACAGGTACGTGGGGCGGCGGCGCCGACCGCGGCTGCTGGCCGAGCGGCGCGGGCGCACCAACCTGCTCACGTAGGCGCCGTTGACGCGCGCTGTGCGGACCCTTAACCTAGTAGCCAAGAGCATTGATTCGTTTTGGTGTTCTTTGACTGAATTCACAAAGTCCACATTGTTCACATTATGTTATATGCGCCATAAGTTAAAATATTTTTTATACCTTTGATTTGAAAACCGACGTATTAAAGAAATTATGTAGAAAAATCTCCCTCTCCGCATACGTCGCAATATGTTTTACAAGCAAGTGTGATGAAAAAGTTCTGGCCAGTTACACCGTTTTAAATTGTTATTTGGCTAGTCACTATAGTTGCATATGATACTGGTTGAAAAAAAAATACCTACCCTCTTGAGTTAAACCAAGCTAAGTTAGCAGCAATTTTGATAGCCCAGCCTGTGCAAGTTTTAAGTAAACGTCATAATTTCATAGATGTTTGACGCTTAAAATAACACTTGCAATGTCTTGGGCTATCAAAATCGCTGTCAACTTTTCTTGGTCGGACTCTATACGAATATTTACTGAATGAAAGGCAGGGATAGCCAAATTTTCTCAACTTTGTACTCATTGCCACTTTTGACTCGTCTCATTACTTGGTATACATACAGTGAAATTAAAAACTAAAAAACATTTCATGTCAGAACATACTTTCTCATAATTTCATTGAATTAAAATACAAATAATTATATAAACGGTCAAAACTCATTATATCTACATATAATACGCATTATAAAACAATAATAAAAATTAATAGATTTTTAACGGTGCACCAGCCAGGAATCAAGCGCATTTTGCAGAAGCAAAATTGACTTTAATAATCATTATAAAAACTGTGCGTAAAACAAAAATGCGATAGAGTACCCCAAGTATCACAGCGATACGTTAAAGATATGGGAATCAGTACATTTATATCAGTAATATCGTAATTAATTTAATAGCCCTGTAAGCAAGCTCGTTTAAATAAATGTTTCAAAGGAAAATTATGGGTTATAGAGGCCGCGCAGGCTCTCTGATATTCTTGCCAACCATTTATATTATTTTGTAGGTTTCATAGAGAAAATAAGCCCTTTAAAAAAGATACTCCTCAATTACAACCAAGTCGATATTTTGTATCTAACTATAAACATGTTTGATATAAATGATATAACTTTGTGACCAAAATGGTTCAAAAGCACCTCGTTGACAAAAAATTAGCGCACTTTCATATATACCGTTTAGAGATATAATTGATTTTACAATTTCATTTACATAATTTTGATAACGTGATACACAGAACTCTATTCGTTAATAAATAATTCAGAATAAATATAATCAAACAAATGACAGTTTATCTAACATCGATAGTTACAATCAACAGATTTAAAAAAAATCACGAACGTCGTCTAAAAACAAAACACAACCGATTTTTAAAACGAGTTAAAATCACAATTATAGGGCATTTGCACACTCGCCCTAACTTTCAAACTATCGCGTTGAGCGGGGTTTACACTGATGAAAGCAGAGGCTATTCTACACGATCTGACAGCTAATTGTTCGTACACGCAGAACAGATCCTAACATGTGCATCTTAGTCCATTGAATAAAAAGTTCTAGAGTGCGTGAGTTAGTAACGTAAGATGTTTCTTCGGAAACATGTCAAGAGTCCCTAGGTAATAAACATACGAAAACCCCGGGACACTAGGAGGAGCCCCGGAGTGGAGGGAGGGGGGGAAAGGGTCCATTTTTTCATTTTTCGCTTAAATCTCAAAAACGGTACATGTTAGAGAAAAACTTTCAAGGAAAAGTTGAAAGGCCATAAAATTATCTACAAGTTGTACCTAAATCATTTTTTTCTATTCCCAGCCGTTTCTGAGTTACACGCAGTAAAAAATGATTTTTGGCTCAAACAATTTCCCCATACATACCCATGTTTATCACATCAATCGATCAAAAAATATTTCTTTCTTCCAAAAAACTCAAATGTGCAACTTGTGACCGGTACTGATAGATTGCTCTTAATTAGGTCTATAATTGGTAAATAAACACATTCCTCCATGGAAGCCTTTAGGAGGAATCGATTGTCAAAATATTATATTAGGGTAGTTTGAGTTACTGAACTTGATCTTTTTATTTTTTTCTTCCAAAAAAACTCAAAAGTGCAACTTGTGACCGGTACAGATAGATTGCTCATAATTAGATCTTTCATTGATAAAAATACCAGATTCCACCACGGAGGCGTTTACGGGGAATTGAATTTTATTAGGGTAGTTACGATACTTGAACTTTTTATTTTTTTTCTTCCAAAAAGCTCAAAAGTGCAACTTGTGACCGGTACTGATAGATTGCTCTTAATTAGATCTATCATTGGTAAAAAAACACATTCCTCCATGGAAGTCTTTAGGAGGAATCGATTGTCAAAATATTATATTAGGGTAGTTACGCAACTTGACCTTTTTATTTTTTTTCTTCCAAAAAGCTCAAAAGTGCAACTTGTGACCGGTACCGATAGATTGCTCATAATTAGGTCTATCATTGATAAAAAAACCAGATTCCACCATGGAGGCGTTTAGGAGGAATTGAATTTTATTAGGGTAGTTACGATACTTGAACTTTTTTTTTTTTTTCCTTTAGTGCCTCTCATATGACATCAATGTCCCAACATTATCCGTTGTTCGGATTTTTTCGATGAAGGTTCACACGTAGCATGGGAAGGGGTCCGCCCTCGTTAAGCTTAGCCAAACTAAAGCCAGACATAAGCTCTCTCCCACCCACGGAAAGTGCGGCAAAACAGCATTCCCGGCGCACTTACTATCAAGTACAACAGTGGCTTGGGAATGAGCTGCTTCCACAAGAGTGGGGATGGCAGTCTGTAGGAAACACCCTGGAGCCCATAAAAACCGAAGATCCACCAGCACCAGAGGCCTTACTACAGACCATATTTTGCCGTTGCACTAAAGATTGTGCTAGCGGCAAATGTGGATGCCGAAAAGCAATGCTCAAATGTTCAGCGGCATGCCTTCATTGCCAAGGGAAATGCCTTAACAGCGTATCCATTCAGGAAGATGATGATGATGGTGATGGTGATGACGAAGAGCTTCACCACGAATCACCTACATCTGAGGATGAACAAATAATAGAAGAAGAACTCTTCGAACAGGACAGTCCCAACCCAAAAGGATGAAAAAGTAGTCATCATCATCATCATCTCATTATCATCGTCATTTCTTACAATCCACAACAAAAACGGAGAAAAAAACGGTCGTCTGCGGGCACCCTAAGTTGGTAAAATAAAAAGTTTTCGAATTTTTCACCTTTCATGGGATGTAGCTCGAAAACGGCTGGGAATAGAAAAAAATGATTTAGGTACAACTTGTAGATAATTTTATGGCCTTTCAACTTTTCCTTGAAAGTTTTTCTCTAACATGTACCGTTTTTGAGATTTAAGTGAAAAATGAAAAAATGGACCCTTTCCCCCCCCTCCCCCCACTCCTGGGCTCCTCCTAGTGTCCCGGGGTTTTAGTATGTTTATTACCTAGGGACACTTGACATATTTCCGAAGAAACATCTTACGTTACTAACTCACGCACTCTAGACCCCCCTTGGAGGGACTCATTCAATGGACTATCTTTGGTTTCTGACATACGATAAATAGGAAGCAGATAAAAAGCCCCATGTATACGTCGTTCATGATTCTATTCGCTCAGTATTTTAGGGGCGTTCTACAATACCAGACAAAAAGTCCGTTAGATGTGTAGAATCCTGCCGATAACTCCAAATGTGACCCCACGTAAAAAAAAAACACAAATTAATCTATCTAAAGAGCGATCGCTATGTCACTACGTCTATGTCTAGGAATGGTAGGAGTTAGCACTACTGTCCGCTTCATTATTTGTTACCTAATATACTGCTGTTCTAATAAGTTTGGCGTCAAAGTATTTTCAACTCTCACAACATGACATAAGGTCTATTTCACGCCCAAAGGTCATTACAGAATTCTATAATTTAAATGTAAATATACGCTACTGTAAAAATATAACTACTACATTTAAACAGCACTAAGTTGCTATGTCGCTGTCTTTTTAGGAAATTTGTTAGTAGCTAGAGATAATAAAATATTTTATATTATTTTGGGCAAAACCGGTTCTCCACTAGAGACCCAAGAGATTATTATTTGCGGTATAGGTTTCATAGGTCGATCATGGCAATCGATAGAAGGAACGACCTGGGGGCCTAGCTAAGATGACAATCGTTTGCAAAAACGAAACGCTATCTTTCCCAATCATTATTACCGTTTATCCAAGCGTTTCGTTTTGTTTTCTGCAAACGAATGTCATCTTGGCTAGGGCTTAGTTTGTAAGGACAGAGATTGTATATGTAAAGGTATCCAAACTCAATAGTACAGTAGTAAAACTGCCCCCACCTAGAAAAACTAACCTAAACCGATGTAAACACACCTTTATCATTAATTAATTTTATGAGTTTTAATTAATTGGTATTTAGTGGAGAAACAGCCTTATACTGCACCGAAGGGAAACATTTTTATATACCACAATTCTGTTATGTAGATAAGGCGTAATTTACCGTAGGTATTATACCGTAAAACCCTGCCTTAGAAACGATTATACATTAATAACTGATAGCAGGGAACTCCACGTATTTATTTCAAATTGCCTCAAAGTATTCTCTATCAGCTAAGCAGTGTATAATTATCCTTAGTGATGTGACTATTAGGGATGTCACGTATTCGTATATACGAATATTCGCATCATTTTAAACATTCGCATCAGCTCATCGATATTAAGCGAATGTTTTGCGAATGCGAATGTGCGCAGGTCGTGTCAGAGCGCGCAAACTCTTTTCAAGTAATGCATTTTGACCAGTAGACAGCATTTTTCATCACTTTACAACATCCCGTTCTAAGGTAACATATGATTTATGTACTAACAGATTTTTGTCTAATTAGGAATGATGATAACAACTATATTCCCAAACATTGGTATTCGCATACAGACATTCGCATCCTGGACATTCGGATTCGTATTCACATTCGTGAATGTGAATAATGCGATATTCGTGACATCCCTGGTCACTATAGCAATCCGTTTAGGTCGTAGATTTTATATGAACGGTGAATTATCGCATTTTATTGCGAGTAAGATCATTAAATTGGTATATTTGAATGTCGTTTTCACTTAATTTCATAACAGAATTGTCCTCTACTCATACATTAAGAAGTATACGAAATTAATGCTTTCTACATTTTGCACCGCAAAGTGACGCTATGGCACTACACTAAGCGTGGTCCAGTTGATATCGTCACGTTGTAATGTAAACTATTATGAAATTTTAGAAAATTTATATTTAACGGATCAATCTACGTAGTAATTCCTTGGTAGATATTTGTTGAAAAGGAAATTATTGAAATAATTAACGAATGTTTCTCAAAGAATCACACGTCGACATTGGATTTAAACGTAACACGTAGAACAGCATGGCAGTTGTATAATTTGTGCATCTTAATGAAAACTATTGTAAACATGTGTAACTTTCAGCATAAGTTTAATTTTTCTGCAAACAAACATTTATTTTAATTTTTCCATCATTAAAACCGTTAAACGCCATCTACCGGAATTACCACGTACGACAGCCCGGTTCGCTCGAAATCGATATATTTGAGCAACTTACTAATGCGTGGCTAAGTTGAAGGCTACCCGTTAGTCAATCAACAGCTCAAACCACAAATACGTACCATAGCTTGCCATGCAAAATAATGACATTGACTTTAGAAATACACATTTGTGTTTTAAGACGTCGATATATCTATTCATAAGAATTGCAGCGTAAATAGCATAAACATATCTATTGGTAGGTGCATTAAAATATTGTAAGCATGAGTACTGGCACTGTTTGCATATGGAGTTAGTGTAAGTGTAAGGCCTGAGTGGACGCTCGAAGCGGAGCGTTCGGCGGGGCGTGCAGCGTGGCGTCGGGCTCACAAGTGATTTGAGCAGCGTGCTCTCAGGCCGCTCCTATACCTTTGCATTTGTTTAACATGCACGCCGCACGCCCCGCCCCGCTGCACGCTAACTCGAGCGTCCACTCAGGCCTTACACTAAGCCGTTTGTATAGAAAGTTGTAATTTGATTATAAACCTTTTTTATATAGGTCGACAATTGAATTGGAGTAGTCTATTTCAGTATTTATAGTAATTATATTTATTTATATTTTCGAGTCATCAAGTGTTTCTAGCCAGAATTGTATACAGACAGTGCCGTAACTCTATTATTTACATTATAGATAATAAATTTAATAAGCTAAGTAATCAACAAATAAATTTAATTTTATAAGCTGTCCAAACAATTAAGAATAACATAAACTTTTGACGGGAAAGCTATATCTATAAAATTTTAATCGTGTTAGTTTACCAAATAACCGTATATAAATAATTTAAAAACATTACCAACTACGTACTACTAACTTGCAACATATACATACCTAAATATACATAAAGGTTCTACGTAATAAAATGGTAAACATATTTTGTACAATGATTTCATTATTTGTTCACCGGTTTAAGCAATAATGATTTTTATGTTCAAACGATAGGGTTTAAAATCGTTTGTTTTTCAACATAGACAAGTTAGCCATTAGATGCGCTGAAATGACGTCACACAAGAATTCGTAACATAAGAAGCATACTTAGACACACCTACTTTGTCAGGCGCGAAATTCAAATTGTCCATGAGAAGTTAACTCTTCACGCCTACGTGTTTTAAATTTGCCGCCCGTTTATATGACAAAATGGGTGTGCCAGGGTATAGTAAATATGAAACGGTAAAAAAGCATCATACGAGTACTTACAAAGTTCTGCTATACTTTGTGAAGTTAATATGCAGGTAACTACTTTAACAATGAAATCAACCGAGAAATGAAAAAGAATCGTGTCCCATGGAAATCATCGACATTTGATCAGTCTAAAGCATGAAACACCCAACATTTATTTTGGGGTCGATCTTATAGTAAAAGTTGCTCAGTTCGACCTACTTATTACTCATCACGCAATGTGTGAGCGGGATGTCGCTATAATACGCGCATAGCGTTGTCTCGCTCAAACTTCGGAGCGACGTGCGAATCGGATGCAGTATGCCATACGCCTTAGTCTTTTACTAGTATGTAAGAACGTGAACGACAAATAGTTTATGTCGGAAATAAACATGCTAGCTTGTCATATTGCCAAACTATAGTCTGGCAAACACAACTTGTCAGTCAATAAGAACCAGGAAAATTATACTTATCCCTTTCTTTTGGGTGCTAGTACTAGCGTAAGACAAAGACAGTATGAGTACGGCTACTTTTTTATGTAACGAATTCTTTTTCAACTATGCTCATCCAAAAGTTGTCTATGGTTTAGTAAAAAACTTGGCGATTTTCATGTCGTCTATACACAGCCTTATTATTTAGAAATTTGAGTAAAAGCCCTTAAGTCGAATGCCGCAACCTAGTCAAAAAAGCCAAACCGGAGTATTTAAAAATATACCTTCTTCCAACCTCGTTAGACATCATTTCCTTCGACTGGACGGGCTGCGGGCTAATATAGCCCGTGGTAGTAAGCGTTATACATCGAATAACATTGAAAGCTGTTTAGGGTCATACTAAAAACTTTTCTGAGGCTAAAAAATAGTATCATTTAATTTCCAAACGTTTTCATAGTTGTTATACAATTTGTACTGTGAGCTTCAGAAGAAGTTAAGCGGGCGAAGTATTAAAAATGATCTCTACAAACTTTTCTTCACTTAAGAAAAAGTTTTGGAAAGATAATTTAGAACCAACTCGCTTAGCTACTTCAGGGGGCCATTTCTCGAACGGTATTAGACTAATATTATTATTCCACGAACTGAGGCTTATTTCTCGAACGATATTAGACTAATGTTATTAGTGTGTTGCCATGGTAACTTCTCCGATTTGACAGTTCGTGGACTAATAATATTAGACTAATACCGTTCGAGAAATGGGCCCCTAATATTAACTGTACAATATTGTACATTTCCAATCAATTATTAGATTGATATGATAAAACACTAAATTGATAGATGCAGAAAAATTACTTAAGCTCAGAAAAGTTTTCAATATTTCATTAATATTATATTAGGTTACAACATTGACAGTGTTGCTAGTTGTAAAAATCGGGAAAAATACATTACATACATTTAGGTCTCATAATTGTAAAGATTTTCTTACTTGCACCATAATACTATTTAAGACTTAATATTAAAACTGTAGGGGTAGCAAGTACATCAAGTCCGTTTAAAAATACTTTTTTCATACGACAGTGAGATTCTTTCTTATACTTCCATACTTGATAATGTCACTCAAAACGCAATCTTAAATTCAACATCCTAAAATTCAATTTCCTTTGATTCCGATGATGATGGTACGGTCACTGACTTTAAATTGTGGATCCATGTAAGGTTCAACCTAATTGGGTCGTCAATACTAAAGTAATACTAACGGTATGAAACGTCTCCAAAGTAATAGTAACGGTATGAAACGTCCAAAGTAATACTAACGGTATGAAATGTCTCCAAAGTTATACTAACGGTATGAAACGCCGAAAGTAAAGTAAGCCCTAAATGGTTCAACAATTAAAGTCCGCGACTGTACAGTCAGCGTCAAATACTTTGTAGCAGTCAAAGTGGCCAAATAGTTCGGTACACCATACTAAATATATGGTGTACCGAACTATTTGACTACTTTGGTTGCTATAAAGTATTTGACGCTGACTGTACAAGCTACCACTACAGTTTTTTGTTCGACAGATTTAATGGCAAGTATATTTGAGGATTGGTATAAACGTTACATCGAATATGGTCTTAGTTTGTCCCTTAAGCCCTTTCAATATCACATTATTTCAAACAACAGTCGTTATCTTAAAGATAATAGTAAAAGGGCCTAAACGACATTATTTCTATACACTATGGAGGTTAGAGGTAAGGAGAACAATCTATATGTACGAAAAGTGTCCATCAAAAAACCTAAAATAGGTGGCGCCACAATACATCGCGAACAAATTTATGACTGATAAAAAAATTTAAACCACTGACAGCGCACTTCACTCCCTCAATAACGTCTAAGTTCATGTCTTGTTCTTGTGCTACCCTAACGCCACCGGAGAGATTTCGAACTATTATCCAGCTGCCACTTTAGCAACAGTTCTGTAAGAGATTGTTCTCCTTACCTCTACTCTTCATACTATACACTACGGAAGGTGGAGGTAAGGAAATAAATCTCCATGTACCAAAAAGTGTCATCAAAAAACCTTAAATAGGTGGCGCTACAATACCTAGAATACTTGAACAAAAAAATCAAATCATAGACAGCGCACTTCACTCCGTCTATAGCGCCTAGGTTCTTAGCTACTCTAGCGCTACTCTGGAGAGATTTGGAACTATTATTTATAGCTAACAGCTGGACACTTTTGCAACAGTTCTACCATAAGAGATTTCACTCCTTTTAATTCCACACTCCATACTATACACGTTTAAAACATGACAGTGACAGTGGAAATCTGACTAGATGATATTCAGAATAAACATAAAGAACTATGAAATAATACGTCAATAGAACTATGAGGGAATATTCGAGTGGAAAGTTTAACATTTGAGCGTAGTGTTGTCCCGTACTTGCTTACAATTACTGACTCACCCTTGTTTATTCAACCTTGGAAATACCTGAAAAAAAAAATAGTTTTAGTTCAACAGAAATATACTAACAAACCAAAATAGAGCACTCTGGCGCAGACATACAAGGACCCGACCCCATATAAACCGGGAAGAGGGTCAGGCAAAGAGAGGGAGAGAATACTTAAAATAAAGAAAAATACATTATACATATATCCATTTTATTGTATGTACGAACCACTTCTTACAAATAAGGCTGGTATGAATTTGAACGCAAGATTTGTTTGACATATTTCACCCTCGCACTCCGACTCAAAGGATCGAATCGGCTAGATTCTAGAAGTTTCAACTCGTCTATATTTTATCGAAAATCAACCTTAGCAACAAGCCAACAAGGTTCAGATTACCTGTATTGGTTCACAGCCCGAGATCCCGATATTGCACGGACCACTTCTTGTACCCATTTAGGCTGTTCGGCGACACGGACGGACGTTTAATTTACCTGTATTGGTTCATAGCCCGAGATCCCCATATTGCACGGATCACTTCTCGTACCCCACTAAGCTGTGCGGCGACACGGACGGACGGATCCATTTCAAGGCGTCCATGTTACATCGAAAATCAATCTTATCACACGGCACTAAGGTTTAATTTACCTGTATTGGTTCATAGCCCGGGATCCCCATATTGCAGGGACCACTTCTTGTACCCCACTAGGCTGTGGGGCGACACGGACGGACGGATCCGTTTCAACGCGTTCATGTTACACCGAAAATCAATCTTATCACACGGCACTAAGGTTCAATATACCTGTATTGGTTCATAGCCCGAGATCCCCATATTGCACGGACCACTTCTCGTACCCCACTAGGCTGTGCGGCGACACGGACGGACGGATCCGCTTCAACGCGTCCATGAAGTCCTGGAACGTGATTGGCCGCACTAGTGACAGGTCCAAGCACTTCACCTCCTCGGGATCTAGTTCTGGAAAAAAAATTGAGTATTAGGATTTTTATTTCTGTAGAATTATTTACTTTAATGTATGGCAGAAACATACGTTTTTGCTTATATCGAGTAGCCTGCCTAAATTTGTTATTTTCAGCCATTTTAACGTGATGTTGGTTATAATTCGTGGCTTAAAGTAAATTTTGAGACATGTAATTTTTGTGTTTTTATACGTAATATGTTGGAAAGCAGAAAACAAAATAGATTTTTAAGTAGTTGGCAACAATAGATAGTGATCTCTGTTATGATAAATTGTAATACAGAATTTGACCTCCTTTTTTGGAAATTGCCTCGCGCGTATGCTCGCTCTGTGTGGACCCGGCTAATCAAATTGCGTTGCAATCGAGATTAAACGAATGCATCTTTATTGAACCTTGGTATTTTAAAATACAGCCCTAGTACCTCTGATCGGCTGCAGCGCGGCGTCCCGGCACAGCGCGGTGAGGTCGCTGCCCGAGTAGCCGTCCGTGAGCGCGGCCAGGCGCGCCAGCTCCTCGGGCGTCAGCTCACCTCTGATCGGCTGCAGCGCGGCGTCCCGGCACAGCGCGGTGAGGTCGCTGCCCGAGTAGCCGTCCGTGAGCGCGGCCAGGCGCGCCAGCTCCTCGGGCGTCAGCTCACCTCTGATCGGCTGCAGCGCGGCGTCCCGGCACAGCGCGGTGAGGTCGCTGCCCGAGTAGCCGTCCGTGAGCGCGGCCAGGCGCGCCAGCTCCTCGGGCGTCAGCTCACCTCTGATCGGCTGCAGCGCGGCGTCCCGGCACAGCGCGGTGAGGTCGCTGCCCGAGTAGCCGTCCGTGAGCGCGGCCAGGCGCGCCAGCTCCTCGGGCGTCAGCTCACCTCTGATCGGCTGCAGCGCGGCGTCCCGGCACAGCGCGGTGAGGTCGCTGCCCGAGTAGCCGTCCGTGAGCGCGGCCAGGCGCGCCAGCTCCTCGGGCGTCAGCTCACCTCTGATCGGCTGCAGCGCGGCGTCCCGGCACAGCGCGGTGAGGTCGCTGCCCGAGTAGCCGTCCGTGAGCGCGGCCAGGCGCGCCAGCTCCTCGGGCGTCAGCTCACCTCTGATCGGCTGCAGCGCGGCGTCCCGGCACAGCGCGGTGAGGTCGCTGCCCGAGTAGCCGTCCGTGAGCGCGGCCAGGCGCGCCAGCTCCTCGGGCGTCAGCTCACCTCTGATCGGCTGCAGCGCGGCGTCCCGGCACAGCGCGGTGAGGTCGCTGCCCGAGTAGCCGTCCGTGAGCGCGGCCAGGCGCGCCAGCTCCTCGGGCGTCAGCTCACCTCTGATCGGCTGCAGCGCGGCGTCCCGGCACAGCGCGGTGAGGTCGCTGCCCGAGTAGCCGTCCGTGAGCGCGGCCAGGCGCGCCAGCTCCTCGGGCGTCAGCTCACCTCTGATCGGCTGCAGCGCGGCGTCCCGGCACAGCGCGGTGAGGTCGCTGCCCGAGTAGCCGTCCGTGAGCGCGGCCAGGCGCGCCAGCTCCTCGGGCGTCAGCTCACCTCTGATCGGCTGCAGCGCGGCGTCCCGGCACAGCGCGGTGAGGTCGCTGCCCGAGTAGCCGTCCGTGAGCGCGGCCAGGCGCGCCAGCTCCTCGGGCGTCAGCTCACCTCTGATCGGCTGCAGCGCGGCGTCCCGGCACAGCGCGGTGAGGTCGCTGCCCGAGTAGCCGTCCGTGAGCGCGGCCAGGCGCGCCAGCTCCTCGGGCGTCAGCTCACCTCTGATCGGCTGCAGCGCGGCGTCCCGGCACAGCGCGGTGAGGTCGCTGCCCGAGTAGCCGTCCGTGAGCGCGGCCAGGCGCGCCAGCTCCTCGGGCGTCAGCTCACCTCTGATCGGCTGCAGCGCGGCGTCCCGGCACAGCGCGGTGAGGTCGCTGCCCGAGTAGCCGTCCGTGAGCGCGGCCAGGCGCGCCAGCTCCTCGGGCGTCAGCTCACCTCTGATCGGCTGCAGCGCGGCGTCCCGGCACAGCGCGGTGAGGTCGCTGCCCGAGTAGCCGTCCGTGAGCGCGGCCAGGCGCGCCAGCTCCTCGGGCGTCAGCTCACCTCTGATCGGCTGCAGCGCGGCGTCCCGGCACAGCGCGGTGAGGTCGCTGCCCGAGTAGCCGTCCGTGAGCGCGGCCAGGCGCGCCAGCTCCTCGGGCGACAGCGCGGCCGCGGCGGCGCCCCGCGCCAGCACCCCGCGCAGCAGCTGCTCGCGGGTCCGGACGTCGGGGAGCGACACGTATACTCGCTTAGGGAAACGTCTGGAACATTCGACAAATATATTCATTATATCTAGGAGTACCAACTAAAACCCTAACGCAGTTATCGTCACAGAAAACGTGAGAGTATTAAATACAGAATAGTGGAGTGATAACTAATGGTATAATAACCTCACGCCGCGGCGGCAATTTGACTGAATCTCAAGTTGATTAGCAACACAATGACGGAATGTACAAAATACCGGTGTGTTACCGGTGTACCGCACGCGTGCAGGAATGAGCACTTTCCGTGCATATATCGAAACTTTAAAGAGCCATATGTACTGTTAAACGTTGTACGATACACGTGCGAATAGGTAATTTCTGCACTTGTATCGTAAATAACTATTCCCGTATACTGTACCTTTACCGAATATATTAAGAAATGAAAAATAAACCACATAAAAACTACTAACAACTTTTTCCTTTAACTTTAATAATTACGTCAAATTTGTTTCAAACATAAAACGACTAACTGGTTTGTCTGCCCTAAGTAACCTACTGCGAGTACTGTTCTGGAGACCTCGACTGGGAAGCCGAGGTGACGGAAAACCAAGAGCCAGATGGTCGGACGATATCAGAAAGACGGCAGGGCCGACCTGGCATAGAATCGCCACATACCGAACAACATGGAAATCCATGAAAGAGGCATATGTTCAGCAGTGGACGCATATATGCTGAGAAGAAGAAAAGAAGAAGTAACCTACACACACATTGATTCGTAAACAGATTCATGATAAACGCACACATATACTGATATTATTTCTGTAATTCCACCTCGTCACTAAAATCTCTGTAAAAGGACTTCCATTCCATCTTTCCCGAGCGCAGCCTCGTCTAGTTTGTGCGGTATAACCATAAGCCGGTCAGCCCCCGCGGCTGGTAGACCGTCGAACTCCACGACAAAATCCCTCTTGAGCCTTGGTAGACCTTATCCCGACCCAATAAGGTTCCCTTTGTCAACATTATCTGAGCGCGACTTCATCTGACTCGTGCAGGTGACTGGTAGCGGCCATAACAATAAGTCGACCAGCGTTCGTCGAACTCTACGAGAAACTCCGTCTCGAGCTCGCTAACCAAGCAACACAGTTAACTGACCTTTAGTAGGTCTTATCACGATGCAATAAGGTTCACTTTGTCAACAATACCTGAGCACTGGTTCATCTAGTTCACGAGAGCGATTGGTGGCGGCCATAACAATAAGCCGATCGTCACCCGCTGCGGATAGGCAGTCGAACTCTTTAACCTCTCGTGTGACGAAGACGAAACGAGGATCCGCGTTCCGGCATTCGAGCGCTTATCTAATAGACCTTATCTTAACGCAGTAAGGTTCACTTTGTCAACAGTACCTGAGCGCAGCCTCGTCCAGTTCGTGTGGCCTGTTGGTAGCAGCCATAACGATAAGCCGGTCAGCACCCGCTGCGGGCAGACCGTCGAACTCCACGAGGAACTCTGTCTTGAGCCGTCGGGACGCTTCGTGCTCGCTCGATGACCGCTCGCAGAGGAGCGAGTCTACCTCGTCCACGAATATTATTGAGGGCTGCAAAAATATAATGTGGAATTAGGGTGTTACCACATCGCATAATAGAACTGTCGACGTGGATCGATAGTTTCTACCTAGACAAATAGATCGATCGACGCCATGGATCGATTCGTGTGTCTTTACACACACACACAATTTTTTTTTTTTTCTTTTGTTTAGAAACAAACAGTCATTCAATAACATTGAACAGTAGATTAAGCAGCAGTAAATTGACCTATAGTTTCCTTAATTTACATATCAAAATACGAAGCTAATGCACTTTTTAAATACAAAAATATCGTATATAAATGCAAACAATTTTTACAATACTTTAAACAAATATCTACAGCTTGTCTATATACAGTACAAGTTGATTAACACCTAAAAATAAAAGTGAACATCAAAGTCATGTGAAATTTAAGCTAAATAACAACTGGAGAATACAAAATGCGCTTTTTGAGATGCATATATCTCAATTATTAGAAAAAATATGCTTATTTAGGTATTCTTAATACATATCATGTGAATGCTTTTTTCAGTAAAGTAGTTGTACAGTTAAATATATCCACATCTGTGAGTTTTTCATTATTATTAAACAGTTTACAAACACGCTTAATAAATGCATTACTAGCATAACGAGTCCGACTGAGAGGAATAGAGAAAAGGTCTTTTTAGGGTTCCGTAGCCAAATGGCAAAAAACGGAACCCTTATAGATTCGTCATGTCCGTCTGTCTGTCCGATTCTGTCACAGCCACTTTTTACGACACTGGCGCTCTCGTCTACGCGGAACTCTGAAACTTATTTTATGAAGCAATTAGAAACTTATTTTAAGAATTTTATCTTTTTATTTTATTTTTATTTATTTGGAGATCCAACAGCTGTGACCTTAACATAGAAAAATATTGTAGATACAGGAAGCCAATTATAGGAACTCACAGGTAGTGACATAATACTAAACTAAGATTACGCACTATTGCAACCACATATGTGAACAAAGCGAATACAAATGATACTTAATAAGGATAATGTGAGAGTTCAAAATACTAATTAACTACAATACAACTATACAAACAATATATTAAGATATTTTAATACACACCGTAGTGTTTTTTTATTTGGGGCTTCCTAATGTAAGTGTTAGGTTACCAATATACAATAATATTATTAGAAACATGAGATTTTAAAGAAAACAACTTTATTTCCATACTTTTGGCCTGGGGTATACATTCCTAATCTTTATTGCAAAGACATAAGATCCACCTACGGTCTGCCATTAGTACCTGCAATTCCCTGGCTACTTGGAAGAGCGCGCGCACCATTTTCTCTCCATCACCCACGTACTTGCTGGTGAGAGTGGCGGCTGATATCGAGAAGAAAGTCGCCGAGCATTCTGCGGCCACACATCGGGCGAGGAGGGTTTTACCTGAAAATTGCATTACGATAGTACTTACCCGATAAAAAAAAACACTGCTGTACGTAGATATAAAATTTCTAAGGATCTCCAAAACCGCCGATTGTGCAATGCCAACGGTATCCTGCATTCTTGGTCAAAACATTGGCTGATTGTCGGAGTTTCAAGATTCGGGCATTAATATGTAAATTATTCGCTGTGAGATTCACGGAAGTTGCCAAGGGACATTGGGAGGAGCAGTTACCGGCTTACCGCTGCCCTTCTACTCCCTCACAATTTTTTTTTCATTATCCATTTAAATCAACTAATTTAACACTATGTTAATTACTTATTTAATAAGTTGTTTCCTATAGATAAATTATTCACAGCGATAATCAAAATTAAGATCGAACACATGTTTGCGCATTAAATTACATATTTTAATCATTACCGTTCCCTGGAGGGCCGAATAACAGCAGGCCTTTGGCGGGCGACCGCAGGCCCGTGAACAGCTCCGGCCTCAGAGATGGCAACACCACCATTTCTTGAAGCGCTTGCTTTGCTGCCTATAAAACAAAGGATATCAACAATCATATACGTATAGATTTATCTAGACTATTCTAGACTGAACTAGAAATCACATTAGAAAAATTACAAAAAAAACGATATGATTCGTATGAACTTAAATAAAATTTACTATGAGGGTACTGTGGGCGATAAAAATACGGATTTATCTATCTATCGCGATAAATATGAAAATTAATTTTACAAATCTGATGTGGACAATAGAAAGAAAAAACGGTGCAGTTGTCCCGATGGACATCAAATATTCAATAGAATCGGCAAAAATGTCAACAAATATGACTGACTTGGCATTTGACATATATGTAGATAACATTTATTACATAACCTCTTCTGTTAACAAAGTTTGTTTTTAATGAAATATAAACAATTAACAGTTATGTCAACTAAAACAGAAAGTAAATAAAAATATTTAGTGTAGAAATTTTTGACAGGATTATGTTCATTCTTTAAAAACCGGCCAAGAGCATGTCGGGCCACGCTCAGTGTAGGGTTCCGTAGTTACTCTTCCGTCACATTAAGCTAAACTGGAGCTTAAAGTATAGTAAATTGTTAACCAAGGGATGAAACGGTACCTTTCACCCGAGTTAAACAAATAGGCAAATTTGCATAATCAGTACCTAATTAAAGTAAGTCTTTTTACTATGAAGGGAAAACTTTTTGCGATAACTCAAAAACAGCTAAACTGATCATGTCCGCTATAGTTTTCATTTAATGTCTTTCTCAAGCTCTACTTCCACGATTTTTTTCATATTTTTTGGACCTATGGTTCAAAAGTTAGAGGGGGGGGGACACATTTTTTTATTCTTTCGGAGCGATTATCTCCGAATATATTCACTTTATCAAAAAATGTTTCTTGAAAACCCCTATTAGTTTTGAAAGACCTTTCCAACGATACCCCACACTCTAGGTTTGAAGCGAAAAAAATTATTCACCCCCACTTTCCGTGTAGGGGAGGTACCCTAAAAAAATTATTTTTTTAGATTTTATTGTACGACTTTGTCGGCTTTATTGATTTATATATCCATGCCAAATTTCAGCTTTCTAGCACTAACGACCACGGAGCAGTCTCGGACAGACAGACAGACAGACAGACAGACAGACAGACAGACAGACAGACAGACAGACGGACATGGCGAAACTATAAGGGTTCCGTTTTATGCCATTTGGCTACGGAACCCTAAAAACGCGTGATTACGGAGTAGTTAATAGTAATAAATTGAATTTTGCAATTTTTGCCATTTCTATTATCCTCTAAAGCGTACTTACTTCCTGCCCAGCGATATCATCCCACTGCACCTTCGGCCCTCCTTCCACAATTTCATCCAGTATCAACTGCACCAGCTTCGGATCCACCCCACGGACCGTGAGTGTCTGCTGCGGTGTCCGGCTTCGTGTCGGAGTCCCTCGGTTGGATCCCACGGCGCGCCGTACTGGGGATCCGTTGACAGGGACCTGATACGCGCTCTGGCGTTAGTAAATAGAGAGAACGTGATGTTAATGGGTGAGGTGCAATGTGAGTCTTATTACGAGTATGGACATGATAAGGTCTATTATGTTTAGGTAGTGAGATAGGTTCACGCCACGGACCGTGAGCGTCTGCTCCGTCGGCTGGCTTCTAGTCGGAATGCCTCTGTTGGATCTAACGGCAAGCCGTACTGGGGATCCGTTGACTGGGACCTGGTAAGCGCTCTGGCGTTAGTAGTTAAAGGGTGATGTGAAAGCTAAAGGGTGATGTGGTGCGATAAGTCTTATGAGCTAAGTGATAAGTTTGATTATAGTCTAGCCTGTTGGGAGCCAGTGGCGTAGCGTGCCTTGGAGGGGCCCCGTATAAAAATTTGTTTGGGGGCCCTTAGGAAGGGTAAAGATTTCTCACAAAAACGCACGTTGAGGGCCCCGTGTAATTGATACAGCAGATACGGCGGTAACTGCGCCCCTGTTGGGAGCCCACTATTGGATCCCACTGCGCGCCGTACGGAGGATCCGTTGACTGGGACCTGGTACAGCTCTTGCATTAATAGATAAAGAGTGATGTTAATGGGTGTGATGCAATGTGAGCGTTATAATTACATATGGTTTATTATGTTTAGTAAGATAGATCCACGCCCAGGACCGCGAGCGTCTGCTGCAGCGTCCAGCTCTGTGTCGGAGTCCCATGACCGATCTCGTATTAGTAAATAGAGGGTGATGTTAACGGGTGAGGAGAGATGTGATGTAGGTGATCACGTTGATGACGTTGTGATATCTAGTCCGGGTTCCTGATGTTAATAAGTGAGGTACAATGTGAGTCTTTTATTATGATTTATTGAGCTTAAGTTACCACTTTTTTAAACTGGGGTATGAAATAATGAAGGTCTGGTTGGAATATGAAATATTAAGATGAATGAGAATATGCATATTTTAATGTTAATTTTAATGTATCTTCAGTAGATAGGTAAGATGGTGAAGTGCATTTATAAATTATACTTATCTAAGTGATAAAACTCATTATATTATGACTAGGCAAAAAATAAAGATTCATCGTGTCAGATATGCGGCTGACTGCTTTAGTAAATTGATGAATGATGAGGTTCAATTAACCTAGTCTTAATAAATGTTTGGTCGACCCGCTCGGTCAATATTTATGTTGAACAACTGATATAGTGCCTTCTTTAGGAGCTGTGTAGATAATGTATTTACGAATAGTACGGAAGAGTGCGGATATTTTTTCTTGAGTTGATGATGTTTTCTACGTAATTAAGTATTTATATTCGCCAAGAACCCAAATCACAAACCTTATCGAACTTTCTAAGGCACTAGGCCTTTGATTTTGATGATTGGTTTGTGTAAGGTGCCGCATGGTATCTCCTATCTTTCCTATGGTATTTGGAACTCATTCGTTTCACTGCAGGTAGCGTTGAGGCAGGTTTCACCGGATAACGGGTCTATGTGGAGCTGTTCGGTTGAAATTACGATTACGAATACGAGACTTGTACACATAGGCAGAAGGGGGTTTCTAATATGTATCTCAGAAAATATCTCATCTACTTAGATAAGTAGACAATACGACACAGTAAGACACATATACATATATGTCATATAGGATCAGGGACTCACCGATAACTGCCTCTTCACTGCAGGCGGCGTTGAGGCAGGTTTCACCGGATACCGGGTATATGTTGAGCTGTTCGGTTGAGATGACGAGCGTCCCATGGATCTTGGTAGAGTCTGGGACTTCATTAGAGGCCCGGAGCCGCCGGGCAGCCGCCGCCCGCCTGTTGTCAGCTTACGGCCTGCCACTGGTGTCAATAATGCTTTGTCAATTTGTTATCAAAATAAAAATTAGATATTGTAGATTAAATATAGACGCTCTAAAGCACTCACTTTAATACTGTTAGTTAAATATTATTAATGGTACATATTTAATAAATCTGTTTATGGAGTGCGTCTAATGCGGTTATCACACTGCCGCCGCATTTCGTTGCGAAGTGCAGAGCGACCAATTCGCGTGCGGCCACGACGATACGGTGGTGCAGCGCGTTTATGAACAAAAATCTGTACGGTACTACGGAGATCGGTGTGGCATACCCTGCGACACACGCCGCATCTCCGTCCAAAAGCGCGAACTGTCCAGCGATTTGCACCTTCGCACGGAGTGGCGGAGACAATGTGTTATACCATGCGGTTTTTGCATACAAATCAAGATTTTAGAGTACAAAGTTAAAAGCCGCAGCACCAGACGCCGCTCCAGAGTGCAGAGCAGTGGTGATAACCGCCTAAGCTGATTCTGCACTAACTGGGCTACTATAAAACGAACCTTATATTTTACTGTAATTTTTTGTTTTTGTCACTTCCACACTGTCGTTTGCCAAGTCAGTGCAAACTAAGCTTAGCTAGTAAAAAAAGTACATATAAAAATAGTTCAGTAATAAGCACAGAAATAATCGTTTGTTAAAAAGATGAAAGTAGAATCTTATATTTTTGCAAGATAACGGGACTATTGGTAGAAGTCATGTGTTTTACAATGAAATCGTGAAAACAAAAAAGTTTTTGCACTCGAAAATCGCTATCCATCGCACAATAGACAAAAAATCGTGCAAAAAAATTGTCACGACGCAATCTTTACAAGGAAAGGCGCTCACGGTCTTGTTCAAATGAGATGATCAGTTAAATACACAAATACTTATAATTGATCATTGGTGGACCTTATATCTTTGAAATAAGGTCTAAGTTCAGAACGCATCCAAAGTGACGTCATGGACGACCGATTGCCTTTGAAATTCGAACATCGGCGACGAATGGCAGCACAACAACCAACGACAATCATACAACATCCGTTGAACGACAAGCACACACCACACAGTTGTATTGTAATGTTTGTAATTCATTTTTAAATTCGGAATAAATCATTGTACAGTCACATCTAAAATATCGATACGAAAAAAGTGCCAAAAATATGTATACACTACCTTAATATATAGGCAATAAAGTCGTGTATACATATTTCTGGCACTTTTTTCGTATCGATATTTTCAGATGTGACCGTACATATGTTTTAGGCATTATAGATAGTGTCATTCACGACGACGCGTGCCTTGACTCGTATTGTGATGTTATTAAAGGTTAGATTTGATAAATCTGCACGTCATCGTGGATGACACGAAATATACCTGGAAAGGAGCATAGGCTTCAAGGGGGCTATGGCGAAAACCGAAATTCGCAAATTGCGGGAATCTTACTCTTTTACTCTTACTAAGACTTAATTAGAGTGACAGAGAAAAATGCCCGCAATTGACGAACTTCGATTTTCGCGGTTATAGCCCAGCAGTCTGCGAATTGTTAGTTAACAGCGTGGACAATGGTGTGTTCTGCTAAAATGCTTTCATTTGCATCACGCGACAGATAATTCGAATAAAAGGACATGCGCTTGTAATCGAAAGTGAGTCAGATTACTTTTGTGACTTTCATAACGGGTTCTTGTTCACTTTCGAAGGACATTTAAGATACTCGCACTTATGGATAAACGCTCTCTCATCTCGGACGAGTTGCGTTTCAAACAAAAACACCTAAATAAATATTTTTTCATGGGTGAGATACAATATTTAGGTAGTAGTTCTAGCGGTACACCAAAAAACGATGCAAATTGTGTTAAAAGCATGAAAATCGATATGAATGATCTTTAGGCCATTTGAATTAATTTGACCTGTAGAACCAAAAAATTAAGAGAAGTTATGATACAATCTATTTTTTGAATGGGATTTTTTTATAACACTTTGTATACTGGACACATAAAAAAAATACTAAATGTCAATATTTTTAAAATTGCTTTCTCAGGGTTAGATATGAGGATATTAGGTCTTATTTGAGGTATATTTTACCATGGTTTGTTTTGAAAATTATTTTTACACTAATTTTCAAAAAGTTACTTATATGTAACGATGAGATATATTTATCGATTTGGCTTTAAAGCTCTTTCATTTGATACCACACACGATAGGTTCATGAACAACATGACGTTATAACTCCTCTCCTTTTTTCTTTTTTTTTTGGTTCTACGAGTCAAATTGATTCAAATGGCCTAAAGATCAATTCTACCGATTTTCATACTTTTAACACAATTTGCAGCATTTTACTGCATTTCGGGGTGTACCGCTAGGACTATAGGGTACACACGATAAATGTATTAGTCACTGACTGTGACCATTGCAATTCTGTGATATTCAGTCTGGTCTGAGTCACATATTTCCCCTAAATCAAAGGGTGTGGATTTAAAAAATGTGACATTAGGCAAAATATACCACGCAGATAACAGCGATTGCTCATTGCATATTTATGATAATAGCGCACCATTAAAATAATACAAGTAAATTAGGGGCAGGAGGTGGGGTATGTCCAATCGTTTACAGCACACGATGTAGCACAAATTTATTTTTTTTAACAAATTTTACTAAATGGCTTGTCATTTGTCCGATGTCTATCATTACATATTAATGTGTCCCAACGGCGCTGGACACCACCGTGACTGTCACGCACATTATATCATTTATAGCTAATACTAAACTCTTGTTTGTACTACTCATCTAGTCACCTTTTGTCTGTGGCTTAAGGATTAATAAGGATTTTGACTGAATTTTTAGCCACATTTGTATTTTTTTCGAAAAATATTTTTCTGCTCTATACAGTTCAACCAAGTTTTGACAACCACACACATATGAATGGTAAAGCAAATATTTGTTTTTAAAATACACATTTTACACGCTGATGCCACTACACTGAAAGAAATGTTTGCATAACTGTAACAAAATTTTGGTTACTGTTTACACAAAAATTGGGACTTGCGAACTATGTGTTATATGTTACAAAACCGTGTTTGGCTATCAGTGTTCAGGTACTGGGTATACACTGCAAAATAAGTTTGTAAATTTATGCAAAGTTTATTTTCTTATAACCGTAGTTTAGTTATTTAGTAAAGTTACAAAACCAGTTCGGCTATCTATTTTTTTCAGTGTATTTGAATTAATTTAATTATTTCTCATAGGTACAATCAAAAGAATAAATTTGTGACCCATTTCGTACCTTGTCACTGTGACAATAGTATGACGTCTCTAGCGACTTTCATGTTGTTTGTCACTGTGACAAATTAAATGGGTCACAAATTAAATCTTTTGACTGTACTTCAAGCAATTAATAGTACGTATTGAAAATGCCGATATTGTACTAGAATAAAACATATACAAAAATTACAAATTGAATTGAAAACTTATTTTAGCACGTTAGCTAAAATGTATCTAAGCTAAAATATACGTTCTATCGAGTATTAGCATTCTCGACTTGCAAGTTGCAAGCCACAAAAATGGGTATGTGTCTGTTGATACATTCCATTCCATTTCTGTGTGGCATGCGCGCTGCACCTCTACGATTTCATGTTGCATCTATATATGTAGCTTTTCAGAATTCGACTCTATTCCAAAATATATAAGATCTACAGGTGCACCCTCGTCTAAAGTGAGACACAGTCCCAAAACAACCTAAGAATGTTCGTTGCGCAATGTTGATACACCCTTACAGTTCGTTTCATTCGTAATTGATTTAATATAAACAATGGAATAGCCGAAATACCATCAGGGGAGCAGGGGTTCTAATGAGTAAATATTTCCGAATGACTAGCGAGGGACGATTGGTCGATTTGCGACCAAAATCAAGCCCAAAGGAAAACAATAAAGCCAGGGATAGGCTATTGTCCCTGGTCTTATATTATTAGAGGCTAATTGTCTAATCTTTTGTGCATTGTATGGATTTTTAAAGTTATCGTAATGTACTGGACTTCTAATTGATAGACAGGTTTTCAATTCGATCGTTTGGTTGTCTTTTTGCCTTTATCGCATTTGCTTTAGGTACTCCAGCGATGTATCTGCAAATAGGCGAACGGACGATCAAAGACGTTTAGACCCCTTGCATGGCTCCATCGTGGAAGGATCAATCTTAAATTTAACGCATCGTAGTCGTGCTCCGCAGTGGGCTGATAGACTAACTTTACTACCATCGTTCACATTGTTAACTGAGATTTGCAAACCATATTGCAGTGATATAAGGTCCACTAAAGGTCACTTGTTTCTTTTAGTAGAAAGGTAAAGGTATTGTTTGTACCTACGCCCTTTCCTGGCACTAATTGCTACAATTGACTGGCCAAATACCAGGGGATCAGGACAAACGAAGCGTGAACATTTCCGAATGACTGCCAGTTCATAGATCGGCACACCCTAGCTTTCCGCTCTGTAGGGCCAGAGAAATGACCTATTGATTTCCAATGAAACTCAATACTTCACGGTTTGAAGGTTTCTCTGAAGAAAATTGCTATTGATTTCGGAATTTGATATTTGAGACGCGTAAGACAAAACTAAATATCGTCGAATGTCCAAAACTATATGTCCCTATTTTGAATAACAAGTTAGAAGCTTAAAAGGCAATATACATAATTTGTACTTGAATTTAATTCGTGACGACGATCACGATCATCCTAGTTTTAGTCAAAAAGCGTATCCTAGCTATCCACTGACACAAGATCCTAGCTTATCCTAGCTTAGCTATCCACTGACACAAGAAGATAACAGTCTTGGGCATTACATTCACATGTTTGAACACCACAATACATATCGCTAATTCATGTTTTTGATATTCAACTTTTTTGACGTTTGAATGTTTTTCGTCTGCCTCTGCCCCGGCTAATCTGCGGTGTCCATTCGGTAGCAAATGGACACAAGATAGGCTATTAAAAAATGTAGCGGGAAAGCGAACATAAAACTCGTGCTTGAATTTTTGTGCTGATAGCTTTAGTGGTCGTTCTCTCGGAAGTGTTTTAGCGATAAACGATGGCCTGGATAGAAGACATTCCAATACAAGTTGCTTCTATTTCAGTTGAAATAGGTAGTTCAGACATGATGATCATGTAATTTAACTTGATTATCTTGCTACAAGCAGGTCAACGGGAGCTTTATCTGCAAATAGAGTTACGATATGTCATGCTTCTACTTTATCTCTAAAACTTATGTAATTTTTAAAATGTTGTATTGTGTGGGGAAAAAGCTTGCTTAAACTTCTGAGGATTATCAACTTTTTGTCTGGTGTCATGTAGGTAATGCCAGCATACTTACATTACCTACCTGAGACCAAAACCCGGAGAACATTGCCTTGCAAAAGAGTGGGGTCACCACAACACAATCAACTATACCTGACGCGGCGAATGATGATCCGTATGACAGTCGCTCCAAATAACTTTTGGATAGACCTAATTTCAAAAATAATTGAAGAAATAGGTTTTATCGTATTTTCATTACTCTAAATACATTTGACATTGACAGTTACTTCATACAAAAGCGGCCAAGTGCGAGTCGGACTCGCCCATGAAGGGTTCCGTACCATTTATGACGAATTAAAAAAAAACTACTTACTAGATCTCGTTCGAACCAATTTTCGGTGGAAGTTTGCATGGCAATGTATATCATATATTTTTTTAGATTTTTCATTCTGATATTTTAGAAGTTACGGGGGGGGGACACACACTTTTTACCACTTTGGAAGTGTCTCTCGCGCAAACTATTCAGTTTAGAAAAAAATGATATTAGAAACCTCAATATCATTTTTAAAGACCTATCCATAGATACCCCACACGTATGGGTTTGATGAAAAAAGATTTTTTGAGTTTCAGTTCTAAGTATGGGGAATCCCCAAAATTTATTGTATTTTTTCTATTTTTGTGTAAACTTCATAATGCGGTTCATAGAATACATCTACTTACCAAGTTTGAACAGTATAGCTTTTATAGTTTCGGAAAAAAGTGGCTGTGACAGAATCGGACAGACAGGCGGACATGACGAATCTATAAGGGTTCCGTTTTTTGCCATTTGGCTACGGAACCCTAAAAATGAGCTGTCATAGGGATCATCATTCGGCGCGTCATGTATAACTTTAAACATGATGGCGGCAACTGCCACCCCATAGAGAACTTTTCATAAAAGCAACATTTATCGAACTACGATGGTCTTGACGGATGGTTTGATGCAATCGAATTTAAATATTCAAATGGCCGAGTAATACGAGTTTTATATATTCTAATTTTTTTTTAAATGTCTTCACTCTGTATTTACCTACAAGCTAAACATCCGTAATTTAAATAACAAATGAAACAATACATTAAACTTTAGACCGCAAAAATACGTAAAACATTTCGTAACCACTTCTTTTGTTTGTACTTTTCGTCTATTGTGCGACAGATTTGCAAATCATTTACAACTGAAAATAAATATCTATAGAAACAATCAGCAAACAAATTTTGCCAAATACAGCCACGTCCAATATTATGTATATATTTAAGACTTTAAGTCCATGATATAAAGTCTCAAATTGTATACACACTTTTAAACTAGGCTTAACCAAAACGTCATTACATAATTCTGAAATAATTACAGTTTTTTAGTAGGTGATATTAGCAACGTCTCCAGTTACACTAAAACGCCATACATCCAATAGAAAATTAAGCACATGCGCTTTTTTGCAGTCAACGAAAATTAACCTCAGTGAGTTCCAAAAAGTCGTATGTCCATTCAATACCAAAGCGCATACGTCGTATTAGATACTCGTAATTAAAAAGGTCACTCGTAAGGAGTGGGCGTCATTATAACGTAAGTGTTGTACAACTTACAAGCAAATAAGAAATCTTTAAATCTGTGTCAATGACACCCACAACTATGTCTCAAACGGAACCACGATAATAGTTCACTTGGACCAAACACAAATAGTCCTTACAATGAACAGTTACGGTTGTTTGCGCATTCTGGACATCGTGGTTTTGCTATACAAGGATGGACTTATGTAATGTCGTCTTGTGTCATACAAATCGTGTACAGAAAAAAAAAGCAAGCACAGTGAACCCACATGCAAATAAAATATACGCCAATTGTTTTGTAGTTATGGATATATGTGAGAGGGAGTCGCTTTCTCTTGCTTACAAACGTCGAGGTAGTCAATTTTTTTTAATGTACTTTAAAGGCCAGAGCGCTAAAATTTAGGAGCAGAGCACGCATACATCACGCACAGGGTTCGAAATTATCCAGATAATTATAGTCTTTGATAATTATCCCAGGTGTGGATGGTGCTTTTATTGAACTATATTTATTTATTAATCAATGTTATAATTCACGCGTGATTTGTTTTTAAATATACCGCATATTATAAATTTTAGGTTGTTATCAAATCTATAATTATCACGGCATAAAAATCACTATAACTATCATTGATATTTATCCTTTCGTACCCTGGTCACGCAATCGGTGTGCCGTCTCTCATAAGGATCTGCATATTACAACACGAACACGATCGTCTACGCACACGCATCTGGTGTGCACAGGCCTTAAAAGTATTACTGTTAATGTTTCTGACTACCTCTTAAAAACACGTGAATGTTAATGTCACACTGGTTAGACAAATCCTGTATTCAGAATTAGGGTGTACAAATTTAGTTTTTTTTTTGTAGTAGGTTATGTCAAACGAAGCTAAGCATTAGTCCGCATTATCGCCGATAACCCTTCCTTGACGCACTGAGGGTGAAAAAGCGAGACGATTTAGCAAATTAATGATGGTGCAAAAGAGAGCTAAAGGAGATGAGGTAAGGTTTAAAATCCAATGGTAATTATTGTCGCTATATATAGGTCTTAGCACATTGTTACAACTCAACAGCCACTCGACTCAAAGTTAAATATTGAAATTAAAGCCTTATCTTGTATGTCCTATAGTACTATGTTTAAAATTTAGAACTGTCGGGTGGTCTACGCGTCGTCCACTCGTCGTCCACTAAGGTGAACCAAAAGTGAGTTGAGTCGGTGTGGAATTGGTATAGTGTGCGAAGACCTTATAACTAACTGTAGGCAGCCGGGCTATTTATTTTTAAACTAGTAAATTATGTAGTGATTATAATCATTCGCTTAGAGGCAGCATACAACATTAACGTTTGAGGCTATTCTTTGCAATAAAATAAGGTAGGATTATTAATTGTTAACGCATCGTGTATTTAAGTTAATGTTAAAATTTGAGTAAAGGTACGTCCACATGTCAAACGTGCCATGAGAGCACCTGTTTTCGAAAGGCACCTGTGAGCAACTCGTGAATAGTGCTAGCACATTTGCCGGATCTGGACGCACCTCTGAATGTATTCAACACATGCAATGGAAAATGCTGTTAAAAATTAAACCTTATCAACAATACATTTAAGTCTCTTTTCGCATGTTATCGGTGACAATGCAGCGGGTATATTCGTGTTCTACCTTCACTCGTTGCCTTCGTTTGACCACTGTTACTTTCAGTATGGGCGAGCAACGTCGTCTTTGCCTTTTCTAAAGGCCTCCTCTTTACAGGGGACTCCGCTTTTTTGTCTTTGTCGCTCCTCTCTTCGACGCCCAACTGACTGAGCGCGACTAGGTTAGCTATTCGGGAAAATATCTAAATTTAACCTTATTTGTAAGGGGGTAGAGTTGGTATTACAGTGGAACCTAGATAAATGGACTTGGGCATAAGTAATACTATTTAATTTAAATAGTTTACCAGATTGTTGAGGCCTAGGCTCCTTTCTAGATAGAACAGGGATGCCTACGAGGAAGTGGATCTTCAAATGTTAATTAAATGTGTGTGTTGTACATTTGTTGTTGATTTTATTTTATAAAGTTAGGATTTTGTCGCTCAATATATTTTAGAGGACTGCCGTTGGCTGCTGTCAGCGGACGTTATACACTGGGACGATCGTTGCCGATCTTGAAATTTCGGAGGTCATCGGCCGTCCGTGACATCACTAAGATGCGTTCTGAACAAGATAATTCGATTCCAAATATGTTTTACATTTATAAAACTTTTTAAATTGTAGATAGGAGGTATTCATGGCCATTTTATATGCACTGACTGAAATATTGATAATATCAACTGCGACCTTAAGGCGACACGCAGTTTGTGATCCCTAATAAGTTCGGTGATGCATTGTACTAGTAGCGGTCTAAGTTTGGAGTGAAATAGGCCTGCCCGAACTCTGAACTTGGCATTTATCCATTTATCCAGTTTTCACTGTATAATGTGTGGTGTGTAAAAAAAGGCTATCATGCAACAATGACATGTTGTACATAAGAAGCGTTCAAATACGACAACTTGAAATTATAATTGAGAATTTGAGCGAGTGGTGTTAATTTTACTGGGTTTTGGGGTCAATTTGAACATCTGTTTTGCTACTTTTATGTTACATATTTCGAAATAATATTAAACTAGAATTGAACAGTCTCACAGTAATCACAGTATACACATACTGTGTAAGATTGTTTTTAGAGATCACTATTAACTACTCTAATAAGACAATACAAATAACACAACATAGGAAATTAATTGCTCAAGAGCCCAAATGAAGGCACAAATTATGTACTTATTATAAAACTAAATGGAACACTTGAAATGCTTTTTGACAAAATTACGGGGTCATCCATTAATTACGTCACACGTTTAGGAAGAGGGAGGAGGTCAAGAAAATGTGACATGTTGTGACAAGGGGGAGGGGAGAGTCACAAATTTTGTCATGTCACTTTAACTTCATCTGTAACCGTTTTTTCACAGGCTGTACAGTTAAATAACTAGGTTTTGCAATGATAAATCGTTTTGTTTTATGACATTATTATTCACAGTTGGTATTGTTTTAAAATTTCTAATAATCTAAAAAAATGTATTTACATTATAATATCTAATACGAATTGCTGATTTCATTGAATACAAAATAGCCACTAGTGACATCACATCATACCAGCAGTGGGAGCATGGTTCCATTTTTATCCCGTGTCACTATGCCCGTCACTTTTGCACTTTTGTTAGAAAGTGACAGGCATAGTGACAAATGATAAAGAGTCGACCATCTTAGCCCTACAGGGGGAAGAGGGTTGCCAAATGTGACCAGGTGTGACCAGGATGGACGGAAGGGTCAAAATCTCATGAAATATGTGTAACATAATTTATGGATGGCCCTTGCAACTACTTGGATAGGTCAGGGACAAAATATAGTCGACATAAGTATTTAAGTGGTTTAGGTAGTTAAAATGATCTACACACACATACCCTTATTTACTTAATAATAGTTGTGTTCAGTTCAATTTTCAACACCTCACAGACTTTGTAACTTCTGCTAATGACTATCTATATCTGTATATATTTATAAGAGCAACTAGCTGTACAACAATTAGCATATCAAACAACCCAAAATCCAGTACAACCAGCTCCTCAAAACAATAATAACCACCCTACATACCAAGAAAGTGCAGCCGGTCCTTAGCCATCCCGAGATTGGTCTTCATCTTGTCATGCAGCCGCTGCGCGCGCTGCCATGCATCCCCGCGGCCGCCCCAACAGTCCACGGCTATGCCCCGCTCCAGTTCATAGATGCCTTTCTTGTAAAGTTCTATTGCTAGCTCTTTCTGACCTGTGTAGGAGAGTTTTTAAAAATTTTTTTTTTATGTGTCCGATAATTTATGCAAAGCTCCTCGGATTGTGCAACCTAATATTACACACATTTAGGTGGAAATGAAGTTTTTGAAACAATTTCCTGCTTACTGGATATGAATTCCTCAAAATTCTTTTTTGTATCTAATTGGATTGGATTGGATTGGATTGTATCTATTGGGATTTAGTGGAAACATATAAAAAAAAAGATTTTTATTTTTTAATATTGGCTGGCCTACCTATACAAATATTTAGGTCAGATTTTGGCTTTTTGCCATCTAGGCCACCTAGGAGATGAGTAATTAGATATGCCAACTCATAAGAAACTTTTTCTAGCTCTATTTAAGTAGATTTAAAAAAATTGAGCATTGAAGATAAATTTAGATTCTCTTTTATTTTTGTTTTGATTTTGCACTCCCACTAAAATAGTATTATATAAACCTAATAAGTCAAAACTCTTACACAGTTTATATATTTGACTAACCCTCATTCTCCTCATCAATCTTCAAAGCTTTTGATATGTACTCAAAAGCTTTCCGATGGTGATGCTTCTGTTTTGCCAGCAGCGGGTCCCCCGGCCCCACATTGTGGCTGTACGCCATCTCGCCCGCGATCTCCGTCGACACTGCTCCGTCTTTCACTACCACCTCTAGGTTATATTCACCATTCTTGCACGGTTTACGCATAAAACGATGAGACGCCGAATACAAATACTTAAACACTATAAATAACTGATACAGCAATGATCTTAGAATATTAAAAAGTATAATAATGGGAAAAGAAACAACGTAAAGGTTCCTCTTGTGAACAGAAGGCGGCGGGTCATTTCGCAACGCAGACCCCTTCGCTAGGTCCGCATCAGCCTTCTTCGACTTTCGGTTCGGGGACCTCGTTGTTTTACGCGATAAACGACCATTTGAATCGTCACCCGAAACCATCAAGAACACTGGTCACGTAACAGTCGATTAACACCTAGTCTCCATACAAAGGAAACAAAGAAACGCACGTTATTGTACTACTCCACTATTCTAAAAACAGCAACAAAAATTTCAGACTGTATGTGTATTGACAATTTTTGACGTTAGTGGGTAACCTGTGGTAAAAAAAACTACGATTGGGGAAATCACTTGTTTCAATGAAAGAAAATAAACATGCATGTGAAGTTGTGAACCATTGATTGTAAAAGTTTTTAGTATCCTATAGATGTGGTATACCGCATGCGCCCGTGAGGGATAGAACATACGCAATGCGACAAAATTAAAAATACGTTTTACATTCCTCACAACGTACCAAAAACAACCTACGTGATTTGGTCTAGTTATTTGTTACCCACCATAAAACAAACTAAATTTACGGTGGGGTACAGAAAAACATGTGAGACTGTGACAAGGACAAACAATAATAACGCTTTCTCTGCTAGTCCTACCAAAAGATACATAAGACTATCTCGTTCTGTCAGTTCCCCTCCACCACTCATGCCTAATCCATACGTAATATTAGATTCATGTTATGAACTTAAAGCCTGTTTTACATGCGTGCTGAGACTTGCCAAGCGTCAGAGGTGCAGCTATAAGGTGGAATGAGATAGCAATATCAGTTGCTCCCTCTAACGCATAACAGCGTCTCTGGCTTGGCAAGTTACGGCACGCATGTAAATCAGGCTAAGCTGCGTTTCGACCAGAGATGTGCGAGGATGCGCTGCGAGGGATGTGTTTTTAAAAACCAATAGAATGACTGCACCCTGAGCGAGGAAAACAAATGAAGTGATCATATATATATTATAAACACTTATATGTATTCAGAAGTCTTTTCTCCTAATAAAACATAATATATGGAAGTATATTTATTAGTCGTACAATATACACGTAGTACAAACGACGATGGGGAGTAATAATTTGAAGCGCTGGCAATATTCGCTGAATTGCGTTTCGTTATATCATTGACAATTTTAAAACATTAAATCATATCTTTAAAACAAAGAAATCAAAAGAAGACTGGGAATTTAAAACTAAATAATATTTTACTTGAAATAAAAATATATTTTTTAACAAAAAGGTATATTTAAACCTTTATTTTTGTATTGATTCATATAAGTATTTATATATTACTAACATACGAATAAAACGTTTTGACAACTCATGACGTGAAAGGTATTGCGGTACCTCGGCTCGGCGGCAGCTGTTCGTCACCGTTTCGGCAGTGATTTGGATCGATGTTGCTTTTTCAGGAAATTGCATCATATTTCCCGCAGTGCACAATCACAGTATTCAAAATATCGAACCTTATCAGTATCACCCCAAGTATCGAGTTATTAAGATAGGTTAGTACATTATGTAGTTAAACTTCACTTAACCTACGATATTGCTAACGAATCACACTTTTTTTTAGTTTTATGAGTGACACGCTCTCATCTTTCATTTACATTACAACCTACGCACCTAATGGTTCTGTTCAATAAAATATCTTTAAAACCCAAGTAATAATTAAGTACAAACCTGTTGGGAAACCCAACTCTTGATAAGAAACTACATATTATTCTTTTGCAAATGTATTTCAGTGTGTAGCTAGCTGAATCATGGCAGAAGACAAAGCACCCGAAGAACAGATGAACAACCTGGCGGTGAATGATGATGATGATGTGGTGGATCCATGGAATGTCTCTGGCAAGTCAGAGACAGGCATAGACTATGACAAATTGATAAGTAAGTACAATCTTATTCAGTTTAAAATCTATGTATGCTTGTATACTATTAGTAGTATGTACTACTACTAATCCTTTAAAACCCACCCGTGGAGGAGACGGATGACAGGAAGACTGGCTCTTACCTCGCGCAATACATTGGAATTGCTGATCAGCATGGCAGCAGCAATGCCGCTAGCCTTCTAGGCACCTTGCCACAATGCACCAAGTTTAGTAGTTTTTTATTTATAACTTTAGTTGTCATTATAGTTTTAATCTTTTCCCTTTTTTAGTTCTATGTAGTTTTGTTTATATTTTAATATAGTCTTATTATTATATTCATAATAAACTTACTGAAAACCCTTTAAAATAGTATTTATTACTACTGAAAACTAGTAAATCGTTTTGTGGTTAAGAAATATCCCAGCTAAGCAAAAAATATTATGGTATATGAAGTACAGTCAGCCAAGAAAGTGGTTTACCACTTTTAGACTCCATTACTTGACAAATAGAGTCGAAAAGTGGTAAACCACTGTCTTGGCTGACTGTACACAGAATGTACACAACATCTCATTAACAAGTAACATAAAACAGATGTAACTATTACAATTGTTTGTTCATGATTTTTGTTGATTGTTTTCAGAAAGATTTGGCAGTTCCAAGATTGATGATGAAGTTATACAAAGATTTGAAAAGGTTACTGGAAAAAAAGGTAAACTTTTCATTACATTATTTTTAATGTAAGAAAATATTATCAGGTTACAACCAAATCAAGACAAAAATTGTACAAAAATCAACCTTATTGTGCCAACCTTAGTCTGCAATTATATTCAATTGCATTAAATTTTCTAAATTTATTGAATTAAATATCCTTACCGTCATTAATTTCAGCTCACCACTTACTGCGGCGTGGCATATTCTTCTCCCACCGTGACATCCACAGCATCCTCAACCTTGTAGAAGCTGGCAAGAAGTTCTATCTCTACACTGGCAGAGGGCCATCGTCGGACAGCATGCATCTCGGGCATATGATTCCCTTCATGTTCACTAAGTAAGTCATCTAGTCTACTGTGATATCCACAGTATTTCCATAGAAGCTGGCAGCAAGTTCTATCTCTTCACTGGCAAGTAAGTCAGTCTTCTAGGATCTTAACGGCGGGTCATATAGTCAGTAACAGAAGTAGCATAGCAAATTTGGTAATTTGTTATGGCTGCAGTGCCACTGGCAGCAGTGGTCTGAAAGATCCTATCATTTGGTGGGTGCGACATAAACTTTTAACTTATTGTTTATATCTTAACTTACTTATTTTAAAAGATATACCAGACATATAAGTCATAGGTTACATTAGTGAGCTAGATAAGACATTAGACTTAGGTTAACAAAACTAGAATATTCAATTAGACTCTATACTCTTTGGGAGACACAAATAAAAAAATTAGAAAAAAACTTGCCTAGAAAACTCGCGTTACTTCAGGCGCAAAGGTGTCCAACATGCTTGCTGCGGCACCGCTTTGCATCACAAATAAATAATTGATTGTTTCCAGGTGGCTTCAAGACGTATTCGACGTGCCCCTGATCATCCAGCTCACCGACGACGAGAAAGTGCTGTGGAGAGACATTAAAGTGGAGCAGGCGCGGCAAATGGCGTACAGCAACGCGAAAGACATCATTGCTGTCGGTTTCAGTCCGGAGAACACGTTTATATTCAATGATCTGGACTTTATTGGGTATGTTTAACAAAAACGGCTTCACTAAATAATTTAAAGATCCATTATCCTCGTACAGCTCTGGTTTCCTAGGATAGGATAGGTTGCGTGATATAGCGGCCGTAATACAGCGGTTGAATGACATCACTAGAACGTTGTGTATATAAACAAAATGCGCGGTTTTCTAGAGGACGGTGATTGAAGGAACATTTTTGCGTCCGTAATAGTAATATTACGCAGCAGCCGTAAGGCTGCTATATGACGGCATCGCTATTCTTTTATGTCTGCACCTTAGGAAATTCATTTATAGTCTGTTCGAAAAGAGTCGTGGAATGTATTGGGCCCCATGCGGTCACGTCTGAAAATATCGATACGGACAAAGAGCCAAAAATATGTATACACTACCCTAATATATGGGCCATAAGTACGTGTATACATATTTTTGGCACTTCGATCGTGTCGATTTTATACTACGTCGGTGGCAAACAAGCATACGGCCTGCCTGATGGTAAGCAGTATCCGTAGCCTATGTACGCCTGCAACTCCAGAGGAGTTACATGCGCGTTGCCGACCCTAACACCCTCCCACCCCTCGTTGAGCTCTGGCAACCTTACTCACCGGCAGGAACACAACACTATGAGTAGGGTCTAGTGTTATTTGGCTGCGGTTTTCTGTGAGGTGGAGGTACTTCCCCAGTTGGGCTCTGCTCTAGATCTAGATCGATGTTTTCAGACGTGACTGTACATTCCACGACTCGTCTCTTTCCGCACAGACTCTAGCCATAGCTTTTAACACAAGCATTTTTTTATATTTCAGACAGTGCCCAGCATTCTACCAAAACATGCTCCGTATCCAAAAGTGCGTGACGTTCAACCAGGTGAAGGGCATATTCGGATTCGGCGACTCGGACGTCATCGGCAAGATCACGTTCCCGTCCATCGAGGCTGCGCCCGCGTTCTCCACCAGTTTTCCCTTTATATTCGACAATAAAGTGGTAAGTGCTGATGTACAGTCAAAAGATCTAATTTGTGACCCATTTCGTACCTTGTGACAGTGAGAATGGTATGAGGTCTCTAACGACTTTCATGTTGTTTGTCACTGTGACAAGGTACAAAATGGGTCACAAATTACAGTATATTGTGCAACGAGGGGGGTAAGTGAAATTTTGGATACGAGAGGGTGGTTTGGATACACAATGTTTATCATCACACTTGTGAAGAAAAAACTAAATTTTAAGTGAAATAATTCTTTAATGCGGTGACATATGAAACATTCGTCCGCCATTTTGTAATTTCTTGACAGGTTAGGCATTGAAGGCACAGACCTATTCGGCATTCAGCCACGATTGAAAATTATGTAAAAATATTTTTGATTATAACTATTATTAAAGTTTATAATTAGTTAAGGTTTGCCCGTGCGAAGCCGGGGCTGGTCGCTAGTACATGTAAATAATACTGAATTTCAAGAGTGCTGATGTGCCAACAGTCTCCGTAATTGAGTTATTTTCGATATGGAAATATCTCGAAAATTGTAAAAATGCAATGTACGAGTTCAAAATGCAAACTTTAATTCTTGTCAAATTTTCCAAGATTCCAAGACCCTTCCCATTTTTTTGTAATTTGTACAATATTATGTTTACTCTATATTTTCTCAATCGTTTTTGACAAGTATGTAGAGCTACCTCGTTAGAGTCAAATAGACTTTATAAATAAATAAATATTATAGGACATTATTACACAAATTGAGTAAGTCCCACGGTAAGCTGAATAACGTTTGTGTTGTGGGTACTTAAATACATAGAAAACACCCATGACTCAGGAACAAATATCCGTTCTCATCACACAAATAAACGCCTTTACCAGGATTTTAACCCGGGACCATCAGCTTCATAGGCAGGGTCACTATCGACTAGGCCAGACAGATCGCCGCTTTATGTCGTAACAATGCTAACAGTGACTTGTTTTTCCAGGTCCCTTGCCTAGTCCCCTGCGCGATCGACCAGGACCCCTACTTCCGCCTGACCCGCGACGTGGCCGCGCGCCTCAAGCTGCCCAAGCCCGCGCTGCTGCACTCCTCCTTCCTGCCCGCGCTGCAGGGCGCTCAGCACAAGATGTCCGCCAGCGACCCCAACGCCTCCATCTTCCTTAATGACACTCCTAAGCAGATTAAAAACAAGGTAACTATTTTACCTACTAACCAAGGTTTTACTTGTAACCAAGGCCACAGAATAAATAATAGTACTACGTACGTACAGAAGGTTCACTGCATAACAAAATACCTGTTTAGGTATACCGAATGTGCCCAAACGTCGGTTGGACATATTATTTTATTTATTTTATTTTATTTTAGTATATGGAGAACCAACAGCGCTATATATATCTAGAACTTCCAATAGAATTACAGAGCCAATTACAGGTTCTCACTTATAGAAATACAATAAATTATAAAAAGTTTTTGCCCATCTTAATTTACACATACAAGTTCCTACAGCATAAGAACAGATCTATATACCTATATATATATATATACATATATATGATTCATTTTTATACTACGTCGGTGGCAAACAACGGTATGCTTATACGGCCCGCCTGATGGTAAGCAGTCTCCCCCCCCCCCCCCCCCTCGTTGAGCTCTGGCAACCTTACTCACCGGCAGGAACATAACACTATGAGTAGGGTCTAGTGTTATTTGGCTGCGGTTTTACTTATACTATACTTTAATTTCCCCAGTTGGGCTCTGCTCTAGATCTGGAATCCACTGGCTGTGCCCTACCACTAGGGCTGCCATCTCGAATTTCGCCAAACCGGGACAAAGATTTAAAAAAACCCGGACATTTGGCGTAAATCGCATTTTTTCCCCGGACGAGTCCGAAAATAATATTTTTAAAAAACAAGACCTTTAATCTTACATGTAGTTTTAATGTGCTTCCTTACATGAAAACTGTCAGGGTTTTCCCCGGACACTTCTTGACACCCCCCCGGACGGCCCCCGGACGGCCTCCAAACTAGGACAAATCCGGGAAAACCCGGACGGATGGCAGCCCTACCTACCACACAAAGCGAGACGACATTCACAATGCCCATACCTCTCTTTTGGACGTAGTTTAAGGACGTACCCGGGTCCATTTTCTATTCGACACCAGATCTGGAGCAGACCGTGCGGCGCGGAGTGTCGTACGCCTGCCAAGGCCTTAACCCGTCGTTTTGCATAGTATTTTAAAAGATAACCCGTTTCTTCTAACCCGTGTCTGCAATTTTATCCGCCTAACGTTTGCGTTTTGTAAAATAATGTAAACATAATTTCAGATCAACAAGTACGCGTTTTCGGGCGGCCAGGCGACGGTAGAAGAGCACCGGGAGAAGGGCGGGAACACGGAAGTGGACATCTCCTACAAGTACCTCACGTTCTTCCTGGAGGACGACGAACGGCTGGCGGAGGTAATAACATTATTATTTATGTCGGCGGCCGATCGTAAAATCAGACAGATCGTAATGTTCTTGTGTAATGTTTTGACGATGGTCACATTAAACCAATAGATAGGTAGGATTCGTTAGGTTGCTTCAGATGCCTGAAAGGCAAACTGTCTAGAAATAGGAGCCCCGCGCTCCGTCGACCCAGAGAACGAGACATTGATTTTCCCGTTTCATGATATGCCTAGGAATTTCACGATCTGCCTGATCTTACGATCGGCCGTCGACATTTATATTTAGTAGTAGCTTTAAACAATCGTGAGCCATATAACGGTGCGGCGCGACTTATTTAAAATGCTTCGGGTATTCATTAGAGTAGCTAGAGCGTTCCATATCTCATTCTAAACACCTTTCTTCAAATACGCGAATTAAATCATTATACTGGATGTTTTTATCATGGGGCTTTAAATGCAGGGCTTGATTCTACTCGCTACACTAAGCTGCTTTTTTTAAGGGGCCAAACCTGATATCGCGATTTTTTTTTGTTTTTTTCATACACTTTCGCTGATCAGATGACGATGCTTTCCTATGGAAAGCCAAAATTTTGTTTCGTGATTTCTGTATTAAATATAATATCATTGAAAGCGCTTTTGCACTTTGTAAAGGCACACATTTCTTTCTGTAAAAGCGTGTCTAAGTAAAGTTCCGATAGCTAATTGGATATATTTTATTATGTATAGCGCGCGCGCAATTCGTGAATGGTGCGCTTTTGCTAGAAATAAACTGACAGTTACATTTCATACACGCGATAAAATACCTATTTGATTTCAGATAAAAAAATCGTACGAATCCGGGGAAATGCTAACAGGCGAGCTGAAGAAAATCGCCATCGATACCGTCACGCCCGTCATCAGCGCCTACCAGGCGCGCCGCGCGCTCGTCACCGACCAGCTCATGCAGGACTTCTTCCGGCTCAGGAAGATCGGCTTCTGAACGGTTGTGGGGACGAGATGTGGACTAAACATTTTTGGGCTTTATTGGACGGTTCACGTTAAATGGTTTGAGTTTGGCCGCGTTATGTTATGACAAATTGTTTAAGATGTGAAGTCTAAGGAAATTGTACCCCCGAATTTAACAGCTGAAGCTGCTTTTGACAGAGCGACCGCATAATGTACAAGGCAGTGCAGCGCCATCAACTTCACTTTATCTCACACTTTACACATCTAAACCTATATGTGACATTATCTATGAAAAGGGACCTTATTGTCGATGGCGCTTCCGCCGTTATAAAAGATGCTCCGATACAAATACAACGCTGCGCGACGCAGTGCGACGTAAGCGCCATCGACAATAAGGTCCCTTTTCATAGATAATGCCACATATAATCTTTAGTTTAAGGAATCTGAATCTTCTATACAGTAGCACAGTGAATTTGAAATAGAGGTGGATTGTCCAAGAAAACTTTGTAGCCACAGTAATATACCTACTGCCATCTTTCGACACATGATTAAAACTTTTAGAACGCCATTTGACTTCGATCCTTATTATTTCACTGATATGTGTTAAATTTATTAAATACCAAAAAGTGGCGCCATCTAATAGATCAAAGGCCAAAGGTATGGCGGCATGTTTCGAGCGATGGCGCCACAACCCTTAGTCGATGCCCGGTGAGATGGCGCCAATTTTTATAATGAACTAATTTAACACATATCAGTGAAAGAATAAGGATCAAAGTCAATTAAGGCGTTCTTAAAGTTTTAATCATGTGACGAAAGATGGTAGTAAATTTACTTTGGCTACAAAATTTTCTTTGACAATCCACCTCTATTTCAAATTCTCTTTCAGAGTAGTTACAATATACCATTTGATGTGAATGTAATACGATCTGGAAATGGTTAAGTGTGTTTGCTGGTAATACTTAAAATAAATATTTATTTATTGTTCCATGTTATTTTACTTCAAAATTTGCCTTTCGTATTTCTTCTTATTACGAATTAATATTATTATGAGTTGTCGGTTTACTACTGAAGGCCTTCTGAAGGCTTACGTTGAAATATGCATAAAATGAGAAAATGCTTAATGTAATAACTTATTTTATGATAGGTCCTATAAAAAGACAGTTATCATTAAAATTACAATGAATGAATAATACGGTATTGTTGCAAGTGTGTTTAAAAATTTTGGTATTTTTTTAAACTTACTGAATGTTGACGTATGTATCATATAAAATTTATTCAACGCTTGGGAGGATTTAACAACCGGAGTTGCCTTTAAGAGCTTACCCCGCTGTCGAAAACGTCGGCCGATGGTCATATGTATTGTATGGACTGACGTTTACCTGATAACTGAGGGCACGTCAAATGTATACATCCCCGCAAAAATCGGCACTGTTTTGTACTGAAAATTACAGACAAGGCATCTCCAGTTGTTAAATGTGACATTATCTATGAAAAGGGACCTTATTGTCGATGGCGCTTCCGCCGTTATAAAAGATGCTCCGATACAAATACAACGCTGCGCGACGCAGTGCGGCGTAAGCGCCATCGACAATAGGTCCCTTTTCATAGATAATGCCACAAATAAAATGCTAACCAAATTATTTCAATAGTCAAATAAAATTACATTTTCATTTTTTTTTGATAGTTTGCTGTGACAATGTACATCGGTGTTGGTATATTAGTAATTAGTATTATACATGTTAAAATACATTATTTATTTAGTCTACTTTTATATTAGCACCCTAAGGGCCTAGGTCCTAGTTATAGTACTTATTTAGTTCGATGAAATTTAAATCATATTCCATTGTAACAGAGTTGCATTTATTTTGTTTCTTACAATTTTCATTCAAAGCAAAATCAACTCTATTTCCTATATTGTAGGTTTAAATTTCAGTAGCAAATTTTGGATTGCTGGACCGCAGGAGGTTAGAACGTCTCTAATTCAATAGTTAATTTAAATAAAAGCTGCAATAATCTTATTTAAAAGCTGTGCTTAAAACATACCTAGTATTTATTTAAGAAAAAGTTATCGATAAAGTGATATTTGCATTTTAATATGGTATTTTTAGTTAAAGCCTTTCCTTTAATATATGGAAGGTGGAGGTAAGGAATGGAATCTCCATATACCAAAAAGTGTCATCAAAAAACCTTAAATAGGTGGCGCTACAATACCTAGAATACATTGTGATACTGTGTGACAGCGCACTTCACTCCGTCAATAACGCCTAGGTTCTTAGCTACTCTAGCGCTACTCTGGGGAGATTTGGAATTATTATTTATAGCTGACAGCTGGACACTTTTGCAACAGTACTACCATAAGAGATTTCACTCCTTTTAATTCCACACTCCATACTTTGATGCTAACGGCCACAGTTCTACAACATAACGTAACGTCACAGATCTGTGCACTGTAGACCCTATTATCTTCGCAATTAGGTTTAACACATTGAGTGCCGGGAACCTGCTCGGCGGGTTCTCTGTTCGTAGTTGCTTTTCTCTCCAAAGCGGGAAAACACTGGGATCGGCTACGATAGTCCTACGAAAATATTGGCAATGAATGCTTTAAGACATGTCAGTTTGTTTTAGTAGATATTTTCACCAAGGTGTTACGTTATAGGTTCGTAATACTGAGTGCTAATCAATGGGTATTTATACCTTAATACAGATGTTCTTAATCTTTTTCGTAGCGCGATTTCTTTTACCTCTTCCATAATGAAAAATGTTATAATGGCGTTATCAAGATGGTAAGAATAATGTGGAAGGCAGGTAGGGTACTACATATACACATATACATATACCTGTATTAACTTAAATACTGTAGGTACCCCAGAGTCCATTATAGGGAGCTTGCTTGAATTGTAGACGGAAGCACAGAATCCCCCTATTCAGTGGCGCGAAGGCTGTAAAGCATTATGTCAAGTCATTCCATTTTAGATTTAAGCCACTAATAATAAGACCCTACTATGCGAAATATTTAGTGCCACAGTGAAGTGTAGGGTGCAGCACCTGCTTAGAAGCGTGAATTGTTTTCGCTTTCGATTCAAGTCACTAGATGGCAGTCCCTCCAAAACGCATGGTCTCTATTATTATTTGTAAATATGAGGTACATTTCGACATTAAGTGACGATTTATAAAAAAATGCACGAGTTGTCATTCTGCATGTTTTATCTATTAGGTAACTCACCGGCAAATACAAATCCCCCCGGACAGAGCTGCCTCCCGAAAAGCTTGTGCCTACCTGGTACCTACATATACATATATGGTCAATATGTTACAAAACTTCCTATCCTATGCAACACAAAACAGTATATTCTTAACTATACAACCAACTCGAGTGAAATACGAAACGAAAACAAATATCTTACAACAATAGAGACAACGGGCCCCGTGAAAAAGAATTCTGTACACTTGTGTCCACACGCAACTTTGATCGGATATGCATGACAATAGCACAGAAAAGTGGATGACACAGTCTACATTTGTAACAGGTAGCTTGTGGTCGTTAATTACAGTTTTAAAATATTGTAAAAGAATCGTTTTTTTTTTTTCAAAAAGGAAAATAAAACTTATTTTACATGTTTAAAAAAGTTCGCGGTCGTTATTTCCAACTTGTAAAGTGCGCGCTATTCTTCATGGAATTTAATGTCACGGTTAAAGGGAAATTAATGGAACTTTCTAGGTCAAAATTACGATTAAAGTTTAATAAAGAATAAGTGCGTTCCGCGTTACGAGGCCGAGTTCAAATCGAGTTCTGATACGAAACAGCCTTCTACAAAATCCCAACTGGAAAATGTATAACCAAACGTACGACGACGAAACGCCTATACCCCTAATTGCAAACTATACAGTAGTCAAAGGAAACGAGGAAGATGACAAGAGGGAGGCCGAAGATCGGGTTATTCTAGAAATAGGGAAAGCAGACGATAAGCCGAAGGAAGAACTGACGTTCAGCCATAAGAAGTATGATAAGACGACGTCGCACCACCGGTCTTATGTGTTGGAGGATTATTCGGAGACGAGAAAAGTGACTTATTTTAGGCCGCATGAATTAGAAACCAGTCAAGAAGGTAGGTATAATTTTCATAGTTTACTGTTTCTTAAATGTGTCCCTACGCTCATTACTATACTTTACCACCTCAATTCTAATAATTGACATAAATAAATATTATAGGTTAATATCACACAAATTGACTAAGCCACACAGTAAGTCCAATGTGGCTTGTGTAATATTTATTTACCGACCTAAGGTTGAAAATGCAAATGGGGCAGTGTTTCAGTGTTAAGTAGTGGTACATAGAGGTAGGTACCTGAAAGTAAAGAGAAATTTAGCTTAGCTTATAGCGTAAATCGCTCAGAATTTCGGTTGACACCGGGCACTTCATACAGCGGGAACTTGTCTCCCCAGCGGTGGCAGCATGGTTATATTTTTATCACTTGTCACTATGCTTGTCACTTTCGCACTTACATATTTGTTAGAACGTGACAGTCATGGTGACAGGTGATAAAAATGCGACCGTGATACAGCCGCAGATATTTATTACTGGATATTAAACCAATACTATTGATGACATTTTCAGCACCACCACCGACCTATGGGGTCGGCTACCCTCCCTATAAAGAGTACGCTCCTCCCAAAGACTATGCCTCTTCTCTCACCTCCCTGCCAGATACGGTGCACTCTGAATCCTCGCTGGACTTTTCTCATGAGGATGTAAAACCCGAAGCCGATGAGAAACACTGGAAGGAACGTGCGCTGCAGCTTGAAAAAGGTATGTCACTCCTTATAACCGTTATAACCTCACCGATTTGTTAGCCGTTCGTCCAATACGCAGTTCGTCCAAACGATATTTGAATTCGCATTTCGTCCAATACATATTTGGTCCAACATACATATCGCTCAACAGCAGCTCGTCCAAGACGTATTGTGTCAACACGTCTTTCGTCCATCCCATAGTTTGTCCAACAGGCGTTCAGTCTAATACGTATTACGTCAACACGTGCTTTGTCCAAGATGCAGTTAGTGCAACACGTAATACGGTCACGTTATAAAGTACATGTCTGATAAACTTTACACTGTCCTTATCTATTCGTTCGTTACGTAGATATGTCAGATAGTGTCCGTCCTACCAATAGTTTCCACAATCGTGCAAAGATTTCTGATATCTCACTACCCTTCATAACTGTTACTCCAAAAACTGACTACCTTGACAAGTTACGCACTTTTTTCAATTACAATGTAACAATGTTAAGCTATGCGGGTGCCATAATTCTACAGTTATTCTTATAAATTCATCCTCTTTCCATAACTATGTCATGTATCTGGCCTACTGCTAAAACTGACTTTTCGCATGTGACGTTATTTCATCGTAAAACAAATTAAATTCGATCTGGCTAAACGGTGGATTGAAATTATAAAAATGGATGAAAAATTCGATCTGACTTTTATAAAAAGTAAAAGAGGACATGATTTATTGTTGAGAAACGGGTTTAGATATCACTTAAACGCTCGAAAACCTGTAAATGTCGAAAATAGTAATACTTCATTGTGGCGGTGCAGCAACAGATATGAGTGCAGTGCGTCTGTTACATTAAATGAAGACCGTGATGTAGTGCTACGAGAAAGCCAGCATACCTGCGAACCTGATCATTCCAGAAATGCAATCGACATTGCATTCGACGCTTGCAAGATAAAAGTATCGGCTGATTTCGGTTCTGTACAGCAGATATACGAAGATACCATCCAGCAACTAGAGGACAGTGGCCTAGTAGAACCAGATGATATTCCCCCTTTTTATTCAAAACGAGACACGCTGTACAGAACAAAAAAGAAAAGCTTGGAAATCACTAGTTTATCATTTCGTCACCTAAGAAACGTCCAAATTCCAGAATGTTTAGCTGATGACTTTTTAGTTAAGGAATGTGGTGACGACGACAAAATTCTTGTGTTTTGCACAAAAGTAACACGAAAGTTGCTCGAAAAATCAAAAAACAAATCTCACAAATTTTATGGCGATGGCACTTACAAAAGAGCAGCAAAACCATTTAAACAGATATTCACTCTACATTTGGATTTGGACCGAGACACCAAATACCAAAATATTGTACCAGTTATTTACTGCTTGTTGCCAAACAAGACTGAAAATACCTACAAGAGATGCTTTACAATCATAAAAGAAGAACTGAATGTCGAAATCAAATATTACAAGGGTGATTTCGAACTTGCACAGTTGAACGCTGTCAAAAGTGTTTACCCGGATGTCTACGTAAGCGGATGCTTTTTCCACTATTACAAAGCAGTCAAAAGCATATGTGATAAACTCAACCTAGAACAGACACTCATTGGAAGAAATATTACGAAGCTGTGCTCATATATGACATTATTACCCACTAATCTTTTAATGGACGCGTGGGTAGAGATTAAAAAAATGGGAGAAGTGTGCCAAGACTCAGTTGCTTTTCAAGAGTTTTCCGTTTATTTTGAAAAACAGTGGGTACCCCTTTTTGCCATGTTAAGTGTAGCCGAAGAAAATAACCGCACGACAAATGCATTAGAAGGATGGCACAATCGACTGAACAAGAGAACTCCTCCGAAGCCCAATTTACTCAGACTGATTGAAATATTAAAAAACCGGCCAAGAGCATGTCGGGCCACGCTCAGTGTAGGGTTCCGTAGTTACTCTTCCGTCACAATAAGCTAAACTGGAGCTTAAAGTATAGTAAATTGTTAACCAAGGGATGAAACGGTACCTTTCACCCTAGTTAAACAAATAGGCTTTGCATAATCAGTACCTAATTAAAGTAAGTCTTTTTACTATGAAGGGAAAACTTTTTGCGATAACTCAAAAACAGCTAAACTGATCATGTCCGCTATAGTTTTCATTTAATGTCTTTCTTAAGCTCTACTTCCACGAATTTTTTCATATTTTTTGGACCTATGGTTCAAAAGTTAGAGGGGGGGGGACACATTTTTTTTTTCTTTCGGAGCGATTATCTCCGAATATATTCACTTTATCAAAAAATGTTTCTTGAAAACCCCTATTAGTTTTGAAAGACCTTTCCAACGATACCCCACACTCTAGGGTTGAAGCGAAAAAAAAAATTCACCCCCACTTTACGTGTAGGGGAGGTACCCTAAAAAAAATTAAATTTTTAGATTTTTTTGTACGACTTTGTCGGGTTTATTGATTTATATATCCATGCCAAATTTCAGCTTTCTAGCACTAACGACCACGGAGCAAAGCCTCGGACAGACAGACAGACAGACAGACAGACAGACAGACAGACAGACAGACAGACAGACAGACGGACATGGCGAAACTATAAGGGTTCCGTTTTATGCCATTTGGCTACGGAACCCTAAAAAGGAGGGTCGTCACTATGATATTTTTATCAAAAGAACAATACCTATGAGCCGCAAACGACGACAAAAAGATATTCGGTTCAACGAATTTTTAAATAAAAAGCTAAAATCGCTGAAAACATTGAAAATAAGTGCCATGGAGTTTCTGCGAAAAGCTATTAGGGCAAAACTGCTATAAATTATCCTTAGAAATATAAATAAACTATAAGCAGGGCGGTTTTCGATAAACTGTACATGGGAAGGATTTTTTTGTTAATGAAATTTCACTACTTTTAATATACCGCTTATCGGAAACAACCCTGTACAGTGGTTTTGTCTTAACTTCCTACGACCCATGGGTTTGACGTAGGTTATTTTAGTTTTGTGTAAGTTTAATATTTTTTGTTATCTTGATGACTAGGCTGTTCTGTAAGTTAAAGAAGTTTTATTAATATATTTTGTCGAGTTCATTCAGCTTTTTATTCATTTTTGAGGCTAGAGGAGTCAATCTAGGGCAAATTTCACTTAAGTTTGGAACTGATTCTAGGCAGGGCTTGATAACGTTACTAAATTTAACGTTATAATATCGTTAGGTAACGTTAAAATCATAGATATACTTGACTACCGGTACAAAGTGATAACGTTACCTATATCATAACAAAAGGTAACGATACTTAGTTAACGTTACTTTTAACGTTTTTATTGCATAAAATCATCATCAATAAACTCTTGAAAATACTCACGGTTCGCTAGCTTATTCGATAAAATTTCATTATTTCGAGCGTAGGTAATTCTGTGTAGGTAGGGCCTATGGTCCTTGGTAGGGTAGGGCGTACTATACGTAAGGACGAATCGCGAAATGGACGAAATATGAAATGACAAATAGCGAAATGGTCGAACTGCGTCTTGACGAGTCGCGAAATGGACCAAATCTTGAATGTCAATCAGCAAAATGGACGACCTGCGTATTGACGAATCGCGAAATGGACGTATCATATTATGGACGAACTGCGTAGTTGGCAAACGGCAAAATGCGATTTGGACGAACTGCGTATTGGACAAACGGCTAACAAATCAGAGAATTATTGTGTATTTCTGGTCGGGCTTTAATAAGGTAAATGTGGGAAAGACCGGTAGGTATATAAAATTGATTGCAGGGAAAAGGGTCATCGTATTTGTATACGTACGTCACTCAGACACAGTCAGAAAGGAACAGCTTCACTCTTTCTGTTCTACCGATCTTCTGTAAGTGCAGTAGGTATGTGTGCAAATGGAAGAGTTACCTACTCGTAAAAGTGACGAAAGAGAAGGTCTTTCCCACATTGACCTTATTAACAGCGCGATTTCGGATTTCAATGACATGGAACAGCGCCATCAAGGGTGGGGTATGAGTATAAAGATACCCAATATTTGTTTAGTTACATTGTACCTTACTCTAAAAATACCTAAGTTTCTCGCAACGCCGCCGGTTCTACCTTCGACAGGGCAGTTGGTAAAACGGGCGGCTTATTTGGCTTTCCATCAGCAAGGGTCCTTATACTTCATATGAATCATGAGCAAGAATTCTGACGTGTAGCGTCTGAAGTGCAGAAATTCTGACAGAATGGTGTAGACCATTCTGTCAGAATTTCTGTTGGAATCTCAGTTAAAACGGTCCTTATTGCGCTTGAAGCATAAGGACCAAAAGGACCCTTGAATCCGACATACCAATTCCATCACTACGATTTAGTGAGGCCGATACAAGTCCTTGACGCTCAAGCTGATTCGTAGGCGCGAACTGCACTGTCAGTTTTGTCATTATCATTAGGCACCTTGCTCGCACTTATTGGGGAGCGTAAGATATGTTGTGAGATTTGTGAGTCGTATTATAACATTCATAACAAAACTGTACAAATTTCAGAATCATTTAATAAGCCTTTCTTAAAATTGTATTTTAACCAGCGGAAGGGACTGCATAATAATAATAAACGTATTTCAAAGACGCCTTATGTGATTTACAGAGTACAAAAAGACTGCATGCGACCGCGAGCGCACACGTATGCGCGACATGAACCGCGCGTTCGACCTGCTTCGGTCCAAGCTGCCCGTCACCAAGCCCACCAAGAAAAAGTACTCCAAGATCGAGTGTCTCAGGTACAAATACATATTTAAAAAAAAACGTTTAAGTGTTGAAACTTCAGCATATTCTCAAAATCGAAATTGTGGCTTCCACATTTAGTGGGCCTGAGTACAGTTAGCATCAAAAGATAGTGACGGCCTATGTTGCCAAATATATTGTGGCCTATGTGGTCCACGTCCGTATATTGACCGTCACTCCATATTGGATAATTTGGATACTGACTGTACCCACTGGTGGTGTTTTCTCACATATTTACGAGATCAGGCTGGTCAGACTCTATATATATACGAGGTGAAGAGGGCCAAATTAATTCGTTCTTTGACCTAATCAAATTCGTGAGGGGGTCGAGTTGCACCACGTCCGTAGGAATTACCCAGCGCTACCCGACCCCTGGGAGGTGCTAAAAGTGCAAGAAACTAGCAACCGTATATACTGTCTTCCAGAAGATCTCAAGGTTTTTACTACACTGTTCTACTGTAATTGCCATACGATAAATAAATAAATCAAATTCTTGTTTTTAAGGATTGCAATCTGTTACATCCGCCATTTGGAGTTCATGCTAACGGACAGCGCCGGCGCAGAGGACAGTACCTTCTTTGAACTGAATGCTGACTTGCGACGGCGGCAAAGGTTCTAATCTTCTGATAAATTAAGGACTTCTTACGAAGATTTCTTATATTGACCTACCATTTCCTATCTCTATCGCACACGCATAATTATGTTGCTGTCCCGCCCATGATGTCGGCGGTTAATGCCACTGTGCAAGCGGGACAGTAATAAAATTATGCGCCAATGGTAGAGATAGAAAATTGCGGGTGAATTTACGATATTTTTCGGGCTTGGCTACGATATTGCCTAGGGTGGGCATAGAAAACAAACTATCGATTTTTCGAATCAATTTTTTTTTCTTGTTTTGCTGCTGAGTGTATGCATTATGAAAGATTTACGGATAGTCAATATACCTACTACGTCGCGAGCTGCACCACTTAGTTGCATCCGGATGGAAAATAGCTAGAATGATTTTTTTTTCACATTTTCCTTCATAATTTTTTTTTGCTATGAAATAAAAGAAAAAATGTTATGGAATGTCCAATTTGAGCTCTTCCTGGAGCGCCATCTCGTTTATCGGTCAAATTCGAAGCACGAAATTTTCTTAGATTTTACGCATCTTACTCAATCAATGTAACTTTGGCGTAAGTCAAAAGAAAGTCGAGCCTCCAAATAAGGACTCCGTCAACAATTTTGTACGTTTTATTTAAATACTAGCGGTAAAGAAAAAAACGTTATTGTATGAATTATACGTAGACACAATTTGTTTTTGTTTTTGTAAAAAAAAATTAGAGTTGTCTGAAAAGGACTCAAGCAAGGGTATACAAAACTCTCTAAAGAGCTGAAAAAAATTCGAGTTTCGTCTTACACGAGTTTGAATTACAGGGTTTTAACCTTTTAATCGCTTAGAATTTTTCATCGAGCGTGTTCGTGTCGCCGCTGATACGAAGTTACACGAAGTTTTGTCAGACTGCGGCGAAATGAGCTGGATATCGTACGAGTATCAGACTAGGTACGTACGGCGTAACGGCGGCGGCTGCGTGGCGGCGGCGTAGGTACGGCGGTTAAAAGGTTACCCAACATTAGATAATTTATACTCGGTAAAGGATTTCAAATACTTTCAGACCACTGACAAAAGTGACAAATAGTAAACGTGAATAAAAACTTGTAAACTGTAGGTAAGAAGTTTTATTTCCAAAACACTGGTAATACGTATAGCTAAACAAAAGGTTTTTCTTATATTAGCTGAGCTTACCTACACGTTACATTACAATTGAAAGCGTACCTAAGGTGAATAATTTGTTTTACCGAACTGAATGTTATAAAACTTCACGATATTTAAAGATAACGCCTGTACAGTTCAGATATATTGGAGCGGCCGAGTTGCTCAAAAATATCTGAACACGCACTCAAACGCCTGGACAATAGAGGCGTGTTTACATATTTGTGAGCACCTTGGCCGCTTCGATATATCTGATGGCTACTGTACAGCGCCCATTTTATTGTTTGTCGATATTTTAATTCCTTACTAAGTATATCAACATGAAATGTAACTTACAAAAGTAAGACTACAAAAGTGATTTTTAAGACTTGTCGTTGGTACCCAGGTTTGACTTTTCTTTAAATTATTCCGTTGAAAATGTATAAACATTAGGGTGCCAGCAATAGGTACGTTTTCGCCAAGACATAGGCAACCGATTGTTTTTGTACTAAAATATACACCTATTAAAATTTTTACACACAAATAAATGTCTTCAACCTTGTTTCCTAAGTTTCCTTTCACGGATTTCGTCCAGTTTCTTCTTCTGAATGGCTTTTAGGTACTCCAAGTATTGGCATTTGAGAATCTGAGGGAGCTTAACAATACCTGTAAAGATAGTCAGTTTAAGCTTACTCTAAAAGGACTTTTCATTCACAAAGTGTGGAAGTACGGTCGAGGAAATTGATTCTTTAGCAATTTGCGGTTCAAGTAAATTTGGTTAGACATACTTATGCTATGAGCTTTCCAGTGTAAAGTGAACCACAACCTGCTAAAGAATCAATTTCCTCGACTGTACCTACCATTATACCTAAACGTTATTCTTATAGGAACTTGACGTTATTGATGGTATATCTACGTCACGGCAAAGTGTGCGCAGAGTCAACTTAGACCTATATTTTTCACTATATATTATGATTATTTCGCATCTTGGTGTGTGATGTGATGTGTCGTGGTGCGATGACTACGCTACGCTACGGAGCGTTACTGATTGGCGGGTCGGCTAAGAGGTCGATATATATAATATATAAATATTTATAAATACTTAAATACATAGAAAACACCCATGACTCAGGAACAGATTTTATTCATGCTCATCACACGAATAAATGCCCTTACCAGGATTTGAACCCGGGACCATGAGCTTCGTAGGCAGGGTCACTACCCACTAGGCCAAACCGGTCGTCAAAGTCGTCAAATAATTATGTAATTTATGTGTAAGGTATAACAGGTTAGTTTAATTATCACTTGCCTGCAAAACACAATGTGACAAAGTTTTTATACAAGGCATATGCTGGAGCGATGACACTTTCCGGGTTTTCTTTTTTCTGAAAATAAATTGAAATGAAAGTTTAAAAATATGTATTTTTGGTATAGACGAACCCGTTTTTAAAAATCTGCAAAAAATGCAGTCGTTATTATTTTATTTATGGTAAATTTGAACTACATACAAAAGCCTAAAGTAGGGCTATGTCTATTTTGACATAACTCTGGTGGTTAACTTTAGAGAAAAGTCTATTTCATACTTTGTGTTTATTTTGATTGATTATTTAATATGAAATAAAAGAAGAAAAAACGTCGGTCTCGCCCATGAAGGGTTCCGTACCATTTATGACGTATTAAAAAAACTACTTAGATCTCGTTCAAACCAATTTTCGGTGGAAGTTTGTACATCACATTTTTTTTTAGTTTTATCATTCTCTTAGTTTATAAGTTAAGGGGGGGGGGGGGGGGGCGGCACATTTTACCACTTTGGAAGTGTCTCTCTCGCAAACTATTCAGTTTAGAAAAAAAATGATATTAGAAACCTCAATATCATTTTTGAAGACCTATCCATAGACACCCCACACATATGGGTTTGATGATAAAAAAAATTGAGTTTCAGTTCTAAGTATGGGGAACCCCCAAAATTTATGGTTTTTTTTTTTCTAATTTTGTGTGAAAATCTTAATGCAGTTCACAGAATACATCTATTTAACAAGTTTCAACAGTATAGTTCTTATAGTTTCGGAAAAAAGTGGCTGTGACATACGGACGGACAGATAGACAGACATAACGAATCCATGAGGGTTCCGTAGCCAAATGGCAAAAAACGGAACCCTAAAAACTGAAAAAATTACGTGAAAAACAGTAATATATCATTACTGTGTATATATTCTGCAAACTATAAGGTAAGTAATCATTAGTACCTACATGTTACATCTGCGAAATGTAATCTTTGCGCCAAAGAAAATGGCGTACCACCGCGAATGTTTACAGTGACGTTTCAAATTAATTATAATGAGCTTAAAATAAGAGTTTCTTCGCAGTGAATTGTTATTATATTGCTTTTATTATATTTCTTCATATTATTAGAATACATTTTCATAATGCACAAAGGCATTTTTAATTTTTAATATATTTTTTAATCTTAGTTCCACGGGTAGCACGTCGCCAGTAGTCGGAGACGTTCTAAACGCAATGAAGTGCGGGCACTTCATTGAGGTACGGAAACATTTTGTTCCAGATGCCGACAATGTATAAAAGCAAATTGTTCTCGAAAAAAATTCAAAAATATCACTAAAAATTAGAGGCCTATTCTATCATTAATTCAATCACATTACTTCACAACGCAGCACTGTCAATGATATGACCCAATTATACCAGGGCGTTATCACTACAAAGGATATTGCGTCCTTTCCGCATGAAACAAGGCCTATTGTTGAAACCATTTTACTCTGGTCCACCCTGCCCCTCTCCCGGCCTACAAACCAGGGAGACAGAGGGAGATTGTGCTACTGCGAAAGTTTGCAAAAATTTGGGCAGATAACATCCGCATGTCTGACTTTGGCCTTCTGGATTACGCGAGTGCTAAATGTGTTACGGTTACAATAGTTTAGCGATAAGCTAATTTGTAATAAATTAATCGTAATAGAGGCAAAAAATGAGTTCATTTACCTACTTCCTATCCCCATTTGAGCGCAAAATTAGGTTTTTGGGTTTATTTTATTTTTGCTATCAACTCGGTTACAGAAAAACTCGCTTGTTACCCCTACGTATCGCATAAAGCCAATATAATTTTTTCATCACACCAACTGGTAAAGGTCCTCTTGATTGTTCAAAAACTAATAAGAAAGTTGCATTTTATGTACATGTAATCAAATGCAAAATTTGAGTTGTTTTCTTATGTTGGCTAGTAGAATTTACTTTTAAATGATGATTTGGAATGATAGTTTTTATGTTAATTTGGATTTGATTTTTTTGATATTTCAAAGTTAGTCGTTTCCTCGCGTTGGTGTGGTGAAAATTTTATGTTTCACTCGGAGGTAGTTTGTTTAACCCTCGTGCCTTGAAACCCTCGCAACGCTCAAGATTCAATTTCTCAAACCTCGTGGTTCAATTTTGGGATCTTTCGCTTGCTCGTGTATCAATATTAGCACGAGCGGTTAAACATCAACTTTGCCCCTTTGTGAAACAAATAACTAGGTACTTATTTCACCACACCAGTTTGTAAAAGCTCTTTTTATTCTTCAATAGCTGATGAAATTTGAACGTTCTTTATACATATTCACAAGGGAGGCAAAGTAAAATATCAGCGCTTATTCGCAGAAATTAAAACTACGAATTTTCATTTTATCGTTATTTACATGAAAACGTATCAATTAAATATCAGAAATGAATTTAGAAACATTGATTTACAATTCTTTTTAATAATTTTCATTAATCGTATTTAATATTTTTTCCGGACTTACACTTGTACGTTTTGCTTACTTAATACGTAAGGACTTTATGTATCTAAGAATGGCCACTTAATGAATCTGTACTTATGTATCAGTGTATTGAAAATGAAAACGTTTAAACAAATCAATATTGATCAAAATTTCTGTTGGACATGGTCGCAATTTAAAACAAAATAACCTTTTAAAAGTGAAACTTCCTAGGGCTGTAAAAACTAATTTCAACCAATTATCTAGAGAATATGTCTGCGGTTTATTTATTTACATATAATTGTCACGAATCTTTTCATACATTATATAGGTATGGGTCGCGCCAATTAGACCGCAGACATTTATTGAGAGTGACCATGAAAAGTGAATTTTCTGAAAACAAGAAATAAAAAAAAACAAATTTGGAATAGTCTAAAGAAAGGAATCTAGTCCAAAAGATGACGACTCCTTTAGTAACAAACACTACATTCACAACCTGACAACAATGTATGGACATAACAACACACATACATTATATCTCGGTGATGTCTCTAAAACGCGTGCGTACACGTCTATAATACCTGTGTTGTATGACAGTGTGTACGTACCTGTCTGTGTTGTATGTGTATGTATGGCACCCACCCATCTCAACGCGTATCGGCACGAGAACAGAGAGATAACACTCCGGCATCCCTCGTATGTAGGCACCTTGCTGCTACCAAGGTAGTATGAGTTGGAGATTGGTGGCTAAACAGTGATGCGTCAAGCGCGATCTATTTCTGTCTTTTGGAATTCTGTATTGAATTTGATGATTGCGGGCGATCATTTTACAAGCTTTTATTTAACTTGCCCTGTTAGTATGTATGTTATTAACTAGAGTCAAATCTTGGAAGCTAAATTTGACCCACTTCCCGATTTACTATTGAGCTGAAAATTTACATACATATGTAAGTCGGTTGACAATGCAATATTATGGTACAGTTGAGTTCATAAATATGTATGCAGTCCTTAACCTTAATCCATTGCAATAAAGTGAAGAAATGTATACATATTTATGAACTCGACTGTACCATAGAGCTGATTATATCTAATATACCTAATTATGCAATTTTTTTTTTAGAATTGTCTCGATGAGTATTAGTTGCCCGAGGTAAGAAAAACACAATAGACAATAGGGAGACAATTCTAACAATCCCAAACAAAATTTGTTTGCGTTGTTTTATCACTGCGTTCCCGTGGCCACCTCTTGTCTCCATCATCAGATCGGCTCCATGTCATCATAATATTGTATTGTCGTCCGATTTACATATGTATGCAAAATTTCAGCTCTATCGAAAGTCGGTAATGGGTCATATTTAGCTTCCACGATTTGACCTACACTAATTAACTAACTCACAAACATAGCAAGCTTTTATTTAACTTGCCCTGTTAGTACAGGGCAAGTTACATCAAAACTTGTAATAAAAAGTATATAATCAGAATTTCAAAAACAATATTTCACAAATAAATAAAATAACCTATAAAGGGTAGTTTACTCTACCTAGAGAGGCGAAGTATCTGAGGTTCAAGTTATACCAACTTGTACTATGTAGACTTGACAGGTACAGGTAGGTGTTTTTTTTGAACAAAAAATTAAGCTGCGGAATTCTAAAAAAGTATCTCAACGTAGGCGTGACTGCTACACAATAGAATTTGACTGTTGAGCTTTTAATACGAAAACAAAGTACCAAGGCAGCAGCATTTCTAGGTTACAAGTTGTCCAATAGAAGCCATGGGGATTGAGGAGTTAGCAGAGGAATGTCATCGAGGTATGACTGCCGTAGGTCGATACGCATGGCCGGCATCTTTTCAACTCTATTGTACACTAGGGTTGCAGAATCAACGAGGAGCTTTTGTATCCGGAAACGGTAATGCATTTTGGATTTTAAAATCGTGGCATTAAGTTTAGATTTGTTTAAAGGAATTGAGGATAGGAAAAGAATGAATGGATAATTTAATTGTTGACTCCCTCTTTTACTTTTGACGATTATGGACTTGCCCTCCTAGAGTTAATTTCTGTGAGCACTTCGGTTTTCCTTTACTTAATTTTTCATCCTTCTTTTTTATAAATTATCCAAAAAACAAAGGGGGGGGGGGGAAGGAGGGCTTCCTGCAAGAGTGTATATACCGGCCTACTGGGTAGCCAGCTAAGTTATTTCCAGGATTATTGAAAACTATTTTTTTCTTGAAATTGTATGTAAGCTAGCCATATTTTTGTGAACATGAAAATGAAAAACACAATCCGACCCCCACATCTGCAATGCCGTGTGCACCTGTAAGTACAATTTCTTCGCAGTCGTGTGCGTGCCCGCAGTTATGATTTTCCATCCACGGTAGTGACACGGTAACCTTAGCGACCAACTAACTGATGACGTAACTGCTCGCACCAGGGTAGCATAAGTTTCGTGCAGGTTAAAATAGCACGCCGTTGGTAAGGAGACAACCAAGGGATATATTGGTAATTTACGCAAACTCGTAATACCGCTTAGCTTTTGGTTGAAATTGCCACTATATGTTTTTTGCAGTAAGGTTTAATTTAGCCTACGATAATCGACTACACTGCGCTTACTCGTAAGCGCTAAAAACACTAAAAACTGAGGGAAGTGAGGGACGTGCTAATAACTTTCGCAAGCTCGCTCTCCAGCCCTACATTGTAATTTAAACTTTACGTGCATGCATCAAAGTTCAATGTTGCATAGGCTATCGATTACTACAATTGAACACGGGGGCTATTCCTTGTCTCAACGCATTTCTGACCTTAATATATTACATTTAAAGTTGAAATCTACTTACGATAACATGACCGCACTTGTCGAACACAGGAGGGCGGCGAGTGTTCATACTGCGTATGTACTCCTGCCACCGCGCGATCGCCTCGGTGACGTCGCGCTGGTCGCCCCACACTCCTTGCGTGTACGTGAAGTAAACTGCACCGACTAGGAGCCCAGCCTGTGCGGGGAGATGATGTTTTGTGTTTATGTAATTAGGAGATGATGAATTGTTGGATTCTTTATGAAATAACTTGGGGTTAAAGAGGAATGGGTTATTTTCATTGTTACTGGGTTAAAACCACTATGTCCTGGGATTGGACTTCTTACCTTGACGCCGTACATCAGTTTTCCATGACCATAGCGTACGGGACACATCTTGGGCGGTAGTTCCCCTTTCATCCGATAGCTCATAACTACGGCACACTCTGGTGTGGGGTTTACAGGGAGTAATGTGTAACAAAGTGGGGTTTCTCACCTTGACGGCATACATCAGTTTTCCATGACCATAGGGTACGGGACACATCTTGGGCGGTAGCTCCCCTTTCATTCGGGCAAGGACTTCATGTCTGGGGCACACTCTGATGCAAGTGGGGTTTAGAGGGAGCTCTGTGGGACAGAACAACAAAAGTAAGTAAACAGAGTGATTAAGTACACAATACTATATTTACATTAAAAAAATATATCATATTGATCATGTTGACATAAAACGTGAAGCAAAACACCGGTATTTTAAAAAATATAACAATTATTATTTTTGTAGGAGCATACATCAAAATATTTTTTTATATTGTAATTTTTTTTTCCTTTAGCCAACACCGAAGCTTCACTAAAAACAACTTGTAAGGCAGAACTCTGATTTGTTGAGATATATGATTATGCGTAGTAACAATTTCTACTATTTAAGGCGCGGTGTATAGTAAAATGCGCTATTTTTAATCGATATTTACAAGCTTGTACAAAGATTTCATCGATTATTTTCTAGTATGTATAACTTCAGTCCTTGAACTAGCCGTATGCTTGTCAGAAACACGAGGGCTCATCTTTTTCTCGATAGATTATCGCTTTGAAAATATGCTTAGAATTGTGTCTTTTCCGATATTTTAGAAGTACTATGACGAATATCAATATGAAATTTACTTCATTCGATAGCTTTTAAGTAACTCTATGATTTTGCTTGTCATTTTATCGGTGCGTTAAATTTTTCATTCATAATTATGAATTCAACGTTTTGTCTACTAAACGTTACCCTGCGCGGCAATACCGTCAGTACGCCAGTACGCCCGTGACCACTGTCAGCGTCGGACCTGTGCTAGTTTAGCGGACGTTAAATAAAATGGATAATTACACTATAAATACACAAATATGTTATACACACAATGTTTTTATCACACTTACGAAGAAAAACTAAAGTTTAAGCTACTTGATTCCTAAATACGGTGACATTTCAGACATCCGTCCGTCATATTATGTTTTTTGACAAGTTTTACACACGCATCATCCGGCATTCAGCCACGATTAACCAAAGGGTGAAATGGTGCCTTGCAACCGAGTTAAACACTCTACTTTTCATTTTTAATACGAGGAAAGTAAAAGTAAAAAAAACACGGCTAAATATAAACTTCAGTAGTATTTCGTAAGGGGTACTTAAGTACTATTTATTATAAATTTAGGTAAAACATAATTATTTATGGAATGGGCAGCTAATTATCAGAATGGAAATGATACATCAAATCCATTTAAAATCAAAATTTGAAATGCTTATCGTAAAAAAAGAAACAAACGTACTAAGAACGTACAGTGCTCTAGACTCTCTCTAGAGCAGTAACTTTTCTGCACTCTTTTGAAAACATCAAAGACCCACTTTCGGAGCATGAGAAATGATAAAATATTTTAAATGGCTATGCAGTAATAAGCAAATTGAATACCTATTTTTAAACGTAAACAAATAAATTAATTCGTTTGTTTAATTTATATCAGTCATTATATTGGAACAGCTTCCATTTTAACACATACAGGATGCAGGAGATATACTGGATTCAAATATGTGGGAGTGCTTAGTGAAAGATACCATTTCACGACTTTTAGTTTCCGAGTTACATGCGTTTTTGTGGATGCGTAATAGTTTTGTGTTATATAGCCTGTTCCGTTAAGTCTTTATACAAGAACTACTGCTAAATTTGGATTTCTGGTTTATTAACTTTCATATTTTAATGTATCATGGTATACATATAAGACTTTATTTACAACATTTATCAATTATTTGATTTTGTAAGGTGAGCAGGAGCGATATTTACCCTTCAAGTCCCATACAACATTTTCGCAGTTCGGATATATTTGTACCTTTCGCCAATATTTTTATTTCACTGGTTAATTATTCTGTAAATTCAAGAATGTCACTAAATTCCATTTTTGTTAGTGCTGAACATAAAACCCTTTGTACAAGTTTGGTAAAATTATATGAATAAGTAAGTATTTATAAAAGTTTACAGCATGCTATTTCTAATTGTATGAATAATGGTGACATTTTACTTCTTTTTTCTAGTATAAATTTCGATATCATTCTGCCGCCAATTTCAGGTCTCAGCAATGATTTTACCTTCTTCTTTGGAACCTTGGACCTTGTTATGTCTTTGTGATATGCTTTTACCATTTTTCCTGCCAATACAAAATATTAGTGGAAAATCGATTGAAAATTTCACAAAAGATATTTTCTTCATTTTTGTATTAGGGTGCATATGTGTAATATGTATGTATTAAAATGGTTTATTTTGAAATGAATCACTAGTCAAGGCCTATAAAATATCTCTTCAAGTGGCGGCAGCGAATAACGTGAAAAGTAGAAAAGTGGCGGGGCCCCGTTGGGTGTTCAGCGCGGATTTAGACAATATTACAAATTCAACTATTTAAGCTTATCTATGTATAACAGTATATATTGAAGCATATAAAAAAGTAAAAAAAAAGTCAAAATATTCTTTATTCAAATAGGCCTAGCAACAAGCACTTTTAAATCGTTAGAATAAGCATTAAATACGGTGTTCGAATAGAACAATTAAATTATTGTAATGTTTATGCATTTCGCCACACGCACCTAACTAATCAAACCTAGCAACAGTGACAGGTGGCCGACAGCTTACTGGCTTTTGCATCGACCCGTGAGTGGTGGGCCGCCATTTGAAGGGATAAATAACATAGTTATAGATAAAATAATTTTGTTCATCGGAAAGTTTTGTATATTAATGTGTTCTTGTAAAAAACATTACGGAACAGGTCTTAATTGTACTTCGTTCCACAGGAAAATAATACTCATCGAGACAATTCTAACAACCTCAAACGCAATTAGGTTGCGATGTTTTTAGTACACAGAGTTTCTATGGCCACCTCCTCTCTCAATCATCAGATCAGTTCGATGGTACCATAATATTTCATTGTCACCCTACTTACATATGTTTGCAGATTTTCAACTTCATCTGAAACCTCAGTGGGTCAAATATACTTATAATATTTGATTAGAGACAGAGTAGACAGACAATAGACTGCTTCTGTATTAGACATTAATTAAAGTCAGTCAATTATACCCATTACTATATAACTTCGAAGTAGAAGTGTGTTTTTTAAAACTTTAAATAATATATAATAATAGCAATTTTCTCGACTTTTGCATTGAAAGTTTATAATCGTCGTCAATTCAAAAAATAATAAAGAAATACATAGTCGTTACAGTTAGAGTCATGGTTCTTTTTTTGAAGATAGCAAGTTTTATCTACTTTTTGGAGCTACATAATATATGCTTATGCATACCTTATGCTTTTGTTTTGTGTTATCTCAATTACCTGCAAAAAAAATCTACCTTTCCACGGTCACTCCCACAAATTACTTAGCTTTGCTAGTATTCTTCCTTTTTTCAATACTTGCCCGAAATTGACTTCTATTGCATTTTTAAGGTCAACTAAGTTTTGAATAGGTATCTATATATGATTTAAAACAAACGGTTGTAACTTTTGTCTGAATTAGTAAGTAATATTTTTTCATCTGAAAATTACTAGGTTATCAGTTTGCCGCGGTATACTTCAGTCTTGTATATAATTATGTAATTTTTAATTTCATTGAGTAAAAATCATAATCAATATAAATTTCCGAAAAAGATCCCAGAACTAACAAACCAGAATACGGATGGCGTCAGAATAAGTACGTAGGCATTCTGCGGGCGCGGCGCGCGGGGCGCCCGCCTGCTTGCTCTGCCACTTCGTCTGCTTCACCCCCTCAAAAACCTAAAATCCGACTATAAGAGCGCCTTAAGACTATTTTTGAAATAGGTACTCATGCAATATCTAAATAGATATGCTAAATGAGTAGGTATTTTGTACGCTCTAGATTTAAGTGCCCTTATTTGAACCTGCTGCATATAAGTTTTTGGCAAATATTTCATTTTTGGTACAAGGTTTTGTTGCTGACTGTATTTTTCTTACCACGGGCAAATAATAATCATTGAGACAATTCTAAAAATCCCAAACAGAATTAGGTTTGTTTTATCACAGAGATCCTATAGCCACTTTCTGTCTCCATGATCAGATCAGCTTGATGATACTATAGAATTGCATTGTCACCCAACTTACATATGTATGCAAATTTTCAGCTCAATCAGAAATCGGGAAGTGAATCAAATTTAGCTTGTAATAGGGACCGTGCGCATTGGAGGGTCTGCCATCTTGTGGCCTGAATCGGAACCATAAACATGCACATGTACACGTCACGTGTTTTCTTGTGCATAGTAGGTTCTGCCATCTTGTGGGCTACATCAGAACAGTAAACATCACATTTACGCCTCGCGCCATAAATCCGACGGCTCCTGTGCTGCCTCCTACAGTTCATGCACGCTCCCTATAGTATTTTATACAATCGTGATATAATACAGAGCCTGATTATATCACTATTGTATACAATACTTTTTCTACGAGTCATCTAAAATAATACTTTTTAGGGTTCCGTACCTCGAAAGGAAAAAACGGAACCCTTATAGGATCACTTTGTTGTCCGTCCGTCCGTCTGTCTGTCAAGACCCTTTTTGTGGAGTGGAGGTATCAAGCTGGAATTTATATCAAATACTCAGGTCTACTGTCCCTTGGAGCTGTGAAAAAATCAAACTTCTAAGCCAACACAATCAAAAGATACAGCCGTTTATGCCGCAAATTTCCGCAAATTTTCGACACTCCCAAGGGAATCAAAACCTACAGGTAATTAATGCCCGTGAACTCAGAATCTTGAAATTTGGTACGAAGCAACGTGTTAGCACAGATAAAGGAAAAATTGCGAAAACCGTACATTTTTTGTTACATCATATAATAATATTGCTTTTACGGAACCCTCGGTGCGCGAGTCCGACACGCACTTGGTTGTTTTTTTTTTACTATAAAACCTAAGTAATTAATGAAAATTGGTAAGTAAACAAAAATTTAGTACAAAAGACATAAACGCGCGAAGTTCAACCGTTTTGCCTTTTCTATGTGAGCGCGGCGGCACGTGATAGGTAATTTTTTTATAGTCGACTACAGAGTGTGAAGATGTGTATGAGTGTGAGGTGTGTGGATGTGTGGGAAGATTGAGTAGATACTAAATATGTATAAGTGTTAATTACTACATACTGATAAGTAACAATAATGTACATTGACGGACATAAGTGTATCTTGTATACCTATATGGGAAAAATAAAAAATAAAATAAAATAAATAATAAATAGAGTATCGAAATGAATATTATCATTGGGTTGGGAGCCCATACATGTAATACGCAATTATAGTTTGGTATACGAAATCTTAATTCAACCATTACAATCGACGAGTAGAACAAATACAAACGTGACATTCCCGCCCCGCGCCCGTTTAGTCTTTTCTATGGGAGCGCGGCGGGACGTGATTGGTATTATTTTTAATAATTGTCTACAGCGTATAGAAATGAATCTTATATACTTAGTTGAGTTGGGAACCCATATATAAAATGTACGCAATTATAATTTGGTGTACGAAATCTTAATTCAAGCATTACAGTCGAAGAGTACAAAAAATACAAATGGATGTTTGTTAAATTATAATAAAGAAAGAGCGTCTTGTGTGGTTGTGTAAGCGCCTCATAAAATCGTCTGAGCAACGGCAACGTGAGGCATTACATAATTTGTAATAAATACTAGGGCTAAAGAAACCACGAAGAGACACGATGTAATACACAAGGACCCCTTTTTAAGGCAAGGGGAAACGGAGGGAAGAGCAACGTGACAATACATCTCATTCACTCATACGTTCATTCATAAACTCCTGTGATTAGAATGAGAAATGAAATACAAATAATGAAAATTGTATACAGGAAAATCCATTGTGGTTAAATTGTAACATAGTAGCAGGCTGCAGTTGTTACCAGGATTGCAACATTTATAAGGCGTTGTTTTATAAATATGTAAAGATCAATTCAACATACGTAAGAGCATTACATACTTCATTGGGGATTTTTGACCTTTGAATCCTTAGGCACCCTTGATTCAGCAAAATAATTTTCCTGAATTCTGCAGTTCTCACGACATTTTAGTATGCAGTGTATGCAGTGTATGCAGTTTTTATTTTATATGAAAAATATTTAATGCTTCAAGTTCCCACCTATTATATAGGCCATTAAATCATTTCAAGTTAGTTTAGTGTTTTTTGGCTTTGCTATGCGTCTAAAGGGTTGTACTTTGTACTAATATTTTAATTGAAATGTATTACATTTTCAGTCTTTCTTTCCGTATTTCCGGGAAATTCCCGGAACGAATCCCGATTGAGTTCCAGGAAATTTGAAACTTCCCGGTACCAATTTTCCATGGAACGGCAACGAAACTTCCATACAAAAAATGCCCCATTTTTTATTGTTTACAATCTAGACTCTGGATCAATAGAGCTAACCTGGGGTCACGGTAGTGCCCCCGCCAAGAAGATCCAAGCGAAGCGCACCACCTACCTATGTAGTATGTACCTTCTCTCACTCTCGAAAAGATTCGTCGTTTTTTGAACTCTCATAAATTGGGTTTGATTATGCCAGATAAAAAAAAATCTCATACAATAGTACACTTCAATTGCATAGCTCTCATACTTTAGATTTTATTGATATCCAACAAACCCCGACTTCGTCACTGATTTTTTTTTTTAATACTACGTTGGTGGCAAACAAGCATACGGCCTGCCCGATGGTAAGCAGTCTCCGTAGTCTATGTACACCTGCAACTCCAGAGGAGTTACATGCGCGTTGCCGACCCTAACCCCACCCCCCTCGTTGAGCTCTGGCAACCTTGCTCACCGGCAGGAACACAACACTATGAGTAGGGTCAAGTGTTATTTGGCTGCGGTTTTCTGTAAGGTGGAGGTACTTTAGCCCAGTTGGGCTCTGCTCTAGATCTGGAATGACATCTGCTGTGCTGTGCCCTTCCACACAAGGCGAGATGACATTCACATTGCCCATACCTCTCTTTTGGACGTAGTTTAAGGACATACCCGGGTCCATAATCGGTGATTCACTCAATCACTGATGATCATCAAAATTTGTAGGTTATATATTTCCTGAAGTCCTAGAAATTAAGCTGTGATATGAAAGCAAGTATTAAACAACAAACAAACCCTACAATACGAAACTTTAACCCCTTCAACCCCTTAAAGTAGGGAATGGAAGTTTGTATGGGACTTCCTCAAATTTTGATGTAAGAGGCCTGAAATGGTAGATTGTTAATCAAGGGATGAAAGGCACTCATTTCTGCCGAGCCACAAGTCCGTGGCTGAAATGATGCCTTTCATCGAGAGCGGGCGAGTGACTGAAAACGCGGCTTAAGTTTCGAAATGTTGTCGCGTAGATCGATGGTAAAAAGAAGCACAGAATGTTCGGCTGTTCGGCAGTTATTTTATTTATTACAAACTCTTGCGAGCTTACAGTTGACCCCAAAACGCACACCAGTTAGTACCCATACAATGTCAACTTAATAAATAAATGAATTATAAAGTTGTTGTTGTCCTAAAGCACCCCAGAGGTGCAAAGGGCCTTCACAAGCTCGCGCCACGCCTTCCTATCTTCAGCTCGTCCTCTGGCCTCGCTCCAGCTCAACCCGACCGCTCGTAACTCTCTTTGGACGGACCGTTGCCAAGAGTGTACAGGACGCCCGGAGCCACGGCTTCCGTCCGGCGGTTTCCACGCGAAAGCTATGGTAGCATTATTCGTTTCCCCTCTTCGAATAGTATGTCCTATCCATCTCCATTTCCGTGTCGCAATTTCTTCGTCAATGGGTGTTTGCCGGCATATACTCCATAGGTCTTCATTTCGAATGGTTTTTGGCCAGAAAACGCGAAGGATCGACCTGAGGGACTTGTTGACGAAGACCTGAAGTTTATTAGTTAGGCCTTTAGTCACTCTCCACGTTTCGCAGCCAAAAAGCAACACAGATTTCACAGTGGATTCGAAGAGGGAAAGTTTAACTCGTCGCGTGAGCACATTCGACTCCCAAACAGCCTTTAATTGATAAAGTACGTACCTGTAATGCGCCCGCAGTCCGGTTTCCGCACGGGGGTGCATTTGTTGTACAGCTCCATGCTCGGCTTGGGGATGTACGCGTCCTTCGCCAGGTTTATGGTCCGACATGCCTCGCATCTTATGCGATCCGCTTTCACGTTCTGATTGTCGCACATTTTACAGAAATTTCGACCTGATTTTACAGAAATTTCGGTTGTAAACTGTAGATTTTAACAGGAGGCCATAAGGATTTGAAATCGAAGCGTTAGTTTTGACAGAAGCTGCTTTGGTAATTTTCTTTTGACATTGACTGCCAGAAATCTCTTACGAGGTTTTCTAAAAAGGACAATCCTAAGTGCGGACCTACCGTACGTGAGTATTGCATTCTTTGGTACCTATTAACATTCTTTGCTATTACATTAACTATGTATGTTCACGAATGTGGCTGTCGCCTGGTGGCAGAGGTCTTCAACTGGGTGTATGTTTGATATAACAGCAAACTCTGTGACGTAGGTTTTAGTGCCATGAAACGATTTTGAAAGAAATTTTTAATTTTCTCTTAACCACGAGAGCTTAAAATACAATAGAATACAAATATTCTTTCGTGCTCACCAATATGAAAATAACATAATGACATAAAAATTAAACACACAACTTAATCAATTCAAATAATTTTTGAGCGGCAATGTATTTCGTACATCGTGATCACTTGTGACATTTGTAGGTTTCAGTCCATAAAACGATATTAAAATATTTTTTTAAATTTAACCTTAATTAACAGACTAGTAACCATATTGTATTCTTTACTAGTAACTATTAATTATCGAGAGGCAGTGTATTGCGTGCATTGCATATTGTCATCACCAAAGAGTATATAATCACTACGTTCTATTGTCATCACCTGTGACAGTAGTGACGTCGTGTCAGTAATAACGACCTTTTAAATAAAAACAAAGTAATGGTAATGATACATTGCTCTCTGAATAAAAAAAGTCGTATTTTTTTTGCAAAATATATGAAAGTTATTTATTTCGGCCCATATCAATTACCATTAGTATATGTGGGCGTATCAAAAATACACACTGACATTTGTCAATGCCACTGTGATGTCATAAAACGAGTCAGGTGCCTGCCTCCTGCTTATTTATTATGCATTATGAATACTTGGGTTAGTCATCATTTTAGCTACTAGTTTAAGTACTAAAATTTGAATATCAAATCATGCAATGCATGTGCCTGTACTGGCTGCGTTTAAGAAGTGTGTAAAGAAAATACACAATGTATCTTATTATTTTTTATTTTGTAATATTTTCGTCTTGTGGTAGCTACTCTACGCTGCGCTCAAAAACAAGCATTACCTACTGATGTTGGAGCTAAGACCGCCAATCTGAAATGGGACTTAGCCAGCCATGTCTGCCGAATGCACCCACAGAGGTGGGCCAAAGTAACCACGGTATGGGTGCTGCAAGACGGGCGAGGATCGGGTAGGTCCAGACGGATCGCATATGCAGCTCGCTGTACATGTTTGTTTATTATCTAAATATTGTCACTTATTCATGGCATTCTTTTCGTTAGTGATAAGTCGACTTTGAACTCTAAATGGCACGGACAATAGAAGGTAGCAAAGTCTAGAAAAATAATTTGAACACGCGTGAAATACAATCACAAACACGAAAATGAATGAATTATTTTTTATTTAATTTAATTTAATAGGTCTGTATCACCCCTTACATGGGAATGGACGACTCTTCTCTTTCCGCATTGGGGCTCTACTTTAGTTTGTAATTAGCCTAGCTCCCGTTCATGCAACTAAGATAATAGCCGAATCTTCTCTCGTTCTCTTCCTAGTTATATATCCCACATGTTGGTGGTGTCAGCGTTCCTGCTTCTACCTTTCTTTTTCCTTTTCTGCTTTAGAGCCGAATTACAACTTCAAAAATCTAAACTAGATTGAGCATAACTCGGATCTCATCTCGCTCCTTCTAATAAACTGGTGCGTCTGAAATGCACTTCCACTAATATCAAATCAAGTTGAAATTCTAAGGTTCGAATGCTTCAAGAGAATGACATGTGCTCCTGCGTTGCTACTTGGTTGCTACGCGCGGAAGCGATAGTCGCCCACGCATCCGCCCCTGCGTTGCTCTAGGATAGATAAAGCTTGCGAAACATTGCCAAAATGCGTGAGGAAGTGCCGTAGGATGTGGATCAGATTGCCAATAGTATGGTTTCCGGCCCTATAGTTTTAGCCCTTTTAACCTTCTGTCGGAGAGTACTTAAAAAAATTATCTATGGTAAATAGGCAAGCGAGCATGTCACTTCCTACGTTCCTATACCAATGTCGTATAATACCTTTACCCTCCATACCGTATAATCATTCCAACAAATTTTAAATATCTTCAGCTTGCCCCATGCTATGCTTAGACGGACTCTGTAGCTTTGTGGCAGGCAAAGAGAATATAAATATTCTTTTTTAACCTGCATGAAGAGTTTGAATATTAGGATGTCGTAATGAGACTCACTTGTCACATGTAAGACAAAGCTGGCCAAATATATAAAGACTAACAAAAATAGTGGTGATCCGTTAAAGGGCATATTTGGTATCGTGTTCTGATTAGTAGAAGAGAAATAGAAAAAAAAACAATTTTGTCGTGAATTTTTTTTTCTGTGTCAGGTTGTTCAAGTCAACCAACCCTACATACAAAAGCCCAATTTTTTTTACATATTTTTATCAGGACATTTTGTCATTATTAAACTTGTTTAAATACCTATCTGGAAAACACTGATAAACGGGTTTTTGAGAGCTGTGAACCAAATTTCCAAGTAGTTACGTATGCTCAGTAGGTTTGCATTTGCAAAACGTTTTACTAGTTAGTAAAACTTTAGTCTACTCATGTGTCGCTTCCGCTTGTAGCGATAACGAATTTAATGTCAATGAAGTCCATTTATCATTATATTGTAGTACATACTATTAATAGGCACTATTGCTATCAAATATATATAATTACATATGTATCTACTCGTACCTACGCAAAATGATTGTTCAAAAATATCTGAACATGATTTCATCTTTTGATATTTGAAGGAAACTTGATTGTTCCATATTTACACATAATTTATACTGTTTTAGCTGCGCTTCTTGTGGGGCAACCGTAGATCGTCTGGGGCACCACGGACTTGCTTGCTCTTCGGGCGCCAGCCGCTTATCCCGTCATGCAGCACTCAACGACATCCTGAGATGGGCGCTCGTCAGCGCCAACGTCCCCGCAGCTCTGGAGCCCCAGATCGTGCGGGACGATGGTAAGCGCCCCGACGGGATGTCGTTGATCCCCTGGAGGATGGGCCTTGCGCTGGTGTGGGACGCTACTTGCGCCGATACGCTGGCAGCTTCCTACTTGCCAGCGACTAGCAGAAACGCCAGGGCGGCGGCTGACGCCCGAGAACGTTTTAAAACTAATAAATATAGCTGTCTCGGCACCAACTACCAATTCGTAGCTTTTGGTGTCGAGACACTTGGTCCGTGGGGCAAAGGTGCGCGTGGGCTCCACAGGGAGCTTGGAAAGCGATTGAGGGAGGCAACGGGAGACCCTCGCGCAGGCAGTTTTCTCGCGCAAAGGCTTGCCGTCGCGATACAGCGCGGGAATGCTGCCTGCGTGATGGGCACCCTGCCAAGAGGCAAGGGTCTGTTTTAGGTATCTTTATTTTTTCTAGGTAGGTTTAGTTTTAGTAGTTTTATTTTATAAGTAGTCATAATTTAATTTTATTCAAAATGTATCCTTTTTCATCACAAATAAATATTAATATCTCCTGTTTTAGGAAGTGGTTGAAGAGTAATCTTTAGACAAGAACAAGAGTGAGTAGTGGAGTGGTTCAAGTATTCTTCCTGTCATCATTATTCCTTGGATAGCATCTACTATTCTACATTGACCGACTAGGTACCTAATTAAGATCCCTTTACCACAGGGGTCACCAATTAGTTTCTTCAGGGGTCTGGTTTTAAAAATAAAATGAATGTTTCTACATGAGTTTATGAAATTAAGCAAATGTAATTTACAGCACAAAATAGGTCGGGTCCGCCATTTGATGACCCCTGCTTTACCATCTAGTACCCAATTTTATAAAGCTACATGATACAAGTTTACAGTAATAATATTGACACCATATGCAGTATCTTTAATTAAATACATTGAAAACATAAAAACGAATAGGACATTCAACTTTTAACGCATAAAGTGGTAGAAATTACACAGGTGCCGCGAAAATATCAAAAATGGTGCCGTTAACATGGCTCTCAAAAAAACCCATGTATCAGCGTTTTCCAGATAGGTATTTTTACCACTTGACTGCTGAGCGGCGTTTTAATCCGCATTTTATTAACAGTTTTATAAAATGCGCTTCAAGTCCTACGTATTTGACGGCTGACAAAGTAAATATATATATGCATGTTTTAAGTCATAAAAAATATGTTAGAAAAAGAGGCAAAGCCATGTTTTCAGATAAGAAATAAATATTATTATAGGACATTATTACACAAATTGACTACTTAAGTCCCACAGAAAGCTCAATAAGGCTTGTGTTGAGGGTACTTAAACAACGATATATATAATTAAATACTTAAATACATAGAAAACACCCATATGACTCAGGAACAAATATCCATGCTCATCACACGAATAAATGCCCTTACCAGGATTTTAACCCGGGACCATCGGCTTCATAAGCAGGATCACTACCCACGAGGCCAGACCGGTCGTCTATTACTTGCCACTTCAATCCACGTAATCCAGCTAAGTTATCAGTCACGTGGCCGTCGCCGCCCCAAAAGCTTATTCAGTGGCGGTTTTCAGGAGTGGGGAGGCGAGGCTGCGCGAGCGCCGGTCCGGGCCACTACAGTCAGTCTAAAGCGCGCCGGCGCGCAGGGTGTACGAACTGGCAGTGAGTGTGTGTGTGTTTGGCATGCTGTAAGGCTCAACATGGGGTGTTTTAGTTTGAGGTGAGTTTTGGGTTAAGTTTTTGATTGGTGGTAATTTCTGAGTGCTTAAATTTTAAGTGATGAATATTTGGTAATTAAATTGTGGTTATTTAATTTGTTTTTAAATAATTTAAAGTTCGATTTCGGGTAGGACATGTGTGTAGATTTTTTAAATTAACGAATACTTATTTAGTTAATGTATTTATTTATTTATTTGCAAATGATTTGAAGTAAAATTATGCTAAGGGAGTAGTTAGAAATGACGTAGATTGATTTAAATCGTTAAAAATCGGCTAATGATTTATTGATGAATGATGGATTTTTAATGTCTTGAAATCTCGTCAACGTTACCGGCATTATTTATAATCGATTTGTGCGCGATATATAATTGGTTCTAAATTGAGCCCTTACAATTTATTTTACATAATATCCAAATAACAGTAATATAGATAAATAAATACGAGTTTAATTCAGAATTTAAAAGTAAATGTAAAGTTTTTAAAATAATCGTTACTATCAAGTTCCTGTTTTATTTAAAAAGCAACGGTAATTGGAAGTGTTGATTGCACATAACATTATGAAAGGCGTTAATATAATTGTTATTTTAAATAAAATAATATCTTGCAGTAAGAATATAGCACTATTAATCAAAATACCTACGTTATTAACAGGATGTACTTAACAAAAGTATTTGGGATCCGTTAAGGGCAAATTACTTTAACGCCGAAAAAGAAAATTGTTTTTTGGGGCAAGTCGTCCAAGTCTGCCAATTCTCCATACAAAGGCCAACATTTTTTTGAGTCAATTTTTTTTTTCTTGTACGTTTTCCTAATCCAAACGCGATACTGATTATGCCCTTAAACGGATCTCCACTTTTTTTATTTCTCCTTGTACGGTCACGTCTGAAATTTTTGGTACGGACAAAGTGCCAAATATATATATATGTATATAATAATAATTCAGCCTATATACGTCCCACTGCTGGGCACAGGCCTCCTCTCATGTGCGAGAGGGCTCGGGCTATAGTCCCCACGCTAGCCCAATGCGGATTGGGGACTTCACATACACCTTTGAATATATATACACTACCTTAATATATGGGTAATAAGGTCATGTACACATAATTTTGGCAGTTTTTCCGTATCGATATTTTCGGACGTGACTGTATTATTCATATCCATTTTTGACATTGTAAGGTTGTCTAATTTTAGTGGTTTTGTAGCGTTAAATCGACCTCAGGCAAATAAAAGATCAGCTAGGCACTGAAGTTATTAGTAACTATCTCGTATTTTTTTAGAACCTTTCCGTATATTAGAATAGGTATCGTATTTTTGACTTCTAAACAAACTTTTTAGCAAAAACAATTCCAGTTGTAATGTTATCGTAAAACTTTTAATACCACCCAGCCTATGATCTCAAGATAACTTTACTATGTTTACAGTTTGTTGAAATCCTCTATTTTTGTCTAATTAATGACAGGTCATTTACCCCATTTATTACTTCTACGAAAAGCAATTTTGCGAACTTACACGAATAAGGCGGGCAATGGCGTGGAACCTTGTCACAGTAAAGATTTCGTTCAATGCATCACTTGATTTACGATCAACTTACTTATTAATTAGTTATGCATTTTGGAGAGCGAGGTCTATAAAACTGTGGTTTTATCTTTTCACGGAAATCACATGAAAAGTTATGTTTAAATTGTTAAGAAATTCAATTCATATTTTAAGTTGTGATCAAATCAGCACGAAAGCTACGAGCCGTAAGGACCTATAATTACCTATAATTTGGGAGTTTTCAGCAAATAGCGTGTACCCGATAGGGAGTATTACTGCAATGTTCTGCCGCCAGAGTGCAGCACTAGCACCTTTCATAAACCATAGAGTAACTTATACATACTGTACCTTAAACTGTTTTTTGACAAGTTTTCACAGATAATAAAATATGACATTGATGCATCAAGGCGGTTTGTTTACAAAGGGCCTATCGGGAAACGCGAAAGTCGAAATTTAGTTATCTGCCTCTTCATCGCTCGAATATGCAAGAGTGATAGAGAGGTTACATAACGGATTTTTTTTTCGGGTGAATTTGTATTTTGTATGTATCTCACCCAGAATGAGGGGTTCTTCAAACCAGCCATTTTTGTCCATAATCAAAATTTGACAGCAAAATAAAAATTTATTTAAAATTAAAATATTACAAGGTACTACATCAAACTTTTTTGGTACTTTACGCAGATCCGAATCTGACGCAAATTGCTATAGCTGTCATGTCAGTCGTCGGCCAGAAAGGCCTACCGCGAATCACTTGGTTCGTTAGTCTATTTACCTCTTTATCTCTCGAATATGCAAGAGCGATAGAGAGGCAAAAAGTGAAATTTTGACTTTCGATGTTCGTTGTGGGCCCTCAGGAAAGTGAATAGGGGATAGAGGGGAGGTAAACTGGATCCAAGTCTGGAAAATAAAAAAGTCAGATTAAAACTATTGTTCCTTTACGGAGGAATTCTGTCGCTTCATGCATTCATTCATTGCAGGTTTTGTACGAGAAGAAAGGGTAGGGTTGGAACTAAATGAGGTGTACTTTGCAACTGACGAAGTGGATTAAATCGCCAGTGGTTTTAATTCCAAAAAAGTAGACTTTTGCGAGTTATTTATTCACGTTTCAGTTTTTTCATATAGCTGCTTAATGTGTGAAAGATTAAATAGTTACTTTGCCTTTATGCCCGTGATACCTATGGTAATAAATATTATTATTTAATACACAATTTAATATATACTTAGCTGATTCCTTAAACCGGCACTGCATAGGTATGTCGTGTCGTTATAAACAGCATTAATGTTCGCATACTACGTACTGAACTGTCAGACCAATTTGAACGTACACTGACATAAACATAATATCTAGATAATGTCATTTAGCTATCCTACGTCTGGCTCACGCCAATACATGAACGGACAAGTACGAGCGAAATGCACGATAACAATATGACATCATTTAGATATCATTCCGATGTCAGTGTACTTTCGGATTGGCCTGTTGGTTTTAGTGACTCAGATATTAAATTATCGGTTTAATTGAACGTTTTTTTAGGAAATGGATCCAATCCACGAAATCTGCTTATAGGTACAAAGTTAATTTTTTGAATTTGGTTCAAATCCACATTTAAATTGGCATTTGAACTCCTTCCAATTTTCCAATCTGCAATCACTACCCAATTTGCCCAATCCAACTATCACCGTAGTTAAAACCCGACAGATTGGGTAGGTAGTAGATTGGACAATCGTTATTTCAGTATTTTGGAATAAAAAAATCCGCTAAAAATATAAAATTATTCTCGTTATCTGCACATCCTTTGTCCGGCAACCCTGACCAAGCTTCGTATAATTAAACGTTTAAAGATTTAGATAACTGCAAACCCTAACCCGCTACAAGCTAAAACTTATTCTAATCCATTGGGATTAAGATTGATTTGAAATAATACGGTATGTTTTGAGTGTTCCAATAGCTTACACAGCGCAGGCGAGTCCAATGATGAGATTAAGTATTTTTTGCCCAAATTAATCCTTCATTGTTGATGCTAATAAAAACAAGCCAGATACGAGTAAATAGGTAAGCAAAAAATCCATAATCGGTACAGAACACACTTTTTTAATATCATCATTGCATGTTACCTTATTGGTGCGTAATTTATTTAGGCGACGTCGAAAAAACATTGTTTCAAAAATGTGACACGACCAATTATGTGAGCTCTGATTCTGGTACCTAATTTGAAAAAGTCGATAATCTAAGGTTCTGAAAATTACATGGGGTTGGCCGGGGTAGTATTTTACAGTTGGCGCCACATAGGATTTACCTACGAATTAGTGTCAAATTGGCGTTGGAATTTTACGCTCAATCTCATAGAACCAAACTAGAAACAGTTTAAGCCTATGCTGGCGCCATCTATAAACACTTTTGACAGTTGCCAATCCCATTGCAAACAATGTTGACATGACGTAGAAATTGCGAGCTCACAGTTATATACCGTCGTAGCGTTTGAAAAAAGAAAACCATATGCAGAGATTTTTTGGATTCATTTCGATTTTCAAAAATCGAGCACAGCATGCAGCAGCATACACAGCCAGAGCGGTCGACTCGCTAACCATTGGGAACGCGTCCTGCGCCTGAGTTGGGTTCGTTGTGATTTCGCTTTCAATTTCGGCGGTTGTTTGTTTTTGTGACGCCGGTCCCGTTTGTTGCTGGCGTCAGGCTCCGGTTTCTTGTTAGGCGGACTCGTGTAGGGTAAAAAGGGATACGTCCGGATTATGTACGCTTTGGTACCTATATAAAGTAATAAAAAAATAAAATAAAAATAAAAATCATTTATTTCAGACCTTGGTCCATACAGTGTTAGTACGACTTACTCTAAAAAATTATATTAAATTATTATTGAAATAAATTAAACTTACGATATTTAAGGGTTTAAAACTGGAGCCAGGCACATACACCAGTAATAACTACATACACTCATGCGAATTGTGTGTATGTAGCTACCACTGAGTGTACCCTGGTCCAGTGCACAAGAAGCTGACTGTCAAGCCTGTCAGCTATAATTGCCAGGAGACTGTTGCGGCTGCCCCGCAGGCGCCGCAGCGCGGCCGCGCAGCGCGCGCGCATGATGGCCTGGAACCCGTCCACGCGCGCATCCGCGAACATCCCGGACGCGCTGCACCAGCGAGGCAACCGCAACAGTGCCCTGAAGGCATTGTTGTATTGGATACGTAGGTCGCTTAGCGACCTTTGCGTATAGCTGGTCCATAGTGCACATGTATAGAAGGTAGTGCAAAAAGCTCGAAACAATGTTATTTTTACTGGCGCGGTGCAACGCCTAAATCTATGTGCCAGCATATTTGCTCTAGTCGCCAGCGCCCTACGCTCCCTTTTTATATCCTCGTCATCCTTCATATTATCACACACTACATGTCCTAGGTACTTAAATACAGATACCTGTTTTAAAGGGACGCCATTGAGCAATACTGGGGGAAAATCATCCTTACATTTTATTACTATGCTTAAAAATCATATATTCACTTTTAGTACAGTTATATTTAAGGCCATGACTAATAGCATATTGCTCACATACATTTAGCAATTTCCTAAGCCCTCCTACCGAGGGGCTCAACAGCACCATATCGTCTGCATAACTAATGTTATTGAAACTAGTGTCTTGTATGCGACAGCCAACATGCATGCTGCTGAGCCTCTCGATAAGTGCATTTATATATATGTTAAACAATTTAGGGGAACTTAACCCACCCTGTCTTATCCCACAGTCAAGGCTGTATTCATCAGACATTGTATCACCCCACCTAACAACATTAATTTGACTAGAGTACCAATATCTAAAAACATGTATTATATCTTTAGGTACATTTGCATCATAAAGCTTCTTCCATAGAATCTCATAATTTACTAAATCAAAGGCTTTGGATAAGTCAAGATAGCAAGCAAATACAGGGGTTTTTCTACTAGTATAGTATCTAACAGTTTCCTTTATGCAAATTATTGCACTCTCTGTGGACAGGCCAGGCCTAAACCCAAACTGAGCACTGTGCAATTGCAGGTAGTTATCCAGCTCAGCATTAAGCAAACTGTCAAACACTTTGGACAGAACAGTAGCTAGTGAAATTGGCCTATAATTATTCAAAGATGACACATCTCCAGTTTATAGTAATGTGACGAAGTCAAAAATAAATTTATAATAATTTAAAAATAATAATTAAAGCGGCTGAATTACTCGTTTGCTTTGCAATGATTATGATATGACGTAGAAACATTCAGTTCGCAGTTATATGTACATTGAGTCTGACCAAGCTAACTCTGCATGACATTTTCAAATTTCTGTCAAATTTCTATGAAAATATGACGTTCATAATGACTCTCCCTAACTTTGTTCTTTTAAAATCGGTGCGAAGTTGGCATAGACGAGCCCTAGGTTGGGCAGAGCATTTGACTTGCTAAATACTGGCATAGTGGGAATGTACTCCTGCGCATGAGTCGGGTTCGTTGAGATTTCGCTTTCAATTCGGCTGTTATTTGTTTTTGTGACGCCGGTCTCGTTTCATTTGCTTGCCTGAGGCTTCTTTTTCTTGAAAGGTTGACTCTGTGGGGTTTTAGATTCCCTTTAGGATTAGTACTTCGTCAAATATTTAGGTGTCTATGATATCTCGGTGGTAATTATAACTCGAATTCGACAAATTCATCTTTGACGACTTATCTGGTCTAGTGGTGGTTGAAATAATTTACTTGTGTGATGAGCACAAATATTTGTTCCTGAGTCATGGGTGTTTCTATGTGTATAAGTATGTATTTATCTATATACGTATGTATATCGTCGCCTAGTACCCATAGTAGTTTTTCAAGATGCTGGTCGAGACTCTTCGCTATTAGACCGTTCGGCTCAAACGACTATCGGGACTATGATCATTGAATCAATATCCCACAGTGCGGTCCTTATCGCATGACTCATGAGCCATTTATTTATTATTTATTTATCATATAATAAATCAAGAACATTTTATAGCATACGTAGCGTGGCTTACAATTTCTATACATATAAATAAACTCTCAAAATCTTCATTTGTAAAGGCGTAATATTAGATTAATTTTGCTACAACTCTTTAATACAGTTTAATTATTTATGAAGCCAAATATATATCATCTATGGGTACAAATACTTACCCGTTCATTGGTAAACTAACTTAAGTTTACTTTCTTAGTATACATTTTAAAAGTAACTTGTTGAAACTTGCTTGATGCTAGTAAAATTTTATTTATAGAAGATAGTATTTCATATCAACGTAAAAGCTACTGCTGAAGCTCAATACGAAGTTTACTTCCTTGCACAATGCGAAATTGATTTCTAAAACTACGACATTCATAAGTTTCATAACGTAGCTGGTTAAATGGCATGTTCATTGTTCATACTACTGTGACTCAATGCATGTATTAGACAATGGGACAACAAATGACTTCAAGAAAGTTGAAAGCACCCCTTTCGCCAGCGCGTTTGGTCCGAGAGGTTGTTCTCATCTGTTGCTCCGGGTATAACTTTAATTTCACTCTTAACTGATTTATGCAGGTACATCCACCTCTGCAATACCGTTAACAACGAGACGTGCAAAATATCTGACATAATCTTATTTAAATAATAAATAAAATAGGGACTTTCTAACACAAATTGACTAAATCCAACGGTAAGCTTTAGAAGGCTTATGTCGTGGGTACTCAGACAACGATATATATAATAAATATACAAACACTTACATACATAGAAAACATCCATGATAGGAACAAATATCTGTGCTCATCACTCAAATGCCCTTACCGGGATTCGAACCCAGGACCATCGGTTTCATAGACAGGGTCACTAGGCCAGACCGGTCGTCTATTAGTAGAGCCATAATGGCGTGTCAGGGGACCAAGTCATTACCTATGACAACAATTGATAGAAAACGCCAATTACAACTTTAATAATGTATGTAAATAGTCACGTGCTTTTTTCCTGGCACATTTTTGGCGTTTGTCGATGTGCGATTGCCATCTTGGCTAGGCCCCCTGATATTTTATGTTTGCGCGCTTTGTCCCTACTAATATTATAAACGAAAAGTCCAGGGAAAGAAAATAGGAGAGTTTTATACCGGAATGATTCCTTAAGGGGGTGAAAAGACGGGTGGAATATTTTATGGAAATACTGATGATGCATGCAGACGAATTCGCGGGCTGAGGCTAGTGAGCTGACTAGTAGTATGATTATTTATAGATATTCAACTCAATGAAACCGACACTATCTACACTTACGCGCCAAGTTTTTTGCTGCCCATCCGCGGTTGCGTAAATTACCAATGTCTGGCTGGTCTAATGTGTGAGTCCTGCGAGTGTGTGTAGTGCTTGTATTCCAAGTCTAGTGCTTATGGACCTCCAGGCGAGTCTGGGAGCCTGGTAGCGTAGGTACGAACAAGTCAGCTTAGTCTTAGTCTGTATAGACATTTAGATTTCTGAGATGTGACCTAGATTTGTTTAGGTTGCTACCCCTATGTCAGAAGCAGTTGGAATTGTTCCTTCCTTCTGTCATAGACACTCTTATATTATATCCCATAGATAGATAAGTGAGATAACTAAGGTTTAGTTTAATCCTTTAACGGACTATATGTCTTAAAAAAATCATGATTCAAGCCTCATTATAATTTCATTGATCTTAAAGTTCTTCATAATAACAAAAAACCGGTCAAGTGCGAGTTAGCGAGAACTACAAAAGCGATAGCCTTTTTTGATCAGAAGTACCTATACTAAGTATAATTGTGTATAGCGCCATCTATCGGAAAATTGTCTAACTAATTTGCGCGATGTAATGCACGTACGTATGTTGGTTTTTCGAGGATAATTCTCTATCATGTAAACTGATTTCAAAAATTGATTATTTATTTGAAAAAGGTGTCTTTAATGTAATCTCATAGCAATTTTCAGTGTAATTAACAAACTTATAGTTGGTTAAATTGCAAAACTAAAATCGGATGTTCTTTGATAATTAAAAAAAAGTTACCAAGATTAAATTTTTCCTGTAAAATGTATAGTAATGCTAATATTCTGTAAAAAATCAATATTTTTTTCTTCTGTAACCTTCGGGGATAAGGGGGGGGGGGGGAGTGGTATTTTTTTTCACATTTTCCTCCTTAAACCAAGTTTTTTTCACTACAAAAAAATTGAGCTCTTTCAAATACCCCACTTGACCTAGTTTGAAATTTTGCCCCCTCTTCATATTGGGCATTTCCCATAGTTATTTAAACTAGTCCAGAACTGTAAAACAAACCTAAATGCACTGGTTAACTCCAACAAAGTCATACTTAGATGGGTACCAGGGCACTCTGACATTAACGTAAACGAAGAAGCGGACGAACTTGCTAGAAAGGGCACAGACACACCCCTGGTTGGCCCAGAACCATTCTGTGGACAAAACGGGATGCATATTCTATGCTCAGCAACTTAGAAATAACAAGAGCAATCGATTGGTGGAAGTTCGTCAAAGGACAAGAACACTCGAAAGCTCTAATCAAAGGGTTCAACAACGAATGTGCTAAGTGCTTTTAGAGCTCAAAAGATACAAAACCTGCGTGGTGACCAGAATATTGACTGGACACTGTAAGTTGAACAAACACATGTTTCAAATTAGGAAGAAACAAGATGCGACATGCAGGTTCCGCAAGGAGCCAGAGGAGACTGCAATGCACATTCTCTGTTCCTGTGGACCACTAATGTCAAAAAGAAGTACCCACTTAGGGCGGCACGTATTGCAACCCTATGAGATGCGATGAGAATCTGGAATTTCCTGGATTCAACGGGCATCAGTAATGAACTTTAAAGGGCTGTCACAATAGATCACTACCTGGTCGACGTGGCACTCAAAGGCCCACAAACCCCAATAATAATAATAGTTATTAAAAATAAAATAAGAAAATAATACTTTCAATGTGTCTGGGTTAGCGTTGTTCATAACTATTCCAAATTTCAAATCGATAGCTTAAGTGGTTCTCGAGATATTAAGCGTTGTGACAGACGGACGGACGGACGGACGGAGTCGCACCATAAGGGTTCCTTTTGTACCTTTTTGGTGCGGAACCGATTTGTTAGATGAGTTTCCCAAACGCAGTTATTCCTTGCAGATAATTTTCTTTTCGCCGTTATTCATAGTCGCAAATTTTTCCGCTTTTTTAAATTCCCTGTCTTACTATTTCTCGATAGCTACTGTTGTGATCGCATTTGTTCACAAACGCATTTTTTTACATTCGTTTTATTACTCTGTAGTATATTTTTTTCTCGCAATGTTTCCCTAACGCAATTTTTAACAAGCTTGCATTTGTTTACTGAATTGATATCGTGATTCTCTTTAATTAAAAATAAATAAATATGTACCTAATAGATGCTTTTTTTTTTTTTTTTTTTTTTAATAAATCTATTTATTGACAATAACAATATACATAATGGATATATACAGATGAATACTATAACTAGCTTATATCTAAAATAGGCCCTTGAGGCATTGTACCAAGGATGCTGGCGGCATTTCCTCGTTGTATCGCAATACTGATACGTTGTGCGAGGAAGCCGCCAGCTCTTCGGTCACCAGTTACGTCAACCAGACGTTTCGCGATTTCTCCAAAAAACTTGTGCGCGCTGGGACCCCATGGACCTAGAGTTTCAATGCTTAGTTCACAATCTGTAGAAAATAGTAAGTTGTGGGACCTAATTTTGCGAGTAGATCGTAAATCTTTCAGCAACTAGTTGGCACCATTGCAACCATAATCAGAGCCTTGTTGTCTTGACAAATTACCTTCAGTACTACCAGCAAATTCTCTGACCTTTCGTAGACCTTAGCTCATTGCAATAAGGATAACAATTAGGCAGTTAAATGTGTCAAAGACTGTACGATAGGAGTGATGATGAATTGCTAAAAATAACATCTTCACGGCCCTAGTATCCTGGTACGGACGTTATTATTTCTTAGAAAATATGGGAGAAGCGATAAGGAGCTTCCATTTTTCACTTATCTATTATCAAAGGACTCGAACAGTGAGCAGACGGTCGTTTTGTTTCTTATTCTATATCATTATTATTAACATAATCTGGGGCCCATTTCTAGATCGGTATTAGACTAATATTATTAGTCCACGAACTGTTAAATCGTATGGGTTACCATGGGAACACATAATATTAATAATATTAGACTAATACCGTTCGAGAAATGGGCCCCTGACCAGGTACCACGGAATAAGAATTCATACTAGAGTACCTATAGAAGATTCACTTTTTATAGATATTTACGTACTCGGTAAGTACGACATAACATACCAAGCGATATTCTTTCGGTTTTGGCCTTCTACCTACTCGTCTCTATCTCTCTATCTTCTTGCGTTAATCAAGTTTCATCCTCAGCTACTGCTTCGGAGCTTACCCACCGCTTTCCCACCTTTTCTTCTCCTCTTCGCACAGTTTCTGGCATTCCGGGATCATCTTTTGTAAGACTATAGACAAACTACGGACTCTGTAGTTTGTCTACTTATCTAACTTACTTAGTACGTACCTAATTTATTTTCATTACATTTTACTTTTTTTTCCAAAGCATACTACATAAGTTTAACTACTTCTCCGTCTAATCCAGTGGCTCTTAACTTGTAGCCCACGGGATACCAATAGTACCTGAGCGGGCACGTGAAGTGCGAATTTATAAACAAAACAACACTCTGTTGACTTTATTCGAGATAGTATTATTTCCAAACCGTGCTCCCTGCGTGCGGTAAATGTTTTCAACACCCTTATCACTGACAGGTTAAGAACCAATAGTCTTTTGTTTTATTTTACTAGCACGGAAAAGCTAATTTGACCTAGGTATCAAGCAATTAGCCTATTCACCGGGTTTTATGAATGGCCCGAGATTTTCCTGTAAGATTCCCGACAGCCCGTGCTTCGGAGAAGTCGTGTTTTAAATCGTGGCTCGTTAATGAGGCAGCGCGAGTGTGGGAATAGGCATTACACGATAAACTGGCGTGGGCGACGTACGGTCAGGAAAAACATCGATAAATTTGTAGCTTCAGCCGAGGCACACGTACTACTTAGCGATGTGGCACCGCCCGCCGCGGCGGTACGCGGTGGAGCGGCTTGAGATTTTGTAAGTAACACGGTGTAGGACGTAGGTATCCGCCTAGACCGAACAGACGATGTCGCTCTACCGCGCGGAACGCCGTGTGTGTACCCTTCGCCTTAGGGTTCTTCCTCTCGTCAACATGGTGTCCTTGCTTCTATTTAATTTGATCAAATGTCTGCTGTTTTGCTGTCTCTGTAGCATGCATTACATATAATATGATTGAAAGGACATGCATGATATTAAATATAGCGTTCTTTCGTCTCTTGTCATTTACCAACGTATGTGTAACGTCAGAAAGTGACGTCTGTTATATCATGTAGGAATTGTTTTATAAAGTCTGACCAGTAATATATGATTACGCTCCATATTGCAGAATTTCATTTGAACTACATTATTCATACTAAACTGTCACCCAATACATAAGAATAACCGCCCTCTTGACAATGATCGGGCTTTAACTCTTTGTTTAGTCAGGCTATTATTAATATGATATCTAAGTTAAATTATATTTCTGGTTCTTTGACGTTCTCGGATTTGTGTTATCTTAATATAGAATGGCGAATATGTACATTAAATAAGTCAATAGCTTCCCAATTCCTAAATATAAACTTGGCCTTTGTCTTACTAGTTTCCTGCTTATGTACTAATTTTGTATGGTCACGTCTGAAAATATCGATACGAAAAAAGTGCTAAAAATTGGTATACACGACTTTATTGCCCATATATTAAGGTAGTGTATACATATTTCAGGCACTTTTTTTGTATCGATATTTTCAGACGTGACTATACGGACAGTTATGTCAGACGGACAGTTAAATAATTTCAGATAATTTTAATGGCATCTCAAACTGTTTTGTGAAGTCGGTTTTGATCGATTAAAGACTATCAATATAAAATATGTATGTGAAATACTAATTGTTTTACTAACACCTTATCCATCAGATTAATTTTCCGACAGTCCCCAGAGGCATAATCCGTAGTATCGACAATCGACAAACCTGTCCGCCTATCCCAACCCGGTCAAGGTTGTGTTTATATTACGGATACGAATCGGGGTATTTGGGGAAAGTACGTTCAGGACCCCGATCCAGATTTAATAATTTATAATGGTTTTGAATACTAATTGTTTTAAATACACATTATCCATCAGATTTATTTCCCGACAGTACCCAGACGCGTAATCCGTAGTATCGAAAATCGACAAACCTGTCCGCCTATCCCAACCCGGTCAAGGTTGTGTTTATATTACGGATACGAATCGGGGTATTTGGGGAAAGTACATCCAGAACCCTGATTCAGATTTAATAATTTATAATGGTTTTGATAGTACCCTAAAGGTCGCTCACGCAGATTAGTGCATGCGAAAGGAAGTATAACCTCGCGTGAGATTCGTATCAATAACCAAGACGATCGTCAAGGTCGTGTCAAAACCAGTTTAATCCCATAACAAATTGATTAATTTGAATCGGACTCCAGGGCAGAGTGGTTATGGTTTCCTGGTTTGAACTTTGAAGTGGGTGCGAACTTAAAAATGTACGTGTTAACTCACCAGATTTGATGTTATCTTTTTGCCGTTAACCTCTTGTCTGTGTGTGTAAAAATTTAAGGATTGGTGGCACCATAGTGGTTCCATTTTTATCGCCTATTATAGTAGTAGTAGAGGCGGTAATCAAAGTGTTTGGCATAAGTCGTGATGTTGATGTCCAATTAAAGAGGACCGGAAAATGAATTAAGAACATAACTAACATTTATACCACGCAAAGCTAAAGGCCATTTACGCATTCAGACTTTTTTTAACCTATGTAAGGACTTGCTTATTGAAACAACGACACATTGGAAGTGTCTTTTATTTGTAAAGCGCTATCTCACTCTTACCTTATTGTTTTTACATATGTCTATCCTTATACCCTAATGGGGTTATTACATATCGAATTAGACTACTATGGTTCGACCTCACTATCGACTTTGCCCTTACCCTTATATACTCATACTCGTTTATTGGTAAAATATAAGAATTTTACATCTCAGCAATTAAGATACTTAGGTGAAATTAAATATACAATTAACAATTATTAAATTCGGCAATGGGGTTCTATCCTTTCTTAACCTGCATACGAATAGTACAGTGGCGTACTATTCGTATACTTACTTACTCCGTTGGCTCAGCGACCCAAAATGAGACTTGGCCTCCGACACAAGACAGCGTCACTTTTCTCGGTCCTGTGCGACCTCTCGCCAATTGTCGACTCGAAGCTCGCGCAGATCCGCCTCCACCATGTCGCTCCAGCGATACCTAGGGCGTCCGATAGGACGTCTTCCTGCTAGGCGACCCAGGTACGCTCTTTTCACGTTCCGATCTTCGTCCATTCTCTCAAGGTGGCCTAACCAACGGAGTCTGTGGGCTTTACTTTCTCCCATGATGTTAGGTTCAGCCACTAGGTCTTCAATCTCACGGTTCTTAAGGACTGTCCAACTTCCATCCGGTCTTTGTTTGGGGCCCAATATTTTACGGAGGATTTTCCTCTCGTCAACTAGCAGCATGTTTTCTTCCTTGAGTGTTAGTGTCCATGCTTCGCATCCGTAGGTTAGGATTGGGCGAATCACGGTCTTATAGATTCGGATCTTGGTGCGTCTGCTTAGAAGCTTGGACACTAACACCTTGTGAAGAGCTGCTATTCGTATGCAGCTTATTAAACTAATTTTATCTTACAGTTGGACCAAGTTAACTCAGCATGGCATTTGGTGAGGCAACCTAATCATTTATGTCATATTTCTATGACAATATGACGTTTACAATGACACACTCTCACTTTGTTCTACTCAAAAGTTCATAATTATGTCTGTATAATTTTCATCGGAAATCAATTGCAAACAAATGATTTCAGGAATCGCATATTTGTATACAAAGTAGATTTTTTCAGTCGTATTCGTAGAAACCCGTTTTCCCGCTCGGGTTCCGAGTGCTCCGACAGCGGCGCCGGCGCACTAACGATGCTTAGCGTCACATCCGCGTGCCATGCGCGCAGTACTCCTGTCATACCCGTAGGATTAGTTGCTTAGTCTTGTCAACCATTTGCCATCATCAGAAAACGGCAAGAAAAAAAATGCTTGAAAACTTGGGTCTCCGCACCTACATATATTTTTTCACCTGTTTTGTGGCGGAATTGGTTGGCCAGACTATAGAGTTAAAAGTGGTGGAGACGCTGGGATGGAAATGGAAATCTTTACTACATATACTTTGGAAATGTTCCTGAAACTCGTTTTCCCTTACTACTCTTGTCATAACCGTAGGATCTAATGGGACAGCATGCCCAACTCTGTTGGAAATTAGATACCATGTAAAGTAAGGTCAGATTTTCATAAGGATTTGACGTTTGTAATGTATTGTCCACACTTTGCCGCTTGCCAAGTCCAAAAGCTAGGTTAGGATTGAGTGGAAGAGTGGTGGAGGTGCTGGGATGACTCATTGTTTGAAAAACAATACATTGGGATTGTTCGCAAAAATGTCTCGTTTTCCTTTCTCTCGGGTAATTTTTTTACCATATCGAAGTTCAATCGATCCACGTGCTATTTGTGCAGTTCACATATCATCCATACCATGTCGTAGTCGGTTTAAATCACGACCGGGGTCATATTGCGACCCTGGTCATCAGTTGCGTTAATGATAACGGAATGTTTTATAATGTATTTCATAGATTTATCTCTTAATCGATGGTGAAGATACTGTTACATACAAAATATTCGAAACGTTGTCAAAAAGTCTTCTGTTTCTTCTGTCCACTGTTATTTTTTGAAATCTGCTAAGAACGTCGGGTACATCGTCTTAAGCACTGTTTTTCCACTATCCACTGCGGTCGTTACCTGCATTGTATGAATAACCGTTATTGGTGTTGATATTTTACACGCATGTGCCTCAAACAAGACGGTCATTATCGACAGCCCTACAGTCGTAGTCAAAGACATGTCTACATTTTTCGCCTTATTACAAAGGAGTAAGGTGCAAAAGTGTTAACATATTTTTGACCTCGACCTACAATAGGGCCCAATCACGGTCGGCTTGTCGATTGGCTTACTAGCCTGTCAATGAAGAACGGTTTTACCGGATTGCAGCATTTGCAGCAACTAAAGAGTTATGTTTTCCGAGTTACATTTATTTAGAGCTAGTTTGCATCAACCACAACTGATGGACTACGACACTCAGCAGTGAACTACCATCATCTTATGCACCAAACCATCTCTCTCAGCATATTCGCGTCCACTGCTGAACATGCCTCTTTCATGGATTTCTGTATGCGGCGGTTCTATGCCAGGTCGGCCCTGCCGTTTTTCTAACGTCGTCCGACCATTTAGCTCGTGGTTCTCCGTCACATCGGCTTCCCAGTCGAGGTCCCCAGAACAGTACTCGCCACCAAAGTACTGTTAAAACGTTCTCTAAATGTTTTGTATAGGAAGTGTCATGGTTCTCTGCCGAGTGATCAACGGGATCAGTCCGCCGATTGTGGTTGATGCAACTGTCTCTTAGTGTACGGCCTCAGTGGGACGGGCAGCGTGGCGACTAGCGTCACAGTATTTTGAGGAGTTTACACTTGGGTTGCTTGCATACGTTTGCATTTGTTTGATTATGAACGCCTGCACGCGCCGCTGCATGCACCGCTCAAGCGAGCTGTTACTCGTATTGGAATACTTGGACAAATATTTTTAAATTATTCCCGTTGTGTCTTGGACGGTAAGATTCACGGTAAATATATCTACGAGCTTAAATTGATTATTGTGTAGAAGATTAATGTACAGTTAGCGTCAACTACTCTGTAGCAGTCAAAGTGGCCAAATAGTTCGATACACCATACTAAATATATGGTGTACCGAATTATTTAGCTACTTTGGTTGCTACAAAGTATTTGACGCTGACTGTACAGTCACGTCTGAAAATATCGACACGATCAAAGTGCCAAATATTTGTATACACGACTTTATGGCCCATATATTAGGGTAATGTATACATATTTTTGGCACTTTGTCCGTATCGATATTTTCAGATGTGATCGTACCTAAATCCTTCTAATGATCGAATGAGTGGTGTTTAAATATGTTTATGTTGAAAAAGCTTGAAACCAGCTTTACAGAGTAAAGTAGATTAAAATGTAGTGTTTGGAAAATATACTGATATACTAAGAGATGTAATATACTTACTGGACTAGTAACTGGAGTTACTAAATCATAAATAGTTCTGCCGGCGCCTATACGTTAGACAAGTAGTGAGAGAATTTAGTTCTATTGTATTAGTCTAATCTAAGATTCTGGGTTCAATTCACTATCAGTTAACTTTAGAAAGAACAGAAACGTAGGTATCAGATTACCGTGAGAAAACTCCAATCGTACGTATTACTTGCATTAAAATTAACAAAAAACACATCTAAATAAACGACAGCTTAAGCGTTTATACAAATTTGAACTTTGTGTCCCAGACATAAGTACGCAAAGAACGTATAAATAGACGTGTGAACATTTGTTTAATCCCCACTGAGTGCATTTGACAGTTGTCTATGGGACTATTTTGCTGTACAATTCCAAAATGGCATATACGAGTTCGGCTACACAGTCGTCTTGGAGTAGATAAATTGCTCAGATATAAATGAGATCTTGTAAAAAATGTGAAAATTGTGAATTCCCGTCAACTAGTTGCCTACAAAATTTAGAACTTCATTTAATCCTAATAATATATTTTAAAAGATGAGTAGATGGTTGTTACTCTTTTATGCAAGATCGCTGGCCACACACACGCGCAGGAATTCCCTAGAGTGTATGGCCAGCTTAACGAATTTTTATGAAGTTTGGTACACAAATAGTTTATAACCTTCAACACATCGGAAACTATTTCACCCTGAAATCATCCCCTAAAGCAGTAAAATTCGCAGTGAAATATTTCATGAAAATGCTATAAATGTACTATGTAGGTATCTATAGTGACGATAAAGGATTTTATACTCTGACCCTTTCCTGTCAGAAAAAAGTTGAACGGGAAATATTTATCACCCTTCCTCGCCTTAAACTACTGAATCGCTTTACTATACTGACGGAAACTTTTGCCTAGACTATACCTAGTTCAGTTGCATGGCGCTTACGCCATTTAAACTGAAGGCGGCAGTTTCGGTCCACTCCGGCGCAGCCGGGGTGCACGTGTGTGCATGACATGTGCGCAGGGCTACCACAGGTTGATAAAAAACGGGTGATTATGTTAATGATGTTTTTTTCAGTTGTTTTTGTTAATGAATTCATTGGTGAATGAATGCGTTGATGAAAATATCCAACTCACTTAAGTGCTAAATATGTATATATGGAATTCGAGCTAGATATTTGTGATTTAAACCGAACAAATTTGCTTTAACATTTTAGCTTTGAACATCATATGATATTTAATTTATTAATGCGACGATTCGATTTTACTTATAAACGATCCTTTATGCGATCTGGATACAATGTACCTACTTATCAATAATTATACCTATTGACAAGCTACAGATGTGCAAGTTGTGGAATTTTTCCAAAAACCTACAAAAGTTCTCGGAAACTTTAGGAAAAATTCACAGGAAATAAAGGAAACCTTCATTTCGGAAAAGGAAAATTTCGAACTCAATACAAAAATAAGTTTTGAAATTCTTCCATTAGGAAATTTCGAAATTTTAGAAACTTTTCGACGGCACATCAACCCATATATACCCAGAACTAGTTTTTGGTCTGTACTCTTTAACGTTACAAGCTCTTTATTTAAATGTGTAGGAGTGAATTTTATTCAGTGGGTCGAAAACTAGGCATATATGGGTTTGGCAAGAGTCGGCAAGACTGACACCCCTATTTGTAGTAGTAGAACAATACACTAATCACCCGCAAAGCGCATCGCGCATGCTTTACGATGCCGCAGTCTTCCTGAATTTGCGTAAATAGATCAGCTCGGTCTCTGACCCGTGTTCATGTTAGTGTTGGTAGAACTAGGAACTCGAGTCTTTTGAGTCTAAATTTGAAGAACTCGACACAGTTTTACAAGACTATGCTAAAAATCTTCCGAGTCCTGTAAGTCTCGAGTCGAGTCATTTATTGAGTCTTTTTAAGCGCAACTTAAGCAATCAAGCCTCCGAACAAAGAATCTGCCCACAATTTTGTAGGTTCTATGAAAATAATAGTAGCGGTAAAGAAAATTATTATTGTTTGGTGTACCTAATCCATGAATTTTACATGAAGACGCATATAAGCATTTTGTTTTTTTTGTACTAAAGTCTCTACAAAAGACTTGGGTATCTAAGAAGTGGAAAAGAACTCGAGTTTGACCTGAAATATGAGTCTGAAACACGCAGTCGAGTCTTAAAACAGAGGCCTCAATGGTCTTGAGTCTTTCTTAACCGACACTAGCTCATATAGACACTACTTATACCTCTTTTTTAGCATTAGAAAAGACTTGACGTGTCTTTTTATTGAAAAACGCCTTAAAAATAGTAACTATTACAAATGAAACCAAAACATATATACTATACTACATACTATACTATAAAATTGTTAAATATTTGTTGTGACTCATTTTCAAAAGTGTTTTTCAATATAGAGACACGTCAAATCTAAGCCTATTTCTAATGCTAAAAAATGAAGTATAGATAAGACTGTTATGCATAGAATTCTTTGCTTATTTCTTGTCTGTCGTTGTTATTATATTTAGGACAGTTGGAATATATGCATCAAATTTTACCCATTGATTTCATTTTCATAACCTGATAAGATCAAATTGAGCTTACGAAGCTTTTCAAATATCGAGTAAAAGTATTCCGATGAGTGAATTCAAATATTATAGTAGGTATAATAGTTTATTACTAAAATCAGTACCCCTAGTGTAAATTTGATCGACATCATAACGTGACGAACGCGTTTGCATTAAGTCTCATTTTGTATAGGATTTTGAGTTTCCAAAACGTCCCGCTTGGCGCGCTCTTTCTAAATCCAATATAAAATGAGACTAAACGCAAACGCGTACGTCACGTTTCGAAATCGAATTTATTTACACTAGGGGTACTTGGTCTACTTTGTCGGGGACGTGAAGCATATGGTATCATAATAAATAATTTTTGTATTCAGTAAAAAGTTGATTTCTTCTTGTAAGTTTATGTTGTGTGTACATTTGGTAACATTCCTGATCTTACTTTGTAAAGTAATTGTTTTCCTCCGATGGCTGACGATATCCCATAAATTTCCCTGGACGACACATCCCTCGTGGTTAACTATTACTACCGGCCACATATTTCTTCCTAAATGTTACCTTCTTACGATCCTAGATTCCGAGTACTTGCAAATATCAAAAGTGAGTTTGTACTCTTTAGAGTGGGCAATAGAGTACAAATTTAAATGGACTAGCAGTTATAAATTAATAACTAAAATTTATTCAAGCTTTGGTTTAGGGTTTACAAAATTGTATTCATAAGTTCTCATGTATTTGTTTTCGTACGTCATTAAAGGTATCTTTTTCGTATTTATTATGTAAATAAACAAACTGTTCGGGGTTTTAATTACTCTTGTTTTGTGAGTTAAAAATAAGGTAGATAATTTGTTTGATAAAACAATACTCGTGAAACAAGGGATGTTTAATGTTTAAGCATTTTTCACTCACATCAATCACAATTATATTTATTTAAAATAGGTACGCAGGTAGGCAGGTACAGGTACGGTCACAGACTTTAATTGTTGACCTAATTTCGGTTCAAGCTAATGCTATGACATCTCCAATGAAAAGTAAATCTTAAATAGCTCAACAATTTAAGATGGTGACTGTACATACATATCTTTACTTTTTATAAACTTCTCAAAGTCACGCAATCAACTAAAGTGTTCAATTTAAGCCTCTGACTTCGATATATCCCATTATAGGCTTAAAATCTACTTAGCCTCACCACCAGAAAAAAAGTAAATAGTTTATGAAAAGGGCACTCGACTGGGCCAATTATTATTATCGCGCGAACACCGCAATCTCCCGATCGGTCCTTACAAGATGAACCTCGCGTTTTATGTTATCCTGGTACATTTTACACGGTATTTACAAGGTCCCTTGGGAACTCGCTGGGTTCGTTGTCATGGCTATAAGTGCTAAACCACGGGAAGATACCATATGGGATAGTTCTTAATGTATTTGAGAAAGGGTTGAAAATTGCTTGTTAAAATTGTTTTTCTTATTGGGTTTTCTATAAGAGCCCGGCAGGGGCTCCCGGATCCAGGTTTGTTCTTGGGTATTTTGGTTTTGGTTTTATTCGTTTACAAGAAATTTACATACAAAAGTTTAAACAATGATTACGGTTTAAATATTGCCGCTACATTGTTCTGCTTTCAAATTATTTCTAATGGGGTAGTTCAAGTTCTAAACATTGGTGGAGCTGGAGCCTTTGCAAACTTTAGTTCGGTAGGCTAAATAGCATTATGCAAAAAACACAATTCCTGTTTTTTTTTATAGAAGGCACTTAATATTTCTCTTCAAACCTGGAGCTCGATTCAGATTTAATAATTTGTTACGGTTTTGATCTTATTTGAATACGACCTTGAAAATCAGCTCACGCTGACTGGTACATGCGAAATGGAAATCGAGGGTAAGATGCGCGTCAATCGATCGGCGAAGGCGTCAAGGTCATATCATAAGTAATTGTAAAATTTGAATCGACTTCCTGGTTTAAACGAATTTCGTTTGTTGCGTAATTTTTATTGGTGGTCTACCAAAAATTAACATCGCTGTAACGTTAATTCTTCATAGTTATTTCACATATTTTGACAGAAATGTCAAAACTGAAAAGTTTCACGTAAGGTAGCCAAAGTTCTTTCGTCAGGCACTGTAGGTAAATAAAAGTATCCGAAGTCAAAATCCCCTGCATGGCTTGATTTTTTTTTTAAACTTTATTGCACTAACAGACAAATAGCAGGACTGCCTTGCCTTGATTCGCTACTAGTCAACCAATGGGTCAAACAGAGATTACATAATATATATTGGTACAGGAGTGATTCATACATAACTTACAAGAAGTATTGTTATTAACAATAAACTTGTGAACAGATTGTTGTGAAAACTTTACCCATTTAGCTTCTGCTGCTCGTCATATTACAAAGTAATCATCAAATTGGGTACTTGACACATGTTGAATATTATAACAAAATTTACTTAAATGGATAGAAAATGAGCCATCCCTCATAAAAAAGTGGTATTTAAAAAATTATATTGAGATTATAAAAAAATACCAGGCTCCGAAATCTCAAAAAAAAAATTTTTTTTTTTGTCTTTCTAAAATAGAAATGAAAATGGTACCATTCGATTCCTTACATTTTATTGAAAAATAAATTGTATGACAACTATACACATAAACGCAATATTTCAGGGTCAAAATGGCAATTTCCTTGATCTTCCATACATTTAAGACAGACTTATATGATGTGACGTCACATCACCTTATCATTTTGTTAGAGGCGTTTCAATCGTCGAGCGCCAGCGTCAGACTTTAACTCTCATTTCTGATCTTTGTGTTGCTTAAATGCCATGAGTCCTATACATATAGACATTTGATCCTCAGGAAAATCAAGATCGTTTGACATCATTTACAAAAAACAGTCAAGTAGCCAATTGGCAATATAATCATCAATCAAAAACCATCGACGTCAAATTAAAAAAAAAAAACAAAACACTTCATATTGTTCGGCGTCAAGTAACCCGATTTTTAGCCCGAACGAGTCACGTGTCCAAACCGAGACATCACCAGGAGATAATGACTGGGAGAATCTCACCGCACATTGTCTTCTGTCTGTCTCACCCGTTGCGGTATGAATGAGATGACGCCTCCTTCAAACTTTTCCCGCTATCTCCTAAAGTTGTTCCCACAATCTTTACACGTTACATACTTACCTATTCTGATACGAGTACGTTTAGACAAATGAAGAAGACAACTATCGAAGGTTTTCATGATGGAGCATAGGTTTCCCCTGTTTCTAGTTTTGTTCTATGGGATTTGGGAAAGAAAGTGTTTTTTGATAGGATTGTAAACAAAACTTCGACCAGCTAAGGCCAACCCCATTACATTGAAATATCATTAAAAATACTATAAATAAATACTATACTAAAGTATTATTAGTTATTACATAATTTATGCCCGTCAAACATAACATTAGGCTTCTATTTTGCCTAACAACGATTCAAAGAACTTAAACTTTCTCTTGTAACTTATTTCCACGAAGGTTTTCTGGATAACATTTCCTCCTTTCTAATAAGTACTTATTAGAACGACATAGAACTTTATTATGCTCGAGTTTCCTATAAAACTTTTCCCGGCGACCGCACCTCCGCTAACTTTTGTCCTACTTTTTCTTACACCTAGTTCTCATTATCTTCTGTCACTGTCGCGCTTTGCCAGTTGGAAAAACAATTGCTCCTTCTAGCTTCTGGTCGCCTGGTAGTTGCCGGGCGTTGGAGCACCGCACGCCCTCACCGCGCACACATGCGCACTCGATTCTATTGCGTACACCAATCCTATGCAAGTTCACACACTGTCATTTCACAAAGAATATGGCGTGCCACAATAACAGGAAGGAAAAAATCCCAAACATAATCTGTGTTTGTGTGTAAATTTACAATGTGTGCGGCCTAAATACAAGCAAACAGGGATTGAACCGATCGGTGCCAATTTAATCATAAACACGGAATGGCAATTTTAATTTAATTATAAGACCACAGATCTGACAAATTGCAGTGCACTCAGCTGTAATAAAATGGGAAATAAAAATACAAAACGTTTAAATGAAGGAGCAAAAACGCTCCCGATGCCTCGGAACCCGTGCTGTGGTTTAGTCGGCAAGCCGAGCCGACCACACGGTAATTTATGTTAGGTAACTGTAACGACACCGCATGCGTTAATGCGCTGGTTATCCTATTCGTATATCACTTACTGATAATCATTTAAATAGCACAAGTAGATATGTGTTTAAACTTATTTAATAAGCACACTAACGTAAAATAGCACTTATATTGGTATCATGTACCCATAGAAATAGCAACGGGAGTTAGTAAATCAAAAAGTTATATCAATACATGGGACGTCACCGCCTAACGGGATAGAGCACCGCCTACTAACTATTGTCACATGAAGGTAAACTCCGTTTGCGTTCTGCTGCCCTGGTGCTCTTGGTGACAGTTTTTGTGAGGCAGTTAGAAACCCCATTTAAACAAAGAATGCAAGTAAACCCCTCTTCGAATTAAACCCATTTTTTACCCGACTGAGTCAGAAGAAGGATAATGTTTTTCGAGCGTATGTAATGGCACCCGCAAAAGGAACGGGCGTTGTTCTTTTATCATAGCAATATGGGTATAAAATGAAATCTAGTATAAAAAGACCATTTTAAAAATGGTATTTGTTATTAAAAAAAAATATTTGTTTTGTTACCCAGTGGATATGATTGTTAGTAAGGCTTAGGTATGACAAGTTTTGTCATAAGTAATATAAGTATTGTATTATTTGTAACTTTAAAAACATGGGTATCCAAAATCCAAATACGAGTAGGAGAGACGTTTTAAACATGTACTGTGTAGTGTGTAGTGTACACTACATTTTTTTTCTAGTCAGAATCAAGAGGTCTTTCGATTCTAATAGGAGACCAAAAATAGTTATTTGTACAACAAGAGAGCAAAGTTTGATATTTCTTCGAGTGCTTATTTTGAGTCCCGTGCAAGCGACAGATTCTATAATAGATTCACGAGCGTAGCGAGTTAATCTAATTTAGAATCTTGAGTGTAGTAAGGGACTCAAAAGCGCAGGAGATGTAAATAACTTTGATCTCGTGTAGTACACAAAATTTTTCACTGCAGCAGTGAGAACATATTTGGAAGGTAAAAATACAACCTGAAAAAATGTAATCCGTCTTCATTACTATTTCAGTCATGTTTTCTTAAGGTATTCTAACAATAAAGTTTAATTACCACAATAAAACAAAACGAAAGAAATTTCTATAAAATAATACGGAAATAATGAAATAACGAACTTCAATTGACAGTTCAATTGACATTTTTTTTTTGTAAAATAGAACTTTGTAAGATACGGTCCGAATTGCTGATATAACTATTTGTGAACTATACATAGTAGAGATTGTTAAAAGTAGAATTATTGACTTTGCGTATCAGTTGCGTAATTTTTTTTAAGTTCATTGTTTTGACTGTATAAATACGTAGAATATGGTGTTTTTATTAAATTTTAAACTTTTATTTCATTAATTAATTATTACGAATGAAGACTCGTAGGGTGTTTTGGAACGATTCGGTCTGACTTATTTCGGGGGTCTATTATTTACCGTTGAATTACGTATGCACTTTTTTTGTCGCTTTCTTTTTGCTAATGACGTGAGGGACAAATACAATAGAATCCAAATATTTTGAACTTGTATTAGGCCCCGCCGCATGTTGAAATGACATTTGAATATAAAGGTCACTTGAATATTATTTTGTGTCACTCAGGGAGCAAAATGCGATTTGGCTCACTGTTTTTAAGCAGCAAATTACCCTTGTTCCAGCTGCTGACGTGAAAAGGATTTTATTCTGTTTTTAAATTTCAACTGGCTAACTATCACGGTTCATAAGATACAGCCTGGTGCCAGACGGACGGACGGACAGACGGACAGCGAAGGCTCAGTAATAGGGTCCCGTTTGAGCCTTTGGGTCCGGAACCCTAAAAGTAGTCTGTACAACATTTAATAAAATGGTCTAGCAAGTTTTTGATTAGATTTGAAATTCTAACTTAATGGAAACTCGCAACTGACTCACATCCTGAGAGGCAGACTGGACAACGGCCTATATTAACGTGGCGACGGTCCACCAAAACAAGACGGCCATTGTTCCAGCCTTGTTTGTATTTCCGCCGCCGGTCAACAAAAAATGACACAGTTCACAGTCGCCGTACTCGGAATCACTTCAGTTTATTCAGATTGTCAATTATAATGCCAAAGTGTAAAAACATTATGATGTGTACTAACTAAACTATACTCGTTTTGCAAGGTCAATTTATAGGTGATACTGAGCAACTTTTACTTTGGGATGAACCCCGAAATGTGCATGTATTGGAAATCGGCATAATTTTTCGTAAATGTGCCTAGTTTGCATAATGACTCTTGAATATTTTCACGTTTTTAGTGTACTTAAATGGAATTGTAATATAAGTAGGTTTAGTCCTAGTCACCATTTTTTTTTGAAAAATTTAACTCTCTTTATAAGGACGTGTAAATCTTAAAAATCTTAAATATAGTTTTTCAAGCTATTTCCGTCAGTAGAAAAACGCGGCAAATTTAAAATATGTAGGTACGAAGGGTTATCGTGCCATAGAAAATTTAAATTTTTTACTGAACAAGTTGTTTGACCGAGTATATGTGCCAAACTAAACAAAGCTTATTTTAAATTTTTTTTTTTTTTTTAATTTATTTGAATCAAAAGAAGATTACAAAAAGCCTTAAACTACTAATCTGCCAAACTGCAGTACAGTTTGTTGGCAGAAAAAAAAAACTAAATCCACCCTCCATCAACTAGTATTGTAAATATTAATAACTATAGCCGCTTTTGCATACGTATGTATATTGAAACCTTGGTATGTTAAAACTTAAACCACAGAGTGGTTATCACATACTGTTATTGATCACAGGTCATTGTACTATGTAATTCAAGCTAACATTAACATTGTACCTAAATTAAAATAACTGCTAAGTTTAAGCTAGTTATTGGTTTAGTTTAGTCGCTGTAGAACCCTTGTCAATAAATGATTTTACACATATAAGCGAAACAAGCCTGTCCATAGACCCACCACAGAACATTCCCACAGAAATTGTCGTAGTAATCTTAACTTTTTTAAATATACGTTATGCTAATGACGTTTTTAATGTGGAAAGGCTCCACACCGGGTCTGGGATCCATCTGATTAGTTACTCTTAGTAATCCTAATCCTTTTCCTTAGTAATATTGTCCACAGAAGTGACATTTTTCTTACATAAAAAAGATCTATATTACTTAGTTAAGTATATATACTTAGTGACTTAGTTAAGATAACATAAGCGAGTCAAGAATTCTGCTCGAACCTGTCCAATAGTGATTTCTTTAGCCTCTTTTTAAACTTTATTTAAATTTATATTAAATTACAGAAACGGGACTTAATCCCGTTTCTATAATTATTATTTCTATATTACGCACAACTAGTACTATGGGTACTAGGCATAGGTATATTGTTGTAAATGATTAGAACAGAAACGTCTCAAAACATATTTTGCGATAGCTGTGAAAATGGAACAGGTTCGCTGTTGCACAACATGACCCAATTCCTTTCTATATTCCCATAAAGGTGTTCAAATTTAAGATGTACATCTGTTCCGACAACAGGTCCATATTGCGCAAACTAATAAAAGGCTATGCTCTAAATTCTTCTCATAAACGTTCTAAAACACGTAATAGTTCCTTTAAACATGGCCGGTCAAAACGGGAATTAGCGCATTTAGTATTGGGAAGAAAGAGTTCTGTTATCGGCTATCCGACTGACAAGACAATGTAACATGCGGAGTAATAAATAACTTAAATAAACTATGGACCAGCCTACTAGCCCTACAAAGTCTACTGATAACCAAAAAGGCGTAACTCCGTATAAAATGGATTTCAGACTGACACACAGTATTTAAACACGGAACTGCAAAATGAATAAACAAAGAAATGGCGCCGTCGTTGGTAGGGTTGTCTGTGCGTTATAATGCTGTAGCAGAAAAATAGGCGTACACGGTGTTTTTTTAACGTCCGTTAATTTCAAGGGTGCATTCCTGAGCTTAAATTAAGTTACATTCTCAATGAAATCTAATTACATAACTCCATTTTGGAGTTAATCAATAATTTATTTTTATCTGATAAGGCTCCTAAGAGCGTGTACTGCATAATTTTCTTAAGGGCCTGTTTACATATTGATTAGTGTTTAGTATGAATTTATAAATTTGCTACTAAACGCAAGTACTATCTCGGACGATCGATATTCGAAATGATGTCATATTCAATTGTTTGGTGGGTTTAAATATAATGTCCGCGTTACAAGAATGCTATTATTATTTTTTGTATCGTTTAAAAATAAATACCCCAAGATAACGGAGTTTAAAAAAATACCGTGTATACTCGTATGTAATTTAATATGACTTCAACTGTTTTGAGAAATGTAAAGATTTTCTTTCTCTTTGTGAATTTTACGTGGTTGTATTTTGTTTAGTCTGTCTTTCTCATAACTACTGAAAACGATACTGCACACTATTACATGAGAATTAGCACAGTTACCCGCGTGCAATTGTTTATAATTGGAAAGGGAAATATCCCAGCGCCTGACATATGGACGTATTCAGGCTACTCGATTCCTGTAAACAGTTCTGGTGTTTGTCGTGAACTCCTGTCAGTGATGCTCCTCTGGTACGTTTCCTTTTCTTCATCGGGCTATAAAAGCGATATTGTTAGTTTTCAATCCACAATAAATGCGAAAGTAACTCTGTCTGCTTGTTACCGTTGAACGGATTTAGATGAAAATTGGTATGAAGATTGTTTAAGGAAAGGACAAAGGATAGTTTTTATCAATTATCATCATGAACATCATCATCCCACGCAGACGAAATCGAAATTATTTAAAGGATCCGACATCGACCTCGTGCGATCCGATATCTGAGCGTTCTGTTAGTATTAATAAGAAATCAATGCTATCTTGAGATTGTACATTTTTATTCCTTTTATCATTAAAAATCGGTATCGAGAGCCTACCGCGAAAGTCGAAAATCTAAATTACGTTATCTGCCACTCCATCGCTGTTGTTGATTAGTTCCCGATTCCCCGGAATCTTGTTTCGTCGCATCACTGCCAGGAGATTACGACAAACACCGAACTGTATATTCGAGCAATAAAGAAGCTAATAGACGAACCAAGGAAAGAAGCGGTTGACAGTCGGTAGGCAGGCCCTCTGGGGGCCTGAGAGGTCCATACGAGAATTAATTCACTCAACTTCGTACCTCACGGTACATTTACATTATACACGAAGTTAATTGATTTGACTTGCTCAACATAACTTAATTTAACCTAAGTTACCACTGTATGGTGCTCGCACAATGTAGCATTATCGAACAAGCAGGTTTGTCTGCTATTACTATCAGGATAATATTGGGATTGGGACTGTCCCGCACCCGGTGCACCAGGATGCGTAGATGCCAATCGTTTATGCTCCGTGGCGAACGAAACCCAACTGTCACTGTCGCACTAATATGGATGAGCGATAGAGAGACAAAGCGTTTCGCTGTCAGTCACCTTGGCTAGGCAAGGCCAGGGATGCAGCGCGCCTGAGTCGCCTGACCATTGAACCAGCCAGCTCTTATTTCTAATAAGTAATGGGAGGAAATCGACCAGACCAGAAATATTGTTATATTTGTTTTAAAAGTGAGCTACTTTCCCAGTTAAGGCATTCATTTTATACTCATGCTATCGTGATACAATATGTCTAAGAAAATAAGGAAATCTGCACGCTTTGAAGTAACATACGAAGCAAATTAATAACGAGTCCGTATAAAATAAGAATTCATATGCGTAGATACGTATTAAAAATTCTAGCGCAGTGCATTGCTCTTCCTTCCTGCATGTCGCGGAAGCGTTATTTCGGGAACAACACAGAGTATTATCAATTACGTTGTAGAAGAGACGGTAACGGCAGTATTATCAACTATTTAGTGCAAAAATAATTGTAACCTTTGTTTGGCAATAAATTATATATCTATCTACCTATCTAGTTTTCGTTACTAGAAATCACTATACCTCGTAAAGTCCCCCGCTGCGTCTGTCTGTTTGTATGTATGTTCGCGATAAACTCAAAAACTACTGAACGGATTCTCATGCAGTTTTCAGTTATCAATAGAGTGATTCTTGAGGCAGGTTTAAGTGTATAATTTATTAAGGTTTTATGTAACCCGCGCGAACCGGGGCGGGTCTTTAGTTATAAAGAAAGTAGAGTGAGTAAAGGGGCCCACTGATTACCAGAGGGCCTACCGCGAACCACGTTCGACGTGTTACCTCTCTGTCGCACTTGTAAATTCGCACATAAGTGTGACAGGGAGGCAACACGTCGAACGTGGTTCGCGGTAAGCCCTCTGTTCGCCGGACGATATCGGCCTGTCGTTATTCGAAACGCTGACAATCGCGAATAACTGACATGCCGATATCGTCTGGCGAACTGATAATCAGTGGGCCCCTTAAAGTTTGGCGTTTGTTGATGTAACTACGGTTGTCTTCTTGGCTAGGCCCGCAGTTAACTTGACTTCCATCAACTGTACCTTTTAACTAGTTTTACTTCCTCTTTCATAAAGGTTTGAACTGATCATAAATGACCAAGAGATCTCTTGCACCCGCTCCGAAACTGGGCCGGTTGTTAAAACGCACTAAACTTATCCAGATAGGTAACACTTTCCCCGAATATTTCGAATATTTTCGTCCCGGGATTCCGTTTTTATCAAGTTACGTACTTTCTTTTCGAATACTGATTTACATAAATGTTGTTAATTCTTGATAGTGATTTCCTGATTTCGTTTGTAACCTCTGCTTAGGTAATCTATTTATTTGGTCTTAATCCGTGACAAGAAAATCCATACAATAAAAAACTTTGAACTTTAAATATTCCTTCGACAATACATACTTTTTATAAAAATATATAAGTAATGATGCTGGATCTGACAGTGTGAGAAAGAAAGGTATAATACGAAAGGAATTCAAAGGCATTCATTTCGTATTATATTTATACATTGTGTCAAGTTAAGAAACGTATGTACATGTAAGTAAGTTAACTAACCATTTTAATTTCAATTTCAATTGGTAGAACTTATGTCTGTCGACCAGTTTGGCCTAGTGGGTAGTGACCCTGCCTACGAAGCCGATGGTCCCGGGTTCAAATCCTGGTAAGGGCATTTATTCCTGTGATGAGCATGGATATTTGTTCCTGAGTCATGGGCGTTTTCTATGTATTTAAGTATTTATATATATTTATCGTTGTCTAAGTACCCTCAACACAAGCCTTATTGAGCTTACTGTGGGACTTAGTCAATTTGTGTAATAATGTCCTATAATATTTATTTATTTATTATTTATTATGTCTTTTTAAATAATAAAATTAAAAAATTGTTAATTATTTTTTTCGACGACGGGTATCTTATCGTGAAGCTTACTCGGTCTTGAAACTCTTGAATAACACTCAAATATCCACACTTTTTTTGTCTTCACATTGAATGCGGAACCGCATGCCGCTCCGCACATCACTATACGTGCATACTTGCCTACGCGCTGTCTCTCTCACACGCCGGAGCGGCATGCGGACCCGCATCATTATGATAACAATATATCGTATTATAATCCGTTAAGATGGTACACAACCAAGAGCTCGATTCAGGTTTAACACGGGTTTGAACTGGTTTTGATATGATCTTGACGATCGCCTTGGTGATTGGCGCATCTTACGACATTCACTTCATTTCGCATGCACCAATCAGCGTCAGCGATCTTCAATGTCGTATCAAAACCGTAACAAGTTGTTAAATTTGAATCACGCTCCAACATGTGTTGCATCTGTATGTATAGGATTTATTAAACGTCTTCCTTATAAGATTAATGGTAAGGAGTACTCACAGGTCGTACTTTCACTACGACCTTACGGGCTATTTCTTGTTCGACATAACGTATAAGACTTGCTTGGATTTAATTAAAAGCTGAGAGTTGGATAGGTTTATGGGGCACTTGTTTTCACTAAGTATTCATAAAAATAGCTGAGCAGAAGTTATATAAGGTTAGGTGGAGTAAAAGAAACCCTAGGACAAGAGAAGCCCTTGTAGGGAAACTAGATAAACAGAGATACTTAAAGATATTAAAAACTAAATGATAATAATACTATAAATAAAACTAATGCATAGGGGTCATTCTACAAAAATCTCATTCCCCTGGCAATACCTATTCGCTAAATCACAGGAGATACCGCTTTATTAGCATATTATTTTTGGTGACAGATAAAATTAACTTACGTACAACGACTTTCCTCATACGGTTTCTTTTGTCCCGAGAAAAATAAACTATGTTTCTCTTACCCCACCTGCCCTTAAGGAGATATATTAGTTACGTTACGATAGTATTCATTAAGGGATATAAAAGCAAAAACGCCTTTGTCCATAAAATATGTTGTCTGCATAATATGGACAGAGGTGTTTTTGCCTTTATGCCCTTCAATTTTGACATCTGCGAAATATGGACAGATGAGAAGTCTGGGCATAGTGGATTTACCTTCCACTGGACACAACAGAAATATTTATGTCACAAGAAATTAAATAAATGTCTATAATCAGTTTTTATTCAATAAACTTAAAAAAACAACAACATTAGCCTCTAATGTTTGTAAATTTGAACAAAAATTAGAAAAGATATTAATACAGTGTGTAAATCTAATGCGGGCAATAAATCGAACCAGACAGAATTTACCCGTGTAATCATGAATTAAGAATTTTTTTAAATGACATCGTAATTATTTTTTTTAAATTTATCGAGCAGCAATGCACTGCGAACATTACTAGACATAGCATGACATGTCTTGTGTGTTGCTTTACATTGCGGGCCGAATTATTTTGTATAGTTAATATTTTCATTATCTCAATATACTTCTTAGGTCCTATTTTAAACACCGTTTAATGGTTTGCCCGTATTTAATTTACCCACCGTATTCGTTTTGCCCAGGGTGCCGGGATTGCCGGGAAAAGTGAAACTGGCTCCCGGGCATATATCAGTCATAAAACCTTAATAAACTTAAGCTTACTGCATAGTTGTGGTGTGGTTCTCATAAACAATAGTCTTCAAATTTACTTCGTTATTATTGTCTAATAAAGAAAACTAAGAATTTTAGTTCATAAAATATTACCACGACAAGGCACATTTACTAAAAATTGCCTAGTTATTACGTATATCGAGCCATATGGCCATTTGTCATCTCATTGTTAATATAAATCTCCATAAATCTTACAAAGTAAGACATTGTATCATCAATTGTCACATGTGCACACGAAAACATATGCAAATTTAGATTGTTACATGAAAATAAAAATAGAACCAACTCTTGTAATAAAAACTTCATTAACGTCAAACAAATGAATTCGAGTAACAATTTGAAGTCAATTGTGTGGTCTAAATAACAGTCCATATTTAAATGTGCGATAAATTTCAACAAATGAAGAATAGGCGCCACTAACTCGATTAAACTGAATCAAAAGCTTCTCTTCACACGTAAAGGGAATTGAATTAGGTACGCCATTCATTTGTTCACAATTTGCAACAGTGTATATAAAGATAGAGCTAGATATAACACAATGCTGAAAGTAGAGTCAATAATATAGTTTAGCGCGCACAAGTTTTTTGCAGAAATCGCAAAGCGTCTGGTTGACGTAACTGGGAACCGAAAGAGCTGGGAATTCCTCGCACAACGTATCAGTACTGCAATTCAACGAGGAAATGGCAATGCCGCGAGCATCCTTAGTGCAGTGCCTCAAGGGCCTATTTTAGATTTAAGCCAGTTATAATAATTCTCCGTATATATCCATTATGTATATTGTTATTGTAAATACAATGTCATTCATGTTTTTAGAAGAAAGATAACAAACGAAATTTTCTAATTTCTCTGGTTTTTTGTTATTTTGTGACATCTTATCAATACCACAAAATTAATGATGAGTACTTCCTACATCATCTAAGTAAGGAACCATATAGATTAAATAAAAAAAGGCTTCGGATCCGACTGAAGCCTGGCCATTGTCTGAATTTCTTTACAGTTAAGGTATATCGGCACGAACATAATACCTAAAATATGCTTACTGTTTATTGCCCATAGATTAAAGTACAGTGTGTACGTATTTATGTCACTTTGTCCATGTTGACATTTAATATCTTGACTATACCTCTGTATTATCCAATCAAAAGGTTTATCGCCTCTGCGATACTAATAAGTAAGGACAGTTCTGATGTATTAAATGCTTAACTTGCCCTAATTCCCATTAATTCATGACAGTACGATCCTGCCCTACAACTCTAAGCTAAAATAGCTTATCTGCATATGGGTATACAGCAAAATACCAATTAACATGTCATGCAAAATTAAACTTTACTCCATTGTTTAATGGGCTTTTCACGATTAACTTTTACTTAATCTAACATGCTTCATTGTCTATAGATAGATCTTATATCGTTGCAATAGGGTTTACGAATAGACATTTTTTTGACTGACTTCGTATAACTGGACTTACGGCCGTTTAGATTAGAAGTAATATTTGAAGCACTACGAAGTTAGTTCTCATTGCGTCATCGCCTGCAGTGTGTCTGCCATGTGCTAGGCTAGACCGATTATTCACCTATCAAACGATTATTGTGTTAACAATGTGTTAATTCTTGTACAGTCAGTCGGATGTAAATAATAATTTGCAAAGAAGTTCTGTTGTTTCAGCGTAAGCTATAACTATATCGGGGGTTCAAATTTTTATTGTTGTTAACTTGTTATTCTGCCCTGTCAGCCAGGGGACAGTAGTAGCATATTTTGTTAGAAGTAATAACAGTAATATTATACTATATTCTACTAATATGCTAATATTTATAATATTTGTCTTATAATATTTAAACAAAAATAAGGTTTTAAGAGTGACTAAAGAGAACGTAACCTTGGCAAAATATCCGAATTACAAGAAAAAGTCGATTCACCCATTTGTGTGCCTGCTCCTGCTTATCTCAATTATTATAAGTTGCATTACAGCTACCGGTATGAAGATTAAAATAATGTTTTTGAGAATATAATTTTAATTGTCTTTGCATCCCAGTATAGATTCTGCGTGTAATGTCTTAATCGTAAATCGTAATTTTTTTCTTGTCTTATTTCAGGTAAATAAATATGCTCTGGTCCAGTGAATACAAGTGACCCAGTTCTTCAAAATAAGTACAACCATAACATTGCATAGATTTAGCAGGTAAAATTAATTTGTTTAAGTATCTTAATTTCATCGAAAATTACTTTAGACATGTAATTTTCGGTACCTATAGTGGTCGAAAATCAAGAGCAAATCAAAAATAAATGATTATATTTTGTTAACTACGGTACTTGAAAATGCGTACTTGCATTTCATAAACTTCATTATGCTAGTTGATTTAAATTGATAAGGTAGGTACTAAATCACCGAGTTGTTTTCCAAATCTCGTATCTATATCGTCGTTAACATTATGAAGTCAATCTTTGTATGTTAAAATTACAGTTCATTTTTCAATGAGCTGGATTGAGATATGTAAAATTACGAGAGTTATGAATAAACGCAACTATGGGATGGTACAAGTGGGTAGAGAAGTGTTTTGAATAAGTGCACTTTGTTTCAAGTGAAGTAACGGAAGCTTTCAAGTTTAGAGTTTTTGACACACGCGGCTCTTTGTGTAAAGAGCTCTTAAAAAGACTGCAAAAACTAATGGCATAGAAGTTTATTTCACTTAATATGATAGGTGATAGTAGGTAAGGTTAAAATTCTTTCTTTGGTGTTAAGTGAACTATAAATATAATTGCTAGTAGTTAGTAGTAAATAATATTTATTTCTTGTGCTAATGCCTAAAATATTAACGTACCTAATACGTAGTCGAAACCGAAATACGAGCCGATTTTTATTTGTGGTAAAAAAAAAACCCGTTAGATTTCGATAAAATTTGGTGGATAGATAGTTCCCTATTCTGAACAATATACTTAAACGTAATTTTACCGTATGTCCTAAAAAATCTTCCTCTTAGTTACGAAAATATTACATATATTGTTTTCGGTACTAGTTTTGATTTCGTATTTATTCCGCCCAGAAGCGGAGGAGGTCCTCAGACCAGCCAAATTTAATCGAAATCTAACGAAAAAAAAATCGACAGTAAAATTAAAATTGGCCCATATCTTAAGAGTATTACCACATACTCATCCAAACAAAAAGAGAAAATGGTTTTCCACTTCTTAATAGTTTCACAATGAAAAACAGTTTATAGGTTTCCTTTTTTTTTGCAATACAAAAAAAAAAAATTGAAAAGCATAAGCGAATGGCTATGAACCTTGATTTTTTTATGCTGAAGCAATCAACATCAAAATCAAAGTGATTTGTTAAGATTTAGTTAGTGGAAACCGTTTTATCCCGAAATGGAATTTCATATAAAATGTACCGTTATTTCATTAGGATCGCAAAGCTATGCTTCCCTTTTAACCATTCCGACTGTACCACCATATGCGTGCATCTGCTAGCGAGCGCGGCTGATTTGTTTATTTTGATAAGTTTTTATTAAAATGGGCCACTCGCGCGCATGCATATAACAACACGATTACATCGACTAATCTTTATGGACTGAGCGCCCAGAATAACGCCATGGGTGCCATAATATTGGTTTTGTCTGCTTCCTTATAGACATGAACATTTGGTATATAATTTACACTTAGCATAATAACTTTGATTCTATAAATAAGTTTCCAGTTTGAGTCGTACATAGTAAGTTTGTAAGAAATATTTTTGTCACTACGCTGTTCTCCAAATTAACTAAATATTTTTTGCATTTAATTTATTAGTGTAATTCGTTTAGAAGAACTTGCATCTATAAACATAAAATTTTCCCATGAAACTACTTATTGAAAGAAAAAATATGCAATTACAGGTCCTCCACTATGTGACAACGCTGAACTTTTCTGCTGCCAACCATTCTTATATGTTTACACTTTTATACCTTACTCCCTTGTAATATGACAAAAATTGAAAACATATTTTGACATCGACTGTACAGGTACACCTACCTAAAAATCTACCTCCGCCGATATCGTCCGGCGAACTGGTAACCAGTGGGCCTCTTAATAATCCTAAATGTCTACTAAACCTACTCATTTTCAACGATTATCTTGTTAGAAGTTATGTTAGCCGGTCAAGCCTTAATGATCGGAGCTAGCTAAAGGTGAGCCCAGGCTATAACTTTACTAATATAATTATAAAACAGGTCGAGACAGTGGGTCGTCGGTGTCGCGTTGCCGACCGTTAAACCGCGGTGTTTCTGAATCAATGACTTGAGCTTGACTTTTCCTGGTCTTGCGATGATGATAGGAATCGATAAGTTAGTTATTAGTAAGCCTTGGGAAAATGAGCCTCGTAATGTCCCGCATATCGGATCTTCGTCGAATTTGAATTTAAAGGAGTAATATTAACCCCTTGACTCGCGGACGCGATATCGCGTTGACAGAATAGTCATCTCTAGGTCCTATTATGGACGCGATAGCGATATCACGATTTCACGCAATGTATGAAAGTGACAAAGCCTAATTAAGGAATAAATTTATTTATGATGAAAAAAGGATACATTTTGAATAAAATTAAATTTTGACTACTTATAAAATAAAACTACTAAAACTAAACCTACCTAGAAAAAATAAAGATAACTAAAACAGACCCTGGCCTCTTGGCAGGGTGCCCATCACGCAGGCAGCATTCCCGCGCTGTGTCGCGACGGCAAGCCTTTGCGCGAGAAAACTGCCTGCGTGAGGGTCTCTCGTAAGCCTAATGGTACTTAGGTTTTTGACTTTTAAAAATGCCGAGACTCGAGAACTTAAATAGTAGACTGTGTAACAAAGGGCAAAATAACATATTTATGGCGTGGGCGTATACTGAATCCTGAAGGAACTGAAGTATTTACGTATTAACATCAAAGGTGAAAACACTTTTCCTGCTTTTTACACCACTATGAGGAAATTATTATTTTTAAATATGATTTAAGCTTAAAAAAATGTCTTAGAACAGAAAAGTGTCACTTTGATCCCTCCTAGCAGGGAAGAAAAACCCCTTATCCGAATAGGTGATATGAAAATGGATTGTGACTAACTGACTATGAATGAATGACGTGAAATTTACGTGATGATTACGAGTATTCCTGTCTTCTGACACCAGTCATTTTTTTAGCTGTATGTTAGGTAAACGATTAGCAATAAAAATAAAATATTTTTAAACGCTACCAATGTTATAAGTAGATTATATCACAGAAACGTGCACTTTACGCTTATATGTCCAATAAATTTATTTTATCTCGTTCAACTTACTTTTAAATTAAATCTCATCCCATTTCATTCCATATCTTCACTGCAGCTGCAAATAGGCAATCTCATAGATCTCTTCAGCCAACAATGTATCTTATATCCATGTAATAAGGTACATTCTACAGGTTACTCAAACCCATTGCACTGATGTTCTTTTAAATGCGTCTGCGCTGGTCCCACGGTCAAATGATGAGTTTATTTTTATCTGTATTTTATTTCTACTGACATATTGACGGAAGCAATGTAACTTAATTCAATTGCGCAATCTTTGAGTAAGTAATAAGAATGCTTATGGAATTAATGTGTATCATTTAATTTATGGTTCATTTGACACTTGGCTACCATGTGATCAAATCAACTTTACATTTAACATTAAGAGCTTATGAATTCTAGAAATCTACCGCCCACTCAATCTGTTGCTCCTTTGATGCTTTCACTCTTATAAAATTGAAAATTTTAATGTTTTGATCTTTTTCATACTTTCGTCGGATAGTTACAAAAATATACCCGTATCTATGTTATGGCATTTTGCTGGGAAATCGATCATCTAAATCATCTTCCTCGAGTTGTCCCGGCATGTTGCCACGACTCATGGTAGCCTGGGGTCCGCTTGGCAACTAATCCCAAAAATTGGCTTAGGCACTAGTTTTTACGAAAGCGCCTGCCATCTGATCTTCCAACCCAGAGGGTAAACTAGGCCTTATTGGGATTCCTCACGATGTTTTCCTTCACCGAAAAGCTACTGGTAAATATTAAACGATATTTCGTATTTAAGTTCCGAAATAATCATTGATATGAGCCGGGGTTCGATCCCGCGACCTCTAGATTGCAAGTCGCACGCTCTTACCGCTAGGCCACCAGCGCTTACATGAGCCATTCCATCGGTCATCTAAATAAATTACTAAATTCCCGATAGAACCCGCTATAAAAACATGTATGAAAGGATACCTATTCACTCACACTCTTGTTCTAAATATTAATGTACCGTAAATTTTATGATGCCTAAATAACTTTACTCAAGTTCCAGAACGATCTAAGTCGACTATATATTATTGCACCCTTACCTGAGACTAGTGGTTCCTAGTAACTTAAATGCTATATCATTATCTACTACCAGTCATATTATTATCTTATCGGTACTAGTATTATCATGTATAAAAGATCTTTAGATCTGCAGCGCCAGCGGTATCATGGTCGTATTTTTATTACCTGTCCTGCCATGCGTCGCTTTCCCACTTACATACTTGTTAGAACGTGACAGGCATGGTGACAAATGATAAAGAGCCCACCATATTAGCCCCACTGGAGTAATATGGTGGACTGGACTGGATTTGTAAAGTCTAAAATAAGAAAACTGGTAAGATGAACTAATTTAAAGTAAAATTAGTGTTTATTTATAAACTTATCTTAATTTGGATTGAGATAAGATGTTAAATATATGTGTTGAGCTTTAGAGATAAGGCACGGCTTTGTAAGGGTTGATAGTGTTGGAATAATTATTATGGGTTTATGCATAAAATAGTCGATAAATACATTTAAAAAAACTTAATTGATTTGTACTTGGTACTTATAGCCTACAAATATAGTTAAGCGCTTCACACAACATACTCAATTTAGAATCCTAAATCGTACAGATGTAAACGCGCTTAGTAAGAGTCGAACTGGGCCGGACCTACATACTACATAATATCATATGGGTAACAGACAACCCCATGTGCAGAGCGTGCATGGAAGAAGAGAAAACAGCGAGACATATTCTCTTAGACTGTAAACAGGTAGAAGTTTACAGTAGCAGGTAGAACAAATACCTAGGGACTCCGTGCACACTAAAGGAGGCAGTTAGCAACTTCAAAACACTGCTAGGTTTTGTGAAGGAGCTGGGGTGGCTAGAGTAGCGCTACCTAGTTTTCACGCAAAATAGGCACAATTGTTGGACTATGAAAAAAATAATAATTACTGAATTTCAATGTCAAGTTTCATTACTGAATTACTCACTTTTTTTTTCTTTATTTAATTTGAAACATACTTAAGTGGTTGGTAGGTATGTAAAAAAAGTATTTTCTAAAGAAATAAATTAAAACCAATTTAATCTCGATATCGATAAGGCTATGAAACGTTAACATACACCACTACTCTTTCTCTTTTTGCAGTGCATCCCAAAGAGGGCTTGTCGATTTCAAGTTCTGTACCCATAATCTTAAGATCTATTTTCTAATATGCCCTATAATTTTTTTGCTCTAAACCTTTTTTGGTAATTTGATAAGTTTTATTGAATTAGGACGAATTAAAGGCCAAATAGCATCAATCAAAATAAATGATTTGATAATAATAGTCATGAAGGTTTTCTCCTTAAAGGCGGGACCCGTTTTTTGTTCTACCTACGTAAATATTTTGGTTGTTTTTATTCTTATTCGAGGCATTTATTAGGTTCCCAGGATTTCGTATGGAAATTCAGTCGTTTATAATGTTATTACTCGTATTATACAAACTAAATAAATTGAAGAAGTAATATAAAAAACACAGCAAAGACTTGGACGGACAATCGGACAGACAGACGGACATGGACTAGAAGGGTTCCAAGTTGACTACCCTAAAAAAATATGGTTATGATAGTAAACAACTATCTCAAATAAGCCATCCAAAACTAACAAAAAACAAAACTTAGTATATTACGAGTATAACTAATTATTCTCTAGAATTTCAACATTTAACTGCTATCTTTGATAAATACGGAATTCTTGACTATGATCTAACTTAACATATTGACTCACTGCCATGAAAATAAACTGATCGAATACAGTGAACTACGTAATCATCAGATTTTATAAACAAACCAACCACAGATGTAAACCATATCTAAAACAATGTTTACTTGCAACATTCCAAGGAAAATAGCCATTTTTCTCATGGCTCCGCCGTGTCTGGTGGATGTAGGTCACGGGGTGACCGCCACTTCCTAGTGTACTAGGGCCGGTGGAAGTCTAGGCGTTTGCTGGACTGTCTTATTGATTGCCCTTAATGCTGTGTATTGATTCGTGGCCGTGACATAGCAGAATAGATAGTACTAGTTTTCAGCAAAACAGTAGCCGAATGCTAAATCGGCTAAAGGTTATGGTTTGTTATGTCATTCCTCCCTGTCGCGTTGAGCTTGTCTCACACCTCCGAGTCACCATCAAAAAATACCTCACTTTTGAGCTGCTACGCAACCAGCACGTAGTCACCATTTAAATCTTATCGAAAACTTGTATTCAACCTCGACGCAACTACCACATTTAGCACGATTCTCAGTTCTGGAGCCCGAATCTGATTTTAATTTCTTGTTCTGAAACTGTTTAGGATTTGATCCGTCACCCATTAACAGTGACATTTTTGGTCCAGGGGTCTAAGATAATCGTAAATAATATATGGGATTATAGCGTTTCGTTTCGTTTTCCGCAAACGATGCTCATCTCGGCTAGGCTCCCAGAAATGTCACTTTGGACAGCTCAAATCCATAACAGTTTCAAAACAAGAAATTAAAATCAGAATCAGGTCCCATGATGGTCACTGTAAGCAAAACATGGCCAAATGGAGACTGCTCCGTAGCTCCTCGACTCCTACCTACCTATCAGGTAGGCAGGTAGGATGCCAGCAGCGCAAACCATGGCGCATCTACTAGCGTGCTCCGCATGCCCGCATCACTGCTCGGAGCTAACCGACAACCAGAGCTGTCAACACCGCATCCATTGTATGAAAAAAAGAAACCTCGACACGAAAAGAAGAAGAAAAAAAAACAGAATCAGCGGAGTCAGTGTCATCTACAGTACCCCTAGTGTAAATAAATTCGATTTTGAAACGTGACGTACGCGTTTGCGTTTAGTCTCATTTTGTATTGGATTTAGAAAGAGCGCGCCAAGCAGGACGTTTTGGAAACTCAAAATCCTATACAAAATGAGACTTAACGCAAACGCGTTCGTCACGTTATGATGTCGATAAAATTTACACTAGGGGTACTGGTTATCCACGCAACTTTACGTAGATTTTGGTACGCTTCGATTGGTCAGGGCTGTAAGGTTTTATTTGTCCTTATCAGAGACAATAACGAGGCAAAGAGCTGCTCATCTTGTGTACATGTACAGTAAACGATGTGCTGACAAAATAAATATCTGAACAACAGTCAAGTCGTTAAAATTAGAACATAACCAAGAGAAAACCATATTTTTATCCAAAGAGATTTATAGACTGACGTGAAGAAAGAAACCCTAATAAATTGCAGAACAGGCGTTTTCGTTCGCTAAACTTGCATTCTCTAGACGCCATCTGGTTTAAAGAATTGCATCTGCTAAATCCGCTTACCTGTTTGTATATTTTCTTAATCCAGTCCAGTTTAAATGAGTAGGTAGTTTATCGTATAGGATGCCTGGAGATTTAGGAATGGGGTCAGTAAATGTTTACAAATGGAGGATATCCTGGTTCGTCTGGTTGTCTGGTAAGTGCAGTTGGTTTAGTTGAATACCTCATTTCGGGAGATTGTTCTTGCTCTTTGTAGCAAGCTTTGTAGAAACTAATTTTGAAATATCTTTCAATTGTAGAGCATATCGTACAAGTAGAAGGTATACAATTGATTCACATTTCTAAATGAGTGACTGTTCTGCTTAGTGCTTGCTACTACTTATAAACAAGCGCCTTCAATTAATTCAATTGAATTCATCAATCATATTACTTGTAGAATATTTTAGACCACAGACTTGCCTTTTCAGCTACGTAACCTACAGTTAAAAATTTCGCCAATCCTCATACGCCGATATCCAAGCCTCAAACGCCGAGTGACAACGCAGTGTCCTGAAGTTTATGGCCGGAGAGCTGTGGGAGTTGTTGGAAAAGAAGAGAACGAGTGAATGAGACAAGAATTAAACCATTCGGTCGTGCGTGTTGCATTCAGAAACGTAATCCCGGGCGCGGTATGACCATTTATCAAATTATCATACATCATGCAATTTTATTGCGAATCCTTTCTTCATAAATACCTAAACGATTAATTGAAATACCAATAAGATATAGATAATTTTTCAGGCACCAAAATATTATACCTATCTGATCTAATTTTCAGTTCAGTGAAAAAAAAAAAAACTAACTGCTTTGGCTCAGCGATCCAAAACGAATCTTGGCCTCCGAAACGAGAGAACGCCACCTGTCCCGATCCAGCGCGGTTTCCTGCCATGAATTGGCATGAATTGGAAAAAAAAATATATTAGTATTTATTTATTTACATAAAGTAATACAATTTCCCTCCTAAGCAACAACGATACGGTAAACGTCCACAGAAGCGCTGACGAAACAGTGACGTAACAATTGCGCTGAATCACCAGGCTGGCAGAAGTCCGTAGCAGTTATACGTGTTAGCGTTAGACGCGGTAACGTAGCAACGGTCTCCACGACAGGCAATTGTGAAAGCACGTATCTACGAAAGTTAATGTATTACATAATACTACACGCATTTCTTTTTTACACGAGTAGTAGAGATCATGTGAGCTCTTCGGCTCGGGTTAGCGGAGTGAAAAGGTCATCTAGGTGGATCATTTTTTTTCGATGTTATTGTGTCCCGTTAGCCAGGCGACAATAGTAGCATGGTTTGTTGGAAAAAAAGACTACGTTCGTTCTTCTAATAAGGTGTAACGAAAATAGTGGGGATCCTCTCTAGGCCGTATTCGGTATCGTGTTCTGATTAGGAAAAAGTAGAAGAAACAAAAAATTAGGGATAAATTTTTTTTTCTTCTACCTTTTCCTAATCATAACTCATAAAACGTTACCGAATATGCCCTTAAACAGATCCCTACTACTATTGTTACACCTTGTATCCTAAGTAGATAAGTCATTATGGAAAGGGCTTACAACTGCCATAAAAATTGGTTATTTTTAATAACATAAAACCATGGTTTTACGAGTGACTCGGGCAACCATAACCATGTGACAACGAGTGACAAGAAAGAATACACCAAAAAAAAAACATAAGTGACAGTAGATATTACGTTACTAAATAATCTTTAAAAATGTTAATTACATTCATATTCTTGGGAATAAGTAATAAAAAAATAGATAAGTCATTAATCAAAAACTAACCAGTTTGGTCGCAGTGTGACAGGGATAGCGATCCCGAAAGAGACAACATCACATTCCTACGGGAATCGTCCGACATTCTACCGTGATTAGCATAAAGACAGTAACTTTATTTAATAATGCATTTAATTGTATACTTTATTGTTGAGTAATAAAGTACACAATTGAATGAGTTAAAATGTACTTCCTTGGTTTAAGCGCAGCAACATTCCTGCCGAAAGGGAAATTATTTATTTCTTTTTGAACCAACCCTCTTATTAAAATATCTCTTTGTGCCTTAATCCTTATTTAAAAGTTTTTTTAAATTAATAGCCAGTAAAAGCATAGGAAAGTGAAGGTGTCGGTATTTTAATGGCATCTTATTAGTTTAGGAAACATGGCTATTCAAAATGGAAGATAAAATCGACATGTTTTTTGTATTGTTCCTTTAATAAATTACGTGATCGGCTGCGTTTACACCTTCATTTATTTAATTTAGATATTGGAAAAACAAGACTGGCACAGACAAAGTATATTTATCTATTATTTATTATAATCATAATACAATCCGTAGGTTCATTGGTACGGTGCCCCTGATACTTAAATAGTTATTTGTACAACAAGAGAGGAAAGTTAGTTTTTCTTGCGGGGGACTCAAAAACGCGAGATGTAAAATAACTTTGCTCTCGTGTTGTACAAATAACTATTTAAGTTAAAATTTAACATCAAGTAAAGTTTTTAATCCTGTAATCATGGCCTTCACTAAATTAAAAAGCTACTTTGTTTCACTCCCTGGAGTGAGGAAAGTCGCACTTTAGTCACTCCCTGGAGTGACGAAAGTAGGCTTATTCGAGCTGCTGAGGTGAAAAGTATATTTAACAATTTTACTTAATACTTATACATTTTTGGTCCGAAATTATTTTCGTTGGCTTGTTTTGGATCACTCTGTCAAGCTGGTGTTTTTGTATTTTATCAAATAAATAAATAAATAAAGACGAGTGCTATTGCATTTTTTAACTGTATATTAAATTTATCATGAGAAAAATGAAAAACTAAATATCATCTCATAAAGAAAGCTCGCTGTGTCATATTTTTCAGGGACAAAAAACAAGACAAAAAAAACAATTTTGACCCACTTATATCAGAAGACGTAATTTGGAGACTATTTGCTTTTTTCCGCGGCTGGCAACAGTGGCTGGAGATTTAGGAATTTATCTCAACTTGACATCACTTGGCATTACCCGCGATGCAAATCACAAGTATTCATACCGTATGTTGGTGTATTTATTGTGAGAAAATCAGATAAATAATTCATAAAAAAATGTATTTTATTCGTTTAGATACTGAAATATTTTTTACAGTACTTATGGTGCTACTTTTCCGCACTAGTGCGTAAATTAGCACATTATGTAACTATGTCGAAAATTTAAAGGGTCATATGTACTGTAAAACGTTGTACGATACATGTGCGAATAGGTAATTCGCAACTCGTGTCGATTTAAAACACTCCCTTCGGTCGTGTTTTAATTTTTTCAGCACTCGTTTCGGATTTCCTATTTTTCGCACTTGTATCGTAATGTACTATTATTGTACAGTCGCCAAGGTGCTAAAGGTGCCACTCTAGCGCGTGTTCAGATATTTTTGAGCACCTCGGTCGCTCTGATATATTATATCAGATTTACGTCAATAATAGGTACGCGGTAATAGTCCTTGCCATCAGATATATCGGAGCAGTCGAGGTGTTCAAAAATATCTGATCACGCACACTAACGCCTTGACAATAGAGGCGTGTTCAGATATCTGTAAGCACCTGGCCGCACCGATATATCTGATGGCGACTGTACCTAAATTGAAACAAAAGTTAAAGCAAGTTTGTCAACGAAGCTCGAAGACGCATCTAATTTGGCCATTGCATCATACTCGTATATGTCAACGCATTTGACAGTTAAACAAATATTGCCGCGCATGCGTTACGCACCAGTAGCGGTTCACCACTAATTTGTAGCGTACAGTCAGCCAAGAAAGTGGTTTACCACTTTTCGACTCTATTTGTCGAGTAATATAGTCGAAAAGTCGTAAACCACTTTCTTGGCTGACTGTACAGTGGCTAAACTTAACCAACATCATACTTCTTGTCTATGTGTATAACGTATGTTTACGATAGGAAAATATAAGTAGGTCCAATTCGTCCTCGTTTCTTAATTTATTTCGGTTTCTGTTTTAGGGTCAATAAGTTTCCTTTTTTTTCAATTGTAAATTATACTATGCCAAATAAAATAATATATAGTTTTAAATAGCAAACGTTAGCAATATACTCAGTTTTTATAGCCATGTGCGTGTTACAGAAATCATTAATTTTATCGTTAAGTATAGAAAACTACCTAAACACAATCCAAAAGTACAACATTGTAAGTTTCGGCGCAGGCGAAAGATTCGGCAGTTTTTTCAGCCGAAACCGAACCTTCGGCCGAAACATGATATTAAGTCGAACCCGAAACTTAGGTCAGACACTACGTTTATGTACAATACAATAAAACGAATCATGGCTTAACATGACTTATTTATAGGTAAAAAATTCACCTGTTGTATGTAGTTGTGACGTGTTCGAATAGACAATACATGTTTAAAAGACACACACAAACAAAACAAATGTCTATTCGAACACGTCACAACTACATACAACAGGTGACTTACTTAAGTTTTTTACCTATAAGCACTCGTTATTTGCTTCTGCTCTCGGATAACTCTTTTTTTTCGAAGTTTGACACTCGTAAATAGGAATACTGTTATGACTGCATCTTAGACACGGTACGGTCGTAAAGTATTTCGTACATGCGTTAAGTAATGGGCACGGAAGTACGAAACAGTGTTAATTTCACGCCGGTTATGTTTGCCAGGCGCGTTTGATGTTGTGTTAGCTTTTTATTGATAGCATTGCATACACGGTATGCACATGAGAATTTGTGCGCTTTTTTGATGCTGATGGACGGTTACTTGACCTATCTTCTCGAGGTACAATCAAAAAAAGAATTTAATCAAATTTCGTACCTTGTCACAGTGACAAGTCGCTAGGGACATAGGGACATACTATTCTCACTGTGAGACAAGGTACGAAATGGTACTGAAATTAAATTTCTTGATTTCAGTACCATTACGAACGTACATGTACGAACTTTCGAGACATACGGACTCCTAGAGCCTTTATAAGGTTTATATCATTGCGTAAGTATTGAACACACAAAATAACTCAAGTCCTAATTTGGTCACACTAATTATGGAGCTTTTTTGCCCAAAAGTTGTGTTTTGAGATATAATCAAGCCGTTTTGCACCGTGATAGTACCTGTAATTACGTCTCTTAATTAGGAGCCGAGTTGAACCGAGGTCTGTTAAAAAATAAATAATACATTCTACAAGTTCCATGGATAATCCGATTTAGACAATGTTTGTGTCAATTAAAAGACACAAACATTCCTTCTTTCAACCTTCTTCATCCAGAAACGTCACTTTTGGCACTGACAGAACATAACCATAACAAATCCTGATCACATTCATAACCTGTTATTACCATCAGAATTTATTCCGTTACGGCGCAGGCTTCAGGGACTTAAACAGGTACAGTGAGCAACAAAAAAATATAACATTGTATGTTACTATATTATTACTTTTGATTTTTAGTATGATAATTCATTGTTTTTTATTTTATTTTTAATGTTCTTATTATTGTGTGTATCTCTGTACCCATCACGGAACAATGGTGTTCCGGATATTTGGGAGGCGTGTGTGGAGCCGAAGCCAACACGTAGAGGTCCTTTTGATACTTTAATGATATATCAGGGATGCTTGTTATTAATATTATTATCGTTTACAATTGGGAGTTCTTATTGTGAATTTATGTTATTTAGATACATTGTGACATTTGTAAAATATCATACAATTTTTAATAAGAAATAAATTGATTATTTTAATCTAATTAATAGTTCATGCAGTTCAAACAAAAGTGTTAATTTTTTTATGGCTCTCCTAGTACTTGATGCGAGATACATATATTATATATTTTCTCCAGAGATTTGTATGTTTTCTAATAACTCTTAAGAACTCTCATATAAGATCATGTCCATTAAGACCAATATTGTACTACTGTCAATCAGACTGCGTCTACTTACCATACATACATGCAGCTTGCGTGGTCATGCAAGCGAAATAGTCATTCGGGACATCGTAATTTAATGGGAGAATTTCTCGGTCGAGTGCCTCTTTACAAACATAACAAACATTAAGTCGCATTTTGAACCTTATCGCAATGGTTTAAGGAATAGTGTCTTCGTTTGAATGTGCAGTGACCCGGAGGCCGAACCTTGCTTGATTAAGAGTTAGACGTTGACATTATTATGTACATATTGTGATTGCATATAGATTGGAATAAACGGCAATCAAGAGACAAATTCGACTTGTTTTTAAAAATATCTATGATATGACAATAGTATGAACATTTTGGAGAAATTCGATGTTATAGGTACATTGAAAAGTCTTGCTCAGTATTTGAAATGCATTAGATAACTCATACACATTTGAAAAGTCTGGTGAAGCAGACTTTTTGAAAATGTTGTGATATAAATACCGACACGTTAATGATCAGTGTCACAAAAAACTTAGGTTGGAAGGTGAGGCAGCCGCTTTCGTATAAATTAGAACTTGTGCCAATTCTCGGCATTTGGTTATCTAGTGGACCCCAGTCTCCCTATATAAGCCGAGGCGGAATGACTTGTGGTAGTTGTAGTTGTAAACTCTTTAAGTATAATGGCGAACTTATCCCTTCAAGGGATTCCAGTTAACCTTTGAGTAGGAAGAAAATAATGTATCATTGGTTTTTGATATTGTTTTTGTCATTAAACTGTTTATGTAGGGCTAAGATGGTCGGCTCTTTATCATTTGTCACCATGTCTGTCACGTTCCAACAAGTATGGAAGTGCGAAAGTGACGGGAATAGTGACAAGTGATAAAAATGGAACCATGCTGCCACTGCTGATATTGTTTTACTAATCATTGTTTTCCAGATCATAATGCACAGCTTATAATTTCCTGAATTTTATTCATTCATTTTGCAATTACACAGCAATAACCATACTAAATATGCTTCTCTATTCGTATCGTATAGGCACCTAACTAGTTCCTAAGCAGTCGGTCACTGTGCGAAAGTACGATCGAACCAGCCGTCTCAGCCTACTACGTCTAAGCCACGCACACTAACGCACTGCGTCTGTCGTCGGTGTTGCCCTCACACTTTACAAGCCCGCAACCTTGCCTAAGCACACGCACCCTTCAACCCCTAAGGCCTAATCAACCATCCCCATAATTCCCGTTAACCCTTACACCACGCGCCCTTTTTTATCAAGTTTTGTCCTAAAATGGAAAACAACTACCAGGTCTTCATACTCTAACAGAAGTCAAATAACTTTCACCCCGAAGAATGCGCAAACTCCGAAGTCGTCTTGATTTATCGCAACCCCTAGTAGATATTCGGCTTTTTCTAACACTTGGGGGTATTGACTGCTGTCTCTGTCGCTCCTCCTTGGAGGGGTTGTGGGCCAGTGCGGGTGTGTGTGAATATTAGGTTAGGGGCGACGAACGGCCGTGGCCGAGGCAACCCCTTCGAGCTTCGACACGCGATGCGTGTATGTCTATGGCGTGTGTTATGTCTCACACGGAGGCATACGTGTGCGAACATCCTAGCTACTCCTGTTGTCCTGGTACACGAGTATGTGTAGAGATTAGAATTTGCTAAGCAAACGCTGGTTTTTTTCTAACACACATTCACGTGTGGACTAACATTCTGTCTAATTATTAACAGAAATGTCATGCATGGCTCCGTTAGCCACACACGAACTTCTAAGCCGCGGATTCACAGTTTCACACGAGCGTTTAGAAAGAGCGAGACACATAGGTAATCTACCTTTCTCTGTTGCACGGGAACCGGGACCCCACACACGTTCTCCACAATGAGCGTATCTTTTATGGAAACTTTGAAAACTGTCTCGAGCATTTTCTAACCATCAAAGGCAATATTTACGTGCATGAAATTGATGATAATTTTATGGAAACAGATGAAATGGTAATTAACATACATTAAGCGTGCAAGGGGATATATGGCCCGCGTTATTAATATCTTAGGCTATTTTTAATAATTAATATAATTATGGATATCGTATACAATTAATTTAATTATTTGAAGCAAATTAATGAATCATTTTAAGTTCATTATGAGAATCTGGGCTCTCTATAAGAGCTCATAAAACGTAGAGACGACTTTTTGTAAACTGTTCTGTGATTTTTAGATTCATCGCACAGAATGATAATTGTCGTACTGGTCCGTACATATATATATTGGCGCGAGCGAAACGAACGATAATTAAATGATATCATTTGGATTCCATTAGACTAGCGTAGGTACTATATATGACTAAGTAACCTTAAGCTGCAGAGATAAGTGACCCTCCCTGCAAACAAATTTCTGCTTACTATGCATACTTTCACAGTCATAGTCTTCATTCACTAAACCCTGCCTTTGACCTTTTTTACATACATTTACTAATAGAATTTAAATAGTCCAACTCCATACTATTGAATACACACAGGCGTTTATTTTTTAGTTTCAGAAATTATTTTATAACCACGATATTCCGATTAGTTATTCAAACATTCCGTAGTTATTTGGAATATCTGATTGATATTGCTTTCATAATTAATGAAGCGCTCGAAATTGCGTTCTACGAAATGATTTGTATGTTATCTTTATGTATCGGTATAGTGTCAGATTAAGCCCTTTTTTAGGGTTCCGTAGTCAACTAGGAACCCTTATAGTTTCGCCATGTCCGTCTGTCTGTCTGTCTGTCTGTCCGAGGCTTTGCTCCATGGTTGTTAGTGCTAGAAAGCTGAAATTTGGCATGGATATATAAATCAATAAAGCCGACAAAGTCGTTTAATAAAATCTAAAAATTTAATTTTTTTTATGGTACCTCCCCTACACGTAAAGTGGGGGTCAACTTTTTTTTTGCTTCAACCCTACAGTGTGGGGTATCGTTGGAAAGGTCTTTCAAAACTAATAGGGGTCAACATTTTTTGATAAAGTGAATATTTACGGAGATAATCGCTCCGAAAGAAAAAAAAATGTGTCCCCCCCCCCTCTAACTTTTGAACCATAGGTCCAAAAAATATGAAAAAAATCGTGGAAGTAGAGCTTAAGAAAGATATTAAATGAAAACTATAGCGGATATGATCAGTTTAGCTGTTTTTGAGCTATCACAAAAAGTTTCCCCTTCATAGTAAAAAGACGTACACCCACAGTTCATCCCTTGGTTAACAATCTACCATACTTTAAGCTCCAGTTTAGCTTATTGTGACGGAAGAGTAAGTACGGAACCCTACTCTGAGCATGGCCCGACATGCTCTTGGCCGGTTTTTATTATATAACTCAAGTCGGTTTAGTTTATTGTTTCTTATTTAATCTCGCCTCTTCTCCTTATGATCTTGAGTTGGCTCGTACTACGACGATAAGCAAAAATATTTGAGAGGCCTGAGACCAGCGCTGGCTTGTTATTGGCATCGTATAAACAGTTTTTCAAGACAAGCCAGCGGAGGCTGGCAACACTGGCGGGAACAGAACGCTTGTTTATTCGAGCCAGAGCTAGCTTGTCTGAGGACTAGCGCCAGCGTTACTGGCTTCGTCTAAACCTAGGTTAACTCCTTCAAGTTCCTCTGGATTTTCGTCAGCCAAGAGGCCTGTGGCCTCGAGGCCACAGGTCTCGAAGCCTCACTTTTCCACTTTTTGTTATAGCCTAGCCATACACAGGAATTAGGTTATCTCTTGTTAATAATATACTCGTATATCTGAAGTTAAAAGCTTAATAGAGCCTTATTTTATTTCTTAACCCTTATCCGTATAAAGAGGTAGGTATTTATTTTCCATGAACATCTGTGATAAAATCATTACTTACCTTCTTATATGCAGGCAAGTTTTCAACTATTGTGTATCCGGAGTAACAACTTTGGCTTAAAGCCATTAAGAGGCATTTGTTTATCATCTGTTTTTCGTTGTAACCTTGTGAAATATGTGACCAATCAAGTTCGCCACCTGTGCTGTGTCCACACCGGCGCTCCACACACTAATGTTTGCTCGCCACGTGACCGCGGTACCGTTGCGCTTGCACATGCATGGTGCTTCGGAAATTGCCCGTTTGTCAACGAATAGCTAAGTGGTCGGAAAGCGTAGCGAGTGTTTGCTTACCGGAAATTTATCGATTTTTTATTTGGAAAGAGTAAACCTTTGATTTCTACTTATTGGAAGCCTTTTCTAATATGGTTTCTTGTAAATTGCTCATATCTGGACAAATGTTAGTATTGACACAGCATGATTCACACCAGCCGATGTAGTGTAATTTGTAATTACTACGTACAAATGATGCCTCGAGATTTTAAATGGTATTATTACGACAAAATTGATACAGGTAGGTATTACAGAGTACAATGCCCATTCCAATAGCAAGCAGCCGGCTGGCGATTAATTATAAATCAAACAAATGGGACATATTGATTTATTTATTTATTATTTAATTAATTTCATGAAGGCCCAAGTGAGTATGCCACTTAACGGGTCAAATTTCTACTATGGTCCGAACTAACACAGTAGGTATGTGTAACTATAAGTAGTTCGGTATGTTGCATAAGCGTCCATAAATCACTACAAACTCCGATTTGTATTATGATGATGATGATAGACGCGATGATAATCAGTTTATGATAAATGATGCAGCATTAAGATCAGCCGACTTGGAGCAACTATTTAGTCATTTGTTTTAAAAATTGAACGATGTGTTTACATTACTTATTTTGTTAACCTTCCCTTGCTTTTTCCAGGTAAATATATTTGATCCAGTGAATATCGAAAACCAGGCTTGAACCTCCAGCATATAACATTTCTTGGAGACCACCAGGTATACTAAGTCTATGATTACCATTTTGATAGTAGAGTATAGCATCACATGGTTCTTTAAAATATCCTTTGGAAAACTTTTAAAGACGGGGACTTCCTGTGTTTCCTGTAAAGATTTCGAGAACATCCCATATTTTGGAATTTTTCTGCAACTCCCACATGTAGTCTTAAGTGGTCACTATAAAAAGATTCTTTAGTATACAGATCTCCAAGATTACTTGTATGCTCCTTGGGGATTACGGGTGTAAATCACACCTAAGTAGTAAAAGCCGCCGGCGGCGCAGCGTGTGCGGCCCTTTTAAGGATCTATCCTTCGCTATGATTTTTTACAACCTGCTGCTCACACCACTAAATATTTTACCTTGTTAACTAATTACTAGTATTACTTGAGCGCTAGATTCATAAGAAATATGCGTAATTGAATGCAACAATAATATTGGTTAAATAGTTAACATGAGACAATGGTTTATGTGAAATCATGGCAAGTCCGGTACCTGTCATTGCGCATGGATGTATCTACACATTTGATTTAGGGATAACTTGTAAACAAAAGGGCATTGTGCGTTTGAAACCCTTGTTTGCTGTGTGACACTAGTGATGGGTTAAGGACGCTTTATTAAGAAAGTCTGGGTAAAAAAAAAGTAATAGTATACGACTATGCTTTCATCTATACAACTATTCCCTTTTCTTCCTGCAGTTCAAATAGGTGTGCGCCAATAATAATTTTAGGCAAGCCGGAGTTGACTTGGCTTTCATTTTACTCATGAGGTCATGAGCAAAGATGGGAACAGTGCTCATACTGCTCAACTGTTCGAAAATTAGATAAGTCATTGAGAATCAAATTATTTTTTGGGTACTTCCTTACTGGTACCCACTTTAAAAAAAAAGAACTAGAAAGTGTTTATATGGTTGCATGACAGTAGTTACTTGTACAACTAGACAGCAAAGTTTGATATTTCTTCGAGTGCTTCTTTTGAGTCCCGTGCAAGCGAAAGATTCTATAATAGATCTAATTTAGAATCTTGAGCGTAGTAAGGGACTCAAAAGCACACGAGATGTAAATAACTTTGATTTCGTGTAGTACGCAAAATTTTTTACGTCGGCAGTGAGAACGTACTTGGAAGGTAAAAATACAACCTGAATTTTTTTTTAAAGTTTTCATCACTATTTCACTCATGTTTTCTGAAGGTATTCTAACAATTAAGTTTAATTACCGCAATAAAACAATACGAAAGAAATTTCAATAAAATAATACGATAATAATGAAATAACGAACATCAATTGACAGTTCAATCTACAACTTTTTTTTGTAAAAAAAAAAAACTCCGGTCCGAATTGCGGATACTACTTTTGTCAACTATAGGAGTGATCGTTAAAAGTAAAATTATTTACTTTGCGTAACAATTGCGTAAATTTTTTCAAGTTCATGGTTTTGATTGTATAATAAAATTACTAAAATACGTAAAATATGGTGTTTTTATTTAATTTTAAACTTTTATTTCATCAATTTATTATTACGAATGAAGACTCGTAGGGTGTTTTGGAACAATATGGTCTGACTTATTTCGGAGGTCTATTATTAACCGTCAATATACCGTTGAATTACGTGTGAACTTTTTTTGTCACTTTATTTTTGCTAATGCCGTGAAAGGGACATAGAATCCAAATATTTCGAACTTGTATTAGGCCCCGCACGTTGAAATGACATTCGAATATAATGTCACTTGAATGTTATTTTGTCTCACTCGTTGAGCAAAATGCGATTTACCTGAATATTTCTACGCCGATGCATGCCGGCAGAATATGCTGACCTAACACCCTCTAATAACCAACATTGTTCCATATTCTCAGGAATAAATGATTGATTGATTAAAAAACACAACTCCGCACATCATTCTAAATATGTATACCTAGTTCTGTTATGAAACTTATGAAATCCCCTCTTGTATTAATTATTACCACTACTCTAATAGTAGAGGAAGGGTAATTTATCATCTCACGTGCTTTAATTAAAACTGCCCGTAATTATTTAAGAATTCCCGGTACCTAAATTCAATGGAGACCTCGCGATTCACGCGGACCTCATGCAGTGAAAGGGCCAACACTGGCAACGACGAGTATTTGGAGCGCTTACCACAATATCTATTTTCGCTTTTTGTGCTTATCTTTGATCAGTGCCTGTAATGCCAGTCGATAAGATAAGATCTGCAGGGGATCCCAAATATTTTCAGCCAATGGCACTTCAATTAAAATACAAATTGTTGGAATTAGCACATGCGTGTGATATGGAGCGGACTTCCATTGGTCGCGATAGGGCTATCCGCCGCCCACTCTGTCCGCCGCTCAGGGACAAGTTGTGAAACGTGTTGTAAAATAAAAATGTGTTTTAATTGAGGTAGGACCTTAAAGGAAAGGAAAACCGAGGAAATGGTGGAAGGACTGTGTGAGAGATGATATGCATCGAACACAAGTGATGAGGTGACGGCGAGCGAAGTAGAGAAGAAAAAGACATGCTGCGCCGACCCGTAGTGCAAGCTAGTGATGAGGAATTGAAGTAACGTTAAGGGATGATAAGGGATGTTTCTGAGGTGGGGAGGGGGGGTGAACTGTTACTGTAATACTTAAATAGTACAACGTATTTCGGCAAAATTGCAGTAAAAAAAATCTAAAGATAACCATCTTTGAGTACCATGTCTGTTGCATAATAGTTCTCACGAATGTAAATACAAATCATGAAAGCTTCAGCTTTCTAGCAATAACGGTCACGAGGAAGCCGCGGACGGACCGACGGACAGACAGACAAATGGACATACCTAGCGAAATTATAAGGGTTTATAGTCTATTACGGAACCCTAAAAACCTCTCATCATTGTCCTACGGCTGATAGGCAACGGACACAACAGGAGCGCACGCACATGCCTGACAGCGCATGATTCATTCACGGAGATGTGCCTTTCAGATTACCACAACATAGCCCATACCTTTACCTTTCCAGTTCAAATTGTTTCAAAAGTTAGACAAGTCATAGCTATTACAATTTGAATCTTATAACAAGAGTAGTAAAATTTCTAATTATTTAAATTTCTAGAGCAAAGGCAAAACGTACGAAGCTTATTTGTGTATGACTTTATATTAGCTAGTGCGTTTTAAAGTAGGTCTTAAAGCTAGTGAATAAGGTCGTTGTCAACCGTCACAAAATTAAAAGGATTATGGTAGGTCGTAGGTTGTTTTGGTCTGGTAGTAATTTTGATGGGAACGGGACGTCTTTTAGGGCAACTTGCCAAATAAGGGCTGATGGATCCTTATAAGTTAAGTAGTCTTTCTCTCTGTGTTTATTTATGAATCCGACTTCCGAATGGACATATTTAATACTGTTTTGGTTTAGTATACCTTTACCTACATTGTTTCTCATTATTTGTAGTTTAGAGGTGCAGTCTTCAACTACAGTAAAAGTTAGTTAAGTGGAATCTGGATAAGTGGGAAACCTCCATAGCTGGGACTCACGGCGCGGTCCCGACACATTAGCACTGAATTACCTCTGTTAGTGAGGCTAAGCAAACCTCCATACTTGGGATTAGTACAAACAGGAATTAACACTCCATTGGTGGACCTTATGCCTTTTGTAATAAGGTCCACCGGTGGACAGTTAGCAGTGTGGGCGTTCATACTTTCGATTTTATAATCATAATTACCTCTATAATTGAGACAGGGTCTATTCTTCTTACCTCTTCTACTGAGACTATATTTGATAGTAAGTAAACCTTTTGAGCATAATATATGGTTTTTGAAACCCTCATAAGATTAAGTGCCTTAAATTATTATCTACCCTACTGAGATATTACCATTTATTACATCAATTTTAAAAGTATAAAAGTTAAATGCTTAAAGTTAAGCAGATTTATTGGAGTTTATGTAAGTATAAAATGTTTAACGATAGGTAACGATAGGATACAGTCACAGACTTTAATAGTTGACCACCTACGGTTCAAGCTAAATTGGTTTTCAATACTGACGGTATGAAATGTCCAATGTAAAGTAAACCCTGAATGGCTCAACCATTTAAGTCCGTGACTGTCTATCTGTCGTGAGCTATCGGCAACAGTTAACTTATTTTAACGCAGTCAATAATTGTAGAGTCCGTCAAAACTATCTTTGCACCGATTTGAACAGCACAAAGTGAGGTGGGGTCACATCATCGTCATATTTTCATAGAAATTTAACATTAATGATGACTATTGATGACATTGCTAAACTTTGTCGGCGTGAGTAGAGATAGCTTGGTCTGACTCTAAACATCATGGCCAGTTTAAATTACATCAGCAGAAGTAGGTAACTATAAAGCGGACGAGGTCATAAAATGAACACAGTATTAGTGTTAATTTAATATAATAAGAGTGCGCACGTATGTCTAGATAATTTTGAACACTTTTTAGCTGCTACTTCTGCTCCAGTACCTTCGATGATATAAACGCGCCCATAAAAGAGGCCCTTGACACTGACGGACAGTGTCGCATATTTCTAGCGAGACGCGACGACCGGTTCGTCCGTAAACTTTTCTTTTTATCCGCCGCCCGGCGTTGCCCTTTCACCCGGTATCAATTTGCCGGTCGATTTACGAATTACTACATGTACAGTCAGTCCCTTAGATAAAAAAATCTTGAATTATTGAGCTATAAAACTTACAATATGAGTACTTATTTTTGGATCTCATTTCCATAATATGGCCTTGTAAAATGAGTAAAATAAAATGTAAAATTCTGTAAAAAATTAAACTTTAAAGTCCAACCAAAATATTTATCTGCACATAATTTGACGTAACTTGTTGTGTTTTTACATTTAGAGTAGCTGAAGTAATAACAGTATGCACTATTGCTGCACCATGGGATAATGACCTATGTAGCTTGTAGATAGTTTTTAATTGAAAATCAGTTTAGTTAATAAAATGGCGCTTGGATTAGACTCCTTAGATACTATAAATAGGTATTAAATAAATAAATAAATATTATAGGACATTATTACACAAATTGATTAAGTCCCACCCACAGTAAGCTCAATAAGGCTTGTGTTGAGGGCACTTAGACAACGGTATATATAATATATAAATATTTATAAATACTTAAATACATAGAAAACACCCATGACTCAGGAACAAATATCCATGCTCATCACACGAATAAATGCCCTTACCAGGATTTGAACCCGGGACCATCAGCTTCGTAGGCAGGGTCACTACCCACTAGGCCAAACCGGTCGTCAAAACGGTATTAATATCCACTTTTAATAACCGACTAAAAAATCCATCGGGATATTTTAAATTCTTGGATGTAATTAGAACACATTTATCAACTAATTTCGGTTTCAGCTCCAGTTCTAATCATAATTGCTTCAGAAAGGATTAAGCTATTTACAAAGTTTACACAACACCGACTTATGTCAGGTCGTCCATCACGTAAAGTAATCTTGATTTAAAATATTCTAAAAATAAATTTTACGTCCGTTAGAAAGACATACGACATCTAATACCCAATCCGAGTGGTTTATTTTAGACCAAGGGTTGTGGGGGTTGATCGAAATAACTTTTAGTCGTGTATTAATATGTTATTCGTATGGGTATCCGGACAGTTAAGTTCTTTTACGAACTGGTGTCAGATATCTTGCAATTTGTAACTTCTTGAGAAGACAAGTGCTATTGCATAGGTAGGTACAGTCAGCGTCAAATAATTCGTAGCAGTCAAAGTGGCCAAATAGTTCGGTACACCATACTAAATATATGGTGTACCGAACTATTTGGCTACTTTGACTGCTACGAAGTATTTGACGCTGACTGTACATATTCATTTTTGGGGAATAAAACTTTGAAACACACCGGCCAAAAATTCTGAAAATATGTACAATTCTGGTGATGATGTTTTCCTGGCCGACAGCTACCTACAGCAACTGTGTTCAGTAGATCTGACTTCAAATATTATTAGAGCACTAACTATCTGATGTGCCTCGGGGTAGCTTGCAGACCCTAATTCAACCAAGTACAAGCGCGTTTTGGGCTTGTTAACACCCCGCCGACATAAATCATGATGGTACTGATATATGTATATACTCTTTGGAATCGATGGTCGAGTATATACGCTTTGTGTCAGCTAAAGTACCTAATTTGATAGCCGCAATAGTTGCCTCAACATTCGACAAATAACTAATATCCTCAATCCGAAAGATAGCATCAATATAACACCATGCTGATGAAAAAAGCTCTGAGTGTTGGTACCTTTTTTGGAGTCCAACCAAAAGGGCACATACTGGTCCACCTGTCACATCTACTCGCCCGTGCCCTAGCAATAGAATCGCTCCTGATTTTAGAATCACACCATCGGTAGCGAGCACTCAGTGATGTCCTTCCTGACTCGGATTTATAGGGACGGTTATGAACAGGATACCGGGAAGAGGCAGCGCGTGGTCGTGATTAAAGTGTTACGGCAAAGAATCCCATTAATGTGTAATGAAATGACACTCGCGGGCATCTTCTACGAAATTCTGAACGTGTCTGGTCTTTTGGACCATTAAGCTGGGGCAAGCTACGTACATTCGTCTCTTTCAGCTGCATACATTCGTCTTTTTCAGTTGCACACAAGCGTCCTGGGGCCTTATTCGACATGCACAACTGTCAAATTTCGCGTCCACATCAAATCAACACTTGATTCTATCGCATGTTGATTGTATCAAGTGTTGATTCTATCAACTGTGGATATTATCATTTGGAACAATCAAAACTCATTCATAGAAAAAATAATCAAACTAAAATCAACTTTGTTTATTACTACTATACAGTTTGTAATGGCTCTGAACTCGAAGTGGATCGGTTTGATTTGATTGTCACCTGACTGTGGATTGCTAATGTCAAATTTTGACAAGTGTTGATTTTATTGCTAGACTTTTTTGTCCATGGGCTTGGGCACCATCTTGGATTTTTTGACGTACGACAGGGAATACCCTTCCTTTCATACAATATACGGCATGGAGTAAGGCGTCTTTTTTTTTAAAACATAACTTTACAAGAATCAGCGACATCTTGTATCCGATAGGATAAGTAATGCGCTATGAATAATGCGGCGGCGAGTAGTTAAACTATACCTGACAATGTCAATCAATTAAAAAGTGACCACACAGTTGATGGTCGATAAAGGCGATTATTAATTGAATTTTAACGACAATAAAGCACTATTGACATGCGATCTTTTTGTTGAACCCACACCTACACGTCGAATAATGCTCGCTCCACATATTCTCCTAGAAACGCTCAAAATTCTAAAAAAATTCAAGCAATTTACTCCGCACCCAGTTGCTTCTAAACCACGTTCACGATCCAAGTTGTAAGTATACCTTAACACATCTTTCAGGCATATGATTTAAAGTCCGTTTTTTTTAAATTACGAGATGGTTCATGAATCCTTTATTATTTTTGCAAAAATTACGCTATTACATTATTTATAAAAAAGATATAATATAACTGTTAGTAACTCGGTCACTTGGTCTATCACCAACTATTTAAATGCTCTTTGTATGTATACGCAACCCCATTGTACAGTCGCCATCACCATTAAGACCTACTGTATGGTCTATATTACACGTTTGGCGGGTAGTGAAATTTGTTTAGGTATCCTCCTTGTGACTAGTTAGAACAGTTTGACGGGATGACGAATAGGAACAGATTTTAATTTGCAGTTTGACCAATAGCTACAAAATTACGATGTGTCCTAATAGAACTAAATCTACTTGTGACGGGTTGAAACAAATAATACTGCTTTTGGCGGTGTAACCGGTTAGAACAAAATTTTGGTGTGATGAGTTGATGCCTAAATCGACCTAAGTACTTATTGTTTATATAAACCTACAAAAAGACGATTCCTCTGTACAGGAGATTAAATACATATTATGTTATTCAACTACGAATTAAAAAATATATATTTCTGTTTACACATTTTTTTAACGTTTTTCTTTAGTAAAATAAAACATTAAAGTTTTCTGTGACTATATTTCATTTTCTTGAGTGTAGATTATTAGTTTCAGTTTCCAGTTGGTACCAGGAACTACACCTCTTCAAAAACTTTGCTGGTGGTTCGACATCTGTAAGTTTATATATAAAATATCATAAAAACACTTAAGATAAAAACTTATAAATAAATTCTGGTCGGTCGGTGGTGTGTCCAGAAGGCTGCTGCCCCTCTGGATAACAATGCTGATCCGCCGATTGAAATATAGGCCAGGCCTCTGGTCACCAGAAACCTTTAAAAGGCGTTTTGACATTTCCTCATAGACCCACGCTAGGACCCCAGGGTTTCAACTTCAACTCCAAGCGCCACAAATATGTAGCTAAGGTTTTAAATTCTAGACTATGAACATGAAATATTGTTCGCTAGTTAGGGAATTAGAAAAAAATAGTAATAGGAGACGGCCGTGGTCGTGGTAGGTAGGTACATCATGCGTGGGCCAGGCAAGCCCTGAAATTATGCACCAATTTTACTATAACTTTGTTCACCTATTGACTGTTTCCAAGATAATCGTTTTTAATATGTAGTCCGTATAATCGGGCAGTATAATTTGCCTCATATTTTTAACACAAAATAATTATCGGTACATATATATGTACCTATTTTGCAATATTTTCTTGTTTGCATCATTTAGTTACTTGTTTACTCCGATTGACGTGTTTATCATTTTCGTTACTATGACAGCGCAATACTTTAAATATTGTGACGTGAAGGTTGAGTCCGGTGCCAAAATAACTCACACTAATTTAAGACCCACCTTACAGTTTACATAGCGGCATTGTCCTACGATGCTTTAAATGAATACGGTAAACATTTAAAAACTACTACTAGGCGTTTATTGCGCGTACTCAGTCGAAAAAGTTTGAAACCGATTTTGACGAAGAGTGCATGCGTATTGCATATTCGAGCGATAGAGAGGCAAATAAAGACAGGATATAGTTGCCTTTTCTCAATACAAATTTGAATACTCAAGCCGTAGCCATTTTGGTGGTTATACTGCTTTGTATATGTGCGTAAAAATGTGTATGTGTGGATTTTTAGGGATGTGGACGGGTCGATTTTGATCATATTATATATCGATAAGTGCTACACACCGAAACTTCGATATCTTCACAAGAAATAAACATCACAGATGGATAATAAATATTTTATAATATAATAAGATAACTAATTTCTTGCAGAAAACATGTTTTAGTAATTATTTATGTATCGTAATTAAAATATCCTGGTCCTTATTTTACTTTTTAGCTTCTCTATGTGCAATCGGTATGTCAGGCTTCTGTCCAGTGTAACACCAGTGTGATACTTTGGGGAATAGTTATGTTGTAAGGCTGTACCCCGGAATCTAACTCTGAGGGTCTTATGTGCCAGCTTATTGGACAGGTGGAAACAGCAAACTTCGGTCTTAGAAGGATTTGGGCACAGGCGCCAACGGGTGAAAAAGTCGGCGGCAGAGGTCATATAGATATAGCTACATGATAAAAGAAATAGAATCCTCCATTATGCGTGGTCGGACGCCTGTTTTTCTGCCAATGCCTGTTCATAAATCTGTTAAGACCTTTTTTCTTGATAACACCTAAAATAATAAGTTTATAATTAATCTCAATGTCTCCAGTTTGCTGTTTATTCAAACAGAAAAATCCAAATTTCTCAGTCATTATACGACCGCTGTCTTATATTATACGCCATTAAAAATTCAACATCAATAACAATTAATTAGGCATATCGTCCAATTTATAGTATGGCACAGGTATTAGTTCTTACAAAGTTGACCTTAATTTACAAATTTATAAGGAGTTGATGTAAAAGTGAAATTGGAAGAAGTTGATAAGCAGACGCAACCAGCTAGTCGCCGAAGCTCCGCTTCCCTCGGATGAGCCAATTAAGCCTGCACCTAACAGGCTCTGGCTCATAGGGGGCTTTGAGCTTGCTGTTGCGTCAATTTTCATATTAACAAAAAAAGCTAGTCTAACAACACAATTAATGATTATTTTGCCGCATTCTTCACTATCTCTCCCTGTCTCACTGCCATCTGACCTTCTAACCCAGAGGGGAAAATATACCTTTTTGGGGCTACTTCTTCCTCGTGATATTTTATTTAACCGAAAAGTAATTGGTAAAAGTTAAATGATATTTTGCACACAAGTTACAAGATGTTCATTGTTAAGAGCCGGGGTTAGGACCCACGACCATTGGTTTTAAAATCAAACTTTATATATAATTTGTATTTTTATAATAAATCAGTTTTCTTTTTGACATTTATTAATTGTCAAGATTTTTTTAAATCCTGGACAATTGTCACATGTACGTTTTTATGATAGATCTACATCGACGCAACTGCATGTCATTGTCATGGTTCTTGCGGTTTATTTTTATAACGCCAAGATCGGAATTTGGCAGCTAACTCCATCTTGCGTCGAGTAGAAGAATCAAAATCGTACAGAAAAAACTAGTCTCTGCCTTAGGATCCCCTTTCAAATGTCATAAATCCAAACATGGCAGCCATACCCATCGACAAAAAAGTCTACCGTTGATCTAATTTCATTTGACAGTTAACTAATACGTATTCGACACGCTTATATTTGACAACTAGAATCCTGACTAGAGCTGGGACTGCGTACCAAAAGTACGTCTCTGTTACTCGTACCAAAAGTACGTCTAAAATACCACTTTTACGAGTATGACCCCCAATAGGCAGTTTACGTATTTGCTGGTCTTAGGCGTCTTACAAATAAGGATTATTTATGCAAATATCGACTTATTATTTCGGTAGGGGTCGGAAATATTATGACGTTTTGAGTGAAGGCTATGAATCCATTGACATATTTTTATTATATATTATTACACTATTTTTAGATACAACAGACGCCCAGACGACCGTCTGTTAACAAAATTTTGTTTTGCTTAAAGTAACCTCGTACCTCCATTCTTACGGAGGTACGAGGTGATGAAAGTTTCATATTTGTTTTATTTCAGAAATCAATGTTCGTACTTTTAAATACTCGACAAGCTAAAAGTAGTCTATTACAAAAAACCTGTTCCAAAAACTATTCCGGTACAACGCCCCGCCTCTAGTGTGGATATTGTTCACTGACAGGTGTTGATGATAGCAATTCGACAAGTCACAATATTTCCCACATCAAATGGAAATCAACACGAAACGTCACTTTTAGCATGTCGAATAAGGGCCCTGTTTGGCCTTGTAGGTTGAAATGAGGGGCAGTAGAAATTGCAGGACGAGAGATGAGGGATGTGTTGTAAAATTACGATATCTCTAGATTTAAATACCTAGCCATATCATTTATACACTACACATATACTTGTACCGATTTGATTATTAGGTTCACGAAATATAATTTGCACCGATTAGTCATAAAACTTTATCTTTACGAATACAACAAAAGAGGTGTGAAGTGCTTTGCCGTACGTCCCATACATAATATAGTGTGTTTCTGGGATACCTACCTAATATCGACATTATCGACGCTATTTTTTACGTTATTAGGTAAATGAAACTTTTTTCGACACAAATCGTATTTACTTTGAAATTAATGTTTTGTATATTAAATAATAGACTACGAATTGAAAAGTTGGAAATGTCGGAATACTACATAGTAAAACTTAGAAAATTAAATTCATTTCTACATTAGTAACTGGGATCAAGATTGTTTAACTCAAGTAAATTTTAAGCAAAACTTAATGCTTATTGTTATATAATAATATTATGAAAGAGCTATTAGCGTTAATATTCATCGGTTCAAATAATATTCCTTCGACCATATACCTACCTAAGGTCAGTTTTTACATGATATCCAATGCAATGTTCTGGCTATCGTATTTTATCTACATCTAAACGGTTTTTCTAATTATCAGGCACTTATTGAATTTCCTTTTTGTTTGTTTTAAAATGGATTTTACGTAATAGTAGTAAAAGCTTATTTTTGCATAAAATAACGCTTAATAATAATTAGGCGATTAGTCAAACAGGCTCAAAGCAATTAGTTGTTGTGGTTGTGCAAATATTGTTTTTGCGGGCACGTTTGATGGTTTTTCCTTAAAACTACACCACACTTTACTTAAAAGATAAATCTATACCTGCATTTTTAAATAGGTTTAACTTTAAAAACGTTTCGCATATTTCCGAGTCTCTTTTTTTGTCACTAAAAATATCTACGCTTTAACGCGGTATGTCTGTACATACTTACCAGTGGCGGATCGTTCAAAGAACTCGATTCCCACCGGCTTGTCTAATTTCAGCCCGTTGAGTACTTTCACGATCGGCTCATGGAGAAAGGAAAGCAAAGTTAGCTCCGGGTTCCCTACGAATATTTGTGACACGCCGCCACTGATACTTATCTATATTTATGACTGGAGTGACATATTCTTAAATAAAGCTTTAATCAACAACACGATATGGCCGTGCTGTGTTATCCTGATTCCCAGATACAGATGTTTTTGGTCGTTTTTCGGAGTTAGTGGTTAAATCGTCACTTTTGTGTTAATTCAAGAAATCGTAGTCAGATACATACCTCGTACAGTCATGACTGAAAATATCGGTACAAAAAAATGTGCCAAAAATATGTATACACTACCTTAATATATTATGGGCACTGTCGTGTATACATATTTTTGGCACTTTTTTCGTATCGATATTTTCAGACGTGACCGTACGTGCGTAGTGACATACGAAGCTAACATCTTAGAACATCCTATTTAATATTTAATCCTCTCAAATTTCACACTCAAACGCCGTATCATTTCCATAAAAGCAAAAAGTTTTTAAAGGACCTTTCTTTGCTTAAAAAAAGCTTTGTTCGTTAATCTCACAATTAAGCTTTGTGAGGGAAAGGGCTTCCTTCTCAGAAGCCAACGGAAGGGATATAAAAAGATCTAAAAGGTTTTTGTCCTTTTTACACCTGATTGCGCTGAGATGAATTAATGCGTCCGTTCCATGGTATTAATAGGCATAGTTTCTTGCATATTTAGTTCGAAGCGTTAGCAGCTTAGCTTTTTGCTTCGGTATCACTCAGTCACTCACCAATCTATAGGTAATATGTACGAACAAGGGGCCATTTGATTCGTCAAAAAAGTCTACAGGTTTTGATATCCTCATCAAGCGAATAATAGACGTGGCAGGGCATTAAAAAAACAGTAATTTTCTGTCAATCTAAGTATATACTAAATAGGTAAAGCAATTCCTGTACTAAGATAAGCACTAAAATTCTACGCAAAGTCTATATCGGTAGAAGCGGGCCCTTGAAATTTGAAACATCTGTTCTTCAAAGTTTGCGGAGCTACAATAAGACAGGATTTTTTGATATTCGAGTAAATATATGATTGAAAATTTAAAGATGAATTCCCGGGTGTATGTTAGTTTAATAACCTGATGACTGATCACAATATTGTTAGCTTCCCGTGGGTTATTTTAATTTCACAATTTTCACACTGCAAGTCTGTAATCAAGGCTCGCTCAGCACCTGTCATCTACAATGATTATCGCGGCGTCATTACAGCTCACGGTTACTCCAGGTAATGGCGGGCGGGGCACAATCATGATCATTGGTCATCAGTCCTTTTCGAAAATATTTTCCCGGCTTTGAGTTCTTGTCCGATGTAACTAGAACCCAACAATCATAGTAACTATGCGTATTTAGAGATCAAACTCGTACTAGTCTACTAAGCGTTTAATAATAATAAACTTTGTCAAGCGTTCTTGATTGGTATGGCTAAAGTAATAGAATTACAGACCACACAGCCTTGCCAGTTGTCATACAAGTAATGACATTATGATCGAATATAACCAGCATCGTCATCAACAAGTTCATTATCGTAGTCATTGTGATGATATTGTGCAATAGCCTATACTTAATTCTATTACATATTAGCCGTAGATACCTTCGCATACTAGGTATGACATAGTACAGTAAGACATATCTTTTTATTCTACTTATGACAAAGTTTTGAAGAGTCCTAAAATTAATCTATTCGACTGTTACTATTTGGAAAATGTTAAGTTTTATTTACAGGTAAATATATACTTATATACAGGTTAGAAACTCATAAGTATAAAATCTGTATCTGTGGATGCAGTGGGAGCAGTTCTGTTGTCCAAAACTCGCTATGAATTTTTGCTTTGTTTAGAAATATCTTATTAATGTGGATATATTATAGATATATGTACATAATAATATATAATATGTTTAAAATCCTGTATCTATATGTTATAAATATAGGTTCATAAGACTGGTTTTATACGCAGATGATTTAAGTTGCATGACTTGTTTAAAATATATAAGTAGAGAATGCTTTTTATTATTATATGTTGGTCATAACTAAACTTGCAACCTCACTATTTATTGATACAAACCATTCTCCATGTTAAACGTTTAATCGCAACTCGATTCGACTCGTGATCGTTCAACTCAAGTGTGGTGTTTATGGCCATATTTACGGCTGAAATGCGCATCCCGGCAAGGTCACTGCACCGGCTCAAAAAGAAAAAAAAACGTGGCCAATATGGCGGCGGGATAAATGAATGATGCTGATGGTAAATCTCTTTTAGATTGCGTTCAATTCAACCTTGGTGAAAAAGGCGACATATTATATTGTATTGCATTATACGATACGACATGATGGTACCGGTTACTTTTTTTGATTTTGCTCATTTAATTTGTAATGTATGAATAACAAATATCTACTCAACTAGAAGCATTTTCTGCTATAGCATCCATCTCTATCATGCGAACGGCTAAGGAGTGGATTCACTTCCAGCAAATATGTATATTCCCAGTCCACTATAACTTGGATATTTTTAAATTGAGAGTGAATAGACCTTCTTTAGGTAAGCATGTTCCATCACTTCCATCCTAGACTGCATCGGCACTTACCATCAGGTGAGATTGTATTGCGGTCAAATGTTTACCTTCCTCCAAAAAAAAAGCAATAGTAAGCAAGATGCTTTGGTAAGCGTTGCAGTAGCGTAAGTGTTGCGAAAGTGAAAAGTGCTTCTGGTTTAGTAGTAATTAGGGATTTTCATAATTATCCTGTTTTCGAAGTTACCCCAACGCACCTTGTGTAAATTACTATATAAACATAATTTATTAAAAACACGTATTCCATGGTTACATTCATGTAAAACATAGACTTAAAAAATGGTGATGGTTTACATGTGCCTGATCTAGGATATCGTTAGAATCCAACTTCCTCTAATCTAACTTAGTAGGCACTTTCACGGTTGCATCAGAGAAACCGGCAATTTTTTTTACTCAATCGACTGCTATCTCACCTAGAAACCCTAGATTACCTAAGCCTTATTGAGAATATTAACTGTCTATTTATCGCTGTTACCTGCTGGTATTCGGTATCTACTATAAAACTGTCAGGATATCATCGTATGGACCGTGATTCGATTTACTTTACGTTAAAAACTCATAAATATATCCCACTTTATAGACGTCAAGGCAAACCACAGGGAACATCACAGTTTCTATCAAACATAATAACGAGTTAAATGGGATAGTTATTTGTATAACCCCTATAAGGTATTCACTAGCACAATTAAATATAAAATCCTTGTAGCATTTACAAAAGGCTCCGTGTAGAGTGGAAGGCGCGTGCCAAATGCCATATTAAAAAGAAATAAAATACTCAGGTGAGGCCAGGGACAACGCGCATGTCGGTTACACCCCTACCAACGTCACTTGACCGCACCTGCCTCCCCTTCGCGTAGCGCTCGTATTCACTAAATCAATCTACCCGGGTCTAGGTGCACTGGTTCTCCCGTTGCATGAGACAGGTAGCTCAGGTGGACGCATGCGTCAGGTGAGCCTTTTAACTCCTAGCAGCCCCTGTTATCCTGGTATCAGGCTGGCATCTTGCCACAGGTACGCTCCCAAATCAGGTGATAGGGCTCTCACGTGGGACCCGCTAATGATCCTTTATTAATTAGTACTGTTTGGAACATTACACTTGCCACTTTCAAGCTATTTCAGGCTTTATTACTATGGAGGTTAAGATCATGTTTGAATAATTTTTCGTTTGTGGATTCCTTATCGTTGAATTCACGCTCTGTAATGATTTTACCGTCCGTCGCTGTTTGACCGATTCGTTTCAGTTTTATTGAGTTTATCGCTTTAGTTACGATTGTCGGGTTAACTGGCAAAATTGTGTCAACTTGGATTAAATTTTTCTTCTGAAATTACCTAGTTTAAAATTTCTACCGTGTTTTATAAATATGTTGGCATGATCAGAGTATCTGGGAGCTAGCATGATTAAATTTATGTATTTATTTAAATCTAACCTTGTAGTTAGGCCATGTTTGTACTTCCCAGTGTCTAATTGGGCTGAAATTTGGTGTAGGTACTCGGTGACATTTCTATTTAAATAATTTACAATGTCGCCATAAAAAAAATAAAAAAAATATAAATATATGTGTTTCCTTTTTTTGCCATAGTAAATCTATGACAAAAAAGGAAACGCATAGAGAGGCGAATTTTTAGAAATATCACGAGGAGTAATTATTAAGAGGTACTTTTAGCAATAAAAGCTCGAATTACAATAAACATTTTTAATAAGTAAATTAAATATTCAAAATTTAAAATGAGTTTCACACCACCAATTCCCACGATAATAACTAAAATTATCAATTCCCTGGAAAAATCACTTAAATGTAATAAGTTCAAACTCAACACGGGCCCAAAGCTCGCAGGCGAAAATACTAACTGCTGATAATGGTCTTGCTAAGTGGCCACTCAGGGCAATTTTCACAATCAGCGTGATTAGAGACTCCAGTACCGAACAAGTGAAATCAATATACTTATTTATATATGTGCGTATTGTGCGTAGTAGTGGACTTCGGTTCACGTTTTATGGTAAATATCTCTGCAATTTTTAGTGCTCCGTACAAAATTGTTACCGGAGTACTTATGGGAATCACTTTGTTTTGCAAATCGGTTAAATGCGTTTTTTCTAGACTGAGAGATGTGATGTGACAATTGGAAGTCGCGTCATTGCAGATAAAAACTACACAGCAAATAACAATATTGAGCAGGCTCATTATTTTGTTTTGTTTTTTATTTCGAACCACGTTCGTTGCCGATTTCTTAGAAGTGGTCGTAGATTTGGATAGCTTTGATGGTTACCTCATACAAGTACAAGATTCCAAGCAAATAACTGAAAAAATCGAGGCGGTTGAAACGCTTAAAGTTTAATGATAACCTAGCGATGAAAACGTGCATCTTCGTTTCATTTCGTTTGATTTAATTATTCTTTAAAAAATAGCGGTGGTCGAGTGGACTTACAGTCCGATAGCCGTGGGCTCAAATCCTAGCTCAACCAATAAGTTTTTCGCAACTTATATGTACGGAATATAAGCTTTTCGGAGAAGGAAAACATTGTGAGTACCTAAACCTACATACATCTGTGAAGATTTTTTTTTTGTATTGTTCTTGACTATCTACCTATAGCTTGCTTAGTAATTAATATAATAGGTTGCAAAAGCATGTGTATTAACTCAAAAATGTTTCCTATAAATTCGCTTCCTTTATTCAAATTACCAAAAACCGTCAATCAATCTGTGTGGCCAATCATTCGCCCCGGGCTTTCAGTACATTTGGGATTTGGGACCTCCCGGATAGCGTAGGGAATACCACGTATCGAAGTCGGTATCGATGCTGATTTCAATATTATTTTATAATGTTGCACAGTATTTGTCTATCTGATTCGGTCATAAATAAAACTTGTACTTAACATTTACATGTTGGTGGATTGGTATATCTCTTTTTACTTCTCTACCTATCTACTTACTCAAAATATGTACTGAAAAGGATCTCTTATTCATTTATTTTTATCTCATCATTAATGTTGCATCGTCGATCAACACACACAATTACTTATAAGAATATACTTGTGCTTTAACTTAATCTTACATGCTGTACATTGCTTGCTACTGGCTTAAATGACTGATCAAGTGATCAGAGTATAAATTATCAGCTGAGACCGATGGGTTAGACAAGCAAAAAACATTAATTACCATCGATCTTAATCAAGCTAAACCCAAATATCGTATAACAACGAAAAGTTATAAAATAATAAAATCTCGATTATATTACCGTAGAAATATAATCGAAAAACAAAGAAGCTTCATTCGTTTTGGTCATAAAACAACAGATTATAGTGTTGAAAATAATCACTCGAATATATCTTTTAACGAATTGGCTTAAGAGTCAGGGTTTATAAAATAAATCTTTAGAAAAAACTTCATTAGATTTAGAACTTTATTGAACTTACGGTTAACAAATAATTAAGTTTCAGAAGTAAATAAGATTAATAGTTTTTTATCATGTAATCTTATGATTAGAAAATAAAATAAGTTATTTTATGTGAAGTTACCACGCACATCTTTACTCCTATGAAGTTAGGTGAATCCTAATATTCTGCGTTAGCAAATATAGGTACTATCTAGTACAATTTAACAGATATTTAACAGATTGTGAATTTAGTTTTCAAAAAAGCTTCCTGAAATTCTACAGTGCTGCAGCTGGCATAAGAAGTCCCAAGGTTTAAGGAAAATATATATAAATTAAAAAACCGACCAAGTGCGTGTCGGACTCGCGCACAAAGGGTTCCGTACCATCATTTATAAAAACGGCAAAAAAATTATGTTTGTTGTATGGGAGCCCCCCTTAAACATCTATTTTATTCTGTTTTTAGTATTTGTTGTTATAGCGGCAACAGAAATACATCATCTGTGAAAATTTTAACTGTCTATCTATAACGGTTCATGAGATACAGCCTGGTGACAGACGGCCGGACAGCGAAGTCTCAGTAATAGGGTCCCGTTTGACCCTTTGGGTACGGAACCCTAAAAAGTAGTTTAGAACAAAATCCTTTCCCACAATTTTTCAATTTTTATCAAAAACTTATTAAACCTATATAATTTATTTGATGTTAGGTCTAGTCTGTATGAACGATACTGTGTATATTTTTAACACAACCGAAAATTGAAACGAGGCGCGTACGTTTCAGTGTGTTGGTGTGCTTAAACAAGTTGCTCTTTGTTACATGACATTGTCTTATATAGGCTTTTCCAAAAACTATTGTTATCTAGTTTGCGCCGGGAACAGCGACATCTTTGAGGTAATTTCAATAACAAACGAAACATACTCCGTATTGGTTCGAACACAGTGCACAGTGCTATGAAACGATTTTAATTTAAAATAAATCTTGAATTTTGCCATAACTTGTTAGTTAAGGCAAAATTAATCTAAATATAATTCACTCTGTTGAGTGAATTATATTTAGATTTTATATAATGCGACGAATACAAAATGCACGCTGTGTAAGAAATCTTTATGAAGTAAATAGGCGTTTATTCCCAACGCTGTCGGTGGTCCAATTCTAATTCCTTACATTAATTAGCGCCACTTACATCCAGAAAAATCTAATATAGGCTCGAGACGTTCTTAATCTGGCTGAATGAAATGGCGGCGTCTAGTTGATCAGTGCTCATAATTAATAGCCCGTAACGTTTCGGGGGTCTGGGTTCGATGCCCGCGCAGTCAACCGACAATTGACAAACGTTCCCGATCTAGACCCAAAATATAGATCGTGCTTTAATTAGTTGTAGTCGGGTTTATTAGGGCTTAAGTTTATAATTTTTAACCGACTTCCTTTCCTTTCCCAGAAGGAGAGGTTCTGTACTCGGTTGTGGCAATTTTTTTATGCATGTTCACTGATCATTCCGAGACCCGTGGTCCGATTTGAGTAGTTAATTATTTTTTTGTTCGAAAAGAGGTCTGGACGAAGGAGGAAATTTGGTTCTGATCTGACCTCCAAGGTAGTCCCATATTAATCTGGTTCTGATAATGTTGGGATCCATAAGGAATTGAGGGAACTCCTCAATTTTCTGAACTGTGTTCTTATTTGAATAACGAACTGTGTTAATCTTTGGTCTGAATTATACCAAAATTCATTTTGCAATCAAAATGTGTAGTTTTTGCATTTCTTTCTACGGTGTGAGCGGCAAATGCATGTTATATCTTGCACTGTAAGTCTTGTAACTTAGGTTTAGTGCTGCTCGCTTTTCTGGAGGGACACACAGGAATACATTTTAGATTATTGTGCTGGGACACATAAATACCTACCAATAATTAATTGAATTCTTAACTTACGTGCCGGGAGGTGATTCCATAAGTGTCTCATTTTGTCAATTTGTATGGGACATTAAAAACGTCTACAAATAGCATATATCCTTCGACGGGCCATCTGTTAGATCTTACATCATAACACTTGAAAGGGAACTACTTATCTAGAGAATCTTTGCATATATAGACGCTACGATTGCCTTTTTGGACCATTATCTTTTATTATGGACATGCGCCTCAGCTAGCAAAACTTATATGACATATGACTTTGTACACATAGCGAATATTGTAAGCGCAAGATGAAAGTTTGCGCGCGTAACCATTTGATGTATGGCCGTTCTGACAGAACCAATTCGCGGCATTTTTGATGGTCTGTATTGAGTGACGACATGTTATTCTACAGTTGGGTTTTCTCAAGAATACTCTTGTTTATGATTTGCGAAGTTGTTACTCGTAAAATAAATACCCACTTACTAACCAATTTTCATATTTAAAAAAATACGTACATAGCTTAAAGGTTTTTAGGAATATTTTGCGTCAGCTAGAAGTTCTTAATTTTCGTGAAGTCGGTTCTTAGCTAAATAGTAAGGCATCTAAAACACGCCAACCTAAAAGACCACACTTTCAGATAAAAGGTGGACTACTATCGAGAAATGCTCTGCAAGGTGTTCCTCAACAACTAGATGTATTTACAATTGATGTACAATTGGACCACTAATAAATACCTAAATTACCTATTTACTATTTTTGTTTTATCGATTGAAATTAACATTATGTAAGGACTTAGTTTTAGGCTGCGCTAACTAGTAGTCACCTCCTTTTTATGACATAGGTATCCCGATCTAAATTATTCAGGTCTATATTTTTTATGTCATTCATTGTTCATTTTTATATCAGGTCTATAAAAATTTATTTCAAGAATTGAAAACGTTAAAACGAATATAAAAATAGACCACTGAGTCTCAAGCTAATGTAAGAGTTATTTATAGGTTTATTTACTTTTATAATTGGGGTACCACACCAATTAGGCCTAGTCCATTTAAGGCTAGTCTAAATTTGGTTGGGTCGAGCTGTAGCTATAAAAGGACGGAGAGTAAAATCCAAGTTATAGTGAAATCAGTTTGTGCTTAATTACGTTTTGGACTTTTATGGCTGATTTTGAACACACATAAATGAAAATATGCTATTTTAATATGTCCGATCCTCCAATTAAATTAAAAGCCGTTTTTATTTCAATAAAATATGTTATATTATTAATTATCATCATCATCCTACTCGCACGTCGTGTTATAAATGAGATATTATGACGAAAATTGATAACGAAAGGTAAATAGAAGCCGGGCATGAGGGCATTTAATACAGCTTTAGTGGTACTAGATTGACAATGTTTTAAATAGGTATGTTTAAGATGTAAATTTATTTCAAGTAAAATAGGGCTGAGGTTGTAACTCGGTGTCAAAAGTAAAAGTCCGTTTTACAGGATAATAAATTCCCTTTTAATTGCTTTTCGGACGTTTATGACTAATTCCGTGCGATACGGCCGACGGCTAATCGATTTTAAACAGAAGATATGCCCGTGATTGTTCTTAGAAAGATGTACAGTCGGATGCAGTAATGTTTACAATACCTACTAGGATTAATAATTCTAGAACTTTTTTATGCCATGATGGTAGCAAAAGCGTGCGGACCGCCTGATGTTAGTTAAAAAGCCACCGCCGGAACCTATAGACGCTTGCAAGTCAGTGGAACACGTGCATCACCGGCCATACAAGCTGAACTATTATCTTCTGTTTCTCATAACCACTCACTTGCTTTTGGTAACTGTAGTTACCAGCTGTCACCCTTATTTTATTATAGAAGTCACTGAAAAATATGAAGCATGTGTGATGTGATGAGTGGATATCTGAAAGGATTAGCTGATATTGTTTTCACCAGGAGCGAAATATTTAAAATAACTATTTAGGTACCTAATAATTCTCTAATTCCCCAATATTACGTAATTCACTTTTATAATTTCACCACAATTGTAAATAATTTTAAAACGCTATAACATTTATTTTATTAATTATGTGTTTTCAAGCTACTAAATATATGTTTATCGTCCTTTAGCAGCCGGGTCAGGACATCCTTCAAATTTTACTTATACAGATTATAACTGAACCTTTTTCCTAAACTATAATATAAGGCAATAAAGGGATAACCTAATCAATAACTCATTGTTTTATGAGCTAAAAAAGTCCTCGCATGTCCCAAGACCTCAAACCTAATTTCTTAAGACGGTCGACATTCGGTTTCTGGTGTCGTCTTTAGTGGCAACCTGACACCACTTGTATTCGAATATCGAATTCCAGAATTACCGGTATTCAGTAGAAGAGTTCGCGTGCTACCAAGAAAAGACGATAATAAAAGTCGTAGCACATACATACTAACATTATTATCCTAAAATAGAACGGAAAATTACCTCAATACAAGGAGATGAGAAATTGTGATTAAGTATCTTATAAACAATAATAATTAGCAAATATACCTATGATAAAATAAAAATTAAATTTATGTCAAAAATACAGACTTCGTGTCATAAGTTTTAATTTCAATGTCATTTATTATTCAGAACATGAAGTTATTATATTAACAAGGACGAATAATCTATAGGTATTATTGAATTAAAATCTGTCATTAAAAAAATCGCTTAGAGTATAATATGTCTTATCTAATAACAACCGCTTAATTTTATTTACATATATATTATTATTTTCTTCTTCTTTTATAGAGTCCGGGAGTTTATTATATATTACCTATGGGTAGTACATGAATTTCACAACTCATCACGCCCCAACTACTGGGCAATAAGACAAATATAGATATAAAATATTTGTACATGACAAATGGTGAATATCATGCAGGGAACACATAGGGTACATCGATCACTTTGGCATCTACAATTAATTGTCCTTCAGAATTAAAATTATGAGTAGGTACCTACTTATGTATGGTCATGTCATCATAATATTGTATTGTCATCCGATGTACATATGTACTTATGCAAAATTTTATCTCAATCGGAAATCAGGAAGTGGGCCAAGTTTAGCTTCCAAGATTTGACCCACACTAACTAACATGGTCTGACACTACTTATAATCTACAACGATTTTGATAGCACACGCAATCAATGTCAAATTCGTTGCAGACCTATCTTGGTCTAACTCTAACAGGGCAAGTTAAACAAAAGCTTGTAAAAATCTAAAAATAACAAGGCCTTTACTACGCTTAAATTAAATAGTATGTTATCCTAATATTTTTCGCAATGAACTGAACTAAAGGAGCAATGAACCGAATGAACTCATCCCAGCCTTGTGGGCGATTAATATTGTTCACGTTTATGTCATCCTGGTACTCACTATTATGAAAATAATTGTTCAATTAATAATTATCAGTATACGATTATTATTTCTCGATTATTACCTTTTAATGTATTTCAATCAGATATTGGCACATTTTTGCATATACGTACGTACCTACATACTTAATACACAGAGAGATTACGCACCTACCTAATGGTACACACATTACATACGATAATACTTAACAAAAATATCTAAGACACTTATCAAGTTTCAGATATATTTTATTAGGTATTGTTGCAAATGAATATATGGGTAGTTGGCTTTCCACAACATAATTAGACGAATTGAGACCCTGAAAGATGAAGATAATTCTTAAACATATTACTGTTAGATTATTTTTTACGACTATAAAAAATTTAACGTTTTGCAATATCATCGTCTCATTGACATAAGAATACAATACCAAAATGGAAATCGCGTAGGCAGCGTCCGCTAGGCATCAGAACTTATTCTAGACCAGCCTAATTTACATGAATGCTTATGACAGTATTACGACAGAAAAACAAAAGGGAACTGTGAGCTAACACAGTAGTTAGTAAAAGAAAGTTTTGGTCATGTCACCTACATGCATATTTTATATTAGGTACATACACAATTTTCACCATAGAAAAGTCTTTAGGAAACTATCACCTAGTGATTTAATTACTGACGGTTACAAATTGCATACCTACGCTAATTCCTTATAACAATTGTCATTATCGTAAATGCAAAAAGACCAATAGAATATAAAATAGAGGTAAATTGAATAAGTAACATCGAGCGAATGATATTCGCCATATGACTTTGTTCGCGTCTTGAATCTTCACCGTACAGTCAGTGAAATAATAGCGTTTCGTTTATATTAGTTAAAAATAACTAAATGCGAATCGCTTTGTTACTATTCCTTTGAAGTTGAAGCTTCAAGCGCGAAATTACGTTGTTTTATGATTCATCCTGATATAATACGAATCTTGTAGGAATATTTCTACTACAAACATAGTTTTATTTTTCAATTCATCATTCGAGCCTTACGGCGACTACTCGTTTCTGGAGGATAAGATAAATCAATTATATTTTTAATTTCACAAGCAAATTTAATAGTTATAGCATATGTATGTCACCCCCTCCACTGAAACGAAACTCTAATGAAGTAATGACGTAATGACACTTCATACTTTGTAATCCTTCAAACGTTACAGATTATAGCCTTCAATCGGCCGGCCATGCGAAAAACAGACGGAAAGAATGAGATACGATAACGATAAGTTCTGGTTTAGATAAGTTCTTATTTAGATATCGTTTGTATGCCGTATAATTGACAGAAGTAGCTCGATTCGGACAACCAATGTCACTTTGACGTTAGAAATATCGTAAATATCTTATTGGGATCACAGCGGAATCGAAATAAACGTCAATTTTGACATCTAAACGTGTCTTAATCATTCTTCGAATCGGGCCGTTAGATTGCATAAATAATACAATAATAATATACCTACGAGTACATATGCATATACTCAAAAAACATAACCGGCAGTCGGTTAAATATTGCAAGTAGGATGTTTAGAAGTTTGAAAATCGTGTTAAAATATTTCGCTTATTTTATTAGCTAAACGAACGTTAACCTTGCGCGTTGCGCGTGGGCACGCGTAGGAACGTTGAAAGCGTAAAAGTCTAGATCCACTATCAATCACCATTCAACAGTAAATAAGTATACTCTCCATTCACTGACGATTGATTCACGTGTTTCGAAGTGGGTGGAAATTTCTTGGATTGCAAGTAAGCTTTGTTTAGATTGATGTCAACGAGTGTTGAAAAGTTGCTGTTGCCTATAAAATAAATTGACATTTGATTATGAAATTATAAATTAAAAAACATTTTCATGTCGTAACTCCTCCTCTAATCCGAACAGCCACGTCTACAATTTGGTAGGCTTTTTTGAATTTTTATACACGGTTAGGTGAGATAATAGAAACACTGGGGCAAGAAAAACACATGTTGGGGATTCCTTATTAAACGATGTTTCTTTTACCCCACATGACCCCATATATATTTTAGTCGATTGCCATTATACATACTGTATTTTTTATTGTTCCTAGTCTTAGCTAAAAAATCATCTGATAGATTATAGATTAGTTGGTTCATAGAAAATGATTTCTATCTGGATACCTCTTACAGATAAATTGGACTTTCTTACTTAATTTTAGTTTAAAAAAATGGTGATATATCATCGCAATAATAAGTTATGTCAATCTTCTTATTACAGATGACAATCATTCTCATCAAAGTGAACGCTCCCATAAACTTAATCCTTGCGCATGATTTCATCGCTCCTTAAGCGATCTCGCGCATGTTACGATGACGTTCTAACATGCTGTTGGCTTAACTAACCACAGGTAAACCTTATATGTTTGCAATAAGGCTTACGAGTTGTCAGTTAACGATGGTTCGTATGCGGTAATCCTGCCGCCAACTTTTGCATAGCAAATTTAATACTGTGCTTAATTTTGAATCGTATTCCTTAGCCAAAGAATCTCAATTGTCTACATAGGAGAGTCTGCAAGACAATTCTCAGGGTCTCAGATTTAATTTACAAATTCGCGGTATGAATTTTAAGTCTACGTGTTTATTGAATATGAGATATTTGTATATGTTTATGTTGAGATAAAATAAAAGTATGATGATATTCATGTTAATGCTCGATACTATTATTAAGCAAAATAAAAACAGCTCTTGTTGATATGTGGTTTCGCTTACCTAAATGCAGAATCTTTTTATTCTATCTGTTAAGACAAATAACATAAAAAATAACATGGCGGTTCACTTGACCAATTAAAATAATTAAGCCTCTTACTTATCTCCTTACACACATTGTACATTAGAGATTTACCGAGAATCCTAGCAACTGCCGCGAGATACTGCTATCGCCGAAGAGATTAATAATGATTACTCGCTGGACATGTAAAATGGCCGGTATTTAACACTGTCACTGCTTAACTGAGACAAGTGGTGTGAGCATGCGTTAAGTTGCGTGCCATTGTTAAACTTTTGTCTTGTGCTTTGTGACATCAGTTAACTTTCACTGATGTTAACTAATTATAAGCGCAACATTGTGAGAAATAAAGTAGGAGTCTCGTAACAATATTTCCACGTAATTATAATATTTCACCAAGGTTTACCAGAAAATTATATGACAATAAAATAATTTTAGAGCCACAGATTAATCTTGTTTAGATTAAAAGAATCAATACAGAAACTTTATCATTTTACAGCTGATAAGCAATTATTGTACATTGGATATACGTGACATTGAAATAGAGCTTTTATCGATTCTGATTATCTAGTAAGTTATTAGTCATGTCATGAGCAAATTTACGTGATTTCCAACTACGTCAAAATTTACGGTATCGTATAAATCAGATTCCAAGTGACACTTGCGCACGGTTATTTCGGGCGGTGCGCGCAGACACAGCGGCGTCGGAAGCGGCGCGCGCGCACCGCATGCGCATGGCGCCGCTTTGCATAATTTACGCAAGTGTGACATGCGCGTTAAGCACTATAGGTCGTTCTAGCGAGTATAATCTATTGCACATTGTAATGATTACGAATTCGTTATTATAAAAAGAAATCTATATAAATTCTATGTTGCTATTTCCATTAATAATTTGGAAAGCCTGTAATTTTTTTCTCATAAAGCGCATAATACATCAGTATTTTGTCGATAATTTCAAAATACCCTACTCTCTCCAAATGGTTGTTCTCTATTTGACGCCTGGTAAAATCATAATTCTAAAGTATTTACCCGTGCTGTCTACAAAGGTTTGTTTTACGGGGTTTGATGGCAGGCCTTATTTATTAAAAACTTGTAAAGTAGTATCAATCTTCATGCAAATTCATATTTACGTTTGATGAAAAACTTTGATCACAGTTTGACACACACCACCACAGTGAGAGCAAATTTAAAGGTTAATGTACCGAATAAACTATCAATAAGTCAATTGCAACTCTGCAAGCGGCATACAAAACTAGCGTAGCCAATAAAATGTTAGCATTGTAATAGAAGAACAATAGTTGTGCATATTGCCAACAATATTAGTATTCCAGCAGCGCCTGTTAGCGTCCGATGAAATTACGATACACAAAATGTGCTATTATTGGCACTAAAGTCATGTCTTTGTCGCTTTATTGACGATAATAGTCTGATTGCTGGCCTGTTTTGTCATGCGGTTATTGTATTTCTTAGTATTAGTTTAATATATTAGTATTCAACATTATTATCGCAGTAATGATTGCTATTTTATAAAGTTATGGGCTAAATAATATTTTATGCTTAGAAAATCTACATCTATAACATAAAATGATTCCGTTATTTAGATACAGAAAACTTTACTATTACCCAACAATATTCTAAGCCTTAAAAAAGGTAGGAAAACTTAAAAGTATTATATATATATTTTCAAAAGATGTGAAGCTCCACTAAGACAGAGTTTTGTAAAAATGTTCCTCTAAGAGGGTTTAATGGGGTTGTTAAATTTATGACTACTACGCTGACTATAGACGATGAGCTCTAAATATAATTTTGCTCAATATTAGATACTACCTATATGAGTATGACTCACTAATATGTGAAAATATACTTTGAACATTTAGATAAACCCATAAAATGTATTTATTGATCATCGGATCAATAAATCTTTCGAGAAACCAAAACAAGAAAAAACATAAGCTTCTAATAAAAACTGTAAAACTATTGAAATAAACCACGGTGTTCCACAAGGAAGTGTGTTAGGCCCTTTATTGTTTTTACTATATATTAATGATTTACCAAACATTACAGATTATCAATGTACTTTATTTGCTGATGATATTTCCCTAGTAATTACATCTAATAATACAGCTACCTATAACGACGACATCAATAGTTAAGTAACCAAAGTAATTAAATGGCTAGAAGCAAATAATTTGAATGTGAACCTTAATAAAACTAATGTCATGCAATTCTGTAATAGAAAAGAAGGAACTGAATTGAATGTCATATATAATGACCAAACTATACAGGAAACTGATATAGTGACGTTTCTGGGTATAATTATGGATAAACATTGTTCATGGAAACCACAAATTGAAAAGAAATGCAAAAGTTTAAACAGTTTTGCTTATCCACTCCGAAGACTTTCAACTCGTGTCAACAAGGAAACTGCTCTACTTGCGTACCATGGCTATGTGGCGTCCTTGCTAAGATATGGAGTGGTACTCTGGGGAAACTGTTGCGAAATAAAACGACTTTTTATCAGTCAAAAAAAATGCATTAAAGCCATTTGTAAGAAACCTACAAGAACATCTTGCAAGGATCTTTTCTATGAGCTGAAGTTACTTACATTACCATCTTTATACATTTTGGAAGTTGCTAAATTTGTAAAGTCTAATCCATCATTGTTTATAAAATTAAAAGATATATGTAATTTTAATACAAGATATCCATTAAGACTCGTAAAACCTAAGACGACCACGAAACTGTGTGACAAGAACAGTTACTGCATGGCTATCAAAATTTACAATCATGTCCCAGAAGATATAAAATCCTTGCCATATAATTGCACAATTGGCTACTAGAAAAAAGATTTTACAGTATTAATGAGTTCCTATCACAATAAAGGACAGAGTAAAATGTATTATTTACATTATTTACTAGGTAATTCGGTTGATTCAATGTTTAATGTTCTTTATATGACATTTTAATTAATTGTGGTTCCTGTTCGTTATTGTGTAGTATTTTTATTATAATGTCTGTGTCGTAGTATTTTAATTCATCATGATGACTTATAACATAGTTAAGTTAATATTATGTAATAATTTGTGTAATTAAAATATTTGTTAATGAATGAATTAATGTACTATATGTATAATATTTAAATAGCTATTAATATTTGCACGCCTTCTTAAGGCAAAATAGTTGAACCAAATTGTACCTGCCTATTGACCATCTTACTGTACACTATTTTATGCAAATAAATTACTTACTTACTTAAAAATTACTTACTTACTTACTTACTAAACCAGTGAAAATCGTTTTCAAACGAAACACAGCCGAGTTACTTTCTATATCAGTACCTACTTTGTTTTTTCATCTGTACCTATTTGAAATTTACCATTGGCTTACCCAACACATGGAAATACCACGACAAAAACATATCCTTTGTACACGTCTACCAGCCCATTGTCATAGTAAATGTTGGTTACACAACTAACAGTTGGCAGCACCGGCCTAAAGGGTTAACTACCGTGTTGTTGGCTGCACTGTTTACGATAATGGCAATAAACATGCACTTACAAAGCAGTAAATTCAAGACGTAATATTTATTCAACGCGTTGATTTCTTTTATGCGTTTGAATTGATCTCTTTTATAATTTGAAAGAACAGTGAATCCTTTTTTTTAGATATTCGACTACGCTGTATTTGTTTCTTTTTTTTGATAAATCAGCGTTTTTAACTTTTTGTACATGATGTTTCGCCAGCTTACATAAGTGGAGATAATAATGGATTTCATTGAATAATTGACATTGTACCTATCCTAATATGTTCATTAATTTGAATGTTATATTGCAACTGCCTAAATAACTTGACATGTAATATTTATAATATTATAATTAAATGACTATGACTAAGTCTAATTTATTCCAACAAGTTTCGTATAGGTGAATTAAAGCGCTTAATATTATCAGCCAATATCTATCAAACGGCCTGTCTTTAACTCAAATTTATATTTGTCAAGCTCAACCTACTCAATCGGTTTTAGTATTCATCACATATTTCGATGATGTTCTTGGTTTACACCAACCATATCTGATGTTGACTAATTATACAATTTACTAATCAGTGTATCCCTCACCTGTCCATCATCAAAATGCAAACTCAGACTCCAGTTAGGAAGCCTAGGCTCTGATGTAGGTTGCATGACTAAATATTATAATGACGATGCTGCTTCGAATTCGGAATGACCTGGGACAATAGAATCGCAATATTGTTTTCATAGACACCCAAAATGCATTGCATCCGCTGTACCAAAACTAGGTGGTCACGTTTCAATGTAATGTTATGATGATTACAACTTAATTATTATAGATGCATACATTTAGATAAGAATTTATAAAAAACTTCGAACCTCCTACTGATGCTTTATTTCCTAAGAAACCTTATGCATGCGACATATGCACAAAATGTGTGCTGATTATTAGTCTAATACATATATTAGAGCTTAGCTGAATTACTCTTAGTAACGAAATATAACGCAGTATATAGCGTTATAATAAATCATAAATCGACTCACTGCATTGCATTCTCATTTTCGAACTGCAAAATCTTAAATTTAGAATTAACCCTCTATAGAGCGCAATCTGTATTGTAAGGCAAAAATTACCACTCTATAGCATATTTTTTTTGCATTTTTTTCTTACGTACATTACATACCTACACGTTTAGAATTTATAGGACTAATAAATAGCAATGAGGCGAGAATTGTGTTTATTTTATATATATTTAGACCGTTAAAGGGGTTAAGATATGAAATTTATTAAATATTGGTGTAAACGCATGTAGTCTCGATGATATATCAAGGATGCCGTCAATGGCTATTTAATTCCCGCTAATTGACAGTTGCGATAGTGTTACCTTCCGCAGGATGCGCCGGCGCGGCTCGCCGTGCTCCATTGACTGTCGCATTGATCTGCTCAATACTCATTACTGTGGCCTTTACATACACATGAATGAGCCTCGAGAAATCAACGTCAGCGTCAAAGTTCGTCATTTTTCAATTTATAAAAACAATATTAATTTTTTAAAAAAACACATTAACTATGCCCAGTTCCTTTTTGAGTTCGAAGGTGATATGTCAGTGGCTTTCGTAATTTTTAAAACCATAATCTAGAACTAGAATCATCTTACCCGTTCAATGTTGTAAGTTCATTGTTTCCTGCTACCCAAAGGTTGTCTGGAAGAGATCGCTTCTTAGCGATAAGACCGCCTGTTGTTACCTAACTTTTACGTGTTTTTTCATTTCCTGTCTATTTTTAAATGTATGGTGCACAATAAAGAATATTTACTTACTTACTTACTAGAATCATCTTTTAGCATTCCACTTCCAAAGTGTGGGTACTTCCTGTACTACGCAGGAGCGATTTATTCACCTTTCTCGTACTTACGGTCGTAATTATTGACGACGCTTTACATTTTACCTTCATAAGTCGTATGATAAAACTTAATTTCATTTAATATTTACCTTCTTTGACTTCTAAAGTAATGTAAGAACTGAGCATAAATATAACTCTGCTCTCTGCATACGGTGTTCTTTTCGAACATGAACATTACTCATTGATACTCCCCTAAATGAACCTTTGTTTGATTAAGGAGTGTTATAAATCTGTCTGCAGCTGAAACAAAATCATCACTGTCATCAGTCAACAAAATCATTTCACATTTGGAATGTTTAAAATTAGTTGAACAGAAATGAAATGCAACAGGAAAGCACAAAATAAGTTATTTTTTATTTAGCATGTTGTTTGTTAACGTGCTTGTGCTAATCAATTTTCGCTGTCATGGTTTTATTCAGTAACTGTTTTTCGTCGGAATGGTAGTTTATTTTAAATTTTGCAAGTCTGGATGTAGGTAAGGTAATGTTTATTCATTAAACATTTTACTAATTTGATTTTTACAATTGTACCTAATGAATGATAGATAATCAAAAGATGAAAGGAACTAATTTAAAAAGCATTATGAGCACAAATATTTCATCGAATAAGAGCTTTATCCGATTTTGTATGTTGAATGGGAAGGAGGAGTTAATAGTAAACCTAATGTGGGGCTAGTTCAAAGTATTCCCAGCCTTTTTACAGTTCACAGTGGAAGGTGCATAGCACAGGGCTTGTCTCTAGTCACACCGATAATTAACGCGCGGCTTTCATCCCCGCCCTTTTGTAAACGAGCTCGATCCCGTGGGACTGCTCTGGCGCAGGACAGCGCAAGTTAACAGTGTCGAACGATAGCGATACAGAAGAACCTTCAACTAGTTAATAATTTAAAAAATATAATAGAACAGAAAGAATTTATTTAGTGTGAAATAAAAACTTAACCTGTACGTTTTATAAAAAAAAGTTAATTCATCTTATTAAAAATAACTTTCAATTTTAATAAATTAGGTTCAGTGATATCCATTCATTAAATTGCTTTATACCTATATTTCTGCTGTTGCAGCTTATATATTGTGCTTTCTTGCTGTGTTTTTCGTCTGACAGGTGTCACGGCAGATTTCATTCTATAAATCTAATAGCATATCTAAATATTCTGTGCGGATTAACACTATTAAAAATTTAATGACTACCGTTAGAATTGCTAGGGTCATTCTCCAGTTTTGTGCCTGCGTCTAAACTCCGTCAAACCATAGTAAATGTAAAAAGTTTTGTAGTATGGAAAACAAGGAAATTGACGATTTAGCCGATGATATATTACGTTTATGTATATAGGCAGTTGCTATGCAATCTCTTTTTTAATAGAATGAAAGGAATCGAATGGGACCATTATTTTTTCCTGTTTGGAAGTTAAAATAAAATACTTAAATTTTGATACTCTGAAGTAGTTTGTATTTTTTTAATAATTTTTATATGTTTTTAAGTGTCTAATTTATTATGATCAATTGCTTATTTCCTGTTTATTTAATTAGATTTTGTTATAAAATTCGATATGTACTTAGGTATGACATCTGAAACAATCGCTGCTACTCCGCATTTGGGCCACACCCAAATGTAGATGTTATCATCCCTCAGTTTACGGTTAGACACGAGTCCTTTATCGATAAGTTTATCGACACTTTTATCGACCGACCGTCAGTCGGAGCCGAAAGTGTTCAGATTCATCGTTTAAATACTGGATATTACCACAACTACCTACACATAGTTTAAACAAAATTAATCTCTATAGTTAAAACAATAAGAACGTTGAAAACTGCACATCTGAAACGTAACAACCATTTCATTATACTATTCAATGTCGCGTGTAAGTTAAGGATTTAAATAGACATTAATGTGTGTCGTTTTATTTATATTGTTCTGTTCGGAGGAATGAAGTAATTATAAAGATTTTTATTCCATTTAGGATGCTGTTTGGGTAGTTTCCAATGTTAATAAGATACTTACAAAGAGATCATAGGTACGGTAAAATAATAAATTGTAACATAGTTTAAAAGAAGCTATTGTTACAATCTAACTGTCTATTCTACTAAAAAGTCAGTAAAATCCTTGTCCTCCTGTCAAAATGCATAATTTCATTCATTCATTATTTAGCTAAGAAATTACAAGAGTAGGAACATATTATTTTTTGTAACCATTGCGCGGTGGTGGTCCTTCATTGAGAGTTTACAAACCTTCTGCGATGATCAAAGTGCTCGTGTCTATAGTTACAAGTGGTTAGGTTCTTATCTTACTGACTATGCAATCCAACTGAGGGCGCAACTGCTATCATCAGCTTCTAGTGTTGTCCCGTTATTTTGGCTCCTCGCTTGCGAAGCCTCAGGTCAGGGGGCCTAACCAAGATGGCAATCGGACATCGACAAACGCCAAACAAAAATGTCGGGACGTGACTATTCCCTTACATTATTTAAATTCCGATTGGCGTTTTCTATTAACGATTGTCATCTTAACGCCCAGGCAATATAACCCCATTTGGCACACTCAAGTCTTGACGAAAGCGAAGCGACTGCCATTAAATTAACCTTCCAACCTAGAAGATAATATTTACCTCGTTGGGATTAGTCTGCTTTCCTCTTAGAGCATTTGACCAACCGGAGTCGCCTTTAAGAGCTTTCCCCTACGTCAAAAGCATCGACCAATGGTCATACTCACGGCATACTTTTATTGTATGGACTGACGTTTATCTGACATAGCTATTTGTACGTTGCGTACATTTGTCGTGCCCCTCCCCCGCAAAAATCGGCAGACTGTTTTGTACAGAAAATTACAGATAAAGCGTCTCCAGTTGGTTACTTTCCTGGAATAATATGATGATAATTTAAATAATGGTGTATTGTTTCAGATCGCTGCTGTTAGCAGCCATCGTTATAAGTAATTGTATCACATGGACCGCGTCCAGGCACTCCTACACACACAATGTAAGTAACCGAATTTAAATTTACGGCCCGTACCGGACTTTAAGATACATCAAATATTTGCTAAGGATACGATATGGATTAGATATGTCAGTGTCATAAGTTACGTTTCTATATACAGTGGAATCTCTATAACCGAACCTTGTTAAGTCGAAATCCTTAGTAAGTCGAAAAAAAAATGCCGTTCCCTTCCGCTAAACCCCCAAATACTCGGTATCTCGAATTATTTAGACAGTAAATTGTAACTCGAACAAAATGTTACTTCCCTGCGTAGGCATTTTAGTACATACCTACGAGTATTTATACTCGATAACTCGAATTTCAGAAATCAGACTCTAGTCGAAGTTAGTAAAACATAATTACGTCTTACTCTGAATTCACCGAACTCGAAGCAATAAAATTGATAAGAAATGTCCGGTGCGTTTAGCCTATTGTTTTTGCCTAGTATCAATGCAATGAAAGAATCTATTCATTAAACTTTCTAAGTAACATAGCTGTGTACGACAAAAACATTCGGTTCGTTATTTGCTATTGAAAAAAATAATTTATAAATTTACTATTTACAGCAAAAGAAGATAACATTTTTTTCTAATGTGCGATTGATTCCAATAAAATAAAGGGTCGGCAACGCGCATGTAACACCTCTATAGAGTTGCAGGCTACGGTGACTGCTTACCATCAGGCGGGCCGTATGTTTATTTGCCACCGACGTGGTATTAAAAAAAATGTAGTACCATACAACTTAAATCGATTTTTTTAACTCAACACTTCGAAAAATATACACTAATATCGCGTCTTCTTAAGTTAGCCTTCTAATCCTTTATATCTCGAACTTATTGTTAAGTTGACGACTCAATAACTCGAAGTTTTTTGCATTTCCCTTGACAATCGAGATATTATTTATAAAAATAAACCACAAATTATAGACGCAAATTAATCTTAAAACTAAAATAAAAGATATATCTCTGCAGTTGGCGTGTAACAGTATCCGCCAACCTCTAAATTGTTTTACTTATGGGAGTTATGGGCATATCTCTTTTTGTAAAGCTATTAGGGAATAGTCGATACTTATGCCGCGTAGTCTCATACCCTTCTATTGAAGCTCACTGTCACCACTAGTACAGCATAAAAAGAAAAAATAGAGTAGATTAAGTTCTACCAAGCAGGAAAATTACCTGAGATGAGAAATTGGGCAGTTGTACTTCCAAAGGAAATGTGAATATTACCGACCAGAAAACTTACCTACATTGTATTGTATGGCCAGTTTAACAAGACCGTTCGCCGGCCTGTCAAGTAGGCACGTGTTGTTTGTTTGTGCCCGACATAACATGCGCGGGATTGCACGGGATGCTATTTCCGATGTTGAACGAGCACTCGTCTCAAAACCACTGGAAAATTAGACCTGAGATGTGTAACGACAGTGATGATAATCAAAGATGGTCATTATACACCGTGTTTTTATTGAATTGCGTTAACTCCGGGGTTTCGGTAAGTACGTTTAAGGAAACTAAATGGCATAGCTAATTTTCAAAAAAAAAAATTTTTTTTGATTTTTTTTTACTATTTTTATTTTTATAAAAAGTAACTAAATGTTGCATATAGCGTTGTTGTAACACGGGCATTACATTTAACTCAACCAAACAATTGAAAACTGTGACATATCAATGTCATTTCTAACATCGATCGTCCGAGATAGTACGTACGTTTAGTAGCAAATGTATGAACTCGCACTAAACACTAACTAATAAGTAAACAGGTCCTAAAGCAAGTGTACACGCTCGTAAGGGCCTTATAATATAAAAAATTATGATTGATTATCTCCGAAATGGAGTTAGTTAGAATATCGGTATCTTTGAGAAAGTTACTTAATTTAAGCTCAGGAATGCACCCTCGAAATTAACGCAAATCAAAAAAAACACGGTGTATAAAGCGGCACAGTTCATACGAGTATCTCAAAGAAAAACAAAAAATAGGGATATGCTGGAACCAAAATTTTGCTTGAGCCTTACATTAAATTTCCTATCAAAACTATTGGCATGTATGTATCTTAAATCTCAAATGTACTAACGTTATAACTAGGTAGGGTAATTGTACTACGTATTAACGTAGAGTCTGTACGAAAAGAGAAGAGTCGTATAATTTATTGTTCTTTAAATTAGTATATTATGTCTTTGCCTTAGATAAAGGATTATATTCCTAGTTCAGGCGTACGCAACAAAGTACGTAATATGTATAAGTGCACGCATAGTGTAACATTAGCAATAAGGTTTTCTCATTAATGTATTCTTATTGTTATTTTACGACTCTCTCTGCATAAATACCTACAGGAGAAATATACCTACAGAAGATGTAATGGTCGTAGGTACTTATCGCACAAATATTTCAGAAAATGTACATGACATGTTGTCATGTCATGCTCTTGAGCAGTCATCGTGACAATAATACGCCTTCTGTACTGTATTTACCATCTGCAATCGTGGCCGTCATTATCTCACATAACCAAAGTTCAATCATCATAAATAGTTTGGCAAAACAATTTGTCAGTAGAAAAAAGCGCGAAATTTTTACTGGGGGCCTAGGACAATCGTATATCGACAAAACGCCAAACCAAAAGAAAAAAAAACATAAATGGTTAGGATCGTATAGATGTGCTGTACCGCGTGCGCCCGTAAGGGATAGAACATACGAAATGCGACAAAATTAAAAATGCGTTTTAAGATCAAAAACAACCTACGTAATTTGGTCAGGTTATTTGATGCCCTGCATAAAAACGGTGGGCAACAAAAAACGTCTACGTCACTTAGGACTTTTTAGAAGTAGGCAGAAAGGAAAAGTGAGATTATGACAAGGACAAACAATAATAGCGCTTTCTCTGCTACGTCTACTCCACTCATGCCTAATTTATACTCTAAATACTAAATGACAAATGCTACGTCACGTGACTATTTCCATACATTATTTAAGTTTCAATTCTCGTTTTCTATCAGCAATTGTCATCTAGGCTAGGCCCCCTGGTTCAGCTAGCTTTCGAGTAGTCAGTAGGCGTTTGTAATAACGGCTCATCTGAATGTCAGCGCGCAACGGCCGGCCGTGACTGCCGCCTTGACCGCGCCGACGCGACGGACCAATGGATAATTATTTATTTCAAACTTTCTGATTTCAGGGTTCGGTAAACTAAAGCAAGCACATCACGAAAAATACCTATTAACACATTTAATTCACCAAGTACCTATGCACTTAATTAAGTAGCGAACTATCCGAACAGTGTTCAATCAATAATATCGTCCAATTCGTCCTGCTAACCACTACTTATGCTGTGGGAGAAAATACGACTTACATTCAATTTTTTGAAATAATATGTACTTACACAAAAAAAGTTTATGTTAGCACATTAAAACACAAAATATTACTTTGCTAATCCGCGACAAGATAACGTGCTAGTCAATCAGTGTTAACCCGTGATACTTACTTGCGTATTTTTACATGCAATTAATGTTCCCACCCTCCCACCGCAAAAATAAATACGCAAATAAATATAGCAATCCACTACCGAAAGTACAAAACTCGACACGTGTTTCGCCTCTCTACGACGCTCGGTATGTTATGTATGTTGACGGTCCGAAGTCCGACGACTGAATGAGCTGTCTAGAATGGTCGGCCATATTTACATACAGCTACTACCTAATAGCGCGGCTAGACAGCTCATTCAGTCGTCGGACCGTCAACATATCTGAGGATACCTCGTAGAGAGGCGAAACACGTGTCGAGTTTTGTACTTTCGGTGGTGGATTATATTTATTTTTGCGGTTTTCGCGGATTATTTGATAACATTTTGTGTTTTAATTAATATGGATTTCCGCAATACTTTGCCTGCCTTCCTTCTAATTCTATTCGTTATTAGGCTTGCACAGTTCAGCAAGAAGATGAAAAGTATGATTCCTAAATCGGTAGCACTCTTAAGGTCCTCTCTCCTGTATATAGGTAATTGGCCTCATTGGCCGTACTGAAAGTACCGTGTATAAACATAATTATCGTGTTTGATAACTACCATAACTTTATTACACCTCCAACTAGTAGCCTGATCACATACTTTCTCTTTACACTAATCTACCTTAATTAAGTTCTTAACTACGGCTTATCTGCCGACGGAGTAAGAGTTTTGTAAAACCACAACACACCGCGTGTACCTAATTAGTTATCTTTGGGTACAACGTTAAAGGGATAAACACCAGCATACATATAGAATAGATACGTTAACAGAATGTCCATTTGATCCATTTCATAGCGCAGGAAGTTAAGATAGGATATATAATGTTAAATTACACATTCCTCAATTCCATTCATTTAGTAGTCATACATATAAATGAAATCGTAAGAGTTGGGTATTATTTTCACATCTGAAATTATTTTGGGATGGAAACACATGTATTTATTTATTGTATGTATGAAGCGGTGATGGCCGAGTGGATCTGACGTCCGACTTTCAATCCGGAGGTCGCGAGTTCAAATCCTGGCTCGTAAAAATTAGTTTTTCGGAATTTATGTACGGAATATCATTTGATGTTTACCACTCCCTTCCACCCTCCCAGAAGATCCCTCAACCAATATTCGGCCAGCGTGAGGACTATAGCTCAATCCCTCTCGCGCATGAGAGGAGGCCTGTGCCCAGCAGTGGCTTAATTATTATTATGTAAAACTTCTGCTCGCCCTAATTCTTTTTAAACCTATTTTTTACTAAAATTTGAATGTCTTTCATATTATTTCCGTATGTCGATTTGAAATGAGAGCGTAACTCCAATTGTATGGAGGCGGCTAGGTTCGTGTGACTCTTAGCTTATTCATTCCAGTCACCCTTTATTCATTCAAAAACATATAATAACCTTCCTATATTAAGCAATCAACCATATACGGCTTTCCCGAAGTCCGAGTAGAGTAGTCAGGCTAGTCCGAGGTAATAAATAAGATTAAATTTGCCTTCGGTTTCGATTTCGACATACGCCGGTGAAGATTGAACATTTGGACAGCCAGCGTGAGACCATGTGAACATCGCTCGATTGAGCAGGGTTGGCAATCATGAATTTTTTACCTCCTACACGGTCCTAATACTAGTAAAAATTACCTTAAATGAAATTTCAATTACTATTAAATGGAACAGAGTTGCTATTGTTTTGTTTCTTTTGATTTTAAAACGAAACAAATTCTATTCTATTTTCTTAAACCATTGATTCTAATTTGACTGTAAATTTTCTCGTACGGTGAGCCGCTAATTACATACTAACTATATAAACATAACTGATTTGATGATTGTTATTCACTTTGTACCAATCAAGTACGAGCACCTACCGTAATAAATGGCTTGACAAATGAGAAGCAAAGGAAATGTGTGATCAATAGACACAGTTCTTCGACAGTTTAAATAATAAAATATATTTTTATACAGTTATAGGCAATAATAATAAAAAACTACGAAATAACGCGAGCAGATAGTGACGTTTTTTAAAATGGTTGACAATTAGCGTCGCGCATTCACCAGATCTAAACGTACATTAACAATCTTTCCTTAATTCAAATGTATAATTATAGTATAAAAACTCTCTAACGTGACAACCCTAGTGACAAGTGAATAGTAAGCCTGTGAACAGCTATAAATCTAATCAGGGATGGCGCTACGATTGATGAGAGCGTTCCACCGCGGCGGCGGGTCATCCCGTTTAATAGACCATTTCGGGAGACTTACTTATAAAACTATACATACCAGTGGCGGCGCGTCACAAATATTCGTAGGGAACCCGGAGCTAATTTTACTTTCCTTTTCTCCATGATCCGATCGTGAAAGTACTCAACGGTCTGAAATTAGACAAGCCGGTGGGAATCGAGTTCTTTGAACGATCCGCCACTGATACATACTTAGGCATTTGATATGATGTGTGATACTTTTAAAGTCTGAAGTAGGCATAAACACATAGCCCATAGTGCCCATGTTTTTATCGACATTATGTGTTAAGTACATACTTTAAAGCACTTCTCTCTTTCTTTGTAACAAAGTAAGCCCTTATTAGTTTTCTTTGCAAGTTTTTTGACGACTTAAAGCACCCGTCTCTATAAGAGTATGTTACGAAAAGCATAAGTGGTTGAGAGGAATTACCTTTTTACCTTTTACGAGTAGACCGCTTTCCTTAAAATTGATTTAAATTTAATTTAAACATATAATGCAGGTTCGAATATAGAAACCACCACGGCAGAGTTCGAGACGTTTATTGTCAAGAAAATCGCACCACAGTAAATATTACAGGAACAGTATGACAAGCGTTAGCTAAAACTAAGAAATTACAAAAATAAAAGAAATTAAATGAATGTATCACAGTAAATGTTGTCAAAACAGTACGGCAAGCTAGTACTAAAAGTAAGAAATAACAAACCTAAACAGTAAGCAACAAGCGTAAATTATTATTGTGCAAACATTAACATTAGACAAGGCTAGCGTTTAAGAAAACTAAAAGTTTACAATGAAAAATAATAGTGCAGAGCAAGCGAAACTAAAATAATGCTAAGCGTTTAGAAAATCAAACATATGCAAAACAAGTCAACAGAGTTTATGTTAAGATTTTAACTTTAACAAATAAGCGGCAAACAAGAACTTAGCGTATGAAACTATTTAAAGGCACAACAACAAAAGAGACTAACTAAATGTTACAACTTACGATTTACTTAACCTAACATGCATACGAAACGTAGTGCAATGCCAAAAAGATATCCCGTGCTACGGAAGTATCGATTAGCGCAACTACTCCTAAGTACAAAGTGCACGTCCTAGCAGTTAGATAAGTACGTCGCGGCTGACCGGCACTGTACCGTGCTACGGAAGCAATACCGGGCGGTCGCGATGCTTTGCTCGTCAAGTCAGCTACTCCGTCCCATGTCAATGTGATCGGATCGCTGCGCGAGACAAACTGAGCGAGCCGGGGCCGCGCTGTGCCTTATAAAGGCCAGACGCGGGCGACCGTGCGGGCTGCGCGCGCGCGGGGTAAGGCGGGTGCCTACGATACCGGGCGCATCAAATAGCACGTATGACTAATATTATTACTCCGCGCGGTGGTTTCTTTTACGTTGCATTACAATCTCCCCCTCTGGCTCCGAAGACGTCTCGGCGAGGAAGCCAGATTATCACGTTGACGAGGTTGACGACCACGCGGGCGCGAAGTGCGTTGGGATGTTTCCTTGGCTACAGGTTTCTTTGGAGGACGACCTCTCTTGCGGATTGGTATAGCAGGCGATGGCAATGGGCTATCTTTATCGCATTGGTATGGGCGCAATGCTGAGGTGTGATACAATCCAATACTACAGTTCGGATGGCTAGGGTCGGCAATATGGAAGGAACTTGGTCCATGACTGCTGAGGATTATGTAGGGCCCATCTCTCCGAGGGGCGAGCTTTGCACTAAATCCTTGAGCGGTTTTACTAACGGCGTGGCTTTCTACCATCACTCGATCTCCAGGCTTATAATTTGGACAAATTCTTCTACTCTTGTCGACATATTCTTTCCTCTTCTCCTCCTTCATTTCCTGAACTTCTCTTACTCTTTTCAGCGTTTCCGCTAGAGTCAAAAACTTCGGCGTTATTTCCGGAATGAAATTTTCTGACAGAATTATCTCCCTTAGATCATGCTCATTGTCATCAGGGGTTCTCAATTCGCGGCCAAATGTCAGATAAGCAGGTGAATGGCCAGTGGTCGAACCTGTCGCTGTGTTCATTGCGAACCGAATACTTGGTAGCTGATCAGACCAGACACGATGATTGTCACCTACGAGTATGGCTAATTGCGTCTTGAGATCTCTATTTTTCCGTTCAACGGGATTGGTCTCTGGATGATACACGGGTGTAAACGCATGTTTGATCTTGAGAACATACGTTACTTGCTGCATAACAGCGCTGACAAATTGTGTACCATTGTCACTGATCATCCTTCTTGGCATTCCATATCGCAAGAAAATCTCGTTGATAAGTGTCATTGCGCAAATTTCAGCAGTGGCACTCTCTAGTGCGAATAATTCAACCCACCGAGTACACAAGTCTTCGATGATTAAAATCCACGACTTTCCATCTGATGATGTCGGTAACGGGCCAAATAAATCGAAGGCAATGACTTCAAATCTTTTATTCATAGCTGTCGTTTGAAGTAGTCCAGCTGGCTTCATGTTGGAAGGCTTGAATCGTTGGCATGGTATACAGTTTCGGACGTAATTCTCGATGTCCTTTCTCATGCCTTTCCAAAAGTATCTCATACTTATACGATTAAAGGTTTTCTCTGCTCCGTAGTGTCCTGCTGTAGGTTCATCATGGTAAACAGAGATAACATCTTTTTGCTCGTCTACTGGAACAACAAGCTGACTGTTCTCAGCATCACTGTCAGGGTTATATCTGTACAATATGCCGTTGTTCATGATATATCCTTTTTGACTCCAGTATCTTGCATCTTCTACTGAGCTTCCTTCTAAAGCTGTAATAATCTTCTTTATGTTTTCATCTTTCAACTGTTTCTCTCTTATCTCTTTTGGACTTTTTGTAGGTGCATCTACTATAACGCTACAGATTCCACAACTTTCCTTGTTGTCTAAATCACAGTTAGGGCGTGACAACATATCGGCAACAACATTTGTGCGACCGGGTATATATTTTATGGTCAAGTCGAATGGCTGCAATTGTAGAGCCCATCTGGCTAATCTACCTGTTGGTGATTTTAACGTCATAAGCCATCTTAAAGCTTGGTGATCAGTCATGATCGTAATCGATGTACCTTCTATATAGCCTCGAAATTTATTAACTGCCCACACGACGCTCAAAGCTTCTCGTTCAGTAGTCGAGTAGTTTCGCTCTGCCTGATTTAACAACCGACTAGCGTATTCGACGGGATGTTCTTGATCCCCCTCCCCCTGCACTAAAACTGCACCGATGGCATAGCTACTAGCATCTGATTTTATTACATAAGGCTTAGAATCATCAGCCTGTGCTAAAACTGGAGCTGAAACTAGGAGTTTTCGCAAGGTCACAAACGCAGTCTGCTGTTCGCTCTTCCAATTCCACTCTGTGTTCTTCTTTGTTAAGCGTGTGAGAGGCTCAGCAACTTTAGCAAAGTTTGGCACGAATCTTCGGTACCATGAGCACGTTTGTATAAATGACAGTAAATGTTTAAGATTAGAAGGCGCGGGCATCTTCAAAATTGAACTGATCTTGTCTGGATCGAGTTCCAGTCCATCCGCTGTGATGTAATGGCCAAGATACTTAATCTTTGCGACGCAAAAGTTACACTTCTCTCTATTCGCTGTTAGGTTATACTCCTTCAAACGAGCGAATACATCTTGAAGATCTTTTAAATGTTGCTCAAACGATGTAGACATAATAATGAGATCGTCGAGATAAACCAGGAGTTTTATATGACTCAAAGATATGCGGAAACCATCCATGAGTCTCTGGAATGTGGCTGGTGCGTTTCGGAGTCCGAATGGCATGCGGAGAAACATATACATGCCAAATGGCGTGACAAAGCTAGTTTTGGCTTGATCTTCATCTTTGACTTTGATTTGCCAATAGCCAGCACGCAGGTCTATAGTAGACATGAAAGGCGTTCGTTTAGCATTGTGCAATAGATCATCAATGCGAGGTAAGGGATACACGTCAGGTGTTGTAATAGCGTTCAGTTGTCTATAATCGACGCAAACTCTTGTTCCTCCATCCTTCTTAGGAACCATTACAACAGGTGCGGACCATGGTGACTGGCATGGTTTGATTATCCCCTCTTCAAGCATTTTACTGACTTCTGCTTTCAGTATTTCAGTTTTTGCAGGCGGTAAACGATACGGTGGCACAGAGATGGGTCGATGACTTCTAGTGTCGATCACATGCTCTGTCTGTGTAGTTGGTTTTCCATTTGGAATAAAAATGTCTTCATGTTGACTTATCAATTCGTTCAACTGCTTATCTTCCTCAGAGCTGAGAACTCGTTCAGCTATGTCAATAGAAGCAATATCTGTGCTCGGAGGTCCAAAAAGATTCCTGGAAACAGGTGATAACTTTATGTCATCTTCCTGAAAGGCTCTCATCGCATCTTGCTTTAGGGCATCTATAATAGGAGAGTAACCATCGAGCAGAACATTACGTTGACGTTTAGGTGGAGTGCGCAGTTCAATCGGTATTAGAGGTCCATAACTCTTACGAATCTCTTCAGGTGGTAGCTGGCTAGTACTCATGCTTTGTGCAGAGGTAGAAGGGGCTTCATCAGCTAGTTGCGGCTCAAGCTGTCGCTTAACGGCCATCTTTGGGGACACGGTTAACCCAATACTGAAGGAAGGTCCATATGGACGCTCAAGACTCATTTCAGTCATTGATGTAGATTGTTTTGGAGTCATGCATTTCTCTGGAATCGACAAAGTTGGAGAGAGTAGTTCTGGCAAAGCAACATCAGATACTATTTGACTAATAAGCGTTTCTCCTATGTCTTCCTGGATCAAATCGAAAACTTTGGAAGGCTCATCTAAAAATCGACATGTGAGCTGAGGAATATTGACGACCATCAGAGAGTCGGTTATATAGTCCACTCCTAAGTAAGTTTTCGTATTGCTGGGTCCTGGTAGCACGACAAGTAGTGTAGGTACAGTTTTACCATACACACAGATAGGTACGGTGATGGTGTGGACGTCTTGCATCTTCGGTACACCATCTGCGAGGGTTATATATCTCCTTTCTTGTTTAAACTTGTATCCCTCGTCTAAAAGTCTTCGGTACAATTGGTATGAACAGACACTGGATTTTGCACATGTGTCAACATGGCCAATTGATTCTATGTTATCGATCTTGATGGGAACTGTAGGCCTTCGGTGTGTTCCAGATAAGTTAATTGAGCAAATTTCTTCTAACTTGACTTTCTCAATATTGCACTTCGGACACCGGCTGCGGACAACGCCTGGCTCACCACAACCATAACACTTGAATTTTGGCTTTGCAGGATCCAGAGGAGTGACTGACGATGTTGCTGACTGACTAGCCTTTGGGACCGCTTGTGATTTATCAGTAGCTTGTTCGTTCACTTCGTTTCTTCGTAACAACTTCCTGCAAACATCAGCCGTGTGACCTGGTATTCTACAGTAATTACAGCGTGATTTCAATTTGGTGCTGTGACTGGATACAGGTTTTTCCATCTTCGCCGCTCTTTCGCTTAAACTGCGTTCGACATGTCTGGCCTTTTCAGATAACTCTTTAAAAGTAGTAACTGTGTCTCTGTTAATTTTATCCCTGATCTCAAAACGTAATTGTCCAAAAATCATATCTATCTGAAATTGTTCTGTAAACCGAGGTGGTGGTAATTGTGCAATAAGTGCTCGCTTCTTTTGTATGAAAATCTCTGTTGGTGTATTCTTGTCTTGCTTAATCTCGATAATATCCTGTAGGATTGCATAGGTAGGTTTCTTTGGTGCGTAAGCGTGTCGTAAACGAATTTCGAATTCCTCCCAAGAATCTATTTCATGCTTAACACCTTGCCACCAAACTGCAGCATCGTCTTGTAATATCAAGGGTAGCCCCTCCAGAATAGCGCTGTCTTCCAACTCTTCAACTTGCTTAAAGGTTGAAACGCCTGATATGAATGCTTCCACTGCTGTAGGACTTCGATTGCCATTGAATCTTGCGGGACATTTGCTAAGTAATGTTTTCTTTTTACTACTACCAACCGCTTGTAGAAGTTCCCTGAACTGTTCCGTCGTTAAACTCATTAGCTGGGAAGGCTCCTTCGGAGAATTTTCTTTCGACATCTCTAGTTTGATGACCTTCGTCTTTATGGATTCCTTAACAGTTCTAGGTCTCAAGTTATACCGTTTGGCCTCCACGGCTGGGCGCCAGATTATAATGCAGGTTCGAATATAGAAACCACCACGGCAGAGTTCGAGACGTTTATTGTCAAGAAAATCGCACCACAGTAAATATTACAGGAACAGTATGACAAGCGTTAGCTAAAACTAAGAAATTACAAAAATAAAAGAAATTAAATGAATGTATCACAGTAAATGTTGTCAAAACAGTACGGCAAGCTAGTACTAAAAGTAAGAAATAACAAACCTAAACAGTAAGCAACAAGCGTAAATTATTATTGTGCAAACATTAACATTAGACAAGGCTAGCGTTTAAGAAAACTAAAAGTTTACAATGAAAAATAATAGTGCAGAGCAAGCGAAACTAAAATAATGCTAAGCGTTTAGAAAATCAAACATATGCAAAACAAGTCAACAGAGTTTATGTTAAGATTTTAACTTTAACAAATAAGCGGCAAACAAGAACTTAGCGTATGAAACTATTTAAAGGCACAACAACAAAAGAGACTAACTAAATGTTACAACTTACGATTTACTTAACCTAACATGCATACGAAACGTAGTGCAATGCCAAAAAGATATCCCGTGCTACGGAAGTATCGATTAGCGCAACTACTCCTAAGTACAAAGTGCACGTCCTAGCAGTTAGATAAGTACGTCGCGGCTGACCGGCACTGTACCGTGCTACGGAAGCAATACCGGGCGGTCGCGATGCTTTGCTCGTCAAGTCAGCTACTCCGTCCCATGTCAATGTGATCGGATCGCTGCGCGAGACAAACTGAGCGAGCCGGGACCGCGCTGTGCCTTATAAAGGCCAGACGCGGGCGACCGTGCGGGCTGCGCGCGCGCGGGGTAAGGCGGGTGCCTACGATACCGGGCGCATCAAATAGCACGTATGACTAATATTATTACTCCGCGCGGTGGTTTCTTTTACGTTGCATTACAAACATTATTTGCCTTTCATGAGTTTACGTACCTGCTGTACAAGTACTCTTTTACATTAAGGTACTACCCAACCTGGACATTGCAATTATTACAGCTGAAGTGTTTATGTTGTAGAGATTGTCAAACAGGAGCTATTTAAGTCGAAGCTCCAAACTAAACATGCCATCCGTAGCAATACCCTTACCATCAGTTAGACGTATTAACGGCAGCAATAGCGTAAAGTCACTAGCAATAGGGTTGCCACATGAAAAAATGGAATATCCTGACAAAAGTCCGGATGTCACCCTAAAAATCCTAACATTTCCTAGACCTAGACGATCATTTTCCAACATCCGTCCCCCAACGACACGATTTATTGTCACGATAAAATATATGCGGTTGTTTTTAAATTTTATACGATCGATAATCATATGGTCCACGATTTACCGTTATCATTATACGAAAAAAACGCCCATGAAATCCCTTATTCCGAAACCTTAATTTCATAGGCCGGCTAGTGGGCTAAGTACCATACCCGCCACCATATGCTGTAGATACAGCATAACCTTCTCATTTGCTCTGCCCAACTCCAGGCTTTTAGCTAGCTTCTAGAGGTTAGATGATGTTTCTCTAAAACCATGACACTTTCCCTAACCAAACCTACTAGCAATGTATCTCTCTTGCACGAATAGATAAGTGCCACTGTTGCGAGCGAGTTTCACTGGATTCACCGCGAGATGATGCCGTCGCCAGCGTAAACGGCCGCAGTAAACTCATGGTAAGGGTACAGGAAACGTTCGAGTATCCAACAAAGTCCTAGTCTCGTGTTTATCCAGGTCCGACCAAACAGCGCAATCAACTTGCTCGAGTGTACTCGACCCGATGTGGCAACTTGTGGTTAAAATAACATTCAAACATTTAGTTAAAATGTGAGATTGATTTGATATTCAGTGCATTACACTGGTTGCACAGAATAAGTAATCTTGTAGCTCTATGTAACTGCGAGAGCGATGCACTGAGTATAATATTAAATCAAAAATTGATTATCCAATTTCAAATGCCGCTGCTAAGCACGAAACGGACTACGCAGCATCTGACACTTGACAGTTAAGTTATCCGAATGTTAGAGGGAAATTAATTACAATAACATTAAGATGTAAACATAGGCAGGGCTAGACTAGGCATAGGCCGTCTATTGCAGATGTATTCTCGCTTTTCTGAAGTCTGCTTGGAAACTAGTTACATATTTGAGATTGGAATTTTAACGACGGCAGTAGGCAGCAATGGTATGGAATTATTAGCATTAGTTATAGGTTTTCAGTAAATAAAATATATTTGTTTTTTTTTTCTAGTTTTAGGTACCAAACTAGGATATCAATTTTTTAGTCGACAAAATTTGATACCCCGAACCGCCATCTTTGTGACGTCATTACTACTCCCTCCAGGTCTCCGCACTTTTAAAAAGTGACAACGTGGTTATTTCGTACTCGGGAGAAGTTGCTGAATACAAAGTAGTTTACTGTCCCATCACATTGAAAGGCGAATGAGGCCCTCTGGCCCTTGGGGCAATGTAGGCAGGCACCTACTACCTAGGTACTACTTGCGTCCTCCTCTGAAATAAATGTTTATACCACATCGCGTCGATGGCAAACAAGCATAGGTAACTACGGCCCGCGTATTGGTAAGTGGTTACCGTAGCCGATGGACGTCTGCTATTCCAGCGATGTCACCAAACGCGTTGCCGACCTTCCATTAACCTATAAACCTCTTTTGACGTTGCTTTTATTCCAACCATTTTATAGGTGCATCTCATTTATTTCGTAGAAAATATCACAGTTTATTCTCATCTGAATGACCTACCCATCTACGCGCTGGCGCAGCCATTCCTAACAAGTTGTTTATCCTCATAATATTGTATTAAAACGGCGCGACGACCGGCATTTCACTATAGCGCGCTTGGTGGTCTGTTGCTTTTTACATAAAAAAAGTAAATGTGGAAAGCAGGGAGAAACGAGGTTCGTGCAAGATAGGCTAGATGGTCTAATAGTGATGATGACACATGTCAATAAATATACATTAAAAAATATATGGAAATAAATTAAAAAGTTTTAATTTTTTTAACTTCGAAAAGGAAAAAAATACCATTCGCCAGCAAATATACGAGCACGCAATATTTCACCTTCAAAATCAAAATTTTCTTGTTTTCCATACTGATGGTGATGGTTTTAACTTCATAGTGACGTTCAAGACGTTTAGTAAGTTGCGTTTGTTGCGTAGAGTACGATGGTCAGACTTTTGTATTACGTTAACACAATGGGTCTCAAACAAACCAGATTGACTGATGCCATTAATAAAAACTTACAATGTGCCAAAATATATGTACGGTCAACCAATTTGATTCCTATAGAACCATGTCATAATGCCTTCTACGACAGTGCTTATTGAGTGATGCATGTCATGTATAGAGTAGTTAAAGCGACAAGGTTCTATAGTGGCCTAGGATTCAAATTGGTTGACTGTACATTGTAAGAAAAGTAGGAAGTTAACCATTACTATATACAGTATACAAGTGTATTAGTATATACAGTATATATAGGGATATAAAAAAAACTATAAGTACGTCACCATAATATCTTAGCGGTATGTTTATGATCCAATTAACACAATATTCACATTTGTTATAACAAGTTCCTGGAACTAACACTTTTTATTGGAATTCGAACTTAATTTCTTGCAGATTTCGCAGTAGTCGGTTTTTGTTCTCATTTTCTTTACTTTGGGACGTGATACTCCCAGGAGAGTGTTAAGATGTCACTTTTAATTAAACACTGTATGATAGCAGTGGACGGGTGGTCTCTTGTTAAGAATAATTGGCTAGAATTTTTATTCATCGGCGAATAGATAGGTATAATAAAACTTAATATAGTTTTATTGGTCTGAGATAGTTATATCGGCTGTAAAGTAACACGTACAGTCAGCATCAAAAGTAGCGGATCAAACAAGGTTTCAAAAGTATCTACCATTCTGTAACAGCTTAACAAAATGAGTTGGTTCTATATGTAGAACATGTAAGACGGTAAAAGATTATACTTCTGAATGTAAATTTTAAAGATTTATTTATATTTGGAACAGTTATCCGGAATATCAGATACTTTTGGCGCGTTGTTTCATCCGCTACTATTGATGCCGACTGTACCTACTGAATAATAGAGTATAAAAGTATTTATTTACAATAACAATATACATAATGAATATATACAGATGATTACTATAACTAGCTTATATCTAAAATAGGCCCTTGAGGCTTTGTACCAAGGATGCTGGCGGCATTTCCTCGTTCTATCGCAATACTGATACGTTGAATAATTAGATATACCTACAGTACACAATTTAATTTATGTTGTGCGTTGTCTTAATTGTCTCCACCAAGCAACGAGGTCTAAACCCCTTGCGTCCCACGGTCCTAATATTAGTATGAATTACCTCCAATGAAATAATAGTACATTACGATACAAGTGTGAAAAATAGGAAATTCGAAACGAGTGGCGTTAAATTAAAACACGACCGAAGGGAGTGTTTTAAATCGACACGAGTTGCGAATTACCTATTCGCACATGTATCGTACAACGTTTTTAAATCGACCAGAGTTGCTTTTGTTTTCTTTTTTCGAATTTAAAACGAAACAAATTAAATTATATTTTCTAATGTCATTGATTCCAATTTGACTGCCAAATTTTCTTATTTGGTGGGGCTAGGGAGCGTGCATGAGCTGTAGATGGCAGCACAGAAGCCCCCTATTCATTGGTGCGAAGGCTTTTGTCAAGTTTCCGTTTATATATTTAAGTCACTAGATGGCAGACTATGCGAAATAGAGCCAGCGCGAAGTGTAAGAGGCAAGTCTCTATAAATAATCCCAACTGTCAGGGTCCCAAAAGTATGTAGTTTGTGTCTGGAAGGACATGGTTTATTTAAACGATTGCAGCGCCATTTGTTTTAAGTATTGCGCATTTATTTTCATTAAAATCTATGGACTGAAAGACAACATTAAACTTACTTCAGTTGTCCGCGATCGATAGGGCTCTTGGTTCAAACGCTAGTGGAGACAATACACTGAACACTTATTTAACTGTACTTATGTTTTCTATATTAGTATATACATTTAAATTTATATTAGAGTTTGTCTAAGTTATAGAAATTTAACATTAATAAAGACTTTGACATCCTTTGTTATTGCAAATTCCATGCAGTTTAGTGCACAATAATACATATAAGAATAAAGTACAAACAAACTTCATGCCTATAGGTATAAGAATAAAGAACAAATAAACTTCATGCCTATAGGTATATAATATTTTACAAAAGGCAATTTTCTAATTGTTATTATTTTATCATCCAGGTATCCGGCCACCGCAGAAGACACAGGCGACAGGGCGCCGGGCAGTACCTACCAAATTCATACGTCATACCTGGAGGTGAGGGCAGTGAGAAGGGCTGGGGCCCGTGGGGGAACCCCAGCAACTGCTCGCGGCCCTGTGGCGGCGGTGTTGCCAGCCAGAAGAGGATATGCCTCATAGAAGGGTAAGTTCGAGGCCCTAGAAGGGTTAAAAGCAGGGAAAAAGTGCCTGATATGTATGTAGCAGCAATGATGTAGTTACTTGTTATGCGGCAAGATACATAATAGCGGAAAAGAATGACGCTATATCGAGCGGCTAAGCAAGTGCTCACAAATATATGAACACGCCTTTATGCAATTATTTTAATTTTAAAATGGTTAATATCTACGAAATGTAAAGTTCTTTAGCTTTGGATGTTTAGTTCTTAAGGGTTTTTAGCTTTTACCCCTACAGCCCTTACTTCATCTCGTATTAATCAAGGTCAATGAGCGAATTTTGTATATTAACTGCAACTCGAACTCCCAGTAAAATAAAAGAACAATTCCAGGTCTGGCGCAAGCTGTACGGGTGGGGACACGAAGTACTTCTCCTGCAACACGCAGGACTGCCCCGAGCAGACCGACTTTCGTGCAGAACAGTGCGCAGAGTTCAACGATAAAGCCTTCAAGGGGACCAAGTACAAGTGGGTACCGTAACGTCAGTGGAATCATGACATCGGCAATTTAGCAACAGTCAGCGGTACCAGGAAATAGGCTCTAGCGGGTTACCTTCGTTATAATGAGGCGGAAAATGTAAAGTTTCCCTTTTTTAAGAAAGATAGTCTAACATGTAGAATTAGACTCATAATGAATTTATGAAAGCTGTATTTTCGTTCGTTTTTTCTGAGTTCCTATCTTGTAAAGATAAAACTTTAGTCTAAATTTAGTGCGATATTAGAGCCTTCAAAATTAAATACATTTAGCGTGCTTTAAAATACAGTCAAAAAATATGTGAAGACATACTATACAATGCTTAGGTACTCGACATTATTCGAGTTGATATTAAATTTACCAAAGTAACTTTTGTCCCTCAGTTGGGTACCGTATACGAACGATCCCCGGCCGTGCGAGCTGAACTGCATGCCGAAGGGCGAGCGGTTCTACTACCGGCAAGCGCCGAAGGTGAAGGACGGCACGCGATGCAACGACGAGTCCTTCGACGTCTGCGTTGATGGCACTTGTCAGGTAACTTTATAATAATTTTTATTTTTGTTCATCAACTGTAATGGTTGAATTGAGATTTCGTATACTAAACTATAATTGCGTACTTTTCATGTACAAAGATTCATTTCGATACGCTGTAGTCAACTATAAAAAAATTACCAATCACGAGCCGCCGCGCACCCTAAACTAAACTAGCTAGCGGGGCGCGGTGCGGAAAACGCGCGTTTATGTCATTTGTACTACATTTTTGTCTATTGAGATACTTACCAATTTTCAATTTCAAAAGTATTATTTTAGATGACTCGTAGAAAAAGTATTGTATACAATAGTGGTATAATCAAGCTTTTCAATCTCGTACCATACTTAGACAACTCAGCAAGCTTCGTTGCTTAGTACGGTACTCGACTGAAAAGCTCATATTATGTCACGATTGCATAAAATACTAATTCACATGCTTAATTTTGTAGGTAAACAGGTTTTTGATGCTTTTCATGCGCTTTACCTACATATCAAGTCCCTAGAGAAAATCAACAAGGATGATGATAGCAGCGACAACGTTAATAAGTTCCTTCATAATAACAATGATGTTATGATGACCATTATGAGAATTGTACACAACTAAAGGATGCAAGTTGTATTAGATATTTAGAAGCAAAGATGTAATGATGGAAATTTTCTGAAATTGAGAAATTTTCCTCGTAAATTTTCCAGAATTTTTAATATTTTTTGGAAACTAGGAAATATCTGTGCGTTCAAATTAACTAATCGTCTATTCTTGTAGCCGGTTGGCTGCGACATGATGCTGGGCTCCAACGCTCGCGAAGACAAATGCCGCGTGTGCCGCGGCAACGGGACCAACTGCCACACCAACGCCGGCCTTATCAACAACCAAGATTACACCCAAGGTAGGCACTCAAATAGTATTATTAGTGTTTCTTGACCGGTGGCCCGCGGACCCCTGATGGTCTTTGGTGGTCCGTGAATTCATAAATATGACGACCTTTATTTGTCATACGTATTTATGTACTTTCAAACAAGAAATGTTGTCGAATGGTGTTTTATCTCGGAAAGGGTTAACCGTTTGACGTCTTTATCATCTACAGCAGATGACAAAGACGCCTTCTTCTTTTTAGCATATTCGTTTCCACTACTACGAGTAAACATATGCATAGGCTTCCCTTGTAGATATTTCAATGTCATACTATTAGATGCTGCGGTTCTAGGCCAAGTCCACTCAGCCATCGATTTCCTATTCGAGGTCGCTAGATCAGAAACGGCGGTCCATTTCCATTTCACTTGCGCTACTCTTTTATCCCTTTTTGATATAAACGTAATGCTATTAAATTTGTGTAAGTATCCTTTACTTTACGTTTACTTTGAGAAATTACATGATTTTTTGTTTTATTTTTTAGGGTACAATGATATTCTCCTAATACCCGAAGGAGCAACGAATATTATTATAGAGGAGATAGACAAATCCAACAATTATCTTGGTAAGTCCTAGCACGACGCATTTTTTTCTTAACCTACTTATAACTAATCGTATATTTATGTACTGTATCTATTACTGACACTAGTTAGCTAGTTAAAGACAGCCAATCCTGTAAGCAGTAGCTGAAGATATAAACGCCCTTTTTGAGCTTACCGCTGTAACAAGATGTCATGAAATAACATGATTGTTGGCAATTTCCACAATCTGGCCAGAATCTGTAGCTAAATATTGATCACAAGGTCTCGTTTCCAGCTCTCCGATCAAAGAAGGACAACAAGTACTACCTGAACGGCGACTACCAGATCAGCTTTCCTCACACGATGCAGATCGCCGGCGTGCCGTGGCATTACGAGCGCAGCGTTCAGGGCTTCGCGGCGCCTGACAAGCTGCGGTGCTTGGGACCAATCAACGAACCACTTTACCTCTCGGTAATACGAGTACAACTACTAGAATATTTTTGGACATCGTAGCATGATGCAAATATTTAACGTTTTTAACGTTAATGTTTAAATTATATGATTTAACGTTTCTCTAACCCTTAGAGTCTAACGGACTAAACTTTCGCAAACATCTTGATTTATCAATCAACAACTCCACTCCATTACCATCCATCACTTGTTTGCCACTAAAGTAGTAAAACAAACACTATTAAAACTGATCACTGATCAGCGATTTACCATAGTTTCCACCGCATTAACTCATCTGCTACAATACAAAATCTAAAGTAGAGTCCACGATTAGGCATGTATAGCATATAGCTTATGTACTCAAAACCCCTAGTTTCTCAATGTATTCAGTATACAGAAGTAACGTGCATGTTTGATTTCCAGCTGCTCTTGCAAGAGCCAAACGTGGGCATCAAATACGAATACAGCATCCCGAAAGACCTGGCACCGCCCACCAACGCGACCTACACCTGGACGCACGAGGAGTTCTCTCCATGCAGTGTTACTTGCGGCTCAGGTAATGATGCAAATATTTACGCCAAATTATGCCCCAATCCAACCAATATGACAAAATGTAGACTCTCTATTTGCCTTAAAACTTGCAATATCATGTCATAAACCTTGTTTTGACAGAAGTTAGCTACTGTTGTAAAATACCAGTACATTATTAACTCATCATCATCATAAAGACTCATCTTAGAACCAGGCGTTACTTGGGTTTCACACACTTGTAGTAGTAACAGTAAAAACTAATAAGTATGGCACATGTTTTCAAGGTTTTCAAACCCGCAACGTAACATGCCGCACGCGCGACGAGCTAGAAATTGTGGACGATAGCCTCTGCGATGCAGGACTCCGGCCCATTGCCAACGAGACCTGCCAGCTGGCCGAGTGCATGCCGGAGTGGGTGCCGAGCCCATGGGGGCCCTGCTCCAAACTCTGTGGCACTGGTGGCTCGCAGTCGCGTTCGGTGCAGTGCCAGAAGATCATCTCTAACGGGTAAGTCAAAATAATCTTTTATTCTATACACATTTCCAGAATTTCACGACTGTGACCACCATATGACACTAGATCTTCGGTCTCGGAAAACAATCGGAACCTAGTATCTACTTACTTGAAGCTATATCCTTAAGGCTCCTATACACTATACCTGCAGCACAGCCGGCGGGTATTTACCGCGCGGTTATCCAGCGGCATAATCAGGCCCGGCAGGCAATGCAAGCCCGGTGGCTCAAAGACCCGCCGGGAATACCGCCGGGCTTGTTGGCATTAGCAGCATGCCCGCTGGCCGGGCCGCTGGCATAGTATGTAGGAGCCTTTAGAATGTCTTCAATGCATTAAAGTTCATGCCACACCGAATATGTATACAGCTCGTCTGCATTTGAAGCCTGTAGGAGCAGTAGACAACTGCATATGCTTCCGGTGTGCACGGGCTTTAAACCAGTAATTCAATTGGTTGTATACCTTCTTATAGGCAATCTGGTCAGCTTAAAGCTAACATGCCAGACACTGTCGAGCACTTGCTAGCTTTTAAAGGCTTTGGGATTTAATGTTTTTAAGAACAATAATAACTGCATCAATAAATTGTTCTGATATTTAGATTAAGATGATATTTGTAAAACTTGACAATTTAAAAGTGCTTATTGCTAGCCCTATTTGAATAAAGAATATATGGACTTGAATTTTTGCTATGAATTTTAGATACCCGTCGATAGTGGACGAGAACCAATGCTTCAGACGGCTAGGCGACAAGCCCGAAGAGCACCAGAAGTGCAACGTCAACGCGTCCTGCCCCACATGGTTCACTGGACCTTGGAAACCTGTAAGTTGCATCTTTTAATATATTCTCTCACTCAATCTCAGGAGGAGAAACTCAGTGTTTTCTTTATTTCCTTATTGCAAACCATGGTACATATGTTGTTACAAAACATTAAAGTATCACATGAACCCTGACAGGGTATAGCAAGTATATTCTTAAAAATAATTCTTAAAGCTAGTTCTTAGTTTTGTTCGTGCCATAAACGAAACTCTTGTATTTGGTACACATACAGCTTTAAGATTAAATGTTCATATTAGACGTAGTCTTAAAAAAGAGTGCCCCTGATCTGACCGTAACAGCTGAAGTGAATGGCGCTGTAGGTACGGCACCAATTGCTAACTTTTAACAATCAGAGTTACTGCATAATTTAAGGAGCAGTAAAGCGCTATCTACATTACCTGTCAATTCGAAGCAAAAATTTGCCTTAAATTAGAAGTTGTGATAGTATTATACTAATATATTCAATTAATCTTTGCTACAACTATAGTGCTGCCAAAATTAAACTGATGGCGCCATTCAAGGTTCGAAAGGCACGGTCAACTTCTTGACTAACCAACTTTTCGTCCTCAGTGCGACAAGCTGTGTGGCGACGGCAAGCAGACGCGCCAGGTAGTCTGTCACAGGAAGACCAACGGCCGAGTGGAAGTGCTGGTCGACGAGAGCTGCGAAGACGAGAAGCCAGCCGCGGAGCAGCCCTGCAACATCCACCCGTGTGACGGTATCGACTGGGTTATTTCCAACTGGACCGGAGTGAGTACCTGCTCATAATTATATATTTGAACTCTTGTGCCAGCTTAATTCTATTTAAGTTATTATTTAGTTATTTCTCATTAGCCATTACCATTAGTTGAAAGACTATTAACGAATTGGATGCACAGGAAGAGACGTGAAAATTATACTCATTTAAGGACTACTCAACATCTTTGAGACCCCAACCACAGGTGTACTAGCTTAACTAGAAAACTAATTTAAACTTTTTACTATGGGTCATTCTATGGTTTTTTATGGGCCTTACGGAAGACCAGCGCTGGCTTCATAGCTAGCATTATGCTGAGTTGGTTCCATTTTATGATGCGCACTTAATGTTCTTTTTCTCTCCTTTTCTTCTCTGTGCGAACGTACATGTTCTGTGATTGTCACTAATAAATTTTATCTTATCTTTAATTTCAGTGTGACTCCTGCATATCGAAGTACTACACGCGTGAGGCTCTGTGCGTGACAAAGGACCGTCAGGTTGTGGACTCGGATCTATGCTCGTACCATCGTAAGCCGGAGCTGCAGAAGCCGTGCGACGAGTCTACGCTACCTGCCTGCGAGTCGCAGTGGTATGCCACACAGTGGAGTAATGTAAGTAACGAATACCTCAACATTGTTCTTAGACGTTCTTATTTTATACATTAAATGCGTCTCGACATCAACCTGAAGCGTAATTGAACGACCACTGCAATTCTAAATTAAAATGGTTTGCAGTCAGTGTTACGCCAATCGACCATCACCAACGATCATTCACGTCCACAAATATATTTTCAGAACGAAATTGACTGCATTTCCATGGTTGACACATACAATTTGTCTTATTCTCCTCCATGTCTCTCGTTTTAAACATTTCGATCTAGCATTTTCAGCACAACGATCATTGACCATTATTCTTTGTTTCCCTCGATTCGTCCAATGTCTTATCCTGCAGATAATACCTAAAATAAATTAAATTTTGTCTTTCCGCTCAGTGCTCAATATACTGATGCGGCAAGCACGTTCTAACCGACATACAAATACATTAAAAAATTCAACCCTGTTCAATCCAGTGTTCAGTAGACTGCGGCGTAGGCGTAAAAACGCGCAAGGTGTTCTGCGGGTTCTTCGACGGCGGCGCCGTCCAGCAGGTCGACGAGGCCAAGTGCGACGCGGACACCAAGTACAACGACACCACGCCGTGCGAGGTCCCGGCCGACAACTGCCCCGCTATCTGGTTCGCGGCCAACTGGACCGAGGTTGGTTTCAGGAAATATTTCAGTATCTATATAATATATGCTTTTGCCCTGGAGATGCTGGCTTGACGTTGCGAGGGATGATATACTTGCCTGTTGTTCGAAGTGCAGGAGAAAAAATCGGGAAGCGGACCCTGGTCGGCCCCGAAGCAGCAACTGAGGCCGTCTGGTTAAAAAACAAAGATGAGAAAAAGAGTAAACCGGCTTATATGGATAGAGAGTATGCTTTTACTTAATTTCTTAACTCGGATACAGTATAATTATATTTATGTTTATCGGATGGTTCAAGGTCTCATAATCATACTCAGGAGTATAATAGGATCGTTTATTTAATGATACTTGTTATTATGTTACAGTGCACGAAAGAATGCGACGGTGGCGTGCAGTACCGCAAGGTGATGTGCCTGAGCGGCGGCAACGCGTCCAGCTCTTGCCCCGAAGCCGACATGCCTGACGAAGAACAGTCCTGCAACCCTGAGCCCTGCAATATAGGTATATGTTACATCATTACAATTGTTATATTCTACATTTTCTGATCACTTTTTATATCGATAACGGAATTTCCTTTGAATTGAATTGAAGTGAAGATAGAAGTGTGATATTTCGATTAAATGCCTTTTCGATACTTTGTTGAAATTTTAATCGTTGTTGAGCCGAATTCGATTCGATCGAACGATTCAAGCCGAATCAACGGCAGTAAAAACCAAATTTAACTCTAAAAATAAGTCATCACCATTTAAAATTATAATGCTGTTTTCAAAACCCGGCCGTAAAAGCCATTGGAAAATAAATTTGAACCATTTTGAATTTCAAAATTGTTACGTGAGAACATGGTAAGGCAAACCGGAATAAATGCGTCTCTTGTACTAAAAATGCCTCCCTTGTGGTAAATGCGTCTATTGAAGATATCTTCGAACTAACTTCGAACAGAGAGGGTTGCAATAGTTCTAAAATGTATAGTTTATAAGAAATCTTTAAAAGACGCATTTACCTCAAGTGACGTATTTAGCCCAGTTGACGAAGCAAATAAATTAATTTTCCATTGATACTAAGGCCCTGTTTCACAATGTCCAAATCCTGTATAAGCTATTTTCCACAAACTTTTCTGACGAATAATGTCATCGACGTCATCGTTGACGTTTTCACAATCTTCAAGTAACTAAAAGTACTAGGTTTTGCATGAATCAGGCACTTAATTTATTTGTGAGATACACGTCATACTCGTGAACGGGTGCTGTTTGTGGAGACCGGTCTGTTTAAGCTTACGCGGGGTACAGGTTATGTTAAAGTATGTAACTTTACTTTTGAGTGACATTAACGTGAGACACTTCATTCGGTTCTTGTCTGTTTTAATTTTTTTGTCTTTTAATTATTTATATAAGAATTCAAGCCTTGGCGACCCTCTACATCTCTAAGGATAATTTAATATATATTTTTATATTTTATCTCTGACACTTAGAGACTTATACATCTCTAAAGAATTTTAGTATTTTATGGTTTTATTTTTTTATCATAGTTTTTTTTGTGTAATTTGACATTTAGAGACAGTATACATCTCTAATAAAGTATTTCATAGATTCGATATTTGTAATTGTTTTTTTTTTTAATTTATTGTTTGTAAAAATGGACATGTAAAAGTGCCCCTGTGGCCTATTTGCTGAATAAATGTTTGATATTTGATATTTGTTAATTAGCTATCCAATATTTGGACATTGTGAAACAGGCCCTAAATGGTATTGTGGCATTTATTCATTGTGGGGCTGTGTAATAACAAGAAACTACTAAAATGTGTTATAATATATATATATTTTTTTTTTAAATTGTATGACGTATAGCTCTTAAAGTTTGAACAGTATAGTTCTTATAGTTTCGGAAAAAAGTGGCTGTGACATAAACGGACAGACAGACGGACATGACAAATCTATAAGGGTTCGGTTTTTTGCCATTTGGCTACGGAACTCAAATAACACCGTGTATATTTTCCTTAATATTTTATTTTTATTTTCTGAGAATGTTTTCAACTTTTTGGAAAACTTCCACAATTTATACGTTATTTTAACAGACGAGCTGTTGTCGGTGTCATCGACGACGGTGATGGACGACGACGACTTGCCCGACTGCGAAGAGGAGGAGGAGGAGGAGGTTGGCGCGGAACTGCTGACCAGCACCTCGGTATGTACGTCCTGACAAATCATACTGTCAAACATTTTGATTGTATAATGGTGCTCCCACATTGGCTGTTACAAAATGTTACATAACATTGTGTGACAGGGACGGCATACTAAAATACTATCAATATTATCATGCTGTCCCGGTCACACGATGTTATATAAAATTTTATAACAGCCATTGTATGAGCACCATAAGATTAAAGTCTAAGAAAACATTTTGCTCTCGCGTTCAAGAAAATTGCAACATGTACGGCAAAATGTACGGAACAATACAGTGCCTACATTAACTATCAAATTTAAAGCACATTTTTCTTAGAATTTACACATTTACTACCATTAATATCTCTTGAGTCTAAAGTCTGAATGATTTAGACGACCGGTCTGGCCTAGTGAGTAGTGACCCTGCCTATGAAGCCGATGGTCCCGGGATCGAATCCCGGTAAAGGCATTTATTTGTGTGATAAACACAGATATTTGTTCCTGGGTCATACGTATCTAGGACCCATAGTACAAGCTTTGCTTAGTTTGGGACTAGGTCGATCTGTGTAAGATTTTCCCCAAATATTTATTATTTGTTATAATATATTTATTCTGGCTCATTTATAATTCAAAATGTTTTTTCAGCTCAGTGACATGATGTTCAGTGACGCTTCATCTACAGCAGGTAATATTTCAGTTATTCCTTATGCTAGGTACCTACACGATCGTTGATATATGACAAGCTAAAGAATATGCGATAATATTTTTTCTATTTGCAGAGGGTTCGGGGGCCACTGAAACGGAATTCGACTTCAGCTCTTTCTCGACCGTAACTGGATCAGGTATGTATGGACAATTTTTTGTTGTTTATCAACGCTTCATCAAATTTGCATTCAGAAAATAAAATTTGCTGTATGCGTGACAGTAGGTACATAGTATGAAAAAATAAATCATAATGTACAGGAAAAAGTAGCAAGTAGCATTTTATCCGTTTTTTCTCCTATTCGCATATTCGTTGCGCATAGTTTTAGCAGCTACATCTAATATTGATACTGATGATATTTTACTTTTATTTTTAGATATGACTGAATTAGGCTCTGGCGAAACTGACTTAACCACGGAGTCTGGATCTACGGTTACTGGCTCCGATTTGACAGAAGAAACTGGCTCAACAAGTTCGACTGAAACCGGAGAAACCTCAACACCTGGCTCAACAGACACTAGCTCAACTGTGTCAGGCAGTGGTGAGTTCACACAGGTTATACTTTATCCAGGTTTTAAATACATTACTGAGAGAAACAATATATAATATTATATACGACACTTATGCCGTTCCTTGTTTTAAACATATGCCAAAAATGTCAAGAAAGTAACCGATTTGAGCATCAGATAAAAATAATAATGTATCTATAAAATTTTACCTTCCTATTTTGCCATGTGAAAACAAATACGCTGTATTACAATCAATTATTATTTGCGATGTATATAGTCTAGTACTGTCCTCTTTTGATAATGTTTGCACCGATTAGTATTGATTAAAACACCTTTTACAGATACAACTGGCTCGGAAGAGACTACAGAAACATCATCTGGATCATCAGGCTCAGAGGTGACCGAGGGCACGGGCTCCACAGTGGCCGGTGAGACCACGACGCCGGGCTCCACTGTGTCTGGAGAGACCACAGTGTCAGGATCCACGGACAGCTCTACTGAAGTCTCAAGCAGCGGTAAGAGCTTATATTACTGGCTCGGACGATACTACTGAAACATCGGCTGGATCATCAGGCTCAGACTTGATAAGCATAAGACAGCATAAGTATCCACGGACAGCTCTACTGAAGTCTCAAGTAGGGGTAAGGTTTTATATTACGGGGTCGGAGGAGACTATTGAAACATTGTCAGGGTCATAAGGCATAGACTTGAGGGAAGCGACGGGCTCCACAGTGGCCTGTGAGATCACTACGCCGGGCCCCACGGTGTTTGGAGAGACCATGGTATCAGGATCCACGGATAGCTCTACTGGAGTCTCGAGCAGCTCTTATATAATATACTTACTTAATTTGTGTTTTTTATTCTGTGAACTTAAAATAACTACTACTTAATGTTATAAATGTGAAAGTAACTCTGTCTCACATTATTTACTTTAACATGGGACTTAATCGCGTATAATATATTTTTCATATTTACCACTAACTAAAATTTAAACAGTATTATACGCGATTAAGTCCCGTGAGTAAATAACTCTTTCTCTCTCCCTATCAATTTACCTTTTAACGCCAAATTACTGTACCTACCATTTATATGATTTGCGTTCCGGAGAAGGATGTAGGTTAGTTACCCTAACTTAGGCATAAGCCTTATAAGAGCGTCTAGGGACAATACTTGAATGATAATGCAATAAGTGCATGTGTATTTTAGGTGATACCTCTGCCTCGGAGTCTAGCTCAGACTCCAGCTCAGCGGTGGCCGGTGAAACCACAACAGCCAGCTCCACTGTGGCCGGTGAAACCACAATAGGCGGCTCCACTGTGGCTGGTGAAACCACAACAGCTGGCTCCACTGTGGCCGGTGAAAGCACAACTGCTGGGTCAACCGTGGCTGGAGAGACCACAACCCCTGGATCCACAGTCAGTGGCTCAACTGGGGTCTCGAGCAGTGGTGAGTAACTATTACAGAGCCATTCTTACAGATTGAAACAGTAGGTATCTAATCAAACAATGCTGTCTCTAAGAGTAAGGCTAAAGAATTTGCTTATAAAGTGAGACAGCATTATCTATGATTTCTATAGATACCGGGCCTACTTTCTTGAGTTTGATATCTCATTGTCTGATGAAACAAAAATCGGTGAAAATAGTGCTGCGAATGCTGCGATATGCGCCGATAATTATTTAATTCAAATATCAGACGTCTTCTTAATTAGAATATATTTCAATTCAGATGCTACCAGCTCAAGCGAGCCTACTGAAACGACCTCCGAAGAAACGACGCCAACTAGCTCAACTTCTGACTCGACGACGGATAGCTCAGAGACCACAACATCAAGCGGGGAGACCACAACACCCGGCGGGGAGACCACTACACCCGGTGGTGCGACCACTACTCCTGGCGGGGAGACCACTACACTTGGTTCGGGAACGACGACCTCTGTGGCAGGAGAAACCACAACGGCTGGCTCTAGCGAGACTATATCTGGCGGATCGACGGTCTCAAGTGATGGTAAGTAAAACATTTGGTATTAAAAGGGTTTATAAATTTATGTAAAAGGATACTTAACATTAATTGAAATTTAATAAATTAAAAATAGCATAGAACGGTTCCTACAAGCAGTGCAAGTGCTACTTAACACACAGCTTTAAGAGCAACCGAATTTTGATCGATACCCTCTTGTACACAGTTATTGTTGTTGTGTTGTGTCTGTAAGAGATCGCTCTTTAGCGATAAGACCGCCTGTGGTCTGCCTCTACATTTTATCAATTGTTTATTTCCTTGTACCTTTTTACTGAGGTGTGCCAATAAAGAATATTCTATCTATCTACACAGGTTCGTCTACTAGCCCTGGTGATATCAGTTCAACTACCGAAGGTGGCACTACATTAAGCGGGCCTACCGAAACTTTCGGTTCTTCTAGTGAAACTACTGAAACTGGTGGTTCTTCGCCTAGTGGAACTACTGAAGCTGGCGGCTCTTCACCTAGTGAAACCACCGAAGTTAGCGGCTCTTCTCCTAGTGGAACCACTGAAACTGGCGGCTCTTCACCTAGTGAAACCACCGAAGTTAGCGGCTCGTCTCCTAGTGGAACCACTGAAGTTGGGGCCTCTTCATCTAGTGGAAGTACCGAAACTGGTGGCTCATCTTTATCTACTACGGAGGGTGTTTCTGGCTTGACTGAGAAAGGCTCATCCACAACTACCGAAGCTGGGGAGACTACTTCATCAGGTAGCACAGGAAGCGAAGGTTCCACAGAATCAGGCGCCACTGAGTCGACTACAGAAGCCGGTTAGCATATATGTATTTTTTTCTCTTCCGTAGTCTCAGATTTTATGCTTCCCAAACAAGCTTACTCAAAGAATAATAACACGACGATTGACCTTGAAAGGGACTAAATCCTTTATTTTCAAACTTGAGCCGTAATTTTTTTACTTCCTTGTGTAACTTAGCATATTAGATACTACCTATATATTTATGGCTTTTGTCTGGGAACAATATCACTGCGTTTATTTCTGGCACCTAAAACATGTCTCGCAAAGTATCTTCTAATAATTATAGTTGCTTTTAATAATGACACTTTTCCACGCAGGAACTGGATCTACTGAGAGTATTTCATATGGATCAACTGACGGAACTACCGAATCTGATGAAAGCAGTAAGTATAGAAATTGTTGGAACTGTAAGCAAAACCTACTTTTTTCAAATTCCTCATTCATTAATATATCTTTTAATAAAGATTTAAACCATCTTTAACCGACTGGCAACCAAGCTTCCAACGCCCAGTGGTCGCTGTGATCGTGGACGAGACGCATTACAATTAGGTGACCCCATCTTCTACCCAATTGGAAACTACCAAGTTCTTAGTAGTCGGAAGTCTTGTTACCAACCCCATATTAGGCGCTTCAAAATATTTTTCTTTCAGCGCGTTGGGATATGTCTACCATACTGTCGACGAAGTCGCCGCGCTGCAGACCAAGGAACAAGCCGGCCAAGTGCGTCAGCAGCAAGTTCGGATGCTGTCCAGATAAGAAGACACCCGCTGGTGGGCCTTTCGATGAAGGTAAGTGACGAGATTTCAAACGCAAAGCTTACCTACTCATTCTCACATAATTATGAAATAATTACGCTTGGTAGTTAGGTATTTAATAATGTCTTTTACATTGCATATGATGCTACTTTACCGCACTAGTGCGATAATTAGCACATTAAGTGACGATGTCGAAAATTTTAAGGGCTATATATTATGTACTGTAAAGCGTTATACGATATATGTGCGAGTAGGTAATAACTAGAATTTCCTGTTTTTCGCACTTGTATTGTAATGTACTATAATGCATTGATATATTTCATGCAACACTTTTCACAGTAGGTATACATATAACGCTGTCACTTACGATAATGATGGCTTATAAACCATTTGTTTTAGGCGATCAAAATTTAGAGTCAGGCCGTTTCTCTCCGTAGCATAATTTCGTGATTTCCTTATAAATCTATTTGGCAGTTCAGTACAAGTCATGAGATTTGTACTGAACTGCCAAAATCCGCGCCAACTTTCGAGCATAAACCCAAATGCCCAAAGTCATACATTATCCAACACAAAAGACCGACCGCAATCAAGTTTGAAATACAATTAAATTTTCCAGGATGTCCAAGCCCAACCACTTGCAAGGACACTAAATACGGCTGCTGCCCCGATGGCGTGTCTCCCGCGGGAGGCCCACGCAACAGGGACTGCCCTGTGCCCAACTGCGAGGAGACCCTGTACGGGTGCTGCAAGTCTGACCGCAAGACACCGGCCGAAGGCAATGACCAGGAGGGGTGCCCGCCGGCTTGCAAGTTCACCAAGTAAGTAATTTGAGATTGCTTATTTGTTTTACCAATACAAAATATGTTTTCAGACTTTCTTGTGCACCTTCGCCAGAGGTGCCCGGCGAACTCATTCCCTAGGTAGTGAAAAATGTGCAGGGCCGTAAAGAACATATGCTTTTGTTATATGAAGAATAACATTTTCAAATCAGGTTATCAGTTTAGGACCCAGTCCTTCCTTCTCAAACCCTCTTTGTTTGCTATTTTTTTAACAACACAGAGAAATTATTGTCGCAACACGTGACGCTATCCTCCATGGTCAATTTAATTGTTTGTCACCATTATATTCAAATAAATACGTGTTGTTCTAGGTTTGGTTGCTGCGCGGACAATGAGACCAAAGCCACTGGACCGCATAAGGTGGGATGCCCTGAAACGTCTACAACAACAGGTACTTAAAAATAACCAAGTCAATTTAGTGATTCGAGGATAATGCTGCTGCTTAAAGCCGGTATTCTTTTCTGCTAACGAAATACATATTGTAGGTATAAAGGAATCCTTTTCTCATGATTTATCCGAATCAAAACTTGATCAAAATTATAAACCGAAATATTTATTTTAGAGGCTCCCACGGAAGCAACTACGGAATCGGATGCATCGACAGAAACGGGATCTACAGAAGAAACGACCACAGAAACGACAACCGAACCTGTTACCGAAAAATGCGAAATCGTCAATGGTTTGTAAAAGTCACTCCTTAATCCTCCTCCTAATTCCTCCAAAATAAAATAAAACAGAAACGCTGCTATGTTACAAATTGTATATAAATACTTAGGTAATCCTTGCTCTTATATTACTGATACTAATCTACATCTCGAGTGCCCCAATTTCTCTTAGGTCTAAATGTTTTTTAAAGGAAAAGAAGTGTGCCACCCATGCAGTACGTCCGAGTTTGGCTGCTGCGACGACGGTGACACAGCGGCGCACGGACCCAACAAACTGGGCTGCTGTTTGCTCACGCCGCACGGCTGCTGCCCCGACAACTACCAGCCGGCGACTGGCCCCAATCTAGAAGGTACACTGTTTTACTGTCTCGTATAGTTTTGGCCAAATATGGGAAGGCAAACCTTTATAAGTAGATGCAGGGTGCCAAATTATAAAATACACCACTGCTGTTTGTTTTGTCTTATGAAAGAATCATTGTGGGACTGCAATGCGTCAGATCACAATGGCGTTGCAAATTGAAGAGACGGTAGCACATGTTTACTGTATTAGAAACTTTTATAGTAAGGAACTAAGGAAGCAGTTTTTCAATTGGAAGCGCTGATGTGGCTAATATAATCTTCATCGATTCATCACATAAAATAAAACAGAGGCGCCTTACACGAGCACATCTGCCGTCTTATTGGCTAATTTTTTTATTGTCATTTACAACATTAAATGTTTGCTTTACAGGTTGTGACTGCAAGAATGCACCTTTCGGCTGTTGCCCCGACCAAACGAGCTACGCCACAGGGCCCAATAACACCGGCTGTGGCTGCGAACATACTCCGCACGGTTGCTGTCCTGACAGGTACCACCCCTGGCAATCCTAGCATTCAACTCCTTTTGAGTTCTTTGCGTGCAACACACCTCATATAGACTGTGACTATTATAATACACATTTTAGTGATGCTGGCTGTTATTTAAACGAAAACAACACCGTTCTTGATTAGATTAATAAGACAGCCTTAGCAAGAGTTCCGTGCATATTCAAGCTGAGGAAGCAAGAGGGTGTCGTCACAGCGAGAGTGCACGGCTGTGTGGAGCTAGGTTTCCCAATAAAACCGTGTAGCTCGTTGTTTTCAGAAGATCCTAACATGAAAACAAAACAAATGTCAAAAGCTATAAATGCTTTAATTCCAAAATCTCAATTTCTGCCACCAGGCACACCGAAGCCACCGGCCCTAACTTCGAAGGCTGCAGTTGCCACACGTACCAGTTCGGCTGCTGCCCCGACGGCAAGACGCCCGCTGTCGGTTTCAACCTCCAGGGCTGCCGCTGCCAGGAGTCCCAGCACGGCTGCTGCGGCGACGGCGTCACGGCTGCCACCGGCCCCAACCAGGAGGGCTGCGACTGTGCTTCCAGCAAGTATGGATGTTGCCCTGACGGAGTTACAGAGTCACAGAGCAAGAACTTTACTGGTTGTGCTGATGCTCCTGTTAATAAACAAGGTAATTGTGGGCCTCTTATCATAGGTACTTATTTTCCCCCAGCCCATTTTCTGTTGTCGTGGCACCTATTTGGCTTGGGCAGGTTCGGTTGAGTTCTAAACGACATGGAAAACTATTATTTTCGATTGTTTCTAACCGTGGACCCCTGATTGTCATCTGGTAGATTTCTACCATTTATCAAGATATTTCAGGCTCTTGAATGATGCCCATTGCCAAAAAAATGTCTTACAATGTCTAACAATCCTCGTAAAAACGCGGCGGGAGAAACAATACATTTTTTAAGTTTAAACTCAATTTTATGCAGTCTGTAGGTACAGTTGCCATTAACAAATAATATGTAGGTAGTGTTCAGGGTTCTAATAAATCTGAAACGTGCCTTCTAACGCCTCATCTGGATATTGAAGTCGTGTTTAAGACGTCTGTGAGCATCTTGTTTACATCGATACACTTGATGGCTACTAGACTTAAAAACCCCCGTTTCCCGCAGCGGCCTGCGCCCTGCCGTATGAGCAAGGTCCGTGCACCAACTACTCCATCCAATGGTTCTACGACACGGACTACGGCGGTTGCTCCCGCTTCCACTACGGCGGCTGCGAGGGCAACGGCAACCGGTTCGCGGATAAGGCCGAGTGCGAGGATGTGTGCGTCAAACCTGCTCCAAGAGGTAACACATACACGTTTACATACATGTTTGTTTTCTATCACTCAGGAGGACAGAGTTTCCACATGCTATATATTAATGACACACCTATATCTTATAATTTTTTCATGATGATCATCTGATTTAATGGTCTTGGCCTTTTTTAGGACTTCTCTGATACATTCGGAAAATCTTCCTATCATCGTTTCCATTGTTTTCATTCAATTGCATGATTATAGTGGACAAACAGTCTGTTTGTTTTAGCCCATAGAACTTTTTGCCCACGAATCACACACATGTGCCTTTTAAAACATTCAGTCTAATACATTGCAATTTCCAGACGCTTGTCACCTACCCAAGGTGAAGGGCAGCTGCACAAACAACCCATCCATCCGGTGGTACTACGACGATACTTACCAGAGATGCCTGCAGTTCCACTACGGCGGCTGTCTCGGCAACGCCAACAACTTCGACAAGCAAGAAGAATGCGAGAAGCAGTGTGCGCCTAAACATGACGAAGGTAATTTATCTCCAATATTTCCAATATTTGAAACCGTTGTCACTGCATATGAACTTCCTAGAGTTTATGTGATGAACTGTAACCAGACACCAATTTGCTATCTATCCGCTGGAGTACTAAGAATCTAAGCTCGCGAATCGTGCGAAACGCAATTTTAACTGAAGCTTAATGAAAAAAGCCCCGTTTACACGGTTTCCAATGAAGCGTCCTGCAAGAAGGTAAACTCGTAGGTATCCAACCGTGTGATAGGTGGTTTACCACCAATTTCTATTTTTGGCAACGACTGTAAAGTCACTATATTTATACCATTGAAACACGCTATATCGTGGTATACTTGGTGTTAACAGAAGAACAGTGCCAGCTGCCCATCGAAGAAGGCCCATGCGCCGGCAACTTCAGTCGCTGGGGCTACAACGAGACCACGGGACGCTGCGAAGAGTTCTTGTGGGGAGGTTGCGAGGGAAATCCTAATAGGTACAACGACGCTTATATTTCTGCATATACACTTAGGAGCAAAACTGTCCCAATAGTAGCACATTAGTAGAAGGGGGAGTCGATCAAGGGGAGGGGCACATGGTTAATTACACAACCAGAGGCGGCGTTAGGCGTGGGCGACGTGGGCCCCCGCCTACGGCCTCGCGGTACAAGGGGCCTCGCGCCTCAAATAAGTACCTTCATCTGGGTAAAGTAAAAATGCCAGTGCCACCAGAGGGCCTCGCAAAATGTACCTTGCCCACATAAAATTTTGATCTTGCCCCGCCACTGTACATAACAGTATTCCTTGAAATTTTCTAAAAATCGACCTAACATATGATGTACTTGGCATTTACGGTTATTTTGTCATTTCGAATCGAAAAGTAGAATAAAAACACATTTTTAATTTTTCCAATATTTCTAGTTCCTGATCCGCCTGCCTATTGGCGTGAACTGTGAATATCAAATTGTTAATTCTTATCAAAATTCTTATCTAAATCAGAATTAATAAATTTATAGTTTAATAAACACTAGAATAACACACTTTTTTATGGTGTAGGTTGCATGGTGGTTTGTTATAACCTTGAAACCTGATCGTGTTCAAAGTCCATTACGTGACCTTTCTCACAAGTGCAAACACGACTATGATACGATATTCCATCATGGAATGTCAGTGCCTATCTTCCGGCTTCATGATCAGACCTTGAAACCTGAACGTGGTCAAAGTTCATTACAAGACTTTTCTAACAAATCCAAACACAGCTATGATACGATGTTCCATCATGAAGTTCCAGTTCATATCTTTCGGCTCCATCATCAGATCAGTTTGACAGTACCATATTATTGTATTGTCATCAGAACTACATACAGCTGCCAATTTTCATGACCCTACAATCCTTGGAAGGTGGTTAAATTAGTTACCTTAGATTCCATTACATAGTTACATACAGGTCGACCTAATAAAAGCGTGTTAAAAACACAACAGATTCATACCTAAATTCGTTGCTTACTTACATTTTACTCTGCGCACTCTCAACTTCAACAATTTTCAGGTTATAGGTGGAGTATAACATTAAATTCTGACGCACTTTACAGGTTCATATCTGAGGCAGCTTGCATGCTGAAGTGCAATCCACCAGGCACAAAGAAACGTAAGTATATAATTTACCTATAGGCAAGTTCAATTATCAACAGATTGTAACACTAAACACTTACTTTGACTTACTTTTTGAGGCCTTTGGTTAAATGTGCATGAAATGTATGATATCTGATTTCCTTCTTTTTTATCGCACGTTGGTTATGGTATACCTAAATTGTAGATTAGTGGTTATGGTTTTCTAGTAGATTCGTTGAATTTTCTCTATTATGCTAACACATTTTTCTAGCCGCTTCTTATGCTCAAACGTAGTCTGCGCTGTTGTTCTTGTATTTATCTAGTCTATACTTATCTGTCCACCTTATGGGCTCAGGTCTGGTCTCAATTATTAGTACATATTAAATCACTCGTTTTGGAAGGAAGAGAATTCATTACAAATACTCTGATAAGGTACCTATTCCATTGAATTATAGACCCTATACGTTTACAAAGTATCCACTTAAGTAAACAGCAGAACAAATCGTGAGAGCATACTAGGCGCTCAAAAACCGGGTGGTGGTTTTCTAACTTACTCCCTATATACCGTACAGCCGTATGCGAGCAACCTCAAGACGCAGGCAACTGCACTGAGAACCTTCCTTACTGGTCCTTCAACCGCGACGAAGAGCGATGCGTTCCCTTCTATTATGGTGGCTGTGGAGGCAACGACAACAAATTTAGCAATCAGAAACAGTGCGATGAAGCTTGCCCTAAATCATTTGGTAAGTTTCTATAGGATATAATATTTAACGAACGGAGAAAAACATAAGATCCAGTTCCTGTATTAATATCTAAAGACCAAATGCAGAATATTAGTATAAAAATAGGTATACATAAGAGTTGACGCAGTAAGTTTTAGGGTTAAATGTTGTGTTGGTGTGTGTGCAGCCGGGGACTGGGTTTTGGCTTGTAGATAAAGGGATTGGGTTTAAAAATGTTTTATGCTTATTCTAAATCAGTAAACCGCTTGCATGCATGGTGCTTGTACTTCCAAGATTTTCGAAAATTTTTCGTAAGCAGTCAATTTATTTGCGGCTAAATGATACTGATCTTGGCATGCAATGCATAAAAAAAATCTTTCCTTTCCTATGTTACCTATCTATTAAAAATAAATATGACCATTCTTTATGTACCTATGTTTTTCATTACAATTATATACGAATCTTACTCAAAGTTGTATGTGCAGTGAAAGACAAGTGCACCCTGCCAGCGTCACCCGGAGAATGCAGGCAGTTCCGCTTGCGCTGGTTCTTCGACACCAAACATCAACAGTAAGTTTAACTTTCACTATCTAAATTAAGAAACACACACTTTACTAACTTTTAGATTGTGTTTATGGTTCTCTCAAGATGTACGGGAACATAAGCTACTCTAGGCTGCTCTGTGTTCTGGTTTCTCGCGTATAGCGTTTAAATTTATTTGGACGAAATATCTGAGACTTTCATTGTGGTTATGGTTATATTTTTCAACTGCATGTATAGGGTGTAATTGATTAAATTGTGATGTCGATAACTAGTCCATGATGCAGCGGTTGTAATGTTTCCCGTTTCATATTCAGATGTCGCCAGTTCCCGTACGGTGGATGCGGTGGCAACGACAACAACTTCGAGTCAGAGGATGTGTGCAACTTGGAGTGTAACCGCCCTGCCACCCCGCCGCCAGCACCGGAACCTGAAGGTAACTTTCAAAACATTGTTGAAGCAGTATCAATCTACTCGCAGCCCTCGCTGCCCAACGGACCTAACTTATCAGCGAACAACTTCTTGTGTCGGATGAATCAACTACGTTTGGCATTCAACAACTTCTTAACAGAGGAGCAGTTTGACGAAGAACTATTGGCGCTTTGCAGCCTAGTAAATCAGAGGTAACCATCTTGACTTACCACACACGTTCATTCGGAAATCCTACATTTACTCGTATACTGTACTCTACCCATTTGCCTGACACGAAACCCATGACAGGCCCTAACTGACTATTTTCGACTAAGACTAACTTTCGCCTTTACACTTACAGAATCACATCCACTACGATAGCCCTTAGACTAAAAGATTGATTATTTAGTGAGGAAACTAGGCCTTGTTGGAGTAGTTGGGACGCATAGATCATAACTGACAAATTATCGACTAAGGTTTCTTTCGCCTTTACACTCACAGAATCACATCCGCTACGATAGCCCTTCTTGGTTTTATTAGAGGTGTCGGGACGCTGTACTGTCCCAGAGTAAATTAGAGTAATGTTCTCCAGCGACGTGCCTTCAGCCAACCGACGCGGGTGGCTGCTCGGGCCGCGAGGAACGCTGGACGTACTCCGCCGAGTCTAAAGAGTGTGTGCCGTTCATGTACACCGGCTGCGGCGGTAACGACAACAATTTCCCGTCGAAGGAATACTGCGAGCTTACTTGCCGCCCGCCGCAAGGTACCTAACGTAACTAACGTCCTGTCCTGTAGAGATTACTGTATCTGCCACAATTTCATAATTGTTTGATCTTGCTCTTCTTGTTCTAATACTTCAAGGTGAGGGGGGAGATTGGACTTGCTTGCGGATGAATGTTTTTATGTTTCTATGATTTTCTTTCTCTTTGCTATACGAATGCGACTTGGGATCAATGTAAAAAAACCTTACTTTCTTGATTTTTTTCAATGACTTCTACCACTTATCTCTGAACTAAACTAGGCAGGTAACAATGGTGACGGCTGATAACTACAATTACCAAAAGCAAGTGATTGACTATCTTTGAACTGAAAGATCTCTGAGCGTTTTCCCCTTCTGTAGCCTACTACAGTTTTATATGTTCATATAAGGCAATAATGAATAGGCATTTGAGTGTTCCTGTTTGTTTCAGACATATGCGAGTTGCCGAAAGACGTCGGCCCGTGCCGCGCCGCGCACCCACGCTGGTACTACGATAGCACTAACCAACAGTAAGTTTTATCTACCTACGCACATCCAGATTTCACTCTTTGTAACTTATAAAGAGATTCCAACCTCGCTAGTATCCCGCCATAAGTTTTACGGGAAGTATGCACTGTTACTTTGGCAATATCAAGTAGGTGCAAACTTAGAAAGGTCGGACTCTAGTTACGTACTCTATTCTTTAGGTTTTTACTCAGTAAGTAGTTTAGATTCTACTTGTTTTTCGATGTACAGTCAGCATCAATAGTAGCGGATGAAACAACGCGCCAAAAGTATCTGATATTTCGGATAACTTTTCCAAACATAGATAAATCTCTAAAATTTATATTCAAAAGTATATCTTTTACCGTCTGAATTGTTCTACATATAGAACCACCACATGTTGTTAAGCTGTTACAGAATGGTAGATACTTTTGAAATTTTGTTTGATCCGCTACTTTTGATGCTGACTGAACATGTGCAAGGAAAGCGTTACTTACAATTTATGTTCTGTCTAGATGTCGTCAGTTCTACTACGGAGGCTGCCTCGGTAATAAGAACAACTTCAGGTCAGAGGAGGAATGCCGCATGGGATGCGTGCTCACGCGAGCGCCGCCAGTGCCCCCACCAACACAAGGTATTACCACAGCGTATCTGTTACCTAGTTTTTACGATGATTGCCCAACTCTTTATTTATCATTTATTCTTTGACGATGATGTTCTTGCAGACGTATGCTCGCTGCCGGCGGACGTGGGTCTGTGCCGCGCGGCAATCCCGCGCTTCTACTTCAACGCCGCTTCTGGTCGCTGCGAGCCTTTTACCTACGGAGGCTGCGGCGGAAACCACAACAAGTACTTCCCTGTTCATAATATTTACCGCAAGTTTAACCTCATACTGAGTACCTCACCTTTGTGTCTTTGGCCAAAACTGTGAAACTTTTTGTTCAATGACAATTAAGAAAAAAAGGTAGTTTTTTTTGTAGTTCATCGAATCCGTATAATTATGTTTGACTGCTTTATTTATTTTGTAGCTTCGAGAATGTGCAGGAGTGCGAGCAGCGTTGTGCGCCAGCTCCCGTTCCTCCTCCAGTGAGTTGTATGAATAAATTGAATAATATCGTCTGTTATTATTAGAGCTTAGACGTGAGGAATATCAAGCTTTTATCACTGTGACAAGGTACAATGTGGCCAAATTGGTAGAATGCACATAGAAGATAGATAAAGTTATAACAAAACCTAAATGCGAGTTAACACTACGACATTTATTAGAAAAAAAAAACACCTCATAATAGTCCTGACGGTTCTTTTTGCCATAAACTTTATTCATTTCTTAGGCGCTGTATTAAAAACTTTTTTTAAATCTAGCATGATGTTTCACCCGAGTGTCGCGTGGCATCCCTCGACCAGTGCCGCGGAGTCGGCCGCATGTGGTACCTGAACCCGGCTAGCGGGCGCTGCGCCCCGCACGACCCTCAGCCCGGCGCACCCAGCTGCAACCTGCCCGGCATCTTCAGCTCGCCCGAGGCTTGCGAGCGGGCCTGTGGTGACTTCAGAGAGATAGGTACTTTACAGCAGTGTTATATTACCCAGCCGCCTTGTGCTCGGTCACAGTCATGTGGTACCTGGAACCGGCTAGCGGGCGCTGCGCCCCGCACGACCCTCAGCCCAACGCACCCAGCTGCGACCTTCCCGGTATCTTCAGCTCGCCCGAGGATTGCGAGCGGGCCTGTTGTGACTTCAGAGAGATAGGTACTACACCGCAGTGTTATATAACCCAGCCGCCTTGTGCTCGGTCACAGTCATGTGGTACCTGGACCCGGCTAGCGGGCGCTGCGCCCGGCACGACCTTCAGCCTAACGCACCCAGCTGCGACCTTCCCAGCATCTTCAGCTCGCCCGAGGCTTGCGAGCGGGCCTGTGGTGACTTCAGAGAGATAGCTAGGTACTTTACAGCAGTGTTATATTACCCAGCCGCCTTGTGCTCGGTCACAGTCATGTGGTACCTGGCCACGGCTAACGGGCGCTGCGCCCCGCACGAGCGTCAGCCCAACGCACTCAGCTGCGCCCTTCCCGGCATCTTCAGCTCGCCCGAGGCTTGCGAGTGGGCTTGTGGTGACCTCAGAGAGATAGGTACTATACAGCAGTGTTATAATACCCAGCCCCCTTGTGCTCGGTCACAGTCATATGGTACCTGGACCTGGCTAGCGGACGCTGTGTAGCTGTGTATGTGCCCGGAACGCCCTGCTGTGACTTGCCCGGCATCTTCAGCTCGCCCGAGGCTTGCGACATCAGAGAGATAGATAACTTATATCGAGTGTTACATGACCCTTCTCATACATGGAACCTAAAATGAAGACATCTCTTTTTTTACAAGGGATACCTCTATTGATGGCCATCAGCTTCTACATTGACAGTGACCAGCCAACAGCTAGACATCCATCACCATCAGCTAAGTAAATCTTCGGCTCAAGTGTTGAACTCTTGTAAATAACTAGAAACACAACCGCGAGTAACGTAATATTGTTATTGATAATGGTTTATTTTAGGTGCCTACCTAAGTATCTTTATTATTATTATTACGTTATTGTAGAATCCGCAAAGCTTCAAACACGCAATCGGAATGATGTCTCTGTAGCTTCTGACTCGAAGTGAACGTGTATCTAGTTGTACATAAGAGATCAATGCTCAGGTGACGTGTGCCGGCTCGAGAAGGACGCGGGTCCGTGCAGCGAGCGCCAGCCCAAGTACTACTTCGACTCGGCCACGGGCACCTGTCTGGCCTTCACGTACGGCGGCTGCTTCGGCAGCGCCAACCGATTCTCCAGCGAGGCTGAGTGCGAGGACGTCTGCTTGCCTGGATTACCTGGTAAATCTAAAATGCTTATAATTCAGAGGGATACTAAAATTTTCACTTCATACTTATCTGCCTTTCCCTATGAAGATATTCCCGCTTGTGGTGAAATTTATAAAATGGAACAACGATTTCGCTTAGCTATTTGTTGACTGTCGTGAAATATTTCTTGCATAAATGTCGTTGAAATAATTGAGTTCAAAATATTTGACATCAGTGTTTTAAAAGTAAAAACTCTTTATATAATATAGTTACCATACTCGATTTCTCGATCGATTAAACTATAGTCGAACGTATAAAGACGATATGATAATATAGACGCTGTCATAGCGACTGTTACTATGCTTCACTGAATGATGACGAGTTGCTGGTACACGAAGTAAGTAAACATCTTGTGTGAGTCTCGGTCGAGTCTTGAGGTCTCGCGACTTCATGGGTAAATCATGTCTTCTGTAGCTAAACAGTAAGAAACCCATTTAAGAAGCCTTACGCGAATGTGATATCCACAGATCCCTGCAAACTGCAACCCAGCGCTGGCAACTGCAGCGAGCAGATCGAGAGCTGGTACTACGACGAGGGCCGCGATGAGTGCGGAGAGTTCTACTACACCGGGTGCGGCGGCAACGACAACAGGTGACACCAACAACAACACTAAACATTTTCACTGCCAGCGAACCTCTAGGCGGATTGTCTGTTCAAATGCGGATAAACCACGTAATCGGCTACAAGCGTATTAACGTCTAAGAAGTTCTATTATTTTTCTAATTGAATACCTATTACAGATAAAATAAGTATAAAGGTAGGTTCAGTATGTTTAACTTAAGTACTTGTAGCAGGATAGATTACGTTAATGGCATTGTTGCAGATTCCCAAGTAAAGAAGAATGCGAGGGACAGTGCAAGAAGGGCGGAGTGCCGGAACCACCACAGGTAACCGACACAAATTTCTCGATACTAACAGCAACTTTAGAGAATCTACTTATCAGACTAGGGGCCCATTTCTCGAACGGTATTAATTCAATTCAATTCATTAATTTTAATTCAGAAAATAAATTCCATAAACCAATACATTAAAATACAATATAAATTAAGATAAAAATTCAAATTAAATAGGTAATACCCTAATAATATTAGCCTAATATTATTAGGGTATTACCATGACAACCCATACGATTTGACAGTTCGTGAATTCGAGAAATGGGCCCCAAGGGGCCTATGATGCTTGCGCTTGTATCGTCTGTTAGAAAAAAATATGAGTGTCGCGAATCGGGTAGATATCGCGATACCAACGTCCTATTATGATATAGTAATATATATTTATAGACATAGGGGGAGTTCGTGACAAGGAGTGCTCATGTATTGTTATCGTACAGTTCTGTTATAGCTGTTGTTAGTTATCTGCAAAACCCCTTTACATCAATACAGATTAGTTCAGTATTTGACAAAACCTATCTCAGTACGTATGTCATAACAGTACCTAATTGGAGTTTTCCAATTTTTATTGTTTACTCGCGCAACAAATTCCAAATCTTTACTAATTTTCCAATTGCTGTACATTACGTTTGTAGTGGGGGAGTAATTATTCTTCCATCTAAAAATCAAATTGTTTCACAACAGAACGAACAATGCCGCACGCCAGCCTCACTAGAGCCATGCGGCGAGCCGAGCACCGCTTTCTACTACGACTCTACCCAGGCGCGCTGTGCACCCGCCCCGATCGGTGACTGCACAGACTACCCCAACAAATATAGCACCGAGGAAGAGTGCCTGAGGAGCTGCGGCGAGTTCGCAGGAATCGGTGAGTTAGCAAAACCCGTGCGATCTACGCCTTCTACCACGACCTTACGTAACATCTTGCTCGTCCTACTCGGTGGTAGTAAACAGAGTGTTCGCCAAAAGTTAATTAGAATTGAAATTATTACAAATGAACCATTACACATTTAACCGTAAACTGTAACCGTTACTTCGAATTTTAATAATATTTTCAATTCAAATTAACATTCGGCAAACGCTGGTTGTAGGTACTTACTGTAAACCTGAATAACTCATCTTAAAATACTAAATATATCTTAACATATCGAGCGGATATATTGTAGTAACTTAACATATTTGTAAGACTTTAATATAATATGTCCAATATTATAATATCTTCATCGTGTCTTCACCCTTAAATGATTTCTGATTGGGAGCTTGTCTTAACATTTCGGGCTTGCTCGCAGACGTGTGCCGCGCGCCACTCGACCCGGGCCCGTGCCGCACGTCGACGCAGAAGTACTACTGGAACCTTCGCGAGGGCCGCTGCGAGCCTTACACGTACGGCGGCTGCGGCGGCGGCCCCAACCGCTTCTCCAACCAGCCCGAGTGCGAGGAGGTCTGCGGACATCTAGCTATCGGTAAGATTCTGACTCAATTTGTCTTTGATTTAAATACATTGTCATTTATTTTAGACTCTAGATTATTGCATCCTTATTTTCACCTTATGATTAAATGCTAACATCAATCTACTCTTTCTTCTTTCTAAACTAATAAGTCTAGAAATATTTTCCAGTTAATCATGCCTCTTTAAGAATCCACTACACAAAACCTCCGCCTAAAGTTGCTTGTATATGTCTATGTTTTACTTTAGTTTAGTTTAAGTTTTCCTTGAATAAAGTTTATTCTATTTTATTCTATTCAAAACATGTTAAAACGCACGTTGCATTGAGTTAAGCTTTCAATGTGGTGGATTCTCAAAACGGAACTTTCAAAGGGTTTAAAACTCACGCTTAAGTAGTTTGAATCCTGTTTGCTTGTGTGCTTGGCACTTGGCCCGTGTATGGCATGTGGGTCACTGGTCTGCGCAGACCCGGCGTGCGGGCTGGCGCCGGCGCCGGGCGCGGCGTGCCCGGGCAGCAGCACCGCGGGGCAGCAGCGCTGGCACCACAGCGCGCTGTACGGGGAGTGCCGGCTCTTCGTCTACTACGGCTGCGGGGGCAATGGCAACAACTTCTTGACCAGAGAGGAGTGCGAGCAGCACTGCAGCCCGCCGCCAGCCGGCAACGGTACTCGCTTTGCTCGACGACTATCTGCTTGCATGCTTCTAACTGTACTTTCGAGCTCCTATGGGGTCCTCGTTTAACGATATTTTTTATATACCTAGTAAAAACGCATGTTATTGTTAGTGATTACTTTTAAGTATTGGTTGAAACATTTTTATTATTACCTCAGCCGAATTTGAATGTTCTGGCGTAGACCTATTTGTTTTAAACGAATTTTATGAGAATTTATAAATTTTAAATACACACATCATTTCCAGTTTACCAAACATTTAAATCACAATAATGTCACTATTGTCTGAGTAAATACGTTTTCTTTTCAATTTATTTATTTCAGACTCTGGGTTCATAAATTGGTAGGTCAGTGATTATTCCCTGCAGTTTTATTAAAAAAATAGTTTTTTGGCAACCGAAACATTTAAAATTAATACTTATCATAGACAGAACGAAGCCCAGTTTTGAATGTGAATCACCCTAGCCAGACTTAAGAGCTAAGGCCTGATGTTATCTTTGTAGACCCCAGCGTCAACGAAGTTACCGGCTGCGAGGCGGCACAGGCCGAGTGCGCGGCTCTGTCTTGCGCGTACGGCGTCGACCGGACTAGGGATCCTTATGGCTGTGAGAGGTACGTCAACTCACGTCAATACATCAAATATAGTTTAAATATGCCCTAGAAGTGCTGGCCTGACGATCCGCATGATGATATGTACGCCAATGGTCTCATAAAAGAGGATGCCAAAGACTCGATGAAGTGGAGGAGAAAAAGTCAGAAAGAAGGTTTGTATTAGATAGGTAGCTTCGAAGCCTTGACCGAGGACGCAAACGAGGTTAACGCTAAGACGAGAGAGACGGAGAGATGGTTCGATTCTGATATTTTGTAATGCTACTGTCGTGTTGTAGTGTACGACGACTAAATTTCTGGTGATCCTTTTGGACTCAATGCCATCGTGCTGTTTGATGCTGAAGAGATATAATTTTTGATATGCATTGACACTTTGCTGTATATTTTAGGTGTACCTGTATAGCTCACCCGTGCGAAAACAAGAGATGTCCCGACGGCCAACGCTGCGTAGTTGTTGTTAACTATGACGCCACCACCGGAAGCACTCAGTATGTCGGAGACTGCGGAATAGGTTCGTGCCATCAGTTTTTTCTTCCATTTCCGCTCTGCAGATTAACAACATACCCTTACGCAATCGTTCTCATACCATTTTTCTATGCTGTCAGACTCCAATTAGGACTAGTTGCACCAATCTTTTGACAAACTTATCAGCGTCGCTCAGCAGTGAACTATGAAACGTCACATGCATACAATCAAATTTAGCGAAGATATTAACGGGAACAAATGGTTTGCTGGACTGGACCGACCCTTAATATTCGTTTTACTCTTGAGTAATTTCTAAGCTTTTAAAAATTTAAAACAAACCACTTCTGTAGTACTTTCACTGCAATTTGTTGAACAGCGGAGAAACCTGGTATGTGTCCCGCGGAGGAGGCAGCCCCCTCCAGCACCTGCCACGTGGAGTGCAACGACGACGCGGATTGCCGCGGCGAGCAGAAGTGCTGCAGCAGCGGCTGCAGCCGGCTGTGTCGCGAGCCCGAGAGCGCAGCGCCAGCGCCTGGTGAGTACCTACATGTTTAATTAATTCAAAATCATCCCTGGACCTACTTCTCCGATCATCTCTATGAAAGATGTTCAAAATAAGGGTGCATTCGTGAAGCTAAATAATATACCTACTTCCCATTTGATAGCCAAGACATGAAATTATCAGACCAAACATCGCTTTCTCAGCATTTTCAGATGTAGAAGAAATCATATTTCGTGCGACTAAAGCGTTCTAAAAAATTATCGTTAAATGCGTCCAAAATATGAGTACTACCTATCTATTTTTCCAATCATCTTTATTCATGAAAGATGTATTTTATTTATATCCAATAAGGTCAAATTTCGAAGAAGTTCTTGTATTAGACTTAATTCCAGGAACCTATTCTTTTAAGTCTATTATTATGCTAAGATAAATTCGATGGCGATATACCACTTTAGGGAAACTAAGAGAATATTAGGTTCACTGCAGACTAACATATGTTTTCCCGCAGTCGATTGCTCGGTTGAGCAGGCTCGATGCGCGTCGCTGCAGTGCGAGTTATCGATACAAAGAACACGTTTACCAAACGGCTGCGAGCGGTGCGACTGTGTCAGACCTGAACCCAACTGTCAACCGTTCGTCGACGAGTGCAGCGCGCTCAAGTGCAACTATGGACCAATCACTAGGACCACTGATGCTGATGGATGCGAGAGGTAACTTTTACACTACGTTTTTCATCTTACCATAGCTTGTGCAGTCGCCATCAATCAGATATATAAGAGCGGCCAAGATGCTTAAATATATCTGAACATGCACTTCGCCTTGGTAATAGAGGGTTTGTTGCCGCCTTGGCCGCTCCAAAAAATTTTGAAAAGTGCATGCACAAAAGACTAACCAGTTTCTTAAATAAATTTAACATAATAAAATTAAAACAAAATGGCTTTCTAAAACATAAATCGACGACACTTGCTGGTTTTAACCTAATTCACCACATCGTTAAATGCATAGACGAAAAAAAACACACTACAGCTATTTTTCTAGATATGTCCAAAGCTTTTGACTTTGTAGACCATTCGTTACTTTTAGACAAACTAGAAAATTCACTGTCTTGCACTTAAATGGTTAAAAACCTACTTAAAAAATCGGAAAAAATGTGTAGAAATTGTTAAACTCAACGACTTTAATGAAGAAACCGGCTATAGATCGGAGCTAAAATGTAACGACTTTGGTGTATCCCAAGGTACTGTACTTGGGCCTTTATTATTTATTGCTTATATAAATGAATTAACCGATACAATTCAATATAAATCTGTTATGTTTGCTGATGACATATCCTTTATTGTTACATCAAGAAAGAATGAAAATATTGAGGAACATGAACGTAAAGTTAATGAGACTTTAAGAAATATTATAAAATGGTTAGAAAGACATAATTTACGAATTAATATGAGTAAAACTAATTACATATAATTTAACTCCAAACTTGGCGAAAATGTTAAGATTAATGTAAACTACGGAGATGAGTCGATTCAAGAAATACAAAATGTAAGTTTTTTAGGGATAGTTTTAGATAAACACTTGGATTGGCAAGCACAAATAGAAAAGATCCGTTGTAAACTAAATAGATTTGTTTATGTACTACGCAAGTTAAGACGCTCATCAGGTTTACATACGGCGTTAACCGCTTATCATGGGTATATTAGTTCAGTGTTAAGATATGGGCTTATTTTGTGGGGAAACTGTACGAATTATAACATTGCATTCGTAGCACAGAAAAAATGTATACGTGCTATTTGTAATCTAGCCCCATACAAGACATGCAAACCATCTTTCATCAGGATCTTACCGCTGCCATGTTTATACATCTTAGAAATCTGCATGTTTGTAAAGAGGCATATGTATTTATTTACAACAGCTGAAAGCGCCTCCCAGAACCAGAAATAAACGGGATCCTGGAAGGTTGGTTCATAATTGTGTTCCCAGGACAGCATTATATTCGAATCACTGTTTCGTTATGTGCATGAAACTTTTTAACAAGTTACCAAAATCTATAAGAGAACTGCCTGTACATAGATTTAGAAACAAATTAATGAAGCTATTATCTGATAAAAGCTATTATAGTGTAAAAGATTTCCTCTCTGAAGATATACAGCCAGATTTGTAGTAGTTTTAAGATTTTTGCATGCTAGTACAACCAGTTTAGTACAAATAGCAGAATAAGCAACCAATTGTCACTTACCACCTAAGACACTTTTGTACCTACTTATTCTTTGCAAATAAATAAATACAATACATTACAATACAATACAATATATCTGATGGCGACTGTGCAAAGCGACCGGAACTCAACTTTTTAGAGTCCAATTTTTTACATCTATGGAAAAAAAAATGTAACTACCTATAATATTTTTTTGAGTACAACGGAATTTTCATTTCCTCGTTTCCTTTATTACTTGTGAGATCTAGAAATTGCCGAAAACTACTTATTCCAATTTTCTGGAGACGTTCCGCAACTAGCACTGAACATTGTAAAGTGATCAGTGATGCAGCAAATTCACGGGTCTTGTTTGTTTTAGGTGTACCTGTATAGCTCACCCATGCGAAGGCAAGCAATGCCCCGAAGGCCAACGCTGCACGGTCACCGCCTCCTACGACGGCCCGTCCGGCAGTACCCAGTACACCGGCGATTGTGCGATAGGTTCGTACTACCCATACATTATGTTAATCGCCTTTTGAGAATCCAACAGTGTTTTGCCCGGTAATTGTTACTGGATATTTTAATGGCGACACTGAATCAAGCTCGGCCCATGCCAGTAAATACAATACAGTACAAATACTCTTTATTGCTCACCAATATTAAAAGAACATACTGACATACAAATTAAACAAACAACTTAATAAATACTGAGACTTGCCTCTTTGACTTCTCGTGCCTTCCTCGCTCAGTCTGTCCACTAGTTTATTTGCCTTAACTTTATTTGGTAAATCTGACTTTTTTTGTTAAAATCTTTACTGTGTTTTTAGGAAAGAACTACTAGGCACTAATTCCACTCGTAACCATATTTTTAAATTATAATATTCAACAGTGGACAAGCCCGGCACGTGCCCCGCGGAGCATAGCTCGTCCGGCTCGTGCCACGTGGAGTGCAATGATGACGCGGACTGCCGCGGCGTGCAGAAGTGCTGCAGCAGCGGCTGCAGCCGGCTCTGCCGCGCGCCCGCCGGGCCCGAGAACGAAGTGCAGATGCCCCGTAAGTATAAGTTTCGTGTATCGAGTGCCATGCAAGAACCCTCTGAGTACCTACTTCCTTTTACATCCTTAATCTTTCATTGCTCAGGGTCGGGCAGGGTTACACAGGTCATCTCGGGTTTAATTTGCAGATCATGTTGAGCAACTCAATTATTCTTTATTAATTTTCGACGACCGGTTTGGCCTAGTCCCGGGTTCAAATCCTGGTAAGGGCATTTATTCGTGTGATGAGCATGGATATTTGTTCCTGAGTCATGGGTGTTTTCTATGTATTTAAGTATTTATAAATATTTATATATTATATATATCGTTGTCTAAGTACCCTCAACACAAGCCTTATTGAGCTTACTGTGGGACTTGATCAATTTGTGTAATAATGTCCGATAATATTTATATTTATTTATTTATTTATTATTAATTTGTTCTTTCGACTCGTCTCACTGCATTAACACTTTATAAAACATAGTCCCCGCCGCGTCTGTATGTTTATGTTAAACTCAAAACTAGCTGAACGAGTTATCATGCGGTTTTCACCTATCAATAAAGTAATTCTTGAGGAAGGTATAGTTGTATAATTTATTGAGGTTTTTTACTAACAATGCAAAGCCGGGGCGGGTCGCTAGTTCCAAATAAATTTACAGTTCAGATTATAATTCCCATGGTTCCAAATAGACATAGGTAGTTTCCAAAAGCCTCACCCAACGGTACCTATGTTATATTATTACACCATGTGTATCTGTTTAAGTGGAACCACAAGCACCAGCACCTAACCCAGAGACGGAACACGAAGTGAGCTCATCAGAGGGCGGCACCGCGACACTTCGGTGCCTGTTCCACAGCAACCCGCCACCGAAGATCACGTGGAGGAAGGGAGAGATCACGGTATGTTTACGCCTTGCTTAGTTGTACCATTCGAATAATCGGCTACTTGTTGAAATATAGTTGACCCGGTTGAGGCGCTTATCTAAATGAGAATTTCCCGGTCGATCACACTTTAAAAAGTATTAATTATAGATAAAGTGCGGAGAGCAGGGTATTGCGTGTAAATAATGAACAACGAGTCATTAACACCAATTATTTAACATTTTTATCTACTCGTCGAAACAGTCCAAGCTTTATTCACGTTCACGTACCTATGTACCTACCTATTGCAATATCTATAAAGAAAATATTGTTTCTGAAAAGACACAATCAACAGATTTCATAACAGTTCACACAGTTCCGTGAAATAGTTTATTGTTTTAAAAACTTACTTAATCCATATCGGTAGCAAACAAGCATACGGCGCCGCTGGTTGTAAACGCAATTTCAAAATTGTCACATGCACGTCCGTCGAGCCGACTTTTCAGAAACATGTACACACTTATACAAGGTCGCTTTTCTGACAGATCGACGGCACTCAGGGCCGCTACCGTCTGACTTCGGACGGTGCGCTGCAGATCGTGTCGCTGTACCGCGATGACTCGGGCGTGTATATCTGTGTGGCTGAGAACGAACTAGGAACCTCGCAACAGGAGATTGAACTGCGTGTCGACGGTAAGTTAGGGATAATGCTGGGCTACTGGTCCCTGAGGTCCCCTGAAGGTACAGTGCCTGACTTGAAGTATCCCTGATACAATCTTCGTCCCAAAAGAAAAATGAAGGGATAACGTGACACAGTTCCCTCAATGAAAGATAGGACAGGTTTAATGCTCCAAATGATCGCCGTCAAAAGGTTAAATAACAGCCGTGTATTTTATTTAACCTTTTGAATGCCAGACGGCGAAGGAATATGCCGTGCCCCGGACGCCAGGCAATCGCGATTATTTAAGCGAAATTGAACTCTACGGAGTCCCGAGTAAGTGCCTATTGCATTGGCGAAGCTGTCGGCTGTACCCGTCATTGGTGTCCTTGACAAGACTGCGATGACGGCCACAACCGACTGTAGCGGTCAAAAGGTTAATACTTCAATACTGAAGTTGGTAAATAAGGACAAGGTGCATCTCAATGAATGGACCATTACTAGAAGTGTTGAGCAGATCCCATTGATTTGAAGACTTATAACGCTTACAAGACTTTACCTCACTACATCTAGCATTATGCTTGATGAGTTAATTATTTCCAAACGATTTTAATTCCTATTTAATATGCAAGGAACTAGAATCACCTACTATCTTTATTGGAATGGCATGCATTTTTTTCTAGTAGTTAGAACTTCAATTACAGTTTTTTAGATTCTGTTAATTTGTTGTATTTTTCTTCCTTGACGACTAATTGATAAAGAATGTCTGCAACCTACTACCTGTTAATTCAGAAAAACTATCTAGAAGTATCACAACTATGAGTGGATAACGTAACTCCTTAGGCACGTGATAACAGTTGTTTTAGTATTTAGTTCAATTTCTTAACACTGGCTTGACTGCTGCCAAAGCGGGGTTCACGAAGTATATTAATTATCTGCGGCCACAATATCTGTTATTATAGACATTATGGTTGTTCAAGACTTTTAGGTAGATGCGTTTATTGGACAACATTCATCATTCAAAAGATAAGTCGCAAGACAGCACCGTCGCTGTTCTAGTGAGAAAGACAAGGTACCTTCATTATTTAAAACGAATTCATTCAATTTATCGGTTGCTTTAAAAAAGAAAAAAAAAAATATTTGCCATGTTATTCAGACAGTTTTAAAGTGCGGGTTAAAGTTAAAAGTACGTAAACCAGTTTAAAGTTCTAAACATCCTTCATTGACGTGTGCGGGCGTTGTGCTAATGACTGGGTTATCAGCCCATCTGGCTCGGATAAACAGATCGTTGTGAACTGGTAAACAAATTAGCCGGTGACCTTTAACACTGCCGATAGTTCCAGCCATTCGCTAAATGCGTCTTACGATATAATATGATATGCCGGTCATAGTTTTCAATGTGTAGGAATACTGTAATTTATCTTTGTGAAATTTCACCTATTTGTTATTAGTACGGAGAACTGCGGTTGTTATTTTCGAGAGCTAGCTGCGAATTAAATAAATATAGATAGGCACCAACGTACTTAAAAACTTTATCATACGCAGTTGACCGGCAGCCGAGTAACCTTTCGCAGTCAACACTCGTTTATCTAAACACCATTAGCGATATATGCGACTTCCGAGTTCCCGTACAGTCTATACGCAGCCTCAATACAGCCGACTGGTCAGTCTCGGCGTTTACTCACACGTCTCGCAAAGATGGTCGCGCGTGGTTGTATCCTGTTGTTTGTGGCGAGTGCCCTGGCGCACCCCTACCAAGGTTTACGTTTGAAGACATTCTTTATCGATCCTTTCACTGGTTTTGGACGTTCCCAGCTTGTTGTTTATAAAATCATTCAAATCCCATTGACACAAGGGTTCATTTCGTCACTGACCTAATCGAGGTATGTTCTTGCAGTTTGTGTTGTGTTTTCGTCAATTCACATCATTTATAACGGCAGAAAACTCATTTCTTTGTAGGTAAAATAAATAAAAAAAAAAGATTAAAATATAGTATACATTTACTCTGGAAACGCCCAAACCAACATTATCATAACAGTGTGTTTTGTCTTACATTTTCTGTAGATTAGTTTAATAATCACTAACCGTTGAACTTTTGAATGTTGGAACGATGTAAGCCATTAACGCTCGAATTCAATAGTAAGATTACCAGGTCGGCATACTTCGAGCATTCTCAAGTTCAAGTATAGTAGAAGCTAACAAATGGTGGTGGATAGGTCCCGTGGAAGCGCCCGCCGGGATCGTTGGCGAGTCCGAATCGGAAGTGATCGGAGATATCGGACATAGGCTTCGTATCCGCTGCCTCGCGTACGGATACCCGACGCCGTCCATAGCGTGGTACCACCGTCCTACGGCCACGATGGTTCCTTACGACAGCGCGAAGTATGAAGCTAGAGGAAACGAACTGCTGATCAAGTCGCTCGAGATCGACACGCTGGGAGAGTACACGTGCCAGGTGTTCAACGGGCTCGGGAAGGCGGTGTCGTGGACGGTGACGGTGCGCGCGGACCGCGCGGACGCGAGCTGGCCGGCCAGCCCGTACCTGGTGCAGCGCGGCGGCGCGCCCCCGCCGCCGCCCACCGAGCCGCCCGCCCCTCCGCAAGGAGAGAGGTCCCCATACGTTGAGATCCCGCCCGTCCCTCCACAGTACACCGGTAAGAACAGGGAATACGTGTAGCACAGTTTTTTAACAAAATTGAAAGGTTTGTAGTAAATATTCGTATCCACTCAGCTTTTTCCTTCAATTAGGCCGGACACAATAATAGGTATGTTCTTCACGTTGTGTAACGAAAATTTTTCGTATGAAATATTTCGATTAAAAATGCGTTATAGAATTTGAATTAAAAACTGTGCTACATAAAATGCATTGCTTTGTTAACTCGTAGTTTGATCTCCAGTAGTGCTGCACGCTGCATGATCTGTTCTCGCACGACATTCTCTACTTAATGTCACACAAACATCATAAACACACCCCAATTGGTCATTCCTCGTATTACTGTGTATGACAACATCTTATAAAATCGATTGATGCTGTATTATGTATTGTAAAATGTATCTACTTCTAGGTAATATAAGAAAATATAACTCGGATGCCGCTCAATTTGTAACTAGATGTTGTATTATGTGTACGTATATACTTATTATAATAATGTTGCAGATAAGATATCAATACCAAAAATGCCTTTATTTTGTTTCGCATCATATAGCTGTGATTATAAGCTGTCAGATGACAATGAACCTTCTTGAAGAAAATGCTAGTCACCCGCCTATTAACCTGTCAGTTAAGCAAAAGGCAAATGCAATTTGGCTTGCTTTTTTTAAAAGATCTATATGTGCTAATAGAGTTTCATGTACTAGGTATTATAATCGCCGATTTCACAGGAATTTTGGTTGTCATATGACTATGATATTGTATCGAAATATGGATTCGGATATAGACTTATTTATATATATATGTGTGTGTGTGTATTTCGTATGTACAGTCAGTATCGAATAGATACCTAGTTACCGACGGCCAAATTGGCCAAATATATCGGGACACATCCTTATTTCCATAGTAACAAAGGTGTATTACGATATACAGTGTATAAACACAATACAATACGGGCGATAAATTAAACCAGAGTTACACTTAATTTTGACCCCGTAATAAACCCCGTTTTACCAAAATCGAGCAGCAATGTAAGCAAACATTACGAGACATAACATGACATTACGAGCGTTGACAGTTACTTTAAAAAGCTCGTATCTCGTAACTTGTATTTACATTGCGGGCTTAATTATCTATTTGTATAAGGTACTTAATATTTTCGTTGTATTTCTAAGCAAAATTTTTCTCATATATAATTTATTTATATGTGTTCTTAGGTCCTGAGCTAACTACCGTTTAAATATTCGCCCGTTTTGAATTTACACGCAGTATTGGGACACTTAAGCCGTCACTATGTATTTGATGCTGAATGTACACAACATTCACTAACCGTACGAGTGCTATAATAAATGGCGTTGCACAGTGCCGGTGCGAACAGCTCTCCGCGCGCCACAGACGGCGCTGGCCACGGGAGGGCGACTCGAGCTGTCCTGCGAGGTGGACGGCCACCCTGAACCTCGCGTCTACTGGACCAAGGACAACGTACAGCTCGCCGAGAGCGATAGGATCTACATCACACGTGAGTATCTTTTCAAAGAAAGAAATATATATGTAGAATGGTGTTCAAACGAATTCCCCTTTATGTGATAGAGATAGATTCAGATTTATTTATTTCTCAATAGTAATACACAATTTTCATTAATACAAACAAAAATATGCACACATAATGAGATCGTCAAAGTAGGTACCTAGTACACATTTTAAACTAACATTTACATTATTTTACAAATTTGAAATATAAAAAAATAATAATAATATATATATAATATAAATATATTATAAATATTATATATAATATAAATATATATCCGCTCAAAATGGATGTAGGGTTGGGTCCCGTGGTACTAAAGAGCTCCTCCTTATAGACATGACCATTTGCCAACAAATCCGGCGGAATAAGGGGGCCCTCTCTGCCGCTTGGATTGACTACAAGAAGGCCTATGATTCGGTGCCTCACTCATGGCTGGGGAGGGTCTTAGAGCTGTATAAAGTTGATACAGCTTTAAGAGCCTTCCTAAGTGCGTGTATGAGGCAGTGGACCACAGTCCTTCGTCAACCAGGAGGTGGGGATGACCGCCCTGGCCCGCAGGATTTTATAAGGATTGAGCGAGGAATATTTCAGGGTGATAGTCTGAGTCCCCTGTGGTTCTGCCTAGCTCTGAATCCCCTCAGCACCCTGCTGAAGGATTCGGGACTAGGTTGCCGGCTTCGGAGAGAGGGTGAAGTCATTTCTCACCTTCTGTACATGGATGACCTCAAATTATTTGCACCAAATAGCCAAGACTTGTTGGAGCTACTGAAAACCACCGAAGTTTTCAGTAGTGCCATCAACATGGAGTTTGGTGTCGATAAATGTGCGGTTATGCATGTACAGCGGGGGAAGGTTGTAAATTCAACAAATTTACAACTATCTGAGGCAATGTCTTTCAGATCTATCTCTGAATCAGAAACCTACAAATACCTTGGTATGTCACAGTCGTTGGGTATTGAGGACGAGGGTATTAGACAGTCGGTGAAGGAGCGCTTTTTTAGTCGGCTCACAAAAGTCCTTAACAGTCTTTTGTCAGGAGGCAACAAAGTGCGCTCCTTCAACGCCTGGGTAATGCCCTTACTCACATACTCCTTTGGCATACTAAGGTGGACTCAGACCGAACTGAACGCCCTGGACCGGAGGGTCCGACTACTGCTCACCACACACCGTATGCTGCACCCACGCTCGTCAGTTATGAGATTGTACATCCCACGGAAGTGTGGAGGTCGAGGCTTCCTAAACGCCAAAGATCTCCACAACCGCGAGGTGTGCAATCTCAGGAATTATTTCCTTAACAACGAGTGTGGGATGCATCGTGATGTGGTGGCAGTAGACAGGAACCTCACGCCGCTCTCCTTGGCAAACGAGAACTGGCGCAAACCTGTGGTACTAAGTACTGCGGATCGCAGGGCGGCATGGGAGAGTAAGGTGCTACACGGGCGGTTCTACAAGGCCCTCACGGGACCCGACGTGGACCTGCTCGCGTCGGTGAACTGGTTACGATTCGGGGACCTCTTCGGAGAAACCGAAGGTTTTGCCTGTGCAATTGCGGACGAAGTGATGATGACGAACAACTATCGGAAATATATCCTGAAGGACGGTACGGTCGACATTTGTCGGGCATGCCGCCGTCCCGGAGAGTCACTCAGGCATATCATTTCCGGTTGTTCTCATCTTGCTAACGGCGAGTACTTGCACAGACATAATCTCGTAGCCAGGATTATCCACCAGCAACTTGCTCTTCTATACGGCCTTGTGGACCGCGAAGTACCGTACTACAAGTACTCACCTGCGCCAGTTCTCGAAAATGGTCGTGCCACGCTCTATTGGGATCGATCTATTATCACTGACAGGACTATTGTAGCCAATAAGCCTGACATCGTGATAACAGATCGATCGCAACGCCGGGCCGTGCTCGTCGACATCACCATCCCCCATGATGAGAATCTCGTGAAAGCCGAGAAGGACAAATCCAGTAAGTACCTAGACTTGGCTCACGAGATAACCGCCATGTGGGATGTTGATTCGACGATCATTGTCCCGATAGTCGTTTCAGCGAACGGTCTCATAGCGAAGAGTCTCGACCAACACCTTGAGAGACTCTCGCTAGGTGGTTGGATCAAGGGTCAGATGCAGAAGGCGGTGATCTTGGACACGGCGCGGATAGTCCGGCGGTTCCTCTCCCTGCGGCCCTGACCACCGGCAGCTTGGGCCCTGCCCCGCTGCTGGCGGCACCCTAGGTTAGGTTTTTTATAATGTGTTTATATCTTTTGTATTGTTTTGTAAGTGTTTTTATATTTTACTTTTATATACATATTGTAAAAAGCCTAATCTGAGAGAAAAAGATAAATAAAGAAAAAATATAAATATAATAATAATAGATAACGTTTTTCCACTTCTAAAAATTTTCCATTCTTCATAATTTTTAGTATGTTATTGACACAATGAAAAACTAAGTATATAGGTTTTCCTGTTAATTCAAAATTTGCAAAACAAAAAAAAATATTTTTTTATAGCGAAACCTGTAAACCTATAATATTTTATTATGCTGAAGCGATCGCCATCAAAATCGAAGTGAAGTTTAGTTACTGAAAAATGGATTTTCATAGGAAAAGTACCGTAAGTATTTCGTTAGATTTGAAGAGCTATTTTTCCCTCTTAAATAAATACTACTTAAATAAATAAATACTCGTTGCGTAAAATATACCTACTGTTAAAAATCAAAAATATGTATTATTTAATAAACTAATAATCTATTATTTAGTTGAAGTCAGCTAGACGTTTCTGACAAATGATTAATTATTACGAAAATACTAATTGGAATCATTCTCTATGTAGCGTGACGTCATTTTTCATCAACGGCATGAAATGTACGGGCCTTGCTTGTCGGGATACACGAAGGTTGATAATGGACTGTAGCACCGCGGATCAGTTGACGTCTTTGGCGGCCAAAGGGTTAATTAGAATTTCTGCGGCACCGCGTTACTCACCGGTTTATTCACCGTTATTTCTGTTTGACTCATTTCCTCAAAGGTTGACTGGAAGAGATCCCATACAGGGATAAGTTCGCCTTTGTTGTATTTAATTTACTCTGTAACTGTGTTTTTCGTGTTCTTATTTCTATGTACAATAAAGTATATACATACATACATATTTACTCAAAACTAATATTTCACAATAAAATTTTTAGTAATTAGTAGTAATATATAGGATGCACTTTTTCAAAACAACTTATGCATTTCCTTTTACGCGTCATTTGTGTCGCGCTTTAGACGTACATTTGGTCCGTCGATGGATCATTCATGAGTAACAGACATTAAAGTACATAATATAAACGTTATATTTTTCCATGTTACAGCGGCCCGTCTCAGCGTAAGCCGATTAGTTGAAGAGGACGCCGGTGTGTATGGATGCCACGCCGACAACGGACACAGTAGCCATCACTCAGTGGTGCAGATCAGCGTGCAGAGTGAGTACCGCCATCCACAATGATATGTAACCTGTTGTAACCCTTACTGCAAAGTTATAAGAGTTACCGCCGATAGTCAGTTAAGTTGATGTTAGTACATAAGCATGGACCTAAATGACGTATTGAATCCTGCACATGGATTTAGTGGTCAATCAACGGCCTTAACAATTCTGGATTTAGGTATATAGCTTATTGGTATATATAGATATAATAATATCTTAATGTTAATAATAATAACCACATAAATCCAAGCTTCCCTAATACTAAACTTATATAAGCTAATATTTTATTTATCTTGCAGAACTGTACATCCCAGAGTTGTGCAAGGATAACCAGTACTTCGCAGACTGCAAACTAATCGTGAGAAGCAAGCTATGCCGCCACGAATACTACTCCAAGTAAGTATAAATCTCAGTTAAAAGTCTGACAAGGTAGGTACCGTTGTACACAACACATTTGGTTCGTAATTTGATTTTCTAGCTTAGTATAAAAATTATAAAGTCAATATTATATGTCATGAAGTTCAAAAATGACCTCGGGCTAAGAAAGAATTCATTCGTGTTTGTTTGTCACAGGTTCTGCTGCAAGTCGTGTGTGGAAGCGGGCGCGCTGGACCCTCAAACTCTGGAGTTCCAGGGCGACTCAGCATTTACTTACAAGAAGAAGTAAACCCGTTATGTGTCGTATGAACGCCCGTGGATGCTTACCTTAGCTTCCACTGTGTGCAGCGGGCTTAGAATGGTCCAACGCGACCATCCATAGGCAAACGTCACTCTCAAAATATTTTTCTCAATTTAAAATATTTAGATTACGGGTTAACCGTTTGGCTGAATACACCAAAATTATACTAACAAAAAATGTGAGAGGATGATGTTTTGTCCAAATCGATAAGCGTGACCGCGTGGTTATTAGTTTCTGGGTTTCTGGTAGTAGATAGCACGCTAGTCCTTACCGAAATGTGCCTCGTAATTTTAAATTCGATAAAAATTATAGACAGAAGTAAATCGACGATACCATGAAATGAATATTTTGTAAGTTTTTTAAAAAACACTTTCTTATTTTACCTTGGACTTGTTTACTTAAATGAGAAATTCATGTTAAATACCGAAGAAAGCAAATAGGTTTAAATTCATACCAAACTTACCTTTCGTGGTTAATAAATACATAGCATATATGATTGAAAATCGCTTATTCGCAACTGAATAGTCGGTTATCTATAAAATGAATACCTACATTAACCAATAACATCTAACTGTATGTGAAAACATAGTGTCACTCTCAATTTTACAGAGGCATTCCATTTATAATAATTAAAGCATAACTTATCACGAAAGGGATCTTCCTAGTGCTATTAAATTTACATTTACTAATATTTTTTTAAATATTTAATTACTTGGTCAGTGTAGGTTCTAAATAAGTAGTGATTGTTTATAGTTAAATGTATGTGTATTTTTTATCGTCACCAAGTGCCATAACATGTTTTGCTCGTGCATTTCACTTTGACTTTATTTACTTAGTTATTTATTGATAAAATTGCAATCAAGAAATTATTTTTATTTTTTAATTTGATTTTATAGAGAACATACTCGTAGGTACCAATAGATTAATATAGATAGGAAATGACTAATTTACCGTTTATGTGTAAATAAATAGATAACATGTCACAATAAGCTCCATCTGTGATGGATTCATGATAATAATATAGTTTACTAACTTTAATGACCGACCCCGATAGAATGATGTATGAACTTGAATTTAAAGTCGAAAATAGTAGGTATTTTAATTTTCAAAGATATACCTAACGACAAAAATCCTGCTAATTTTCTTGCATAGTTGGATTTTTCCGAATATTCTAGGTGGCGTTGCTAAAATAAGTTTGTTTCTCACTAAAGCGATGCTATCAACAACATTCGAAGGGAAAATCTTTTGTCTCTATATTCATTACTTATCTCTTAAAATTTTAATTCCCATTCATCTCGGTCGGTCATTACCAGTAAGTCAGTGAGGGAAATAAATTATTTATTTCTAAATACGCAGTTTGGCTAAGGGTATGCAATAAATAAGATAGCGATAAGCGGTACCGTGACGTCATAATAATTTGTTACTAGGTAAGTGAATTTATATGTGACACCATTGTAAATAGAAAAAATTAAAGCTCTTTAATGAAACTGGTTTATATTTTATATTTGGACGTAGTTTAGCGAGAAGGATCCATCCTCATCTAAAAATGAATGACATATACTTTGGTCAGGAAGTTCAAATATTATCAGATTTTTGTGAATTGGGTCCTTTTCCCTAAATTACGTCCGTTTATCCTCCTCTTATCCTGCGTTTAATCAACGAATCATGTAAAGCTTCAGGATTTTTTCTAAACCCAACGGCGCCATGCGCCATCTAGTATGCAATTGATAACCAAACAAAAAACTATGAATCTTAAATTTCCTGACAAATTCCAATAATCATTACATGCTTCAGTTCACACCTGAAAGTTTGAGCATGTGGTGCAGCGCTTATTTTCGTAGTCTACATTTAGCGTCAAGTAGCGGATTTATCAGTAATAATTACTACCGTACAGAAAATAAACCTACATATGGAAGGTGGAGCTATCCTACAAAACCAAAGTTTAACAGCGATTCAGGGACGAACCATGGTGTCCCTTTCTAATGTTTAGCAGCTCTTTCGGCTATTTAGGGTTGTCATAATTCAATTCATTATCTTATCTGTTTTTGTTCACGCAAATGGACGTCAAGTTGTGCATGAATATTTTTCAAAAATACTTTTATAAATCTTCACATTATTTTATTAAAAATATTTATAATTTTGAAAAATTTTGAGCGGTTGAAACGCCCATAAATTTTGGCGCGAATTCTACAGAGCTGTTGACGTCACAGTTCGGAAACAACTGACTTTTGTTACTAATGTTGTTCGTGTAGAGCATAGACATACAATATAACGTGTATAGGGAGCGTGCATGAACTGTAGGAGGCAGCACAGGAGCCGTCAGATTTTTGGCGCGAGGCGTAAATGTGATGTTTATTGTTCCGATGTAGCCCACAAGATGGCAGAACCTACTATACACAAGAAAACATGTCACGTTTAAATGTACATGTTTATGGTTCCGATTCAGGCCACAAGATGGCAGACCCTCTAACGCGCACGGTGCCTCGGCTCCTGTGCTGCCTCCTACAGTTCATGCACGCTCCCTATTTAAGTTACTCGACACTAATAATTCGTTTTATTATTTTTAAATACCATGGATGAACCTGAAAACCGTTCTATAGGCATTATCTATTGCCAAAGCATACAAAGAAATACAAGTGCAGCTCACAATGTACAATAGCACTCAATATTTTTTCCAATATAATTCCAATATAAATTTCCAGTATACAAGAGTAAACCATTTTTGTTTGTAGATATCAATCGATCTGATAACAAAGTAGGTACTTCTTACTTTTTGGGCTGGACTATAAGCTTCGGGTGTATTGTATGTCTATGTTCGGGTGTAAGTAGTAGGTATGAAGCACGTACATATATCACTTATATTCATTAATTTAATGTAAAGTTTTTGATTTAACTAAGTATTTACGAATTTATACACAATATTGAAGTGCATATTCTTTAGTCAAACCTTTGCACAAAACTTTTTAAATTGTACTTATAGCATAGACAATTTGCCAGTTCTTAAGGCTCGTCCAGACGGGATTATCAAATTGACCAATTTGATCATAAAATTAATTGGCATCAATCTCACCTATTAGCGTTCACAATACACAATTTTAATCGCCAATTTTAGATTTACGATAACATTCAAGCGCACAAATTAAAAAAAAATGTCCCCAAACACGCATACTAATGCGTTCTAGGAGACCTAAATGTCGAAAACCATATGATACTCTGGCACGACCAAAATTTAAAAATTGTAGGCAGGAGTTGACTTGTGGTTGAAGATTTTTTTATTGATCTCAAAAGAAGTATACATTTCACTTGAATGAGATACATACATGCATTAATTAATTCTATGTTAATTTGCGCCCCTGAGCGACAATTTGATTCTATTTACAATTACAATTTTAATTGTATTACACTAAGTATATTTGAGCGTGTTTGCTAACCGCTGGGACAACCCTATGTTAGCCTGGTGGACGTCCATGCAAGTTGTCAAACACTGCTGACCCTAATATTATGTTGTACTTATTATGTTTATTTATTTATTTTATATTATTTTACTTTTTAGTTAGTTAAGAACATCCATTAATAATTAGTTTTTAAGATTAACTAACAAGATTGTACGGGCTCTGTCTGAAATAAATGTTTTTATTATTATTTATTTTTATATTTAATTACTAAGTAACTATCTTAAGGGGCTTGTCGTCGGAAATCGCAGATTAACTAATCTACGGTTCGCTGACGACATTGTCATTTTCTCTTCAACTGCTTCCGAGCTACAACAAATGCTTGAAGAACTAAGCATCGCAAGCCTCGAGATTGGACTGAAGATGAATATGTCAAAGACCAATCTTATGACTAACAACACACTACGTAGGATAGAGATAAATGGAGAACACATTGCATATGTCCACAAGTACATTTATTTGGGCCAATTAGTCTCCTTCCAGGCGCGTCAGGAAAAAGAGGTCGAAAGACGGATTGAAAACGCCTGGAGGAGCTATTGGTCCATGAAACACCTGATGAGGTAATCTTCCGATATATCTCAAACGGAAGCTCATGGACATGTGCATACTCCCAGTTCTAACCTACGGGGCACAGACTTGGTCTTTGACTAAAGCTCAGAAGTCCAAACTCGGAGTTTGCCAACGAGCCATGGAGCATAGCATATTAGGTGTCAAATTGGTGGATCGAGTCCGGAACACCACGCTGCGCTCCAAGACACAAATCATCGAAGTAGCTCGGAAAGCGGCCAAGCTAAAATGGGATTGGGCTGGTCACGTCTGCCGAATGAGTTATGGGGCAAAGTCACTACAGAGTGGGAGCCCGAAAACTCGAATCGGGGATCTGGCAGACCTCACCGGCGATGGCGGGATGAACTGGACTCCTTCTTGAAGGAGTGACCAGACATAGCACTGGACAGAGATCAGTAGAGAGATTGGGGGGAGACCTTTGCCCAGCAGTGGGACACGACAGGCTCCAAATAATATAATAATAATAATAAGTAACTATCTATAACACAACAACTTCCCAAAGAAAATTTGAATTTCTTGCATTTTTCTACTAACAAGTTGGGTGTGGTTCAATATATTTTCAATATTTAATTTAAATTTAAAAGATCTTTTAAAATGACAATTTGTTTGGCTGATTAGCTCTGAAGTTGGCACTTTTGGCGAGTCTTTGTCTATTGGCGGGATTGCGAAAATTTAAAAAAAAGCGAAGCGTATGATATTGGGAGGAGAGGAAAATACTTGGATGTATTGTTTCGGAATTGTAATTATTGAGAATAAGTTGACTGAAGTTGTACTGGTGATAGACATCTACAATAATACATACATCGACAAACCTATAATAATGCAAAAACATCCGTATTTTCGTGTTACTAACTGCAAACTAGTGTAGCTGGCGATAAAACTTTTGATCGACGTGTTGTATGTAAGTACGTGTAAATTTAAATAATAACAGTATTGAAACTCAACCAAGTCTTTATCTAGAAGTAGTCGACAATAACCGATGTTTGAGATAAAACCATTTTTAATTAATAAAACGCGACTAAAATACATTTTTATAGCAGATTTGTTTCATAAATGTGCGACGTAAAACAAAACAACAAATCTGCCTGAACTGTGACGTCACGTGACGTTTCTACCAATGGCATTGGCGACCAACCTCATTAGCATTTCACGCGCAATTTTTGTAATTTTTATTTATTATTTAAGCAATTCAATGATAATTTTATAACGGAAATGCATTTGTAACATCCTATAACGATAACAATCATCCGAATAAAAATTATTTGGTTCAAATTAAAACTACACGCATGAGGCTAATTGCTCGGAGCAATGCTGAGCCGAACGGAGCCCGAAAGGATCAATTTCGCCCCCCTGTTTTGGTGAGAACACAGATGTATGGAGTGAGCACTATATTCTTACTTATTTATCTATGGCTTAAGAGTAGTAGCAGGAACGAAACATTTTGACAGATTGAATACCACTGATTGAAATTAAAATAAAACAAAAAACTTGCGATAACATAAATTTTTATTTACATTCCGAAATTCACAGTCAAATTCAACAAGGAACGCCCTCCGTCACGTTGGCGGACAATCAAAAGGGAGGGTCGTCGGTTTGTTGCGCTAGGCTATGTCGTATATACACGTCGCAGGCTGCGCGCTCGGCAGCAGCGAGCGGGAGGCTACGCCAAGGGTACGACCACTATATTTGCCATATAATTTACTACATGAGCTCCGTTCCATCCGCCTCTTTGAGAGCCAAATTGCGATATACTTTTACAATAATAATATATTCTTAAATACAAATGTTAAAACGTAAAAAGATTTATATATACATCAAATTATAATTTAATGTACATTATTGGACGAATATCGTCGCCTAGGAAACAAAACAATGAGCGCGCTGCGCCGCGAGACCGCAACGGACTGGCTGACAACTAAGTACATCAACTCAAGCCAGGCTGCTATAATCATGTGATGGGGTTGTATACAATATACCAAATAAATAAACTTGTAGCCAATACCGTTACAATCTGGCGGCGTCGACACTGGGCTTTATTACCTTAATCAAATCACTAACTCCTCTCTGTTTTCTGCTTGCGACTTGAGAAAGGCAATCAAGCCGATTGGATACAATTCTTGGTGCCAGCGAGATTCTACATTCCGGTCAAGACTGTTTGGAATCTAGAATGTTGTAGGAAATATCATAACCTAAATGAATCTGTTTGCCGTCGAGAATTGCGTCCGATACCCGACGTCACAAGACGAAGAAATGTGCGAACTTCCGCGACTTAATTTTAACGGATTCGTTTGTGACAACACGCAGATGAGAATTTGTACACAATATACACCACTGGGCAGTTCCGCAGCATAGTCCGGTTAAATTTAAGTAATAGCAAACCTCCACTTCCGAAAACCGTCAATACTTAAGCTTAGGGCTACAGGCCTATGTACTGCATTACCAGGGCGACCTAGAAATATTGCCCAAACGTTTATTAGCAGTATAAAATACTAAAAAACATGCGTGCAACTGCCAAACATGAGCCCCGTGGCTGTGACTGAAGAATCAGTTAATTAAACTATTACAACTCTTAACTCTTGACAGTTTGCGGAAGTGTCCACTACAATATTAGACCTAAACCTAGCTACGTCAGGTCCTCGGCAAAATTCAAGTTCTGAAGGAGTCAACTTTCGTCGCAACCGATAACTATTTCAGTTCAACATAATCCTGGAGTCAATTTTCGTAGCATGCGCGAATTTATCGCAAAACCTGACGTACTTGAAGGAGTAAATAATAGATTTGCACCAGTCACTTTTCGTTTGGTCGTATTAATGTTTATTAAAATATCAATATAATTACGCGAACGCGTCTGGCCGCTAAATTCTTGCGGCGGCCTGACTCGCGTTTCCTAATATTGCGATTTAACTTCAAACATACTAGTTACTTCTTCAAATATGCTCCGAGTGGATACGGCAAGTTTCAGCACGGACTAGGCTTATCTCATCAATGAATCTGAACACATCACATGGGAAGAAACGTGAATAAGTCTACAGGTCATAGACCTTTTAAGTTAACGTCCGAAGCAGAGTATTCCATTATTAACAATATGTTAAGTTGCGGCATCTTTGGATGCCTCGCTAAAATGTATAAAAAAATAATAATATATAAAAACAATTTTTTTAATAATAAGCGATCGCTCGTTTACAAGCCACGTGAAGCAAATTTCATAAAACGCTACAAATCCATCGAAGCATCCAAAAAGGTCCAGATAAGCGAAGGTTAGTGGAGTTAGTTGATTTAAATCTCATATGAGTCTCAGCTATCCACAACAGACAATAAGTGATGTACGTAGATTAGACTAGAGTGCGCGGCACAACGAAGAACGCTAACAATAGTGTATTTACTTGCTTCATTTCAGTGTAATTTTATTGAACGACAGCAATTTAACAGTGCGTCTAAACCTCGTCGTCCGATCGCGCCACGCACATAGACAATTATCGATGGCTCGATACGGCGTCCCCGTCTACACACAATACACCCCCTTAAATAGCTTACCGGGCCGCGGCCCTTTTTAGTATCACAATAAGTGTTAAACTAAACAGAGGTCCCGCTACATCTTAAGAAATAAAGAAACTATAAAAACGAAACCGGTCACTACAAATATAAACATTCTATACGAATCATAAACGCGGTAAAGACGCGTCCACAGGGCGGACGGCGGCCGAGCCGGCACCGACTCACTTTCCACCGATCGTTCGTCAGAATTTTCGTTCCGAGTAAAATATCATCTCGGAGAGTCAATATCCGTCCGACCGACAACGCTCACAGTGAAATATTTCGGAGGGGTGGGAGACGGCGCATCAGTCGAGGACGTCGGCGACGATCTTCTCCATGTCGTGGTCGATGTCGTCGGCGGGCGGCGGCGCGGCGGCGGCGGCCCCGGGCGCGGCCGGCAGCGTGAAGGGCTCGTCCAGCTCCTCCAGCCCCGGCGGCACCGGCAGCTTCGCCAGCTCCTCCTGCAGCTTCACGTAGTGGCGCTGCCGAAACAACATCACGCTATACTATGTCGGTATTCGATAAGGCAAAGAGAACACGCCAACAGGAATGCAATATTCGTACTTTCATAAACGAATCATGTGATTCTTAATTCTTTCTTAGTGACCTTCCTTTGCACCCTTAGATGCACTAGCGGCCCGCCTTAAAGAGCGCTTGGGCAGTGCACTCCCATAAATAATCATAATGAAATTATATTACCATAGTACCTAATTGATATAATACTACTTATTCATAATTAATGTATCTATCGTAAACACGTCAATAATAGTTAAATAAGTAATTATTATTAATTATAATGTATATACAGCCTATGACTACTCGCCTACTGCTATATTTCATACGTAACGCGCGAAGGGGAGCACTTTGGATTGAGCTCCTATGAAAAAGATTTAGTACATTGAATCAATAGGAAATTCGATAAGAGCGAAAGAAAAGTTTAGCCACAGTTCCGCACGTGAAACAGAAAATGTTCTATGAAGAAAGACGTAAAATTGGAGCGGCGCTCCTACTGCTCCTAGGCCGTTTGACCTTGTGCCTTCTAGACGAATGCGCGCGCCATGTTGTCATTGTTTGCAAACATACCTTTTACCTTAGTATTTTTTAAAGTAGGTACGCGCGGGAATGCAATTTTGGCTTTTTTCATTCTAAATAATTAGACAAGAATTAAAAAGTGAGTGCACATAAGTTAAAAATGAATATAACGTGACATTCATAAAATAATGTGAAAAAACTTTACAATATCCACTCGAGTTAGATACAAAGAGACGACCTTCAACTTTCGTAAAAATGTTTGGACCGAAACGGTGTGTTAACAATTTATTTATTCATATAATTTATTTCCCCGAAAAAAAAAAAACGTTCATAATCTCGCAACCATTTGTTAAATGACCTGCAGTTGACGTCTATCGGTCGTCAAGATATTCGTAAAACATTAGATTCCATTGCGCATACTTACCCAAAATCTATAAGAGAGTTCAATTACCGGATGGACGAAAACCGATAACTACAGGTATTTGGCGACGGTTAATAAATTGGGTAGTTTTAGTTTTTTTCTTTAATCTAAGTGAACACCCATAATATATAGTCACCGGCCGCGCTGCTTAGATGCTGATCCTATTTATGGATCATATTTTACCAACTATAAATAATTAGCGTCACTATTTTAATGAAAATAATTGTCATCAGACATTTACGACCCAGGAACTCATTGGAACGTGCCTGTGTTCGAGCGTGGTTTGAACCTCCGATTTGAAATTCGAAAAATGTTGCACGTACCATGGGTTTATTTAAAATCCTCAATTGTACTTTTGGTCTAATACTGCTTTAAGAATGGGATTTTCCGTTAAAAAAAAAACGTTTTATATAGCAGTTTTTCACAGTATTTTTTTCGCATTTTTTTCTTCAGGCTAGTTGTTTATTGTTATAGATATTCAGTAACCGATCTTTTGTCATTACCTTGCAATTTTATTTTTTTTCATTTTCGACACAAGATCAAAAGTTATTCCGGTCAATTAGGCGTGCCACCCAAATGTTTACTTAACAGTTTTAAAATCTGTAAAAAAAATAATAAAACCAAAAAAACATTGGTTTCACCGATAAAATGGTCAAAACTTTCACTTCTTTCAATACTTACATACATTGACAATTATACAATATGACATACCTTGAGAGCCATGAGGTTGAGTTGGATGCTGCGCTGCGTACGCTCGTCGCCGCTCTGCGTCTCCAGCTCCGTGATCCAGTTGGCCACGGTCTGCATTATCTCGTTGCGTTTCATCCAAAAGTGCGTTTGGATCACCTGTAACGATAGCAGAAACATTGTTATATGGGCGAAATCACAAAAAGTGTTTTACTACTACTACTACTACTACTAAAATCCTCCAGCACTGGATAGTCCACGATCAACGACTGAATATGATGTTTTATTCGCATTCATCATCATCATCATCATATCAGCCCCCCATCGCCCACTGCTGAGCATAGGCCTCTCTTCCAGTACGCCACTTGTCCCGATCCTGAGCTAATCGCATCCAGAAGCGTCCCGCAATTTTCTGAATGTCGTCCACCCAACGAGCCAACGGACGCCAGGGGCTTCTTTCATCCGAAAGCGGCCACCATTCCGTTAACATTTTAGTCCACCTGCCATCACTCTGCCTAGCAACATGTCCCGCCCAACTCCATTTTAGGTTGGTAATGACGCAACCCACGTCTAGCACCTTGGTGCGACGACGGATCTCGACATTCCTTACTCGATCTTGAAGCTTGATACCGAGCATGGCGCGCTCCATGGCTCTCTGTGCTACACAAATTTTATGCACAGCCTCCTTGGTGAGCGTCCATGTCTCGGCACCGTAGGTCATGGTGGGCAGGACACATTGATTGAAGAGGCGAGTTTTCAGGCATTGTGGAATGTTAGCAGGTCTCAGGATGTCCGCTAATTTATTAAATGCCGCCCAACCCAGCTGAATTCTCCTGGAGATCTCCTTCTGCTGATGTGTTTTGTCAAATGTGTGTTATTCGCATTGTCTATAGGTATGTCTCTTGTACAAGAAAATAATTATCGCTAGGAGTTAAACAGAGAGGGTAAATCAGTCTTTACCTCCTTGAAGCAGGGCTCCGGGTTGCGCAGATGGTCGAGCATGGCCCAGCGCGCGCACGCCTGGTAGATGTTGGAGTTGTACTCCAGGCTCGCCGACGAGCCCACGCGCGTGCCGCGGCTGCGCTCGTAGCCCGGCTCGTTGAAGTACGGCTCCGGCACCAGGATCAGCGACTGGATGGATACCAGCACCTAACAAACAATACATGTTACATCACTCATTTTCTGGTACGCATATGCTTGAATAAAATCATAATCCTAATAAATGAAAACGAAAGGTATATCCAGATTTGGCGAATGGACAGGATATAGACGCAAGTGCAGCATTCGCAGATCTCTGCGTACTGCCGAGTGCTGCATATCGTATTACGAAATGCACGACCCTTAGACAATCCAAATCGGGCAATAGCTATTTCGATGATTCGGAAGTTGACCTGAAGACGTTCGCCCTTTGAACGCCATGCCTATTATATATAAAGTGTCATTATAAAACGTATTCCAATGATTATCCTCCGTGCGCGTCACTGGACTACTTTGACGATCAAAGGGTTAAAAATACTGTTTCTCTTAAAATTGCATCTGGAGTTATTACGTAAGGATAATCCGTACGCTGTTCTCCAAACTGAGACAGTACAATTATGAAATCTCATTACGCTTAGACGGGTAAATAGCAAGTTGAACTGACCTGCAGGAAGCTAGACGTGTGCGCGTTCCACTTCTCCTCGGGGCGGCCGTGCCACGTGTTGAGCACGGACAGGCACACCTTGCCGTCGTTGTACAGGTTGGGGTTGAAGCGCACCGAGTGGCGGCCCGTGGTCTCCAGGTTGATGAGCATGGGCACGGCGGGGTACTCGGCCGGGAAGTACACGTCCAGGATGAAGCAGCCGTTCGCGTACGGCGTGTCCGACGGGCCCGTTATTAGCACCTGAAATTAAACATTACGTATAATAAATGTTTAACAAAAACGGGCAGACACGATCTAACATGCTACCCATTTATTGTTTTCATCACAGCAGGTCCACTTCATCAAACAGTGCCTATAAAAATACTCAAATCAGAGTCAGCATTTAATATTATGGAGAGCTCTCGTGATTTTTCGAGGACATCATCATCCGAGATTGACGTGATGAGAATAGAACAAAAAAAATCCAAATCAGTGCAGATCGAGGAAATGGGGAACATATACATAAAAAAACTCAAAAATACCGACGAATCTGGTTTTTCTTAAAATCGGTTCGGTTATTGGTTTTTTAACGATCAATTTCCAAGTATTAAGGTCACTTGTTGAGAGCTTGAGCCTAGAGTTTTATTTGTCAGGAGTCAGTAGGAGGTTAGTGAAGTTTGGAAGCGCTGGTGGCCTAGCGGTAAGAGCGTGCGACTTCCAATCCGGAGGTCGCGGGTTCAAACCCCAGTTCGTACCAATGAGTTTTTAGGAACTTATGTACGAAATATCATTTGATATTTTCCAGCCGCTTTTCGGTGAAGGAAAACATCGTGAGGAAACCGGACTAACCCCAATAAGGCCTAGTTTACCCTCTGGGTTGGAAGGTAGGGCCTACGTCAAGCCGCGGAGGGACGAGGCGAGGAAGAAGCAGCAGGAGGTTAGGTCAGGACCTTCATGACGTCGAGCCGGTCCGTGTCGGTGCGCACGAAGACGGAGGAGGAGTAGGAGAGCGGCAGGCTGGTGGCGAGCGTGGCGGCCTCCTGCGCCAGGCGCTTCATGCGCGCCGGGTGCGCGCGCTCGCCCGCCGCGCGCACCGTGCCCTCGAAGTGGTACGGCACCGAGAACCGGAACCCGCTCTCCGCGCACTCCGTCATCATCTCGAACGTTTCTGGCGGCAGAGTGTTACATGACACCTTGAGATGCTACTACAGTACTACATTTCACTATCCTCTATCATTATGTCTTATATGACAAAAAAATAACAACAACAACAACAATGATAAGTAATAGTATTTGCTGCATCCCATAAATCATTTAAAAAATCGCATTCTTACGTAGTATAAGACCTCTACGAGACTATCAATCTAGTTTTTACAAAAAATATACAGATACATAGTTGAACCTTCAATCCGAATGCTAAGGTTATTCATGCGTAATTTTATTCTTATTGAACTTAACACATTCACTGCCAGACAAAAAACGGCGCACTACCCCAGAAACCGGTGGTCTATAGCTGCGTACAAAACAACCCGCCCAGCGGGTTGTCCGGCATCTGAACAAAGTTCACGAGCGCCGTTTTTTATCTGGCAGTGAATGCGTTAATGTGAAACAATGTCGTACTGCGCAAGATTGTCCTATTGTGGCTATAATCCTTATTTATTTTACGTATACGACCGATAAATCATCCAATGCCTAAAAAGAGTTTACGAAAAGATATTTTATAAAAAAAAGGCAAAATATGCCTATGGTCAAATTATACAGTACTTTCTGATATGAAAATATGTTAACATATCTGATTTTTGACATCCAAATGGACTGGAAAGGAAAAGTATGGCCTTACCGAACTGCATGGTGCGCATAAGCTCGATGTACCGCGCCTCCCGGCTGGCGCCGCTGACGGCGGCCGCCGCGCTGCTGCCGGCGCCGTCCTCCTCGCCCTCGTTCACCCACATCAGCGCTGACGTCGCCTGCCAACCAAAAAACCCTCAAATTGCTATTTCACATTTAGACCATTTCTTTATTTACGTGTGCTTAAGGCGGTCTTCACATTGGATGCGGTTTCGCACGCCGCTCCGGGGCATCGCAATATACCACGTACGCGCTGTGACATATAACAATATAGCGCTGTCACGCTCATACACAGCGACGTGCGAATAGGGAATATTACGCAAAACTATTTCGTTATCTACCTCTCTATTACTCTTAAATATTCGAGCAGATACCGAAATTTCGATTTTCGCGTTTCGGGGTAGTCTCTCTGTAAACAAACCCATGATGCATCAAAGTCATACTGAAAACTTGTCAAAAATCTGTTTAAGGCATAGTATGTATAAGTCAATCAATGATTTACAATATGAGCAAGTGCTGGACTCTGGCGGCAGAACATAGCAGTCATACCCCTGGCATCAGTATTATAACCGCGTTAAGGTGGTTCGATTTTCATACAAAAAACAATCGCTATTTATTAATTAATTACACAATATTATTACATAAATAGTTGCGCATCTATCTACTTTCGAATATTCATTTGCGCTAAATTAATAGAAAAACTTTGTTTCATACAGAAATCATGCAATAATCAACGTTATATTTTTATAAATTTTACTCATGTGTGTGTCACAAATGTCGTGTACAAATACATTGCGGCGTTGCCACTCCATGCATCGGCGCGACGTTGCGATGTTTGACGCGTTTTTAGCTGACTCTGTCGACACTGACACTCAGTGTGACCAGGCGTACGATAATTGTCGTACATGTACGATAATTTGGGCCCCGGTATGACGTAATGTTCCAATGAGCATTATCGTACACTAAAGTACTATAATTTCAGCCCTTGGATGATGCCACCTTAAAAGTCTAGTAATTTGAAGCAAAATATGACACTTTCTCTCAGGAATAGGCTAAAATTAGTATCTTTTGGGTGTTCGGCTCCTTGTTGTAAGTTTAAAGTTTAAAATGTCACAATTTCCTGTATACCGTTTGAGTCTATCCCAAAAATACACAAACATAAACAGATTTTTTGCGCAATTTAGACGAAAATTGTCTTTTTTTTATTATTAATTGGAAATTTAAGCTTATTTTGCTAGACATTTTTAGGGGCTGCCTTTTTGATTGGCGTACGATATTTTTTTCAACGGTACAATAATATTGACACTCATGTACGATAATTCTCTTTCGCTCACCTGGCAACACTGCTGAAACTTGACAGGACCTGGGGGCCTACCGCGAAAACCTAAATTCGCAAATTGCGGGGATCTTTCTCTTTTACTCTCACTAAGACGTAATTAGAGTGACAGAGAAAAATGCCCGAAATTGACGAATTTCGATTTTCCCGGTAGCCGCCCTGGTGCTTGAGGTACTTGATAGAAAACAACGCTGCCGCATGTTCTGAATTGTGATTTTATGTGTTTTTGGATTGAAAATGATAGCAACGTCTAAATCAAGTTACAAAAATCATCGATATTCTGGTCCGCGAAAAACCAGGAAAAGTGTAACTGTAATTGGAGTCTACAAAAATGACCAATTCATAGAAAATATGACCTAGAAACTAGTTCACTTTTATAAAACTCAATTTTGCCCGAGATTGTACTTAGGCGAATACCTAAGGGAGCTAAGTGTATTGATCTTGAATAATTAGTTGGCTAATACATATATGACTCCAACATGATATGGACATTTACATCATAACTATTATACCTAGTTGGTTACTAAGTTCTGTTACTCGATTTCTTTCTTTCTTCCTAGCGTTGTCCCAGCATATTGCCACGGCTCAATGGAGCTTGGGGTCCGCTTTGACAACTAATCCCAAGATTTGGCGTAGGCACTAGTTTTTACGAAAGCCACTGCCATCTGACCTTCCAACCCAGAGGGTAAAACTAAGCCTTATTGGGATTAGTCCAGTTTCCTCACGATGTTTTCCTTCACCGAAAAGCGACTGGTAAATATCAAATGATATCTGTTCTGAAGTTCTGTTACTCGATTTGCAACCTCTTTATTTCCGTTAAAACAGATGCTACCGAAAAAATAAAGAATGACATAATGTGGTGGATTTGTGAGCTATAATTATATACCACAAATAACTCTTATCTCGTCGTATCTATAATGAATTGGGGCCTAAAAGAGAATCGTATTCCAAATTTTTGAAACGCTTGTATTACTTTCTATATTAACTAAAAGTTGCCTTAAAATTCAGCTTTTATACTAAAAACGGCTTTAAATATGTTAAATTAACAAAATATATTTTGACAGATGCTTTCGCGCCCAAAACGCTCTTTGAAAATTGTGTGACGTCACAGTTTATGGTTTGACACATAACTACATACACACGTAGAAGATACGAACTGTCAACTGATATTTGTCATTTGTTGTTAATCGCCTAACTGTCAACAGTGTCAATCCGAGAGTTGTGACGTCATCAGAATCTTCAATGACGTTTCGGGTTTGGTCACGTGACGTGTGCCAAAAGATATTTTAAATTCAATATTTACATAAATATGGTCATTACAGGTCCCCTAAAAGTAGTTTAACATGTTCTTATAATCCAAAAGAATTTTTTGGGATACAATTATGCTCTAAGATTTGTAGATGGAAACAACCCTATTGCGTTGCACAAATGTGGGCACCCGCCAAACATGATTTTGGGTGTGTCATACTCAGGGCTAACACAGATTCATTTCTGTGAAAAAGGTGTGAAAACCGGAAACTGGAAACCGTTCTCGAACCAATAGTGAAGCCCTTAATCCACACCCTATTTCAAAACCAGCCATGGATCTTTGAACAGGACTCAGCTCCTGCACATAAGGCAAAAACAACTCAAGCCTGGTTTCGAAGGAACAAAATTGACTTTATTGCCCACGAAGACTGGCCGTCCTCCAGCCCGGACCTTAACCCCCTGGATTATGCCATATAGCAGGTTATTGAGGAGAAAGCCTGTGCTAAACCCCACACAAATCTTAACTCCCTCAAGCGGGCCATAGTTAAGACAGTGACGGAATTAGACATGACAATCGTGCGTGCGTCTTTGACGAGAAGCATCTCGCCAAGCTTCAGCTGGCCTCCATCCCTGCGCCATTTGTTTCGGACCTGCAGTTCTGAAATGAATTCCTTATAATACCGCTTCCAAAAATGCGCTTTTAGTGCTTCTATTCTCTGATATCTCGTTAGGGTATGTATCGGCGAGTCTTGCACCAAGGGAGCAGGTATCATAGTGAGCGTTCGGCCTATCAAAAAATGCGCAGGGGTGAGAGGAGTAAGATCTGACGGATCAGATGAAATAGGGGTTAAAGGCCTAGAATTAAGCAAAGCTTCAACTTGAACCAAAAATGTAACCATCTCTTCATAATCTAAGTGAGCCATTGAGGTAACTCGTTTTAAATGATGTTTTACCTGCTTAACTGCGCCCTCCGCCAAACCATTAAAATGTGGGCTATAAGCAGGACAAAATTTGAATTCTATTTCCTTTGTAGCTGAATATGACGTTATTTCTTCAGAATTATTTTTAAGGAACTTTGCTAATTCGTTACAAGCCCCTATGAAACAAGTACCATTATCTGACAAAATGGTGGCTGGTTTGCCTCTGCGGGCTATGAATCTATTTAAAGCGGCAATAAAGCCCATGGCTGTCAAATCAGTGACGAGCTCCAAGTGTACCGCCCTCACTGCCAAATAAACAAAAACAACTATATATGCTTTCTTCGTTTGACAACCACGACCCTTTCTGCTCGCTATCAGGATTGGCCCAGCGTAGTCACAGGATGTGTTAGCAAATACATATTCGGGCTGTACCCTTTGCAGTGGCAAGTTGCCCATAATTGGCTGATGAGTTTTACCCGAGTATCTTAAACATGTAATGCAGCTTTGTGAAGTCTGTCTGCAAAGGTTACAGTCCGAATATATATTTGCTAACACATCCTGTGACTACGCTGGGCCAATCCTGATAGCGAGCAGAAAGGGTCGTGGTTGTCAAACGAAGAAAGCATATATAGTTGTTTTTGTTTGTTTGGCAGTGAGGGCGGTACACTTGGAGCTCGTCACTGATTTGACAGCCATGGGCTTTATTGCCGCTTTAAATAGATTCATAGCCCGCAGAGGCAAACCAGCCACCATTTTGTCAGATAATGGTACTTGTTTCATAGGGGCTTGTAACGAATTAGCAAAGTTCCTTAAAAATAATTCTGAAGAAATAACGTCATATTGATGACTGGCCTCGTCGTTTGAGGGCCTGTGTCAAAGCCAGAGGAGGCGATTTTGAATGATATTGTCATATGTAATTTCTGATTTTGTGTACTTCATTTTAATATATACTTTATTAAACTTTCGTTGGTATATTTTATGTAGATAAAGATTATTGCAGTAACAGAATTTAATAACCAACTAGGTAGAAAACAATGAAATACATAAACACATAAATTGGATATGATGTGATCCGTTGAATGAAATTGACAATAAATAAAATAAATAAATAATTTTCTATCTCTAGGCATTGTGTGAAACTTCTAGTTGTGTCAAAATATCGGGAAATCAATAATATAAACAAACATGGTAAATATCTCATTTCTTTTTATAATGGTTATAAATAGAAGGCCATCCAATTTTGTAACTCACTGTAATTTAATTAAATGTATCGTAAAAAAAATGTTTTAATTCTACTGTAAAATATTACCTACTTTATTAAAGGCTGGGCAGTAAGGGATTGCTTTAATTTTAGAACAAAAGGCGTTTTTTTTTTTGAAAAAAAATACCGGAAAATCTGACTTACAAATTTGGACTTTCTTAGGTTCATTCTACTTAGAATCTTCTCCACCCTAGCATTAAAAAAAGATATCCTAAAATATCCATACCATTACGTCACATTTTAGTGTGAAAGAAATTTCAATGTAAAACTAAAATTTCAATACAAATTTTCGGGTTCTTTTAGCACGAGGATTGATTATGCTAGTGATTCTGAGTTGGAAGAACCCAAAAATATCATGATGTGTGAGAATCAGATTTTTAATATTTTTATGGAAAATGCTCATATTTCTCATAAAATAATTTATTAATAATAGGTACTTGATAATACTGATAACAAAAAAAAAATTAATGAGTCTCGAACCTACATCCTCTTGCATGTATTTCCACGTACATACCGCAACGCTATTGAAGCCTACTCCCGCTGTGCCAAATTGTCTACTACAAGGATCCCAGTAAGACTGTTTGAATGTGTGAGTGATACTTAGAAATAGAGTCAAGAAACATTCTGTCGACATTAAGGGGTAGTTTTTGTACAATGAAGTGTTCAATGTTTGTTGTAATAGTTCAATATTTATTTAAAGAGTGCGCTAAACATAATTTACAGAATAGAAATACCAAGACTACTCCACAAAAAAATTAAAACTCAAAATTTGCAATTGTGGCGCCATCTAGTGAGGTTTAAGCTTTGGGTAACCTAGTCGAACCACCTTAAAGCCTTACTAAAGATCGGTGCTAACTGGATGCGTAAAGGTGCACGCGCATGGCATGCGTCACACAGTTTATATGCAGTGCGGTGTCCTAATAATAAGAATTCGTATAGGTGGATTACAACGCGCCCACGTGCACTTATACGCATCCGATAAGACTTATCGTCTTTGTTTAATACTAGCGACACTAAGCACGAAGAATTTCGTACATTGATCCGCAATTTCCTATCTCTATCGATCACGCATAATGCTATGGCTGCCCCGTTCGCACAGTGGCATTTACCGCCGGAATCATAAGCAAGGCATCAATATAATTATGTGTGTGCGATAAAGACAGAAACAGGTGGGTCAATTGTACGAAATTCTTGCGTCGTTACTTTACGTTAGGTAAATTTTCCGTTTCGCGACGAAGCGGGTGAATTCAACTAAGACTGGTACAGAAACAAATTAAACCACAATAAGACTATGATATATTTACCTGAATATCAGCTATCAGCGAGGCGAGACCCTCGTCTTCTTCCGAGAGCTCTGAATTACTTGATGTGCTAAATCTTTGGCTATATGTCATCTTCCCGAATATGTTCTTTTTACTCATCCTGCGGAAGAAAAAATGTTGTTGTAGACCTTTATCAATTTACAAGTTTTAGACAGTTTATATAGTCTGTAGAATAAGAGTTTATTGTCGTGTCTGATGGCAGTGTAAATATAAAACAAGGCTTTCGATTGCGCGTGCGAAGGCGCGTGCAGCGCGCGCGCGCAGCGCAGCATGCACACGTACAGCGGGATGTGCCGCGCCATGTCCGGCACTGGGGAGCACGTACCTCAGCTTGGTGGCGTAGCTGTTGGTGGTGCGCGACATGAGCGCGAGCAGGCGCGGCAGCGGGGCGCAGTGCGGGCGCCAGGCGCCGCGAGCGCAGCGCGTGCAGCGCGCGCGCGCAGCGCAGCACGCACACGTACAGCGGGATGTGCCGCGCCATGTCCGGCACTGGGGAGCACGTACCTCAGCTTGGTGGCGTAGCTGTTGGTGGTGCGCGACATGAGCGCGAGCAGGCGCGGCAGCGGGCGCAGTGCGGGCGCCAGGCGCCGCGAGCGCAGCGCGTGCAGCGCGCGCGCGCAGCGCAGCACGCACACGTACAGCGGGATGTGCCGCGCCATGTCCGGCACTGGGGAGCACGTACCTCAGCTTGGTGGCGTAGCTGTTGGTGGTGCGCGACATGAGCGCGAGCAGGCGCGGCAGCGGGCGCAGCGCGGGCGCCAGGCGCCGCGAGCGCAGCGCGTGCAGCGCGCGCGCGCAGCGCAGCACGCACACGTACAGCGGGATGTGCCGCGCCATGTCCGGCACTGGGGAGCACGTACCTCAGCTTGGTGGCGTAGCTGTTGGTGGTGCGCGACATGAGCGCGAGCAGGCGCGGCAGCGGGCGCAGTGCGGGCGCCAGGCGCCGCGAGCGCAGCGCGTGCAGCGCGCGCGCGCAGCGCAGCACGCACACGTACAGCGGGATGTGCCGCGCCATGTCCGGCACTGGGGAGCACGTACCTCAGCTTGGTGGCGTAGCTGTTGGTGGTGCGCGACATGAGCGCGAGCAGGCGCGGCAGCGGGCGCAGTGCGGGCGCCAGGCGCCGCGAGCGCAGCGCGTGCAGCGCGCGCGCGCAGCGCAGCACGCACACGTACAGCGGGATGTGCCGCGCCATGTCCGGCACTGGGGAGCACGTACCTCAGCTTGGTGGCGTAGCTGTTGGTGGTGCGCGACATGAGCGCGAGCAGGCGCGGCAGCGGGCGCAGTGCGGGCGCCAGGCGCCGCGAGCGCAGCGCGTGCAGCGCGCGCGCGCAGCGCAGCACGCACACGTACAGCGGGATGTGCCGCGCCATGTCCGGCACTGGGGAGCACGTACCTCAGCTTGGTGGCGTAGCTGTTGGTGGTGCGCGACATGAGCGCGAGCAGGCGCGGCAGCGGGCGCAGTGCGGGCGCCAGGCGCCGCGAGCGCAGCGCGTGCAGCGCGCGCGCGCAGCGCAGCACGCACACGTACAGCGGGATGTGCCGCGCCATGTCCGGCACTGGGGAGCACGTACCTCAGCTTGGTGGCGTAGCTGTTGGTGGTGCGCGACATGAGCGCGAGCAGGCGCGGCAGCGGGCGCAGTGCGGGCGCCAGGCGCCGCGAGCGCAGCGCGTGCAGCGCGCGCGCGCAGCGCAGCACGCACACGTACAGCGGGATGTGCCGCGCCATGTCCGGCACTGGGGAGCACGTACCTCAGCTTGGTGGCGTAGCTGTTGGTGGTGCGCGACATGAGCGCGAGCAGGCGCGGCAGCGGGCGCAGCGCGGGCGCCAGGCGCCGCGAGCGCAGCGCGTGCAGCGCGCGCGCGCAGCGCAGCACGCACACGTACAGCGGGATGTGCCGCGCCATGTCCGGCACTGGGGAGCACGTACCTCAGCTTGGTGGCGTAGCTGTTGGTGGTGCGCGACATGAGCGCGAGCAGGGCGCGGCAGCGGGCGCAGTGCGGGCGCCAGGCGCCGCGAGCGCAGCGCGTGCAGCGCGCGCGCGCAGCGCAGCACGCACACGTACAGCGGGATGTGCCGCGCCATGTCCGGCACTGGGGAGCACGTACCTCAGCTTGGTGGCGTAGCTGTTGGTGGTGCGCGACATGAGCGCGAGCAGGCGCGGCAGCGGGCGCAGTGCGGGCGCCAGGCGCCGCGAGCGCAGCGCGTGCAGCGCGCGCGCGCAGCGCAGCACGCACACGTACAGCGGGATGTGCCGCGCCATGTCCGGCACTGGGGAGCACGTACCTCAGCTTGGTGGCGTAGCTGTTGGTGGTGCGCGACATGAGCGCGAGCAGGCGCGGCAGCGGGCGCAGTGCGGGCGCCAGGCGCCGCGAGCGCAGCGCGTGCAGCGCGCGCGCGCAGCGCAGCACGCACACGTACAGCGGGATGTGCCGCGCCATGTCCGGCACTGGGGAGCACGTACCTCAGCTTGGTGGCGTAGCTGTTGGTGGTGCGCGACATGAGCGCGAGCAGGCGCGGCAGCGGGCGCAGTGCGGGCGCCAGGCGCCGCGAGCGCAGCGCGTGCAGCGCGCGCGCGCAGCGCAGCACGCACACGTACAGCGGGATGTGCCGCGCCATGTCCGGCACTGGGGAGCACGTACCTCAGCTTGGTGGCGTAGCTGTTGGTGGTGCGCGACATGAGCGCGAGCAGGCGCGGCAGCGGGCGCAGTGCGGGCGCCAGGCGCCGCGAGCGCAGCGCGTGCAGCGCGCGCGCGCAGCGCAGCACGCACACGTACAGCGGGATGTGCCGCGCCATGTCCGGCACTGGGGAGCACGTACCTCAGCTTGGTGGCGTAGCTGTTGGTGGTGCGCGACATGAGCGCGAGCAGGCGCGGCAGCGGGCGCAGTGCGGGCGCCAGGCGCCGCGAGCGCAGCGCGTGCAGCGCGCGCGCGCAGCGCAGCACGCACACGTACAGCGGGATGTGCCGCGCCATGTCCGGCACTGGGGAGCACGTACCTCAGCTTGGTGGCGTAGCTGTTGGTGGTGCGCGACATGAGCGCGAGCAGGCGCGGCAGCGGGCGCAGTGCGGGCGCCAGGCGCCGCGAGCGCAGCGCGTGCAGCGCGCGCGCGCAGCGCAGCACGCACACGTACAGCGGGATGTGCCGCGACATGTCCAGCACTGGAGACGAATAACAAATACAACCTCTAAACACTCATCGCTTTACGCTACCTCGCGAGGCCATTGTCACGCAAAACAGCACGATCAGTGTAGACGTGCACACTTTAGATATATGATACTCTAAACTTCTAGACTCGCATTGTAGCAAATTTAGTCTACTTTAAAAATACCCCGAGCAAATAATATCAAAAACTAATCCTTTAGGGTTATAATCGTCCAAATCTAAAAAAATATAATGCTAATGGATAATGACCTCGAAGTCACAAAGTTGGATTATTAATTGAGCCAATATCATAAACAAGTCTGCAAAAAAGAAGTTTCAATGAAGGTCAATATCTTGAGTAAACCTACATACATCTGCAAAGAAATTCAAAGGTATTGTGTAAAGTGGGGACTATAGCCCAAGCCCTCTCGCGCATGCCCTGAGCGCGGGCCGCCATGCTCGCGGAGGCCTGTGCCCAGCAGTGGGACGTAAATAGGCTGCGTTATTATTATGATATATTACTGATGTGATGAAAAATGTTGTTTTTTTCTCTTATAAAGCCACTCGCTACGCTCGTGGTTCAATTTCGGAATGTTATGCTGGCTCGCATTTAAATATTAGCACGAATGATTAAGCAAAAACTTTGCCCCTTAAAAATAGTACATTGTAGGAGAGGCCGGAAAACCGCTCAAAGAAGGACGAGTGAGTTTGAGAGCCGACACGTTAGTGGAGGCCCTCAAATAATACAAGTCCATCTTTAGCGTTTCCGGCCGAGGCATTATTTAGTGCTTTTCACGACTACTGCGAGGAAATAAGAACACATTTGTAACTGCCAAATTGTGAAACTCGGATGTAAGCTGGTTTCTTACGGCACAGGCCTCGCCTAGTGTAGGAACCAGGCCAACTGGAAGGCACAAACCCTGTTCTTTCAAATTCTGTACTGTAGGACAGTTCTTTATTATTATGTGTAAGCGTCAACTTGAATTTGTAAATAGAAATAAATATGTTTTATGTTATGATGATAACAATTAAACATTGTACTAGTGGTGGTTCAGGTGCTACAGCTATTACCTACTTTCCAGCTTGGTTTTAGACCATCTATTGCCACATTTCCGAACAGTGGCGTGAAAACACTATTGTTGTATGTAAATGTTACCAGAATCGTTCCTGAGGTAGGAGCAGATGGCGGGCACGAGCGAGCTGTTGGCGATGAGGTCGATGAACTCGGCGGGCAGCTCCTGCGACTCGCCCTCGCTGCGCTCGGACTCCGGGGAGAACTCTGGCGCGGCCGAGCTCTCGGAGGGCGGCCATTTCTCGCCAGGGTTCATGTACGATGCTAATACCTGTCAATACAAAATAGTTGCAATCATAAACATTTTTTAGGTACTTAAACTATGCCTATACTGAATAAGTTTCTTCATGAATTTTCATTTTAGATACAAGCTTTTATCTCTGACAATACTTGTCTTTCAATAGGCAACTAATATTCATCAAAACAATTCTAACAACTCTAAACACAATTCGTTTGCGTTGTTTTATCACAGAGTTGTTACGGTCACCACCTATGTCCATCTTCAGATCAGCTCGATGGTACCATTAATGTTGCATTGTCACCCAACTAACAAATCATATAAATAAATATCAGCTCAATCGAATCAAGGGAAGTGGGTCTAATTTAGGTTGCGAGATTTGACCCAAACATACATACAAACATTGCAAGTTAAATAAAGCTTGTAACAAATTAACAAGTTTTTGTCTGATTTCATCCCGAAGCTAATAGACTAACATGGACAGCTCTTCCACTAGGCGAACGAGGAGGCTAATACTCCGTGGCTTTTCGTCTAAGAAGTCTGCGATGAAGTCTAAGATGATCAGGCTCACAGCTGACCTGGTTGTATTATCCAAAGCCATACTCCCTTATTCATAAACGTTTGTTTTAATCTGTCATTTTGACTTATGTATTTGTAAAAAAGGGATAAAACATAAATTAGACTTGAGGTGCGTTTATGAATAAGGGGGATAGACTGTCCGTAGTATCTGTAGATAGGTGTTTTGACTTGTCTTCTTGAGTCGCTTCTTTACGTGGCGACCTCGGCAACGCATTTAGCTATATTCGAATAACGACTATATTGACTCAATCATCAGGATTCAAGATGATTTTTACCTGTAGTAGCACAGTGACGTGCTCCTCTTCAGTCCTTTGGCGAACCAGCGCCTGTTCTACGTTCCACGACTGCTGCGTAGAGCCGGTGCCGAAACCGGTGCCTTTGGCCCAGTACAGCTGGCTCTTGTCCTCGCCCTTGCCCAGCGACGAGCCGTTCGACGTTTGGCTATTCTGGGAACCAAAACGTTATTGTTAGTGAAATAATATATTTTAATTCTTGAAAAAAAAAAAGTACTATACGAGGAAAAAAGCAGCACTCTATTTTAACGTCAATAAAAATGCGCCGTTTTATAAACTAATATCGCCGGTGCATACTTTGCTGTCTTGCCAGACGATAAGCGAGAAAAACTGTTTTTGTCTTGGAACCCGTACTTGGTTAGGCTACCCAACCAATTTAATTTACGAGTAAAATACCGTTTGATTGTAGTTGTTGCGAATGAGTCTACTTACATCGTTGGAAGCAGGCCGATGGTGTGTGAAGACAGACAGACACGCCAGCACGAGCCGCACGGCGCCGAGGGCGAGCAGCGCGCGGCGCAGCGAGCGGCCGTCGTCCGTGCCGAGCGGCGCGGCTTCCAGCAGCCGGGACACTACGCGGAACGGCAGCGTTCCTAATGAGAAGCTGCCGCTGCCGACGCCGCCCACTACTATACTCCCTGTTCAAATAATACAACTTTAACTATTTCAATCTCTAACCGAATGCAACTCGTCGTCGCATCTATTTTTAGGTTACGCGACGGTACAGTCAGCATCAAATAGATAGTGAAGGCCAAAGTGGCCGAATACATTGTAAACCTTTATTACCATAGAAATAAGGATGTGTCCCGATATATTTGACCACTTTGGCCGTAGCTACCTATTCGATGCTAACTGTACCAGCGCTATGGCTAATCAATAATTTAGCATCTTTTACTTGACGTTGGGTATGGGCAATACCGCCCAAAAAATTAGCATCTTTGATCCTCTAAAGCCAAATAAACATATGCTTTGTAAGACCTTGGTCTCCTATTGACGACGTAAGCTGGGTGTGTCACGGTTTATAAAAATGCCTTTTCATACACACAGTCACACAATACACAAGTCAAATTGTGGGTGAAGTTCCCAGACAATGTGAATCTGTACGTATTCTATGACTTGACCCGTAGAGCAAGTCGTAATGTTATTCCTTCAGTACTCACGGCCGTCCTCGTCGTGCGTGACGCCCAGTAGCAGTCTCAACAGCTGAACAGCTCGGGGGCCCTCGTCCAGCAGCGCGGACGCGTAGCCGCCGAGCTTCAGCAGGAGGCCGAGCGCGACCAGCGCGTGCGCCGGCACGCCGCTGCAACCGCTCTCTTCTACGCTGTTGTTGACCGAGCTCACTCCCAGCTCCAGGACCTCCTGGGGATAATGGAAATTGTGAAATACTTTGGCTGAATTTGAAAAAGTGGTCGCCTATTAAACATGTTAACTTATATAGTCACACCCGTAGACAATTTAGCAAACATGTAAGTCTCAGTCTCCGAGGTTGATTCGTACATTTTGTATGAAAACTCAAAAATATGCGATATTGCGTCCGCGTGATTTAAAGGTAACCTATCTGCTGCTGCTTTCTGCACGTGTTACAGTCCAGTATATATGTGGGCATACCTCGTAGGGGTCGTCGACCTTGACCCAGTCCAGGTCGTGGTGGTGCTTGGGCGGCGGCGGCGGCGCGGGCGCGGCGGGCGGGCGCGGCAGGCGCGCGGCCACGAGCGCCAGGCCGCCGCACAGCCCGCCTCCGGCCCGGCGGCCACGTGTTACAGGCCAGTATATATGTGGGCATACCTCGTAGGGGTCGTCGACCTTGACCCAGTCCAGGTCGTGGTGGTGCTTGGGCGGCGGCGGCGGCGCGGGCGCGGCGGGCGGGCGCGGCAGGCGCGCGGCCACGAGCGCCAGGCCGCCGCACAGCCCGCCTCCGGCCCGGCGGCCACGTGTTACAGGCCAGTATATATGTGAGCATACCTCGTAGGGGTCGTCGACCTTGACCCAGTCCAGGTCGTGGTGGTGCTTGGGCGGCGGCGGCGGCGCGGGCGCGGCGGGCGGGCGCGGCAGGCGCGCGGCCACGAGCGCCAGGCCGCCGCACAGCCCGCCTCCGGCCCGGCGGCCACGTGTTACAGGCCAGTATATATGTGAGCATACCTCGTAGGGGTCGTCGACCTTGACCCAGTCCAGGTCGTGGTGGTGCTTGGGCGGCGGCGGCGGCGCGGGCGCGGCGGGCGGGCGCGGCAGGCGCGCGGCCACGAGCGCCAGGCCGCCGCACAGCCCGCCTCCGGCCCGGCGGCCACGTGTTACAGGCCAGTATATATGTGGGCATACCTCGTAGGGGTCGTCGACCTTGACCCAGTCCAGGTCGTGGTGGTGCTTGGGCGGCGGCGGCGGCGCGGGCGCGGCGGGCGGGCGCGGCAGGCGCGCGGCCACGAGCGCCAGGCCGCCGCACAGCCCGCCTCCGGCCCGGCGGCCACGTGTTACAGGCCAGTATATATGTGAGCATACCTCGTAGGGGTCGTCGACCTTGACCCAGTCCAGGTCGTGGTGGTGCTTGGGCGGCGGCG